>NW_026526821.1:17518798-18732964 GCF_024362965.1 Panthera pardus | reverse complement strand
AAATTTTCTTGCAGCCACCTTTTTAAAAAAGTAAAAATAGGGGCTCAGTCAGTTGAGCTCCCAACTCTTGATTTCAGCTCAGGTCATGATCCCAGGGTCGTGGGATTGAGCCCTGTATTGGGCTCCGTGCTGAATATGGAGCCTGCTTGAGATTCTCTCTCTCTCTCTCTCTCTCTCTCTCTCTCTCTCTCTCTCTCTTTCTCCCTCTGCCCGCCTCCCCAACTCGTGCTCTCTCTAAAAATAAAAATAGTAAAAATAAACAGATGAAATGAATTTTAATATTTTATTTAAAGCAATGTATGCAAAAATTTATTATTTCAATGTATAACCAATATAAAATTATTAATAAGATACTTTATATTCACTCATTAAGTCTTGAAAATCCGATGTGTACTTCACACTTAAAGCACATCTGAATTCAGACTACCCATATTTGTTTTTTTTTTTCAATATATGAAGTTTATTGTCAAATTGGTTTCCATACAACACCCAGTGCTCATCCCAAAAGGTGCCCTCCTCAATACTCATCACCCACCCTCCCCTCCCTCCCACCCCCCATCAACCCTCAGTTTGTTCTCAGTTTTTAAGAGTCTCTTATGCTTTGGCTCTCTCCCACTCTAACCTCTTTTTTTTTTTTTTTTCCTTCCCCTCCCCCATGGGTTTCTGTTAAGTTTCTCGGGATCCACATAAGAGTGAAACCATATGGTATCTGTCTTTCTCTGTATGGTTTATTTCACTTAGCATCACACTCTCCAGTTCCATCCATGTTGCTACAAAGGGCCATATTTCGTTCGAGAAAGAACGAAGTAGTAGTACTTGCCCTGTAGTACTCCATTGTGTATATAAACCACAATTTCTTTATCCATTCATCAGTTGATGGACATTTAGGCTCTTTCCATAATTTGGCTATTGTGGAGAGTGCTGCTATAAACATTGGGGTACAAGTGCCTCTATGCATCAGTACTCCTGTATCCCTTGGGTAAATTCCTCGCAGTGCTATTGCTGGGTCATAGGGTAGGTCTATTTTTAATTTTCTGAGGAACCTCCACACTGCTTTCCAGAGCAGCTGCACCAGCTTGCATTCCCACCAACAGTGCAAGAGGGTTCCCGTTTCTCCACATCCTCTCCAGGATCTATAGTCTCCTGATTTGTTCATTTCGGCCACTCTGACTGGTGTGAGGTGATATCTGAGTGTGGTTTTGATTTGTATTTCCCTGATAAGGAGCGACGTTGAGCATCTTTTCATGTGCCTGTTGGCCATCCGGATCAGACTACCCATATTTCAAGTGCTTACAGCCACATTGGGCTAGTCGGAGCCCTACGGAGCAGCGCAGCTCTGTTTGGTTCTACTTGTTTTTATAGCAACACTACCTTGTCTTCATTACTGGAGTGTGATTAAAAGTCTGGATTACAGTGAGTCTTCCAACTGAGTTCTCCGGAAAGATTGCCTGGCTATTCTAGGTCTTTTGTGTTTCTATCATCAATTTCCAGCAGAAAACACCCTGCTTAGATTCTGACTGGGAATGAACTGCAGACATCTTAACAATATTGAATACATGTATGTCATACATTGCTCTATTTATGTAGGTCTTCTTTAATTTCTCTCAGCAATGTTTTTCATATAGAGAGGGCTTGTATATCTTTTGAGAGCTATTCCAGAATATCTAATATTTTTGATGATGTTACAAATGGCATTTTAGAATTTTTCTTTCCTGATTTCATGCTGCTAGTTCACAGAAATAAAGTAGATGTTTATGTATATTGTCTTTGTATCCAACAATTTAGCTAAATCCACATTTATTAATTCTAATGGTTTGTCAATTCTGTTGAATTTTCAACACACACAGTCATGTCATCTACAAATACTGAATCGTACTTCTTCCGTTCCAATTTTTAAACTTTTTATTTCTTTGTTTACTTATAGCAATGGCCAGGACCTCCAGTGTATCTCTTTTTTAAAATTTATGTTACATATTCTTTTTTTTTTAATGTTTATTTATTTTTGAGAGAGCAAGAGGGGGAGGGGCAGAGAGAGAGGGGGACAGAGGATCCGAAGCAGGCTCGATGCTGATACCAGACAGCCCAACAGAGGGCTCGAACTCGCGAACTGTGAGATCATGACCTGAGCCTAAGTTGGATGCTTAACTAACTGAGAAACCCAGGTATCCCCTGCATTTCTGAATATAAAGATAACAGTGGGATTTTTTTCTTACTCCCAAATTCAGCAGGAAAGCATTCGGTATCGTACCATTTAATATAACGTTAGTAGTCAGTTTTTACCTAGTGGATTTTAAGTCTTTGGTTTTCTACAGTTTCAGATGTGCCTGAATATGGTTTTTGTTTTTGTATTTTCCCTGCTTGGGAGTTACCTGATGCTGAATGTATTGGTTGATATCCCCCATCAGTTTATGGGAGTTGTTGGCCATTTACTTTTATCATCAAACACTCCTCTGCTCCAATCTCTCCTCCACATCTAGGACTCTAATCAGAGATACACATTGCACTTTTTCACTGCACCCCAATTGTTTCATATGCTTTGTTCTGCTCTTTCCATTCTTTTTTCTATGTGGCAGTTCAGAAATTTTCTATTGATTTGTCTTCAAAGTCACCAATCTTATCTTCTGTTGTATCTAACCTGCTTTAATTTTTATTGCAGGTTATTTTAATTTTTTAGTTTTTAGATTTTAAAAAGTTTTTAGATTTATACACACACACAAATATATATATTTTTAATGTTTATTTTTGAGAGACTGAGAGACAGTGTGAGCGGGGGAGGGGCAGAGAGGGAGACACAGACTATGAAGCAGGCTCCAGGCTCGGAGCTGTCAGCATAGAGCCCAACATGGGGCTCAAACTCATGAACTGCAAGATCATAACCTGAGCCAAAGTTAGACGCTTAACCACCTGAGCCACCAGGCGCCCCTCTAATCTGCCTTTAAAGTCATCCACTGTATTCTAAGCTTTTTAAATTGGAATTTTCAGTCCAGACTGTTGAACCGATTCTCTTTACAGATTCATTTCTTCACTGGAATTCTTCACTTTAAAATTTTTTTGGCTCATTTTCTTTTATTTTCTTTCACATGTTAATCAGTTATTTTAAAATTCTTTTCTGTTAAGTCCACTACCTGGATCATCTAGGGTCTGCTTCTATTATATATTACTTCTACTTTTGAGTCACATTTTTTCCAGCTTTTTCAAATGTGCAATAGTTTTTTACTTATGGTAGATACTGTGAATAAAGGAACCTTAGCAGCTCCTAACAATATTTTCCACAACTATTTCCTATTTTCTCTGAGAGAGGGGGTGGTCCCTGGGTCCAATGAGACACTGAATTGGGTCAGGCCTGGGTTACTGTTAAGATTTATCTCTTGCTTAGCAGGGGTACCTGGGTGGCTCAGTTGGTTGAGCGTCTAACTTCAGCTTGGGTCATGATCTCACAGCTCATGAGTTTGAGCTCTGCATTGGGCTCTGTGCTGACGGCTCGGAGCCTGGAGCCTGCTTCGGATTCCGTGTCTCCCTCTCTCTCTGCCCCCAACCCACTCGCATTCTGTCTCTGTCTCTCTCAAAAATAAATAAACATTAAAAAAAATTTTTTTTAAAGATTCATCTCTTGTTTTACCCTGTTTCTCAAGCATGAATGTCCAGGGCCACTGACTGAATGTGGCAGGTCTTTCTATTCCTGAGCCCTGGAGTCTCCAATCCCAAGTAAGTTAAAAATCTCTCACTCTCTTTTTTAAAATTTATTTATTTATTTTGAGAGACAGAGAAAGAGAGAGAGAGAGAGAGCAAGTGCGAGCGAGGGAGGGGGAGAGAGAGAGAGAGAGAGAGAGAGAGAGAGAGAGAGAGAGAGAGAGAGAGAGAGAAAGAGAATCCCAGGCAGGCTCCGCACTGTCAGCACAGAGCCTGACTCAGGGCTCAATCTCATGAATCTCAGGTGAGATCACGACCTGAGCTGAGATCAAGAGTCGAACACTTAACAGACTGAGCCATCCAGGTGCCCCTCTTAAAAACCTCTCTTCAGGGAGAGTTAGTTTTTCTACACTAAGTCCATCCCTTTAGTGAGATTTTCCCTATAGGTACCATGATACTGTGAGATTTCAATCTGCCTTCTGAATGAGCCACTAACTTCTTGGGCTACCCCAGAACTCCTCAATGTCCTGGGGAGAGCCCTTTGCTTTGGGGATCTTCTAGTTTCCAATCATTTCACCAGCAGGGGCAGATGGTGATGGTTTCTCTTCAACCCAGAGAAGTCTGTTTGAGCCAAGCCTGATCCTCAACCTGCACCTAGAACTGAGGAATGTTTCCAGAGAAGAAATAGTTCGCAACTGCCGGCTCATCTAGTAATAAATAGCTCATCACTGTCTGGAATTTTAGTTAATCTAATTCTTGTTGCTTTCACAGATATCTGATGTCTTTAAAGACACATTCTCTTTTTTTTTCCCTTTGCAATGAGTGTTGCCCTGCCACGACCTACTGTCTCTTCCCTGGAAGAAGGAATCCTCCCACATCAACTCTCATTCCAGGAACTCCCTAGGGCCTACTTTTTACTCTTTTCAATTCATACTCATTTTTCTGGTGATCTTGTCCAGTCTTGAGGTTTTAAATAAGGGCTACATCATGACACCAGCCAAGTTTATGTATCCAGCTCAGAACCCCCCTCGATTCATAGACTCATATATCTAATTGTTACCTGCCATCTCCACTTGAATATCTCAGAGGTATTTCACACTTAAAATGTCTAAAATGTAAACTCCTGCTATCCTAGCCAACTTCCCTTCCCTACCCATTCCATCTACAGTTTTCTCCCAACTGAGTGAATTCTATCCTTCTTGGTGTTCAAACCAAAAATCTTGGTGTAATTCTTGATTCCTCCTATCTCTCCACACACTGTGTCTGATTAGCCAAGAAATCGTGTTGGCTATATCTTCAAAATATGTACAGAATCCAGCAATTTCTCACCACCTCCAATGCTTCTACCCTGGTCTAAATCACCTTCATTTCTCACCCAGGTTATTCCCAACTGCCTTCTACCTAGTTTCCCTGCTTCCACTCCTGCCCAACTAGTCTATTCACAATACAACATTCAGAACTGCCATTATTATGTCTTTTGCCTAACCTGCTTACAAGGCTTCTCTTTTAGAATAAAATCAAACATCTTTTAAAGGCCTACAACAAACCCTGCTGGAGCTCACCAAACGTCCCATCTCCTATCACCTTTCAGGTCTCCCTGCGTGTTCCTCACACACACTAGTGGCCCATTTCTACCTCAGAGACTCTGCACAGGCTATTCCCTCCGCCTAAAATGCCTCCCTCTCAAGATTCCCTCACTCCTTTACTGCCTTCAATTCTTTGCTCAAATGTTACCTTGGTGAGGCCAAAACAGACCACCCTAATTAAAACTGCAACCCTCACTCCTCAATTCCACATCACTCCTCTCCTGATTTTTTTTCTCACAGCAATTACCACCATTGATATACTACGCAATTTTATTACTTTTTAGGTTTGTTCCCAGCCTCTACCTAGGTATTTCCACCCTTTGGAAACTAACTCGGAGCTTGGCTGTTTGGCCTCCTCTCCCACAGGTTCAGAATCCAGCAAATGTGAAGAGGAGATCAGCTGCATGGATTTCGTAGGTCCCCTCTCCATTTATTGCATGCTCCCTCTGTGAGAGCAGGGAGTTTTGCCTCTTTTGATCCTTGATGTTATCTCCAGCACAAAACAGTCCTTGGCAGGTAGTAGGTCCTCAAGAAATATTTTTGAATAAATAATGTTAAGAGATTTTGCAATATAAATGGTAATATCAGCATAAAGCAAGTGCTGAGAACCTGCTGAAATCCCACAATTCAAAACAGGGCACTTCGGCAAATTAGGAGAGCCTCTGAAAGTGCAGCGACATCTGAGTTAGATCTCTGTTAACCAGCACTAAACTTTCATAATTTCTGACTACCTTTCCTACCCACTCCCAAGTCTGTAGAACCCAGACTAACCAGGGAGCATTCATACATGTACACATGTACTGACAGGAACAATTATGTCTTCCTCACTATTAGAATGCTTCAAACATTCTTATTCTTATCTACCATTAAGAATAGAAAAAAGATGGGTTTTAGTGGGAGGATTTTGATAATGTTATTTGGAGTTTTTACTAGGACCAGCCAAATCCAAGGAAACGTTAACACACGGACAAGAAAGGACAGTACTTTACTCTGAGTATTAAAAGGATGAAGGGCTTCAAGGGAACCTGGGTGGCTCAGTTGGTTGTGTGACTGACCCTTGATTTCAGCTCAGGTCATGATCTTGCAGTTTGTGGGATCAAGCCCCACGTTGGGCTCCTCACTGGGCATGGAGTGTGCTTGGGATTCCTTCTCTCTCTGTCTCTCTGCCCCTCTCCTGCTTGCACATGTGCTCTCTAAATAAATAAATAAACTTTAAGAAAAAAATAAATAAAAGGATGGAGGGCTTCAAACATTCTTCACCATAGAAAATTTTCAAGTAAAAATTAAGGAACGTGAAATAAAATTTCAACTTATCTTTTTTTTTTTTTAAGGTATTTTTTTTTTTAACGTTTTATTTATTTTTGAGACAGGGAGAGACAGAGCATGAACAGGGGAGGGTCAAAGAGAGGGAGACACAGAATCTGAAACAGGCTCCAGGCTCTGAGCTGTCAGCACAGAGCCTGACGCGGGGCTCGAACTCACGGACTGCGAGATCATGACCTGAGCCAAAGTCGGCCGCTTAACCGACTGAGCCACCCAGGCACCCCTCAACTTATCTTTTATAGGAAGAGCAATGAATACTGGAATTAAAAAAAAAAAAAATCAGTGAGGGGTGCCTGGGTGACTCAGTCAGGTAAGCATTTGACTTTGGCTCAGGTCATGATCTTGTGTTTGGTGAGTTCAAGCCCCACATCAGGCTCTGTGCTCACAGCTCAGAGCCTGGAGCCTGCTTTGGATTCTGTGTCTTCCTCTCTCTCTGCCCCTCCCTGGCTCACACCCCTCCCTGTCTCTCTCTCTCTCAAAAGTGAATGAACATTAAAAAAAAAAAAAGGGGGGGGGCACCTGGGTGGCTCAGTCGGTTAAGCGTCTGACTTCAGCTCAGGTCACGATCTTGCGGTCCGTGAGTTCGAGCCCTGCATTGGGCTCTGGGCTAATGGCTCAGAGCCTGGAGCCTGCTTCCGATTCTGTGTCTCCCTCTCTCTCTGCCCCTCCCCCGTTCATGCCCTGTCTCTCTCTGTCTCAAAAATAAATAAACGTTAAAAAAAAAAAATTGAAAAAACAAAAAAAAAAAGGAAAGAGGAGTGCCTGGGTGGCTCACCTGGTTAAGCATCCAATTCTTACTTTTGGCTCAGGTTATTATCTCACAACTCTGTGGGTTCGAGCCCCCACATCGGGCTCTGTGCTGGCAGCACAGGGCCTGCTTGGGCTCCTCTCTCTCCCTCTGTAGCTGCCCTTCCCCCACTTGTGCTGTCTCTCTCAAAATAAATAGATGAACTTAAAAAAAATAAAGAAAAAGAAGAAAGAAAAGAATAATTCCTTTAAAAAAAAACTGATTATCATCAAAACACTGAGAGCAGGCTTTACTCTATCCCAATAAAAGGAAAAGGGAATAGCATTTCCAAAATACACATCAAAGCAGGACGGAAACTAGGAAATCAGGACTTTTCTAAACAGAGATTGTGCATAAGCACGATCATGTGTGTATCAACACTCCGTGTATACAGATACACACAGATATAAACTAAATCTGCTTGCCAAACACACTTCCATAACAACCATCTGTTCTCAGCTACTTGGAATTTTCTCAAATTATCCTTCAAAGAAGGCCATTTTAATTCATTCTCTTTCATGTCAGAGACTCAGATAACTAAAAATTTTTTTCTTAGGGAAAATTTCAAAAATTGTCAACCCTAGTCACCCCCAACCTCAACCAACCACCTGATTTAGTTCTATTTAGCTAGGCACAAGGGAGAGGTTCTAGCAAGAAGCAAATCACTTTTCAAATCACCAAGTATGTGAGGGTACAAAAGTAGCATCAAACGAGATGCCCAGTCTCAGGGGCTTACATTCGTGTAGGGAAAGCAACACAAAACATTTTTACTAGAAATGCTGCAGGTTAAATTCTAATTGGTGTGACAGTAACCTTAAGTCCAGCAAGAGTGCAAAAAGCAAGAACAGCTTGGATTTCACAGAATAGGTAAGGTTTTAGTAGGGCCCTAAGGAATGGTGGGTCGTAAGAGGACAACAAGCAGGAAGGAAAGCTGAAATGAACTGGAAGGATGAAAGAATGAGTCCAGAGGAAACAGGATGCATATACGGAATACTAAGTAAACAGTAGAGCAAAAGCATTAGAATGAGGTAGGGAAATAAACGGGAGTAAACAGGTAGTGTGTGGTCACATTTAAAACAAAAATCAGGCAGGAATTTTGATTTAATATCGGAGTTGAGAAACAACCACCTTAGACCATAGAGCAGGGGCACTCTCCCCCAGCTCAGGGAAGGAAACAGGGGGCTTCTGGGGGAGAAAACAACTGGGCTCAGCCCATCAGGCACGGCAAAAGGTTAGACAAAGCGGAGGGCGCTGGCCTCAGAGACACAGAGTGAGGCACAGGAGGGCACCGGGAGCTGAAGCCTCATTCAGATTAAAGCCCTTTGTTCTAAAAGGCAAAATCACACAAACTGCACAAACTGTAGGAGGCAGAAACTGAGACAGCCTTGTAAAAATCTACACAACAACTGCGAAAGTCTGTCTCTGTTCCAGACACCAACATCCGTTTGACAAAGAATAAGAAAGCAAAGACTTTGCTCACTGTGACGTGAGGATGGAAAGTTATTTCCTGCCCCCGAATCCCGTATCCCAGTCAGGGGACCGTCCCTCTGGCTCCAGAGCAGGGCCGTGCTAGCATGCCAGTCCTGGCCTACCACGAATCACGTGTAAAGATGTTTCCAGCAACTCCCCACTAGACAGCCAGTGCTGAGGCTGCAGTCTGGGACTGGGCCAGGGGCCACAGAACAAGGCAGAGCATGTTGAGAAGGCACTGCCCGAGAAATGCAGCGAGGGAGCAGCAGGGCCTTTCTGCTGGGGACTCCACACGGTTCTCGGCCCCAAGCTACAGCCAGCAAGCAGGCAGACAGCCATCCAAAGGGCCTCGGGAGAAGGACACAAGTAAAAGCCTCATCTTCTTCAACTGATTTTCTGTGCCACTGGGTACTGAGGATTGTCTGGAATCCTAGATGAGATTCATGGCTTTCAAGGTTTGCCATCAGCCTGGGAAATCTTTGTTCAAACCTCACCAGGAAGCCCGAAACGTAAACCAGAGGCAAATGCGGTGTAGTCAGGCAGCAGCTAGGGCTCAGCGGAGGCCGGCCTCTGAAACCCACCCAATCCCCCTACAGGCCGTCTATCTACCCTGCATGCTAGGCCAGGCCTGGGACACAGAGGCCAGATCCACGTGCTTGCCAAAGCCACATATCAGGCCTCTTTCTGCTTAAATTTCACAACAATTTTTGAGGCCTAATTAATGAAAATTCAGATTCTATCGTATGTTAGCTCTCTCTCTCATGTACCTTGAAGAGGATAAAAAGAGCCTTGTTAAGATACATAAAATTTCCTGAATTATTTCTGTCAGATAGCTAAAGCCGCCCTTCAGGTACCACAAAAGAAGTCATAACAACAACTGAAATATGGTTAATGACGGGCTGAATGGCTACTAGGAGAAAATAAATTCCCTTCTAATGTTTTAACTACCAAACCAACCATAAATCTCCAAGGAGGGAAAACCCATCATAAAGCAATATAATCCTATCACCTCATGGCACTCTTGCCAGGACTACTCTTAACTGTTTGCTTGAAAAGCACTACACTGATAGTACATCAAATTATTATTCCTATAAGTGCTATGTTCATTGGTTGGATAACTCTTGGCAAAGGGACCTGAAATCAACTCTTACATGCTAGTCACTGGTTGACTACCACTAGGGTGTCCCATGACCCAGATCGTTCTGTGCCTGCTTCTTGGTTGTTAAACCAGGGACAACGACCCCTCCTCCTAGCTACTGTCCGTGCAAACACAAGGTGAAAGGATATGTGAAATTATGTGAAAATGCTTTAAGCTGGAGGCAAGGTGGTTTAGACAGATAAAGTATTACCGGCTTTGCTAAGCCACCCTAGTGCCCGGGAGGAAGGACAGGTATTTGTGCTCTGTTGCACATGCAGAGCATGAATTCTGCCAAGTCAGCGACAGGGACTCCACAACAACAGCCAGCCTGTGTCCCAGAATGTGCTGCTGGCAATGATGCCCTTCCTATATGCACAGCCTGTTTCTTCTTTTGCTTCTAATGTCTTCTCTGTAAGCTCCCTGGCACAGACCTCCTCCTTTTCAATATTTACCTCTCTTCCTTCTAGCATCTGGATATCAGGTCCCTCTTCTTGAAACCGCTGCCAATGGAAATCCCTAAAATACAAATAGGGCCGTCCTGCTTCTCTGCTGGAACCCTCAATGTCCCCTCCCCCCTACCATTTGCTCTGCAGTATTAAGGTCAAATACTTTAGCTAATCCCTAGGGCCTGCATAATGTGACTCTTCCTACCACTCAATGCTCATCTCCCACCACTCCTCAGACCAGATCCCAACATCCAGCCTAGCTGGTCTATCACAACACCACCCGCAACACCATCCAGGCTGTGGGCTTTAGTTCATGTTAGAAATGCCTTTCCTAAAATCCTGACCTCCCCCTTTCCGGTCCACTCCCCCATGTAGCCACTGTATCCAGCACATTCTTCTAAGGCCGCACTTTATCACAGTGTTCATATAGCCATAAGCCCTTTCTTCTTGGAGCCAGGGACCATGCCTTGATACTCATCCTTGTATCCCAAGACCTGGCCTTGTATGGACTCTTAATACACATTTATTGAATCCAAGTTCCAACTGTAATTACTAGTGCGTGTGATTTCATCCCATGAATGGCTGTTTAGTATGTTATCAGACTTTCACATTCTAATGGGAAAGACAAAGAAATAAATGCAATCAGAACACAATGATCAGCTGTGGCAAGTGCTATGAAAGAAACAGACAAGGAGTGAAACTGAGAATCATGGGGCTCAGAGGCAGAGATCTACTCTAAATACAAGAACCAGGAAAGACCTCTCTGGGGAGAAACCATTTTAGCTTAAAAGATGATGAACCAAGTCATGTAATGCATGTGAAGAAGAGATTTCAGGGCAAGAAGGTGGGAAAGAACTGTTAACCCAAGGCTAGGGAATGGGGAGAAAGTCATTTATATGCTGAAGGAATTTGCTGAGACAGAGAGAACCCTGCTGGGCACCATAACGGGAGTGAACTTCATTCTAAATGGATTAGGAAGCCAACTGAAGGTTATCAGCACCAGTTACAATAACCTAACCTAGCTTCAGCAAAGAGCCACAGAATAACTATCAAGTGGGCCAAAATGATGGATCAAGCCAAGGTCAGCACCCCAGCCACAGGCCGTACCTCCGCCTGCCATGCCAGTGTAGAAGCCGAGAGGGCGGACGTCCGGCCGGCTCCAAGAACGGCGATTGTCTCCCCGTCATCGTCCACCACCTTGAAATCCAGGTCCTCGTTATATTTTCTGCGCTTCACCTGCCGTCCTGAGCGTCGTTTCTGCAGGGCAAACACACCCATCGGAGAGATGCTCTGTGAGTCAAAGGCAAAAAGCTTGGACAAGAAAGAATACCCTCATCTACACTCACTGACATGCACAAGAGACCTGTCCTACTTTACAAAAGCAATCTTCCTTAAACACAACTCTTTTAAGAATTAAATTCACTCAAAATGAAATCTGGCTGAGGGAGGGGATCCAAATTGCCAAGATCCCCTGAGAAGAAGGTATAGTCTCAGAATCCAGTGAGATGTGTCTTGTTCATGAATGATAGTGACTTTCCTTTTCCTTTCTGGAGTCAGTTTCTATTCCAGTAAAACGGGGATGAGAGGTAAACTCCATCATCTTTCAGGTCCCTTCCAGCATAGCTGGAAGCTCTGATTTTAGGGCGATAAGATAATTGTTTCGGTTGTGGTCAAATTCACTGTACTTACAATATATTCTTTAAAAACTAAATTAATACCAGTTTTATTAGGACTTACTTTGAGAATCTCCTTGAAATGCAAGGAGACATATTAAGTGTGACAAAACAAGATTCATGAGTCACCATCTGAGGACTCATCTATAATTAAGTAACTCCTGACCTTTTAGAGAGACAACATTCTACAACAAAGCAGCCCAGTGGCTTTCCTCAAACAGAAAAACACATGGTTCATCTCATGGACACATCATATCCAAGCAGCAGAAACACTTCTGGGAACCACTCACCAGCTAGCTCACTCTTCAGTACTTCAATCTTAAAAAACAAAACCAAAGCCAAACACCACCTGCCTTATTTTTTAAAACATACCTCCTGGGCCTCTCTCTGTTCTCCCACCATTTCTTCATTATGTTACCTCTATGACGTTTAGTTTTACATGAGGGATTCCACATGAAAACCTGTCTCCCAATCCCATGTACATACAGATCACCACCC
The DNA here is from genome assembly GCF_024362965.1 of Panthera pardus. Lineage (NCBI taxonomy): Eukaryota > Metazoa > Chordata > Mammalia > Carnivora > Felidae > Panthera > Panthera pardus. The sequence continues at coordinate 18,720,413 of NW_026526821.1, read as the reverse complement.
TGGAAACACTCAAACCCCTGCCAACTCCCATCAACCCAACATGCCTGCTGCTCTGCCCATGAGGACACCTGACAGCCACTAGCCCGAGTTCAGAGACAGTGATGGGGGGGGGGGGGTTCTGCTCTGATACCCCAGACACTACTACTTATTATCACTGTGACATGAGAAGCTGATACCTTCCTACAGTGAAGACCATCTAGGAATCTACGAGGATCCAAGGATACTTGAATGTGCAGTAGTCGGATGATTTTACATGGTCCCCTTGCAGCAGGCATAACCCAGGTAAACTGTCATGGATATCAGAGGAAACAGCACTTTCCAATATTAAAACTCCTATCCAAGACAGGTTGCCTCAACTGAGGGAGAAAATTCCTACCAATGTCATGGGCATGCTTAGTAATGGCTTTAAAAATCTCATTCAGGTGGGCAACTCCTTGTTTCCATGTTTGGCCAAACTTCCTTTACTATTTTGGCAAAATGAATACACACAGCCCTGACTTTTCCAGCATCTGGGATTATGAGAATGTCCTTATGCAGACCGGCCCAGCCCTCTGAATCTTAAAAACATTAGCTGCATTGCAAGTCAGGCCCCTGACACCTTACTCAGAGTGCCCCACAATTCAATTTTCCATATTCATTCTTTCTACAGCCTAATAACATGCTACTTCCCAAGAAGAAAGCAAACACCACTAAAAAAACCTGGGAGATCATTAGTATAAGGATCAGGATGCTAGGGGGAAAAAGCCTGTGGTCTTGGTGCTCACCCACCAAAACAGTGAAAGCCCAGCCCGGATCTATGCGCAAGGGGTGCAAGGCTGGAGATGGAGAGAGAAACGCAACAGGACGCGCGTCAGCAAGATCTGTGCGGCAGCCGTAACCGCCAGCAGGGTTCCCGGTCACAGCTGTACCTGGCTGTCTGCAGACTCAGTGGACTCCTCAGGACTCCGCAGGGATGGGTTCGGCAGGCCCTGATCCAGCTCTAAACTCTCCACTGTGGTTTCACTTTTCCTCTTTCCTTTCTTCTTTCTCTCCACTGGGGTTGGTCCTTGCTCCTTGCTACAAGGAGAAATTCAGAATTAAAACTCTTGGGCAGTTTTTAAAACTAAGAGTTCCCACGTGATCAAAGTAATGGTATCACATAAGGATATGGTATCGCAAGGAATTCTTGTCCTAGGGGTAGGCTTTAATGAAGAATCTACAAGAGTTTCTTCCCAGAACTATACACAGAAATATGGGAAGAAATACCTACATGGCTTGATGCAGAGTTCACTTTTTTACACCCCTATCATGATTCCTGTGGCTATGATTAATGTGGTAAGAAATAAAATAATATGAACATCTTCAAAACCTCACTTTCAGTTTATATAAATGTCTTCTCTAGTAAGCTTAATCGCTAGATATTGAGATACTGAGAATCAACAATTTCAATCGCCCTTTAGGTTACATGGGAAGAGACGTGTCCTTAATCTGTCACCATCCTCTACTGAAAATGGTCTATATAAGACTTGGAGGAAGTACTAGGAAGTCAAAATTGAAAACGATACTGTCCCTGTCCTTGAGGAGGTTACGAATATGAAAATCCTACAGGCCGCCCAGAGCAATAGCTCAAGGCAGTAGCTAAAAACCTCCTGAGAGAGGTGAAGATGGGCAAGATCCATCCATCCTGCAAGGTCCTGCTAAGATGGCAGCACCTCTAAAAAGCTTTTTCTGATCATCTTAGCTGATAAAATCTCTTTTCTATACTCCCAAACCACCTCAGCTATGCTTTGCTTAAGGTACTCAAACTCTGATCTTTCACCAAAGTTAGTTATTAACTATGATATCAGCCTCGGAACCACACAGTGCTTGAATCCTCTGTAGTTTCCATAAACATCTGCTGAGTAGATGAATATTTTATACTTCTCTGATCTCTCCTACCAGACTCCAAATTCCTAGAGGACAATATGTACTTGATTCAAGTTTGTATTCTTAGTCTTATGCCTTATACATAGTAAGTATCCAATAAATACTTATTGAAAAGATAGATGGATGCATCAATGGATGGATTAAGTCATTGGGGAGATTTGGGAGAATGCAACTGAGCAGAGATGTGCATGGAACGGTAATAATAATAGTAGCAGTACTAATAATTAGAGCTACTAGCTACATAGCAGTGATTACATGCAGGCACGACTCTCTAAGTATTTTACATGGATTATCTCCTTTAGTCTTCATATCAATCTTATAAGGCAGATAGTATTACTATCCTCATTTCATCAAGCAGCACAGTGAGGTTCAGTTAGATTTCCAGGGTAAGATGGCTACTAAATAGTGAAGAAAGGATTTGAACCCAGGCATGCTCTTAACTACCCTGGCATTGTTAGGGAACTGAAGAGTGTTAAGGGCACATTTAGTAAAAGACAGTCTGTATGGCTGGATGACAGGGCAAGTGAACAGAAGCACTAAATAATGGAGCTGCAAAGCAACTAGGTATGTATACCAGTCAGAGAGTTTTGACTTCATTCTGTGTGACAAGTGCCGTGATGGCAAGCCAAGGCAAGAGGGAATGAAGCCCTAGGCTAAATACAACCAATGAAAACTCAAAGGTGAAAATCATTTGAAGGATCCAGCAGAAATACAACCATTAAGTCTGAGGAAGGGACAGAATGTGGAAGATGAGGAAAGAGTCAAAATTATTGGCATTTTTTTGGGGCGCCTGGGTGGCTCAGTCGGTTGAGCGTCTGACTTCAGCTCAGGTCACGATCTCACGGTCCGTGAGTTCGAGCCCCGTGTCGGGCTCTGGGCTGATGGCTCAGAGCCTGCAGCCTGCTTTCGATTCTGTGTCTCCCTCTCTCTCTGCCCCTCCCCTGTTCATGCTCTGTCTCTCTCTGTCTCAAAAATAAATAAAACGTAAAAAAGAAAAAAAAAAATTATTGGCATTTTCTATCAGTTGGGTTATTGGAAGGTGTGGGGGAAGAGAGCTTGCCTTGTTTAGAGATGGGAGACCCAGCATGATGAACTGTTGCCAGGAAGGCCAACCAGTGCTGACTGCTGAATCAGCCTGCCTCTCTCTTGAACACCCTTCACTCCTCATGGACTCCCAATCAAGTCAGCACAAACAGCCCACCCTCGTTTCTCCAGGCTGAAGACTGGCTTGCCTACTGATCAGGAAAGTTCTTTATGAAAATTATTTTGGTCCAAACTGAGGAAATGAAATTCTAGGGGTCCTGCCATTTTTAACAGACTTGTGCTCTCAAACACAGAGGGAAAAAGCAAATGTTCTACTTATCAGTGCAGGACAGGAGACACAGGTGAAACAGTTTAAAAACGTTCTAAGTTTTCGAAGGAATATTTACCTCATGTCATATACTCCTAAGAAAACTGTATAGCAATTTATATTCTATAAAGCACTTACGTGTTCTGTGTCTCATTTAACTGTTATGACCACAAGGCCATGAGGGAGTATCAAGGGCAGATAGATGAATCTCATGTTCCAGATGAAAAAACAGGTTTAAAAGCAGCAAAGGTCCCAAAGTCAGCAGCCGAGTAGCAGCAGAGGCCTGCACTCAGCTCATCTGACTCACAGCCTATTGTTTTTAACACCATATGTTTTCTGTCTTTTTTTAAAGCCCCGTCTCCCTTTTAATGAACGCAAAAACTTCAAATCTCCTTTAATGTTATTTGAATCTCAAAATAATGACCAAAAGAATTAACAACAAAATATTCCAATGACCCAAATACACAGAAAAAAAATCCACAAATCCATAGTCGTTGACAGTTTTTTTAAATGGATCCCTTAACAAAATAAGCCTTGTGCTATTTAAAAAAAAAAGGGTGGGGGGGGCGCCTGGGTGGCTCAGTCATTTAAGCATCCAACTTTGCCTCAGGTCATGGCCTCATGGTTCATGAGTTTGAGCCCCATTTCCGCCTCTGTGCTGACAGCTCAGAGTCTGGAGCCTGCTTTGGATTCTGTGCCTCCCTCGCTTTCTGCCCCTCCCCCACTTGCGCTCTGTTGCTCTCAAAAATAAACATTAAAGGGGCGCCTGGGTGGCTCAGTTGGTTAAGCGTCTGACTTTGGGTCAGGTCATGATCTCGCAGTCCATGAGTTCAAGCCCTGCGTCGGGCTCTGTGCTGACAGCTCAGAGCCTGGAGCCTGTTTCAGATTCTGTGTCTCCCTCTCTCTCTGACCCTCCCCTATTCACCCTCTGTCTCTCTCTGTCTCAAAATAAATGTTAAAAAAAAATTTTTAAAAAAATATTAAAAAAAAGAAGTTTTCTCCTTAATTTTTTGGACACAGATTTAAACATAACTGATTAATATACTAAGAGTCATCATAATAATCACATGAGCAGGGCACCATTTAATCTCCTAGAAAATCTGAAACCCTTTCTCCCCACATTTGAAATCAATTTTATCTACTAAATATAACTTCATTATATTAGAAAACTATGTCTATATGTTTAATCTTACAAACACACACACTCAAAACTACTCAGCTGCATTCAAACACAAACTCATACTCAAACTAAACCAAGCTCAAGCCATAATTAAGGAAGAGAACCTCCTCAAAATATGAATCTTTACTATAAGACTTGTATATATTTTACATCTGCCTTCCATTTTTCAGAATCACATTAAATAACAAAAGTAAGGAGGAGTCACAGTGAGGCACTTTCAAAGTCAAGCCTAGTAGGCACTACTAGGCACTAGTAGATTTTCCTAGCCAGAAACTGGGTGTAGTATGGAGTAGAGGGAACATCTTCTCAAATATATGTCCAATGACTGGTGAACCCTGCTTGCTTATTTGTGGATAAATAAGAAGATACTCTACCAAAGTGATTTTCTGTAGGTTACCTTTGGCAACACAATCAATTTCGAGTTCCAAAACTTCTTCTTGGAGCTCTTCTGATAAAGACAAGTATCAGGGAGAAAAGATTCTTTGTAAGCTTATAAATGGGATTTTCAAATAGGACACAAGAAAATATCACCTGAATTCATCCTCTAGGAAGACTACATGAAATGTGTTTTTTCCCTCTTTGGAATAACTTTTGAAAACTTTATGCTTGAGATTTTTATCAAATGAAGACATTTAACCTCTAAATGGCTCTATCTATAGATGGATTTGGTCCATGAAAGCTTGTTTGCTCCCTGAAGTTCCAGGTTCTTCAAAAACAGTGGTCAAATAATATGTAAAAAAACTATGTATGATATATATACCCTTTGATCTAGCAATTCCATTTCTAGGAATACACTCCAAAGATACACCTCCAACATATGAAAAAAATATATGCATGACGTTACTCACTGCAGCAAGTGCAAATTAATAAAAATAACGTACATGATGAAATGTGACTGAATAAAGTAGGACAGTTACAATGGAGTACTATGTAGCTCTAAAAACCATTAAGACTCCAACTGATCAGAATATGGAATCATTTCTAAGCTACACTGTTAAGTGAAAAAGGAAAGTGCTAAAGAGTATAAATGCTACATTTGGGGGAAGAAAAAAGAGTAAGAAAACATGAATATATCTATGTATTTTTAAAGTTTATTTATTTTGAGAGAGAGAGAAAGCACAAATCAGAGAGGGGCAGAGACAGACGTGTGAAGAGAGAGAATCCCAAGCTGGCTCCATGCCGTCAACACAGAGCCTGATGTGCGGCTCAAACTCACGAACCATGAGATCACGACCTGAGCCAAAATCAGATGCCCAACTGACTAAGCCACCCAGGTGCCCCTATCTATTTATATTTTTAAAAGAAACATAGGAAAGATGAACCAAAAAACAATGATCATCCATAAGAGATGGTTAGATGGGATACGGGAAGTGAATGATATTTCTCAGAGAATCAATCTTTTTATAAAAATTTGACTTTTGGAAGCATGTTAAATTCTACATATTAAAAAATAAAAAAATTAAAGATGAAAACAAGCTGAAACAAATGAATCCAAGTATTTCAAACAAATAACATAACCACATTGAAGGGAGGGGGAAAATCTCATTAATTATGAACACAATAGAGCTGACCCTTAAATAATACAGGTGTTAGGAGCACCAATCCTGTTCAGTCAGAAAGGTTTGTGTAACATTTCACTCCTCAAAAACTTAACTACTAGTAGCCTACTGTTGACCAGAGAAGCCTTACTGACAACATAAACTGTGAATTAACACATATTTTGTATGTTATATGTATTATATACTACATTCTTACAATAAAGTAAGCTAGAGAAAATGTTACTAATAAAATGTTAAGGAAAATACATTTACAATACTGCACTGTATTTATTAGAAAAAAGTCTGTATACAAGTGAACCCATGCAGTTCAAACCTGTGTTGTTCAAGGGTCAACTGTATTTGACTATGTACTCTTAGCTTTTGGAACAGTGAAAAAATCCTGAACTTTTTGGTAGGCATAAGGGTGAAGCAATTTTGAAACCATTTTAGATGTGATACAGGATTAAGCAAATGAGTAAATGTGTTGATGTGATTAGCCAGGGAAGTTCTCACGGAGGAAGAGGGAAGATGTAAATATGCTGTAAAACAAGGAAGATAATACGGCATGAATCTAAACTGGAGACATCAGTGTGAACTCAGGTTTCCTAAAGTAAGTATACATATATGAACACATGTACATAAATGTGCATACATGTATTATGAATATATGTGTATGTGCATATAGGTGTGCATACATATGTGCATGTACAGAGAGGTCTATGTACACACGTGTATGTATTTTTTGCCTTGACAGCTCAAAGAGCTGAAAAGTGAAGATGCCCCATTAGCAATGTGCACACCTAGCACTCGGATCTTGGTTTCTAATACCAAAGTTCCTTAGAGAAACAGCTGATTCCAAAGCTAAGGTAGAGAAGATAAAAGATGAGCCTGAAACATCTTGCTATGTCAGAAAGTAGGGTATACTCAAAAAAATGAAGGCAGCATGGCAAAAAGACACAGGAGTCAGCTTAAAGAGTTCTTGTTGGTTAAAACTGGGACCATCTGAACACCAAAGTAACTAAGGACAGTAATGAATTATAAGTCACTGAAAACAACAGGAATACATACCAGTAATGGATAGACAGATAATGAATAAATGAGGGAGAAGAGGGAGTCCTTGCTTACTACAGAACCCAAATGATGAATGCAGAGGAAGTGTGGGGTTGGAAAATCATTTTATAATCACTGCAGGGAAGATGAGTACAGTCCAGAATCATCTAGGGAGAACAATGTGAAGATGAGCAGGATTTTTGCATGATCTTAAAGCGTCTCCCCACATATTGTTTATTAGTTCCAAGCGAACAAAAGCAGCAATTAGACAATGATTATGTAAGAAAATGGCCTTACTCTTAGGAAAGACACACTGGAGTATTTAGGGATCAAAAGGCAACGACATATGCACCTTATTCTCAAAAGCTTCACGAAAAAACATATATATAAATATATTTATTTTGAAATATACCTATTCCATGGCTGAAGTGGATACTGTTTGATCAGCAACTTTTTGCTGATAACCAATATGGACCCTCCTGACTATAAGAGTGGGTGGAAGGTCAGGCTGGCTATGGTATCCTATTCCTTCTACCACAGTGATTGGTCCAAAGATGGACATATGACCCAGCCAAGCCAACTTGGGAGTCCTTCAATAAAGAAGTAATAATTTCTGGCAGGAGTGCTTTGGAAAATGAATCTTTTACCTTCTAGGTCATAAGGTTGTTAAGCTGTGGGCCCATAGTTTCAGGCAGCCACAATTCAACCACGAGAAGAAAACCAGTTGCCAAGGATGAAGAGAGGTGTAGGGGAGGACTGGAGACAAAGAACATTGGTGGAATCCTCAATTATACCTCCCGGTTCTGATTCCTTAAGCTCGTGAACCCCTTTGTTATTTTTTTTTTTTAACTTAAGTCAATCCAAGTTGGGTTTATGTCACTTGTAACCAAGGGAGTTCTGAATAATATGAAGGCCTAATACTCTCACCACTTAATGGCATTGGAGGCTGAATCAAAGCAATTTTATTTTTATAATCCTCTTTTCTAGCTTTCAGAGTTAGAACAAACTAAAACTTGCAAGGACAGAAAAGAAAAATGGCAGATAAGATTTTTGAGGCTCAAAGCACTTATTTTTAATAACAAAAATCATATTTGATTTTACAATAAAACTTATATCCACTTTAGAGCCGGCCTCGCCCCGAAGTTCTCATGCTATCTTTTAAACGGCTTCATCAGCCAAGAAGATTTATACATCTTCACTTTCTAGTAGTTTGTATTAGGAAAATAGGTAATTTAGGGACCTTCCAAATAGGAAATTACATTATAATAACTACTTATAGAAAATTCCACTAAAGCCCTACACAGACAAGCCTTTCTCAAACTTTCCTCCCAGCCTCATCTTCGATCCCCAACCTCCAGGTTTCTTCACTAGAATTGAGAGTTAGAAACAGAGCGCTGGATCCGAGGATGAGGAGAAAGATCTGGGTATATGTCACAACATTGTCCTACTGTGAGCCATAGATTACTCTGCCCCCATAGATTCCAGGTATTAAAATTTTTATCTATCAAACCCCATTATTTCAAAATGACTCATCATCCCATTTTTAAATTAAATCTTATAAAATATCCATCAAAGTCAGCAGGAAAAATCAGTTACTGCCACAGTGAGTTGCCATAATTCCCAAATTCAGGACTGAAAACAGCACGTGATGCTAGTTACTGCCTTCACAGACATGCACATGGCTGGGGAGTACAGCCCAGGAACCACCTCCGCTCCAGGAACAACCCTTCAGAGAAGCTTCCAGCCCAGGCCTTGCCACAGGCCCTGATCCTCTTCCCAGAAGTACAATCTGAAAACATGGACATTATGCCCAAAGAGCCCATCTGCACACTTACTTCAACTTTTATTTAATGCCCATGTTAGTTCAGTCTACACACAGAGAACCAAGTTGGGCACAGACTGTGAAGATACTGGTTAAACAAAAAATAAATACACAGAACTAATTGTTCCAATACAGATGTGGTCAGCTGTAGACAAAATGAGAAGAAAATCTACCCTGTCCTCAGTCCCTTTAACTGCATCATTAGCACCATCAAAACAATCATCCTAGTTTGTGATGTTATCCTAGTAAAAACTGAAAAAAAAAGAAAAAGTTATATACTTATAAGATGAAAAGGCAGAGTTTTAAAAAGTAATCTTGGGGCACCCGTTAAGCATCCGACTTCAGCTCAGGTCATGATCTCGCAGTTTGTGAGTTCGAGCGCCGTGTTGGGCTCTGTACTGACAGCTCAGAGCCTGGAGCCTGTTTCAGAGTCAGTGTCTCCCTCTCTCTCTGCTCCTCCCCCGCTCATGCTCTCTCTTTCTCTCAAAAATGAAAATAAACATTAAAAAAAAGTTTTAAGTAACCTTATTAAAAGTTGTAAAAGCAAATGAAAATAAAACTTCAAAAAATGTAGAAGGGTTTCAAATGACAAGCCATCCCTACTTGCACCAAATCCCACGTTCCAGAGTGAACTGCCTTCGAATGATACCACCCTAACTCCCATATGTTCATGCCTCTAGTTCTTTATCAACAGCAAGCAATACCTGGTGACATCCTGATATGAAAGCTGATTAATTTAGATCTAACATACCTCCCCTACTCTTTCCTCTGCTCTTTTTGTTGAATTCTTTTAGTTTAGGCAAGATGTTTTAAATTTTCACTAATTGTTTCTTGTTTTCTGACTGCTCCTGTTTCCTAACTCATCCTTGTTTTGCAGACAAAATATCATCTTGAATCTGAGGATGCTAACTTAAAATCTTCACAAGTGTTTTTTTCCTGGACCTCTTTCTTATGAGGACAATTGTTCTGCTCATCATTCCTTTTTCCTCTTCTTTGTTGCTCAGTTTTCCTCTGCGGTCTCACAATCTTTGGTGGATTGTTCCTATTTCAAATGAACGAGGCTGATAATACAGGTGGCTGGTGAGATCATGTCTCATCCCTGAATGAGGGGCCTGGCGTAGAACTCTTGTCCCTTTTAGGGCCTGACAGCCCCTCTTGTCCCCTTTTAGGGTATGGACAGGGAAAGAGCAGTAGCTCCTGAGTCTCCCTTCTCATCTGTGGGAGTCTCCACTTGGGAGTCCCAAACTATCCCCAGGGCAAAGGCTTAGTATCTTTAGAGTAACTACCTGACTTCAGCCTGGAGCTGATGCCATACGACCACTCATTCTATAGGCAGTCCCTTCATCATCACATCCATTTCTGGCCTGCCTCCCGTCCCTTCTCCAAAGCTGCCAGGTCCCTTGTGAGGAAGAAGGATTTCTACCTCTGCTACAAACAGCTCCTGCAAGGACTCTGAGTTGGGACTCCCCCACAGCATTTATCCACCAGTATGATACCCAAAAATTCACATCTCTCATCTTTAAGGATTTATTTCCTTCTGTCCTTCCTGTTGTTTTGTTGTTATTATTTGGTTAGGAGATGAAAATAAAAGTATGCCTGGTGGCCATCTTAAACCTAGAAGCCCAACCCCCTCTATGAATTCTCCCAGGAGCCAACACACTTCCTCTTCCCATAAGCAGCCTGAGATGATCTCTGAAAATTGTTTGCTATTCACTTGACCCAAAAAACCCTACAAAATCATGCAAATCAAGAGATTAAAATCTTTGTGTTCACTTTAAGAATGCGCGTGAAACTGCCCAGGCCATCCAGGGTATGCACATCTGAAAAAAGCCACAAGTATCTGAAGGATGTCACTTTACAGAAACAACGCATGCCATTCTGGCGCTACGATGGCGGAGGTGGTGGGTGTGCGCAGGCCCCAACAGTGGGGCTGGACACAGGGCTGGTGGCCCAAAAACTGCTTAATTTTTACTGCACATGCTTAAAAATGCAGAGAGTAATGCGGACATAAGGGTTTAGATGCAGATTCTCCGGCCATTGAGCGCATCCAGGAACGAAGCCTCCAAGATGTGGTACAGAATTTACAGAGCTCATGGCTGGATTAGCCTATACATGTGCTCTCCTTGCCACACTGAGATGATTCTCACTGAAAAAGAGAGCAGATTCCTCCTGAACCAGAAGAGGAGGTTGCAAAGAATAAAAAGATATCCCAGAAGAAAGTGAAGAAACAAAAACTTATGGCCTGGGAATAAATTCAGCATAAAATAAGTGCAAATAAAAGTAAATGCAGAAAAAAAAAAAAAAAGAAACGGAAGCCCCCCAAAGAACATTTATTTAAATGTCTTTTGGTCTTTTTTCTTTAAATCTTTTCTCACTATTAATTCCTTTAATACCTGGCTCAATACTCACCATGTCCAAGGGACTCCCTGGACCACAACTGAAACACTCTTAATCCGCCAAATCCTTTCAGCTATTCTGTATACAGTTATACTACATTCTTTCATTTGTTTCTTTTTACCTGTTTTTTGAACACTCGCAAGACTCTAACTCGTGATAGCACTTCAGTGATAGAGCTCAAAGATGATGTGTCTGTGACACCTTCCTTCCTCCATTATCCCACTCCCACCAAAAGTACTCACAAATAAAGCAAGGCACACAGGAGGCACTAAAAATACACTGAATAAATAAATAAGCAGGTATTCATCAAGCGTTATTATTGAGTAACTGTTTTCTTTCGGATCAGGTCAAAGTCCACTACGTACCCAACCCTAATTTACAAAGCCCCGGGGATTAGAGTAAGCGCTCCAGGTGCTCTCAGAAGAATGGGAATGGAGACCTGGTCCAAAGCCTCAGAGGTGGGTCTCTGCCATTCTCATTCACATATCCTCCCTACATCACAAAAAACCTAGCCGGTTCCAACCACAGGTCTCTACTCAGAACTCATACTTGTCTTCACATTTGTCTTCTTTCTTCTAATAATTGATCAGAATATAAAAGCAATTCCCTCAACAGAAATAATGCTGTTAATACACATTCCTAAGCCTAATAAGCCCAGCTTCAATAAAGATCTTCACTCTTAACAAAGACAGGTGATTTGACCTTCAAATGGAGAGGGAGAGCTGAGCTGACTGAATTTTACTGCCCTTTCTGCATCACAGCGTCAGCTGACTCACAGCTCACATGGTTATATAATCAGAAGATCTGGGCTTAACTTTCTAGAAGCAACCGTCAAAGAAGAAAATCAGAAAAGGCAAAACCTTTCTTCCAGGGTGTTACTAAACTTACTGGATTTGGGAGAAAAACATTCTGCTCTGTTGGCTCTTGACAAGCCAAAACAAATGAGGGTAAAATCTGCGGCCCGAAACCTGGGGTTTGTTTTGGGGGAAAAAAACAAAAAACAAAACAACTCCTACCAACAAGCAATTCTCAGACACCAGCAGGGTGTCGGAGAATTCAACTCAATTCTGACATTGTCTACCTGGAACGGCACCAGATTCCACAGGTCCAGAGTTCGGCACCACAACACTGCACCCACCTATCCTCCCACTTCAGACACCAGTCACAAGCCCAGGTTTCCTGCTCTCCTGACCAACCACTATATACTGGAGGGTGCAATGACCCCCTCCTCGGGTTCGATGGCTTTGCTAGAGAGGCTCACAGAACTCAGGGAAACACTTCCGTTTACCAGTCTATTAAAGGATACGACAAAAGATACAGAGGAATAGCCAGAGGAGGAGATACACAGGGCCAAGTCTGGGAGGATTCTGAGCACAGGAGCTGAGGAGCTGAGGTGCGGAGCTGAGGTGTGCCAGGCATGTGGATGTGTTCACTCACCTGAAAGTTCCCCACACCCCCTACTATTGGGATTTTTTTGACGGAGGCTTCCTCACATAGGCATAATCAATTATTAACCCCACCTCCAGCCCCTCTCCCCTCTCTGGATAATGAGGGGTGGGACTGAAAACTCCAAGCTTCTACTCCTGCTTGGTCTTTCTGGTGATCAGCCCCCACCCAGGAGCCCACGCAGAGTCATCTCACTAGAACAAAAGATGCTCCTAGTGTTCCTATCACTTAGGAATTTACAAGGGTATGGGTGCCCTGTGTCAGGAACAGGATCAGAGACAAGTATCAGAACAAGGGATGCTACGAGTGTTCTTACCACTTGGAAGATTACAACAGTTTCAGGAGCCCTGTGTCAGAGTTGCATCAAAGACAAAATACTAGGATATGAGAGAAGACAGGTATTCTTATCACTCAGGAAAGTACAAGGGTCTCAGGAGCTCTGTGCCAGCAACCAGGGCAGAAACCGATACATGTATTTCTTATTACTTCGTAGGGCTAATCACACTATCCATCTCTTTTCCTCTTTTTGGTTTTCCATTCCTAACAGATGTTAAATTAAAAAAAATGTAAATATGCTCCAGGGCGCCTGGGTGGCTCAGTCGGTTAAGCGTCCAACTTTGGCTCAGGTCATGATCTCGCAGTTCATGAATTCGAGCCCTGCGATGGGCTCCATGCTGACAATGCTTGGGATTCTATCTCCTTCTCGCTCTGCCCCTCCCCCACTCGTGCGCACACATGCGCGCGCGCGCGCTCTCTCTCTCTCAAAATAAACAAATAAACTTTTAAAAAATGAAAATATGCTCCATTTTCCCAGGAATCTCTCAACTGTGTCTCAAAGGATGTTCTAAGAACCAAGCACACTCTAATTATCTGGCAGGCTTTTCGATTACAGATTCCTGGGTCCACCTCAGACCTAATAAATCAACCTCTCTGGGGATGTAGTCCGGGAATCTACTTTTCTAACAAGCTGTCCAGGTGATTCCTTTGGCACAGCAAAGGCTGAGCATCAGAGATCCAAGTAGATGTTCCTCCACTTAGACCAGCTTGCTGATTAGTTTCTTGACTTTCAAGAGAGAATATAAACCATCCTGACATGTGTGGAAATTCCAAAACTTACGCTCTGCCTTCAACCAACAAAATGAATACCAACACTCAAGAAGACTCTAGCTTACAACAGCAACCTCCAGCTCAATCAAAATGCCTAGCTTCTGATTTAAGAGAGTGGAGCCTAAAGGGCTATCGACCTACTATTCAGGCACTCCTCCCTAGACACGAAGTAAGAACACAAGACAGCTTCACACACACTGGAATGGGTCGTCTTTCCTGCTCACTGAGCCGTGCTTTAATGCCATGAAGCTTTTACTAAAGGCTATTTCAAGAAAGAGAAATATGAAATTCAAAGGCACACAGAAGCACTGGAGCCCAAAACTGTTGTTGAGGACAGTATCCATTACATCATGTAATGTTTCTCAGTGAGAAATTTCTTTGGCCTCCCTAAGGAACTGCCATGGTGCTTTTCTAATATCAAAGTATTTTCCCAAAGCACTATCAACATATGATGCCCCAGGATCTGACCTGACACTTGCCTACCTTTCTGATCCCTTTGCTGCAGCTATACAGGCCCTGTGTGTCTACCTATGTATAGGTCTGTGTATATGTCTGTATGTACACACACATGTGTACCTTTGTCTGTGTGTCTTCTTATGCCAGTGGTCCCTTCCTCTTTGGGAAAAGGGGTTGTAACTAAAAAACAGTAAAAGTAAATAATCTATACTAAGTGGAATTTAAATTTCAGAGTCAGGGAAACAACAGCCTAACTTGGCTTCCTGGAAGAGCTTTCTTGCTTAAGTTTTATACAATAAAGAAGTGAATTGTGCTCACTCTCCAATATAATTTGAAGGGAAAGGAAGAGATGGTTGTTCAAAAAAAAAAAAAAAAAAAAAAAAAAAAAAAAAAAAAAAAAAAAAGCTTCTTGCCTCTCTTACTTGGGCATGTCAGACTTTTATCCCCTATTCAGTAAATGAATATTCATCACTATTGATGTCATCCTTGAAAACGAAAATCTGTTAGACGATCACTTGTTTAAAACAGGAAACATGTCCAGTTATCTACTTGCTGGTTCAAGTGCGAGAGAAACTGCACAGGGAAAAGCTGGAGCCACTTTAGTCTTTAGAGGATTAGAGGGCATTGTGCAGTGCGCAAAATGAAATTCTACAGAAGGGCCGTGTCCTACAAATAAAAAACCAATTTCTCTGACACTGGAATCTCCCCACTGCTTTCCATTCCCGACATCCCCTTGTGAGGCATAAATAGGTGCAGAGCTGAAGGAGAAAAAAGTGGGAGCCCAGAGTCAAATCCTAACAGTGCTGCTCATTAGCTCTGTGCCTTAGACAAGTTTCTTTTAAATGTTCATTTCTTGGGGTGCCTGGGTGGCTCAGTTGGTTGAGCATCCAGCTCTTGATTTCAGCTCAGGTCACGATCCCAAGATTGCAGGATCAAGCCCTGAATCGGGCTCTGAGCTAAGTGTGGAGCCTGCTTGAGGTTCTCTCCCCTTCTCTCTCTGCCCCTCTCCCTGCTTGTGCTGTCTAAGAAAATAAAATAAAAAGAGGCACGTGGGTAGCTTAGTCGGTCAAGCATCCAACTTCAGCTCAGGTAATGATCTCACAGGTTTGTGGGATTGAGCCCCACATGGGGCTCTGTGCTGACAGCTCTGGGCCTGGAGCCTGCTTCCGGTTCTGTGTCTCCCTCTCTCTCTGCCCCTCCCCTGCTCATGCTCTGTCTCTGTCTCTCAGAAATGGCTAAGTGTTAAAAAAATTTTTTTTAATAAAAATAAATTAAAAAATAAAATGTTCACTTCTTTAGTTAAAATTGAGACACCACCTACAATTATTTAACAATGAGAGTTATATCTTATATGGTCTTATTTACAGGAAGAGCTCTATTTGTTCTAGGAAAACAAATTAAATACATAAATAGAATATATATGTGTTATATGTAGTTTATAAATATGCAAAGTATATGTTACATATATAATATATAAATATATAAACTCAATGTGTCCAACAACCTGATAAACCTCTAGTGACTGACTCCTGAGAGCATAAAAGACGCAAAGTATAGTGGCCCTGACCCTAGGCATTTAACTGATGCTGATGACACAAGTCATACACACAGGACGATGACAGTTTCTAATCGAGAGGCACCTTCCAAGAGGGAAATGTACAAGACTGGGGAGCAGAGGTCCGAGTTTATGACACACCCTTGTAAGCAAGACATTTCTCAGTGAGTCCCCCCTTTCCCCGGCTGCAGTACAACAGGTTAGACTAGCTCTCCTTTAGTTTTCCCAGGAATAAAAGTCTCTGATTTACAATGGGGAGCAAGGCTCCAAGTGCTATGGAAGAAGGGACATGCCAGCACACTGGTCTGGGGAAGCTCTTGGGAGAAATGGGACTTGCATTCAGACCTGGAAATGGAAAGGACTTGGGATACTGGGGGAGAAACACAGGGGCAAAATGTTGGGAGAACCAGCCAGAGCAATCCAGGAGAAACAAGTCAAGTGTCTTTAAGGGCCAGGAAGAGCAGTCTAGCTAGTGAGGTCTGTTGTCAGAGAAGTGAGGGAGGGGTCAGACCCCAAAGGGTTTGAATAACAGAAAAAGGAGTCTGGATTTTGTCCTGGAAGCAGTAGGAGCAATCAGAAGTTTCAAAAGTTAGAGGATATGAGGATATCCCATTTCCCAGTGCCCACGTTTTACTCCCAAGGAAGGACTATTACTGGCAACATATTTTCAACCCTTCTTCAAACTCCTCCCACTTCTCTGATTAGGGACCCGACTGGAGAGACTGGGAAAGGGCACAGAGCATACCTGCCCCAGCACGTGCTCCAGGCTTCAGTGCCTGCAGTTCTGGTGGAAAAACTCAACCAAAGGGAGGAACAAGCAGCTCACGTCCAGCCACAGCTGGTGGAGGTTCTTCAATCCAGTTTACAGTTAAGAAAGCTGATCACCACACCTCCATCTCTGCTGACTACTTCCAAACTGATTTGGAAGGAAGAGAGAGGATGAAGGCATTTGATTCACCACCTTTTCCAACTAAAAACAGAAATAAGATTACAGCAAGTACTTCAGAAAGATGAGCCAGGTGGAAGCTGGCAAGAGGGACTGAAGGCAGAAAAGGCTGGGAGCCCTCAAATTAACTGTGGAGCTCCTACGATAATCCAAGCATTCAGTGAATGATTTGCAACCACCAAGTATGATCCAGGGCTAATCAAAACATGTACTTGAGCCAATCTGCAAGAGAATAAATCAAAGAGCACAAAAAAACTGAGAATTGCCAACATAATTTTTTAATTAATGTCCTTTCATAATTAAAACTGCTTCTGTTGACTAGTGGGATCTTTAATTTCTTTAATTAAAGGAACCAAAGCAATAAATACAAAAAGAACAAGAAATGAAAGGCTCACCAGTAAAGAATCCTACCAAGCTACATAAGGATTCTCTATTACAAGTCAGTCTTACATAGGTCCCCAAATCAAAAGAAACCCTCATGTAACTTGCCCACACTGCTGAGAGGTAACCAGCTCTATCAACATCCTCGCAAAGGGTGTCTTCTGATGTCAGAAGTTAGCAGCCCCTGAAAAGACTACCAAGCACTTCTCCACGTCACTTACAATTGATCACAATCAGGTTCCCTTAGTATTGCTACACACATATAGGACACCCAAACTTCTTTTGTGAAATGCCTCTTATGGCCCCCAAATGGAATTTACAGCAATGTCTATATACTTATTCCCTTGTTCCACAGCCCACACAGAAGTCCTTTAAGCAGGTAAGTACCAGAGACCAGAGCTAGTGAGCTCAGATACCTATGGCGTTCTATGGCCTTCTACAAACCAACCAGAGTCCTCAGCAAAGCTGTGAGAACCCTCCTCCAGTTACCCCAATTCTAAGGACTCAGGGACTCCTCTTTGTTCTCTAAGCCACCCCACTAGCTCACATCTGATTCTCCCTCACATGTGCTAGCGCCCTGAAGAACCCCTTCTGCTTCTCCCAAGCAACTTGCAGATGAAAATTATGGCAGAAGACAGAGACTCACTATGCTACCTCACACACGCATCAGAGATCAGAACATGCTCACTGGGTTCACTGAGAAACAGCCCATAAGTTTCCCTTTGTGAGAATCCTGATTTTTACATGCCTCTCTTGACCTTCTGTAAGGTACTTTAGGTCCGCTGTCTGTAAACTACATTCCCGGGATCCCCCACAAGCCTTTCCAATGGACAAAAGATAAAACCCCCTGTGGGGCAGAAGGGAATGAATATTATAAGGCAGTTTGCACTTGGATTATGAAATTATCCATCTGCTCCCAACAAACTGTCCTTCTGAAAATGAACTGAACCATATAGTAAATTCCTTGTCGCAGCACAAATCACCCAAAATGCTTTCTTCTCTTTAAAGCTTACTTCCTAAATGCCTGACCCCACACGGGTCTGATGGTCTAAATACTTTATGTGAGTGTTCATACCAGTCTCTGTGCTTTTATGGGTGCTCCTGGTCTACATCCTGCCACTGCACTTAGGTTTTAGAAACTTAAATTCCTTTTAAGTATATAGAGATTATGTATTTTTTGTTTCACATTTCCTCAGAAAGCTTAAATATAATGTTCTCCACAAAGAATTTAGAAAGAGACAAAATGAAAACCATTCCATTTGTATACAGGTGACCAATACGGAGTGAAGAGTACATCTGGATCCTGATGGGATCTCTAACCAGGACCCTTACCACCCACCCTGCAGTGAATGCGTATCCACACCTTCCGATCTCTCTACAGTCACTGTGGTCTCCACTAGTCTCTTTCACTCCTCATTTCCCAAGCACCTGTTGACACGTCAGGCACTGTGTTAGACACAGAGGGAGAGAAATGGACCAGGAGCAGTCCCACACTAGAGAGCTTGTGGCTGCAGGAGGCTGAGCAGGTGTTCCCTGTCTGTGCACAGCTCTCCCGGACTGCCCGCACACAAATTCCCAGGTCCGGGCACCTCCAACAGCTGCCCCTCTGCCACTCCACACTGCTCCCGTCCCCCAAACCGCTGCCAGCCCTGCGTCGTACCTCTGACGTCCCTTCCCTTACACCCTTTGTGTGTGACAGTATTTTAATTCTTCTTAATCCAAAAGGAATGGCCAGAAATTGCAGGGCCAGTATTAAGGTTATCTTTCTGTCTTAGGAGGGGAGAGTAGCTCATTTTGGATGACAGTGGTAAAGTTATGTCTGAGGGCTAGAGGAAGGCCCAAAGCAAACCTTTGTGTGCAGGCAGAGCCAAGTGCTCCAAGCGGGCAGAAAGGGACACGCACCTGGCTTTCTTGGACTTCGTCCTGGCTGCAGAGTCCACGCCACTCCTCTTCTCTTTGGCCTCCTTGGTACCGGAGGCCTCCCGGGGCTTCCGTGCTTTCTTGACGCCATCCTTCTGCTTGGGCTCCTTGGGCTCCTTGGCCCTCTTGGGCTCCTTGGCCTTCCGGGCTTCCTTTGGCTCTCTAGGCTCTCGCTTCCTCTTTGGCTTGGGCTCCCTGTCCTTGCTTCCCTTCGCTGCCCCCTCTTGCTCTCCCGGGTCCTTTTTCTTCCTTTTCTTCTTTACTCCGGTGCCTCCTCCTCCACTGTCCTCCATCCCGTTATGGGATGTCATTTTCCTAGGAAAAAGGGTCTCAGCTTCCTCTTCAGCAGCATACAGGTCCTTCTGAGGCAGACAGTGACTGGCAACATCTTCGATCTTCTCTTCCTGATCAGTGCCATGGTCAAACGGGGAGGGGGATTTGTAGTCAAAATTGACAGAGGCATCAGACATTGGAGAGTGATTCAGAACTTTTAAACTTGACAACTGTGAAAGAGAGAGAAACGAGCTTGTTAGTTTCCCAATGCATGCTTCATACGAAAGAGCATTATGAAGTTTGAATCTATGGATCTGTTCAACGTTTACTGAATTCCTATCACGTGCTAGCTCCTCACGTGCCAGGTCTTGGGGAGACAGTGGCAACCAGGACATACTTTGTGTCTGCCTCTGCACCAAGCCACCGTTACCATATACAAAAATTGCATGTGAAAAAACAACTCTCAAGGAGTTGTTATGTGCTAAAATCTGAGCCCCATGTCTAGTACAGGCGACAACAGTGGTGTCCCCACAAAATACCTCTAGATCCTAGGCACACAGTTCTTACCCAGAATGGCATTTCTCATACTGATACACAAAAGTTCTGTTCATATATGCTCCTAAATACAAGTGGCATCACTGGATGACAAGGATGCAGGGACAATCTCAGTGTGCTGCTTTATCTCCCCACATCTTTGCTCTCATGTATCTTCAGGCAGCACCAACAATCAGCTGGTTTGACTTTCAACAAGAAAACTACATCTTTCAGGGGTACCTGGGTGGCTCAGTCGGTTAAGCGTCAGACTTTGGCTCAGGTCATGATCTCATGGCTCATGAGTTCGAGCCCCATGTTGGGCTCTGCGCTGACAGCTCAGAGCCTGGAGCCTGCTTCAGATTCTGTGTCTCCTTCTTTCTCTGCCCCTTCCCTGCTCGTTGTATGTCTCTCTCTCTCTCTCTCTCTCTCAAAAATGAATAAAAAACATTTTTTAAATTTTTTAAAAATTCTAAAACTACATCTTTTACTTTTAACTAAAGGTGCTGTTCCTCTGCATGATCATCTAAGCCTCCAGACTCAGCACCAAATAACCTTTGGCCACTTACAAAAAAACAACTGCCCCTACAGGGGAAAGCTTTATTATGATAGATGCCATTAAGAAAGAATGTGTCACAGATGCTGAAGGCATCTTCCTAAAAAAGGAAGTTCTGAAGCTGTTTTTGAGCACCATTAAAGGTACAGCTTCCCCGAGGTGACCACTCTCAGGAAACATCCCTTTGGAAGTAGAAGTCACATCTCATACTTTCAGGTCTGGTATCACAGTACATCTGTCATTTCGTAACCAAGCTAAGGCTGGCAATAATCTGATACTGTGGGTGCTGGTTTCAGGAACAGCACCCCTCTGGATCAGGAACAAAGAAATAACTCAAGGAGAGCCTGGGAGGGACAAGCAGGCTTTCCAGGAAGCCAACTACAATCATCTTTGCATGATGGCTTAGGAACAGCACCATTTGTGAATAGTCTGCTCCCTTAACAAGAGGCCTGGCGTGTGCTGAAGGGCACAGACACTTGCCTAGGTGGCGTGGCTTCCTTCCAGTGTTCTGGTTACCCGATCTGTGCTCAGACTTCCTGGCCCACCCTAGGAGTGATGGAGTTCAAAATTCAGCTGCATGGTCCCCCTTCTGTGCCTTCCAGCTCCCTACCCTAGGCCAATACTCCCAAACATAACACTGAGAATCTCAGGAGAAAAAGATGAAAGAAAAGAAGAATTTTTTTGTATCTTTATCATAAATAAAGTCCAGCCTCATAAACAAGCCTAAATCCAGAAAGAACTGGTCATTCTGGCAGCATTCACTATGAAAGAAAAGAAAAGAAAAGAAAAGAAAAGAAAAGAAAAGAAAAGAAAAGAAAAGAAAAGAAAAGAAAAAAGAAAATTCAGTTTGACTACCTCACTGCTGATTCAGTTCTTAGGATGGCTTGGAAAAAGGAGAAGCTAAGCAAACTTAAAAGGAATTTAAAATCAAATACAAGAAAGTGCTCAAGATGGTAACTTTTTTTACATGTAGATGGTTATATATTTTTTTACCACAATAAAAAGGAAAAAAAAGAAGAGAAAAAGAAAAAACAAGGCAACAAGAACCTCAGAGGTGCATAATAGGCACCTAATTAAAGCTCAGATCTTAAGAGTACACTGCCGTCCCTGGGATGTTACTGAATTCTGTGCCAGGGACACCTGACCCTCAGGACACAAGTATTTGCTTCACATGCAAGGGTGGACACACTAAAAAAGCAAGAGATACAGGTTAGTTTATTAAAGAGGTTTTCAAAGAGAACACATTAAAGTCCTAATTCCACCAAGGCAACACTCTGTAGATAAAAGTGGGACACTCTTTTCAACTCATACCTCATCTCAAGGTCTATCTTTTGAAGGCTAGGGCCCTCCAAAGCTGAGGCGGATGGAGATAGGTTGTAGAAACTGGACACTCAATCATTAGTCAAGAACAATAGCAACAGCTAACATTTATGGGACACAAATCATAAGGATCTACCTGGAATTATGCAAAGCATGCTCCATGATATCTCCCATCTTTACAAAAATCCTAAAAGGTTAGTGTAAAGACACCTATTTTGTGTACAAAGAAACAGAAGATTACTGATGTTAGATGAGGTACTCACACACATATACCTAGTAAGTGGAGGAACTTGGACCTGGACCTTCTGCCCAAAAGCTCACACTCATTTCACTGAACATTTTATGACCTACATCCCCAGAAACCATTAATGACTGCTAGGCCACCAGACCAGTATGATTAGACTTGGTGAGAAATGTTAAATATAAAGACCTATACAACCAGTTGGGGAAAAGTTCAGGTAGTTCTTTAGAAACATAAACATGCAAATACCTGTCATTGCAGCAATTCCATTCTGAGGAATCACAAATAGTCATCTACTCTACCCCTCATTTTATAGATAAGATAATTGGGTCAGAGAGATGAAGCAACTTGTCAAAAGGTTATATTCCAGGGAGTGGCAGAGCTGGACATCCTATAGGAAGTAGGGAGTCCCAAGAAATGCAGCACAATTAAGTCAATGTTTCCAAAAAGTTAGAAGTATCCCAAAAGACAGATTATCAGTATTAAAAAAATATAAAATTATAATCTCCAAAGTCAATAATACACCAGGAATATTTTTATTTTTCAAGGCACCTTGTTGGGGGCTTGGAAAAGATGTCTGTTGAGAATTTAAAAAATATGACAAAAAATATTTTTCATTTGTCTCAAGGTCAGTGGAGAAAAGACAAAGAGCCTTAATAAATTGTTTCAGTTTCTACCAAGAAGGACATTAAATCACCACTTCAAAAATGGCCCCAAAGGGAATGGATTGGAGATGATGGACCACGACACCACCAATAATTTACATTATATTGACAATTTACTAAATAGAGATAAGCACCTAGAACATAAGATGAAATGGAGAGGAAAACTGATAAAAAAAAGACATCCAACAATGCTAGCTCATAAACCACACCGTTAGCAATAAAACCCACTTTGCTGATTCAAAATTAGCAACCTAGGATATTCCTGGAAAAGACACTTAAACATATGAATCCAGATAAACTAGATTTGGGTCAACTGTAAAGGATTTAAGAACCAATGGAGATATTATGGCGTAGGTCAATGGTTCCCAAACAGATTTAAGGACAAACCTGAGTTATTTCCCCAAGAATCACTGAAGTACTTGAAAGTCAAAATAGACTTTAATTAAGAAAATCATCCATGGTACAACACAGATAGACCTTGAAAACATTATGCTAAGTGAAAGAAGCCAGGTACAAAAGACTACATATTGTACAATTCCATTTATATGAAATGCCCAGAATAGGCATATCCACAGAGACAAGAAGTAAATTAGTGGTTGCTAGGGCCTGGGGGAAGAGGAAATGAGGAGTGTCTGCTAACATGCATATGGTTTCTTCTGGGGGTGATAAAAATGTTCTGGCATCAAATAGTGGTGATCTTTCCACAATCTTGGGACTACACTAAAAACCAGTGAGTTGCACAATTTAAAAGTATAGTAGAATTTACAGTATGTGAATTACATCTCAATTTTTAAAAGTCCAATATAAGAATATAACGAAAATGGTCCGCTCATATGTTGCTGACAGCTGCATCAAGTATTAAAAAGCCTTTTTTGCAGGGGCATGTGTTAACAATATTAAAATTTTAATTATGGATATGCTTTTAAACTGAGCAATTTCTCTTTTACAACATAAATTAAGGAAATATTTAGGTACTCCAAAGACAGAATATCTGATGCAGAATTTTTAATAAAGGAAAAAACTATAAATAACCTATTGGTCAATCTTTAGTAAAATGTTTAAATTAATAGCATATCCATTATATGGAACAGTATTATACAGCCATTGTGACATTATTGTATTATATATTATTAATTACAAAGTTTTAGTTGACATAAAAAAAAGTCCACAACATGTTGGAAAGTGGGCAAAAAAAAAAATCTATGATCTAATCCCATTTTTATTGTTTAAAAAAAAATTTTTTTTAAGAGAGAGAGAGAGCACACAAGCAGGAAGGGGCAGAGAGAGAGGGGGACAGAGAATTTGAAGCAGACTCTGCTGACAGCACAAAGCCTATGTGGGGCTCAAACCCATGAACCGTGAGATCATGACCTGAGCCAAAGTCGGACTCTCAACCGAATGAGCCATCCAGGCGCCCTCTCTGGTTTATTTTTTAAAAATGCTATTTATCAACACCAGTTTTTAAAAATAAATTTAGGACACGTATCAGATATTAACCATCATTATGTCTGGGTGACAAGACTATAGGTAACATTCCCTTCTTTTTTTCTTTCCTGAGAGTTTTTGTTTCTGTCTCCCATAACTAGAATGTAAGCATCATGAGGCAGTGACTGTGGATTCCCCACTATCTTTGTGGCTTACAGTAAATCTCAATCATATGATTACTGGATGAAATGAGTGTTTTCAATTTGAAAAACAAAGGAGAAGTCTACAAAATTGTGCATGTAAACAAAATGAAAACAACAAATTCCTGTGTATAAAAGAACGAATGGAAGAAAATCAACAAAAAGTGAATAGTATTCATTTAAGGCTGTGGAAATTTGGTTGCTTAATTTTTCTAAACAGTAACAAGGATATTACTTTCACAATACTTGTAATAAAAATATCTTTTAAAAATTGTTATGTTTATTTTTGAGAGAGAGAAAGAGAGAGAGAGAGCAAGCATGAGCGGGGAAGGAGCAGAGACACAGGGAGACACAGAATCTGAAGCAGGTTCCAGGCTCTGAGCCCGACACGGGGCTTGAACTCAGGAACCAAGAGATCATGACCTGATCCGAAGTGGGACACTCAACCGACTGAGCCACCCAGGCGCCCCAAAATATTTTCACAGGTATATAATAGAAAAATTTTAAATACTTTAATAATGAACAGGAAAGGCTGTTTTGCCAGAAAATTTACACTCCTCCAAATTACCACGATTCAGGAATCAAAGGCAGAATATGGGAGGCGCTGGCACTGTGACCACATTTGACTGAGTGCTGGACAAAGACAGTGCTCTTTGCACTCAAGCCCGAAGGCCCCCTGCACGCCCTCCATATGCACCTTGAACCTGATGGTGAGTACGGCCCAGCCAGCTGCTGCTGTTGCCTGCCTCAAGCTCTTCCATCTTCTCCAGTAGGAAGGGGACAATGTTCTATGTTCAGACTTAATTAATATCGAGAAATTAGCTAAACATAAAAATGAGTAGAAAAGCTTATTTAAATTTGAGACCTTGTGACTTTTAAAGTCCAAACAATAAAAATGAAAATACAAAGAACTGCTACTATTATGAATGAGTTGGTGTGCAGACATTTCAGGTGGCAATTGTTATTTTCCAATTAAAATGAGGAGTGCAAAAAAAAAAAAAAAAAAAAAAAAAAAAAAGAGGAGTGCCTTACTCTTTCACCTTCACTGTCTTCTGAAAGAATATTCCCTATGGTTACCTGACTGTGGGATACACTACCGGCGAAAACCCCACATATCCTCGCCTTTATTACACTGCCATTGTGCTGGGCTCAGTCATCTGGCAAACAGAGCTTTGCTGGGTGAGCAAGACCCAGGAACAAAGTCCAACTGTGTGTGTGTGTCCTGTTTCCTCCTCCATTTAGAATATTCCATCTCTCTTCACCCAGGAGTCCTGTGCTCTGGGTGATAAAGCAGGCATTCTGACCCTGACGTGGCTCCACATGTAGTCACAGCTGGTCAGCACCAGGAGGAGGAAAGATCAGTTTCAGGCATCTGATGATAATGCAGGGAGTGGTGTCCAGGAGGCTCTCAGGTATACTTTCCAAGAGTCATTTTTATAAGAATGAATGAGACTACCCAGGAAGAATGAATGGACAAAGAAAAAGAACAGGACCAAAACCTGACAAACACTGATGTTTAAGGGCCCCCAGAGGAGGAACCTAGAGAGAGGGTGAGAGGGGGCAATCAGGTCAGTGATGTGGTGGGGAAAAGAAAGTGTGAGTGTCACAGAAGCCAGAAGATGAGAGCACTTGAAGACACAATGATTATAGGCATTGCATGCTGTGGAGAAGCTGGTAAGTTAAGGACTGAAGAGTGGTGGACAGGTTTGCCAACTGTCTCTCACCAAAATCCCAGAATCTGTCATTTCTAGTCCCCAACTCTATTATCATATTTTCGCATTTAAAACTGGGGGGGAGGGGGGTTTTTCTCTTATGATGTTCCAAGAGTATTAGAAATCTGAATTCTCCAGATCTGCAAAGTCAATCTAAACCTTGTTAATTCCAGGCAGTAACAAAAACTGGGGGCAGGTAGATTATTAAATTTAGATGCTGACAGGGAATAAGCAGAGGAAACAATAAGTGCCTTGGCCTATCCTCCAGTTAATGCTCTCCATGTAACCATTTGCATCCACAGGTTCAGCAACAGATACATTTAAATCCCTTTTCTCTACAGGATGCTTTTAAATCTTCCTTTTTAAAATACAAATCAAAACCACACTCAGATATCACCTCATGCCAGTCAGAGTGGCCAAAATGAACAAATCAGGAGACTATAGATGCTGGAGAGGATGTGGAGAAATGGGAACCCTCTTGCACCGTTGGTGGGAATGCAAACTGGTGCAGCCGCTCTGGAAAACAGGGTGGAGGTCCCTCAAAAAATTAAAAATAGATCTATCCTATGACCCAGCAATAGCACTGCGAGGAATTTACCCAAGGATACAGAAGTACTGATGCATAGGGGCACTCGTATCCCAATGTTTATAGCAGCACTCTCTCAACAATAGCCAAATTATGGAAAGAGCCTAAATGTCCATCAACTGATGAATGGATAAAGAAATTGTGGTTTATATACACAATGGAGTACCACGTGGCAATGAGAAAGAATGAAATATGGCCCTTTGTAGCAATGTGCATGGAACTGGAGAATGTTATGCTAAGTGAAATAAGCCATACAGAGAAAGACAGATACCATATGTGTTCCCTCTTATGTGGATCCTGAGAAACTTAACAGGAACCCATGGGGGAGGGGAAGGAAAAAAAAAAAAAGAGGTTAGAGTGGGAGAGAGCCAAAGCATAAGAGACCCTTAAAAACTGAGAACAAACTGAGGGTTGATGGGGGGTGGGAGGGAGGGGAGGGTAGGTGATGGGTATTGAGGAGGGCACCTGTTGGGATGAGCACTGGGTGTTGTATGGAAACCAATTTGACAATAAATTTCTTATATTAAAAAAAAAAATCTTCCCTTTAAAAAAAAAAAAGACTTTATTTTTAAGTGATCTCTACACCAATGGAGGGCTCAAACTCACAATCCCTAAGATCAAGAGTTGCATGCCAGAAGCCCCTAAACCTTCCCTTCTTTAGGCTACATAATCGTAGTTTCATCCATCATACTCATACTTCATATGAAATGAGTCAATGTTTATTTATTTATTTATTTATTTATTTATTTATTTATTTATTTATTTATTTTTGAGAGAGTGACAGAGACAGAGCATGAGCAGGGGAGGGGCAGAGAGAGAAAGACACAGAATCCGAAGCAGGCTCCAGGCTCTGAGCTGTCAGCACAGAGCCTGACGCAGGACTCGGACCCATGAACTGTGAGATCATGACCTGAGCTGAAGTCGGATGCTTAACCGACTGAGCCACCCAGGCGCCCCAAAATAAGTCAATGTTCTTTTACCATCCTGGTCACTATACTCTGGCTTCTCAAGTATGTTTCAGAACACAGAACAAATTATGACAACAAAAGTCTGTCAAGGTATGTCAAAACATAGAGAAAAGGATTCAAGGCTCAGATTGCTTTCTTTGGAAGAGGGAGAATTTGGATACAGTCCATTTTAAGTCCTTTTGAAACATGACTCCAGGGTGAGGCTGTTTAAAATCCTGGTTCTACTAAGCAATTTACTAACACTCCCTCTTTAGGCATGTTCAAACCAAATGGAAGGTCTGACTAGTATTAGCCCTTAAGACCCTCTGCAGGGTGACACTGAAAAGTCTAAGAAATGAATTATTCATCCATATGATCAACTGTGCTATTTATCTTTCACTACTCTGAACTGTGGGTCATAATCTGCTGATCTCTTATTAGTGTTACATGCACCATCCTCGGGATTCAAATCTTCACCTCCCCCTACTAAAGAACAGGTAGGACCAACACTTTTGGGAATTTGGTGGCCAGCTAAATCCACCATGCTTTTTATCTTAGTTTATCGTAGGTCACCACCCAAAATAGTACTCCACACTAAGGTCCTGGGGTGTGGACAGAAGGTTCTCCCATAATTACTGCAAGTCTGAGTTAACTTCCTGGTCACAGCTCCAAGTTTTACTCCTATTCACAGTATTACCTATTCCTATTGTGTTCATGCTTATAAACCTTCCTCTACATTGGATTTGTGCCCCCCCAAACCCTCTTACCTGCATCTTATATCAAATAATTATTTATCATACTTTGTACTTCTCTCAGTACCACACAAGGAAGCTGGGATGAATACAAATGAGTATTTCCTTACCATAGGTTTGTCACTGCTCACATCAGCAATGGATCTATTCCCTTCCAAAGAAGTACTTTTAGGAGTGCCTGAGTGGCTCAGTTTTGATTAAACATCCAATTCTTGGTTTTGGTTCAGGTCATGATCTCACGATTTGTGGGTTCAAGCCCCACACCGTGCTCTGTGCTGACAGTGCGGAGCCTGCTTGCAATTCTCTCCCTCTCTCTCTGTCCCTCCCCAACTCATTCACTTTCTCTGTCTCTCTCAAAATAAATAAATAAACTTAAAACACACACACACACACACACACACACACACACACACACACAGAAGTACTTCTAGCTGCACTATGCGTCAGTAGTGCTACAAGTTTTCAATGATTAGAATTCACATTTTATTCCTCTTGCAAGACGTTTTTCTGCATAATACTGCTTAGTCTTTTTAGGGATTAAAATATATATATAGATTTCTTAGGAAAAAAAGTTTATTTTTTGATATAGATAAAAGACTATAGCCCCTGATGACTCATTCTTAAATGTTTTATTATAAAAGTCTATTTTTCTTGCAACACTTCTTTAGGCAGTACAGTCAATCTCTAAACCCTTTGTTCTTGGCACACTACTCTTGCTATGTCCTTTCTGGTTAAACAGTAGTATGATTATTTATTACCAAGTTTTGATTAACTTACAAAATCTTTCATCTCGGTTTAATTTACCTTGATAAAATTTTGGACAAGGAAATGAGTAATTTTCAAGAACAGAATGTATTTACATGTCATTTTCCTCCAGAGAAGAGAAAAAAAGAATTTATAGGAATGAGGGTTTTTAAAGAGTGGACACTTTATTTGCTGTTACTTCTTTTTTTTTTTTTTTAAGTTTATTTATTTTGAGAGAGAGAGTGCACACGTGCATGCATGAGCAGGGGAAGGGCGGGGAGAGACAGAGAATCCAAGCAGGCTCCACACTCTCAGCACGGAACATGCAGGGCTTGAACTCACAAACCAAAAGATCATGATCCGAGCTGCAATCAAGAGTCAGATGCTTAACTGACTGAGCCAGCCAGGTGCCCTGCTGTTACTTCTAACACTTTAAAAACATGGTTAAGGGAAAGGACAAACTTTGGTGGTTAATTTTCTCATTCTACTGGATGATTTCCTTGCCACTGACACACTGAATGGCAAACACTTGATGAGTTATCCCATTTAATTCAATACCTTGTGAGGCACATATGATTGCTCCCACTCAAATGATAGAAAAAAGGTGTGAACTTGTCCAAAGTTACACAGCAAAGTGGTAGCTAGTTTCAATTCTATCTACCAGAATCAAAGCCCAAGTTCATTCTAGAACATGGGCCTCCTCTCTGTCTCTATGCACATGCTCAATGCTGGTACCTATGGATTGCTTTGGCACAAAGGGAATTTTCTATTTTCGTGCTCTGCAACCAGTTTAGTCACAGTTTAGTCACCAGCATGGCCTATCACCTGCACCTGAGAGAAGCAGGATCGATTCCTCCTGGAAGTGGCTCCACTTAATTCACTTGCTCCCCTATCACAGCTAATACCAACTTTTAAGTATGAATTCCACCCCGTTGATCAACACTACTAAGTGAAAACTCATCTAACCTAAGCTGCGTAATAGCTGGCTGACACATTAAGGTCTTAATATGAACCAGTAAAATCTCAAGAGAAAGAAACCTGAATTCATGTTGGTATAATTTCGGTAAAGAGTATTTTTACTGAAGGGCACCTGGGTGGCTCAGTTGGATAAGCATCCGACTTCAGCTCAGGTCATGATCTCACGGTTCGTGGGTTCAAGCCTCGTGTCGGGTTCTGTGCTGACAGCTCGGAACCTGGAGCCTGCTTCAGATTCTGTGTCTCCCTCTCTCTCTGCCCCTCCCCTACTCATGCTCTGTCTCTCAAAAAAAAAAAAAAAAAAAAAAAAAAAAAAAAACAAACCACAAAGTGTTTTTACTGAAATAAAAGCTTACCTTAAAGGATGTTTAAAACATTAAATATGCAGAATGTTTTAAGAAATATAAACCTGCCCGTGTATCATAAATGATAATAGTTTTGAAGGCTTGGGGTTCTCTTCACTAATGTGTTCTTTTTAACAGAGGTCTTAATATTCTACTAGATGGATGTGCTATGATTTAAATAGTCCCATTTCTGATGGACATGCAGGTTCCTTTCCATTTTTGCTTCTATAAACAAAGCAGCAGGAAAAACCTTTGTTCACCCATCTGACACATGTCTGAGTCTACCAGTAGGATAAATTCCTCAGATGGCGCTGCATTCTCTATAGTGTTTGTCTACCAGCTGATGGCGCTACAGAGCCAGGATACAAAGAAATCAGTGTGTGGATAGCGTTTAGTCACCACTTTTCCTGTTAAGAATTGGCAGCAAATGAGTCAATTATTTCCTAAAACAATTTGTTTTGGTTTGGTTTCACAAGGACCTATCCACTGGGAGAGAACAGAGAATAATCCTTGTAACTATATCCCTAGGTCACCCTGTATCTAACTAGTCGGTGCTCCCTAGCAGCAGAAAGCAAAGTGGCTGATCCCACCCAACCTCTTCACACGGTCTCTGTGAAGGGCAGGGGTTCAGATACTCCCAGTTACCAGGCTATCTTCCAATTCTGTAAAAGCAAAATAGCCCATCAGAGGTAGCATGTTTCCAAGAGACGGAGGGAGGTCCCCCCTCTCACCTCCCTGAACCACACTGGTTGGAGTCTCTGGGTTCCTTTGAATATGGAACCACCTGGAACACAGAAGCACCAACTAAGGAAAAGATCTTGGCAGGGTGGGTCACACAGGGTCATAAACGTTTTTATCAATTCTCCTCCCCTTCAAGAAACCAAATGCCCAATAGCTGATGTTTACTTCCTTCCAATTAGTTTATTACTTTGTCTAGGAGGAAATTTCTACACATCATTATGAGTACAAATTTTATAGATTTTAGATTAACCAAACAAATAAAATGATGAATACATAAAAACTATAAAGAATTGATCACAGGGGTGCCCGGGTGGCTCAGTCAGTTAAGCATCTGACTCTTGATTTCAGCTAAGGTCATGATCTCACAGTTCATGAGTCCAAGCCCCACGTCCAGCTCCATGCTGAGTGTGGGGCCTGCTTGGGATTCTCTCTCTCTCCCTCTCTAGCTAACCCTCTCCCCTATTTGTGCTCTCTCTCTCTCTCAAATAAAAAAAATTTTTTAATTAAAAAAAATATGTGATCACTTACCTGCTTCTCTTTCTTTTGTATTTTCATTATCATCTATTGAAGGAAGTTACTTATTTCTGTAAAACATAAAAAAGCCAAAGATTATGGTAAAATCCAAAATAAAACATTTAAGGTGATCTCAGGATTAACTGTGACACATGAGGAAAATACAGAAGAGAGTTTCCTTCTACAGAATATTTACAATCTTGTAACAACAGTCAACAGCCAGCCCCCAGAGTATGGTCCTAAGCCTACCTGATTTATTGCTTCAGATGGGTGGAGTCAAAAAGACACTATCTTTGTAGACAAAATAAGTTATAAAAGATGCTAGCATATGAAATTACAAAAGAAGCTAAAAGAGGGACATAAAATAATGCTATGAGGCATAATGGCATAAAATATACCAAGAGGATTGGAGGAGAGGGGGTAAAAATAAACTATCCTCATTTCTTCTGGAAGGAAATCAATAAATCATATCTACTACTGATAAATCAAAAAATTAAAATATACACAGTAAAAGAGAGAGCTAAAAGAGTTAAAAGTAGTTCTCCTGAAGGACTGAGAGGGAAGCTGGTGTGAGACAGGATAGGTCACCCTCGCATTTCATCACATGCCCCCCATACAATTTGACATTTTATTTATTTTTTTATTTAAAAAAAAAATTTTTTTTTTCCAACGTTTTTTATTTATTTTTGGGACAGAGAGAGACAGAGCATGAACGGGGGAGGGGCAGAGAGAGAGGGAGACACAGAATCGGAAACAGGCTCCAGGCTCCGAGCCATCAGCCCAGAGCCTGACGCGGGGCTCGAACTCACGGACCGCGAGATCGTGACCTGGCTGAAGTCGGACGCTTAACCGACTGCGCCACCCAGGCGCCCCCAATTTGACATTTTAAACCGTGTGCATACATTACTTGACAAAATAAGTTTCATTCCAACATTTAGTATGATTTTAAATGACTGATTCTACTGTACCCAGATTTAAGCCCCCATCTCCACCGAGTGTGCCCATGATGCCCATGATGACACTGAACTTTTTCTCGTAAGTGACTTTTGAGCACCACAGCAATAAGAGCCCAGCAATTTGGCTCTGGAGGTCGAGAAGTGCATTGGGGCATTGTGGGAACCACAAAGAACCTGAAGAAACCCGAAATTTGGGGCTGCCTGAATCACTAAATAGACTGGCCCAAGTCTAAAGCACTCACCTTCCTCATATACAAACAAGGGAGGGATCCTAGAATCTCAGCTTCCAGTTCTAGCCCGGATGTAGACACCGCCTCATGTTTACTTTGTACTTTGATTTCCTGGACATCTCACAGAGCTAGAGAACACTGCTCCCTCAGGAAACAATTCCAGAGACACATAATTATCCTTATGTTCATAATTATTTCTTATATCCAGATGAATGTGATGTGTGTGTCTGTCCACTTAGGTTTTTTTCCTCCAAGAGTCAGAGGGGTTTTCTGTAAGAAGAACTATAAAAAGCTCATGAGCATAGCATCTAAGTTGCTAACAAGCTGCAAAGTGGGCAGAATCAGGGGAAAAAGAAGGAGGGCAGAAAGAATTGGCCAAATCAAGAAAAGGGAAGGTCAAGTTAGTAAACGATGATGGAACAAGTATTCACTTCAAGAAAACCGTAAACTCCACAACCCATATCAAAAATAACACAAACATTCTTCACAGAGCTAGAACAAACAATCCTAAAATTTGTGTGGAACCAGAAAAGACCCCAAATAGTCAACACAATCTTGAAAAAGAAAACCAAAGCTGGAGGTATCACAATCCCAGACTGGAAGCTGTATTACAAAGCTGGAATCATCAAGACAGTATGGTACTGGCACAAGAACAGACCCTCAGATCAATGGAACAGAATAGAGAACCCAGAAATGGACCCACAAACGTATGGCCAACTAATCTTTGACAAAGCAGGAAAGAATATCCAATGGAATAAAGACAGTCTCTTCAGCAAGTGGTGCTGGGAAAACTGGACAGTGACATGCAGAAGAATGAACCTGGACCACTTTCTTACACCATACACACAAAAGAAGTCAAAATGGATGAAAGACCTCAATGTAAGACAGGAAGCCATCAAAACCCTAGAGGAGAAGCAGGCAAAAACCTCTTTCATCTCGGCCACAGCAACTTCTTACTCAACATGTCTCCAGAGGCAAGGGAAACAAAAGCAAAAATGAACTACTGGGACCTCATCAAGATAAAAAGCCTCTGCATAGCAAAGGAAACAATCAGCAAAACTAAAAGGTGACCGACAGAATGGGAGAAGATATTTGCAAATGACATATCAGATAAAGGGTTAGTATCCAAAATCTACAAAGAACTTATCAAACTCAACACCCAAAAAAACAAATAATCCAGTGAAGAAATGGGCAAAAGACATGAAGAGACACTTCTCCAAAGAAGACATCCAGATGGCCAACCGACACATGAAAAAATGCTCAACGTCACTCATCATCAGGGAAATACAAATCAAAACCACAATGAGATACCACCTCACACTGTCAGAATGGCTAACATTAACAACTCAGACAACAACAGATGCTGATGACGATGCGGAGAAAGAGATCTCTTTTGCACTGCTGGTGGGAATGCAAACTGGTGCAGCCACTCTGGAAAACAGTATGGAGGTTCCTCAAAGAATTAAAAATAGAACTACCCTACAACCCAGCAATTGCACTACTAGGTACTACAGGTGTGCTGTTTTGAAGGGGCACATGCACCCCAATGTTTATAGCAGCCCTACTGACAATAGTCAAAGTATGGAAAGAGCCCAAATGTCCTTTGATGGACACATGGATAAAGAAGGTGTGGTATACATATACAATGGAGTATTACTCGGCAATCATAAAGAATGAAATCTTGCCATTTGTAATTACGTGGCTGGAACTAGAGGGTATTATGCTAAGCGAAATTAGTCAGAGAAAGACAAATATCATAGGACTTCACTCATATGAGGAATTTAAGATACAAAACAGATGAACATAAGGGAAGGGAGGCAAAAATAATATAATAACAGGGAGGGGGACAAAATATAAGAGACTCTTAAATACAGAGAACAGAGGGTTGCAGAGGGGTTGGGGGGGATGGGCTAAATGGGTAAGGGGAATTAAGGAATCTACTCCTGAAATCATTGTTGCACTATATGCTAACTAACTTGGGTGTGAATTAAAAGATAAATAAAATAAAATAATAAAAGAAAAGAAAGGAAAAGAACATCATAAACTCCAGCGAAATAGTGAGCGCTCTGAATTGGGACAGTTAAAATAATTTTACCCCTAATCTTAAACAGAATAAAGCCAATTCTAAGTAAATTATGTTAGTACAAGTTTATCTCCTTTATCTGTCAACTTCAAACTATCAGGCCCTAGAAAACCAAACTTCTGAGCCATTACAAGTGGCTACACGTTCTGAAATGAAGAGAGAAGTTGGAAAAACAAATTCCAGCTAGTAAAAAAAAAGGATAGTATCAATAACCGGACACATACTCAAAATTCTACCCAACAAAATGAAGATCATTTAAAAAACACAGAAAACCCCACCAATGATGATAAAATTTATTTTTTAATATCTAAAAAATAAGTATAATGCAGTAGAGCCATCACAAAAAACACAATTTCCGATTAAGTACCATAAACTGGCATGCTTACAGAAGCAAGGCCACAGCACTGCCAGGAACATGGTGGAAAACAGGTCCAACTTATCATTGCTAATGGCACTTGCGTAATTGCTTCAAGCTTTCTGAAGAGCACTCAGGCAATGTGCCACTAAATCTATAAACTGTTGAGTCCTTTTATCTGCCGATTCCACTTTAAGGAATACATCCCAAGAAATAAGCCTGTAGGAAATAAACCTGGGCCATAGAGGAAGCTCAAGGAGGAGGTAGGAAGTGTGAACACATCTATCACAGCGGAGCCTGGGCACTGGAGAGGGCCATAAAGATCACAGGCCCACCACCCCATGGGCCTGCATCATCATAGGACCTGAGAACATCAGAGAAGGCAGATGAGCACAAGCAGGAAAGTCTAGGGAAGTATGGCTTGAATTTGATTACCCAGCAAAGTGAAATCTTGTAGGAAAAGAGGTGGTAAAACCAAATCTCCCCGCTGCCAATTTGTTCACACGCAAGATATTACTAGGGGCACCTTTAGTGATATTCATGCTGCATAGATAACCCCACCCCATCCTATGAAAGAGAGAAAGGATGTGTGTGTGAGATCCAAGCCAGTGGGAATGATGTTACTATAAGAATAACTGCTCTAGTTCACTAAAAGCAAGCTTTGACAAACTTCATGAAATTATCTCTAGCACCCTAATGGATTGCCGCACACCAGGCTGCTGCCACCCCACAAAATGGCAGACATCGTCAACCACGCAGGGGTCCAATAAGCATTTATTGACTTAAAAAAAAATTTTTTTTAACGTTTATTTATTTTTGAGACAGAGAGAGACAGAGCATGAACGGGGGAGGGTCACAGAGAGAGGGAGACACAGAATCTGAAACAGGCTCCAGGCTCTGACAGCTCAGAGCCCGATGCGGGGCTCGAACCCACGGACCGTGAGATCATGACCTGAGCCGAAGTCGGACGCTTAACCGACCAAGCCACCCAGGCGCCCCGCATTTATTGACTTTTATTTCTCCAAATAGTATCTATTAATTTACAAAGCACTCCCTCAAGTTACCTCTACTTTTTTACCTTTTATGGCACACGTTTAAAAAATACGAAACTAAGCAGTATTTTTCTAAGGCGAAATTTTATGTTGCAGGAATGGATAACCAGATAGACCCTAACACATGTACTTCTCCACAATACTAGACATGGTTTTACTGCTTCCGTTGCTATGTTGCCATCACTCAAAAGTTGTGACTAGACCCTCTGGGCTCAAATAAAGAACCAAGTAACTTCTAACTTCAGGGTACCACCACTTAATTAGAAAGATAATACAGACATACTGTGAACCACCTAACTGTGTGGGCAAACCAGGAAATTTGTCAACAGAGGCAAAAATAATGTGTATAACTTCTGAATTGTATGAAAACTGGCAGGCCTCCTGCCCTCCTAACTGTGTTTCAGTGCTTATGTATGAAGGTAGGATTTAATTACCTTCACAAGATAAGCTGCTAATAATGTAAAAAGCAAACAATATAAAAATTCCCATTTCCCTCTTACACTTACCCACCTAACAACGTTTCTATGAAGAAAAACACGGTGCCAGGTTTCAATAGTAACATTTTGAAATTTATTTTTCTTATTTCTCTCTCTCTCTCTCCAGTTCAGAAATCCTGCAACAGTGCCTGTGCCATTTCCAAGTTCCTCAGTGCTGAGTTACAGACACTTAAAAAAAAAATAAAACATCAGGTACATGCTATTCCACTATTCATTCAGAAATTATTTACATTTACTGTATATACCTTGAGAATTCTGCCATCCTAACAATCCGTGCTCAGACAAGGGGTCTATTTCATTTCAAGAGCATGCGTTTTCACAAACACAGACAAGTGCACATATAGCAGACTGCTACCACAGTCCTTTATATTCACCAGGACGGCAGAAGGCACACCTGATGGCAGGAAGGACAAGGACCTTTGCTGTTCACAGGCTCCCAGCCCCCAAACTATTATCAGGCCCTTTGGGGCAAAGAGTACATGGGAAGCAACTTTAAAAATCAGATAAGCCTCGGAGCACCTGGGTGGCTCAGTTGGTTAAGCATCCAACTCTTGGTCTCGGCTCAGATCATGATCCTAAGGTTTCGTGCGTTCGAGCCTCGTGTCACACTCTGCGCCAACAGCACGGAGCCTGCTCGGGATTCTCTGTCTCCCTCGCTGTCTGCCCCTCCCCCACTCGCACTGTTTCTGTCTCTCTCCAAATAAATAAATAAACTTTAAAAAAATCAGATAAACCTCGAAGTTTCCACAATGAATATGTATTTTTACCATCTAATTATGCCCACCCTCAACCTCAAGAATGGTTCCTAAGAACCACTTTGACAACCACAGGCACAAATAAGGCAATCCCACACTATTACAGCGTGGGGATTTTAGAAAGGACAGGAGAGGAACGGAACATGGGGAATACTCGCTCGAGGAGAGTTAATGAAAAAGGCAGAGAGGTCTTGGGGAATGCCACCTTCCTCACACGCCTGTCGTAACACCTCTTCCCAAGATTCCTTATATTCTGGACCACGGAGGGTCGGGTCCCATGGGCAAGACAGCCCTCCGTTTCTCACTTCCCCACTCTCGCACCCTCCATAAACTGCACAAATTTATCTATGTCTGTCGCTAGGCTTGGAGCAACCTACAGGAGGACAACAGCAGAGCGTGAAGGGCCAAAAAGCAGTGAAAATGCAGGCTCTAATAACAATTAGCCAGGTAAAACCTCTTCCAGTTTGGTTTCATCACCTGTAAAATGGTGACAATAACCTCAGAGGATTTCAGGAGAATTCAAAGGGATGAGAATCTCTGGTGTCTGTCACACGGTGAACATTAGCCATGTGGCAGCCACTGATGTTGCTTGTCCTTATGCGCTTCCCTCCAGCATCAGAGGAAGACGGCTCTCTCGACAACTAACTCTTCCATCAATGC
This sequence comes from Panthera pardus, assembly GCF_024362965.1. NCBI lineage: Eukaryota > Metazoa > Chordata > Mammalia > Carnivora > Felidae > Panthera > Panthera pardus. The sequence continues at coordinate 18,682,246 of NW_026526821.1, read as the reverse complement.
TTGGGATCCATCCTCTCCCACTTCTCAGCCACCTCAGACCCTGGGTTACTTTGCAGTTAGTCTTTCTTCATTTCGTTCAGGTGTCTCCTCAAATGTCACCTGGTCATTGATGCCCTCCCTAACCACCCCATAGAAAACATACCCCTACCCCTGTCCCCACTCTCTATCCTCCTATCTTACTTTAGTTTTCTTTCTGGCACTTGTTACTACTTGACATTATAGTATGTCTGCTTGATTACAAACATACTACCTGTGAGACATGTGCACGTATGCACACAAGTGTGAGCTCTGTTTCGTTCATGCTGTACCCTGAGTCTGGAACAGCACCAGGCTCACAACAGGTGCTCTTCATGAACATTTTCTGAACGGAAGAATCCTTTCCGCTCCTATCACTAAACCTCTCTCTTTCTACAGTTCTTTTCTCCTCAACAAAGAAACAGGTTCAACCCAATCCTAAAATAGTGACTACACTAACGAATCCCCCACAAACCTGTATTTTCTCTTCTTCCCGTATTACTTCCCTACAGTTGCTCTTAGCAATGACTCCCTAGGAGCCAAATCCAATGGACATTTTTAACCTCTATTATAACTTCCTCGCAGCATTTTAAGCCATGAACCATTTCCTCCTCTTAAAATCCTATTCTCACTGGTTTCTTGGAGGGCGTGCTCAGCTGATTTCCCTCCGATTGCAAGCTTCCAAAGCTCAGCTTCTTCCCTAGGCCTCTCCTACTGTAAGTCCTATTTATTAACTGTCAGTGTCCCCAGGATTCAACACTGTTACTACCCCCAGGGCTTACTGAGGTCTCTACTCAGTTCCCAGACTTCATCTCTCTACACCATGACCACTGTCCATTTCCAAACCCAAGCCCTCCTCCTGACCTCCAAGCGAACACTGCCAATCTCATGCTGGCCAGTTCCAAATAGGTGTTCCACAGATTGCACAAAAAACCCACAACTCCTTCAAAATCAAACTCTATACTACTTTTACACACATACGCACCTGTTCCTATGTCCCCCACCATCAGAGGCTAATGTCCCACAACGTGCCACCCAGCCCTGGATTCGGTCATCCTTAACTCCTGCCCTTTCCCCTAATTCCTTCAAAATTCCCGAATCCCTTGGTTCTTCTCCAGTCCACTTTATCTTTGTACTTGAAATCATTTCTGTACTTCAAATAGCCTTTTAAGTACCTTTATTCTTCATGCCCCCTACTCTCATTCCATCGCCTCATTGTACCAAGCGTACATTTTTCTAAAACGTAAAGAAAATCAGATCCTATCTCTGTAGTGTCCTCAGGAAAAAAATACAAATTCCTCAAAGCACAGGGCCCTGCATAGGCAAACTGGCCCCTGGCTTGTCTCCTACCAGCTCTGACATTACTTTCTCCCATTCATCCAAGTATACTGAACACTGGCAGGTTCTAAAACCAGCACTGTTTGCTGAGATCTTTGTTCAGGCTATGCCCCTATCTGGAAAATCCTTCCACTGCCCTTCCTCTCCAGTCTCATCCTATAAAACTCAGCTCTGGTGTCATGTTCTCTGGGATGTCTAACCTAACTTCCCTAAACCCTGAAAGCATCTTGTGAAAAGCACTAAATTATAGTAGCCATATCACCGTGATATCATCTTTTCCCGTTTTCCCTGTCTGCAGTGCCATCGGCTATTAAGTGCCTAAGTGTCCTCTGGGAAGGAACTCTGTTCTGCCGTATCAAGGTTGATATTTGACTTCTGAATGATTATCTACAGAATGAGTGAGTGAATAAATGGGAAAGCTCAGAAAAGGCTTTGAGCTCCTGTCTTCTTCATCTGAATTGATGGGCTCCATCTTTTTCCTTTCCTGTTTTTTCTGTTGTCCTAGTCCAACCAAAATTTTCAGTATTCTTCATTCACACTTTTTTCAAAGTAATACAAGTACTTAGCTCAAGAATTCAATAACCTAAAGCTTAACAGAAAAAGTAGCACTCCTGGAGCATCTGACTGGCTCTAGTTGGTAGAACATGTATGTTGGGTGTAGAGATTACTTAAAAATCTAAAAAAAAAAATAGTATTCCCCTGACTCCACTCATCCCCATCCCTGATTCACTCTTCCCAGAGGTGATCATTTGATCTTAAGCTATTTCTTCTGCTTTCCATTATATTTCTGTAAAAAATGCTAAATACCTCTATTAGATTTTTTTCTTCCAATTTTAAACATTATTCTATTGGCTTCTTCCTGTGAAACAGGAGGTGGCAAATATTTTTATAAAAGGCCAATAATAAATATTTTAGGCTCTCAAGCCACATGATCTCTGTTGCAACAATTCAATTCTGTCATTACAGCACAAAAATAGTCACAGACAATATGCAAATGAATGGGTCTGACTGTGTTCCAATAAAACTTTATTTATAAAAACAGGTAACCTCCTGTTATGGAAGATGGAAGTGTTACCTTCCCAATATACTTATCATCATCATTATTTATTAAATCAATACTGGACTCACAGCTAACTATATTGTGCTAAAAAACTGTTTTGTGTAATTTTTTTCTCCTACAGATAATAAGTACGTCATTTAAAAACCTGTGTTGTTGTCTATGAATCATTAACTTATCTCAAAATGCTCTCTTCAATCAGAGAAAAGCATTTAACTCCTAATCTGGTGATAAAAATCCACTTGGTTGATAAGAATCACCATTAAGGGCAGTAGTAGAAGCAAGCAGCCAGGCACTACCAGAGCTGTATCAAATATCACACTGCAAAGGAAAACCTGACGGTACTTTTTTGTTTATCATTAGACCCTACGCCTTCATGTCAACTGATCCGGATCAGGAATGATCACATCTGTGAACACAGGACTGAAGAAACCAATCTTGTGACAGCAGAGCCCACTCAAGGTTCAGAGCCCTGAAAATTCAAGCTGTAACCTTTGGGGGAAGACAAAGGATTTAACAAATGACACACCAATTTCATTCTCAAGAGTCCTCACCAAGTAACACAAGACCTTTCGACTCATTACACTCTAATGCCTGTTTTGGAGGAACAGGAACACCTGGAGACCAGGGAGTGCAGATATCTAAATTCTGAACACAAGGGTTGTATGATTTGTACAACTGATTCAATCTCCCTGGGTCTCAGTTTCTTCATTTGCAGAACAGGGACAAAAACCACCATTTGGGAGAGGAGATGGAGTTCTATTTTGGACATAAGTTTGAAGGACTGGGGAAGGAATTTAAAGCTCAGGCAATGCAATCCTTTTATCTTAAGACAGGAAACTAAGGGTCAGAGGAGTCTGATGACCCAAAGGCTCACAATTATTCCAAAGTACAAGAATTGGATTTCCTGGGTTCCAATTCAGCTCTCAGCACTACAATGAGCTGCCTTGAGCAAATGAAAGGCAAATGAAAATAGCATAAGTGAGAGGTCGGGATTTGGAGATGTTCTATTTGGGGTACTCAGAGAGTAGGCAGAGGTTAGACAGATATTCCACAGATAAATTACAATAGTCTAGAAAAGGAAAAAAGGAAAGTCCATGAAGAGGAGGGGCGGGGAGGTAAGCAGGCAACAGCATAGGACGACTTTGATCCATCCACAGGGTGAAGAGGAAGCAATTAAAACAGCTTGATCAAACTGTCTTTCAAGAAGACTTGTTAAAGCACATTTTTAGAGAAGATGGATGGACCCTTCAGATAACATTACATACAAGGGCAAAATAGTTCATGAAGTAATTCATATGATAAACATAGATAAAATCTTCAGGGATAGATAACTGCAAGTAATTCTGTTTAAATTCTTTATCTACTTTCATAATGCCTTCTATCTGAATTCTGAATTGTTACGTAAATTTGTTTTGGAGTAATTTATAGTAAGGAATAAAGTCTATCTGATAGCTCTATCCAAGACAGCGGGGGAAACAAAGTAAACACATTAACAGAATTATAATACAGACAATCCTCAGCAGAGTTTGTACTTTGGGATAAATAATAAAAGAAAATCACATATTTATGATCATCCAGGCTCAGCACTCTTTATTCTACAGGAAACAAAAGAGCCAGCCCAAGTGCAAACCAAGCTATAATCTAAAAACATCCAATCACCTACATTTTCAGAATTCCTAAAACTAAAAAGATGGGCTTTCCCCCTACTTCTACAACTCTGCTGTTTTAAAGTAAAATAAATAAAGTGTCAACATGTTTCCAAAGAGTTTTTTTTCTGTTGTGTAAAGACATGACAAAAGCCGGGTTCTGAATCTGACACACATTTCCTTTATGTTCCACCTTTAAGGTGAAATCCTGAAACCTAATCTGCACACTGCACACAAAATGGCCAGCTGCAAACCCAGGAGGAGGCTGTCCCTGATGGAGTCCACAGCCATTAAAGTCCCTAAAAGCTGTTCAACTCTGGCACCTCCTGCACTTCCCTTAGGTCTAAGCATTTAAAAGGAATTGAAAAGGATTTTTTAAGCTATGAATTTTTAAAAGATGAAACCATTCTCCAATCCTCTCCCCCTCTCAACTCCTCCTTCCCCAAAATCTAAAAGGAAGAGAAGGCTGGGATAAATGCAGAACCAGGCTGCAAGGGGAGGGGGGAGGGCCACGGAAAGCAAGGTATTGTGTGAACGAGCCCCGTGTAAAAAGTTCTTGCAAAAGCAAGCACAGACAACCCTGGCCGAATGGCACGGTGGGCGGCTGGCATCAGGAATCCCTTGACAACAAAATGTTCTGGCTCTCCAAAGCTGGTGGGACCACACTGAGAGCAGAAACTGCAAGCAGTAAGCAGAAGAGTCAAGAAACCACCTTAGGCAAGTCGAAGCCAACTGACTAAAATCTGTTAACACCATCTACACTGTGTGTGGTTCACCTAATTACAAATTGGTATAGATGGAGCCATCTATTTCAAAGTAACATATTAGCAAACAACATATTGTTAAAACAACTACAATGACTTCTCACACCTAAATCATGGCTTACCTGGAAGTACAACTCAGTGGCACTGTTTTAGGAGGACTGGTCTGAGAGATGTCAGAATCATACCAGAATGAGCAAGAAAGCTGCAGAGAAGGGCCTTAGTTTACTTGGCAAACGGTATCGATTTCCAGATCAAAAGACAACCATTTTGAAATATAAACTTCTTAATACCCCAAATCCCGTGCTGATATTATGTTTGTACTTCCCATTCCAATGCCCCCTTCCATCATCAGCACTAAGAACCAGCTGTAGTGATGTGACTGCAGATTGTTCTACATACAGATGACCAGTTTGGAGGACAGAAAATTTCCAAACTGTCACTCTGGAGTATATGTGCAGAATGAGATTCCTACCTTCGGTCATCCATCGGTACCCTTTCTTTAAAATGCTAAATTTGCAAATGAAGCCCTTTATCAGTGAGACAGTATGAGCCCAGACTAGTAATAAAATGAAGTCAGTAAAGTCAGGAAACTCATTTGCCTGGATATGAAATCCAAGTATAAGATCTGAAAGGCTCAAGAGAATCCTAAAGGAGTTGGTGACAAAGCTGTAGGTCACAGACCAGTATGATAAAGGCGGCCCTCAAAGAGACAAATACAAAATAATAACCCAGAGGGCCTAGCGACTGCATCAGATTCACCTTTGAGTCCCCAATGCCTAGAACAGGGCCTATGATACAGTGAATGCCTGTAAGTACATGGCCTGAATTTATAAATGAAAGGCTAGTTTCACCATACACTATTTTATTCCCTTCACCTTCAAATGACTTAGGGTCAAAAAATACAAGGGAACAATTTTTGCAAGGGAATCCCTCTAAGTTCTCAGCCTTCTGTGTTACATGTTTGTGGTAACTCTTGCCTTGGCCAAAGCCTCATTAGATAAGGGTACTACCAGCCATTCAAAGCATGGAAACAACCTCATATCCTATCAATGTGGAGATCTCAAACTCTGCACACAAAAGTAGGTAATTCCAAGTCTATTACTGTCATTCACTTTAATTTAATAACAACTGGGCTTTAAACAACTAGCCCCACTTTAAAATTCACCCTAGGGGCGCCTGGGTGGCTCAGTCGGTTGAGTGTCCGACTTGGGCTCAGGTCACGATCTCGTGGTCCGTGAGTTCAAGCCCCGCGTCGGGCTCTGGGCTGAAGGCTCAGAGCCTGGAGCCTGCTTCCGATTCTGTGTCTCCCTCTCTCTCTGCCCCTCCCCTGTTCATGCTCTGTCTCTCTTAGTCTCAAAAATAAATAAACGTTAAAAAAAATAAAAAATAAATAAAAAAAACAAAATTCACCCTAAATTCTATCCACAGTGTATCGCAGAGTTTCTTAGCACCCTTTGCTTTCTGGGAATGTGCCTCCTGTCCAGATTCCCTATCTACCTCCTAGATCCAGGTTCAGCTCCTAACCTGGTGGATTCCTTCCATTCTGTGCCCAGTTACTACTCCTGAACAAACCACAGTACTAAGCTGCTTTCGCTTAGAGGTTTTAAAAGCCACGTGCTGAGTCTGTCCTACCACCAATTCCTGAACCAACCATCTACAGTTATCATTATTCACCCCTATGTGGAAGTTACCATTGTGGGCCTCCCAATCTCTCAGCCAGGAAAGAAGGATCTGGTGATTTGTCAGCAGCGACAAGAAGGGTGCATCATGACAGAGGTTAAAGCAAAGATAATGTTTACAGAGGAGAACAGTGGTATTTTATTTACACTGCATCTGAAACACCATAAAAAAACTAAGAAGCTGCTGTTCAAAGAATCAGTAAGAAGAATGGCAACAAGAGGAAGTGGAAGTTGCTCTATCGGCAGCCTCAGCATTAACAATTTGATCCCAAATGAAAAGAAAGGTAGTCTGCTGAATACTTCTGCTGAATGAACAGTGACAGATTTTTCAATTTTAAGACGTACAACCCTCAAGCAAGTTTTTAAAAATAAGAAAAGGGTGAGTTACCCAGTATTATTTTGTATTTCCTCTATTCTAGACAGGATCTTGTATTTAAGCTTTTACTTTTGGAATTAAACTATACCACATTTTAACTTCTATCAAAGTATATAATACACACTAAAAAAAAAAAAAAAAGTACTAATCTGCACAAACACACCCATGTAACCAGCATCCACATCCAAAAAACATTATTAGCACAACAAAAGGCTCGACCATGCTCTTTTCTGGTCACTACTACTTTTCTCCAAGGGTAACCACTATCTTGACTTCTAACGGTATAGATTCGTTTCCCTGCTTCTGTATCTGATAAAAGTGGAATTATATAGTGCATACTCTTGTATCCGGCTTTGGTGCTAGTTATTAATTTATTACCTCTCAACTCCAAATTCACCCTTCGGTACCTGCTCTGTGATAACACACAGGGCTCTTGAAATATTTCTCCTTGACAGATAACATGACATTAATCTTGGCCAGTAGAGGGCACTGGAGGGATGTCACAGGAGGAAGGGAGCTCGTCTTCAGATTCAAGAGTGCAGTGCTTTTGTTTGTTCTTGCTTCTATACCATGGTCACCAGTGAAAGTATACATAGGAACATCCGGTGACATGCCCAGAGCTTAGACCATTTTCTCAGAGTTGATCTGGAAGCTTCAGTTTGCCAGCATAGGTCCTACCTCTATGTGAGGATAATGAAATCATCCTATGTTTCCTCTTCTTTAGGACAAATATCCCCAGATACTTAATATTATCTAATACCTCATATATTTTCTGCTATCCCCTGAACTTTCTAAGTTCTGTATGTTCCTTAATTTGCAAAGTCAAAAGTGGAACTAAGATACTTTATCTGGTTAAAGTAGTTATCATCACTTACAGATATCTATCTGAAACCAAGTCAAATCTTATGGTGAAATGTCCAAGGCCACCCTATTAAGTCAGGAAAAAGACAAGGATGTCATCCATCAAGAGTTGCTCTGGACATTCCAGAGAATATGGGAGAAAAGTATGAGATGTACAAACTTGACAGAAAGATACAGAATTATTATTTATGATGTGACTGTTTCTCTTGTAAGCCCATTAAGAAACAACCTTTAAAATTATGGGAACCAAGAAAAGAGTTTACAAGACAGTTAAGAAAAAATATATTTACACAAACATCAATACCTCTGTGGAAAGAAACCTCAGGTTTTCTTCACGTATGCACTTGCTGCTGGTTCATGTCCCACATGCCAAGTGAAACCACCCCCACTGCTCCGGTGGGACCGCCCATTCAGGGGACTGGTGCCAAGGCGGAGGCCCCACTTGTACAGACCAGACACGAGAGGCGTAGCTCCCAGAGCACAGTTTAGCCCCCATACTGGAATGACCCAATCAGCTGACAGGCATGTTTAGCTGGTCTTTTTTAACACAACCCTATATGCCCAACATAATATTCATCTTGAATTTCTAGTACACCAAATTCAACCATGTCTCAAAGTGGCCCCTCTCATTTTACGGTTTCTCACATCTCCAAGGAGATGGTCACTTCACTCATCAACCAACAAGAGAAGATACGCAGGACAGTCACCAATGAAACTGAAGAACTAACGGTCTCTTCTAGTATAAAATGAAAGCACTGACCCAAGATTTGGAAAGCCCTCTCCTAAGGATCCTATGCCCTAAAATCCTATAAATCTATGACCTCAGTATATAGAATAACTACATACCAAGAGGAAAAAAACTACAGAAAATGAACCCTGTGCAAACATTACTATGTCCTCTATTTTACTGAGTTCTCCATTCTCCAGGTGAGTAAGAAAGAAATTCTTTCTCTAACCGCACCAAGAAAACCTTACTAAAAAGGAAAGGCTGCACTGACATCAAGAAGATGATTCAGGAGGGGCAGGCGCCTGGGTGGCTCAGTTGGTTAAGTGTCTGACTTCAGCTCAGGTCATGATCTCATGGTTCAGGAGTTCGAGCCCCACACAGGGCTCTGACACCGCGGAGATTAGGATTCTCTCTCTCCCTCTATGCTGACAGTGCCTGGGATTCTCTCTCTCTCTCTCTCTCGCTCTCTCTCTCTGCCCCTCCCCCACTCACACTTGTGCCTGTGTGCATATGCTCTCTCTCTCTCTCAAAAAAGATAAATGAACTTAAAAAAAAAAAGATGATTCAGGAAAGGTTTCTGTTAGACCTTCTGTTAGAAGGCATGAAACATGTTAAGTACTTCAGGAAATTCTCCAAATTTGGGAAAAATTAAGGATGCAATGATTACCAAAATTATATACAGTGTCAACATCTGAATCTGTAACTAGAATAAATAAAATTAAGCAACATGTTGTCTATAAGTCCAGCTCCTCTCTTTTGCCTAGAGAATCAGTCCCATGAGGCCTTTTCTATTAAATTTTACCACTGGCACATAACTGCTTGAAGCTTCAAACACAGACTAAAAGACACTAGATAAATCATCTCTTTTGGCTCCTGACCTGCGGAAGCTTCCTCATTAGTTCTGTGTAACACATCCCTATCAGTGATATCCAACTGCTCAAACCATCAGACTGTTACAACAATGTTCAGATTCTTGAGGATCTAGTCATTTTTTTATTCATACACATTAAGCTCTTATCAGACTAATACAAAACAAACACAATTCAATTTTTTAAAAGATTTTTAATGTGTTTATTCATTTTTGAGAGAGAGAAACAGAGCAGAGAGAGAGGGAGACATAGAATCTGAAGCAGGCTCCAGGCTCTGAAGTGTCAGCACAGAGCCCAACACAGGGCTCAAAGCCACAAACGTGAAATCACGACCTGAGTCGAAGTCGGCCGCTTAACCGACTGAGCCCCCCAGGCGCCCCAAAACAAGGACAATTCAAACATAAAAACAGAGAAAGGTAGAGATTTTCTTGTGAAAGAACACGACTGTTCAAATTATTCATTATTCCCATCTAGAATGACATTCAGTAGAAATAATAAATTCACTTGCTAAAGTAAAAATAGAATGAAGGACAGCAAAAGAGGTGAAGAGAATTATTGAAGTTTGTTAAAATATGAGACCCATTACCTCAATTAAAAAAAAATTACTTAGCAAAGAGCAGAGACACACTTGGGACAAGACAGTCTGTATATACATTGCCTCCTGACTCTTGGTTCTATAATCGAGACCTATCACTGCTATTTATTATGATTTGGAGAATCTGAAAAATTGTTTCCATGGTGTTGAATGCTAGCTATATGGCTTTCCGCTCCATAACTAACCTGAAATTGTGTAGGTAAGATCTGGATGGATGTTTAGAGAGCAAGCAGCCTGAACTTCAGGGCAAAAAGGGTCCAAAGCCAGAGTAGTATCTTGTGTGAATCTGTGATCTCAAGCTGTCTGCTAGGTTACCCTTGTGACCTTGCCATCTCTTCTGACCTCATAAGTCCTTCTACCCCAGGTGATAATACAAGAGTCAGGGGGCTGCTTCCACCTCCATCTAAAGTTAAGAGATTCAAAAAATCGTTCTTAGGGTAAGAAAGACCTTCCTTAAGGGAAAATTCTACATGTCTGCTCCTCCACGTAGACATAAGTGTGCGTCTCTCTCTGTATAGATACACACACAAGCAAACAACATACACACATATATGCAGATTATTTATATATGAATACAAATAAATTATTCTCCAGGACTAGTAGGTACACTTGAGGCATTTTTCTAGTAATAGAGACACTACACGATCCACTCTATCCTTCTGCTACAGCAGAACACAAATTCTACAACTTAACTGTCTAGGCCCAAATCCTGGCCCTTGCCATTCATTAGCTGTGTGACCTGGGCAAATTACTTAATCTCTCTGCCTCAGTTTCCTCATATATAAAACAGGGATAATCATGTGAGGATTAAACAAATCAGTACATGCAAATTACAAAGTACTGCGTCTGGCACACAAGAAGTCCTTTATAATGTCAACTATTTCTACTGATACCACACAACAAACAGCCTTCTAGGCAAGCTTACAAAAGAAATATGTTACCACAACAATGAGAAAAAATGACCTACATGAATTCAAGTGACCTATGTGGATTCATGACCCATAATCCCCAACCAAAGTAACCTTAGAACTTTACTATACTTGGAGCAAGACCCAACATAGATAAAAATATTTCACAAACGCATAATAATACAAAAGCAAGAGTCTAACTCAAAATCTGTTCCCATAAAACCTTTTAAGGACAACTCATTCAAAAACAAATAGAGGGTAATTAAATTTAGCTAAACACATAACTTTTAAACATTCTTTCCTACACAACAGGTCCTTTATAAGCCATAATCAGAGAAAAACATACTTGGCATAAACTAATTTTCCAGACACCTCACAGTATGCTTGCATTTTTTTTTAATTCTTAATAAAAAAATTTCCTTTCCTTTTCTACAAGTTACTCAAGTCTTCTTAAAATGTTAACAATAGTGAAATAAATTATTCAGGCCATAATCATCAATGATTATTAAATTAAGACCATTAGCTAGAAGGTGAACAGACCTGGAAATCTATAGGTTGTCAGAATGTCACCCTATGGATTTTGTTGGTCAAATGGGGAAACACACCTGACAACAAAGCTATGCCAAATGAGCCCATCAATCAATCAATTAGGATACAAAGTAGGACAATCAAACATTATGGCCTACCAATGTGAACAAGTATGCCTCCAAATCTAACTACCTGTTTATAGGTAATATGGAAAAAAAGTAACATGTTACACAACACAAGGACACAATCAGCAAAATCCATGATGTGGGGTAGGGGGACAACTTAGATTCTACAATAAATAAATGGCATAACCAAAAAAAAAGATATAGTATAGATTTTAAAAGATTGAATTAAAGAGATGTTATCAGTCAAATGCATTAGGTAGACCTTATTCGGACTAATTCAAAGAGTTAACTGTAAAAAGACATTTCTGAGAAAATCAAGGGAGGAGATTCAGTATTAGATAATATTAAGGAATTAGGTTATAAGGAATTTGTTGGGTATGATAATGTGCCTTTCTATACAGTCCAGATCCAACAGACATACACACACTAAAATAGTTTTAAGTGAAATAATAGGTTGTCTGGAATTTTCTTTAAAATAGGTCACAAAGAAAGTCAGAAGGGACACATTAAAAAAAAAAAAAAGAATGGTGTGAGAATTTATCATATTATTCTCTCTACTTTTGTGTGCATTTGAAATTTTCCATAATAAAACATTTTTTAAAGGTTAAAGGGAAAGAAGAAACAGGAATTCATAACCAAATCTAAGTTTGGCTACCATCCATCCATGAGGCATGAAAACTTGCAGAAAGCCTGTATGTAAAACAAACACAAAAAAGCTGACAGTAGTGGCCTCTAAAGACTGTCTGCGAGATACTTTGGACAGATTTCTTTTGTCAGCAGAAATTCTACAACATTCCCGTGGAGGTGTGCTTTCCATTAGGCAACGTTCCATTACCAAGGTGTCAACAAGATGTCCTGGTACCAAACTGAACTCTTCAGCCTCCTTTACTGAGAAAAGTTATTCAAGGAAACTGACTACCAAAACATCTATAGTTGACCTTTGAACAACATGGGTTTGAACAGTTATACGCAGTTATATACAGTCCACTTATACGCAGATCTTTTTTCAATAAATACAGCATAGTACTGTAAACATATTTTCTCTTCTTTATGATTTTTGCAGTAACATTTTCTTCACTATAAGAATACAGCATGTAACACATGTGACACACAAAATGTGTTCATCAACTGCTATCAGTAAGGCTTCCAGTCAGCTGTAGGCTATTACTGGTTAAGTTTTTTTGAAGAGTCAAAAGGTATATATGGATTTCTGACCGTTGAGGGGTCAGGGCCCCTAACTCCGACATTGTTCAAGGGTCAACTGTATTTTTTAATGGGGTGCATGTATTTCTAAGTCTTTGGCAGTTAGTCTCTTTATACTTTTCAGTTTCTCCATTTACATAAATAAATATTGTTTTCCAAATTCAGGAAATAATATTTGGTACAATAAAAAAATTTCACTGTGTTAAAAAAAGATTTATTTCAACCCCCTTTCTTCCAATGGCTTCCCCACTCCCATTCCTCCTAACATAGTTCATGCTGTGCTAGGATCACCTCATACTTGCTATCAGAATAGTTAATACATTACCTAACTATACCAGATCTGTGGATCAAATTTGTCACCTATTTCATTCCAAAATGTGAAAAATACATGAATAATTATCGTTGTCCCAGATATAGGAGTGTACTGCATTTACAGAAAAGGATACTGTTCAAACGTCCTAACTACTAACCTAATAAAGGGGTTCAGTGATACAGGCACCAAAGCTATCCAAAGAGTATCCTCTTTGATCCACGACTGTGTTTTGTACTGCTTCTTGTTAGGTAAGTAAAACTGTGAATCCAGAATATTGTACCATTCCAGCCTTAAAAATATTTTCCCAGCAACTGTCTGTCAAATATTTTTAATAACTCTCACCAGGCTATCATCACCCTTCTACGATTCCTTCTGGGCTTTACATATCTATTTAAACATAATTTGATCAACAATGGTGGTAAAAAAGAAGACAACTCTATAAAAATAAACAACAATAAATAATACCTAAAGGTAAAGATGAATACAATTTTTAGTTTTTTTAAATGTTTATTTATTTTTGAGAGAGAGAGACAGAGCGTGAGCTGGGGAGGAGCAGAGAAAGAGGGAGACATGGAATCTGAAGCAAGCTCCAGGCTCTGAGCTCCGAGCTTACAGCACAGATCCCAACATGGAGCTCCAACTCACAAACTAGGAGATTGTGACCTGCGCCAGAGTCGAACACTTAACCGACTGAGCCACCCCGCACCCCAATAATTTTAATATATAGTTGAAAATGAGCTATAAGATAAAGTACCTTTGGTTGCAGAAAAGGCTGATCTGGGAAATCTATTTCTGTACTGATCTTATTCCACTGGGAATAGGGCACATTGTCCCTAGGATAAGAGAGCGGGTAAATCAATACAATATATTATTGCCAGTAAAGGAGAAAACTACTCAGCTTTGTTCTCTTTGCACTGTAAATATTCAGACCAAAGGTTATTTTCTTAATTAACAGAGAAGTAGTTACATTTATCCACACTGAGATAGATGGTTTTAAGATACTAAGTGTCCTCCTACTGAAAGAACTTAGCTTAGTAAGAACTTAAAACTGGATTCGCCTTTTTAACATGCACTGTGAATAATAAACTGGAATGCAAGAACTAGCACTTATTGCATTATTTTCTTTATTTTTTAAAAAGTTTATTTATTTAGTATTTGAGAGAGACAGAGGCAGCACGAGTTGAGGAGGGGCAGAGAGAGAGAAAGAGAAAATCCCAGAAGGCTCCGCACCACCAGCGCAGAGTCTGATGCAGGGCTCAAACACAAAACCATGAGATCATGACCTGAGCTGAAACCAAGAGTGAGAAGCTTAACTGACTAAGCCACCCAGGTGGCCCTGGATTATTTTCTTAATAATCATAATAATCTCATGAAATAGATACCATTATTATTCCCACTGTATAGATTTAAAAAAGCAGAACAACAGGATGTTAAGTAACTTGCTAAAGAAAACAGAGCTAGTAAATAATGGAGTAATAGCACCATCATCATTACTCAAAGATTTTTAGGGATAATCAGAAAAAGCAAAGCTGTTAGTAACTTATATCCAAAACCATTAGTATCATTAAATCTGGTAAAGAAATATTTGCTGAGCATCTACTGCATGCTCAACATTGGGCTGGTTACTAAAGGATACCCGAGAAGCAGAAGACTGCTATTTTCTCTCAAAACCTTACTGTCACAAAATGTACACATAAAGGGGCACCTGGCTGGTACAGTCAGTAGGGCATGCAACTCTTGATCACAGGGTTTTAAGTTTGAACCCCGTGTTGGGTGTAGAGATTACTTAAAAAATAAAATCTTAAAAAAAAAAAAAGTACAGGGCACCAGGGTGGCTCAGTCGGTTAAGCGTTGACTTTGGCTCAGGTCACAAGATTATGAGTTGGGGTTTGAGCCCAGCGTCAGGCTCTGTGCTGACAGCTCGGAGCCTGGAACCTGCTTCATATTCTGTATCTCCCTCTCCCTCTGCCCTTCCCCTGCTCACACTCTCTCTTCTTCAAAAATAAACATTAAAAAAAGTTTGTTTTTTTTTTTTTTTAAAAACAGAACACACAAAACTAGTACAGGGGCACCTGGGTGGCTCAGCTGGTTGGGCATCCGACTTGATTTCAGCTCAGATCATGATCTCAGTTCATGAGATCAAGCCCTGTGTTAGGCAGGCTCTGTGTTGACCGCTCAGAGCCTGCTTAGGTTTCTATCTCACCCACTCTCTCTCTGCCCTTCCCCTGCTCCCTCACTCTCTCTCTCTCTCTCCCCAAAATAAACTTAAAAAAAAAGAAAAAGAAAAACAGTAGAGAAAAATGTTTGTCTTCCCTGTGTAACAGCTACCTCATCATAAATTCATACATGGCCAGCCCTCATATCTCACCCCAGTGCATTTTTTAGAGACATCACAGCTGACTATGGAGTATCTTCCCACTAACTGGTGGCGGGAAGGGCAGTGTGGATTTCTGGCTGAGAAATAAAATTCATTTCATAATTTCAACTTTAACTTTAAAAAGACATATCTAAAATGTATTGAAAGACCACAGAGATCCAAATATAAATAAGATACCGTACCTACTTTTTAAAAAAGTGTATTTATTTTGAGAGAGAGCAAGAAAGTGCATGTGCATGAGCAGGGGGTACAGAGACAAAAAGGGAGAAAGAAAGAATCCCAAGCAGGCAGCATGGAGCATGATGTGGAGTTCAAACCCATGAACTGGGAGATCATGACCTGAGCTGTAATCAAGAATTGGATGCTTAAACGACTGAGTCATCCAGGTACCCCAAACACCCTTACCTAATTTTAAGAAATTATAGTCTAGTGAGAAAAGAGAAACCTGTTAACAAATGTCATTTGTTATGGAAGACAACAGAACTAAGGAAGAGTTTCAAATATAGTGCAAGCCAAAATAAAGGAAAAAGAAATTACAAGGAGAAGTTCTGATAAAGTAACTCCTACGGATGCTACAAAAAGAAAAAGATTTAGAAGTGCAAAATTCTATAATAACTGAAAAATATAAAATTATGCTCCTAGTCCTAAAATAGGTCCTGAATATTCTATATACACAATATGACTTCTCTCCCCCAAAACCTACCCTTAATGTATCAGTAGTCTCAACAATAATATGTGATGTCCACCTCAGTCTCTTAAATCTTCTATAATAATATCCAGCAGTCAATCAAAAATTACAAGATAGGGGTAAATGGGTGGCTCTGTCGGTTAAATTTCCAACTCTTGATCTCAGCTCAGGGCTTGAACTCAGGGTCGTGAGTCCAAGCCCTGAGTTGGGCTCCATCCTGGGTGTGAAGACTACTTAAAAAATTTTTTAAAAAGATACACAAAAGAGCAAAGCGGGTGGGGGAAAGAGACAAAGCAATCAAGAGGGCCAGGCTGAGAGACACCCAGAAGTTGTAACTAAGGCAATTAAAAATAACAATGATTACTAAGTTAAAGAATTTAGTACACAATATGCATGAATAGATCGTAAATTTTTTTTAAGTTTATCCATCTTGAGAGAAAGAGAGAATAAGCAGGGAGGGGCAGAGAGAGAGGGAGAGAGAGAGGACCCCAAGCAGGCTCCGCGCCATGAGCACAGAGCCCAGTGTAGGACTCAAACCCACAAATTGTGAGATCATGACCTAAGCCAATCAACAGTTGGATGCTCAACCAACTGAGCCACCCAGGAGCCCCCAGATTATAAATCTTAACAGAAAGATAGGTTATGAAGCCTATCAAATAGAGTCAAAGAGAAATGCTTTTTTTTTAAAGTTATCAGAGATGAAAAATTCCTTTGCTGGGCTCACCAGAACACTCAATATAAACAAAGAATTAATGAACTTGAAGACAAATCACTAGAAATCATCCAAAATGAAACACAGAGAGTTAAAGAAGTGTGCAGGGGACATGTGCACAACAGAAAGAACATTGAAGGGCTCTGGGATATGATCAAATGATATCATATACATGTAACCAGAGTCTCAGAAAGGGAAGGGAACAAGGCAGAAATGTCATTTGAAGAAAAATGGCTGAGACCTTTCCAAAATTAAAATCATCAAACCACTGATCCAAGAAGCTTAGAGAACCCTACAGAACAAATATAAACAAGTAAGCAAATAAATAAATATGACAAAAAATATATGCCTAGACACTTGACAGTAAAAGTCAAAGTGAAATCTTAAATACAGTCAGAGGAAAAAGAAATTACCTTCTGAGGAAGAAAATTACATTTTCAGCAGACTATTCATCAGAATTTATACAATCCAGAAGATAATGGGGTGAAATCTTTTAAGGTACTAAGGGCCGGGGGGGGGGGGGGGGTACTTCATGACTCATGACTCACAATTATACAGTCAGCAAAAATACCTTTCTAAAAACAAAGGCAAAACAATGACTTTTCAAACAAACAAAAGCTGAGGTAATCCAATGTTAGCACACTTGCCCTACGAGAAAGTTATTCAAGTAGAAGGCATGTGATACCAGAAGAAATGAGGATCTACACACAGAAATTCACAGTTCCAGAAATGATAAAAATGGAAGGAAATATAAGAGGCCCTTTTTCCATATTTTTAATCATTCTAAAAGATAATATCAAAGGAATATTAATACCAGTGTAATGTGGATTCATAAAATATGTAAAAGTAAAATGTATGACAACAATATCACACTGGATGGAAGGGGAAAACTAAAAGTATACTGTGTTGTGAGGATCTTACGTTGTATGTGAAATGTGAACTAGTATATTATGTGAAGGTAGACTGTGACAAATATTGTAAACCCTAGGGTTGCCACTAAATTTTTTTAAAAAGGTATAACTGATATACCAATAGTAAAGATAAAAAGAGAATTTAAAAACCCTCACCTGAAAGGAGGAATAAAGAAAGGAGCAATAGACAGGACAAAAAGAAATCAACTAGCAAGATGAAAGATTTAATTCCAAACATATCAATAATCATGTTAAGTGTAAATGGTTTAAAGACCCCGATTAAGAGGCACAGATTAACACAAGACCCAGTTACATGTTTTCCATACAAACCCACTTTAAAGACATAAATAGGTTAAAAGTAAAATGATAGAAAAAGACATGCTGTGCAAATATTAATCCAAATAAAGCCAGAGAGTCAGCATTAACATCAAAGTAGACTTCAGAAGGGATATTAAAAGAGATAAAGAGAATGACTCACATAATAAAGGAGTTAATTTATCAAAAAACATAATAATCCTTAATTTGTCTGCATCTGACACAGAGCTTCAAAGCATATGAAGCAGGGGTGCCTGGGTGGCTCAGTCGGTTGAGCATCCGACTTTGGCTAAGATCATGATCTCTCGGCTCATGAGTTCAAGCCCCGTGTCGGGCTCTGTGCTGACAGCTCAGAGCCTGGAGTCTGCTTTGGATTCTGTGTCTCCCTCTCTCTCTGCCCCTCCCTCATTCATGTTCTGTCTCTGTCTCTCTCTCAAGAATAAATAAAACATTAAAAAAAAAAAAGCATATGAAGCAAAACCTGATGGAACTCAAAGGAAATATATACATAATATATGCAACTAACAAAACATATACAATTTTATACACACACACACACACACACACACACACGTACACATATATTATAGTTGGAAAGTCAACACTCCTTTTTCAGTAATCCATAAAATGAGTAGACAAAAAACTTATAAGCATACAGAGATATGGGTAAACTATCAACCAACTTGACCTAATTAACATTTATAGCATACTCCACCCTACAAGAGAAGAATACACATTTTTTTTTCAAGTGTACATGGGACATTCACCAATATAACCTATATTATTGGCCATAAAACAAATTTCAACTTTAAAAGAACTGAAATTTTACCAAGGTATATTCTCTGACCATAAAGTAATTAAATTTGAAATCATTAACAAGAATGTATCTGGAAAATCCACAAATATTTGGAATTAAAACACTCTTCTAAACCACCCTGGGTCAAAAAGTAATAAGGGAAATTAGAAAATATTTTGTATTAAACGAACATCAAAACATAACATGAAAATTTATGGAAACCAGCTAAAGCAATACCTAGAGGAATATTTATAGCATTAAAAAATTATTATAAAAGAAAAAGGCATCTGATAAATTAAGCTTCTACCTTAAGAAACTAAAAAGGGAGACCACAGTAAACCCAATGTAAGTAAAAGGAAAGAAATAATAGAGAATAAAAATCAGTGTAATTGAGAACAAAAAAATAAGAGAAAAAGTAATGAAACCATGGTGTGCCTGGGTGGCTCAGTTGGCTAAGCGTTCAACTCTTGATTTCAACTCAGGTCACATGACCTTGTGGATTGTGAATTCGAGCCCCACACTGGGCTCTGCCCTGACAACGTAGAGCCTGTTTGGGAGTCTCTCTCTCCCTATCTCTCTGGCTTTCCCCTGCTCGCTTGCTCTCTCTCTCTCTCAAAAAATAAGCAAATAAACTTAAAATTGTTTTAATAAAAAGAGAAAAAGTAACGAAACCAAAAGCCAGGTCTCTAAAAGATCAATAAAACTGATAAACCTCTAACTAGAATCATCAAGAAAAAAAGAGAAAAGACACAAATTACCAATATCAAGACTCAAAAAGGAGACATCTCTAGGGAGCCTACACAATTAAAAGAATAATAATATTAACTTTATGCCTGTACATCTGCATAACTTAGATGAATCATATAAGTTCCTCAAAAGACACAAACTAGCAAAACTCATTTAAGAAGAAATAGAGAACTGGGGCACCTGGGTGGTTCAGTTGGTGAAGAAGGTCTGACTCTTGCTTTCAGCTCAGGTCATGATCTCATGGTTTGTGAGTTCAAGTCCCGCACTGGGCTCTGCACTGACAATGAGAAGCTTCCTTAGGAGTCTCTCTCTCCTTCTCTCTCTCAAAATAAATAAATAAACTTAAAAGAAGAAGAAGAAGAAGAAGAAGAAGAAGAAGAAGAAGAAGAAGAAGAAGGAGGTGGAGGAGAAGAAGGAGAAGGAGGAGGAAGAGGAGGAGAGGGGAGGGGGGAAGGGGAGGAGAAGAAATAGAGAACCTAAACAGGGCTTCATCTACTAAAGATGTTGAAATTATAGTTAACAACTTTCCAAAAAGGAAAACTCCAGGGCCAGACTGGGCTTCAGTGGTGAATTTAACCAAATATTTAAGAGGGAATAATACCAATTTTACATATACTTTTCCAGAAAACATAAGAGGAGGGAACACTTCCTATCTCATTTTATGAGGCCAGTATTACCCCGACACCAAATATAATACAAGAAACCACAAAGCAAACACAAAGATCAAAACAAAGACAATAAAATCCTTAACAAAATATTGGAGCAAACTGAATACAGCAATAGATGAAAAGGATAACACATCAAGACCAAGTAGGATTTACCCTGGGTATGCAAGAGGGATTCAACATTCAAAAACCAATTAATGTTATTCACGGTATCAACAGACTGAAGAAAAAAATCTATATGATCATCTCAATAGATACAGAAAAGTATTGACAAAATCCAACATCAATATATGATAAAAACTCTCAGCAAACTAGAGTAAAAAGTTATGGAACTGTATTATTTTTCCCTAAACTCAGGAACAAAGCAAGGATGTCTAATCTCATCACATCTATTCAACACACCAGTGTCCTAGCCAATGCAATAAGACAAGAAAAAAAAAAGGTATACAGATTAAACAGAAATAAATAAATGATCAATGTAAAAAATTCCAAAGAATCTACAAAAAAGCTTCTAGAACCAGCTAATTAGCTTAATAAGGTCAACAGGGTATAAGATTAACATACAAAAGTAAAATATATTCCTATATATTAGCAAGGAAAATTGTAAATTCATTTTTTAAAAATACCATTTATAATACCCCAAAACATGAAATATTTAGAGATAAATCTAAATTAAGCACAACCTTATAATTGTTATAAATCACCTTTAACTTGACCAGTCTCTTCCCCTATACTATATAACAACTCTGGGAAAGCCTAAGTGGCCTAAAACTTCAGAATAGGTGGACTTATTTTCTTCTCAGCTCTGAAAGGTTTGGTAGAAGTTGATTTTTCTTCCAGTATATCTCTTTTCTCACATTTTCCCTTGTAAGAGGTTCATCCCAGGGCACCTGGGTGGCTCAGTCGGCTGACCATCCAACTTCAGCTCAGGATGTGATCTCACAGTTCACGGGTTCAAGCCCTGCATCATGCTCTCTGCTGTCAGCACAGAGCCCACTTTGGAGTCGCTCTCCCTATCTCTCTGTCCCTCCCCCCCCCAAAAATAAATAAACATTAAAAAAAAAAAAAAGAGTCCATCCTGAGAATTCAGGCTGTAAGGATGGTATCTTAGAACTAGGAAACTGAAAAATGGGATGCAGCCCCCCAAAATTAAAAGCTTCCAAGAGCCAAGTTAAAAGCTTCCCCTCTGGTGAACTGATATGCCTAGGAACTGACAAGCTTTAACACTCACTAAAATCCCCAGATGACATATCACACTGTGTTAAAGACTTGTCTTATCACTAAGCCTTCCACACATTCACAACCTCTATTAGTAAGGCACGCACAAAGCAGCTATGTATTTCAGACACATTCCTCCTCCCAACATACCCCCAGACACATCTAACTGGACTGGAAGCAGATCCCTAACCCAAGGGCACAAGGGCAGTCAGTTCCTAAAGAGGCCAATGACTGAGGATGTGACATTTTGGGCAGGGGGTGTGACCTACAAGGCAAAATCAATTTACTCTCAGAAATCTGAAACGAAGTGTACCTAAAGAACAAGGTATTAAGCAAGAGGAGTAGAAACTGAGAAATCATGAGACTGAGAGCCTGAAGGAGCTATAAGGGACCTTGGTCATGGGAAAGTCAAGACAGAATATAACATATAAGTAAGCAAAAATTATAAAGACAAGCAATAAGGTAGAATGAGGGAGCCAGAAGTTGGGAAGAGAAGGGTGGGGCAGATTCACTGGGAGTCCCGTAAATGGTAAAGTACTAGGAGAAACTATCCAAAAAAGACGGCCACCAAAAGCCCTGGAGCTGTCCTGGATCCAGCAGGATTACTGTATTAGTCATCTATTGCCAAAATAATGCTTCACAACAGACCACAAAATCTTGGTGGCATACAACAATAAGCATTTAACTTTCCCTCAGGCATCTGAGTTGGGTTGACTCTGCTTTAAACTACGGGTCTGCTGGGGTGGCCCTCTACTCTCTCACTCTGAGGTCCATGCCTAACAGGCTGCAGCTACCCAGGGCCCTTCTCTTGGCGATCACAAAGGCATGAGAGGACAAGTCCATCAGCACAAGCATGCTGCAAACTTGTGCTTTCGTGTCTACTAACATGCCATTGGGCCAAAGCAAGTCATATAGCCAAGCCTAAAATGAAGGGATAGGGATAGAATTCCACCCATCAAGTTATGCCAAGAGTATGAATGTAAAATACTACTGCAAAGAAGTGAAAAAGAGGGGCCAATGACTCAATCTAGTATACCATTCACACCACTCTTCTAAACCAACTTGGCCTAAATCTGTATCTTAGAATTAAAAGGATCTAACTAAAACACAAGAATTAAGAAAATACATTGGGAACTCCCATTCCCCAATGCAATGTAACCTATGGATGCCATCTCTCCCTTGTCCCCTTTCAGAGGTCAGATACCATCTGAATTGTTTTGTTGAAACATTTCTACTTAAAAAGGGGTTAAAAGGGGCACCTGAGCGGCTCAGTCAGTTAAGCGTCTGACTCTTGATTTTGGCTCAGGGCATGGCTTCATGGCTGTGAGATGGAACCCCTTGTTGGGCTACTCACTGGGCATGGACCATGCTTAAGCTTCTTTCTCTCCTTCTCTCTCTGCCTGTCCCCCACTCATGAGCATGGGCACTCTCTCAAAATAAACATTTTTTAGAAGTTAAAAACGTTTTCTAAAATTTATTATTAAAAAATAATAAATAAATTGAAAAGGGTTAAAAAAAAAAACAAAAAACCTCTTAAGAAAGTCAGGGGCACCTGGGTGGCTCAGTTGGTTAAGCGTACCACTTTTTGGCTTAGGTCACCATCTCACAGCTCATGAGTTTGAGCCCTGCGTCCAGCTCTGTGCTGACAGCCTGGAGCCTGCATTTCTCTGTCTCTGTCTCTGTCTCTGTCTCTCTCTCTCTGCCCCTCCCTGCTTGCCCTCTCAAAAGTAAACAAATGCTAAAAGAAAAAAAGCAAGCAAGAAATAAAGCAAGAAAAAGGTAGTTGACACATGTCCAGAAAATATGGCAGCAACAGCTCAAGGATTTCCACAGATGGAAGATGCCTAAAACACGCACGCTACTCTACTACGATACAGAGTTTCGAATCAGTCTGTCCATCCAGTGGTCACAGGGTTTCTGTACCTCCAGCTTTTGAGTCCTGTCATCACCTTTATGGTTAAAAAACACTTTCCTAGAATAGTATTATCTACCTAGTTTGTAAAAAAGAAAAATGTCACAAACCACAAAAAGGAAAAAAAAAGAGTGAATAGGGTCAAATCTAAGACTAGAGTAGAATGAAATGGCAGAAAAGGAAATGAAAACAAAACAGAAAAAATTGGAAAGTTAACACATTTAATTTTCTGGGGGGACAAGAAATACCATTTACTGGCCTAAACACAGAAAGTTTTGAGAAAAACAGTATTGTTTCTTCAAAAAGAAAGTAAAATGCTGAGTACACTTCTGACCTATGACCCATTTCAAACAATGAACTCACTCCTTGCTAAGTGAATTAACAATGACTCGGTGATATCTGTTAGAAGAAACTCATTCCTCAGTAAACAGCCAAGCAAGTCAAGGACAACACAAATAGATTAATATAAACAGAAATCAGAGCCACAATGCACACTACACTTGACTGTTGTTCAAATGCATACTTCTGACCCAGACCATCCTCGCAAAATGGAATTCATGGTCAACCAGCCCACCACACTATAAAGGATGGAACAACATGGCAACAGAACTGCACTGGCATTAACAGGGATGCGGCGTGAAAACACTGGCCATGCTGTGACTTCCCAAGATCCCTGCTCCATAGCAGGCTAAGTCTAATATGAGTGGGCGTGAGCTAACACATCTCATTCAACTCTGCATGAGTTAGTTCTCGTAATAGCCTAGAAGCTTTAAAGATCTAACTCTGGAAAAGGGTCTTGTAACAGCGACTCTAGGATACAGACCATTATAACACCGTTATGATAAACATCATTACCCTGAAAACCAAAAACTGCCAGTTCCCAGGTACCTATAACAAGCCTCATCTGCTACCACAGCATTCCAATGCAGATTACAACAAAAGCAGTCCCTCCAAAATTCATCCTGATAAGAGTTCTCTGTGTCTCTAAAGAAACAAATTTAAGATGTGACTATCTAAAAGCACTTTCTTAAAAGAGGCTTCATTAACAGAAAGAAGAATCCTCACCCATCCACCACCCTCTCAGTGGCCACCACAAGAAAAAATTCAACAAATCTTCCCACAATTTCCTTCCCCCCCAAGGAGGGGGAGATTGAGATGATCTGATTTAGAGACAGCTCTTTGGTATTTAAGCGTTGCGATAAGGAGAATGCCAAGGCTGTTTAACGCCAGCCCAATCGAAGAAAAGGGTTAGATGGCAGATGAGAGGGACAGGATTTGTTCAGAACAGGAACAGGTTATTAAGAGTTATGAAAGTTATGAAACTACCTTCTTTGTGATATCCACCTGGCATTCGTAGTTTAGGTTCTGTTCTTCCCAGTCCTTATTTTCACTCTTTATTAATTGATAAAATACCAGTGTGGACAGTGTTAGACACAGTAGCCAAGGCTCATAGGATCCTTGTGTGCAGATGAACCATTATGAACTCAATACATGGCCACTGAAGAGCAAGCCCAGCCCTCACGGGGGTTACACCAGACCGGTCTACAACCTGCTTTTCTTGGTGCTGTCCTTGTCCAACCCCCCTATCTCCCCCAGCTGCTTTTCTCGGGTGACAACCCTCACATAGCCCAACAACATTATGGCGAGTTCTCAAACACTGGTGTTATGAATTGTGTAACTCCCTCCACAAGCCAGATTCATATGCTGAAGCCCTAACTCCCAGTACCTCAGAATGTGACTATATTTGAAGACAGAGCCTTTAAAGAGGTAATGAAGTTAAAATGGGGTCACTGGAGTGGCCCCGAATCTAATATGGCTGGTGTCCTTTTCAAAAAGAGATTAAGACACAGATAACACAGAGAAAAGCCCACATGGGGACATGGTGAAAAGGAGGACTGCAAGCCAAGGAGGGCCTTCAGAAGAAACCAAACCTGCCACCTTGCTCTTGGATTTAGTCTCCAGAATCGTGAGAAAATTAATTTCTGTGAACCCCACCCACCTGTAGTATTTTGTTACAGTAGCCCCAGCAAACTGATACAACAGGGAACACATTTGGAACACATTTTGCTACAAAACCCCATGACTAAGGACAGACGCTCCATCTGGATCCACCCTCAGGGAACTTTTGATGGCTTTAGGGGACATCTCAAGTCATCTCAATTACTGAAAAAATACCATGTTCATAATAAGCATCTCTGTAGTTTCACCTCACCTCATAAAACTCTTCTTCAACATCAACAGTAAAGCACTGCCAGTTGTTCCTTAGCTACAGCAATCACCAAATTTCACTTCTATTCCCTGCCTTCTCCACAACGATACATTGATGATCATTCCCTACAGTGGTCTTCTCTCATGGCTCCAGCCTAAGACAGAGGTCAAACAAAGGTTTCCTCAAAACTTCTTCCCAAAGTGATATTTTTGGCACGCCTACACCTCTTGATCAATCTAAAATCAAATTATCACTACTGCAGGTCTCCAAAGACACCATGCTGCTTCACACATCCACACCTGTGCTATCACCTTCTGACCCCCTGGAAAACTTCTAGTAATCCTTTGAGACTATCAGAAGAAATTTCACCTCCTCTATAAAGTCTTTCAAAAACCATTTTCACCCCTAAAAGGAGACCAATTCTTCACTCTCATAATTATGTGGCTAAGTGTCCATCTCCTTCACAAGACTCAAAGCCCCCTGATAGCAAGAAGTTATTTATCTTTGATCCCAAGGCCTGTGCAAAGCACCTGGTATAATGGCACTTGTAAACGTATGCTGAATAAATGAATGTCAGTCCTCAATGGCGTAAATCATATGTGATTATTCTAGGTCTCTTCCTAGCAGGGTCATGTGACCAGTTAATAATCAATGGTCCCCAACAAGGTGGATGAATCTCACAATCATAAGGTTGAATAAAAGAAGCCAGATACAAAACACTACATTCTCCAGGATTCCACTTAAAGTTCAAGAAAAGGCAAAATGAATTTTTGGCGTTAGATGTCAAAATAATGCTGGGGAGGACTGCGGGGGGGCAGGTATGAATATTATCAGAAAAGGGCGTGAGGGAAGCTTCTGGGATGCTAGAAATATCTCCATCTCGATCTGAAAGTTGTGGTTACACAGGTATATTTACATGTAAAAATCCAGCAAGCAGTATACTTGAGTACACTTTACTGAATACATGTTATACTTCAAAAACCCAAATTTTATGGTCCTCATCTACCCTCCACCCCAAAAACTCAAGTGCTCAAAAAACATTTGTGGCTGAATGACTAAATACCCTCTGAATGACAGTAATTAACCAACTATTTTCACGTAAGAAAAGAAAAATCTACTCAAGCAAATGCAATCAAAGCCTTGGGTTAGAGCTAGGCTACAGGGAACACCATCATCCCCTCACACAAGCAGGACATTCACTTCTGTCCAAAGTTGCGGCGTGCCTGCAGGTGCATGGGTAGCATCTTTCCCTCTTCCAACTGGCCCAAAGCATAATCCCTAGATGTACAGCCCTATTGCTGAAGCCTAGGACCTCAGTGGCATTTCAAACTACTAGGAGAAAAAAGGGAATTTTACAACTGGAAGTTCTTTCTACTGCATTAAGAATCTAGACACATAGTTGGGGCCCCTGGTTGGCTTAGCTGGTTGAGCGTCTGCCTCTTGATTTTGGCTCAGGTCATGATCTCGCAGTGTGTGAGTCGGAGCCGCTCACAGGCCTCTGTGCTGATGGTGTGGAGACTGCATGAGATTATCCCTCTCTCTGCCTCTCCCCCACTTGTATACACACACTCTCTCTCAAAATAAATAAAATACAAACACTAAAAAAAAAAAAAAAAAAAAAAAAGAATCTAGGCACATGGTCAACTAATGATTGACAAAGCAGGAAAGAATATCCAATAGAAAAAAGACAGTCTCTTCAGCAAATGGTGTTGGGAAAACTGGACAACAACAGGCAGAAGAATGAAACTGGACCACTTTCTTATACCATACACAGAAATAAATTCAAAATAGATGAAAGACCTAAATGTGAGACAGGAAACCATCAAAATCCTAGAGAAGAACACAGGCAGCAACCTCTTTGACCTTGGCCACAGCAACTTCTTACCAGACACATCGCTGGAGACAGGGGAAAAGCAAAAAATGAACTACTATGACTTCATCAAAGATAAAAAGCTTTTGCACAGTGAAAGAAACAATCAACAAAACTAAAGGCAGCCTATGGAATGGGAGAAGATATTTGCAAATGACATTTCGGATAACAGGTTGGCATACAAAATCTATTAAGAACTTATCAAACTCAAACCCCCCCACCCAAATAATCCAGTTAAGAAATGGGTAGAAGACATGAACGGACATTCTTCCAAAGAAGACATCCAGATAGTTAACAGGCACATGAAAAGATGCTTAACATAGCTCATCATCAGGGAAATACAAATCAAAACCACGATGAGATATCACCTCACGCCTGTCAGAATGGCTAAAATTAACAACACAGGAAATGACGGATACTGGTGAGGATGCAGAGGAAGAGAAAACTTTGGCATTGCTGGTGGGAAAGCAAACTAGTACAGCCACTCTGTAAAACAGTATGGAGGTTCATCAAAAAGTTAAGAATAGAATTACCCTATGATCCAGTAATTGCATGACTAGGTATTTATTCAGAGGATACAAAAATACAGATTCGAAGGGGTACATGCACACTGATGTGTTTATAGCAGCATTATCAACAACAGCTAAACGTGGAAAGAGCCCAAGCATCCATCGACTGATGAATGGATAAAGATGTGGTATAAATTTATAAAATGGAATATTACTCAGCCATCAAAAAGAATGAAATCTTGCCATTTGCAATGATATGGAGGGAGCTAGGGTATATTATGCTAAGCAAAATAAGTCAGTCAGGGAAAGACAAATACTTTATGATTTCACTCACATGTGGAATTTAGGAAACATAACAGGTGAACATATGGGAAGTGGAAAAAAAAGAGGGGGGGCAAACCATAAGAGACTCTTAACGCTAGAGAATAAACAGGGTTGATGAAGGGAAATTGGTGAGGGATGGGCTAAACAGGTGACAGGCATTAAGGAGGGCACTTGTCATGATGAATCACTAAATTCTACTCCTGAAACCAGTATTACACTATATGCTAACTAACTAGAATTTAAATAAAAATTTGGAAAGGGGCGCCTGGGTGGCTCAATCGGTTGAGTGTGTGACTCTTATTTCAGCGCAGGTCATGATCCCAGGGTAGTGGGATGAAGCCCTGCACTGGGCTTCGCACTGAGCATGAAGCCTGCTTGGGATTCTCTTTTTTCTCCCTCTTCCCTCTCTCCCCTTCTCTACCCTTGCTCTCTCTCTCTCTTTAAAATAAAAAAAATAAAAATAAAAACTTCTTAAGAATAAGGAAAAAAAGAATCTAGATACATTGGCAATAACATCAGAAGGGACCTTCTGTCCATCTCTCTAGCAACTTTCACTTCATTATTCTGCAATTGTCTACTTACCTGGCAAACTCCTATTTACCTTTCAAAACCCAAGTTAGACGAGCACCTGGGTAGCACAGTCGGTTAAGCATCCGACTCTTGATCCTGGCTCAGGTCATGATCTCTCAGTTTGCGAATTTGAGCCCCACGTAAGGCTCTGAGATGCCAGTGCAGAGCCTGCTTGAGATTGTCTCTCCTCCTCTCTGCCCCTCCCCTGCTTGTGCTGTCTCTCTCTCATTCTCTCAAAATAAATAAACTTAAAAAAACTTTTTTGTAACAAAATAAAAAATTAAGAAGCCCAAGTCAGATGTTAACTCTTCTGGGAAATTCTTCCTAACCTCCTTACCATCCTCTATGTTCCTTTTTCTGTTCTACTTACTTAGTTTCACTGCAATTCAAATCCTGGGCTTATCTATCTCCCCTACTACACTGTGATCACATTTATTACCGCCAGCACCAGCACCAAGTACATGGCAGGGCACAGAGGAAGCACGTAAGGGTCTGCTGAAGTGACTTGAAATAGGACTACCACTGGACAAGCCCTACCATTTAAATGTCCAACTCTAGAGTCCTAAAATAAGTGGTATTTCCCAGATAAGGCACAGTCTGTACTTAAGAGGGAGTGAAAAAAAACTATAAATATTCTCTAGGACAATGTTATTTTTAGTATTGTGGTCAACAGCTTCTAAGAGTGAACTTCAAGGTGGCAACCTGAAGATGAAATGACTTAATGAAGACCATAGGATGTGCCAGGTAGGCTATTCTCCTGAAAAGAGGTATGGCACAGAAGACATGGTCCCAGCAGCGGTGGGTTCACTCACTTCAGGGCAGGGTCTCCAATGCCCTGCACATTTCTATTACATGTAAGAACAAGTAACCATGTGCTCCTGAACTAGTTTCTTTACCTCCCTGTGCCTCAGTTTCCTCATCAGTAAAATGAGGGGGTAACAGGTTACCTATTACCTCACACTGTTGGAGAGCATTAAATGAGAGAATAAATCTAAAATGCTTAGTACCTAGCATATAGTAAGCACTCAATCAAAGTTTGCTCTAATTATTCTGTTGCTATGGGATGGGAGGCCTGAGCTTTATTCCTGCCCTGCCTGGTGCTGGGACCAAAATTAAAGAGGGGCAAAATCTCCTTTCTTGGCCTTTCTACCACTGGCGTCCATGTTTGCACAGCTGATACTCTCTAGCTATATGCAGGGCTTCCCTCTGACCATGAATAAATACACTGCGACAAAGCAAGCTACACCTCATTCTTTACACCTCTCCTCTTCCGTTCTAATAAAACCTAAGTAGTTTCCTATTTCATTTCCTCGGTGCTCTACACTCTTTTAAGAGATTAATGACAGCAAATTAATCAAATACACAGAAGCTTGTAGTCACTCTCTCAAATATTCCTATGAATAAACCCATTAAATACTGAGGATCTCAAGAATTTCAGGCTTGGGGCACCTAAGTGGCCCAGTCGGTTGAGCATCCAACTTTGGCTCAGTCATGACTTCGCGGTTCTTCGGTTCAAGTGCTGCGACAGACTCTGTGCTGACGGCTCAGAGCCTGGAGCCTGCTTCAGATTCTGTGTCTCCCTCTCCCTGTCCCTCTCTCCTGCCCACACACTCTCTCTCTCAAAAATAAACACTAAAAAAATAACAATAATAAATAAAATCTTTAAAAAAAAAAGAATTTCAGGTTCTACTATCTAATGTTAGATCAATCTTCCACCAGCCTCCATCCCCCCACCCCAACCTCTCTTCCTTCCTTTCTTTCTTTCAAGGGGAGCAAGGGGATGCTGGCACCACAAATCAAAGAATGAAGTCGCTCATTTCACCTTCCTGGGAGGCAAGTTGTTTGGCTGCCACCAGAGCAGTTTTACTTGTGGGCTTAAAAACCTCACTGCAGCCCTCCCCTGCCATGAGCTCCCCAGGCTTCATTCCCTACCAAGGAGTAAAACTGCTGGTGTGATCAAGTTCAAGGGCATTTACTGAAACAAAATCCAATGACTACAGTGAGTACAGAAGCTCAGGCTCTGCCCACCTCTTTCTTCTTGCCTCTCTGGAGGGTGTTTGGTGGTCTCTAGACCCGCTATGCCTAGGCACTGCTCTTCCTGCTGGCTGTCATGCTTCTGTAAGTCAGTGTGTCATAGGGGGGCCTGGGTGACTCAGTCAGTTAAGCAACTGACTTTGGCTCGGGTCACCATCCTGCAGTCCATGAGTTCGAGTCTTGCATTGGGCTCTGGGCTGACAGCTCAGAGCCTGGAGCCTGCTTGGGATTCTGTGTCTCTGCCTCTCTCTGCCCCTCCCTCCCTCTCTCTCTCTCTCTCTCTCACTTTCTCAAAAATAAAATAAACATGCTTAGTGGGTAACAACAAGCATTTCTTTTTCTTTCTTTCTTTCTCTTTCTTTCTTTCTCTCTC
The DNA here is from genome assembly GCF_024362965.1 of Panthera pardus. Taxonomy (NCBI): domain Eukaryota; kingdom Metazoa; phylum Chordata; class Mammalia; order Carnivora; family Felidae; genus Panthera; species Panthera pardus. Next base: position 18,651,009 of record NW_026526821.1, on the reverse strand, counting down.
TCTCTCTCTCTCTTTCTAGAGTGCAGTACACAGTGGGGGAGGGGCAGAAAGAGAGAGAATCTTAAGCAGGCTCCATGCTCAGCACAGAGTCTGACACAGGGCCCAACCTCACAACTGTGAGATCATGACCTGAGCTGACATCAAGAGTCCACACTTGGGGCGTCTGGGTGGCTCAGTCGGTTAAGCGTCCGACTTCAACCTGGGTCCCGATCTCGCAGTCCGTGAGTTCGAGCCCCACATCGGGCTCTGGGCTGATGGCTCAGAGCCTAGAGCCTGCTTCAGATTCTGTGTCTCCCTCTCTCTCTGCCCCTCCCCCGTTCATGCTCTGTCTCTCTCTGTCTCAAAAATAAATAAACGTTAAAAAAAAAATTTAAAAAAAAGAGTCCACACTTAACCAACTTTGCCACCCAGGTGCCCCCAGCACTTCTTTTTAAATTAAAAACTTTACCAAATAAAAACAGGTGACTTTAAAGTAGAAAATTATCTTAATAAAACTATTTTCTTAATACAGTAGATACAGTGCATCATGAGTAGTAAGAATAAATACTGAGTATTAAAACCTTTGAATTACATATGTGTGTGTACATCGGGCACAATATACAGTTGTTATTACTGTGAGTTGTGGCTACAGCAAGATCACAGAACTAGTTACAGCGGTCAGATGCAAGCCTAAAGTAAATTCTCTGCAGACAGGAAAGTTAGCAAGTGGACTCTTCAGCTGCTTTGTTTCTAGGCATTAGACTGCCTCCAGTCTAGGTTAAAACAAGCATTCTCAATTGAGCAGTATCACTCCAAAGGGACAAAAAGTGGTTCTTGAGGGTTAGAATATCTTAACTTGTTCATGTGTGATACAGACGCACACAGTATATACACATATACACTATATATTCGTGGTATTAAAATTTCATGGGTAGGAGGGTAATAACGCTAAACAAAAATTGTCTAAAAGGGCTTCTTAGGGTAGTGATAATAAAAACAAAGGTTGAGAAACACTGGCTTAAAAGAATTCATTCCAAGAAGCCTAACTTCCAAGACTCCACACAGAGCAGGAAATGGTGGTGATAGCAAAGCCTTGCCTTTGGCTCACCTGTTTCCCTTGAGGTATTGGGGGAAGGGGAGATGAGGGCAAGGGCTGATAGGGGACAGGAGCCTAATGTTCCTAGTTCCCTAATCAAATACCACCTCATTCTCATCCTCCAACCAATATTCAAACCAGCGCTCCGACTTACACGAACAGACACGGAGCTCAGCTTTGCGTGTGGAGCACACAGCTGCAGCTGCCGAGATGTGGCTGGAAAGGAAGGTCTGGAACACAGAGGATGGTGAGGATGGAAACAGAGATCCCAGGGTTATAAAGAGTTGAAGCAACAGGAAAGAAGTCTGCCTAAGAAGGAATGAAAAGGCAAAAACACACAACCACTGGCATATTTAAAGGGGGCAGGGGCAGTAGGGCCTACTAGTTAAAAAAAAAAAAAAGAAAGAAAGAAAAAGAAGACCCCATGAATTATAGAAAGACAAGGTCATGATAATCAGTGGTCCTCAAGAAAGAGCAGAAGACAACTAACTTTTAACATCCAGATGATTTACAGTCAACTATGAAAATCTTTTCTCAAAGTCCCGTTGACACTATCACATTTTCTTTTTCTTTTTTAAACTACATTTTCTTAATTAAGCACCTGGGCAACCGGAATGGCTTTGATCCTAAAATGAAAACTACCTCTGTTCAAGATAAAGTCCCTCCTGGCCTCAGGAGGATGTGCACAGTCAGGTCTGCATTAGCTGCTGGGTTCCACTTCAGAACTCTGCCTTCCGTCTCCGAGGGCCAATTCCCAGCCGGCTGAGAGAGCATGAAGGAGGCCAGCTGGGGAGAAGGACGAGAAGCTCGGCCTCACTGCCCTTACAGAGGTTTTCACTTCCATTCCTGAATTCTGCAACTACTGGATCACACTAATCAATACTGAAATATAAGGACACATGACAACTTAGTACAATGCACAGTCCCAAACTGGATTGGAGAACAGGAATAAAAAAGCTAGAGAACAGGTGAGTGGTAAGATTTAGACACAGACTATATATTGGTTATATGTCAAGTGTCCTGAATGATGTAATTATAATTATGTACCCTTTCTCTCACAATAAAGATGCAAAAGTATTTAAGAGTGAAGTGTCATAATGTCTGTCTGCAAGTAACTCCCAAAGGATATGGCTAAAAACAGAGCACGACAAACAAGCAAGTGAAAATTTGGCAACAGTAATTGGTGAATCTAGGTAAAGGGGAGATGGGTGTTAATGGTAACATTCCCATAACTTTCTATAGGTTTGATGTTTTTCAAGACACAAATGTCAGGAGGGAGGTATAAATGACATCGACTATATAAAAGTTTTTAATTCCTGTATGTTCTGACTCCCCTCTATTAGAACAGAGAATGAAGAGTTCACACAAAAATGATTCACAGTGGGGGCGCCTGAGTGGCTCAGTCGGGTGAGTGTAGGACTCTTGATTTCAGCTCAGGTCATGATCTCACATGACATCATGCCCCATGTCAGGCTCTGCACTGACAGCGTGGAGCCTGCTTGGGATTCTCTCTCCCTCTCTCTCTGTCCCTTCCCCACTCATGCTCATTTGCTCTCTCTCCCAAAGAAACCATTTTTAAAAAATGATTCACAGCATTTTTTAAAATATTATCCCCACTCAGAAATAAGTGTATTTGGCAAAGAAAAATTATTTCAAATATACTCTATACCACATGGCTAAGTTCCTGAGTTACACAGATTAACAGAATCTAGTGTTAAGGTTCACTTTCCACATGTTGTTGTAGAAGATAAACCTTAACAATACTTTAAGAATACTGGGGTGCCTGGCTGGCTCAGTCGGCAGAGGGGGCAACTCTTGAACTCAGGGTTGTGAGTTTAAGCCCAACATTGGATGTAGAGATTACCTAAAGGCAAACTTACTTATTCACACTAATAAGGAAAGAGAGTATGGATAAACCAAATCCATATGCAGACTAATTGTTTTAATCACTGAATTTTAACTTCCTAAATCTTTAATCAGAACTATGAGGAAGTAGAACAGACCAAAAGGTTTCATTTCCATTCACTCACATCCCTAAAGGAATTTCTATTTAATAACAAAAAGGAAAGAAGCAAAAGAAATAAAATGCCCTGAATACTCAACTATGAGTACCTGAACAAAAGAAAACTAATCAAGGCAAATGTTTATTAAGAATCTACTATGTACAAATCTCTGAAAAGTTCAAAGTACATACAAAGACTGGACTTTGCTCCCCTGGGGGCCACCATTTTGTTGAAAACAGAGAAACTGAAGAAAAATAATGGTTGGCTCAGTCTTCCCTTGTCCCTGTTCCCAATGCCTCAAAGACTTCTCTTCCAGACAGCCTCCTCATTTATTAAACTGCCATCAGGCCTTTCAAACCACAGGTTCTCAAACTTGGGTGGCACACTGCAATCACCTGGGAAGTTATCAAAAATCCAACACCTGGGTCCCTCGAGGATCTAGACAATCGGGTTTTATTGTGTGTGGCCTAGGCATTGGTATTTTCTAGAGCTCTCCAGGTAACATGCAGCAAAATTTGAGCACCACTTGATCTCTACTGCCCAAGTACAGAATATAATCTACTCCCCGGCAATAAAACCTGATGATTCCTCACTGTCCACACAAATCTCAACTCCTTACCATCATTTTCAAAGCCTTTCTTTTTTTTCATTCTTTTTTTTTTTAATGGTTATATTTATTTTTGAGACAGAGAGAGACAGAGCATGAGCGGCAGAGGAGCAGAGAGAGAGGGAGGCATAGAATCCAAAGCAGGCTCCAGGCTCCGAGCTATCAGCACAGAGCCTGACACGGGGCTCGAACTTGTCAACTGCGAGATCATGACCTGAGCCGAAGTTGGACGCTCAACCGACTGAGTCACCCAGGTGCCCCATTTTCAAAGCCTTTCTATATCTCCAAACCTACTTCTCCAGGCCTCATGCCCACCACAAATCCACAGGTCTCCACTACTCCTCCAGCTACACTGAACTTCCCACTCCGCACCACCCCCTCACAGGATACTGTCCATGCATAAAAGGCTTTCCAAACTCACAGACACCAATTCCAGTCTCTGCGATCCAAATCAACTTTCAAGAACCAATTTTAAAGTTTCCTCCTTTCCAAACTCTTAAACAACTTCCCTGAGTAGATGGCTGCCTCCCCTTCTTGCTTCCAACAAAACTTTGGACATTTATCCAATTGTCTAATTTGACATTTATCATGATGTTCGTAGTAGCAGTTCACATTTCTTTCCCTTCTAACAGACTGTGCATTCCTCAAGGGCACAGACCATGTGCATTTATCTTCAAGTTCCTAGTGCCCAGACATGGCTGAAACACAATGCAAGTCCAATAACTGTTTACCAAATGAATGGGTATCACATAATTGTGGGATAAACAATGAACAATTTGAGAAAAGACAAAGGCAGTTCAATATGAAATGCCAAATTAGTTACATGGGCCAAACCTGACTCCAGAAGTGCAGATGGGAAAGAGGGTGCTTCTGGCACTTACAAGGGGGATGGCCCCATGAAGATTCCGGGTCCCGAGCTCAAGTTTCAAAGAAAGGAAATTATCTAGACAGGCTGAGAGCAAAGAGCAGAGAATTATGAGCATGGAAAACGGCACAGATATGGCCTGGTACACATGAAAAAGCCATTTAGCTCAGCTTCGGGTTTCCTCAAAAGATACCCGAAGAAAAATATTAGAAATGAATCATGTTTTTTCTTAGTTATAGAAATCTGTCTCGTTAATCCTCTTCCTAGTCCTTACCACCACTTGATACGTTAGGGTTCTGTATATTCAAACACTCACTATAATACAGCTCCACAAGAACAAGAACTTCCTTCTGTTTACTGCGGCATCCCCAGGGCTTATATCAATGCCTAGCACATAGTAAATGCTCACTATATATCTGCTGATTGAATGAACATGTTTATTACAGGCCTCTGATCTAATGCTTCCTTTCACCTGGCGATTTCTTCCAGTCTCCACTTCCAAATCCCGTGTATCCTTCTAACACTAATAAAAGCTCCGACTCAAAGTCTTCTCTGATTCCTCACTTCCCCCTTTTCTGAACTCCCAAAGGATACTTTTTATGGGCTACCTTGCAGTAGCACAAGTATCAGCGTACAGGTATTTATGTATATCTTGGTTCCCCTTTATACTATAAATTCTTTGAGGGTAAGCTCTAGGTCATTCCCCACCCCACCCCCCAGAGCAGAGTGCCATGTAGAGCTGTTCAGCAATTCCTGTTAAATAAAAGGAAAAATTAAATTAAATGTGGCATAAAGCCTTCAATATCTAAATATGAGAAAGATTAAGATCAGTAATGTCTTATCTCCATTCATCTGGGCCCTGCGATACCTGATCCTTTGAAACTATAATATCCAACACTTATGCTTACATGTGCCAGGCATTGTTCCAAGGCTTTACGTAAACGAACTCAATCCTCAAAACAACGAAATGAGATATGTATTGTACAGATGTGGAAACTGAGGAACAGGGAGGTTCACACAGCCAGTGAGTGGCAGAGCAAGGATTCAAACACACAAAAGATGGAATCCCAGAAGGCAGTAAAAGTAGATAACAGACAACAGAAAAGGAATGGAGGTTTCTGTAGTGCAACACTGAGAAAAGTAAATCCTGGTAAGAGACCCTTGGACCTGGAACTTCAGGAGTATCTGTAAGAAGGGATGGAACAGAGAAGTAAACATAAGCTCTGGCAGGACATTATCATGGGCAGAACCCATATTCTATACACAATAATGGGTACTGAGTTGGTATAGCATAATCAACGGCAGCAAACAACAGTGCTTAAGAATGAAGGGCTCAAAGTGCCTGGGCCACTAGTTCTGCCACACAGGTAAACTGAATTCCTTTGTCTCCATTTCCTCAACTGTAAAATGGGCCAATATCAGTACTCAGCCATGAAGATCAATGATGGTAATACGTGTATATTTACATTATTCAGGATGAGCTTGATTTATGCTGCAATTAAAACTCCATTTAAAAACTTCAGTGGCTTATGGGAATGCAAGCTGGTGCAGCCACTATGGAAAACAGAATGGAGGTTCCTCAAAAAGACTTAAAATAGAACTACCCTATGACCCAGCAATTGCACTACTAGGTATTTATCCAAGGGATACAGGTGTGTGTACTGTTTCAAAGGGACACACGCACCCCCATGTATATAGCAGCACTATCAACAACAGCCAAAGTATGGAAAGAGCCTAAATGTCCATCGATGGATGATTGGATAAAGAAGATGTGGTATATATATACAATGGAGTGTTACTTGGCAATCAAAAAGAATGAAATCTTGCCATTTGCAACTACATGGATGGAACTGGAGGGTATTATGCTGAGTGAAATTAGTCAGAGAAAGACAAATACCATACGACTTCATGCATATGAGGACTTTAAGAGACAAAACAGATGAACATAAGGGAAGGGAAACAAAAATAATATAAAAACAGGGAGGGGGACAAAACAGAAGAGACTCATAGGGGCGCCTGAGTGGCTCAGTCGGTTAAGCGTCCGACTTCGGCTCAGGTCACAATCTCACGGTCCATGATTTTGAGCCCCGCGTCGGGCTCTGGGCTGACGGCTCAGAGCCTGGAGCCTGCTTCCGATTCTGTGTCTCCCTCTCTCTCTGCCCCTCCCCCGTTCACGCTCTGTCTCTCTCTGTCTCAAAAATAAATAAACGTTAAAAAAAAAAATTAAAAAAAAAAGAAGAGACTAATAAATATGGAGAACAAACTGAGGGTTACTGGAGGGGCTGTGGAAGGGGGGATGGGCTAAATGGGTAAGGGGCACTAAGGAATCTACTTCTGAAATCATTTTTGCACTATATGCTAACTAATTCGGATGTAAATTTTAAAAAACAAAAAAGAAAATTTAAAAAAATTCAGTGGTTTAGGGGCGTCTGGGTGGCTCAGTTGGTTAAGCGTCCGACTTCAGCTCAGGTCATGATCTCACAGTCCGTGGGTTCAAGCCCCATATCAGGCTCTGTGCTGACAGCTCAAAGCCTGGAGCCTGCTTCAGATTCTGTTTCCTTCTCCCTCCCCTCCCCCGCTCACGCTCTGTCTCTGTCTCTCAAAAATAAATAAATGTTAAAAAAAATTTTTTTAATAAATAAATAACTCAGTGGTTTAAAGCATAGGCTTATTGTTTACACTACATAACCACTGAAGATTTCTTTCAGAAAAAAAGAGGTATTTGCCTAGAAGTGTCTCATATCACTTGTACTCAACTTTCAATATCCAAAGCAAGTCACAGAGCCATGTTCAACTTCAAGGTGATGGAGAAGTACTATTCTACCAGGTACCCAAAAGAAAAACAAAAATAGGGTATCAGTGAACAGCCCTAAGAACCACACCACACAAGAGCCTAGCACCATACCTGGCATACAGTAAGCGTTCAGTGATTGGCAGCTGCTATGATTATCACAATAATTAAGGGGTCTGGGAAAAACCTATTGTAATAATCCTAAATTAAAAAGCTGAATGCGTATGCAGATGTGGGGGAAAAAACGATCATTCACATTATTTGCAATAAAGCAAAGGTAAATTTACAAAGGATTTCACAATGATATCTTGGAGGGATATGCCAAAAAGTTTCTAGTAAATAAAAAGTAGTAAACAAGAGTTACCAAAATAGTACCACAAGCCTTTTACCATGATATAAAAGGAAAGGACATGCCAAAATGTTTCTAGTAAATAAGACATAGTAAACAAGAGTTACCAAAATAGTACCACTCATTCCTACTCATTTAAGACATGTAAAGTTTCATTGATATCTTTGTTTTATTTGAGAACATTAAAAAAAATTATTCAGCCTTTCACAAATTCACTTCTAATCTCAGAACCCAACTTCCCCATATTATCCCCATAAGTTCTTAAGGTAATTCTCCCACAGGGGGTTTCAGGACCTTCACCATCAGAGTCAGGGAAAGAGTCCTATTTAGTAAAATGAGAATTGAATTCTAAGCCTGACTTGGCCGTAGACCAGCTCTATGGCCCCACAAAATACTTATATGACTAGAAGTCCATTCTGTCATCCATAAGATGATGAAATTGAACTAGATGGCCTCTAAACTCCCTTCCAAAACTACTCTCCCGCAATCCTGAGAAGCCAGAAAGAGGCTTTGGTTTAGAGGAATCTAGTTGAGATGCTGAATTATGTAAGACCTGATAATGCATAAAGCTTAAACTAGAAATAACTCCACAAGCACAGCTCTGATGGTAGCAACAAAGCTTAGTTCAAGAGTGAGCACAGGGGCAAGTCAGAGCACCCAGGGAGAGCCCTACTAGCATGAAGTGCTGCGCTAGAGTGGAAAAGGGTGGGCAGAGTACGACTAGTATGTGTAAATGAGACTGGTATTTGTCCATGGCTTATGAAATCAGTCTTTTAGTAACATGTCATACCACATTCCAGTCACAGCTCTAGGAACCAGTGACAGTGATGGAAACAAACTGGAAGCAAAGAACCTGCGAACATTTTAAACTTAAGATCTGTCAACTATCAGATCTCAGTACCAACAGACTGGATTTTTCAATTCCAAAGCAGCAGTCCAAATATATACCTAGAGATTAAGAACTTGAAACTCTTTGGAGAAAGTCAGACAAAAGTGCCCAAAGCACCATGTTACAAGATGTTGAGCCACACCAATCAGCGATACTCGTGTCATTTTCAGCTACACAGAAGCCCCTGCCGAGACAACCTACCAGGACATCTTCACTCGCTGAGAATATAAGACCATCCCTACAACAAAATGGGAAATGGTGCCTTTTAATGAACACCAATGGAAGATAACACAACATTAATTCATGCCATAAACAAAGTAACTGACACTGTTGCATTGACAATTTTGTGATTCCTGCAGCCCTATCCACGATCTTTAAGGAACCCACCCACTCTAAGTGTATCAACACTCTGAGTGTATCAACAACATGGAATACCCTTTACTGTCTTTTATGCTTCAAAAGTCATTGCCTATATGACTAACAATCTCCTGCCTGAAAACCTAAAACCCGGCAAATATACTTAATAAAATTATGGTCCTATTAGAAAAGACTCACTGTGTGTGGACAGCATTTCAAAAAGCTATGATTCTACATGTGCATCTTCATTTACTTTTACAGCTACGTTTCCTTCCACTTGTCAATCAGAAAACAATCTCCAATACTGCAACGGATACTGATCAATATATTACAGTCAATGCTATCCTTGACTTTTAGGAGTTTAAATATGAAGTACAAGTAGATGGAGAAAGAGGCAGAGAAGCATATACAACTCTGTATGAGTAAAGGAAATGTTTTACCAATCAATTTTTAAATGTATTGGAAGGGAACAGAGTATAAGGTTCAACCTTTCAAAGGATCCTTGGTGGATATTATTAAAAACAAAGATTACCTTTATAAAATGAAAAACTATCCTCTAAGTAACCAAAAATACTCTCCATATGAAAAAAAATCTCCATTAACTAGTCTAACGTAATGAGAACTCTCCATAATTGGTGCTTTATAATGAGAACTAGAAAACTACAATGTTGCACTTAAAAGCTTAAATCTTTATATGCAAGAAAAAAGCCTAAGAAGTCATATTGCAAGACATTATGCATGTTAGTCACAGCCATGAAGGATCACAAGGCCTCACTAAAACAGCTACCCTGCTGTTTTCAAAACCTTTGTGACACGGATCTAAATTTATTTTCTGACCCTACTATTTTCTTAACATCAAGTCAACTTTTAGATAAAAAGAGGTAAATATAAATGGGCAAACAGTGCCAACTTTTATTATACGATTGGCTTAGTCTCATTTGAAGTCTAAAGGATAGTCTTGTCCTATATTCTAATTTCTAAAGGAATGGAAAAAATCCACTTCTGCCCCCCCCCCCCCCCCCCCGCCAAGACTGGGGGACTCTAAAGGATCTAAACCTGTGCTGTCAAATGCCAGTGCCACTAGCCGTATGTGGCTATTTAAACTAACCAATATTAAATAAAATGTAAAATTCTATGCCTCAGTTATACTAGCCACCTTTTAAGGGCTCAAAAGCCACGTGAAGAGTGGGTCTCACATATATAAGACATTTTTCATCATAGCACAAACTTATACTGGACAGTGCTGATTTAGCACAAAGTATCTTTTTTTTAATTTTACAACAAAGTTTCTTAGATTTAAATGTGCCCAAAAATCATTAGTACAGCTCGTTAAAACAAAGATTACTTGGTCCCTACCCCAGGTAGTTTATTTCAGTCAGTCTGGTAAGTGGCCCCAAAATGTGGGCCATTTCTAAACAAGCTGCAAGAGAATGGTGATGTTACCTATCACCTTGAGTACTGCTCCCTATGGTTAAGAACTTTTTGTTTTTTCCCAGTTTATCATAGACTTAATTCTTTTATAAAACACGAGAAAAATGAATTATCAGGAAAAAAATTTTTTTAAACAAAGACTACTATAAACTTACATTTTTTTATTATCAGACTCAACAGACAAATCATTTTTCTAAAAAATGTTGTAAAAACATCTAAATGCTTCAAGTTCTGTACTTAACCTGGTCACAGACAGGTAACAAACAACCCATAGACCTGCACAGATCTGTGGACTAACACTGATCTAGATCTAGATCTAGCTCTGATCTAAAAGAACTTATTTCACATTTTTACAATTATCTTTTGGGAGCTGGTCATTAATGATCTCTTTCATATCCTCTATTATTTCCCCACCATAGTTTTACAACTCAAGGTAAAAATGCTAATTCTATTAAGCAGAATATTGAGTCCCTTAAAAACAATGCTATAAAGGGCTAACTAAGAGAAGCAATCTGGGGCACCTGTGTGGCTCAGTAGGTTAAGGGTACAACTCTTGATTTCGGCTTAGGTCATGATCTCAGGGTTCGTGGGTCAAAGACCCACAACAGGCTCTTCACTGACAGCTCTGAGCCTGCTCAGGATTCTCTCTCCCTCCCTCTCTGCCCCTCCCCCACTCACATACTCTCACATACTCCTGTCTTGAGACAGGGAGAGACAGAGCATGAACGGGGGAGGGTCACAGAGAGAGGGAGACACAGGATCTGAAGCAGGCTCCAGGCTCTGAGCTGTCAGCACAGAGCCCGACGTAGGGCTCGAACCCACGGACTGTGAGATCATGACCTGAGCCGAAGTCGGACGCTTAACTGACCGAGCCACCCAGGCGCCCCACAAAATAAATAAACTTTAAAAAAAAAAGCAATCTGATGGTGTTACTGTTTATAATGTGATCTGATTCTGCCACATGGTCAATAAGGATGATGCCTTGACTTCTTCAGGCTAACCTACAGTTGAATTTAGACTGCTACCTTTAAAAGAGTCGTTTAGGCCGAAATATACAAATGAACATTAATAAAGTCTTTGTGTTAAATTATTTAAAATTTCTTTCAGTAAATAAAATCTATGATTTGGACCTAGCTTACTGGACATAACCTTTCAAAGAATTTTTTTTAAGTTTATTTATTTTGAGAGGGGGAAGGGCAGAGGGAGAGAGAGAATCCCAAGCAGACTCTGCACTGTCAGCGCAGAGCCTTATGTGGGGCTCAAACCCACAAACGCTGAGGTCATGACCTGAGCCAAAATCAAGAGTCGAACGCTTAAGCAAATGAGCCACCCAGGCACCCTTCAAAGAATTTCTTAGAATACTGATGGTTTCCTTGAACCCAAAGTAAATAGTCCAAGCCAACTTCTTTACTCATGTACACTTAGAGAAGGTACAAATCAAACAGAATCCCCTCACAGGAGTCAATGCCCTTCACGGAACTGCCTCAAGCTTAAGGTGTTTTCCTCAATATATATATCAAACCAAAGAAATGGATTTTTCTTCTAGTCAACTTCTGGTCTGGCCCAACAAATGAACTTCTCTAAGAAAACTTCCAGAATTTCTCAAGTTTGGCCATTTCCTAGAGACTACTTTTAGAATTTTGTTGTCGCTCTAAATATTGTTTTACCAATTTGCTTCATTTTTTCTTAAGCAAATTATAAAATAAGGCTCTGAGAATTTTAACATTTCATCCTCTTGCCTATAGTAACATCTGGTTTAACAGAACTCAACATATATGCATGTTATCTGCAAAATAAGCTCACATGTTCAACCAGAAATTAAGAAAAATTCCACTTGAAATTAACAACATTGACAGAAAAGTTGCAAGGTATCACATACAAAGTCTGGGGAATATGAAAACGGAGGGGTTATTTTTTAATTGTTCCTCTTAACCCCTTTTTCCTCCTAACATATTGAATGAAGCAGTAACTGAATGAGTAAGTAGTATTCAAAGCAAGAAAATGTCAGGAGCTTTTGCCATGGCCACCCCTCCAGTCCCATCTGAAGAGGCACATGGCTGCAGCAGAGAGGCCAAGGACCCTCTAAGACTGTTTTGCAATTGCCCTCACGCCTCCTGCTTGAACCTTTACTCTTTTATCAGGCTGCAGGGGAAAGGGTGTGGAACAGCTTCCCAAGTATAAAAATAAGGCAGGGAAGAATTCCAGGGATAACCTTTGCCTGGATGCTGCCCGGAGTGATTCAGAAGTACTTCACCAAGCCCAAGCCAACTAATTCAGACTGAAATCGCAATACCTCCTGAAGGGCAAAAAAAGCCCAACAAAGTCAGCCTCCTGGAAAAGATTTTGCTCATACAAAACAACTAGTTTTGAAATGACCTAAATCAATGATCCTTAATATTGTTTTTGCATGTGGATAGGAAGAGACAGAGGGGAAAAGGGGGGATGGGAAAACATGGGGGTACAGGAAGGGAAGGTGGGAGTCACAGATGCCTTCAAGAATTATGAAAGGAATGGATTCACTGCCCATAAAAGTGCACACACAAACAAAATTTTGCATACTATTTTGGAGAGTTCACAGACCAAAGAGTCTCTAGGGGTCCATGAATCCCAGGATAAAAAGCCTCAACCTAAACAGGTAGGAACTAAAGACCAAGGTTACCACAGTAATTAGACCTTCTTTTAACCTGAAGCCTGACCTTTTAAGTAAAAACAATCTTACAATTAAAAAATATAGAGATTTCTGAGCACCTGGGTGGCTCAGTCGGTTAAGTGTCCGACTCTTGGTTTCAGCTCAGGTCATGACCTCATGGCTCGTAAGTTCGAGCCCCACATCCGGCTCTGCACTGGCAGCATGGAGGCTGCTTGGGATTCTCTCTCTGCCCCTTCCTTCCTCACTCTCTCTCTCTCTCTATCAAAATAAAGAAAAATCTTAAAATATATATATAGAGAGAGAAAGATTCCAAAAATAAAATACTTTGGTCACATAATGTAGAACAAGTTTTTAAATATATTTAAAATTTACTGATAAAATAATATATTTAATCCATAAAAAAGATCAGTGAATACTCCCTACAAAAATCTTTAATTAACAAAGGAGTAGAAAAAGAGAAATCTCCCTTTACTTATTTAGAAAATTCGAATCCAACTTGTTTCAATTCATGTCCTGAAGTTATCTTAAAATTCTACTTCCTAATTTTCCTGAAATTTTCATATACTATCTTAGTAGGTTAAGTTCTGAAATAACTAGCGGATAAAAGCATCATGGCAATCTATTGAAATATCATGGTTTTTTCCTTGCTAAAAATTTAAGTCCTTCGTTATGACTATAGAAAGAAAAGGTACATCAACTGAAAAAAAATGATTCCTCAAAACAGGAACTATTTATGTCATATACATTATCAAAGATTCTAAAAGTCTCGACGGCAAACGACATAAACAGTAAGTACATGAGTATGTAAAGAATCACTATTACAAACTATAAAAACCAACTAATAGGGGTACTACAAGCAAAAAGAAATGCTTTTCTCTGGATTTTATGCAAATAATTCAGTTCAGAAATGGGAACAGGGATGGATATTTTAAAATAACTCCATTTTACTACCTTCAGGACTTTTATGGAAGTAACAGAATTTCTCAAGAGGGTATCAACGCCTCCACAAAATGAACTAAAGAAAAGAACATTTTGGCAAGGAAAAAGTGACTGCATTCTCCCTCTGCACTTCATGGTTATTAGTACTAGGCTAGGGTGAACTCTTAAGTGCCCTACAAGGACCTCTCCTACACTTTGGAGACAAGGACGGTAAAGGGTACCTTACTGTATTCTAATTTGCTTTTTCAGTGACACATTCTTGAAATGAAGTAGTAAAAATGAGTGAGTGCATAGAACAACTTGTTAGTTGACTTAGCCCCATACCACTAAAACATGACAGCACATTCCAGCTTTTAAAGAAATCTTTAGAGGCTGGTTGGTGAAAAGAATATGTGCTTTGAGTCCAGATGATCTGGGTTCAAATTCTGGCTCCAACATTTACTAGTTTTATTGCCTTTATATACTAGCTTCATAAGTTACTTCATCTTTCTGAGCTTCCGTCCATCCTCATGGAATGGCCGTGAAAATGGAGACATTTTTTCATCTCTGCAGCCCCAGTGCCTGGCTAAGTGCTGAACACACACCAGGTATTCAAACGTTAGTGCTTCCTGCACGCTTCACAAGTATGTCACGTTCTATTGGGGAAAAAGAAAAAAAAAAAACAAAAAAACATAACACAAAACACCAAACCTGTTCTCTAGGAAACAGATAGCTAAGCCCTACCTATTATTTTATCTATTTCAAAGAGTTTTCAATGTAATAACTTGGTACAGGGGAATGCAGGCAATTCCATGGAATTCACTGCAGCTTTTCATCTGAATTAAACTAAAGCTTTGTATGAGGAATGGAAGTATAAAGTGAAACACTAAATATTTATTAAAAATAAAGCTATTTCCAGGGTGCTTGGTTGGCTCCATTGGTAGGGCATGCGACTCTTCATCTTAGGGTTGTGAGTTCAAACCCCACTCTGGGTATGTAGATTACTTTAAAAAAATAAAATCTTGGGGCACCTGGGTGGCTCGGTTGGTTAAGCATCCGACTTCAGCCTCAGGTCATAATTTTGTGGTTTGTGAGTTCGAGCCCTGCATCGGGCTCTCTGCTGACAGCTCAGAGCCTGGAGCTTGTTGCAGATTCTGTGTCTCCCTCTCTCTCTGTCCCTCCCCCGTTCTCTGTCTCTCTCAAAAATAAACATTAAAAACATTTTTTAAATCAAATCAAATCTTTAGGGATGCCTAGGTGGCACAGTCAGTTGAGTGTCCAACTTCAGCTCAGGTCATGATCTCACAGTTGGTGGGTTTGAGCCCCAAGTAGGGCTTTATGCCAATAGCACAAAGCCTGCTTCAGATTCTGTCTCCCTCTCTCTCTGCCCCTCCTCCACTTATGCTCTCTCTCTCTCAAAAATAAACATTAAAAAAAAAATCTTAAAAATAAAATAAAATCTTTAAATAAATAAAACTATTTCTAACCTTGTTATCCTGGGGGGGATAAAAGGGAGTGAAAACACAGTCTCCTCGGTTGACTTAGATATTGTCATTGTCAAATACCAAAAATCTTTTTGCAGGTAGAATCCTCGAACCCTCTAACCTGTTCAAAAGGGTCCAGCCATTACCTGTACAACTCCATTCAGCCATTACCAATACAAAGTCTTTCCATGAAAGCTGAAAAACATAGGCCCCTACAGTGAGAATCAAGCCTGAGAGTGAGGAACCCTTTTTCCTCATGGTTTAACACAAGAAGACATAACCACAACCTCTGCTTGGGGCAAAGCCATGTTTCCAAGAAAACCGAAACACTTGTTTGAAACTTCTATAACTCAAAGAGATCTCTAAGACACAGTGGTCCAAGCGTCTATTGTTTCTGACAAGTTTTCTGTAACATAATGGCAAAAATCACAAATGAGATCTGGTTTCTAAAGAGACAGGATTCTGCTTGAGATCTTTGGTATTTGAAATAGTTATAAGAAAAGTAAATCCATAAATATAAAAAACTAACTGCTAAAGGATCTTCCAGAAATACAGTAGTGTTACTTATGGCTCTCCCATTTCACTCCAAACTGGTCTTTCAACTTCTTGTGTGGTTGGCAAAAAGTAACACACTGATGAGTTCAGAGAACTTCCAACTATATCAATAAATTATAACAATAATCATAAAAATAGAGAATATTAAAAAGTTGTGGTATAAGTGATCACACTGAAAAACCATGCATACTGTTAATAACAGAAAAACTAACTATAAAAAGGCAAGAAAGAACTGCAGGATAAAAGATGTGACTCCAGGCAGACTGATACCACGATGAGACACAACTAACTTCACAAGAGACTGAGATTTATTTTGCCCATGACCAGACTACAGCAAGAACAGTATCATATTCTAGTTACTATAAAGGAGATTCCAAAGTTAGCAAAAAGGAAAAAAAAAAAATTGTAAAGGTTAACTCTTAATAGTCCATTAATGAAGAAAAAGGTTTTAATAATCCTTCATAATTCATCAAGGAGATCTGCCCTGGGACAAAAAGAAGTCCAAAATTAATCATTTTACCACTCCCCATTTTCCCAGGCCTTGGGTTACAGTCACGCATTGCTTATATGAAACCACCTGTTCCGGTTGGCATAAACCATGTTACTTGAATATTCATGCCTAATCATTTTTCATACATAGATCTCAAACCTTCTTTGTACTGTCCTAGAGCCACAAAGTTCACAAAAACTATCTCCCGGAGGTTGTCAACTTGATCTACCAATTCAGCTTATCAACCAACTACCATGCCATGCACAGTCAATAACTACAGATCTCCAGTAAGAAAGACAGTTCACAATCAGCCTTGAGAGCATAGAACTGTGGTCCCTACCAGGACTTTTCTAAGTACCACAAGCATGCCCCATAAAGTATGCCGAAATTTGGGGCCTAATGGGATTGTATTCCAATACGCCATCTGAGAAACAATAACTGAATCTCGGGCAGTATTGCACACACTCTGAAAATTACAAAAATTTTTAAATGTGTATCTTCTCTGTTCATGGATCTGTTACAGCAGAAATAAGCAGTTCTGACGGGGTGGGGAAGAAGGTACATACAACAGTTCCAGGGATGCCTGGAGATGCCAAGGATTCAGTGGAAACCTCGGCCAGATTACTAATGGTCCATAAATCCTAATTTGGAGAACACGGGCCTACAAGTTGAAAATTGAATTATATTGCCTTATTAGATCCCACACTACCGAAACCACAGTCATATCAGTCATAACTGGTACTAGGAATACTTTATGTACACAAATATAAGTGCCTGCTTATGTATTTTTAATTGGATCAAATAAAACTGAAGCTGAAAACAAACTCAAATTTCAATTATCTCACTAGTGAGGGGATTTCCTAACAGAGTCTTTTTAAAAACCAAGTAGCTGCCAACCCTCTGCACATCTGACAAGCATGTCTCTGGAAATTTGGGAGCAAAAGACGCCGTTACTTCTCAACAGTGAAGGAAATACCCTAAAGGGGACAGATTCCTCTTTTTTTTTTTTTTTTTTTTTTTAAAGCTCAAACATGCAATCTAATAATGCACAAAACTTGGCTGCGGGGTTGCTGGACACCTCCAGGGTTCCAATTTTCGGGGCGAGTGCGCGCTAGTGCGTAAGAAGGGGGCGGAGGGGGAGCGCGCTCCGAGGACGCGCCGGGGCCCCCGCCCCCTCCCGGAGCAGCAGCCTGGCACCAGCCCACCCTCCTCCACCCCTGCAAACAGACGCAGGACGCCAATAGAGCAACTTCTCCGCGGGGGCGGCAGTGGAATAGCGGTCACCCCCGCGGCGCGCGGCGCTGCCCTGCCCGCCCGCCCGCCCGGGGGTCCCTCCACGGCCCGCCCCGGGGGGGGGCCTCCGCACGCCCCGCCCCCGCCCGCCAGGCTCGGGGCCGGGGGCTGCCCGGACCCCCGCCCCTCTGCGCCGCCCGCAGCGGCGCACTCCCAAGGACGGCCGCCCGGCCCGAGCGCGGCCTGAGCGCGAGCGGGAGCGGCGTGCGGCAGAGGCCGGCTCCTCTCCTCAGGCCTCAGGCCGCCGCCTCCCCTCCGCCAGGCCGCCCGCCGCCGGCCCCACTCGGACCCCGGCCGGGCCTCGGCGCCGCCGCAGCCCCTCATCCCGGCTCCATTCATAGGGGCACCCTAGCCCGGCCAGCGGGGCGGGGCCAGGGACCTGCGGACAAGGCCGGCCAGCGAAGGCCGGGGAGGAAAATAAAAAGTTAAGAGAAGAACTTACCTAAAATGGCTCCTGCAGCAGCCAAAATACAAACAGCTATTATTTGGTGAAGTTTAGCTCAGACACCCTGCAAGGACACCCTAACCCAGCTCAGGCCCGCCTTCTCTGCCACGCCATTGGGCTTCGCCGGCCCAAAACACAGAGTCATTGGTCAGCCTGGCTGCCGCTCAGTCGGAAGCCCATTTCAAGCTTGCTTGCAGGGGCGAGTGATGGGCTCGCTCCATTGTGCTCGTATTTGCATGGATGTGATCGCGGCGATGATTGGCCGGCGCCGGGGCCGCCCCGCCCTCTGCCTCGCGCCCCCCGCCTAGGAGACGCCGCTGCGCGCGGCCCCGCCCCCCGGGACTGAGCGGCGGGGCCACGGGGGCGGGGCGGGGCTGGGGTCCTGCGGGCCGAGGGGGCGGGGCGGGGTCCTGCACGCGGCACTCCGCAGGCAGGGGGCGGGAACCTGGAGCACGCGGGCGAGGAGGGGGTTCTGCCCGCAGGTGGAGGTCTCACAGGTAGCTGGCCGGCGGGCTGACAGACGCTGGGCTGGCGTCTCCCAGGGTGGGAGAGGATGTGGCTGGGGTCCCGCGACAGAGAGGGATTCCGCTTGGACCGCGATCCCGCAGACAGAAGCGAAGAGAGGCGAGGGTCCCGCAGGTCAGGAAAAGATTCCGAGAAACCAAGCGAAGAGTCAAGGAGCTCCATCCTGTGTCTCCAGCCGCATCTCCTGCCGCTCCGCCTGACTCCTGGCATTCTTGGCACACGACGGGCTTCTTCCCAAGGCCCCCCTACTCCCCGGGAGTTTTCATCCCCAGGGATCCTGCGGCGCCTTGGATATACCTCCGAAAAATCAGGTGTTGAGCTATGGTATATTTATGTTCAGGCCTATTTCCCCCATTATCCTTGTAGCATCCTCAAGGACAGGGCCCAGCATATTGCAGAGATTCAACTAATTGTTTAATATTTTTTAATTCGTTAGCAGCTAATTTTTGCACATCCACTAAATGCCAGGCATTGATCTAAGACAGGGGATACAGCGGTCAATAGGACAAAGGCCTGACTCTTGTGGAATAGGCATGCTAAGGGGAAAGGAAGACAATAAATAAATACCAGGGGCATGTAGTGGAAAATGCTGTGAAGAAAATATATGGAGTGAGGGAGGGAGAGTTATCCACCTGCCTGGCTAAATTCCATTACTGGCCTTCTTCCCACCCAGTGATAGTCACCTGTCCCTCTCACTCCCTGCCTGCCCCCTGATGGGTGTTTCCTTAGCACCCACTAAAAAAAATAAAAGGTTGGATTCTGACTGTAGAGGCTCATTTTATCTCAAAGTAGGAATGGTCTGAGTCCTGGTGATTCCAAGAACAGTTTGTTGGGTACATTTAAGATGAACATGGCTTGACTTTGTCAGGAGTAGCTGTAATGATGCAGCCAAGCCTTACCGCACCCCCAGAGAGAGGATATTTTTAGTTTCTTTGAAGCCTCAGTGTTCCTATGGTTTTCATCCTATGACCCTAACTCCTTTCTGAGGACCACTTCTTGACTTCTTGGCAGACGCCAGAGGTTTTTCCAGTTTGGAAATACAGAGATAGCAGCCCCCTGACCCCTGTCTACCTCACTTGTGCACATTTCTCTCATTTGACTCAAGACTGGCCAAGATGCCTCATGATCCTTCCTTCCTCGTCTTTATTCCTTCCTTAAAAAAAAAATATTTATTAAGCACCAACTAACTGTGTTCCAGGTGTTGTCCTAGACACAAAGGCAGACAACATCCCTGTCCTCAGGGAGCTCATAATCTAGCTGGGATCAAGATGGAGATTTACGCATTGATCCTGAGGGTCTCCAACCTGTCAAGCTTTTGGTAAGCAAGTAGACAGCTGCTCGTTCCCCCTGCCTCACAGGGACAGTGGGCTTGCCCTCCTGAACAAGCTGCTGCAGAAGCTGAGGCAGGACCAGGTAATTGGTAGGCACAACCTCTTTAGTCCAACACAGGATCAAAGGGTCTAAAACTCTCAAGAATGCTCAAGGGGCTCAGGACTGTGCACTTTAGTTTCTCGAAAGGGGCTGGGAAGAGAGTTATATCAGAGACAGACCGTGAATCCTACATGGGAATCAAGTGGCCCTCCCTTTGCAAAATCATGCCCCTCGCTCACAAAAGATGAAATAACATAAACGAGGTAAGGGAGGGATGGAACTCCAGGCAGAGAGGGAGCAGCATGTATATGCAAGGCACATACAATACAGCAATGAGAGGTGTTGGAGCAGGAGGGAGGCGAGAGGCAAACCAGTCAGACAGTAATTCCTGTTCTTAAACTTGAGAAAAGTCTGTAGTACAAAAGAAGTCAAACATAGAGATACAAATGTTATGTTACCAAACAAGAAATCAATAGGCACACACAACTGATCCACAAATGAATAGTACAGGTACAAGCAAAGGAAGGTTCTGGAGGCTCCACTCAGGAGAGGTAGTAGGCTTGACCTTCATAGAGTCAGGTCTGCAGAACTGAACAGGGCTAGTGGAATCTGATCCTTAAAACCCTTCTGCAGCAGGGCACCTGGCTGGTTCAGTTGGTAGAACATGCAACTCTTGATCTTGGGGGTGTGAGTTAGAACCTCACGTTGGGTATAGAGATTACTTAAATAAATAAATCTTTTTTTATTTTTTTTTAATGTTTATTTTTGAGAGAGAGAGAGAGAGAGAGACAGAGTGTGGGGGGGAGCGGGGAGAGAGGGAGACACAGAATCCGAAGCAGGATCCAGGGTCTGAGCTGTCAGTACAGAGCCCGATGCAGGGCCTGAACTCATGAACTGTGAGATCATGACCTGAGCTGAAGTCGGACACTGAACCAACTGAACCACCCAGGCACCTCAAATAAATAAATCTTAAAAAACAAACAAACAAAAAAACACTTCTGCAGCATCCAGGGACCTGCAGATAGGCATGGGAGGGGAGACTGAGACCTCTGGGTGGCTTCTAGCTGCACCCATTCATGGGCATGTCTTAGTCTGAGTTTTCTAGGATAGAGAGCTTGATTCTGTAGGGCAGAAGTGGGAAGCAAAAGGAGGCAGGTAGGGAAGGGAGAAGAGCTGATACCAGGATGGTTATTCATCTGGCCTCTACACATTACTGATGGCTCCAGCTCAAGGGATTATCCTCTCAGAAGCCACATAATAGGAGTCGTAGCATAGCTTATGGGAGAGGGAAAGGAAGGAAATTTATCCACCAGCTCATCTCCCATTGGATAAAGATCCACTCCAGTTGTTCATGCAAAGGTGCCAAGTGGGGCTTTGCCGTGTCCCAAAACTCAGGGTTAAGAGGCTTGCAGCAGGGTTGTGAGGCAAAGATTGATCAGGATACAGCTGTGTAAAATCAAATGGAGCCCGTGCAGAGCTGGTACCAAAGAAGCTGCCGGGACAAGAGATGGTTAGCACTAGCCCTGGAGGTCTGTCACAGAGGGGGCAACAATGATGTGCAACTCTCTGTGCCACTTAGTAGGTCCATATTTACAGAGGGCCCCAAAAGAGCAATCCTTAGGAGGCTCTGAAGGGGAGCCAAGGAAGGGCTTCCAGCAATTCTAGAACTTCTGTAACTTCAGGTTACATCCTGCCTGACATGTTCTCTCTTAACCATCTGCCTCTGTTGACTTGTCTGTTTCCTCCATTAGACCATGAGCCTTGCTATTGTTCTTATTTATATATCTGTCACAGAAAAGACTATTTTCACCAGCCCATTTCATTTTCCTCCTAAGTTCATAGCAAAATTACATTTCTCAGTAATCAGGTAGGTTCATGTGACTAAGTTCTGGTTAATGGAATCTGGACAGAAGTGACAGATATATCTCACTCCTAGGCATCCCCCCAAACCTCCTGTGTGAGCCTCCAAATTCTTTTCCTTTCCTCATCTGCTGGCCAGATACAGAAATATCCAGTGGAGGACTTAGGGGCTCCCCAAAATGGCAATGGAATGACCCTGGGTCCCTGACAGACTTCATGGAGCAGAACCCCTGTGCTTACTTGCACTGGACTGTGCCAGGAGTGAGAAATAAAACTTTCTTAATGTCAAGTCACTGAAATGAGAGGATTGTTTGTTACGGCCATTAGCACACTCTGACTAATACAGCACTTGTCTAACTTCATTTGATTTGATGTCCCTCCAGGGCAGGGATTATGTTTATTTGTTTTTGTAACCCAAGTACTAGTGTGTTGCCTGATACATAGTAGGAATTGCTCAAAGCATGAATGGGTGTGAATGAGTGAATATGTCAGCCTGATCTTAAAGGATCAGAGGTAGAATGCCAGTCAAGGTGGCAGGTAGAAAGTGTTCTACTCACTACAGAATCAAAGAGACCGGGGAGAACATGCACAGTTCTCAACAGTGCAAATGGTTCATGATCTGAGAAGGAGATTGCTAGGGTGAGCCTAGAGAGAAGGCAAGGGCCAGATCGCAAACGGTCTTATTCATTACATAAAGGAGTTTGAACTTTATCCTACAGGAATTATTCAATGATTTTAAACAGGTATGTGATATAATCAAATTTATGTTTAAGAAAGATCTTTCAGCCTAGAAAGGGGATGAATTAGAAAGGAAGAGCAAAAATGTAAATGTTTTAAAGCAACATTTCCCATTGCCCCTAGATCATTCATCCCATGAGATGATCCAATAAAAAGAGGTTTTGGGGTCAAGTTGGTTTGGGAAATTGTGCATACTCTAGCCCATCTTGGAGGTTGCCGTTACTCATTAGCATATTAAAAACTCTGAGAGGTCTTGCATTAATGAAATCTGTTAAACTTTAATAATTTTCAAAATTATCTGACACAGAACACTCTTTTTATTTAATGCCTATTAAAACTGGTATTAGGATTAGATTTAGCTACATATACCAGGAAAAAAAGCATAATAAAATTAAAGTTTTTGTCCTGCATAAAAGCAATATGGGAAGCTTTACTTTTTTTTAATGTTCATTTATTTTTTAGAGAGCACAAGCAGGGGACAGGCAGAGAGAGGGGACAGAGGATCCAAAGTGGGCTCCATGCTGACAGCAGCAAGCCTGATGTGGGGGAGATCATGCAAACCACGAGATCATGACCTGAGCTGAAGCCAGATGCTCACCTGGCCCACTAAGGCGCCCAGGTGCCCAAAATACGGGAAGCTTTAATATTTTTGCACCACCATCTTTAGTTTCATTCCCAAGGTCCAGGATGTCTGCTGGAGCACCAGTCCACATTTCCTTGGAAGGAAAAAAGGAAAGGCAAGAGGGGAAAAGTGGAGCTCAGTCATGTCCCTTAAACAGGCTTCCTGGTAATTACACAACACTCCTGCTTACATCTCATTGGCCACAACTTGGTCACATGGTCACATAGGGCTGCAAAAAAAATATATACGGTATTTTATTTATTTACCCTATTTTATTTTTTAAAAATGTGCCACATTAAAAATTGAGGTTCTCTCGGGCGCCAGGGTGGCTCAGTTGGCTGAGTAACTTCGGCTCAGGTCATGATCTCACGGTCCGTGAGTTCGAGCCCCGTGTCAGGCTCTGTGCTGACACCTCTGTGTCTCCCTCTCTCTCTGCCCCTCCCCTGCTCACGCTCTGTCTCTGTGTCTCAAAAATAAATAAATGTTAAAACAAATTTTTAAAAAATTGAGGTTCTCTCACCAAAGAGTTGAGATTCTCAACTAGCAGTCCCTGGCACAATGTCCCACAGAAACAACGTTCCATAGAACATAAGTTGGGATAAAATGAATCAGGACATTGATTTTTGTAAACACTTTTAACAGCTTTATTGAGACATAATTCACATGCCATACACTTCACCACTGCAAATGTATAGTTTTATAATTTTTTGCAAATTTATACAGTTGTGCAACCATCACCAGAATCCAATTTTAGAACATTTCCATCACCTGCAAAAGTTCCCTTCTTCCCACATGGAGGCAGTCCCCACTCCTACCCCCAGGCCAAGGCAGCCATGGGTCTGCTTTCTTCTTTGCAGTGTTTCCTTTTCTAGAAATTTCATACATATGGAATAGTACACTGTGTAGTCTTTTGTGTCTGGCTTATTTCATTTAACATAATATCTTTGGGGTTTATCCATGTTGTAGTACATGTTTTTCTTTTTTATTGCTGAATGGTATTCCACTGTATGGATGTGCCACCTTTTGTTATCCACTCACCAGCTGATGGACATTTGGATAGTTGCCACTTTGCAGCCATTACGAATGTCACTGCTAGGAACATTCACATACCATTGTTTGTGTGGACATGTTTTCATTTCTCTTGGGTAGATACTTAAGGAGACTGATGTTGAAAATTGAACGCATTCACTGAAAAAACATTTACTGAATGCCTATGACTGACTTTCACAGCATTGTACCAGGTGCCAGGGATACAATGATGAATAAAATTCGGAACAAACTCAGTTCTTGTGGAGCTCGTGCAGTCTATGGAGGAGACAGGCATTAGTCAAATAATCGTGCAAACGAATGTAACATTACACCAGGGGTGAGTCCCATAAAGGAGGGGCACATGGTGCCATTGAGAATCTATGCTGGAAGGATCTGCCAGGAAAGTGGTCAAGGTCAGGAAAGTGGAAGTATGCCAAGACTTATCACCTCCATGAATTTTGCCCTTCAAAGTAATATCCTTGGAGGCCATGTGCTTATTTCTAATAATGCTGCCCTTGCAAACAATTCTGAGCCAGTTTACAGGTGTGCTGGTCCTGGGCCTGTTTGTCCTCAGATAAAGTCCTTATGTTTTAACCTCTCAGAGTTTTTAATTTTCTGATTAAACCATGAATAACATAACAAACCACACAAGAAAATCAACTGCATTCCTTTAGAATCACATCTCACAGATAAAAATGGAATTCCCCTGCTAGATCATGGACCTCATTCCCCAGAGCTGGGGGAGAGGGGTTCATGGCAGTCTACAAAAATAAAGTTATGGACACCATCTGTAAGAGGAGGAGAGTGGACAATGTCAACTCTATTCTCCCTTATAGCTCAAATTATGTCTTTGATTTGCCAGTGAGGAGATTCCAAACAGTGACCCATGGTGTGTGGAGGTAACTCCCAAAGAGGAAATGAAAGAATGTGTGTAGCCAATGGCAGTGTCCTGGCTTGCCAAAAGCACCCTTACCCAGGACAAAACTGGATAAGAATAGTTAAGCCCACAGGCTTTGGAGGCCGACAGATCTGGTTCAAATCCCAGATTTAACCACTAGTGAAGTTTTTTGATTTCGATAACAGGGCTGTTGTAGGGATTAAATGATTCATTCAAACTACTTACCACATGGTAACTGCTCAACAAACTGTTAATTACTACATTATTATTATATCCTTTCCTCTGGCTCTCATCCCCTGTACTGTGTAGACCTTCCCCCTTCTGTTGACTTGCTCTTTTTGAAACACACTAATTCCACTGATTCGACTGAAGTCAATCTCTATTCTTCTTGCCTTTGACCTGGGGGACATTTTGTCTTTTAAAATTGCTTCTGGTAATAGATGGCTTCCATCTCTTATGATTTAACCTGGTTTAACTCTTAAAGTGCTGCGGAGCTCTTTCACTCATATATAACACTACTACTATTTTTTTTGTTAATGTTTATTTTTGACGGAGAGAGAGACAGAGCATGAGCGGGGGAGGGGCAGAGAGAAAGGGAGACACAGAATCCAAAGCAGGCTCCATGCTCTGAGCTGTCAGCACAGAGCCCGACACGGGGCTTCAACCCACAGACCACAAGATCATGACCTGAGCCGAAGTCGGATGCTCAACTGACTGAGTCACCCAGGCGCCCACTACTATTTTTTTTATCTGAGTTTATACATATAAATGACTGGGCTCACTCTTAGTAACTATGATTTATGAAAAGTCACACCTCAAATGTTCTTGGGCAGGTATTTTTTAAAACATTGGCCACCCTACCCCGAAACAATTCCATAAATCCTTCATTCTCACTCAGCAGTGTACTTTCCTGCAGCGACAGATAATTTTAGCCATAAAAACCTGCTTAAGCCGAGGCTTTTCACCAAGCTTCAAGTTGCAGTGGAATCCTTTTCCTCATGAACTCAATTCTGCCATCAGCATAACTGACCGACTCAGAGAGACTACCACCTGCAAATTAACAATAAAAGAAGCATCACTGTTTTACACTCTGGGAAGAAAGCACTACAGTTTTTTTTTTTTACTAATTAGTTTCCATGTTTTTGCTGAGGAGAAGCATGGTAGGCATCCTTATATCGTCCCCACCTATCCTGAACACCGCCAGCTAGGAATGGCTCACAGCATGAAAATTGTTTTGCCATCTCTGGACATCAACTTTCTAGATGTAGTCATTTCATCTATACAATGGGGATATGCCCTGTCTATGCAATTTCTCAGAGTTGTTGTAAGGATCAAATGAGGTGTAGCATGTGAAAGAGCTTTGGCATAAACCTAAGAATTATTGTTGAGGGATTTCAAGTAGTGTTTCATACAAGAGACATTAAAGTATAAACCCTTAATGTACAATTTGCACCTGTCTTGGTGATAGCCAGAGCCCATATTCATAAACCAGTGACCTCTTAGTGTTGGAATGTCAGTGCATTCAAAATCTTGTGATTCAGGGCCCTAGAATCATCCATCTGCTAAGAAGTGATATCTTGCCACACCAGACTGTCAATCTGTCGTAGAGAATTGCCAGAGAATTCCCCTCTTCATTCATTTCTGAAATATTCTTCTGGCCAAGACTTTGCGAGCACAATTTCCATCAAGTCTTCCTTACAGTTTTTGAAAAAGTGTAGACCGTGCCCTCAAAGGGCCAGTTTTGAGCGCCATGAAGATGTACCAACACGTCTGCTCACTCAACGAATTCATGGTATCTGCAGGACAGGAGCCAGTCTACCAAGACTTGATCAAACAATGTAATTCCAGTTGTGCCCATCGTGGATTTTCAGCCTTAAACATATAGGAATCCATCATTTAGTCATGGTTCTCAGTGGTCGTGTCTTGACATGGTCAATCATGATGGACATGGCAAGTATCTTGTCACTGATGCTACATAAAGTACATTAGTCCAACGAGATACCTTTTAGAAAATAAATAAATGGGAGCAGGCACTCTTATAATAGTGTCACTCCCATTCATTTGTATTCCGATGTGCTCTCCTGAGCAACAGAGCATGGGGTGGTGTTTCAGCTGAGTGCTGGGAATGTCACACAGCCTGCAGTCTACCTTATCTATGTCTTTGCCTGTGATGAGAGACCATTATCAGTCTGACAACTATACATTGTGGTGGTGTTTATGAGTGAATAGTGATCTTGTAATTATTGTCATTATTACAACTTTTGCTCCAGTAATACATGCTTTCTTACCTTATTAGTAGTATCTGTGGGGGGAAAGTCTGAGGGGGAAACAAAACGTGTTAAAAATAAAGTTTGCCATATTTATTTAGTTTTTCCTTACCTAATGGCAATTTTTGAGATTTTTAAATGACTTTTTTCATATTTTCAAAATGCTTTTTTGACCATTACACCACAAATATTTTTAGTACTAGTTGTCTTATTTCCCTGTGGGGGAGAAAATCAACCTAGATTGTGAAGAGTATAGGTTTCATCCAAACCTCTTTATTGGGAGCAGGGATAGTAGAGCAGAGAAAACACACTGAGACACACAGCTCTAATCCAGAACCTTCCCCATGCACACACACATACTGCAGGTTTGCTTATTCTCCTCACTCCTTCTGGGCATAACCAGGAGAAGGCCAGATCAGGGTCAACACAGAGTCAACACAGGCAGGGCTCCATAAAGTAACTAAGATTACAAGAAGGCTCACTGGCATGCAGCCAGTACAAATTACTACAGGCAAAACTGAGAGAGAGGTTTAGGATCCAGGAGCTCCAACTCATTTGGAGTTAGGATCAGAAAAAGAGGTGGTTGAGAACAAATTATCAGATAGGATGATCTGTTTTGGTAATTAGGTTTAAAGTGTGGTGTGTGTGTGTGGGGGGGGGGTCTTGAAAGGGTACTGTTTAGTTAATTAAAAGGTCAGAGGCAAGGTAGATAAGGGTAGTTCATGAATGATGAGATGGATGGTTGGATAGGTAGATAAATTGATGTATGAATGGCTGGTAGGCGAATGGATGTTGAATGGATAAATGGAAATAATGAAATTATGATGTATGTTTGATATGACAGATTAATGAGTGGTGGGAAAGTGAATGATTAGTTGGATGAATGAATAAATAAATGGACAATTGGATGGATGGATGGATGGATGGATGGATGGATGGATGGAGAGGTTGATAGGTGATAGATAGATAAATAGATACATGGATACATAGATACATAAATAGATGAGTCAATGGATGACCAAATTTATGAATTGGCATATGAACATAAAGATGAACTAATGAATGAATTGGATGGATGAATACATGGATGGATGGATGGTATGGAAAGAAGAATAATGGTCCCCAAAATGTCTATGCCTTAATCCCTAAAATTTGTGAATATGTTAGATTATGTGGCAAATGGAAATTAAGTTGATTAATCAACTGACCTTGAAGTGGGAAGATTATCCTGGATTATCTGGATGGGCCCAATGTAGTAAAAAATATTTTAATAAGAGCAAAGCAGAAGGAACATATTCAGAGGGAAATTTGAAGACGTGCATAGATGCTGGTTTTAAACTTTGAAGATTTGAAAATTTAAAGATTCATGTAGATGCTGGTTTTAAACTTGGAGGAAGGAGAAAATAGATCAGGAATACAGGTAGGCTCTAGAAGCTGGAAAAGGCAAGGAAACTGATCCTTCCCAAAAGGACTACAACTCTGCCAACATTTTCATTTTAACCCCTTAAGACTCATTTTGGACTTCTGGATTCCAGAACTACAGTTCTTCCTCAACTTAGAATGGGGTTACATCCTGATAAACCCATCATTAAGTTGAAAATACCATAGGTCAAAAGTGCATTTAATACACCTAACCTACCGAACAACATAGCTTAGCCTAGCCTACCTTAAACATGTTCAGAACACTTGCATTAGCCTACTGTTGGGCAAAAACATCTGACACAAAGTCTATTTTATAATAAAGTGTTGAATAACTCATACAATGTATTGAATACTGAAAGTGAAAAACAGAATGGTTGTATGGGTACAGAATGGTTGTATGGGTTGTTTACCCTCATAACCATGTGGCTCACTGGAGCTGTGCTCACTGCCACTGCCCAGCATCATGAGAGAGGAGAGTATCACATATGGCTAGCCAGGAAAAGATCACAATTCAAAATTCAAAGTATGGTTTCTACCGAATGCATATGGATTTTGCACCGTTGTGAAGTTGAAAAATCTCAAGTTGAACCATCCTAAGTGGGGGACCATCTGTATAAGATCATAAATCTGTGTTGTTTTAAGCCACTAAGTTTGTCCCAGCAGCAATGGAAGTGGATGAATACATTAGTGAGTAAATAAATGGATGGGAGATGGATGAATACTTGGATGATTGAATGGATGATAAATGGAAGAATACATAATGGATGGATGGATGGATGGATGGGTAAGTGGAAGAATGGGTGAATGGATACATGAATAAATGGTTGGTTGGTTGGTTGGGTTGGTTGGTTGGAAGGTAAAAGAGGACTTGTTTCTCCACTCATAACACTTCCGACACCAGATGTATGCAGTTTTCCTCAAATAAACAGTTCTGACACTACCTGAAGTTAGTCCAGATCCCACATGTTAGGGACTCATCCCTCCAAGACTGCCCCCCACTTCAGATGCCAATCACAAGTAGTGGGTTTCCAAGTTACCCACACTTCTGTCCAACTTGGCTACAAATTGGGACTTCCCATGACTTTCTCCTCTGGTTGGAGAATTTGCTATAATGACTTACGGAACTCAAGGAAATGCTTTACCTACATTTACCAGTTTATTATAAGGATACAAATGAACAGCCAGATGGAAAGGAACAGAGGGCAAGTTCTGGAAGGGTTTCAAGTGCAGGAGCTTCTGTCCCTGTGGTAGTTCAGGGTATCCACCCTCCTGGTATATGGATGGATTCACCAACCCAGAGCCTCTCAAACCTCATGGCTTAGGGATTTTTATGGAAGTTTCATTACATAGGCATGACTAATTATTAACTCAATCTCCAGCCCCTATCCTCTCCCCAAAGAATGAGGGGAGGTGAGGCCAAAAGTTTCAATCTTCTAATTATGGCTTGATCTGTCTAGTGACCAATACCCACCCTGAAACTATCAGGAGCCCACCAAGAGTCACGTCATTAAAACAAATGGTGCTCTTACCACCCAGGAAATTCCAAGGGATTTAGGAGCTCTGTGTAAGACAATTCTATCACTCCCATCACTCAGGAAATTACAAAGGTTTTCAGAGCTCTGTGTCAGGAACTGGGGGTAGAGACCAAACATATTTCTTATTATGTTGCAGAGGGATAGATGAGTAAATGGATACATGAATGGATAAATGAATAAATGGATATGTGGGTAAATGACTGGATGAATAGGCAGGTGGGTGATAGATAAATGGATATATAAACACATGGAGAGATAAAATGTGTGTAGATGTATAGATACATGGGTTGATGGGTGTTTGTGTGGTGGATGGGTAGATAGACATGTGGATTGATAATCGGTTTGATGGATGACTAAATGGATATATGAATAGGTAATGAATGAACAGATAAATAAATAGATACTTGGGTGGAGGTCTGATTGGATAGATGGGTACTTGCATGCATGCATGAATAAATGAAAAGTATCTTATGCATAAAGACAGAAACATGATCTTCAACTTGAAATGTGGACTTGTTGACCAGTTAGGAAAGGAGACATCCAGATGGAATGTAAAAAGTGTGCAAAGCTCTGATTCTGCACTAATCCTCCACCTTCCAGGATGAACCATTTTAAAGCAAGGGACCTTTGCACTTAATGACTTCTTTATCTGGAATATAATACTCTTCTTTCAAGTAGTTAACTCTACTTATTCCTTACATCACAGCATAAGCATTGATTTCCTTTTTTAAAGTTTAT
This sequence comes from Panthera pardus, assembly GCF_024362965.1. Lineage (NCBI taxonomy): Eukaryota > Metazoa > Chordata > Mammalia > Carnivora > Felidae > Panthera > Panthera pardus. The sequence continues at coordinate 18,619,802 of NW_026526821.1, read as the reverse complement.
TATTTATTTTGAGAGAGAGAAAAAGTGAAGTAGGGGAGGGGCAGAGAGAGAGAGAGAGAGAGAGAGAGAGAGAGGGAGGGAAGGAGAGAGATAATCTCAAGCAGGCTGTGCAATGTCAGTGCAAAGCCCGATGTCAGACTCAAACTCACAAACTATGAGATCCCGACCTGAGCCAAAGTTGGGTGCTTAACCAATTGAGCCACCCAGGTGCCCCTAAGCGTTGCTTTCTCAGGGAAGACTTACCTTATAGTATTGTGTAACTTTCCCTATGAGCACTTGCTAAAATTTCAGTTTTATATTTATTTGTATGACCCCGTGATTAGTATCTGTCTCCCTCACCAGACTGTAGCTCCAAAGACCAGGGATCAAAGTATTTTGGCATGCCATTTGGTCCCCATCACTTAAGTCATGTCTGGCACATAGAAAGTGTGTTTTTTGTAAGGGTTGTTGTTGTTGTTGTTGTTTTGAATGTATTGAAACCTCCCTGTGGCTTTCTCACTCAAATCATCAGGAAAGATCTTGATGGGTTGCTGGGGCATTACTGATACCATGGTGACTAAGTCTTGATTTACTGATGTAAGACTTTGACAAGGAGAGTGCTCCTCCAACAGGGAGGAGTCATCCCCTTGAACTCAGTGTCCCTACTGTCCTGGAGAGGCCAGATACCCTGTCTCTTTGCCTTAATTCAGTGGCTCAGACTCTCAGCTGTACTGGAACCAGAAACCTCTCTGACTGGATGAGGCCCTCCAGCCATCCTCACCCTGACCAACATCAGGGCCAGCTCCAGCCACCTGCTCCTGCCCTGCTCCAGGCGGGTAGATACAGAGGCTACACCACTTACTAACAGCTATCACAAACTCTTCTGTCACTGTAATCATCCTTCTTTTCTCTGGTCTCCCATTTAGTTTCACTTTGACCTTTTCAGGTCTCTGCTAGGCTGAGGTTGGAGGTTTGTGGTCTTTTCTTCCTTTCTGGGCCTAGTGCACTGAGGGTCCAAAAGAACTGCCCTCAAATCCCAGCTCTGCATGAACACTCTCAGCTGTGTGCCCTTGAGCAAGTTACTTAACCTTTCTGAGCCTGTTTGCTAATCCACAAAATGGATGCAATAAATCTACATTCCCGGATAGTTGTGGAGATTAATAAACAGGATGATATAAAGGATGGATCTAGCACGGTTACTGGCAATAGTAAGTGATAATCAATTATTAATTCCCCTTCTTTCTCTCCAGGTTTCTCTCTCTTGTTTCTTCCTGTGGCACAATGCAGTCTCCCTTTCTGTTTTCCACTTTTCTGTCTACCGAACATTATTTCTAGCCCTCATAAAAATAGCACTACATAAAACAAAATTGCACAGTATTTTTATATCCTCCAAATAACTCAATTCAATTATAGACTGGTCAATTTTAGTTATCTGAACATTACTAAGCCACCTGAAACTGGTAAAGTTCTATATTCAGTCAGAAAATAAAGAGCTAAATCAATACTTTAAAAAACACTAAAGGAAAGACATTTTCCTGGAGGCCTAAGGCCTCATATGGAATGTGTCAGCCTATTGCTGCTGCTTCTGGCTGGAAGACAATGCACAAGAAACCCTTTATATTTTAAATTTGACACAGCAGCCATGACGACAGTGGAAGAATGGATGCCCATATTTCCCGGGAAGAGGGATTTGGCAGGAGTTCCCTATGTGTCACCCACAGGGTGCTCCTATGTGTGAGTGCTGGAGATTTGAAAATTCAGAAAGAAATGAAGAAATTAGTGGGAAAAAAGTTTATCAACTTATTTTTGGTGTAGTTAGTGGAATGATTAGGTAACAGTGAGGATCTCTAAGCTAAAGGGAGATTTCAAGACAGGATCATAATCCACTATTACAAACAGAAGCACAGAGGAAAGCAGATGGTCCCGGATTCAAACACTAGCAGCACTAGCTTCTGACTTTGTAACTTTTTGTCAAGTTACTCTGTCTCTCTGCACCCCTTTTCCTTCACCGGTAAATTAGAAACTGTTTATATTATGTTGAAATGTAGCTGTTAAATAGTCCATTATACACACCAAGAAGAGTCCCAGGCACCTAAAAAGTACTTAATTATGGGGTAGGTATGATTATTAATTATTATCAGTTATTATCACCTCCACCACTTATTACTGAGAAAGATACTTGCATAGCCATGGAAATGCTGGGAATTATCTCCAAGAAAAAGTGGTGAGATTGACATTTCTCAAAAAGTTCTGGATGGAGGTGAGGTGCCTGGGTGGCTTGGTCGGTTAAGCATCTGACTCTTGACTTCAGCTCCAGTCACAATCTCATGGTTTATGGGTGCAAGTCCCGCATTGGGGTCCATGCTGATAGTATGGAACCTGCTTGGGGTTCTCTCTCTCTCCTCTCTCTGCCTTCTCTCTCTCTCTCTGCCTCTCTCTCTCTCTCTCTTTCTCTCTCTCTGTAAAAATAAGTAAATAAATAAACTTAAAAAAAGTTCTGGATATATTAGCACAACCCAGAGTCCAACTCTTGGACTTATATATAGCTTAGGAACCCAATTTTGTCAGCACTGAGATTAAGGCAGACTCACACTAACCAAACTCATTAGACCAATGTATAAACCAGATCACAGTCAATTAATCTTCAATGAGAAATGCAAGTTTGAGAAGACTAGAACACTCAAGTCTGTGTGATAAGTGCATTTTCTCCCTGGATTCACACCTATGTTGGAAGCCAAGTCTACATAGGAAGACTATATAATGAGAAAATTCCAGTCAGAACAGCGAGACATAAAAAATCTAAATGTAAAGTGGTTTCAGTCCATGCTACCTAAGCCAACAATCTCATTGGGGACAGCCTCTCCCATGTTGTGTATTGTGAAACTTTATCCTCTTTGCCATGCTAGAAAGTAAACATTCATTGATGATTTTGACCACTTATAGATTTTTAAACTTCTATACAGCCAAAATACCATAAACAAGTCAAAAGACAACAAACTAGAAAAGTATGTGTAACACATATGGCAAATAAAAAGTTAAAATTTAATATATAAATAGCCTTTATGAGCCAATAAGATAAAGAGCAACACTATAACAGAAAAATGGGCAAAAGGTATGAATAGGTAGTTTATATAAAAAGAATACAAGTGGGGCGCCTGGGTGGCTCAGTCGGTTGAGCAGCCGACTTCGGCTCAGGTCATGATCTTGCAGTCCGTGAGTTCGAGCCCCGCGTCGGGCTCTGTGCTGACAGCTCAGAGCCTGGAGCCTGTTTCAGATTCTGTATCTCCCTCTCTCTGACCCTCCCCCGTTCATGCTCTGTCTCTCTCTGTCTCAAAAATAAATAAACGTTAAAAAAAAATTTTTTTTAAATAAAAAAAAAAATAAAAAGAATACAAGTGGTTTATAAACTGTGAATGGAAGCACATTGCGGTTATGAGTAAATAGTTTATAAACTTTGTCAACCTAAGTGGAAATGATATTTTATTACTGTTATCATTTGCATTTTTCCCCCTTTGTTTCCATTTGCCTTTTTTGGTTAATGAAGTGTGTATGCATGGCTGTGTATTTGTGTGTATATGGTATTGTATTTGTAATAGCCATTACTGTAGCCATTTATTAATTGCTTCTATCTTATGCCTATTTTTCTATAGGAGTATCCTTTCTCTTATTGATTTAAAAGAGCTCTTGGGGCACCTGGGTGCTCAGTCAGTTGAGCATCTGACTTTTGATTTTGGCTCAGGTCATAATCTCACAGTCATGGGATCGAGCCTCCATGGAGCCCTGCATTGGGTTCTGTGCTGGGCATGGAGCCTATTTAAGATTCTCTCTCTCTCTCTCTCTCTCTCTCTCTCTCTCTCTGTCCCTCCTCTGCTCGTACACACACATGAGCATGCATGCTCTCTAAATAAATAAATAAATAAATAAATAAATAAATAAACTCTTTATATAGATACTCAGGTATCCCTTTATATGTGTTGAATAAAGCTTTCCCTCTTCCTTGGGTGTCTTGAGACAGGGTCATGGAGGAGAAGCAGAATACTCACTGTGTGCCAGATTCCTTCATACAAGTTATCTCACTTACTCTCACAACAATCCTAGGAAATAGGCGCTGTAATCCCTATTTCACAGCTGAGGACCCAATGACTCAGACAGACTGGGTAACTTACTCAAGAACACATAGCTAGTAACGATTATTTGAACCTCTTAGTCATGCAAGTGCCTTTTTAGAAGTGCCTCCCGGCTCTTCTGACCATCACCTAATCTCTAACCTGCTCCAATACCTGGGGACCCTGCTGCAGGGTTAGTCCCAGCTCATTCTTAAAGCAACACAAATTGGGCAGAAGTCATAGATAGACAAACATTAATCATATACTGTCCTTTTTCTAGCATGTTGTGTGTTTGGGGTTGAGTCCTGGACATCTGAGTGCCCACTGAGTTGCAATTTCTTTCCTTGCTTGCCTTAGCTTCCCTGTTTCCCTGAGGCCAGGCCAAGTCAGACTCCTATGCTTAAAAGAAGAAAGGAACTCATACTAAACAGGAGCAGGCTATCACCCATTTCCTCTCCTTTAAGAGGAAGATTTGTAATTTGGTTGAGTCAGACATTAAAGCTATGGGGTGAGAATCCATATTACTAGTAGGTAGGATCACCAAAATCAGGAGCACAGCCCTATCTTCTGCCTCTCATCAATATCTGCAACATTTCCCGCCACACTCTCATACACACCCAGTGTACCCGTCCCATCTAATGACCTGTAGCACCCAACAGGCTCAGCTGTGACATACTTCATGCCAGTACACAGGCTTCCCTTTTCCGCTTAGTAAATACTTTTACATCCTTCAAATACGAACTCACCTCTACTGTGAAGGACCCCCAGACCTTCTCCTCCAGTGTGAAGGACCTTCCATTGTCTCCCCTTTACTATGAAGGACCCTCAGACCTTCCCCTCCATTTTTAAGGACACTCAGATTCTCCTTCCACTATGAAGGATCTCTAGACCCTCTTACCAAAGAGTCAGAGTTAGGTCCTCTTTTTCTGTGCTACAGAGCACCTGTGCTGACCTTTGCCATAGCTTTGACGGAGTGTTACTGTAGTTTGTTATGTGCCTGGCTTCCCCACCACATTCAAACAGGGCTTCCCTCTATGCCAGGAATCATGCTCAGTCATGTCTGCATCTTCAGTGTGCAGCACAGGGTGGGGAATGAATGACAGTGCTTCTGATCCTGAGGTCTCTCCCCCTAAGCCGGCCTATGCCCAGACTCACAGGGCTGGTTCCTGCTTTAACTCTCTCTCTAGTTTGCTCCTTTGAGTAATTTGCTTCCTTCCTTCCCCAACATTCTGTGAAGATTAGTTCCTGTCTCCATCTTACTGTGAGGGTCTGATATACCTCTTGCTTTGTATTATCTGCCAGCTAGACTCCCACCACTAATTCTGCCAGCTTGGTGGGAAAGTCTCAGAGCCTGGGCTTTAGTGAGAACTCTTAACCTGTTAAGTCCTTCCTGAACTGGCTGAGTACCCCCAGCCCTGCTCATACTCCCAGGGGAGGTTCAGGACCTGGTCCTAACCTTTCCAGCCCTCTCCATGGTCTTGTGGGCATGAGGCCAGGCCTTTTCATGACTATAAGGTTCAAAATGTGGTTCCAGCTTGACCCCCTACCATTCTGCTCCCCCCGTACCACTTCAAGTATGTCAGAAGGCAAATCAGCTGAGTCACTCCCAGACTAGGAGTCCTGCAGCATCACGAGCGAATGCAACAGAGCGAGAAGAAATTAGCTCATTCCACAGAGAGGCACTTAAAGCAACCAGGCAGCCTACAGCCCCCGGCAGGCCAGGCAAAGGACCATCAAGACCACAACTGTGTTCTCTCAGCTCTTGCCACTCTCTGGAGAGAAGTGCTCTCGGGGTCAAGCCTTCAGATCCATTCACACCGAGAGCAGTCTTGGTACAGGGGAAGGACTGGAGGATCCCACCAGACTACTGCCAGGACCCTCATTTCTGCACATCTCCTCAAGATGAACTGCTGGACCAGGGGATGGGGGACTGCGTGTCCTGAGCTCTGGGGGAAGGATGTTTGAGGGTCATTGCTGAGCTGGTCTTGAATACTCATGAACATCCACTCTGAGCAAGCCCCAAAGATCACTAAATCATCATTTCTTCCCAGAAAGGTTCATAGTCCAGTAGATGAGGATGTTAAAGCATTCCAGATTGGGCTCTTGTAGAGAAAAGAAAATACGAGTAGAGACAGAGAAGTCCAAACAAAGCCCCCTTGTATGGAGTGTGGCTGAAAGGAAAGAGCATTGGCCAGAGGGTAGGAAGAGCTGAGTTCATCTCAAGAATTATGTAGTGAGAAGTTCAGATGGCTGTGGTACAGAAAGAGTGAAGACAGATGAAGTTGGGGGACTGGGACAGAGGGAGGACTTCATTTTGAAGATCAGATCACTATAGCAAAACAGAATACTCACTGAGTTCCGGCACACGGAAGAAGCAATGAACAGGGAGTAAAGCTGACATGCTTAGGCTTGTACAATTTGAGTCTGAAATGTTGGGTCCAAGTGGAACCCATTAGTTCTGTCTGTTTGCCACATTTTAGCCCCCCTGAGCCAGGTGGCCACAGACCCAAGGCCTTGGGGGCAGGGCCCTCTATATAAGGAGTGATTAACAGATCTAATGACAGCTTCTTTGGGATGCTTGGATCTAAGAGACAAACCCAGAGAGCAGAGTGGCCTGCAGGTGGACAGAAACACAGAGAAGAGGCAGGGAGCAGAAGCAATGAGGTGGCAGTCTCCAGGCAGAAGAGGCCACGGGGCAGACAGGGGTGCCTGGAATGAAGCTGTGACTCAGTGAGAGTCAATGCTTGGGAGGTGTAAGAGGGAGAAGCCATGAGATAGAAGTGGAGATAGAAAATCATTCAATCACAAGCATGGTGAAGTGACAAAGGTGGGAAGCCATGGTGCCCAATTCTCGGGGAACCACGGGATACCTGGAAAGACAAGAAACATTTTCCGTTCATCCACAGCCGCTAGACTCCAGGGAGAGGTACAAGGCCCTCTGTCCCAGGCTCTGCCTCCAAGCAGGAGGCATGCCAGTATGGATGGGCCAAATGCAGGGTCACAGGGTGAAGGATGAATCGCCCTCCTTTATACTGGCAAGTTTTTGATAATTCACCTTCTCCTCCTCCCATGTGCCTGAGAAGCAAAGTGGCCTGGGTTTGTTCTGACTTAGGAACTGTGTTCCCAGCCCATCAAGGAAAGCCTGGAGTGAATGGATAAGTCGAGACGAGCTGTGGATCTTAGGATCTCTTTCCGCTCAGTATACTCATCTTTAGGCTTGCTATTTAAAACACACACACACACACACACACACACACACACACACACACACACTCTCTCTCTCTCTCTCCCTCTCTCTCTCTTTCTCTCTCTCTTTAATGTTTATTTATTTTTGAGACAGAGAAAGAGATAGAGTGCAAGTGGGGGAGGGGCAGAGAGAGAGGGAGACACAGAATCCAAAGCAGGCTCCAGGTTCTGAGCTGTCAGCACAGAGCCCGACATGGGGGCTTGAACTCACGAACCCCGAGATCATGACCTGAGCCGAAGTCGGATGCTTAACCGACTGAGCCACCCAGGTGCCCCTAGGCTTGCTATTTGACACCAGCAGGGTGGGGAGTGAGGATGGGCTCCCTAGTGGGGCTACAATACAAAAGATATTAAAACATACAAGATTTCTGGTCTCTAACAGTAGAGACTGTACCCAGTGGTCCTAAAGAGAAAGGGATTTCCTGGAAGAATATCAAGTAGCTCATAGAACTGATAGGAAGGGTGGAAAACGCCTCAGAAAAGCCAGCTAGGATCCTACTGCGGGAACCATCCAATTCAGTCATTACTGCTGCTCCTGGACAAATACCTCCAATGTGCTGGGCTCTGGTGTCCTCCCAATAGCATGAACGCTCAGATACAGAGCAGCCGCAGAAAGGCACATGCCATCTTTTGAGGTTAGTTAAGTCTCCCTCCAGCCCAGGTCAAAGAAATCCTCCACATTGTTCAGTTGAGCACCATGAGAGGCCAGAACCTCAGAGAAAGAAAGCGTGCATTTGTCTGGCCTTGTTCTCTGGGCACATAGTTCTTTATCACAGTCTCTGGGAAAAGGAATGAGCGGTAGTGGTTGTGGCGGGATAGGTTTCAGGTGTCGGGGAATCCTGGGAAGCCTCCAAATTCCATCATCCCCAACATGACTTAACTCATCACAGTTGGCAACCCTGGCCAAGAGAGCGCCAAGCCGAGACCTGAAGGATGAGTAGCTGTTGGCCAGGCAAAGAGATGGGGGGAAGGATGTGCCAGGATATGTGAAGGCTTGGTGCATTTAAGTAACTGAAATTGATCCTGCATGTCTGGGAAGACAGGCAAAGAAGACTGTGGGGTGAGATTTGCTAGAAGGCATAATAGAGAGTTTGAATTTTATACTGAGGGCAGTGGGATACCATTGATATTTTAAGTTGGAGACCGATGTGATATTTGCGCTTTAGGAAAGACAACTGACTTCTGTAAGAATGATAGTTCCATTGGGGTGCCTGGGTGTTTCAGTTGGTTAAGTGTCTGACTCTTGATTTCAGCTCAGGTCATGATCTCGTGGTTCATGAGTTCAAGCCCTGAGTCGGGCTCTGCACTGACCGTGCGGAGCCTGCTTGGGATTCTCTCTCTCTCCCTCTCTCTCTGCCCCTCCCCCACCATCTCAAAATAAATAAACTTAAAAAAAGAACGGTAGGTCCATCGAGAAAGACTCTGTTTTGCTTACTACTGTATCACTAGCACCGAACACAGAGAAGGTGCCGGCTACACACTTATGAAGTGAATGAGAGCATGACCACTCTGTTGAAGATCATCAGTCAGGAGGTGACTGTTAAATAATATTAAATATTATGTAACTTGTGGTGGTCTGAACTGTAGTGATGGGCGGGGAGGTGGAGAGAAGTGACCAGGTCTTGGGATGTATGGGAAATAAGACGAATTAGATGCTGGTATGGATGTAATGATGCTGATAGGGAGAGCAAGGTATCAGGGATGCCCTGGTTCCTTTATATACACAGATGAATGGCTGGGGGTACCATCACTGGAGATGGAAAAGATGGGAGGAATAGGTCTGGCACAGAGATGAACAAACTCATGTGTCAACACATTGTTTTACACATGTCTGGAAGAGGGTCCAGGTGGAGAATTCCACTGGGAAGTTCATTCCGAGAGGTCCCCAGGGAAGCACATCTATATCCAGAGACACTACAGGCGGGGACAGAGCAACAATCCAGCAGTGCTAGGGTCTGTGCCAGCTGGGACACCTGAGCACAGGATGCTGGGGCCCTGGGAAGTCCCATGGCCCAGACCCTGGCCCTGTCTCTGCCCTTGACTCTGCCATTAAACATTTATGTGACAGACATCGAGGGCTCACTCTGTGGCCACGCTGATGTCTTCCCTTCCCTCCCCAGGCTCACCACTTCCTTATGACTGCGGGGAGGACGGCCAGTTCTGCTCTTAGGGAGACTGAGCTTAAACACTGCCCCAGAACCTTTTTCTCAAAATTACGTAAGCTAGCTCAGAAAGCTAGAGGCTCAATTTAAGACAGCACAGGCTGATAAAACTGAGGGCTCACGTCACATGCTTGTATTGCTTTTATAGTTAAAATTGTAAAACTAAAACAAACCACCTAACAAAATGTTGCTACATATTCTAATGGCTCCTTATATAAGGAGGAGGATCCTGTTTTGTCACTGTACTGCTGTCATGTCATTGTGCTACTCCCGTTTCTCAGGGTTCAGATGTGAGGCCAGCCTGTCTCTCGTTCACACCGGGGGGCGGGGGGGGGGGGGTGATGAGTCTGGAGGAGGTGGGGGGTGGGGATTTGGGGATGGGGACTGAGTGATCTGTGTTACTCAGTCACCGGTGGACACTGCCCTGTTCTCTGGCTTTTCCATGAAAGAGGATTTCCACTGCCTCCGCTTTGACCTCCAACTTTCTAATTGATTAAGTTCTCCTTTCCAGCTTATCTCTTAACTCAGGCAAAAGACCCTGCAGGCAAAGCATCCCTGATGGGAACAGAAACTACCCCCTCAAGCAGTAAGGACTGCCCAGAGCCAGCAAGACCCTGCAGGACTGACCCCAGGACAATGATTCACCTGACCTTCACTGCCCCCCTGCGTGTACCCACAAACCTTTGTCCCACATTTGCCTTCTATAAACCTGGAAGTATTTTCGGCACTTTGCAGTCTTTGAGACATTAGTCCACTGTCTTCCTGGTGTCGGCCCCACTGAAATAAATTCCTTTCTTGTTTCACCTCCACTCATTTCTCAGCCTTTGGATTTTGTCATCGGCGAGGGGCTGAACCTGATCTGTTTGGGTCCCCAGAGCCAGTGCTCTTGCACCCCTGTGTCCTGGCTACGTCCAGGACCTGAAGGTGTGGGGATGCTGGGGTTTTGTTTCTGCCACTGATACTGCTATTGGGGGGTTACTGTATCCCTTTACCATACAGAATTATGAGCCAAAGAAGTGTCATCCACATGAACAATGGATTATATTGACAACATGGTCCAGATACAGAGATTTTTTCTAGGAGAGAAGATTTTCTTTTTTTTTTAATTAAAAACATTTTTTAAAATGTCTATTTATTTTTTAGAGAGAGAGAGAGACAGCCTCTGAGCAGGGGAGGGGCAGAGAGAGAGGGAGACACAGAATCTGAAGAAGCAGGCTCCAGGCTCTGAGCTGTCAGCACAGAGCCCGATGCGGGGCTCAAACCCATGAACTGTGAGATCATGACCTGAGCTAAAGTCGGACACTTAACAACTGAGCCACCCAGGCACCCCTAGAAGAGAAGATTTTCCTATTTTGTTCTGTGTGATAACTCAATAAGAAATTAAAATAGTGCATACGTTTTGAACCTTATATATTCATTAAGTGCTATTTAAATGCTAAATTCAGTCTGAAAAATTAAATAATACTCTAACAAATGTAATATAAGTAATGAAGCATGTGCTGTCCAAGGTCTGTTCGCTCAGTTGCAACCTGCCCTTCCCCTGCTTTGCTCTGTGTCACGAGGTGGGGGGGTGGGGGGGCTGACCCCACAGGCTCCTCTATCAGCTGGGTTACAGCTAGGTTGAGCATGGGAGGCACTGGCAGCAGCCTGGAGAACTGGAGGAAAGGACATTTAGGCCACAGCAGGGGATGGAGAGGGGGCCATCCCTGTGGAATTCAGTAGGATTCTTTGGTAGCAAGCAGCAGACACAGACTTCAGCTAACTTCAGTATAAATAGCATTTATTGGGAGACTACAGGAAAAGTCAGAGAATTGTTAAAAAAAAAAAAAAAAGCCGAATAGTCAGTTTTTGGAAAGATCCACAGCTCTGAGATCTAGGGAGAAGGAATTAGTAATCTCTTTAGGAAGTTTGGAGGGCCTGGGTGGCTCAGTTAGTTGAGCATTGGACTTCAGCTCAGGTCATGATCTCACAGTTCATGAGTTCGAGCCCCGCGTTGGACTCTGGGCTGACAGCTTAGAGCCTGGAGCCTGCTTCGGATTTAATGTCTCCCTCTCTCTCTGCCTCTCCCCAGCTCATGCTCTGTCTCTCTCTCAAAGATAAATAAACATTTTTTTTTTTAAAAAAAGGAAGCTTGGTTGGAGTAACTATACTACATAATAATCACTTTTGTCCTTGGATCATTCTGCTGAAGACTCAAAATCCAGGAAGGAAGGGAAAGGGTCCAATTGGCTCAGCATGAGTTAAGTGCTCATCCTTGCCCAGGGAAAGCAAGACCCCAAGGCCAATGCAATGCAGGCAGAGAACTTCCCCCACCAAAGTGAGAACAGGTAGAGAGTTGTGTTATTTGCACCCTGGGCCCACAGTAAAAATAAGATGTAAGTTAAAGCTAAAATTTAAATTAAAAAAAAAAAAAGTAGGGCATGAAAAAGTGGCCCCAAAAGGAAGCGAGAGAATCGTCCTCTCTGGCCAAGATACTAACCAAAAACCAAAATGGAGGCCAATCCATTTGGAGGATGAAGTGGCTGCGGCTGGAAACACTGGCTGGGGAACTGATGATGCATTTGGACTTCTTCCTTTGAGCCAAACACAGCTGCCTGCTTCCATGTAACTTGGGGCCTGTCAGGGGAATCCTCAAGCTAATCAATTCTGGGGTGGATGGGATGGGGGTGGGGCAGGGCAGGTTCCCAGACAAGAGGCCAAAGAATTGCGCAGAGATAGGGGCCACTTACTTTGTTCCTAGGGTGTGTGAGAACAGCTTTTGTTTGTACTCAGAGCTCATTAGCACAGAGTTATTTATCATGTGGTAGCATTGTCCCTGGAAGCCAAGCTCTGAAGAAGCACCCGAGGGCCCTGGTTAATGGAAGAAACATAACGTTACTCTTCAGGTGGAATCAATGGGTAAAGACACAGTTCCTGAAAGAGACTGCAAAGGATTCACTGGGATTAAGAGGGTAGCAAGGATGCTAGCCTAGTCTAAGCTGTCCCCACACATGGGGTGAAAACAATTTGGTTATGTCTCTACGGGACTGCTGGGCTTGTCAACCAGATATCTTATTGGCATGAGGATATGAGGGGCTTCCCAGGAGAAAAATCTCCCTAAACCAAGAAGGAACCAGAGAAGATGACGTAGTGAATGAGGCCCTCATCCTAGGCAGTTCTGAGTTCGGACAGATGTATGTCCAATGAATACATATCTGAATCTTATGGCAGGGTGAGGCCAGAGAGAAATTCTAAACTCTGGAAAATGAGAAAAGTAGAATCGCTACACTAAAGACCTTGTAAAGCCCTTTCCTCCTGCATAGTACAGCTGCTGGGCTTCTATTGGTTCCCATGGCATGAACCTTGCTACCCCCGTGCATCTCAGCATCATGGGCAGTGACTGGAGGAAGCCATGTAACTGTACCCATGGGAGGGTAGCTGGAGCCAGAGAAGAATCTACCTGCAGATGTCTCAGGATAACCTCCCAGGCTTGGAAACAATGTGAGACACCCCAGGGCCCCTGAATGACCTGGTGTGAAATTCTTGCCTGGAGGTGGGAGTTTTGTGTGTGAAGCTAGGGTCAAGAGCCCTCAAGATATAAATTATTGGATAAAGAACATTCAAAGCAGAGGGGGGAGTAAGGTATTTAGACAAAAATAAGCCAAGTGACTGTATCTTCCAGGACTGGCCCAATTGCTGTCACTTAAAAAACGTCTAGCCATCTTGAACTCCGTGGTGAAAGTGCAGCGGAAATACCTTGGCTGCTACACGCATTCATGATGAAGCAGCCCTGTTTCTTGAAGGCTGAGCACCAGTGCAGCCTGGGGGCTGGCTGGCCTCCCTCCCTCCCTCCCTCCCTCCCTCCTTCTTTCCTCTCTCTTCCCAATGTCTCTTTCTTTCCCTCTTCAATCTTTTCCTCCAGATTTCTAGACCTTGTTGCAGCTACTTTCACAAAATCTGATGGCTTTATGCCTTCCAGGAGGGGAAGTTCAGGAACCGCAACAGAGTTGGGGTGTGTGTGTGTGTGTGTGTGTGTGTGTGTGTGTGTGTGTGTGTGTGTGTTTGCTTTTGTTTTTTGTTTTAAAGCTGAGCAGCAGGATCACAGAACCTGCAGATTTGCTGCCTGCTCTGCGGGACAAAGAGAGCAGAGAGAGGAGATGAAAGCCTAGCCGACCAGAAGAAAGGAAACTCAAAGGAAGCTCATTGAAAAGGAGGAGGAGACTTTGCTTAAGCCATTGGGGTGGGAGGCGGACGCTGCCCCAAGCTCGTGCTGTTTCCATTGTCCAGATGGTATCATTTGCCCTGCAAAACAAGTAACTGACATGATTTGGATACTCAGAAATAAATGTGTGAGTCGTGTGGGAAATGATGCCCGCGGCCACTGTACTTAAACAGAAGAGATGGAACCATATTTGAAAGCTACTACCCTGCCATCGCTGGCCTCCAGTTCATTTGAATTCTCTATTTACATTGTTACCAGCTGTATTTGCACAACTAGAACTTCCACCTGCTTGTAATTTACCTAGGACACATATTGTATTTACATGGTATAGACGGGAGTGGGAAAACTGGTCATACCAGTTTGAGGGCTGGGAATAGTGGAAGCTCAAATGGAATGTTCATCTTGGTTTCCCCAGTTCCACTGTCCTTGCCACAAGTGCTGGCATATAGTAAATACAATGTAGTAATAATAATAATTTCTGATAGAATGGTTTACTATGTGCTAGGCACTATTCTAGAGCTCACAACAGTCAAGTGAAGTATGTGCCATTATTACCCCTATTTTACAGATGAGGAAACTGAGATAAAAGAGTTTCCATCACTTACCCATCGTTAAGCAGCTAGTACATGGAAGAGCCAGGATGCTAACACCCACATTCAAACCCAGCCGGTCAGGATGCACATGCTTCAGTACCAGTTATTAATCAACATTAAGACTTCTGGTTCTGGGGCGCCTGGGTGGCTCAGTCAGTTGAGCGTCCGACTTCGTCTCAGGTCATGATCTCATGGTTCATGGGTCCGAGCCCCGCATCAGGCTCTGTGCTGACAGCTCAAAGCCTGGAGCCTGCTCCAGATTCTGTCTCCCTCTCTCTGCCCCTCCCCTGCTCATACTCTGTCTCTCTCTCTTTCTCTAAAATAAATAAACATTAAAAAAAAAAAAGATTTCTGGTTCAAGATAGCAGATTGAACAGTGTGATTGATTACTAACCTTTCCCCAAACCCAACTAAAATAATAAGTGCAGGAATTTTGCAAAGGTTTAGGTCTACAAAGACAAAGATGGTGGGAGAGGAGACAATATTCCCAAGCAGCGATAACATTTTAGAAGCTGGAAATCAGATGAATGTATGGTGGCTACCTTAGGAGACCCAGAAAGCTGAATCCTAAACTGGTTGTGGGAAAAGCCAAGAAATAGCAACCTGTTTTCACAGCAGAAACCCCCAAAGCTCAGGGATTGGAGGCACCACTGGATGGGGCTGAAACAGGAAGGTTGGTTTAAAGTTTAAGATGAAGACCCCTGGTTCTTCTCTACAACCCCAGCAGAAGACTGTATGTCTATTCTCTGGATAAGGTAAAAGAGGGCTTCTGGATTTGGGGATACCAGGCACAATTGAGGGTAGGGGTCTTCTCTGCTGAAAGCTGCATACTGAATGTTGAAACTCCCACCCTCTTCTTCTCTCACAGCAGCTAGAGTGCTGGTTGCCAGGATCATACCCTCCAAGCAAGAGTGGGCAACCCTTCTCTATGGGGGATCTTATCAGTTTAAGAAGAAGGATTTTAACGAAGAGATCCTGGGGGAACTCCTTATAATGATGTTCACAAACCACATGCTCAAGTCAAGTACAAAGAGCGTCTGAAAGGTTTTTTTGGTAGTTTACTCTTACATATGATCAGACAATCTAAACTTCTACACCTAAAACTAATCAAAACATCCAAACAACCACTAAATGTCCCCAAACATTTGAGGAAAGCCTGCAATGTGAAAGAAAGAGACCCAAACTACCTACCTAACAGGTGCAATTTGAAGGAATTTGAGACAATAAATAGAGAAGACAAGATAGGAGTTGCCCCCTTGGAAAAGGACAAGGTGTGTTCTAAAAGGGGGATCAATTAGATCAAAAATAGGTCTTGGAAATGAAAACAGCTACAGTGGAAAGGATGAAGTAATTTTTCTTGGATATTTAGAGGGTGTTGTTGCATAGTCTTCTATCTTCTACTGGAGAAGTCGGATGCCATTACAATTTTTGATATTTTCTATGCAAACTGTTTTTTATTATCTGGAAGCTTTTAGGATCTTCTCTTTGTCACCAGTAATCTGATACTTCCCAAAGATGTGACTTGGGGTAGAAATATTTACAGTGTTTGTTTTGATCCTTCTGTGGAAACTTTTTTTTTTTTAAGTGTATTTATTTATGAGAGAGAGAGAGAGAGAGAGAGAGAGAGAGAGAGAGAGAGAGGATCTCAAGCAGGCTCTGCACTGTCAGCACAGAGCCCGATGCAGGGCTCCAACTCATGAACCATGAGATCGTGAACTGAGCCAAAATTGAGTCAAACACTTGACTGAGACACCCAGGTGCCCCCTTTCTTTGGAATCTTTGAAGCTGGAAACTCATGCCTATCTTTTCCAGGATATTTCAATTATTTTCAACATATCCCTATTATGTCTTTGATAATTTCCTTCCATCTGTCCTTTATTGTTGGAATTCCTATTGTTCAATTGTTGTATCTTCTTATTGGTGCTCTGATTCTCTTATATTTTGTCTCCTATGATCCATCTCTTTATGTTTTTGTGCCTTAGAAAGATTTCCTCATTTCCATCTCATTTCTGGGCAGGTCCTGGGGATGGAGCTCCAAGAATCCTGGTTTGGAGAATCCAGGGAGGCAAGCCCTCCAGGGAGACTGTGATATCCCCTGACGTGGCATCCATTGCTGTGAAGTGTTTGAACTGCAGGTGTGGGGAGATGGTGCTGGGGAAAAGCCTGTCTAGTTCTCTTGTTGTTGTAGTATGGGGACCCTGCTATACAACCCTCTTGTTCACTGCCCCTCTTCACCCTTCCTATCCTCCAATCCAAATCCAAATTCTGCCTTTACAATGGAATCTATGGATAGAAGTGGGAGGATTGGGGATATAAGATTATCTTCTGAACCTTGGTATATTAATGCATTCCTTTAATTTTTTTAAGTTTATTTATTTTGAGAGAGAGATAGAAAGTGCAAGCAGGGGAGGAGCAGAGAGAGAGGGAGAGAGAGAATCCCAAGCAGGCTCCACGCTAATAGCACACAGCCCAACATGGGGCTCAAACTCATGAACCATGAGATCGTGACATGAGCTGAAATCAAGAGTCGAATGCTCAACCAATAAGCCACCCAGGCGTCCCTATGAATACATTCCTTTAAAAGTCACTCTTGGGGTGCCTGGGTGGCTCAGTCAGTTAAGCAGCTGACTTCAGCTCAGGTCACGATCTCGCAGTCTGTGAGTTCGAGCCCTGCATTGGGCTCAGTGCTGGCAGCTCAGAGCTTGGAGCCTGCTTCCAATTCTGTGTCTCCCTCTCTCTTTACCCCTCCCTTGCTTGCTGTCTGTCAATCTCTCTCTCTCTCAAGAATAATAAACATTAAAAAAAATGTTTTTAAAGCCACTCTTAATACTGGCCACCCCCAAAAACTGGATTCCATGAATTCCAAACTCCAATTTGGACACTCCTTTCTAAGAGCCAGTGCATGTGTCAAAGGCAAGAATCAAGCTGGTAGTCCCCTATAGCAGTAGGGACTCACAACTTGTCGGAAACATGGGACAGGAAGATTTTTGTTAGGCCTCAGGTAACACACCACTGCCTAGGCCTTGCTGCGTCCTGGGATGCCAGAGGACTTGTTTCCTTAGCAACGATAATCATGTGACAGGAGCACACAGAGATCCGGAGATGTTGCTTAGCAACTATGCTGCACCTGCTGGGGCTCTGGGCCGGCAGCTTGGGCCAGGGAGCCTGGCTTTGAACTTGCAAACTCTTATTGGGGCTGGCAAAATGAGGAAGACCTAACTGGGCAGGTCCAGTTTGGGCCCTGGGCTTTTGTAGGGATGACAGAGGCAAAAATGGAGAAGCTAAGGCAGATAGAACTCGCTTTCCCATAGTAATGGGACGTGGGAACTAATGACAAATGTAGGAGGAGCAGGGCTGGGCAGGAGAAATGACTGTTGGGCTGATGGGGAGAGCAGTTCCTTGACTGGTCCACATGGAGAAAACTCTTAGAGAATGGGTCTCCAGAACCCTGAGGAGGGACGTTTCTGGCTCAGGACCCAACTCCACAGGGCTTATTAGGGGCTTGAATCAAGCCAGGGCACCTGGTCCCTGGAGTCAGTCCAAGGAGAATTTCCCTCTGTGAGAAAGCAGAGCTCTTCACAAAGGGTGGATGTTGGTGGTGGTCAGGAGTAACAATGAATCAGTCCCAGGAACCTGGCTATTAAACCATAGGGTCATGGGGAGCTGTCCATGGTTTGGGGTGGCCTTCCTACCAGCTCTCTCTGACCCTCTGCCAGGACCTGCCTGACTGGGAGTGGGACGGTAGAGACAAATTGCTCAGATTTTAATTCAGCTTCAAGAGCTGAATTAATTCTGTTCCAAGAGCAAAGAACTGAACTTGGTGTTTCAGTTTCTCTATCTGTACAATGGAAATGATAAGAATGACCATTTGATGGATCATCATCAGGATTAAATGAGCCAACCAACGCATATAAAAGTGATTGTTACGTTTTTTGGCATATAGTAAGTGCTCAGTAAAACTATCATCATCACCCCCACCCCAACTCTAACGCCCAAGCAACTGACCCAGGAGGCAGACTCTCTGGCCAGGTCTTCTCCAATCCCTCTTGATATCCCCCAGAGCACATGGGGGTATACACTGGCAAGAATTTTAGACCTGCCGCTATTGCAGATGAACTATCCCTTCCCCCGAGGAGATTGCTGAAGGTTTGAATATCCTTGATCAACTGACTTAGTTTAATGAACCAAGTGCTCCTCCAACCCTTGCTGTCCCAAATACTCCAGTTTGTTCATTTGTTTTCTTTCTTTCTTTCTTTCTTTCTTTCTTTCTTTCTTTCTCTTTCTTTCTTTTTTTCTTCCTGAGAGAGAGAGTGAGAGGGTGCAAGTAGACGAGGGGCAGAGAAGGAGAGAGAATCCCATGAGGGGCAGAGAAAAAGAGAGAGAGTAGGGGGGCTCATCCAAGTCGGGGCTAGAGCTCACCCAATGAGGGACTTGAACTTATGAACCATTAGATCGTGACCTGAGCAGAAGTCGGACGCTTAACCACCTGAGCCACCCAGGCACCCTCAAATCCTCCAGTTCTTCATCCTGATACTGCCCAGAATTTGCATATGTAGCATGTCACATTAAGAGACAGTGAGAGCGGAGTGCCTGGGTGGCTCGGTCAGTTAAGTGTCTGGCTCTCTTGATTTTGGCTTGGGTCACGATCACACAGTTTTGTGAATTTGAGCCCCTTGTCAGGCTCTTCGCTGATAGTGCAGAGCCTGCTTGGGATTTTGGGATTCTCCCTCTCTCTCTCTCAAAGTAAATAAATAAACTTAAAAAGAGAGAGAGAGAGAGAGAGAGAGAGAGAGAGAGAGAGATGGCAAGGGTGTGAATTTGGGAGTTGAGCTCAAATCCCAGCTTCTGCCATATCCTAACCATGAGATCCTGAACAAGTTGCATTGCCTCTCTGAGCCTCAGCTTTTTCATCTGTAGTACAGGACAGTCATTGTACCTCACCTCCTTGGTATGAGATATGCTTGGCTCCGGATCAATGTTAGCAATCTTAACACGCGTCAATAGCCAGAAACAGGACCTAAGAGTTCTCTCTGTGTGTGGCCTAACATCTTTATAAGCTGGCTCCCAGTGAGAATGTGAGGACCAAGGGGGTGAGAGACCTCATGGGTCCCTCAAAGGGAGAGAGGACACAGAGCAGCTGGTATTTCAAGTGCCCCCATTTCTTCCCCGAGGTGGTGCTGGCAGCTGCATTAGCAGCCTTGCCCTCCTGGGCTCATGCCCCTGACTCTGCTGCTCTCCGGTGCTGAGGGAATCCCAGCCAGCTTGCCTTAGGCACCCTTCCCCTTGCCTTCCACTCCAGCCAGTCCGGGGACCCTCTCCCCATCTCCCCCTGAGCCAAAGCAGAGAGAGGCTCCTGCTTGTGCTTCCTCCTTTCTCCACTGAGCTTGTTCCCCAGATGACCCTACAGCTGCGTCTTTCTAAATTTAGCTGGATCCTGCACTTGACTCTGATAATTAATTACCCAAATGGAGAAAATTGAATAGTTAACTGGTTCACAGGAAGATAATTAGCTTTTCTGAGCCCCTGTTACAGGCAAATAAAGAGGAGGATTGTTTCTCAATTGCCTTCATTAAAGGGAGTCCCTCTCACCCAGAGGCCCTGGCCCAGAGGCCCTCGGGGCCCTCTAGGGTTCCTTAGGGCTCCTGGTGCTTCATCCCCAAACCGAGCAGCAGCTGGTACAGTGTAGCCAGTGCAAGCTTCTGACTCTAACAGGCTGGTGCTCGGGGCTCAGCTCCACCACTTGTTACCATGTTACCCTGGACAGTGATACAACCTCTCTGAGCCTCACTTTCCTTATCTGAAAATGGGGATGACAGTGTGTACCCCAGAGGGGTATTCTAAGCATTAAATGATGTAATGTAAGTAAAATGTTTGGTTCTTTGTTCATTGATGGATTTGTTGCTGATAAAATTCTTCACTCAGTTCATTGTTCACTGATGAAGCGTTCATTGACTGGGAGGTGTTTGATCATATCACCATTATCGCTACCATCATGGCACCATGCCCTTCCATCATGGAAACAGAACAGATTGTGTCAGCCAGTGAAACACACAGAAACCAAGGGAACATTAAATCAAGCATTATATGCTGATTGATGCAGAGCTTACACAGAATGGGGAAGACATGAGGGGCTCTTCAGTTTACTCAACTTGTCCCTGTACTTCTGATATTGGCTCTTTTGGTCCTAAGCTCCCTGGGTCACCAAGGGGCCACCCCTCTCCCAGCACCAACTCCCCACCAATCCTCTCCTAAGCACAGCATTTCATCCCCACTTACCTGGCCACAGCCCCTTGCCCTTTCCAAAGTGTATTTCCTTCTCTCAAGCCCAGCCCCCTCTAGTGATTATTTCCGACATGTCTAATATGTATAGGTATATAAGTAGAATTCAAGAGCCTGGAGCCAGACTGGCTGAGTTCTAATTCAACTCAGGCATCTACTATATTACTTACCTTGTGCCTCAGTTTCCTCATTATGGAAGGGACTTAATAATAGTAGTACCTTCTGCATAGCATTATTATGATTAAATACATGGGGGGTGCCTGGGTGGCTCAGTTGGTTAATCATCCAACTTCGGCTCAGGTCATGATCTCACAGTTTGTGAGTTCAAGACCTGCATCTGGCTCTGTGCTAAACACATATGAAAAAAATTAATGACTAAATATATGTGAAGTGTTTAGAGCAGGTCTTGGACCTTGTAAGTACTCAAAAAGGGCTATCTATTCTTATTATCCAACTCTGATGCTGGATTATGGCCAGGAGAGGTCTACAGAGAGAGTGGAGAATGGCATGAACAGAGGTTTTCACCTGTCTGGACCATCTCTATTGGAAGATTAACTTCTGAGTATCATTTCTCACATTATCTTAGGTAACTATGTCGTACTGTCTCATTTCTGCTTGAATCCCCCAAATTCCTCCTCCAGACTCACTCTCAGCTAACTTTCCTTCTATTTGCCCTGAGAATATACAAGTGATTGGA
Organism: Panthera pardus; assembly: GCF_024362965.1. NCBI lineage: Eukaryota > Metazoa > Chordata > Mammalia > Carnivora > Felidae > Panthera > Panthera pardus. Next base: position 18,598,539 of record NW_026526821.1, on the reverse strand, counting down.
AAGGAGCTCCAACAAGCTCCTTTCCACATCTCCTCCCTCTCACGACTCTGTCCATATCTTCTGCTCTCCTCACCATTCCTGTAGATGAACTGCCCGTGTTCTTTTCTAAGGCGAACCTTCAGCTTATGGCTGGATCCCATCCATTCTTGCTTACTCAAGGACATCACTTCAGCAATTTGCCCTCTTTCCTGCATCATCAATTTTTTTCTCTCTCCTGGAACATTCCCATCAGCATAAAACATGCTCTTCATGGTAAAACAAAACAAAACAAAACAAAAAACCCAAAGTAAACCCTTTTAATCTCACAACCCTCCAGCTATTACCTTATTGCTTTGATTCCCTTTTCAGCAAAACTGATTGAAAGAAGTTGTTAGCAGTGCTGTCTCCAATCCCTCCCCTACCATTTTCTCTTGCATCTACTCCCACAGGCTTTCCCACTCACCACTCTGCCAAGACTGGATTATCATGATCACCAATTGCTTCCATATTGCTAAATCCAATGGTCAATTCTCAGTTATCATCTTGCTTGACCATGAGGTAGAGAGGGGTATGCTATTCATCAAATCTCTCCTTTCCTCCTCTGGGGCATTAGATTTCTTAATTAGTAGTTAGATGTGGCCATATGATGGGGTTCTGACCAATGGAACGTGGATGGATGGGACGTATGCGCCTTCCAAGCCTGACTCATAGAAACGCCCCATGTTGGATATCCGCTTCTTCAAATCTGCTCTTCACCTTTCTCTATCCTGCTCTGGGCCTTGGGAGCCTAGCCACTAGGGATTTTGCTAATGAGCCTTCTTGTTTCTGATTGGGTTGAATCATTGGGAACTACCTGCAAGAGATTGGAGGGAGGGATGGAGGAGGACAGGGAATTTGTTCCCCTGGGTTCCTCCCTGCTTACTTTGAGTTGCTGTCTGCCTCTACCAAAGCTTCAGTCAGGCATCTCTCCCACATAGTTCTTTCTGTCTCCTGATTCCACTAACCATTACTTTCTCTTGTCTTTTCAAGTCTAGGGTGGTAATAGCTGCTATTATTAACCATCTCAGGGTTATGGAAATCCCTTGACAGTTTTCTTGCCCCTGCTCTTACCTTTACAGGTAATCTCTTCATTAAACCTTTCCAGGGATGCCTGGGTGGTTCAGTTGGTTAAGCGTCCGACTCTTGATTTTGGCTCAGGTCATAATCTTATGGTTCGTTGTTTCAGGCCCTGCATTGGTCTCTGTGCTGACAGTGCGAAGCCTGCTTGGGATTTTCTCTCTCTCCCTCTTTCTCTGTCCCTCTCCTGCTCATGTGCATGCACATGCTCTCTCTTCCCCCCCCCCAAAAATAAATAAATAAACTGGGGTGTCTGGCTCAGTCAACTAAGTGTCTGACTTTGGCTCAGGTCATGATCTCATGGTTGGTGAGTTTGAGCTCTGCATCAAGCTCTGTGCTGGTGGTACAGAAGCCTGCTTGGGATTCTCACTCTCTCCTCTCTCTCTGTCCCTTCCCTGCTTGCACTTTCTCTCTCTCTCTCAAAATAAATAAATTTTAGGGGCGCCTGGGTGGCTCAGTTGGTTAAGCGTCTGACTTTGGCTCAGGTCATGATCTCATGGCTCATGAATGTGAGCCTCATGTCGGGCTCTGTGCTGACAGCTCAGCCTAAAACCTGCTTCGGATTCTGTGTCTCCCTCTCTCTCTGCTCCTCTCCCGCTCACACTCTGTCTCTCTCAAAAATAAACATTAAAATAATAATAATAATAATAATAAATAAAATTTAAAAATAAACAAATAAATATATAAATTTTAAAAAGACCTTTATAAAATTACCTAATTTGAATGTGCCCTCTATTTCTTTCCAGGCTCTTACCATTACATTTTTTGTATACTATTTTCATCCCCGGCTCCCATTTACTGGCTGCATATTGATACCCTGAGTGCCCTTAAAAGCCACAAGTTGAAGATAATTCAACCTCTGTCAACATGGACCCTGAATATTTTCATGGAGCAAAGAGCTATTTCTCCCCTCTTTGTATCCCTCTCCTCTGCTGCGGAATATACTGTACATGAATGAGAAAGAACTTTATATTGCCCATGCCACTGAGATATGAGGATGTCTCTAATGTCTCTATTACAGTAGCTAGTTCTACTGGGACTAATAAACTTATCTGCAGCATTTGGCAGTTGATGACTCTGTGCTCCTAGAAATACTTTCTGTGCTTAGCGTCCATGACGCTGCATTTTTTTTAGTGTTCCTTCTACTTCAATGACTGTTCTTTCTCAGTTTCCTTTGTCAGTTCTTCATCATCTCCCCATCTAAATATTGGATTTCCTCAGGCTCAATCCTTGTTCCCCTCCTTGTTTCCACTTACTTCCTGGTCACCTCATCCAGGCTCATGGTTTTAAACACTCCCATATTTATATTTCCCATCCAGGCTTCTCCCAAGAACTCTTGGCTTGTATGTCCAACTACCTGCTTGATGTCCTCCTTTGGTGTCTGATAGCATCTCAAACATAACATATCCAACATTAAATTCTAGTCCTCTTCAAAACTTGCTCATCTATAGCTTCCTCCATGTCAATAAACAGCAACTTGATGTTTCCAGTTGCTCAGACTAAATACCTGAGAGTCATCCTGATCCATCCATCTCTTTCTTTCACCTACGTTCAATTTGTCAGCAAGTCTCATCAGCCCTGCTTCCAAACATATTCAGAATCTAACCAAGTCTCATTATTTCCATCTTGGTCTCAGGAGGTACCAGGCTTTGAGGAGAAAGGGAGGAAAATATGGAAAGAAAACAGTCCTGTCACCTAACTGTCACCATCATTATTACTGAATCCTAGTCTTGAACTGGTTTGACATGAAGTCTTCTAAGAAGAACTCTTCCCCAAACCTCATCAAAATCTTCCTGATTCCTGTCTCAGACACAGATCTACAGACCAGATGGTTTCCAGAGAACTCATCCTATCATCTCAGCAAACACGGAGACATCAGGACCTTCCATAGGGAACATTCATTTTAGCACCACTGAACTGGTTCCAGGGTGGGATAATAAACAATGCTGAGGAAATCTGCACTCAAAACCTCAAACGATGGTCACTGGGTCTTCATCAAGTTCTGTTTTCCTAGAGCAGAAACCGGCTTTCTCCCTAGGACTCCCAAGAATACATCATTCACTAGATTAAAATTCTACCAACAAAATGATGGATATTGATGCTCTTGGGAGCTCACCTGGGAAGGCTAGAAGCTACAGACGCCAGGATGGTGCTTCACTGATCCCAATAATGTATTTAAAATTTTTTAACATTTTTATTCATTTTTTGAGAGAGAGAGAGACAGAGTATGAGTGGGGAGAGAGACAGAGAGAGAAGGAGACACAGAATCCAAAGCAGGCTCCAGGTTCTGAGCTGTCAGTACAGAGCCTGACGCAGGGACTGTGAGATCATGAACCCATGAACTGTGAGATCAGAGCCGAAGTCAGACACTTAACTGACTGAGCCACCAAGGCATCCCCTCAATGATGCATTTTAAGCAGAAGAGTAACATGAGTAGATTTGTAATCTAGAAAAGATTAATCTGAAAACCAAGACAAAATAAAGGTACTGCCTTGGAAGCTGGTGTGAAGAATAGATAGAGGAATGACAAGACTGGATGGAAAGACCAGGAGCTTTGCTGCAGCAATCCACATGTGGGGAGGGGGATGGTGGGGGTGGGAAAGGGGATCCAATGAAAGGCAATGCAAATAAGGATGGAACAGAATGGGTGAATTCAGGAAATAGTGCTCTATTTTCTTTGGAAAGAGGGATTTTCTAAAAAACAACTCTAATGGTATGACTCTTCAGTTTAAATTCTTCCATAGCTACCCAGGGCCTCCAAGTTGAAGCACAAAGTCCTTAGCATTGCTTTTGCTCAGACCTCAGCTCTCCACGTGCACTATAGCTCCACCACTCTGAAATGTTTTCAGTGTCCCATAAGCACTAGGGGAGCTTAGGCCCCCAAATGTTTGCACAAAGTGTTCCCTCAGGTCTTCCAACATTTCTGTCCCGTGGCTTCTGCTCTTTTCCACTAAAGTACTATCACTAAGTTCATCAATGAACTTGTTGTTAAACCTAAAATGTATTTTTGAATTCCATTTTATTTGATCTAGTAAGGGTAGAAGTACAGGAGCCCCAGCAATTTAAGGAATAAAGACCCACGAAACTTGGTCTGTTATTATTTATCCTAATCTTGGAGGTCCTAGAAAATGCCAAAAAAGAAAATGAAATAACCTACAAAAGCTATTATTTGACATGAAAATATAGATATTCCAGTGATATATGTATATGTATACGAGTAAGATAATTTGTTATAAAGTATCTTATTATAACATAAATATACAAAAAAACATAGCATTTTCCTATTTTACCAATAAATACCTAAAAATGGAAATGAGAAAATATTTTATTTATAATAGCTCCAAAAACTACAGAATATTTAAGAATAAATTTAACAAGAAAAGCATAGAAAAGTTATATAAAAAACTATAAAGTTTATTAAAAGACATAAAAGAACTAAACCAATAAAAGCTTTACCATGGGGTGCCTGGCTGGCTCCGTTGGTGGAGCATGTGACTCTTGATGGAAAGTGAAACTCGGGATTGTGAGTTTGAGCCCTATGTTGGGTGTAGAGATTACTTTAAAAAATAAAATCTTAAAAAAAAATAACTTTAGCATGTTCTTGGATGGGAAGGCTGAATATAAAAGTTTTAATTTTCTCAAAATTTGTATATCAATTTGTTATATTATAATTCCATGTTTAATCCCATAGTTTTGTTTAAGTTGAATAAAGTGATCTTGTTGTGTGAAAGAACAAATGTCTGAAAACTATGAAAAGAAGGGATAGGAGTCTTACATTACCAGATATTGGTTACAGTCTAAGAAAAGCAAATTGATGTAACACCACTTTACATCCTCCAGACTGCTAAAAAATAAAAAAGAGCTGTTGCTGGTGGGGATGTAGAGAAATGGTGCTCTCATACACTGCTGATGGAAATGCAAGTGTTTCAGGTTTCCTGGAAAGTAACCTAGAAACATCTATGAAAATTTTAAATGCATACCCCTTCATCCTGCTGGCTTACTCCTAGGATTCTATCCCTTGGAAACAAGAGCATCAGTAGACAAGAACATATGTTTATTATAGTACTTCATTGTTAATAGTGAGAGAAAAATCAGAAACAAAGCAAATGCCCAAGAATGAGAGGATGGGGGAATAAATTTTGGTACTTTTCTGAAGCCATCAAAAAATACGTGTTAGAACTATACTAATTGAAGTGGATAAAATTTCTCAAGTGGTATTGATTGAGGAAGATAAGATGAAGAAAGTTGTTTTCTCCCTCAAAATGATGGCAGAAACCTACATAAAACTTGTGTGTGTGTCTTTATATAGGTCTGAATATAATTGTATTAATTATATAAGCATGGGGAAAATATGAAAGGTTATTGTAATAGGGTTAGATTCGCCTGTGAACAAAGAAAAGCCAAAATAACAGCGGCTTAAATAAGATAGTTCTGTTCTCGTTCATGTTAAGTTCCAGACGTAGGCAATCTGGAACTGATGTGGTTTTTAAAACCTCTGGAAACCCGGTTCCTTCCAGCTTTCCGCTGTGCTGTTACTAGAATGTGACCTTCATTCTCAGGCTCCAGCCTATACATACTCCTCCTCATACATCATTTCCTAAGCAGCTGGATAGAGAAAGGGTTACAGAAGGGAAATGATGCATATAAGCTGTTTTTAAACAGGTTTCTGGATGTAGCAACAAACCACTTTCATTGGTCGAAACTTGGTCATATGAACACATCAAGCTGCAAGGGAGAATGGGAAATGTAGTCTTTGTTCTGTGTGGCTAAGAGCCCATCCAAAATTTCTTGGCTTCAAGCATACCATCTTCCAGACAACGTTAGAATCAATCTTTAAAGATCCAAAAATAATCCCGTAGGGGTTTGAATTTAAATTGCATTAATTTCATACAATTCAGGGAAAACTAACATTTTATATCTTGAAATGTAGCATCTCCAACTTTTTAAGTTTTTTTTTTCCCTTTCAGAATATTTTATAGTTTTCTTCATATAAGTCATGTTTGTTTTTTTTTTAATCATAGTCAGACACACAGGTATTCTAAAGTTATTGTTGCAATTATGACTGGACTCTCCTTTTTCCCCCATTATATTTACTAGCTGGTTATTGTTAGTATATAAGAAAGTTGTAGATTTGTCTATTTATTTCTTATATTAAGCCGTTTTATTGACATCTCTTATTAGTTCCTGTAACATTTTCAGTTGGTTTTTATGGATTTTCTAGGAAGAAAAGAATATAATCTGGAAATAAAGATAATTTGCCACTTAAAAAAATCGGTCCTTTTTATTTCTTTTTCTTCACTAATGGCATTGTTCTGAGACTTCAGAAACATTTTGATTAATAGCAATAACAGTGAGCATCTCATTTAATTGAAACACTCCCAATGTTTAATGTTTTGCCACTAAGTTTGCTGCTTGTGGCTTCAGATTAAAAAAGAAAGTATCCTTGGTCCATCTGTTCTTTGCTTACTAAGGTATTTATCATCATCATTATATCATTATCTGAAATAGATGTTGTACTTCAATTAATGCATCTTTGGCATATATTGAGGTGATCATATGCTTCTTTCCTTTCACCATCTGATGTATTATAGAATACTGGATTCAACACGGATTTTTTAATAATTCTTTCTGGAATCAATACTACTTGGTCACAGTGCGCAATTCTTTTAAATACACTGCTAGATTTAACTTACTAATATTTTATTTATTTTATTTAAGATTTTCATATCTGTAGGCACCTAGTCTTCTGTATTATAAAATGCATTGCATTGTTATATTATAAATTACATCTTTTCCTATGCTAGTTTAAATATCTACCATAAGCAACATAGACATGGTAATTTATTTGTTTACTTATTTAGAGAGCGCGAGTGGGGGGGGGGCAGATGGAAAGAAAGAGAGAGAATCTTAAGCAGACTCCACGCTCAGCACAGAGCCTGATGTGGGAATTGATCTCATGACTCTGGGATCATGACCTGAGCCGAAATCAAGAGTTAGACACTCAACTGACAGAGACACCCAGGCACCCCTAGATGTGGTATTTTAAAATAAGATTTCCTAGAAGTCATTCATAAAAACCATCTGGGGCTCTGTTGCTTGGAGGCACTTTTCCATTTAATCAATGGGTTTTGGTAAATTCTGGTATATGGGTTCATTAGAATCAATTTTAGGAACTTATATTTTCAAGGAAAACCATTTCTGACAAATTTTCATGTATATTAACATAAAGTTTAACACAGAATTTTCTTACTTTTCCTTCTCCTCTAACATAGAATTTTCTAATACATTTTAGTTCTTTATATCTGGAAGTAAAGACTCTATTCCTTATACCTGGCATTGTGCTTCTCATGTTTGATCTCTTATCTTCTGCTTTGCATAGTTTTTTCTTTCCTTCTTCTTTTTCCCTCCTTGTGTTCAAAGAACCAGCTCCTAGTTTTATTTATCAAGGCTACTTTTTTTTTTTTGCTTTCTAATTTATTAATTTCTGCTTCTAACTTTAATAATTCCTCCCTCCTAAAATATCCTTGTCCTCCCCTTACATCTGCTAATAGCTCTTCTGGGAGAGTTCTAATTCAAAAAATACTTTTTCACAAAGAAATAAAAAAGTCATCATTCCATTATAATAACAATGAGATAAAATTATTCATATTAGCAATGCATAAAAATATCCAATGATGTCAAGTGCATGAAGTAGGGCTGCATATTGATATAAGCATTCTGACAGGCAATTTAGTGGTATGTCTGAAAAGGTTAAGTGGGTATGCATTTAAACAAACTATTCTCCTTCTAGCAATTTATGCTTAGACAGCTAACTAGACCTGTGGGCATAGATGTATTTGAAAGGATATCTTTAGAGTATTATTTCTAGTGGTGAAAATTAAGAGATTGAATAAATGATGACATACCCATATAAGAAAATACAGTGCAGTGCAGCCATTAAAAAGGATGTGATAGGTTTATGTTTTGAGTTGATATAAAAAAGCTGGTTAAATATAACAATATATGATTCTACTTACATAATTACATTGCATAGAATCTGGAAGGCTATTTATTTTTATTTATTTAAAAAAATTTTTTAATTACATTTATTTATTTTTGAGAGACAGAGTGAGACAGAGCGTGAGTGGGGGAGGGGCATAGAAAGAGGGAGACACAGAATCCAAAGCAGGCTCCAGGCTCTGAGCTGTCAGCACAGAGCCCGACACGGGGCTCAAACCCACGAACTGTGAGATCATGGCCTGAGCCGAAGTCAGACACTTAATCAACTGAGCCACCCAGGCACCTCAGGAAGGCTATTTTTTTAAGTTTATTTATTTATTTTGAGAGAGAGAGGGTGTGAAAATGGGAGGGGCAGAGAGAGAGGGAGAGAAAGAGGATCCCAAGCAGGCTCCGCACTGCCAGTGCAGAGCTCAGTGAAGGGCTCAAACCCACAAACCGTGAGATCATGACCTGACCCGAAACCGAGTCAGATACTTAACCAGCTGAGCTACCCAGGCACCCCTGGAAGGCTATTGATCAAAGTGTGAAGGTGGTTATTTCTGCTGGCATGCAGTGCATCTTTCATATTCATCATTTTATGACATTCTTTCCAGAAGTATGCCTTATCAGAAAAAAAAATTTAGAAAAGAATTCCCAGTTGTTTACACTTTTGGGGGTATAGACAATAAACACTTATTAGATGCTATGCTGGGCATGGGAGATGATGAGGAAAAGGAGAATTAGTGCAGTCCCTTACTTGGATAGCGGAGTGAAGTTCATTTTGGTTCCCTAGAGTGCACAGATGATTGATGGAAGGGGTATTCCCCCCAGGAAGTACAGACTTGATGAGACAAGGCAGGAGTCCCCTGAAAATCCAACAGGGAGGGCAGGCCTCTTACCTTGCCAACTCTATTGAGATATTTTGGGTTTCCTCCCATCCTGAGATATAGGCTCCCTTCTTTCTCTCCAGACTCAGCCTCCTGCACACACTCAACATCTCTCACTAGTGTCCTGGGCTCCTGTCCTTCAAACTACCCACAATTCCCTAAGTGTGCCACATATCCTGTGTCTCCCTGTCTTTCTTGATGTGGTTCCTCTCTATGGAACACTAATTCCTTCCACTTCTCCCTAGAATGACATCCTTTGTTCTCCAAGATCCAGCTTGTGGTAGACTAGATGATTATTCAGCAAATATTTACAGTTTTTCACTATAGCTCCATGTAAGGAATGTACTTTATTATACCTTGACTTTGGACTTCTGTGATATGACCTACTTTGGCCAATGGGATATTAGTATACATGATGTGAGCAGAGGCTTAAAATGGACTTGCATGTTGGACTTTGTCTCTTGTATGTCTGTCTTTTGCCATGATAATGAAGTAGCAATTGGTCCAAGGAGGCCCAAAATGCATAGAATAGACTTGAACCAAATTCATGTCCTGGAGCCAAGCCCATAAAAGCCCAGATAAGATCAAGGTCAACACCCACCTAGTTACCTGAGTGAGAAATTTACAAGTATATATTATTGTTTGACACTGAGATTATTGCAGTGTTTGTTATGCAGCAGTAGCTGACTGACACACAGTTAATAAGGTCTCTTGCTCTTGTTTGTTGCATTATGGACTTCTTCTCTAGGGTCCCCTCAAATTCTTTCTCCCCTATGTATATCAGATAAACCTTTATCACACTGTATTATGATTTATACCTGGCTACATGCAGTGTGAACTTCTAAGTGCACCTAAATGTTCTGTGACATTTTTAGTCAAATTTTCATTCAACTAAACATTCAAATAGTCAAATGAACATTCAACTAATAGCTAAAAATTGTGATTAGTGAGCAAGTTACACCAAGATCTGTGAGCATATATTGCAACAAATGTTAACGTATAATGGCTTGATATTTTCATGTACCCCCTGGAAGACAGTGAGAACAGCCCATTGAATCTGTCTCAAATGACTGAAAAGAATATGGGAAGGCACCATGAATTTGGCCCTAGGGGAGGAAATAAAAGGTCAAAACACCTCCCTTCTTTGAAGCAGTGTCTTAGTCTGTTGGGGCTACCATAACAGATTATAATAGATTAGGTAGGTGGCTTATAAACAACATAAATTTATTTCTCACCATTCTGGAGGCTAGGAAGGCCAAGAGCAAAGTGCTGGCAGATTTGGTGTCCAGGGAGGATCCACTTCTGGCTTCATAGGTGACCTTCTTTTCAGTGGGTCCTCACATGGTGGAAAGGGTGAAGGTACTCTCTGGGATCTCTTTTATAAGGGCACTAATCCCATTCATGAGGGCTCTACCCTCATGACCTAATCATCCCCAAAAGGCCCCACCTTCTAATAGCATCACAGTGGAGATTAGGTTTCAACATATGAATTTTGGGAGTGATACAAACATTCAGTTTATAGAAAGAAGTAACTGAAAATTATAGGGCATCCAAAGCTGTCTAGGTGTTTGAAAAAAAAGTAAGTCTTCACCAACAAAGACTGAAGGCAGTGTGGTGAAAGGTGTTTACTATTGTCTGGGTTGGGAATAGATGCATGCCAGAATGATCTATGACCACATTTTGCCTTGCATTGTGAGAAACTTCTCATCTTATTGTTGATTTGTAAAATACCAAGGCCAAAATTGAGTCTAGTCTGAAGGAAGGAGTCACCTATGATTTTGGCAAGGCTGTAAATCACCAGACTCTAGTCCAGGGTCAATACCAGCACTTGGCACATGCTTTATATAGGTGTGTAATTGAAAAATCAACAGACAAATGAATATTTAAGTATGTAGAAAGGAGATTAGGCAGGTCCTCTACAAACCAATCAATCTGCCGAGATATTCCAGAATGTGAGTGTCTTCAGGAACCCTGGAAAAACGTGGGTGACCCCATCTTAAATCTGAGAATCAACTTAAAGAAGTCCAGTTATGTGGGCAGAATTGCTGAACGATTTTTTTTCCACATATATTACAAGCCTTAAAAATGTCAGTGCCCTTTGACCTAAAGTACTAAACCTAGGGAGCTCTCCTGAAGGAATTAATCAGAGATGTAGATAAAGATCTAAAATCATGTTCATAACATGGTTATTTGTAATACCAAAGAACAGGCTTGTGAGCACAAACTGCTTTGTGACATGTCCGTTACTGTGGGTACTGTTGAATGTGCTGCATCATGTGGCTTCAGAGACATAGGCCAATTTAATTCAAAGAGACCAGCCTGGAAGAAGGGAGAGGGAGAGGGAAAGGGAGCCGGGTCGACACAGAGAGAGAGGAAAGGAGGAGGAGAGAGACAGGGATGGAATCAGGGAGAGAGAGAAACAAACAGAAAGACAGACGGGGACAGAACAAAGATAACAGTTCCTGGTGAGTAGCATGTGGTGAATAAATGTTTGTGGAATAAAGACTTGAAGGGAGAAAGAGTCAGAGATAGGAATGGACTCAGAGGCAGGTCCCCAGCTCCCTGACCACATTAGACCTCACTGACCCTGGAGCGCCCACTGTTAAGGTCCTGGCCATGTGGGAAGGAGGCTGGCAGCAGGGCCAGGAGAGGGAGAAGAGGGCTCTCTGCATGGGGCTGTGGAGCCCCTGGGTGAGCAGTGGAGGAGGAAGAAGTCCCAGGGCCGCCCTGGCTCTGTTATGGATTGGAGGCAACAGAGACCAGGCTCAGGTCATTCAAGGGAGGAGGATGCCATGTTCTAAGACCCCCACTGCCTTAGCTTGTGCTAATGTATCTCCCACCTTCCATGAATTCCTGTTTGCTGTGGGAGTCAATTTACTAATTTTATTTTTTTGTTTTCCTTCCTATACATTTTTAACAAATTTTACTTTTTAAAAATTTACTTCCAAATTAGTTAGCATATAGTGCAACAATGATTTCAGGAGTAGATTCCTTAGTGCCCCTTACCCATTTAGCCCATCCCCCCTCCCACAACCCTCCCAGTAACCCTCAGTTTGTTCTCCATATTTTTGAGTTTCTTCTGTCTTGTCCCCCTCCCTGTTTTTATATTATTTTTGTTTCCCTTCCCTTATGTTCATCTGTTTTGTCTCTTAAAGTCCTCATATGAGTGAAACCATATGATTTTTGTCTTTCTCTGACTAATTTCACTTAGCATAATACCCTCCAGTTCTATCCACGTAGTTGCAAATGGCCAGATCTCATTCTTTTTGATTGCTGAGTAATACTCCATTGTATATATATATACCACATCTTCTTTATCCATTCACCCATTGATGGACACTTGGGCCCTTTACATACTTTGGCTATTGTTGATAGTGCTGCTATAAACATGGGGGTGCATGTGTCCCTTCGAAACAGCACACACACCTGTATCCCTTGGATAAATACCTAGTAGTGCAATTGCTGGGTCGTAGGGCAGTTCTATTTTTAGTTTTTTGAGGAACCTCCACACTGTTTTCCAGAGTGGCTGCACCAGCTTGCATTCCCACAATTTATTAATTTTAATTGAGAAATGCTGTTCTGATGTTGAAGATGCCTTTGTATATTCTTGGAATGATTTTAGAACTTATCCTTCAATTACTTCAAGTTGGTCATTTCACGCATTATTCAGATCTCAGAAGAGGGGGTATTTTCTCCTTTTCCACCTCTTGGTGGACTAGTGTGTGTACATGTATACACATGCAGATGCATGTGTGTGGGGGTGGGGTGGGTACACGTTTGATGGATTGTGTTTTTCTTAGTTCTTTGGCTCAGAGTTCCTGCTTCCACTGAAGGAGTTCAGCTTTGGGATCGTCTTGCCTTCCCATCCTGCTCTCTGGTCTGCAATGCAGCATCGCATCTCAAATAGCCTTTTCATTGGATCTCCCCTGCCTCCGACATCACACCCACACACTGTGTGTGTGTGAGTAGCAGTCCTTATGGAAGGCTTGGTGCAATAGAGAGGTTTCATACAAGCGGTTCAGCCGCTTCTCTGCCTCAAGCTCCCAGCTTCCCCCCCTTTTTGCCATGCCAGGCACCCTTCAGAAGACCGATTCTCTCCCTTCAACGTAAAGCAACAATTTAAGTCTGCATCCTTTCCTCAGTCTCAGGGTTTACATTTCCACACCTGCAGCATCCTCACTGTGCTTTATAAACAAAAGACTACCCTGTCCTTCCATTTTTAGTAGCAAAGAGCCAGCAAGGACTCTGAAATATGAGGCTGTCTTAACTTGAGCTTCCAGAAGCTGACTCGGAGAAGAGGACTCACACGAAAATTATTTATTTAAGCACTCCCAGAACAAGAAAATGGGTGGGTGGGTGGGTGAGGTGGGGGGGGGGGGGAGGGCGGATGGGAACGTGGGACCTGGAACGGAGGCCAAGCAAAGATGTGACAGCAAGCAGCATCCAAGGAGGGCGGCTTTGGCTCAGTCCCTCATGGGAACTCTGGGGACACCTTAAAACTGCCCCCACCAGGGAGCAACAGAGCTGGAGGACTATTCTCCTATGTTTGCCAGTCATTTGCTGGGGCTGGCCCTAGGGGGGCAAACCTGCTCAGGGTGCAGGCATGGGGAGAGAAAGCACAGGAGGGCCAGCCAGTGTAAAACACAGCCCAGAGGGCAAAGCACCGACAGAGGCTGCTGCCCAGCCTTTCATTCCCCTCCCTTACCCAACCGCACAAAGGAAAGGGAGTTGTGTGGAGAATAATTTCCTCACTGATGTGAGTCACGGCACCCCATGGAAAGCAGAAACCGCTATCACTGAGGATGAGGTGTCGACCTGTGTGCTATGATAAAAAATCTATTTGGTTTCCATGCCCAGTTCCTCACACAGAGCTCCTAAAATTCTTGTAACTTCTTAATTGATAGGAATACCTTTCATTATTTATAACAAGCCCTTTCTTAAAATAAATTTTCTAAGTCTATCTATTTTGAGAGAGAGAGAATCCCAAGCAGGCTCCGTGCTGTCAGCACTGAGCCCAAAGTGGGGCTTGATCCCACAACCCTGGGATCACGATCTGAGCCAAAATCAAGAGTCGGAGGCTCAATAGACTGAGCCACTTAGGTGCCCCTATATCAGGCCCCCTTTTTTTTTTTAATTTTTTTAACGTTTATTTATTTTTGAGACAGAGAGAGAGACAGAGCATGAACGGGGGAGGGGCAGAGAGAGAGGGAGACACAGAATCGGAAGCAGGCTCCAGGCTCTGAGCCATCAGCCCAGAGCCCGACGTGGGGCTCGAACTCACGGACCGTGAGATCGTGACCTGAGCCGAAGTCAGACGCTTAACCGACTGAGCCACCCATGCGCCCCTATCAGGCCCCTTTTAATCACAAGTGAGTTTGCGCTAATAAGGTGACTTAGGATGGGGCCCCATGTAGACACCTAGTCACCAGAAGGATCAAGTAATTACAGGACTGGAATTTTCAGCTCCACCCACCGATGTAAGGAAAGTAGGCGCTGCAAATTAAGTTCCATAAAAACTCTTGAACAAGGAATCTGATGGGCTTCTGGGTTGGTGAACACATCCACGTGCCAGGAGGGTGTCAACACCTTGATCCAGGGGGACAGGAGCTCCTGAGCTCAGGACGTTTGCTGATTTCACCCCGTGCACCTCTCTGTTTGGCTATGCACCTATATCCTTTTTAATATCCTTTATAATAAACTGGGAATTGTAAGTCAATATTTCCCTGAGCTTTGTGAGCCGTTCTAACAAATTAATCAAACCCGAGGACGAGGGGATTGTGGGAACCTCTGATTTATAGTTCAGTTGGTATCTGAACTGGTTTCTGAACAGGGGGCCGTCTTGTAGAACTGAGCCCTTAGCCTGTGGGATCTGCTGCTATCTCTAGGTAGACAGTGTCAGAACCCAATTCAAGTGTGGGACACCTGGTTATGATTCAGTGAGAATCAGAGAACTGCTTGGTGGTGTTGGGAAAACAGTCCAGGGAATGAGCTATAGTCTTCCAGGCCCTTCTTCCATTTTCCCACCCCTTTTAGGGTTCTCTTCACTTCTTAGCATGACTTCAGGGCACTCATAACCAGAAGACAAGGGTGAGCATCCACACCAAGTCCCGGGATCCGCCCCTCAGAAGCTGCACGGGGAACTGCTCAGCAGCCCTCATAGATGGGGAATCTCGGGCTCTCTCTGAGACAATGCCCTCACCCCAGGCCACGGAGCCCTGGCCACACAGCTGGCAACTGCTCTTTCAGATTCTGCCCTGTCCGACTCTGGTTGCTAGATGCAAGGGGCAGGCTAGCGTCCTGTCTGAGATGCAGCTGTCTTGTTTGTGGCTCTCTGTTTCACACTGGAAGCAAGGTGGCCAGTATTGTTAACCAGGCCCTGGCCTTTGTGGGCTCTCTGACCAGCGATGAGAAATCTGCTGTTTTCCCACTTCAGGGATCCAGTCTCAGGTGCTGGAGTCACCTGCATCGACTCCTTGAGTCTGAGCAGGGGGCTGCTAGTGGGCTCTGATCTCCTGGGCTGTTCCTCAGAGCACCCAGTATTGACTCCCCTGGAATTAACTCTCCTAACAAGGAAAACAGGATGGGTGGGATTCAGCCCGGATCTCGGCCAACAATACTTTTCCAGGGAACTTTTGCTCTAGCTGAGCCTGATTCTCTTCCCTCAGTTCAGCAGCACCTTTCTCTGCTGCTCTTTGCAAAAGTGTCTCTGGGCTGAACACACACATGGAGAATTCCTCTCTACGCACCACATAACTGAATACTGTGTCGGGCAGTCGGCCAGCCACAGAGAGGCCTCTGAAAACCAGAGTCGGCCGCAGACCCAAGAGGGGCCCTACAGACTTTCTGTGGTTTTCTGTGCTCCTCCCCTCAGGTACTATATCCACACCACTGGGGGAGTGACATTGAAAACACACGCATTTATTTCCACCTCCTCCCCAGAGCTTCAAAATGCTAGTAGAGAAATTACAACTGAAAAAGCATATTGAAAAAAGAAACAGCATATATCCACAAAGACAAAGAATTGGAGAGGATACAGGAACAGATGACAGATGTCAAGAAAATTTTGGAAGCTAGAAAGTCACTGGTAGTTGATTTCAAAGAGCAGAGAAAGCTGAAATTTAAACCTGCAAGGGGAGGTCGTGTGTATAAGAAGCAGCAAGTGGATTCCTGGCTGCAGGATTCCAACTGGAATATCCTTGAATATGGGGATAAGAGGTGGGGCTGAAAACTGGAGGTACATCTTGGCTGTCTGTCTGAGGGGCAGTGAGACACCCAGATGTCTTCTCCCATCCGACACAACCTTCCCTCACAGTGAAGAAGTTGGAGAGTTCAAACCAAGAGGGTCTGGACTGAGAGTTACCAGACACAATTTAGAACAGGGAACTGTACTGAAAATGGGCAGTAAGTGAAAGTCTGTGAGCGGCAACCACCTTCCCCTGCCCCCCAATTCACTCAACTCAACTTCCCACCCAACAGCCGGAGCGATGGCAGACAGGCTTACATCATCTGGGAGGAAGAATGGAAGTTTCCTCTCTGGGAAAACAAACTAGGCCAAGAGAGAGAAAAGGCCTACTGACTTTTGTTATTGTCCCCGTGGAACAGCTGGGTCCCCGCCTGATCACCCTACTGTGAAGACCACTTGTGGATGAGCCCCACCCAGACACCCGGACTCTAAATCAGCATTTTGGTGCCTTTACACTTACATCTAAGCAGATGGCCAAGCATCACTTGACATTGGAGGAGAGCTTCTGACATGAAAGAGACGTAAATCACCAATCATTCAACCAACCACAGCAGGGGGAAGCTGAGAATGCAGAAAGCAAAAGACAATTGCAAGTAAATCCTAAACCTCATAAGTCTAGTATCTAAGAAAATAGGAGAGGGGCACCTGGGTGGCTCAGTCAGTTAAGCGTTCATTTCTTGGTTTCGGCTCAGGTCATGGTCTCACAGCTTCATGAGTTCGAGCCCTACATTGGGCTCTGTGCTGGCAGTGCGGAGCCTGCTTGGGATTCTGTCTCTCTGCCCCTCCCCAACTTGCACTGTCTCTGTCTCTCTCAAAATAAATAAATAAACTTAAAAAAAAAAAAAAAACAAAAGGGTAAGCTATAAAAATAAACATCCAGAGAATAAGAACTCTTAAAAATTCAAAATATGATAGAAATTTTAAAAGTTGAGTAGATGAATTTGAGTATAATTTGAGGAATTCTCTGAGACTGTAGAAGAAAATTACAAAGAAACAGAAGACAGGAAAGGAGAGGTAAAAATATTTAAGGGTCCGGGAATCTGGGTGGTTCAGTCACTTAAAATGTCCAACTTCAGCTCAGGTCATGATCCCATGGTTCGTGAGTTCAAGCCCCATATCAGGCTTTCTGCTGTCAGCATGGGATCCTGCTTCAGATCCTCTGTCTCCCTCTCTCTGCCCCTTCCCCGTGCTCTCTCACTCTTTCTCAAAAACAAATAAACAATTCTTAAAAATATTTAAGGTTCAGTCCAGAAGATCCCACAACTAACGTAAATTTCAGGGAGAAAATGAGGGAAAGAAATGATCACACCAGTAGACATGATAGAAAATAAAAACAAGTACAAACAAACAAAAGGAAATAACCTAATGCCTATAACTGAGAGAACAGATAAATTGTGGTGTCTTCATGCAACAGAATGCTATACTACAATGTAAAGTTAACGAACAATAGCGATGTGCATAGATGACTCTTAGGAACAATGTTGAAGGACATTCAAGCCACAGAAGAATGTCATTTCTGTGTGTGATGCCATTTCTATGGTGTTCAAAAGCAAGCTAAAGTAAACAAGCTATGGTTTCACGGCACATACACATGTAGTAAACAAGAAGAGTGAATTAGGGGCCCCTGTGGGGCTCCGTCAGTTAAGCATCTGACTCTTGATTTCGGCTCAGGTCATGATCTCGTGGTTTTGAGTCTCTCTCAAAGTAAATAAACTAAAAAAGAAAAGAAAAGTGAATTGAAAAAAAAATACCATGAGAGTGATTCTGTGGCTGGTGAAGAGTGAGAGCATGGGGTCAGCACAGGAAGGCAGGGTAGGGACTGGCATCAGAAAAGAACATATAGGAAAGTTCAAGGAATTGGGAATATTCTATTTCCTAAGTTGGATGCTGGGTTCTTGGGCATTTGTTTTACTACTATGTTACAGGATTTACATTACTCATATTCTTTTATATATGTTCTCTCTCATACACACACACGTTCACGTGCGCATGTGCATGCACACATAAGCTAAGAATTTTTCCCTTCGTTGAGGATGTGAGTTTCCCAGTTAGAAGGCCCCTAACAGTCCAATGCAACATAGGATATAATCTATACCAAAGCATATTTTTATAAAATTTCAGAGCATCAGAAGTGAAGAAACTATCATAAAAGCAGTAAGACAAAGGAAAAATACAAAAACCTAAGTATCAGGGGTGCCTGGGTGGCTCAGTCAGTTCAACGTCTGACTCTTGGTTTCGGCTCAGGTCATGATCTTGTGGCTTTGTGGGTTCGAGTCCCGCATCAGGCTCTGTGCTGGCAGCATGGAGCCTGCTTGGGATTCTCTCTCTCCTCTCTCTCTCTCTCTCCCCCTACTCCACTTGTGCTGTCTCTGTCTCTTTCAAAATAAATAAATAAACTTAAATTATTAAAAAAAAACCTGAGAATCAGAATAGTCTTGGTCTTCTCATCAGAAAGACTGGAAATAGAAGACTACATTCCTTCTAGATTCTGAAGGAAGACAATTCCTATCTCAAATACTACACCTATCAACACAGCAAATGAGGGAGCAGAATTAAGATAAATTCAGACAAGTTAGGCCTCAAAAGTTTTATCTTCCATGTACCCCTTCTCTAAATGAAAGAATGTGCTCCACCAAAAGGATCCAGTAAATCAAGAAAGAGGAAACCGTGGAAACCAGGGCACAGGGATTCAGATATAGAAGAGACAAAAAGAATATAAAGGGTTTTAGTCCTCAAAACAGCTGGAAGCAGGCACAGAGGACAGGACAGTTTGGAGCAAGAGAACAAGAGAATTCCAGGAGAAATTTCTCTACAAAAAACATGCAACTGTTCAGTTACCTAATATTTAAGTGAATGGAGAGATTTATAGTTCTATGCAATAGTTTCATGAAGAATTATTGATTGACAATAGGAAAACTAAGGAAACTAAGGAAACTTAGGAAAATTAAGCCAAAACAAACATAAAGAGGCGATTTATTTACTCTAGGGAAAGTCAAAAGTTGTATAGGAAAGGATATGTAAATATAAGATTCTAAGTGGCTCATTAGTATGTAATATTTACACAATCCTGATAATGCTGAATATTGACTGAACCAAGAATTATGATATAATTATGTAGGCAGAATGAGGGCAGTAGCAGTGTGTTTGCGGGTGAGAGTGTGTGGAATTTAAGAGACCTGAATCTGTGTCTTCTGTCGTTGTAAATAAATGTTTAATTTCCAAAATAAAAAGAATCAACCAAAATAGCAGGATAGGGAACACTCCCCAATTCAATTTGTGAGGCTATCTAACCCTGACCCAAAGCTAGACAAGGTCAGCAGAAGGTAGGGTTTTACAGCCAGTTTTGCTCATAAGCATAGATGCGGAAGATTTAGTGAAAATGTTAGCATGCCGAATGCCAGCAGAACCAAGCTGGTTCTATCTTGGTAATGCAAAGTTGGTCCAATTTTTTTAAAAAAAGTATTAACATAAATCATCACAATAACAGCTTAGAGGAGAAAATCTACATGATTATCTTGATAGGCACAGAAGAAGTATTTGATAACATTTGGCACTCATTTATGTTAAACATAATCTTAGCCAACCAGAAGAAGGATATTTCTTTAATTTGATGAAACTCTCTAACAATATTCTACAGAAAATAGAGTGCTTTTTCTTTTTTTGCAAATACACTACTTAAATGGTGAACTATTAGAAACATTCCCTTTAAAAGCAGGAAAATGAGGGCACCTGGCTGGCTCAGTCAGTGGAGCATGTGACTCTGGATCTCGGGGTTATGAATTCAAGCCCCACATTGGGTGTACAGATTACTTAAAAATCATTTAAAATCAGGAAGTGATGGGGGGGGAGGCCCTAACACCTTTCTGTTCAACATTGTACCTGTGGAGCCTAGCCAGGCAGAACAGTAAGAAAAGAAAAATAAATAAATGATACAAAGATTGTAAAGGGAGAAAAAAAAAAAAACAAAACTCTGTCTTGTTCTGAGGAAACAAGATTCTGGCTCAGAATTCTAGAGCCACCAAACTCACAAATGAGAGAACAGAATTAAAACAAGTTAGATTGGTCTCAAAAAATTCATCTTCTACGTGCCCTATGTTAGTTTCTCTATTGCTGTTGTAACAAATTGCCACAAATTTAGTCGCTTAGAATAACACACATTTATTCTCTTGCAGTTCTGGAAGTCTGAAATTAGTCTTACAGGGGTTAAAATTAAAGTGTCAACAGGGCTGTGTTCCTCTGGGAAGCTCTAGAAAATCTGAGATTTCTCGTTTTTTCAGCTTCTAGGAGTCACCCATATTTTTTGGCCTGGGGTGCCTTCCTCTATCATGGAACCACACCACTGAAAAATTTGTGCCCACCATCACTTCGTCTCTCTCTGCTACTGTCATCACATAGCTTTCATTGCCTCTGACCCCTTCTGCCTCCCTCTCAAAAGGATCCTTGTGGATTGGACCCACCTGGGTAATCCAGGCAACTCTCCCATCTCAACGTCCTTAATTTAGTCACATCTACAAAGTCCATTTTAT
The DNA here is from genome assembly GCF_024362965.1 of Panthera pardus. NCBI lineage: Eukaryota > Metazoa > Chordata > Mammalia > Carnivora > Felidae > Panthera > Panthera pardus. The sequence goes on along the minus strand of NW_026526821.1, from coordinate 18,577,810 downwards.
CATGTAAGGTAACATATTCATAGGTTTTGGGGATTGAGATGTGAACATCTTTGGGGGCTCACTGTTCGGCACATCACTTCCATATCATTATTCACAGGTTATATGATTGTTTATACAAAAAAAGCCAAGATGGGGCACCTGGGTGGCTCAGTCAGTTAAGCGTCTGACTTCGGCTCAGGTCATGACCTCACAATTCATGGGTTCAAGCCCCACATCAGGCTCTGTTCTGACAGCTCAGAGCCTGGAGCCTGCTTCAGATTCTTGTCTCCCTCTCTCTCTGTCCCTCCCCCGCTCACACTCTGTCTCTCTCAAAAATGAATAAACATTAAAAAAAATTAAAAAAAAGAAAAAACCAAGATAATTTACATACTATTATAATTAATATGAGAGTTTAGCAAGGCAACTCTTTTCCTATGGCTCAGACACACAGATTGGAAAGTATAATTTTTAAAAAGATGTTCACTTACAACGTTAAAAAAGAAATTATATTACACTTTAACAAATCTAGAAAAATATAAATTCTAAAAATAAAATTTAAAAGGATTCTCATTAAAAAAAAGAAATTATAAAATACTTTGCAATAAATCTAACAAAAGATGCTTAAAACCTCTATGAAGACAATTATAAAAAATGATAGAAAAATGTTAAAGATGAATTAAATAAACAGGGAAACATACTATGAACATAGGAAAAGTTAATATGATAAAGATGGATTCAAATCCACAATATATAAATAACGAATAAGTCAGTAATTTTAAAAAAACTCATTGAAAAAAGTAAAAAAATAAACAGGCAAATCACACAACAAGACACCAGAATGGCTAATATAAAAGATGCTCAACATCATCATTATTCAGAGAAATGCAAACTAAACTATCATGAAGTATCATTTTAAATCCATCAGATTGGGAAGTTAAAGTCTGATAGTTTCAAATGTTGCTGGTCATATGGAGAAATGGGAACTCTCCTACTCTGCTGAAGCAAGTGTGAGTTGGTACAAGCACTTCAGAGACCACACAGGCAATATTTACAGGTAAGATGCACAAGGATACATATGCCCTGTGACCCAGGATTTCAATTAATCAGTATATGAATCACAAAGGATGCCACGGGTGTATATACCCTAGGCCCTCACACCTGTGTATGAGGAGACATTTATAAGAACGTTCATTACAACACTGTAACAATAAAAATGGGAAACAATCCAGATATCTATTGAGAAGAGAATGGATAAATAAATTTAGCTAGGTATATTCAAATAATGAGATGCTGTACGTCAGAGGAAATTAGTGAACCACAGCTATACATATTATTGTGGATGATTCTCAAAAACACGTCAAGAAAAGGAGTTTTTAGGAAGTATTGTGTCATTTTTTTTCTTTTAAATTTTTTTTTAATGTTTATTTATTTTTGAGACAGAGAGAGACAGGGCATGAATGAGGGAGGGTCAGAGAGAGAGGGAGACACAGAATCTCAAGCAGGCTCCAGTCTCTGAGCTGTCAGCACAGAGCCCGACGCGGGGCTCGAACTCACGGACTGTGAGATCATGACCTGAGCCGAAGTCGGCCGCTTAACCAACTGAACCACTCAGGCGCCCCTGTGTCATTTTTATAAAACTTGAAAACACGAAAAGACAATACATTTGGTAATATAGACATATCTAGTAAAAGTATAAAAAGACACATATGGGAATATTAGACACTGATAAAAAGCAAATATGGTTTTGCTTTGACAGGGGGAATGAAATCAGGGAGGGTAACACAGAGCTTCCATGATAAATGGAATGCTTTATTTCTTAATAAATAAGAAATATTTATTTCTAGTGATGGGTATTCACTATTATTTATCTCTTAGAATGAAATAGCACTGTATGCTTCTTATTCAGAAACATGAAGGGAGAGGAGAGTGGAACTGAGGGGGAGGTGAAGGAAGGTACAGAAGATTCTTGCTTTTTAAAACCTTGCACTCCTGGTTGACCTTTTAAACTATACACAATTGTGGCTTCAATAAAAGTCAATATTATAAAAATAATAAAGGTTTGAGACGGGGAGTAATATGTGACATATTTCTGTAAGACCTTTATTTGTAGATGCTTTATCTCAGCACTCGTCAAATTTGGTCATTAGGCAAGTATGGGTTGATGATCCTGTCTGCCATGAGCTAGATACAGAATCGAGCCTAAGAGTTTAGGAGCTTTTATAGCAATTTTAGACAGACTTTACGCATGCTAAATCTAATAATTAAAAATGGGGATTATACTTTGTATTTCATTATAATTTCACTTTTTTCTAGAAATAAACTCTTATTTAACAAAAGTATTAGAGGGCAATGAATTGAAAACAAACAACTAGTCCTGATCCATTGCTCTTTAATGACAATTGCTATCTACATGATTTCTATTTCTTTTTCTATAACACGTAGGTTTTGTTCATTGGGGATCTTGTGCTCTACTCCTAAAATATTAATGTTCAGTGTGGGAGTCCAGAATTGTTTTGTTTGGTGCTGGATATGCGTCTTGCATAAAAGGTGTGGCTATTCAATGCGTGCATTTCCCCCATAGACACATGTAAATATAGTTGCAACTTCCTGTTAGTAAACAGTAAGTCTTTAAATTTAGAATTAGGTGGCGAGGTTGACATGTAGAAGTGTAATAAACTGGATTGCTTTCAAAGCACTATCTTTTCTAGTTAATTGTTAACTCACCAGGTTGCTGCTTTTCTTAATTATATCAAATATCACATGGTATGTGAAAACACTACAGATATGGTTTAAGGTATTTCATGGACTTTTTGTATGATAAATGGACCTTATACTATAGAGAAATGAAAAACATACATTAATAAAATATTATAATCCTATGGAAGCAGAAAAGACCCCGAATAGCCAAAGCAATCTTGAAAAAGAAAACCAAAGCTGGCGGCATCACAATCCCAGACTTCAAGCTGTAATCATCAAGACAGTATGGTACTGGCACAAAAACAGACATTCAGATCAATGGAACAGAACAGAGAACCCAGAAACGGACCCACAAACGTATGGCCAACTAATCTTTGACAAAGCAGGAAAGAATATCCAATGGAATAAAGACAGTCTCTTCAGCAAGTGGTGCTGGGAAAACTGGACAGCGACATTCAGAAGAATGATCCTGGACCACTTTCTTACACCACACACAAAAATAAACTCAAAATGGATGAAAGACCTAAATGTAAGACAGGAAGCCATCAAAATCCTCGAGGCGAAAGCAGGCAAAAACCTCTTCGATCTTGGCCGCAGCAACTTCTTACTCAACACGTCTCCAGAGGCAAGGGAAACAAAAGCAAAAAATGAACTACTGGGACCTCATCAAAATAAAAAGCTTCTGCACAGCAAAGGAATCAATCAGCAAAATTAAAAGGCAACTGACAGAATGGGAGAAGATATTTGCAAATGACATATCAGATAAAGGGTTAGTATCCAAAATCTATAAAGAACTTATCAAACTCAACACCCAAAAAACAAATAATCTGAAGAAATGGGCAAAAGACATGAAGAGACACTTCTCCAAAGAAGACATTCAGATGGCCAACCGACGCATGAAAAAATGCTCAACATCACTCATCATGAGAGAAATACAAATCAAAACCACAATGAGATACCACCTCACACCTGTCAGAATGGCTAACATTAACAACTCAGGCAACAACAGATGTTGGCGAGGATGCGGAGAAAGAGGATCTCTTTTGCACTGCTGGTGGCAATGCAAGCTGGTGCAGCCACTCTGGAAAACGTTATGGAGGTTCCTCAAAAAACTAAAAATAGAACTACCCTACGACCCAGCAGTTGCACTACTAGGCATTTATCCACGGGATACAGGTGTGCTGTTTCGAAGGGGCGCGTGCACCCCCATGTTATAGCAGCACTATCAACAATAGCCAAAGTATGGACAGAGCCCAAATGTCCATCGATGGATGAATGGATAAAGAAAATATGGTGTGTACACACACACACACACACACACACACACACACACACACACACACAATGGAGTATTACTCGACAATCAAAAACAATGAGATCTGGCCATTTGCAATTACGTAGATGGAACTGGAGGGTATTATGCTAAGTAAATTAGTCAGAGAAAGACAAAAATCCTATGACTTCACTCATATGAGGATTTTAAGAGACAAAACAGATGAACATAAGAAAAGGGAAACAAAAATAATATAAAAACAGGGAGGCGGACAAAACAGAAGAGACTCATAAATATGGAGAACAAACTGAGGGTTGCTGGAGGGGGTGTGGGAGGGGGGAAGGGCTAAGTGGGTAAGGGGCACTAAGGAATCTACTCCTGAAATCATTGCTGCACCATATGCTAACTAATTTGGATGTAAATTTTAAAAAATAAACAATAAAATAAAATAAATATTATCATCCGAGGAGAACCAACCCAAATCTCCTCACCGGTGCTTGGCAGCATGACTTCCTGAGAAGTTTCAGGCTCTGCGTGGCCTCCACCCTGGGATCCAAAATCTGCTTAAGGGCCCATGTGGCAGCTGGAACCAGTCTCCACGGGATTCTGCCTAAGATGCGGCACATCAGGGGCTTCTGAAATGTCCAAACATATCTGTTTTAGATCTTTTCCCCTGAAGACAAGACTCCTTTTTAAAAATTACTTTTTTTGGAAGCCAGAGTACTTACTAATTTCCAGGATTCTCTTAGACCTGCCACTTGCCAAGGGAATTTTTTTGATAAAAATCTTCTAATCTTTCTGGAAGGCTAACAAAACATTGCATATGCCCGGCTTCCTATTGGACTTTTTCTATAATCTTTTTTCATCATAATGCTTTCTAAAGGACTTTATCGTTTGCTCTCTGGGCTCATTTAGCTATTTTAACATACCAATTTAGCATCTTTGCTACATTTTCTTGTTATTTCTCATTTCGTTCTTTATACGCTACTTAACACTTCTGTTTGAGTATTGTTAACTTCCACTCTTATACCAACGTGCTATTCTCGCATTCCTGCAGTTAATGTTCAACTTTGCATTTCATTCTCACACTCTTTTTTTTTTAAGTTTATTATTATTTTTTTTAAGTAATTCTACACCCAAACTGGGGCTTGAACTCAGGACCCCAAGATCAAGAGTCCCCTGTTCTTCCAACTGAGCCAGCCAGGTGTCCCACTCAGGCTCTTTTAAAAGTAGGAATGTGAGTGGTGCCTGGGTGGCTCAGTTGGTTAAGCAACTGACTTTGGCTCAGGTCACGATCTCATGGTTCGTGGGTTCCAGCCCCGCATTGGGCTCTGTGCTGACAGCTCAGAGTCTGGAGCCTGCTTTGGATTCTGTGTCTCCCTCTCTCTCTGCCCGCCCCCCACTTGTGCTCGCTTTCTCTCTCTCTCTCTCTCTCTCAAAAAAAAATAAAATGTAAAAATAATAATAATAATAATTAAAAGTAGGAATGTGAGTGGCGCCTGGGTGGCTCAGTCAGTTAAGCAACTGACTTTGGCTCAGGTCACGATCTCATGGTTCGTGGGTTCGAGCCTCGCATTCGGCTCTGTGCTGACAGTTCAGAGTCTGGGGCCTGCTTTGGATTCTGTGTCTCCCTCTCTCTCTCTGCCCGCCCCCCACTTGTGCTTGCTTTTTCTCTCTCTCTCTCAAAAATAAATAAAATGTAAAAAAAAAAAAAAACAATTAAAAGTAGGAATGTGAGGTGGAAGCCTTTAGGAGGACAAACGTGACATGGAAAGCAACAAAGATAGCCCTTCCAAAGCCTTGCACTCTACCAGAGGTCTGGGCAGCTGACTCCCTGCCTCTGCTTTTTAAAAGCCTCCTCACCTCAGTGCCGTCCCAATCCACTGAGTTGAGGGTTTAGCTGAAGTCGGAGACCTTGATTCTAGTGTCACCAACGCATGATTAGGTCATGTGGTCCCACTACACCATGTTTCTGAAGCGACACAGTCATGGGTGAGGACAAGGTGGTGGAGAACAGATAGTGGAAAAGGTCCCCAAAGATGAGGCGATCCAATAACTGATTAATGGCTTAGTCACTAAAGCTCTGAAGCAACTCCAGTGGCTCAGCCTGGCTGCTGCAGAAGCCAGGGTAGAAGAGGATGGTGAGGTCCTACAGAGCCTGCAAGTTGACACGAGGTCACGGAGAGCCACAAGTTTAAGTACAGGAAAACATGCGGACAGCGCCGCGTCGGGCCAACAAGGCCAGCTCAGGGACTGAGGAGCCCAGATCCAGAAGTCTAATCCAGGGGCTGGCAACAGCTCCAACCCACAGTTCGGACCCAAGCGAGAGCGAAGCCGCAGGACAGCTGACTTCAGAGGTCACGTGACAAGCCCCAGCCCGGCTCTAATTGGCTACAAAAGCTCGGCCTCCCTGACGGGTCTTCCCGAAGTCTTTTTTGGAAACTACATTTCCCAGAAGGCTTTGCGGCGCCTAGTTTTCCTACCTGGGTAGATGGGGCGGTGCCCGGTGGCCCCAGAGTCGACGGGTCTTTGAGAGGCGGGGGAAGAAAGCGCCCCGGGGGAGCGAAACTTTCTGGATTAAAACAGCCCATACACTATAGGCAGGGAAGAGAGCCGCCACTCTGTCGCCTTCCTTTGCGCAAAGACCTCTGGGGAATGTAGTGCCATGAAGGTCTTCGGAGCCCGTGGCGCTCACCTCTCGCTGGGGTCTCGGGGGTCGCGGATGGGGCCGAAACCAGTGGGGAAGAGGAGGGCCCAGAAGGGCCTTCCACACTGGCTCCCCCTTCTCCACCAGGTGGCGCCTAGCGCGAGCACCGACCCATTTGCCTCTTGGTTATCCCATGCTGGGATAACATTCTACCCTATAGTCCTGAGAATTCAAGTTTAGATTTCCACTAAGAACTTTTTTGAGGGCTCTGCTGAGAAATGGGGAAGCTATTTTAAACGAAACAAATGACAGCGGCCTTAAATTACCCCCATCCTCTGCTGCTCGCGGGACCCTTTATGAGAGTACACTGAACCATGGCGCTGTGCATATGGGGGATCCATTTTACATCTGGACCTCCACCGGCCAGTGACTTCCGCCGGCCGGGAGCGTCAGCTGTTCTTGCGGGTGTTCTCAACGCCAGGCTGGCCTCAGGGGGTACTTTATGACCCTCGGCCCGGGCCCAAGCCCAAGCCTTGTTTCTGCCTTGGAGGACATTCGTTCTGCCCAGCTGCAGGGGTGATGGTCTCATTTTACTCAGGGGAAAACCGAGGGTGTGGTGGGTAAGGCTGTTGACCTGTCCAGGCCATACAGCGAGCTGTGTAGTCAACTCAGCACAGTTGGAACGAATTCGAATTCTGGTCTCACACCTGTCCTGTCCACTTTGTGTGGTGTTAATCGCCTTTCCTCAGTTTTGCTGCTACTGCCTTAGGTTAAGTCATGATCATCCCGGCTATTCTAACCGTCTCCTCCATCCAGTATTTACTGAGAGTGCCAGGTGCCAGGCAGTGTGCTTGGGTGCTGGGGACGCGGTGTTGAACGGGGCAGACATGACCGCACCCTCACGGAGTTTACAGTCTAATGGGGAAGACAGACTGATTACAGAACACAAATGAGAATAAAGTTTCAAATAGTGGTAAGTAGAAAAAAGAAACAGGATGCTACAAGAGAGAATAATGGAGGGAGCCATAAATGAGATTGGGGAAAGCAAGAAATGCTTGATCTGAGACCTGAAAGCTGAGAAAAGGGAAGCTCTGTGACAGCCAAGAAAGGATTAATCAAGGCAGCGGGAACAGCAAGTGCAAAGGCCCTGAGGTGGGAAAGAACTTGGTATTTTGTTATTCAAGGAACTGAGAAGGTCTTTGTGAGCTGGAGCCCAGTGAGGTAGGGAGCAAGTAGAGAAAATTGAAGCCGGCCTCTCGTCCCCCAGTTTTGCCTCTTTTAAGCTGTCACACACTGACAATATAGAAACGTTTTCAAAACTCAAATATGATTTTACTCGCTTTTAGAGGCTTTGTGTTCCCTACAAGCCAAATTCCTTGGACCAGTGCTCAAAGACACTCATAACTGGATTTACCTTGCTTTCCAATCTCCCTTTCTTGCATGTGCTCCCTTTTTGCCGCTGCTTTGGTATGCCCTATTCCATGTGCTTGCTGAGCAGGCCAACTTTGATTCGCCCTTCCTATCTTGACCATGATATCACCTGTGTGCTCTTCCTCCTGTGTACTCTCCACCCTAGCCGTATAATCACTGGTTTGCCTACTAATCTCTCCCACGAGACAGTAAGCTTCTCCTCTCAGGAACTTGTTTTCTTTCTGTATATATCATGCATAACATGAGCCCAGGCAGTTGTTTTCATAACAGATGTCCATTGAGAGAATGAGTGGAACAGGTAGCCGTCACTAGCCTCCAGCTGGTACCTGACGAGAAGGTGACGTGGGGCTCCTATCCACATCAGACTAGAGAGTAGCATCCAAAAGGGTGAGAAGAGATGAGTAGGAAATCTGCATTTGTCATGGCCAGGCACTGTCTCATCCACTGTCTCATTTAACCCTCATAACAATTGTGGGTCTTAGATTCTTTTTGCAGGCAAGAAAGCTGGTGTCCAAAGCCTTGCCCAAAGATCACCCACTGATAATGGGGAAGTTGGGATAGGAACCTAGATCTTTTTTTTTTTAATTATTTTTAAAGTTTATTTATTTATTTAGAGAGAGGGAGAGAGCGAGAGCGAGCATGCATGCAGGGGAGGGGCAGAGAGAGAGTGAGAGAGAGAATCCCAAGCAGGCTCCACACTGCCAGCATGGAGCCTGACACAGGGCTCGAACCCATGAACCATGAGATCTTGACCTGAGCTGAAACCAAAAGTCGGATGCTTGACTGACTGAGCCACCAGGCGTCCAGAAACTTGGATCTTTCTGACCTTAAAAATTGAGGCCCTTGATACTCCTTCTGCTCCTTTTGCCTCTATTCTGGCGCCTTCTACCAGCACAGGAGCTATGCTGTGAATTAAGTTTAAGGAATTTAAAGGAAGTTTAAGGAACTGAACTCCAAGTGTCCTCTATCTCATGTGGGTCATTTTGTACCTCTGAGGATATCAGATCTGGAACAACCATTGTACTGGGGCTCTGCCCCTTCCAGAAACCAGTGATTCCTATCTGTCTCTGCTTATATCGGTGTTTACAGGGCCTGGAGGAACTGGTAAAACTCACAAGCAAAAACCCCAGGAAAGGGCACTGTTGGCCACAGCTGCCCTATAGAATTCTCTGAGATGATCAAAATGTTCTATAATGTGATAGAGTTCTTGCTTAGATAGTAGTGCCAGCCCTTCCCTCCCCTAGTAGTCTCTGAGTCTAGGCTGTGTCCAAGACAGCTCAGTCTGAGACTACAGACCCCTGGACTAGATCTTCACGGGCCCCCCAGACCCCAGCTATACCTTAGCTGTAGCTCAAGCCGTGTCTGAGAACACACAATCAGAGTTCAGACAGAGATGGCCAGTACATTGGCTGATCTAGCTAGTCCAGCATCCTGCAGGAGCCTGGCCCGGAGCAGATGCTAGGTTAACATTAGGTGAATGGATTTATCTTCTCTACCCCAGGCTGGGGCTCCCTCAGCTACTGGGATTGGCTTCTAGAATCCCTCCTTATCATGTGGACTAAGGGCTTTTGCCATCCAGGGAAGGTGAATGAAACTAGTCCTTCATAACCATCTCCATCCTGACTTTTTTTTGGGGTGTGCCAGGGTGCAACTGAAAACCAGTGAGTAATAATTCCTTGGAAACATGCTGGATCCAGCATTTTTATGTGACGATCTGAATTTTATTTTGAAACTGTGCAAAATGAAAACCCAAATAAGCATCTGCTATATATGATTAGAGGCAGTGTGGTTCTGGGGAAAGAGGACTGCTCTCGGGGTCACCCTGGACCTCTGGCTAACATGCTGTAATGGACAAGGTGCTCAGTGTCTTTGGGTCCCAGTTTTCTCATGAGTAAAACAAAAACATTAGACTCTAAGCTGCTTCCTACTGTTAATGTGAATGCTTAAAAAAATGCCTGGTCACATCTGCAATCAACCCACATTAAGTACCTTTCAAGTCATCATTTGTCTGAATCGAGTCTATTTTCATTGTTTAGCTTTTCTAACACCTTTCACTTAACCCTTTCACCACCAGCGCCTTCTCCATTTGCAGGGTTTTCACTAGTTTTTGGCTTCTTTAGATTCCAATAAATCCTGTTGGATTCCAGCCACCGAATCACCTGTTCCTTTGCCCTGCCTGGAGTCTCTAAAATCGCCAGCAGCCTTAGTTCCCTGACAAAGCACAGAGAGAGGTCTCCGTCTCCCTCCTTTTCCATCCCTCCCATTACCTCTTCCCTGAAAAAACAGAACGGAAAAATCCAGGTTTCTATTCTGGCAGTTAGCACTCTTACCACTAGATGGCACATGTGTGCAAGCCATCAGTCTTTGGACAAAAACTTAATTTTTAAAAAATGTATTAATATTCCACCTGAAACCATAAAAGCTTTGAGAGGAATTATACAAGTACAAAATATGCAAAAGGATAAAATGAAAAGTTGAAGGAATTGGAGACAATAGAGAACAAGTGGAAGAGGTAACTCTGGGATGGGTTCTCAGGGGGAGGACACTGAACAGTGAAGCAAACACCGGTGACGTCACTGGAGCTGTGTCTGTGAGTCCGTCTGTGCAGGCCTATGGTGTGATGCTAAGTGGGAAAACGCAGTTCTCTGGGGCTCCAGCACTGGGTTTCCAGGATGGGGTGAAGAGTGAAATTTGCACCCACCCCATCTCCCCCACTGAGGTTTGGGTGGAGTTTGGGACCAGGAAGCTCTCCTTGAGGCTGTGGTGACCAGTTTGTAAGGTAGCCCCCAATGACCCCCCCGCTTCCTGGTTTTCACACCCTGTGGAGTCCCCACTCACATATCAGGGGTAGTCTGTATGACCAGCAGAACATGAGACGAGCGACGACATGTCTTTTCTGAGGTCAGCTTCTAGAAGACACTGCAGCTTCTCTTTTGGTCTCTCTGTGTCTGTCTTTGTCTCTGTGTTTCTATCAGATCATTTGCTCTGGGGAAAGCTAGCTGCCATGTCATGAGGAACTATCTGGAGAGACCCATGTAGCAAAGAATTAGGCCTGGCAAGAGCCAACATTAACTTGCTGGTCCATGTGTATGAGCCACCTTGGAAACAAGTCCTCCAGTCCATCTCGTACCTGGACTGAAACCCTATGAGAGACGTTGAGCCAGACCATCCAGCTAAGTCTGTCCTTAGCTCTGTGAGACAGTGTTTGTTATTTTCAGCTGCTAAGTTTGGGTGGTAATTTATTACACAGCAGTTGGTAACTAATACAGAGGCCAGTGGAAACCCAAGGCTACTGTATCAGGTAATTTTGCATGGGTAGGTCAACTTGGTTTTAGACACCAAGGAAGTATTTAAGAAGCACTGTATGGGCTTTAAATCTGATACATGTGGGTGCCAATTCAGGCTGTGTTTGTGGAAAAACAGAAGTAGAGGGTCCTATATAAAATGTCTGCAGGGGTGCCTGGGTGGCTCAGTTGGTTATAAGCATCCAACTTTGACTCCGGGCATGATCTCACAGCTTGTGAGTTTAAGCCCTGCATCGGGCCCTGTACTGAAGCTCAGAGCCTGGAGCCTGCTTCAGATTCTGTGTCTCCCTGTCTCTCTGCCCCTCCCCTGCTCATGCTCTCTCTCTCTCTCTCTCTCTCAAAAATAAACATTAAAAAATAACAAATTAAAAAAAATAAAATGTCTGCAAAGGAGGTGTCTTATGGGAGTAGGGTTCTTAGGTCACCATGACAAGTAATTTTTGATTACCATTTGTCCAATATGAGGACAAGTTTTGCTCAGGATACTGGGTTTATTTTGTGCAGTTTTGTTTCAGGGCCTGCCCTAAATTTTCTTCTTCTTTTTCCCCCCTTTCTTCTTCCTGAAATGGCTAGCGCTAAGTAATAACAGTTCAGTTTCCCTGTGATGACAACTATCGAGAGTCTTTTTTCCCCTTTCATATTGACTTTGGTGCTGATTTTAACCAGATTTTACTGTAGTAGAAACATTCTGGGGATGAAGGAGCATCAGAGTGATTTGCCTCAGACCTTTGTCCCCCACTTCCTGCCCCCCAAGTCTGTAAACACTCCTTTCTCCGAAAGCCAGCTCTGCACTACTTCTCCTCCCCATCGTCCTCCACCACCACCATTATCACCACACAGCTATTATCTATTGAGTGCTTACCACATGCCCATCCTGTGTTATGCAGGTGTTACATGCGTTATTGAATCTGTGCTGGAGACTATGACTTGCCTTTGCAATTTTGTTAGCCCAGGTCCTTCAAGAAGCAGACACCAGGATGGGATTAATTGTGCAAGGGTTTTACTAGGGGGAAATGTCTGTTTCAAAGGAATTAGGAAGAGAGCTAGAGAAGTCCAGGAGGACCATCAGACCCCAAGTGAAGGGGAATGGAAGATACAGTTGGGTCCAAGTGTCCCAGAATGTCCTATATTTTAAGGAAAATACAGTCTAACAAAAAGGTTGGGCAAAGCTATCAGAGAGTCCTTGAGCCAAAGCCGATCAACAAAGGAGTCCTTTGTCTCTCGAACTGACTTTGTACCCAACCAAACTCAGTCATTGATGGCGGGCGTGCAGCCAATGAATTTCAAAGCACAGCAGCTGGCGTCCTCAGCTCTGTGCAGTAGGAAGTCTGTGGAAGCACATTTCTGTGGCTGCCACACCAATGTTTGTTCTCCTAAGTAACAGAAACTTGATTTATTTGGGTGGCAAAGACCTGATGCTGAACTAAAACATTTCAGTTCCCTGCCTTCCTTGCAACTGGTTGTGACTCTATGATTATATATATGTCTTCTGGTCATGCAATATATGCAGAAGTATTATGAGGACCTACCAGTAATGCTCCTTAAGGGGATCTGACTCAGCTGGAAGGTGCATCCCTTCTTTCCTTCTCTCTGCCAGGACTAAAGACAAAATGGCTGTAACCTCAGCAGCCATTTTGCACCAAGAGGCAGTTTATTAATAATGAATGGGCAAACAGACATATAGTAAGGGTCTTATCTGAAGCGGGCTCTGCACTGACAGCAGTGAACCTTAAGGTTCACTTAAGCAGTGAGGCTTAAACTCACAAATCATGAGGTCATGACCCGAGCCAAAGTCAGACACTCAACTGACTGAGCCACTCAGATGCCCCTGAGAGAAAAACCTGTTCAAGCTATTGCTACTTTGCGTTATAAGCAGGGAAATCTGGGGCGCCTGGGTGGCTCAGTCAGTTAAGCGTCCGACTTCGGCTCAGGTCATGATCTCACAGCTTGTGAGTTTGAGCCCCACGTCGGGCTCTGTGCTGACAGCTCAGAGCCTGGAGCCTCTTCAGATTCTGTGTCTTTCCCTCTCTCTCTGCCCCTCCCCTGCTCACACTCTGTCTCTCTCTGTCTCTCAAAAATAAATAAACATTAAAAAAAAAAGAAATTAATAAAAAAAATAAGCGGGGAAATCTAATCCTAATCAGTATAGTGTCTAATCTTCACCATGGCTCTACCAAGCAGGTATATCTGTGCCCATTTTACAGATGAGGCAAATGAAGCTTAAAAGGATTAAGTGTTAGACCCTAAATTGGAGCCCAGGGTAGTGCTTAGGATACTTTCAGCTGTGAATAACGTAACAGTGTTTATCAGTCTTCCCTGAACATAAGAATTGCCTGGGAAGTTGCTAAATGTACAGATAGCTAGTCCTCTCCCCTGGAAATCCTCGTTCAGTAGGTTCAGGTTAGGGTCTGAGAAGCTCCTTTATCTCAAACATGCAGTCCAGGCCATCGTTGTCCTCAGGAAAGAGTGTGAATCCCAGTGTGGGTGGAGACCACCAACAGGCAGCTCAAACAGTGAGGAGTTCAGTGCTTCCTATAAGAAGACTTCTGTGAGCATAAGAGTCGTTTGGGGAGCTTCGTAGAAGTACAGGTTCTGGCCTTTACGTTCATGGATTTGGAGTGAGTAGATCTTTTATGGAACCTGGGGATTTGCCCTTTTCAGACACTCCCCAGGTGATCCTGATGCCTGTGCTTCCTACAGTCCAGCTTGTGGGACCCTGGCTTCACCATGAGGAGCACACTGTTGGTGTAGAACGAGCCTGGGTTTGAATTCTGATGCTGCCATGTGTTGGCTAGATGACCTATAGCAGGCTACATAAGTTGTGTGTCATTGGTTTCATTGTTTGGGAATTGAAGAAAATAGTAAGGCCTGCTTCACAGAGTTGTTGTGAGGATTACATGAAATAATTTATGTAAAGCTCTTAGTTTTGCATGAATAAGTTTTCAGTAAATGGTGGCTGTTGTTACTATCGTAGCTCATGCATACATCTTGCAAAGAGTATGGACATAGAGTTCTGTTACCATGGGTAAGTTATACCAATCCCCAGGGAACCAAGATTCAGCAGCGGCTGGTACTGTACCTGGGACTCCCCCTTTCTCTCTCTAACTACATCTGGCCTTGGCAGTGACTGACCTGCCTGTGCATGAAGAAGTTGAGCAAAGGTCTTCTAGGATGTGCTCTTGTGCTCCCCCCAACTTCCCCCTCCCCCCGCTCCAAGAATCTGCCCAAGGATCATCTACACTCAATGGTGCCATTTTCTTCCTCTTGCTTCCTCCTCTGCCCACCACAGCCTAGATGCTGCTGGCGTCACTGCTTTGCTGATGTGACTCTCAGAGAGGTCTCCAGTGGCTTCTGTGTTGCCAAATCCAATGGATATTTTAAAGCCCTCATCTCATTTGAGTGCTCTTCTGCACGTGCTGCCATCAGGTACTTGTTTCTTCCTGGAGCTTTGTTTTCTTGGCATCTGGGACTCTCCTGCTCTATTTCTCCTTCAATTTCTTCGTCGGTTCCTCTAGCCTCTGCTGAACCCATGCCTCAGTCCTTGTCTTACACATTCTACCCTCTGCCCTTTTAATCCTTCCTTTGCCTCTAATTCTTTTCGTGGTTCCTTTTCTTTCTCTTATTAGAGCACACAGTCATTTAACTCTTCTAAGTTCCAGGTGAATCATCTCCCTTCATAGGACATCCTGGTCTAACGCAACCTTTTCCTTCCTTCCTCCATGGGATGGCTACTACAATCAGGCCCAGACAGTGTGCTTCAGACTCTCCTTCCCACGTCTTCTTAAAAGGCCTAATAACATCCACGAAAATGGAAAATGAGACCCAGATTTCTTGCAAATCAGACCCCGGGTTGGGGGGACTTTGAGATACCCTTACTTGTTCCAACTTAACACTGGTATTGGAGACAGAGTCACTCTGCAGGCTGAGTATATATCCATTCATCCCCTTAGCTCAGACCCTGAGGTCTTCTGTCCAGGTCATTGCTCCTTTAAGAGGAATTGGACCCATTCCTACTTCTACCACTGACTTGTTTGACTTTGGACCTAGCTTTTACCTTTCTGGTTTCAGTTTTTCCCATCAGTGAAAGGCAAGAGTTGGACTAGTTATCTCTGAGTTCCATTCTAACCACTAGCACCATCACGATCCGCTTTTTCTCCTTGATTTCAACCTTGGGAATCTGTAACAGAAAAGCTCTTTCAAGTGCATAAAGATGTATGCATACAGGGGCGCCTGGGTGGCGCAGTCGGCTAAGCGTCCGACTTCAGCCAGGTCGCGATCTCGCGGTCCGTGAGTTCGAGCCCTGCGTCAGGCTCTGGGCTGATGGCTCGGAGCCTGGAGCCTGTTTCCGATTCTGTGTCTCCCTCTCTCTCTGCCCCTCCCCCGTTCATGCTCTGTCTCTCTCTGTCCCAAAAATCAATAAAAAACGTTGAAAAAAAAAATTAAAAAAAAAAAAAAAAAGATGTATGCATACAAGAATACTTACTTGTAATAACCTAAGTGCCCAGCAAGAAGGGATTGGTTAAATAACTTATGGTGTACACACTCACTGATGGTGTTGCTCAAAGTAAACATTCTGTTTCTTATTGGTCTACTAGGAGATAAGGAGGAGCTTGAGCTAGAATGTAAATCAAATCAGTGACTATCAAGAACAACAAATATATATATATATATAAATATACATACACACATATTATATTTATATAATTACACATACATAATTAGATATATAATTAATATACATATATATAAATATATATATACAAAAATATGTGTGTGTATATATATATATATATTTGTATGAATGGTTTGCATTCTTGTACGAGCTCTCCCTTATCTTTTCTCAGGCGTGAACACATACTTCCTAGACTAGCACAGGTACACAGACCACACTTTGAATAGTGTTGGGGAGAAAAAAAAAATTCCCTCAATTCTTCTAAGTTCTTTGGCTGGTCTAATAATTAAACTGGCATAGGATAGACTAACAGGAGAAAAATGAACAAAAATTTAATAACATGTACACCTCCTGTTATTCATCAGGAAAAACAGTAATTTGCTGAAATGCCTAAAGCCATCATCTTAAATACCATCTTCATTTAAAGACAAAAGAGGATGTTGGGGATGGGGAGTCAGATATGGCAGGTCACCAAGAAAAACAGAGTGGACAAGGGTAGAGTTGTTATATAGATTTAAGTCCATGCCTTCTCCATTGATAATAGTGATTTAGAGTGATCCCCAACTTCCTGGTACATCAAAGGCGACACCCTTAGAAAGGGAGATTTCCCTTATACACGTGTATGTCTCTTACAAAAAGGTAACTTTGACTCTGTTTCAGAGCTTCTCTTGTGTCTGCAGTTTCCTTAAAAATAACCAGTTTAAGGGGTGCCTGGGTGGCTCACTCTGTTAAGTGTCCAATTCTTGACTTCAGTTCGGGTCATGATCTCACAGTTTGTGAGACTGAGCCCTGCGTCCAGCTTGGCTCTCGCAGTGCGGAGCCAGCTTGGGAGTCTCTCTCTGCCCCTACCCTGCTCATGCTCTTGCACCGTCTCTCTCTCTAAAAATAAATAAAAATAAAACTTAAAAAAATAACCAGCTTAAAATAATCAGGATGTCAAAGAGGCATACCTTGGGGTGGCAAAATTTTCTCCCTTTCAGCAGCATTGTTCAACCTTCACAAAAATGAGGTAACTCTACTTCTGCAGATGTAGAAAGATGTCTAAGATGCATTATTAAAAAAGTATGGGGGCGCCTGGGTGACTCAGTCAGTTAAGTGTCCAACTTCGGCTCAGGTCATGATCTCACAATTCGTGGGTTTGAGCCCCACGTCGGGCTCTGTGCTGACAGCTCAGAGCCTGGAGCCTGCTTCAGGTTCTGTCTCCCTTTCTCTCTGCCCCTCCCCTATTTGAGCTCTGTCTCTTTCTCAAAAATAAGTAAACGTTAAAAAAACTTTTTTTTTAAATAAAAGGAAAAAGTATGCTACAGAATAGTATGTTGTTTTCAAAAACAGGGACCTATACAAAAAAGGATACATAAGTGCACAGATATGCTGATAGATGTATAAAACATTTCTGGAACAAGTTTTTTGCTTTTAACTTTTTAAAAAATGTGTATTTATTTTTGAAAGTGAGAGTATGGGCAGGGGAGAGGCAGAGGGGGCGGACAGAGGATCCAAAGCAGGCTCCGTGCCTGATGTGGGGCTTGAACTCATGAACCGTGAGACCATGACCTGAGCCAAATGTTGGGACACTCAACTGACTGAGCCACCCAGGCGCCTCTCTGGAACAAGTCTTAAGAAATTAACAGCACTTCTGGAGACTGGAGCTGGGATTCTGGGATGAAAATTTTCTTTTTTTTTTTTTTAATGTTTATTTATTTTGAAAGAGAGAGAGAGCATGCACGAGCAGGGGAGAGACAGAGAGAGAGAGGGAGAGAGAGAATCCCAAGCAGGCTCCATGCCATCAGTGCAGAGCCCAATGTGGGCCCTGATCCCATGAACTACAGGATCATGACCTGAGTTGAAATCAAGAGTTGGGTATCCAACCAACTGAGATGCCCAGGTGCCCCCCAAAATTTCTTTTCTGGTGTATATCCAAACTGCTATTCAGTGGGTCTTCCCTAGTACAGTGTCTAGAATCTGTTCTGACTGGTCTGTGCCCTTCTTGACAGAGTTGTTAAACATGTTTTTGTTGTTGTTGTTGTTGTTGTTTAAGTAAACTCTACACCCATTGTGGGGCTCTACCTTGAAATCAAGAGACACATGGTCCACTGACTGAGCCATTCAGACATCTCAGTTGTTAAACATTTTGGTTTTTTTTTTTTTTTATGTTTACTTCTGACAGAGAGAGGGAGAAAGAGAGAGAGAGAGAGAGAGAGAGAGAGAGGGAGAGCATGAGCTGGGGAGGGGTGAAGAGAGAGGGAGACACAGAATCTGAAGCAGGCTCCAGGCTCTGGGCTGTCAGCACAGAGCCTGATGAGGGGCTCAAACTCATGAACCGTGAGATCACGACCTGAGCTAAAGTCAGGCGCTTAACCGACTGAGCCACCCAGGCACCCCTAAACATTTTGAATGTGATTCCTGCTGTACCCTTTTACTGTTTTTTTTTTAAACCGATGTTCATGTATCACTTTCATATTTTTAAAACAAACTAGTTACAGTGCAAATATGGATGCTTCTAGAGCCTCTATTTGCTGGATAACAAGCCTCCCTTTTTTTCACTTTTTATGCACATTCCCTCTGTTCTCACAAGCTATATGAATGAGGCAGTTCTCTCTGTCCTGTGCCTTGGAGCTCTTCTGCAGATACATTCACAGTAAGTCATTGTGGTTCACAGCCTAGTGATGAAGAAGGCCCAGGGGCCAGAGGACTGATTACAGTTCTAATTTACAATTATACAGTGATTTTTCACACTGCTCATGAAATTCTTACTTCCTCCTGTTTGAGTTGGATAGTTAGAAGGATCCGATTTGATTGAAGCAGTATAGGCTGTGATTATCCTAAGAATTTGGCATATTAAATTGAACTGGGGAGTTCTGGGCAACAAATGTAAATTATTTCCTCACTCCCATACAACTGTGTATTTACTGTTTGCAGCTGACCCTGTGCAGAAAAGTGAAATGACTTCTCTTAATGCCTTTGAAATGGGAACTGTCGAGACTTCTAAGTGGCCTCTTTAAACTCAAGATGCAAACAGATTGTGCTGCTGTAGGAGACTGAGTGGAGCGGAGACAATGTCCCTGGAGTCTGATAGTTTTTGATTCAAATGCTCTAGGCCTATTTGCTGTGGTTCTTGATAGAAAAAAAAAAACCAGATTTGTTTTTAAGTATATTTTGTTTTATTTCTATGTTAAAAAGAATGTGGCTGGCCCTTGTCCCTGATCCCTAGGGATAACCTCTAAAATCCTTAGAATTTCCTGAGGAATAAGAGAGTCTTTGTTATCCATGGGCCCTGAGAATTTATACTGATGAAATGGCTTAGTCTGGGGATGGGCCAAGCCAGAAAGACCAATGCTGTGATTAGAGAGTTGGAGCTTTGAGTCATCTGATATCGGCTTGACTACTAGGGAGGAGGGGAGAGGTGTAGATATGTAATGAAACCTCAATAAAACTCTGGACATTCAAGTTTGGGTGAACCTCCCTGGATGGCAATACTCTGTGCATTGTCACACCTCTGTGTGTGAGAGGGTAACAGCTCCTGACTCCAGGGGGAGAGAAGAATGGGACCCTCCCAGAGCCCCCTTCGCCTGTATGTTTCATCTTTTTTGACTGGTTCTGATTTGCATCCTTTTGCTATATAAAACAACTTGTAAGTATATCACTTTCCCGAGTTCTGTGGGATGTTCTAGTGAGTTACCAAATCCGAGGTGGTAGTGGGAGGTCCCGAATTTGTAGCCAGCTGGTCAGATGTGAGGGTGGCCTGAGGACCCCCAAACTCATGGCCAGTGTCTGAAGTGAAGGCAGTCTTATGAAGTGCTGTATCCTGGTAAACTCTGGCCCAACTCTGGGTCGTTGGCCTCAGAAGACTTGCAAGTTCCCTATTTATTTGAAGACATATAAAAATTAAAATTTATAAGAGTAATGAGTATTTACAGTAAATGAGTATTTACAAATACTCATAAAACCTTCACTTAGACTCCTCATTTGTTAATATATTCCAATATTTGCTTGTTTCTCTCTCTTATGTATATATATATATATATATATATATATTTTTTTTTTTTTTTTCTTCCTAAACAGTTGAAAGTTACAGACATAATATCCCTAAACACTATGTGGCATATACTTCCTGAGAACCAGGATATTTTCCCACATAACCCCACACCTAAGAAACTTAGCGTTGATATGATAAATATTCTCTAATATACCATATTTATTTCCCTACTGTCCCCCAAATATCTTGTGATTCTTTTTCTTTATACTTCTGATCTAGTCAATGATACATATTACATTTAATTGTCATTTTTCCCTCCTCCTTTAATCTAGATCCTGGATTTATTTTATTTTTTGCTTTTCATGACATTGATACTTTGGAAGGTGCCCCAGGCTACTTGTCTTGTATATTATCCTATGATCTGGATTTGTCTGATTGTTTCCTCACAATTCACGTCAGAATATATATCTTTGGCAAGAATACAAACTGATGCAGGCTGGCTGGGTCTGAGGACCCAGAGGGGGTCCAGCAGGATGAGCCAAGAGGGTCCTTGGCTTTGCAGAGGATAGAAATCAAACAGCCGAGAGGAAGTGAGAAAAGAGTTTATTGAAGATACAGAGATAGAGCAGATACAGACAAAGCATCTGAGAGACTCAGAAAAGATAGAAAAGTGAATCTCCTCTTTGCTTGGGGTCTGGGGTTTTTACTGAGGATGGTGGTCTGATATACATGTCCTCTCGGGCATCTTAAAACTGGTTAAAACAAAGACATGTGCTCAGATAGATGTCCTTCATAAGTCACTTATGCCCTGGAACCAGGGATCTTGGCCTAAGGGTGTCTGGAGTCAGGTCGTGGAAAATGTTCATGACAACTCTGCCCAGTCACACCTAAGATGTTATCTATTATGCAGGAAGGCTCCAAAGAAATCATTAACTCCTTAACCTTTACAAGGAGGACATACATCATCAGTACCATAAGGCACATGTAAAGTGGGGGCGCAGGTCCTGATAAGCACAGAAGCAGGAAAAGGAGCAAAAAGTAGTCCCTTCAGTTTCCCTGTCTCAACTACACAGATGATGTGCTGATCAAAGGTTTGGGTTGGAAAAGGGACAAAGTACATCAGCAGTGCGGTACAGATAGGCTGCCTGTGGCATGAGGAAGAACTGCGTGCGCCCAGGGTGGAGGGGATTTCAGAGCAGGAATGTTGGGATTTGCCTGAAGCTTCTTGTCTTCTCACTCTCTGACAAGACCTCATCTTAACCCATCCCAAGGCGTGGAGGGCTCTCGCCTGTCCATCTCCAGGGCAGACTGCTTCCCCAAACCCAGTCCTTGTTTTCTTCTCAAGACTGTCTCTAAGGTTCCTCGTACCCAAAATGTCCAACACTGAACCTTGAGTCTGTACACCAGCCCCTTGCCTGGTGTGGTTCTCCTCTGGTCTCACCATTTCCGTGAACGACAGCACCCCCTTCCGTTACGTGAGCTAGAAACCCAGGCATCATCCATGACGCTTGCGGCTCTTTCCCCTCCTGTATCCAGTCCAGTGGTAACTCCTGCTGTTCTGACCACCTAAATTCCCGTCGATCCATCCATTGTCTCTGTCTTCTGAGCCACCACCTTAGTCCCCGCCCCCTTACTCCACGCCTCCTTAGTCCACGCCCCCTTACTCCATGCCTCCTTAGTTCACGCCCCCTTGCTCCACACCCCTCAGTCCATGCCCCTTTGTTAATTCTCGTTTAGTCCACGCCCCTTTGGTCTATGCCCCCTTAGTCCCACAGCCCCCTAACCGCTCTTCAGGTTTCCACACAGGCTCCCTTCTGAATCTGCTCTCCACAGAGCAGCCCAATTATCTTCTTAAAATGCAAATTTTCTGATGGCATCACCCCCCCCCCCCCCGCCTTCTTAGAATCCTTCAAAGTGTTAAAGAAAATTTCAACTGAGAGAATTCGAAGATGTAATTGGCTTTATTAAGCAATTCATGAATGGGCAGCATTCTTGCATCCAGCAAGTAGAGAGATGTTTCGAGGAGTTGTGCAAAACGCAAGGTTTTCCTAGATAGGGTGGGTCACGGAGGTTATTGGCAAAAGGGAAGAAAAGATTGTTTCGGGTCAGGACATCTTTTTGGGGGGGAAGGGAATGGCAGAGTTGTTTATCATGCAGATCTCACTGGTAACTGATCAGGAAATTTCAGATTGACAGCTAAAAGGTCACATTCCCAGAATTGGTTGAAACTGCAATTAAGTCTTGGTTTGCTGTTGGGGGGGGGGCAATGAACCCATTTGGGGCTTGTTTCTTTTTTGAAACAAATAGATACTCGTTGCTCTTTCAACAAAGACTAAAATCTTTGCTAACCCCCCTGGCCTCCGTGTGCATTGTTTCCCGTGCTCTCTGCAGCCACACTGTCCCTTTTCAATCTCTTAAACCCCAAACAACTTCTCTCCTGCTCGCCCCCAGCCCCAGGTTCCCCAGAATGCATGCACGTGTGTTCTCACGTGTGTTCTTCCCTTCACATCTTTGCTCATTAGTCTTTTTCCCTGGGGGAGGCTCCCCTGTTACACAATCTCAGAGCACTGTATTTTTTCCCCCTCTTAGCCTGTATGACAGATTGTATTTCTGCAGCCCTTCAGTGTTTCTTTAGGATCTGTCTTCCCCACCGCCGAGCCCCGAAGGGCGATGCCCACATCGGACTTCTTGGTAGCCCCAGCATGTGGTGCACAGCGCCACCCTCAATAAACATCTGGGGGCGCACGACCTCGGCCTCCAGAGAATTCCAAAGGGTATGCGCGCTCATGCAAATGTGAGAGAATTCATTCCACGCTCTCTTACAGTCTTGGTAAGTTTGATAAAATATTATCTATTTTATCTGCTCAGTCTGACTTCAAAAGTCCATGGGGAAATTTTTATTTCAAAGCAGTTCCTATATTTAAACTTTGAAAAGGAAGAACGACCAGCATTTCTCCCATCTTCCCATTTCGTCTTGAGCCATCTAAGCTCGGAGGGTGGCCAAGGCAGCAAATGAAGTAAGAGGCCATTGATATGCAAATATGCCATTAAGATTGGAGGCCCCACCCCAGAACTCCATCTCAGTTCTTTCCAAGTCAAAGCCAATTTGCATTTAAAAAAATGAATCTCCCAAACTTGAAATTATTCTCCAAAGCTAAAATGCATAGAAATTAAACTATGGAAAATACTGAGGTTTCCATATGACACATTGCTGTTTTTTGGAGAGAGAAAGCTGGCTGTCCTTCAACACCTAGGTTCTGTTTTGCTTGTGAAGGGCTGCTGGGTTAAGGATGGACCCTCTTGACCTTGGACTGCCCGGTGTTTCCCTGAAGCATGGATACACCAAGTAGTTAAGGTAGATGCTTCTGGAGACATTGCTACCATTTTCAAGTTATGAAAACTGAGACTCAGAAGGATCAGTTGATGTGGTCAACATTCAAACCCTCGTTTTCAGATTCCACGTACAGAGCTCCTTTCTCAACACTTTTAAAGCGGTTAAATCCCCCAAAGTGCTATGATTCCCTTTAGTGATTCTCTTTAGAGCAGAGACCAGACCTGCCAATGCTGCTCGTGCCCACTCTGCCCAACAGATTTCACAGGAGCTTTGGCATGTATTTCTAATCTCACAGAAAAGAAGCAAAGCAAATTCCTTCCAGGTAATAGCATGAGGGTGGGGAGCCCTTCATCTGTCCTGCTGCTTAAACCTGGTTTCACACAAAAGCCCCAAGGGGCTGTAAAATCACTCTGTGGCTGGATGCCAGGGTCAGAATTGATGATTTGAGAGGCAGAGGAGCAGAGCTGCTGTGTGATTTCAGTGGCTGATGGAGCCCAGAGCCCAGCTCCCTACAAACCTAATCCCTGGTTGTCAGCGCTTTCCCCCTACCGCTGATGGGTGACGGGCCAGGGGCTCCCTCACCTGTTGTCAGCTCCCATCTCTGCTTTGAGCCTGAAGCCATGTCACTCTGGGGACTAGAATGTTTTCTCTTAGGGCACCTGGGTGACTCAGTTGGTTAAGTGTCCGACTTCGGCTCAGGTCATGATCTCATGGTTCATGAGTTTGAGCCCCGAGTTGGGCTCTGTGCTGATAGCTCAGAGCCTGGAGCCTGCTTCGGATTGTGTGTCTTCCTCTCTCTCTGCCCCTCCCCTGCTCACGCTTTGTCTCTTTCTCTCTCTCAAAAATAAATAAGCATAAAAAACCAAAGTATGTTCTCTGATTCAAATGATTCCTGTCTTCTCTGTAACAGGGTCATGGTAGGAGCAATGTAGTGGGTGGGCTTGCAAACTCAGCTGTGCACCAGCTCTGGGGTCTTTAGCAAATGACTTCTCTGGCCCTCAGTTTCCCTATCTGTAATAACAGACCCTATCTCATAAGTTCCCATGAGAATCAAATGAGATACTGTAATGGGAACACTTAGCTTGGTGTCTGGTGTCACAGATGAACAAAGCTGGACACTGGTTAAAAGTGGAAAGGACCGATGTAAGCAGCAACATACTATTACAAAAGGGAAGGGTCCAGTGTGACCTGAACTCAACTTTGATTTGTGCAGAGGTGACCGGGTGTTTTAAACGGAGAATGAAGGGTTAGGGAGGGGGGTGAGCAGGGGCTCAGTACCGTCAGGGCAGTGAAAATTTACCAAAAAGCGGGAGGGGGTTTGGTCCATGTGAAACCCATCTGGGTTTGTTCCTCCTCTCCCACCCAGGCTGGAGACCTGAGCCCTGTCCTCAGCTGTCCTCCGGAAGGAACGGTCAGTTCTTTTGGAAGCCTTGCATTTTCTCAGGCAGGCAATTTAAGGGGAGGCTAGAGTCACCTTCGGGATGCAGCCTTGAGTATGTTAGTGTTTGTTCAAGTCTTTTATATTTATTTATTTATTTATTTATTTATTTATTTATTTATATTTAATTTTGAGAGACAGAGCGTGAGCGGGGGAGAGGCAGAGAGAAAGGGAGACACAGAATCAAAAGCAGGCTCCAGGCTCGGAGGTGTCAGCACAGGGCCAGACACGGGGCTTGAACCCACCAGCTATGAGATCATGACCTGAGCTAAAGTTGGCTGCAAAACCGACTGAGCCACCCAAATGCCCCCAAGTCTTTTTTTTTAATGTTTATTTATTTTTGAGAGAGAGAGAGAGAGCACTCAAACGGGGGGCGGGGCGGGGGCGGGACAGATTCGAAGCAGGCTCTGTGCTGACAGCAACGAGCCAGGTGCAGGGCTCAAATTCAGGGACCCCAAGATTATGACCTGAGCCAAAGTTGGATGCTCAACCGACTAAGCCACCCAGGCACCCCTCCCAGCTTCCATCTTTACCTGGCTTTCTCCCCTGACTCTGAGCCTCCTGTGAGCCTCTTACTAGGCTCTGTTGTGATTACACTGGGCCCACCCAGATAACCCCGAATGATCTCCCCATCTCAAGAGCTTTCACTTACTCATATGTGGAAAGTTCCTTTTGCCCTGTGAAGTAACATCCATAGGTTCCAGAGTTTAGGATGTGGACATATGTGGGGGCCCTTATTCAGCCTACTGCACTAACCGTCTCCCTGGTGGGTCCTGCCAGGCTGACAGGGTGGCCACACTGGGAAGAAATGTTCTCATCCAGCCTCCCCTCCTTGTGCCAGTGCCACGTGGTGGAGTGCACAGCAGCAGTGATGGCAGTCAACGTAGACTACAAATCTGGAGTCTGGGCCACTGGTTGAAGGACAGGTGTTTCCCTGAGAGCCACCTGTTGGGGTGCGGCCGTAGGGCTCCATCTGCTGGAGTCACCTTGCCACATTCCCGGCACCTTTAGTTGAACCTCACACCTTTTCTGAGAGGCAGCTAGGGCTGTGTGGGCGTGCAGACATGTTCAGGTGGAACTGTTACTTCTGCGGAAGACTGACAGTAGGAACTTGGTCTCATGCTCCTTAGAGAAATGGGGAGAAGGCAAGGAAGCAGGAGACAGGCCTTTCAAGGGAGCCAATGGCAGGGGCCCTGAAATGTCACATGAGCCAAAAGAAATCAATACTAATCCATTACAGGGGCGCCTGGGTGGCTCAGTCGGTTAAGCATCAACTCTTGATTTCGGCTCAGGTCCTGATTTCATGGTTGGTTCATGAGATGGAGTCCTGAGGCGGGCTCTGTGCTGACAGCAGGGAGCCTGCTTGGGATTCTCTCTCTGCCCCTCCCTCTCCCTCTCTCTTTCTCTCTCTGAAAATAAATAAGTAAATATTAAAAAAAAGTACTAATCCATTACAATAACACCATCAACAACAATACTGAGCACTCTTGGCACTGAGTGATAAGCACTTTATTTACATTATTACTTATGTAATTGAAAATGATAAACATAAAATTGAAACAGTACAAGAAGATATAAGAACAGTACAAGAACAGTACAAGAAGATATAAGTCCCCCTCCCACCTGTTTCCCTCCTTAGAAGCAAACATTGCTTCTTGTATATTCTTCTAGAATTTTTACATCCATGAACCACCATACATGGGCATGTCCTTCAAATAAAAGATGGTTGCATCTCATACATTTTGTATTGCTCCTTTGCCTTTTGCGTGTTGCAATATATCTTGGCCATTTTTCCATTTTGGCCCAAATAGATTTATTTTATGTATTTATGTTTAGAGCTACACAGCATTCCATTTTATGGATGTGTCATAATTTCTTAAACCACTGTCCTTTTGAGGGATGTTTATGTTGTTCCCAGTCCTTTGTTCTTACAGAAAACAGGGCAGTGAAAATCTTTCTATGTATGTTTTTGTATACAAGTGTGAGTTTATCTGTAGAATAAATTCCTAAAAGTAAAATTGCTAGGTCTTATCTCTTTAGTCCTCACACAGCAACCCTGGGAAGCACGTGCTCTTATTATTTCCATTTAATATACAGGGAATCAGAGATACAGAGAGGCTAGGTAACTCGTCCAATAAATTACTAGCAGAGACTGAATTAAAACTAATTCTGTTGAGCATTGTAGAGACTACAAAAGACTTCTACGCACTCTAGATGACGTCTCCTCCTTCTCCTTCTTCCCCTTCTTCTTGTTCTCCTCCTTCTCATTCTTATTCTTCTTCAGGGAAACTCTACACCAAATGTTGCGCTTGAACTCACAACCTTGAGGTCAGGAGTTGCACGCTGTACTGACTGAGCCAGCCGTGTGCCCCTTGACCTGTTATTAGAAAGGGTTCCTTTTATTTATTTACTTTTTTTATGCTCAGGATCATATGAGCATCTGCATCTATAGCTGTGTTAATCATGGTAGGATAGGCTATGCTGCTGTAACAAATCAGTCCTCAGATCTGAGTATTTTAATAAGAGAAAAAATAATTTTTTGCTCTTGCAGAGTCTTATGGAACCTGCGGATGCGCTCCTCCATCTGGTGATTGAGGGATCCAGGCTCTCTGAGATGCTCCAACACGTGATTGTCAGCTTCCCTCAGCAGGGAAAGAAACTAAGAGGTAGCAGGAGGCACACTAGCTCTTATATATAGGTTTCAAAGTGACACGGGTCACATTTGTTCACGTTCCATTTACTGAAACCAGTCATGTGGCCCTAACTTAACTGCAAAGGAGAGTGAGAAATAGTCTTCCCTTGTGTCCAGGAAGAAGAAAGGGTATGGTGAGCATTAATTCAGTCACATATGTACATATCCCTACCCAACTCGAGTAGGGAAATAGGGAATTTTAGGGAGCTTTGCTGTGCAATGTGTGTAAAACTCCCATCTCCATTTCTCTAAGGAAATTTCAGGAAAGATTCCTTTGTCTTTCAGTGCCTTGGGAATTAGAACCATACTTTTTTCTGGTGTGATACTGGTCTGAGACTGGAAAAAATGGCCCAGAATCATTTGAGTTTCATTAATAACATTAAAAATATCAATGTATTCAATGATTTACTTAAGTTAGAGCAGACTCAAGATTATTCCTATCATGTCTTTCTCACTCACTTGATCCCACTGTGCTTTTGTAAGAGGGAGACAAAGCAGGCGGAGTAACTCCAGGAATCCTGGCTTACTTTGTGAATAATTCATTTCCATCTTATTTTTGCTACAATCACAGTAAATGAGTTGTTTACAGGCTCTTACTCAATAGCTATGAAAGTTACAAATTATTTTAGTATTTTAGTTCTCCAAAAATTTTTTGTTGTTACCATTTCAAGGCCCAGCCTTGGGAGCAGGTGGGGAATGTGCATGTCTCTAATCTTACACGTCGTCATGGCGGCAAGGGCAATGTAAATGGTCCCCAGGAAGTTGGGAATCTGGTTCTAGGAGGCCCCAAGCTGAGGGATGCAGTTTCTTCCAGTTGTGTTTGGCTGTCTGGATGGATGAGTGGAGAACGATGATAGTTGAACTCACTGAAGGTTGGGGTTCTCTTGGGTAGAAGAACAAAGAGGTAGATGTTGAAGTGTTAGCAAGAGTGCAGGAAGGGATGCTTTAAGCGGTTCAGGCTGAAGAGGGAAGAAGATGAAGAGGTAATTTTATAAAAAAGGTAGGAGTCCTGGTGCCAAGGTGTATCAGTGAGGACAAAGAAAAGGTATCATGGGGTTAAGGAATGGAATGAGATAGGAACATGGGCAAATATCATCAAATAAGTCAAGGAGAACATGTAAGGTTTGATGGGTCTTCTATAAGAATGTTGAATTCTCCCAAGATTCTGGCAGGAGCACTAAAGATAACCCAACAGTAGAGGCATGAGGCTCAAAGCAGAGAGGGTATTTTTATTACTGTTTATGTACTTATTTTGAGAGAGAGAGAGAGAGTGCACATGCACATGTATGTGAGAGTGTGTGTTGGGGAGGGGCAGAGAGAGGGGAGAGAGAGAGAATTCCAAGCAGGCTCAGCACTGTCAGCACAGAGCCTGGTGTGGGACTCAATCTCACAAACCTTGAGATCATGACCTGAGCCAAAATCAAGAGTTGGACGCTTAAACAACTGAGCTAGTCAGGTGCTCTGAAAGGGTGTTTTTCACATACGTGAAAATGTAGTGATCTGCTAAACTGTTCACAGTGGTTATTTTGATGGGGAGAGAGATACCAGTGGCTATTTATTTATACACTTCTGTATTAATTGGCTTGTCATAATGACCAGAATTGCTTTTGTAGTCTGAAAGCAAATCTACTAAAGTCAAGAAAAAACAAAAACAAAAACTGAAGACAACTAGAAAAACTAAAAAAGAAAACTGGTGGTCTGGAAGAAGTGCTTGCCACATAGTAAGCGCTCTATAATTGTTAATTATCAACATTGCCACTATTATCTTGGTTAATGGCAACACCCTTTAGGCCAGCATGCTAGAACAGACTTGTGCTGTCTCCTGATTGAATTCCTGCAGCTGCCTTTGTCCGTTTCCCGAATGCCATGCTGCTGATGGGTAACGAGACTCAACCCTACCGGCTCTCCCTCTCCATGCTTGCTTCATCGTGCTTCATACTGAGTTGTGTTCCCGCACCATGCAGTGATAACATCCTGGTGCTTGGATCTGGTTTTGGGGAGAGAGAGAAGACCCTACTCGGGTCCCATAAACAGCTGTTCCACCTCTTCATTAGCAGACATTTATTGTCACCAGTAGATACCATTAGTTTTCTACCTTTCTAGCCTTTCACTGATTCTTCTCTGCTAACAGAGTCTTGATTTTGCTCAGGCAGCAATGTGCCCAGAGTCAGTCCCTCTTCCCTTTTGATGTGCCTCAGCTCTGGGGAATGAGATAAAGGGATGTCTGCTGGGGCTTCTGGGAAACTACCTTTCTGGGAAGACAGAGCAGCCGTTTAGCTGTGAGTCTGCTTGGTTCTTGCTTTGTGACTTATCCTGTGAGGATGGTGAGGATGTGTTGACTTGTTGAAGCCATCCTAATGTCATGAGAGCAGATTGGAGGATGGCAGGGGGGAAGGATTCCAGGAGCCTTGGTTCTTGGTAACATTGAATTACCCCTCCTCCAATCCACTTCTGAACTTCTCAAGGAAACAATAAATGTTCTCATGGTTCAAGCCATTGTTGGTTGGGATTTCTGTTACCTGGAGCTGAGAACATTTCCTTGTGCTGGAGGCTGGGGGTTACAGCTGAATTGGATTCATCTCCTGCCCTCAAGGAGTTCACAGACCAGTGGAGAATCACCTCTTTTTTTTTTTTTTTTTTTTTATTTTGAGAGAGAGAGAGAGAGAGAGAGAACAAGCAGGGGAGGGGCAGAGAGAGAGGAAGAGAAGAATCCCAAGCAGGCTCTATGCAGTCAGCACAGACTCTGATGCGGGGCTCAAACTCAAGAACCAGGAGATCATGACCTGAGCCAAAACCAAGATGCTCAACTGCGCCACCCAGGTGCCCATCTGGGCCTGAGCAAAGTGCATGGACGGGGCTGAGCCAGACGGAGCATGGACGGAGTTGTGGTGATGCGGAAGGGTTGGGCACCTGGCCTATGGGACATTCGTGGGCTCACTCACCCTTATGTCCCATCATCTGTAGTCCCATCAGTCTCTCAGGACACAAGCTGTGATTGCCAGGAACTGGGTAGCTCTCTTTTTGAAGGCAGACGCATACTTTTCAGAGAAGCATTCAGATTACACTAGTGCTACAAATTAACACATTATTTTAGGCCATTTCTGGGCCATAATTTTATCCTCCCCTTAGCTATTTACTGCATGCAAATTTTCCACTCTATGCAAATCACTCACTTTATGCAAATCTTTTACCGTATGTTACCAAGCCTCAGCACCTGCGCCAGGCAGAATTGGATGATTCAGGCCTTGAAGCGTTAAAGTGCAAACACTTAACTCAAGTAATCTCTAGGGGGTGGGGAGATAGTTGAGCATTGGATGCTGGGGACAGCAGCCTTTGCAAACAGCCTGCTTCCCTTATAAGGGTGTGCTGAACTCTGCTGCCTTCCCCACCCCCTCTTCCTTAGTTACCTGCAAGCCCCTTCCAGGTGGTAATGACTATTTGGAGTAAATATTTTGATGTGAATGGAATGATTAAGTCCCGGCTGGCTCTGCACAGAACCTTAAGGCAATTAGGTTTTCCAATCAGTGCAGGCGAGTGCATCATTGTGCCCGGCTGGGCTCAGTGAGGCGCAACGGGGAGACTGTTTCTCTAAGGTAGGTCCCCGCGGGGGAGGGTGGGAAGCAGTGGCTGCCTAACCTTGGATGCACACTGCAATCACCTAGGGAGCTTGAAAAAATACTCATGCCTTGGTCCCATCCTCAAGTATTCTGATTGAATTGATCTAAGTTGTTATTATGCCTTAAGTTTGAGTATCTGTGGCCACATAATACAGGGCACAGGAAAGCCTCACCTAGGACACTGACTGTTGAGTTTCTCTTGTGTTCCTCGCTGCCCTCCAGTGGCCCCAGCATAGAGCATTACAACGTTGGCCTCTTCTGTGGGCACCACAGGAAAAACTCCAGAAACTCTTCTGTGTAACCTATAATTTATTCACTCCAACCCCTATGGAAGATAGTTTCATTTTAATGATGAGGAAATTGGCTCAGAAAAGTGGGGGTGCCTGGATAGCTCAGTGGGTTAAGCATCTGACTTTTGATTTTGGCTCAGGTCATGAGCTCACAGTCGTGGCCGTGAGAAATGAGCCCTGTATTGGGCTCTGCCCTGAACGTGGAGCCTGCTTGGGATTCTCTCTCTCTCCCTCTGTCTCTGCCCCTCCCCTGCTCACTCGCACACTCTCTCTCAAAAAATAAATAAAATAAAATAAAATAAAATAAAATAAAATAAAATAAAATAAAATAAGATAAAAAACATGAAAAAAAAAAAAAAAAAAAAGAGAAAGAAAAGTGGCTCACCTAAGGTCTCCTAGCTAGAAAGTAGCAAACAGTCAGGATTCCTGCCTCTAATTGTACAGCCAGTCAGTCAGTCCTAAGATACTGCTCTTCCTAAGATTTGAACCCTGTGACAGCCACCTCACTTTTGGTCCTAGATTGGGGACTGTGCACATTTAAAATCCCACTTCTCAGGCCATTGCCCCTGACTCTCTGTAGATAGGAAATCTGGGGTTCCTCCTTCCATCCCTGGGGCCATCAGGAGGTCCAGCACAACCTGAGGGGCCAAGGGGACAGGAAAGAGCCTTCCCATCAGTTCTGTGAACCATCTCTGCAAAGAACAGAGCTGCCTGTCAGAGGAAGGTCCATGGCACCAAGTGGGCCTGTTATTGGGTGGGGGCTCTGTGAGTGGACGATTAACAAAGACAGCAGTGGAGGACGATGGATTTGGAACCCAACAGACCAGAGAGATCCAATCCAGGCTCTGCTCTTTGGCGCATGAACCTGGAGAAGTTTCTTTACTTCTTTGAGCTTCAGTTTCCTAATTTATACGACGAGGATTATGACCACATCTTCCTTTTGGGGTTGTGGTGAGGACAGCCTAAGATGATGGATGTAATGCCCCTGGAACAGTGCCTGGTGCATTGTAGGTGTTCACCTTACGTTATGTTCTTTCTCTTTCTCTTTCCCTTTTCCCTTGATTTCCTTTGGTACAGCTGACATAGATTGTAATTTTTAGAGAGCTTGTTACTATATAGCAAACAGGATACAAAGGACATAATCACAGAGATGCTGAAATGGGGACATTATTGATTTAATTCTTTAATGTTAAAAAAAATTAAGCTTCTAAAAGAGCCTTTCAATCAAGCATATTGTGTGTTTCCGAAAACCTCAGCAGGATGAGCTTAGGGCCTGCTGTTCCATCCCACATCACAAATCTGCCTCTGCTGGGTTGTTCCTAGGACAGTAGTGAACGGGCAGCTCAGGAAATCCGCAGCTGGGCATTGCCACACACTCCGGAGGCCCCACAACTCTTTCCTCCTTGCCAGTCTTGCGGTGTGGCAGCTGAGCGTTCTGTGGCCATCTTGCTGGTGCCCCACTGTCCTATCAAAAGGCCTTTGCATGACTATTGGATCCAGGAATGAAGAAAGGAAGAAATGAGTGCTTCTCAGGTCTTGGAGCCAGAGGAGAGTTTCCTCACCTCCAGAGAGACTAGGGTCGCATGTGGCTTTCTGAGCACAGGGACTGGCAGGGCTGATAAGTTCTGTGTGGTCTGCAAAGGGCGGCTCCTCCCAGCCAACCTGCGCTGGGGCCTTGTACATGGCAGCTGTTCTCAATCTTTGCCTCCTCCAGGTTCCTCTAGGCTGCAACCATTTCCCCGATCTTCTGGTCCTTAGCTTTAGGGGCCCCTGGCTCCCTACGTTCTCATTTTGGCTCCATACCTAGTTCTTTCAAGCTTCAGTCAGTTTCTTGAAGCTTGGCTTGGCCTCATTCTGTTTTTCTCCAGGACATGACTTCTCGCCTCTGTGCGAGCCACAGGTACCACTTCCTTCAGCGGCTCCTCACGCTTTGCCTTCCCCCCGGCCACGGGGGTCAGTGTTCTCCAGCTTGGGAAGCTGGTTGATTTGGATTTCGGTTCTAATTCCAGCATTTACAAGGTACGTGCACGTAGGCATGCTGTTTTGTCTGTCTGAGCTTCGGTGAAAGAAACTGAATCTCAGAAAAGGAAAGCCATCACCTGTGTTGAGTGAGAGGCAGAATCCCAGACCCTAGAGCCAACACAGACTTCACGTTCCCTACATGAGGATCCATTTCTTTCCACCTTAAATTGGAATTTTTTTTCTTCCTCCCCTGACTCCCCACCTCTGCTTTCTCCTTCTTCAGACAAGGATGGGCCATTTCCAGGCATGGCTCTCAGCAAATGATGAAGTTTCTAGCAGTATGACCATGGGCAAGTTACCTATACTCTGGATTTCTGTTTCATCTTCTGTAAAATGAGGGATTCCGTGGGATCCACCTCATGCCATATAAGGTAACATTCGCAGGTTCTGGGGATGAGGATGTGGACATCTTTGTGGGGGCCACTATAGGAGGCCTTGGGTCCTGCATCCCTCTTCAGGTCTCTGCCATCCTTCCCCATCAGCTGGATGCCTGGCAGTCGACTCATCTCACCAAATCTCACTTGTATCTAGTTGAGTGGACAGAGGTCTTTTAGGGACCTGCTTCTGGCCCCCCTGGCCACCCAAATGGCCCAAGTGCCCCAAAGGCAGATATTTAAAAACTTTTTAATGTTTTCTTATTTATTTTTGAGACAGAGAGAGAGAGAGAGAGAGAGAGAGAGAGAGAGAGAGACAGAGGGCAAGTAGGAGAGGGGCAGAGAAAGAGGGAGACACAGAATCCAAAGCAGGCTCCAGCCTCTGAGCTGTCTGTGCAGAGCCTGACGCGGGGCTCAAACTCACAGACCGCGAGATCACGACCTGAGCCCAAGTCAGACGCTTAACCAACTGAACCACCCAGGCGCCCCCCAAAGGCAGATCTTTAAATGACATTCTTCAGGTGCCTAGAAAACACAAGCCTCACTCTGACTTAGGTTGCGAGGCCAGCCCCTGTCCCTTCTGATCTTTGCTTTCCTGTGTAGAGGGGGCTGTCACTTTGGCTGCTTCTCTGAGGCTTTGGCATTTTCCAATGACTGGGAATTACCATCTGGGTTATAGTGTGGGCATGTAGCTGGGAATTGCTATAGCCTTTTGTCTCCATGAGGGCAACAGCCTCAAAATAACATACAGACATGGGCCTAGCCTAGGGGATTTGGAGGAATGCAGCCGAAGCAGTAGATGAAGCTGTCTCTGGAGCCCATCTCATCTCCCTTATACACGAGCTCCTGAATGTCCTTATTTAAATTTTTTTTTTTAAGGTTTTTATTTATTTTTGAGACAGAGAGAGACAGAGCATGAACGGGGGAGGGGCAGAGAGAGAGGGAGACACAGAATCGGAAGCAGGCTCCAGGCTCTGAGCTGTCAGCACAGAGCCTGACGCGGGGCTTGAACTCAGGAGCAAGATCATGACCTGAGCTGAAGTCGGACGCTCAACCAACTGAACCACCCAGGCACCCCTAAAGAGGGTGGATTCTTGATATGTATTCATCTCTTTTCCCTTCTGGTGCCCCATTGTAGAAATGAAAAAGGAAGAAAGGTCCAATGATTCAAAGAATGGGAGAAAGGCCATTCATTGGTGGGTAAGAGATTTTAAGAAAGTTCTAGTAGATGGGAGGGAGATGGTGGATGGTGCCTGTGGAAGCTGCTGCTTGAGTCCATGAGCCCTGAAGATGTCAGCTACAGCAGAGGGCGAGAAGGAGGCATGTGGCTGAAAACAGGAATCAAACAGAAGTTTTGTGTATAGGAACATCAATGCCTCTCCCCCGACTCACATAGGCCAAGCAACAAAATATGTTCTTTTGTTGAAAAATTGAATGGTCTCAGAGAGATGGCCTCTGGCATCTGGCACCTGGGTTGGGTGGACTTATCCACTAGGCATCGTGTCTAGGCCCATAATATTTTGGGGGCCTCCCTAAAATATTTTAATTTGAATATATTTTAAAAATAAGAAAAATATAATAGTAAATATAAAACAACAAATCCAGCCTGAATTTTTTCATCTTTATGGCAACACAGTTATACATTTTTAAATACTATTTTATGGAAGAAGGGACCAGGAAGGCAAAAGTGCCTAAGGCCCATGAATATCATAATGTAAGCCTGATCTGGGACCCCCTGGCATGAGTTCCAGCTTCTAACCCATCTCTCCAAAATGAAGTCCCACTCAGATTTTTAGTGATTCACTATTAAAAATTAAGTGAGATCAAAACCTAATCTGTTATTGCATCAGCTCAAACAGTACTCGAGATGGGCAAGGCTGTGTTCAAAATCTTTAAGACCTAGTCACTTCAGGATCCCCCTTGGGTGTGTGGAACGGACCAGAAAGCCACAGTCCCCTCGACCTCTAGGGTAGTTGTCAGGCTAGCACAGATGGCTTGAGTCAGAAATAACTTGCATGTTCATGCAAGTTTACTGAACTGGGACCCAGGGTTGAGTAAGAGAAGACTCCTGTCCTCTGGTGTGCCCCGTGATTTTAGGGGCCAGGAACCAACCTGATACTTACAATACTGTCACGAGTGCCCCAAGAAAGGTGTGTGCTGTGTCAGGGAACTCAGAGGCTTGACGCCAAAGGACGTATTTTCTATTTCTTAAAAATAGAATGAGAATATTTTTTTAAAAGTAACTATTGGTTATTTTTTAAAATTTAATTTTTTCTTTTTAGAGAGAGAGCACACATGAGTGGGGGAGAGGGACAGAGGGGAAGAGAGAGAGAAGAGAAGAGAAGAGAGAATCTTAAGCAGGCTCTATACCCAGCAGGGAGCCTGATCCCACAACCCTGGGATCATGACCCGAGTTGGAATCAATAGTCAGAGGATCAACCCACTGAGCCACCCAGGTGCCCCTAGCAAGAGACTTGACAGGCAGTCAGAGATAGGGGATTTTTAGGCATAGGGAACAGTATGAGTGGGTGCTCAGCAATGTGGAAGGCCATGCATATTTAGAGAAACGTGGACAGCGTACTAGGGCTGCTGTGGCTGTACGGTTTAGTGGTTAAGCGTGTGGATTGTACGTGCCTACTACCTGGCCTTTATCCTCACTTCTGCTATTTCTTACCTGTGTGACCTTTGGCACATTTTTTTTTCTCCTTTTTTTTTATTTAATTTTTTAAATTTGCATCCAAATTAGTTAGCATATGGTGCCACAATGATTTCCAGAGTAGGTTCCTTAATGCCCCTGACCCATTTAGCCCATCCCCCCCGCCACAACCCCTCCAGTAACCCTCTGTTTGTTTTCCATATTCGAGTCTCTTATGTGTTGTCCCCCTTCCTGTTTTTATATTATTTTTGTTTTCCTTCCCTTCATCTGTTTTATCTCTTAAAGTCCTCATATGAGTGAAGTCATATGATATTTGTCTTTCTCTAATTTTGCTTAGCATGA
The DNA here is from genome assembly GCF_024362965.1 of Panthera pardus. Lineage (NCBI taxonomy): Eukaryota > Metazoa > Chordata > Mammalia > Carnivora > Felidae > Panthera > Panthera pardus. The sequence goes on along the minus strand of NW_026526821.1, from coordinate 18,541,068 downwards.
TACCCTCTAGTTCCATCCACATAGTTGCAAATGGCAAGATTTCATTCTTTCTGATTGCCAAGTAATACTCCGTTGTATATATATACCACATCTTCTTTATCCTTTCATCCATCGATGGACATTTGGGCTCTTTCCATATTTTGGCTATTGCTGATAGTGCTGCTATAACCATTGGGGTGCATGTGCCCCTTGAAAACAGCACACCTGTGTCTCTTGGATAAATACCTACTAATGCAATTGCTGGGTCATAGGGTAGTTCTATTTTTACTTCTTTGAGGAACCTCCATACTGTTTTCCAGAGTGGCTGCACCAGTTTGCATTCCCACCAGCAGTGCAAAAGAGATCCTCTTTCTCCGCATCCTCACCAACATCTGTTGTTGCCTGAGTTGTTAATGTTAGCCATTCTGACAGGTGTGAGGTGGTATCTCATTGTGGTTTTGATTTGTATTTCCCTGATGATGAGTGATGTTGAGCATTTTTGCATGTGTCGGTTGGCTATCTGGTTGTCTTCCTTGGAGAAATGTCTATTTGTGGCTTTTGCCCATTTCTTCACTGGATTATTTGTTTTTTGGGTGTTGAGTTTGATAAGTTCTTTATAGATTTTAGATACTAACCCTTTATCTGATATGTCGTTTGCAAATATCTCTTCCAATTCTGTCGGTTGCCTTTTAGTTTTGCTGATTGTTTCCTTCGCTGTGCAGAAGCTTTTTATTTTGGTGAGGTCCCAATAGTTCATTTTTGCTTCTGTTTCCCTTGATTTTAGGCACATTTCTTAATCTATTTTACAGCTTCCCCATAGGTTAGGTTAAGAGGATAATAAGGGTACCTACCTGAAAAGACTATTTTCGGGATTAATAAAATATACATCCTGGAATAAAGTAAGTGCTATATAAATGTTACCTGTCCTTATTACTTCCACCTGTTTGGACTATGGCAATTTCTTCTACCTCCACTGATGAGCTGTGAGCTCCTTAGCGGTAGGAACAATGCCTCTCTCACCTCTGTCTCTCTCAGGACCTTATACTATGTAGGCGCTCAATAAAGGCATATTGAATTGATCCAGCTTCTGGAAGAATGATACATATAATCAATTAGGCATTTTTTTTCTTGGTTCTGAGAGAAGGAAATTTAGAGTTTATCCCCCCCGGTGATGTCTTCTGTGTTGCCCGAAATGCAGATGGGGCAAAGAAGGGCAGCATGTATGGAGTATTACTGGGGCATGGTCCCCTGGCTAGGTGCATTTACATACCCAGCTTCATTTACTCCTCCCTACAACAGTGGGGCAGAGGTTTCCATACCCGTTCCTTAAAGGAGGAAACGGGCTCAGAGAAGTGGAGTGACTTGTGTGAGGTCACCGAGATAAGTGGTAGAATCAAAGTCTACCCAGGGAAAAATCAATTCAAAGTCTGGGCTTCTCTCTTCCAGAGCCTGCAGTGGCCTCTCTGGTGGGGGCCAGTATTCAAAGGTTATTGGTGTGCCCTCCTCTGGCTCTTCCTGTTTGTGCCATCTTTGCTCTAAAGGCACCGTTTGGAGATGGTATCAGAGCTCATCAGCTCATCAGCTCTGGTCCTTCCTCAACCTGATGAGTAACCACTGTAATTCACGTTTCTTTCTGTCATGTTTGCTGGGCCATCTATTTTCTCTCCACCGTGGCTTGGCTTGATTACCGCAGACTGAAAGGGGAGCGGGGCCCTGGTTCTGTTTGTTGTTACATGTGGATGGAACGAGGCTTCCTGGGTTAGCTGAGTCTTCATGCCCACCCGTAGTATGTTAGCCAAGAGCCTCTTGGGTTTGGATGGAGAGATTGTTGGGATTATTGGCTCTGGACATAGTTATTAAAAACGGAACAAATACAGGGACAGAGGCCACTCCTCCTACCTGGAGAAGTGTCCTCAGGGAGCAGGGAACTTGGCTGGAGGCAAGACAAAGTCTCCAAACTAGGCTCAGGCTGTCAGCAGGACTAAAGACTAATTGCTAAAAGACTCCGAATGATGTCTGTTTAAAACATCTTGATTTCTTCCCTGGCAGTCCACCTAAGTTCCTTGGTATGGACCACTAAACAGAAAGAACCTGCTCACTCCTTTGGAAGGAGAGACAAAATTGCTCAGACAGTTCCTGGAGGGAGACACCTCCATCCCTTTGAAGGTGGCTGTTCTGTGGGGACGCTGCAATTGCTGGCTACGGCCACCAGATGGCAGCGTGGAGAGCAGAGCTGAGAGCAGAGCTGGTTCTACTCTGGATGGAATTTACCTGTAGAAGGGAAGAGGAAGTGCTTGGGCTTCCAGGGACGCTCTGAGGAAGCTACAAGCTGGCTTGGCCTGGAAGAGTGTGGGTTTCTCAAGGGGAGAGGAGCACTCCTTTGTTCCTAGGTCCTCAGATCAGGGACTTGCCTTGGAACTCCGGGGTTGGATTCTGGGAGACCAGCATCCCTGGAGATTTTGTGGCTCCTGGCTGCCTACTGCCCTCCCCCACCACCATTGGGCTCGGTCCATTCATCAGGAACCCCCATCAGGTGAGAAAGTAGGAGAAATTTATCTTTTAGATAAATGTGTCCATGTTGCTTGGAAACAATGATGTGGCTTCCTGTACTGGCATCTACCCTAAGGCTGGACTGTCCCTCCTCAGCCGTCCACACTAGCTCATCACTGTGGGTCCCAATTAGCTGCTCCCTGATCACTCAGAGAAAGGTTTGGCAGCTTTCCGAAGATCAGAGCAACTAGACTATTTGCTTCTGTAATTTCATCAAATGAAAGGGCAGGAAATGCATTGCAACAAAATTCACTCTTTGCTTCATTCTTAGAATAATGTGTCTGGAAATGAATTAGAAGCTGATTTGACATGGATTTTAAAAGAAAAGGTCAAAGACACTGCAACTCAAAATATTCCTCTCTGGTTAGTCAGGCCTGACAGTCTGTGTCACAAGGGCAGCCCATCGAGAGGGGAGCAGACACTGGTGCTCATGGGTCAGGCAGGTGTTAAGTGCTTTCATCTATTTTTGTCTCTGTGAAGGAGGCATTATTATTATCGTTCCTATCTTACAGATGAGGAAAGTGAGGCTCAGAGAGTGTATTGGTTATATATTGCTGTGTAACAAATTATCCCAAAACTTGGTGACTTAAAATAAACATTTATTATCTCATGCAATTTCTGAGCATCAGGAATCTGGTGGTGGCTTAGTTGGGTGGTTCCAACTTAGGGTCTCTCATGAGGTTGTAGTCAAGATGTTGGCTTGGACTGAAGTCATCTGAATGCTTGACTGGGGCTGGATAATCTGCTTTCAAGATGGCTCATCAAATGGCTGTTGGCAGGAAGCCTTAATTTCTTGTCATGCAATGTCAAGGAGGCTCTGCAGAGGTCCTGAGTATTGGTTTAAAATGGCAGTTGATTTCCACCAGGGCTAATGATCCAAGGAAGAACAAGAGGAAGCTGCATTCCTTTTTCTGAAATAGTCTCAGACCACATATTATCACTTGTGGCATATTCTGTTGCTCACACAGACCAATCAAGATACAGTGTGGAAGGGGACTCTACAGGGACATGAATACCAGTAGCTTGGGATCATTGGGAACCATTCTGTAGACTGGCTACCATAGAGAGCTTAAGTAACTTGGCCATTGAGTGAAGAGGCAGAACGTTACTCAAGATATTCTAAGTTTCTTTCCAGTATGAACAGAGGCCTTGGAGTGACATTCAGATAGGCTAAAGATTTAATAATTCATGTTTTTCCCATTCTACTGAAAAAGTTGAAAAATGCTAGTAGTTCTTATTTGTCAGAATATGGGGAAATGGTCACTTTCATTCACTCTTGGTGGAAAAATGATCAAAACTTAAACTTTTTTTTTTTTTTTTGAGAGAGAGAGAGATAGAGAGAGAGAGAGAGAGTGCACATGTGTGCACAAGGAGGGGAGGGGCAGAGGGAGAGAGAATCTTAAGCAGTCTCCAGGCTCAGTGTGGATCCCAAAGCGGGGTTCTATCCCACAAACATGGGATCATGACTTAAGCTGAAATCAAGAGTTAGATGCTTAACCAACTGACCTACCTAGGAGCCCCAAAAGTTAAACTTTTCTTACCCTTTGACTCAACCGTCCTCCTTCTAAGACTATTTTATATCTATCTATCTATCTATCTATCTATCTATCTATCTATCTATCTATTACAGAAAATATATATGGCAGAATATGGCAGAAGTGATTATTTATATAAATATAGTCACACACAACACACATGTTTTTATAAAAGTATCATTTATAATAGGGAAAATTGGAGACAAATCTGGGTTTGGTTAAATATATATTTTTTTTATCATTTTAATGCAATGTTATACAACTACCAATGTCTTTTTTTGGTTTAGAATCCAGTCTAGGACACTGTGCTGCATTTAGTTCTCATGTTTTCTTAATCTTCTTTAATCTGTGAGAGGGTGTTTTTTTGGTCTGTTATAACTTTGATACTTTTAAGAGTACTGGTCAGTTATTTTGTAGACTAGACCCTTAATTTGGGTTTGTCTGGTGTTCTCTCATGATTCAGTTGAGGTTCTGCTTTTCTGGCAAGAATACCACACAAGTGATGTGCTCTCTTCTCAAGGTATCCTATCACTGATGTTGATATGTCTTATTACGTGTGGTATTAACTTGGGTCTGCCAGATTCCTTCACTGTAAAGTTACTGTTTTCCTGTTTGTATTTAATAATTATCTTGTAGGGTAGATACTTTGAAGTTATGCAAATATACTCTTTCTGACTGTACTTTCCAATGGTACTTGCTTGTGACAATTATTACCATGAAGTTTGCCTACTGGTGATTTTCTATTTCCATCATTCCTTCTATATTTATTAACTGGTATTCTTCTATGAGGAAGAGGTCTTTCCCCTAATTTATTTATTCAGTGATTTACTTATGGCAGTGTGGAAAATAAATTCTTGGGATGCTTGGCTGGCTTAGTCAGTAGAGCATGCGGCTCTTGATCTCGGAAACATGAGTTCAAGCCCCATGTTGGGCTCAGACCTCACTTATAAAAAAGATCTGTTCTTTACAACATTAGTACAAATTTAACATCTTGAATTTTGAATTTTTTTTCTGAAAGAAATAATCAATAATATTTGGTAAAACAATCCTCTATCATGCAGGGCAAGAGAGAGAGCAGTGGCTTTCGTGGGTAGGAGTCCAGCCTTATGGGCCAGAACAGAGCCTGTGCCTCCTTGCAGCATAGAGATTTGCAATTTCATTTTACAGATCTTGAAATGGCTCAGACAAGTTAATTTGGCAAATAATGCTGGAGCCAGGGTTAGAATCCATGTCTGTCTGATCCCAAGACTCACACCCATTCCACCATCCTCCCGCAAACATCTGAAGGAGGGGAACCGGAAGGTCCCTGGATTTATGCACCTAGGAAGTCTCCCAGCTGTGTTAAGCTATAACCCCATCTTCTCTTCATAGGGGACTCAGGCTGGAGACTCACTGTCCTGGGGCAGCCTCAGTTCTGCTGACTCCCTTTGTCTTAACCTCAGAGATGAGGTTTTCTTTCAAAGAGCCTTACAGTTCTTCCACCTGAGCACAACTCCACCTGACTGCAGATCTCATCTGCACATAACATAATTCCTCTTCAACACAAGGAAATGATAAATCAGCCATGCATTGTGTGTGCAAGTGCACGTGCATGTGTGTGTGCTGTGTGGTGGTGGTGGGGAGTGAAAGGGGACAGACTAAACACCCCCAATACCGGGGGGGAGGCAGGCAGTTCAAGTCCCATTGTTCCCGCAGCCATCTCCCATCAGGCTTGTTGAAATAATGGCTTGAAAGCTCAAGTCTTCTCTGAGTTTCCTGGAAGACAAGGCAGACTTCAGTTCTCAGCTTGAGCGTTGTAGAGGAAGTCTCACTTGACTCCCTAGACTACATCACACTCCCACCTCATCACACTGGCTCATGGCACTGGTGTCCTCCTTCAGAGCACTGTCCCAGGCACTATTTCAGGAATTGCTTGACTTCCGCCCGATATCCCTATTGGACAACACACATCATGGTGGACAACTACCATATTTCCTTTCATGAGCAAGAAAGGTGTACCTCCATAGATAGAGAATGGAAGACTTGAGAAGTATAGTCTTTCTGTAAATGGTACCTGAGAATTGCATGCCAGTTAGCTCAGTGAATGTGGATTTACTGTGGGAAGCTCTGAGTTTTCTGAAAACACAAAGGTTGCATGTCATTGAATCCACACTGAATTGGAGATTGGTTTTACGTTTTTTTTTTTTTTTTGATATTTACAAAGGGTGACAAGCAGGTCAGATTGTTAAGTAGCAGGGCAGACGTCCTTATGAAGATATCCAAAGTTGTGAATTCTTAGAGACCATGTGCTTTACACATCCAGACAGGCGAAGGGGTGGGAACAGCCCAGTCGTGTTCTCAAAAGAGCCACAAGATGGCATTGCTGCTGCTTCCCAGGCCTGACCATGGAGCCCCCAGTGAGGAGCGGCTGCAATAATTACTGTAAAAAGTAAGCAGTGATTGCCTAATGGAAACCCTGCTTGATTGGCCTGGAATTCTGACTAGTGATGGAGACTTCCTCACAACGAAGACTTTTGGAGGAGGCTTCAGTGAAAAGCTTGTCTTGGCTGTTTGCTAAAGGCTGGGTCTTTCCTAAGAGGAGATGTGGAGCTGTGGTGAGTCTTTTAGCATCAAAGCTCCCACTGGTTGTTCTCTCCAGCCCCAACCCGTGTCAGATGAGTTTGTCCCTCCCGGTCCCTTGCATCTTCTGCCACGGATCCAAGTTGCAAGTGAGGGGGTGTAACACGGAGCAGGGCCCCACTGGCGGTGTAAGTATCTGCTCTAGCTGTCTGGAGTCGGCCGGTCAGCATCTGTTCATTCACTCAGCGTGCACTGAGTTCTCGCCGTGTGCCAGGCACCGTGCTGGACGCCGGAATCACAGCTGCAAGTTGTGACTGCAAAAATCCCAGACAGGGATTTGGACCGAAGGTTCCCCTTGATTCAACCTGATTGTGGCCAGCCCTTGCTCATAGTGGAGACTCCTTTCCCTCTGCTCCAGTTTCCAGCTGGGGGGCCTGCTGAGCCTAAATGGCTGTCTTGCATTTGGTAGCTTTAATCTTGCCCTTGAGCTAATCTCCAGGAACCCTGCCCATCCTGAGGCACCTCATCTGGTGGACGAGGAAGCTGACCTGAGTTAGGGTGACCAAGTGACCCACTTGCTTGGGACTGGGGGTACTGGGGGTACGTGTTCCAGGATGCAGAACTTTCATTTTATTTATTTATTTATTTATTTATTTATTTATTTATTTATTGAGAGCGCATGTGCATGCAAGCAGGGGAGGGGCAGAGAGAGAGAGAGAGAGAGAGAGAGAGAGAGAGAACGAGAATCCCAAGCAGGTTCCATGCCCAGCGCAGAGCCGAATGAGGAGCTTGATCTCATGATCCTGGGATCATGACTTGAGCCAAAATCAAGTCAGACGCTCAACTGACTGAGCCACCCACCCAAGGTGCCCTTAGAACTTTCATTAAAAAAATTTTTTTTAAATGTTTATCAATTTTTGAGAGAAAGTGAGAGAGACAGAATGCCATCAGGGGAAGGGCAGAGAGAAACAGAGACACAGAATCTGAAGCAGGCTCCAGGCACCAAGCTGTCAGCACAGAGCCTGATGCAGGGCTTGAACTCACAAGCTGTGAGATCGTGACCTGAGCCAAAGTCAGGCGTTCAACCAACTGAGCCTCCCAAGTGCCCCTAGAACTTTCATTTTAAAACAAGGACTGATGGGCTTCCTGGGATGTGGGACTTCTAGTGCAAAAACCTGAAAAGTCCTGGGTAAATCCTGATGAACTGGTCACCCTCGGCCATATCCCTGACAAGCCCATCCTCCTTTTCCTCCTACCACCCAGGGTTTCTCGTCCAGCTACTAGACTGGGAGAAGAGATCAGAGCACTGGAAAGAGCCAGTGGACTGTGGGAAGGCCCCTTGCTTCCCTGGGCTGCAGTTTCCCCACATGGGGGGAGGTCTGAGCATGTGCCTTGTTGAGCATTGCTCCTGAGACTCTAGAACCCCCCTTGCTTCTGAGTCCTGTTCTTCCACAGTTTTGATGCTGATTCCTGCTCCAGGACATGCTCCTGGGGTCAGGCCTGGAGACTGCGGTGGAGAGGAGGACAGCCCCAGCCATGGGAGGGGCGGGGCTCACTCAGATACCCAGACACTCCAGATACAGTCAAGGGCTTGTGCCCAGTTCCTGGTGCTTCCTGACTGTTGGCACCAAACCCTGGCTCTGCTCTTACAGCTGGTAGGACTGTCTCATATATCCTATACCCACTGGCCCATGAGATTCATGGCCTGTACTTAGTCTCCCCAATGCCTTCCCTGCTCTGACCTCGTTCCGTTCCCTCCACTTCCTCTTTCTTTCCATGACCCTGACTTGAGTGCAGACCAGGGGTGTACATTAACCACCTCCAGTTTGAACCCCCAGATTCTGACTTCTTTTATTCCTCCTGCTATCTTGGATAGAACTTGCTGCTTAAGATCTGTCCTGGAAGATCCCCATTCCTGGTGGCTGGAGGTCACCCAGAACAACTGGTCTCATGTAAGGTATGTGTGTGGATGTGAGGGGCATTTGGGTGGCACCATAGGTCTTAGGAGAAGCAGAACTGAGGCTGGGTCAGGTCAGTATGAGGGGTCCTGGCATAGAGCCAAGCTGTCATTAATCTCTGAGTGTCATTCCGGGGAAGACTGGGATAGGGGGAGGTCCTAGCAAGATTTACCCAACAGGATCACTCCAGGGCAGTCAGAAACTCCCAAGTTTAGGATTTAGCCAAGTTAAGAAGCAGTGAAATGCCCATCTGTAAAGGTGAAAGTAGGTGACTAGTTAAAGTGACACGCTGTGTGTGTGGGGAATTTTGTTAAATGCCTTATTGGTTCAACAGCATCTTTTCCTCTTGGACATGATGCTGGAGGGACAATGGATGGTGCCAATGCCAAAGTCCTACCTGACCCACCTGCAAGGAATTAATAGATGCCCTTGTTGTGTGAGCCTAATGAGAGAGCTGGAGCCTCACTGGGGAGAGGACCCACGGTAGCTGTAAGACGGAGCTCTGAGGTGCAGCTGAGTGAGGCCCCTGGCGGGGGGCAGCATCACTTTGAGATGAGACCAGGGATGACCAATGAGAAGAGCTTGAGAACTTCCATCAGGGTCCTGCCAGGGTAAGGGAGGGATCCAGGGGCTGCTTGCCGCTAGTGAAAGAGAGAATGAATACCCACAGAGAGAAAGGATAGTGCTCTGTTCCCCCCGGAAGCGCCACCTGCTAGCCAGGCCCACTTCCACTGGGCAGCCTGCGACCCCTACAGCTGGGCAGAGCCGCTGTAGACATATTTCTTTTGAACCACAGCTCTGCCCTTTCGGACACTGAATGTTACGCATCATCAGAAAAGGACAGAAGAGCGTGGGCCCCTTGGATTCCCACTGAGGAGGCTAATTAACCTCCGAGAGCCTCAAATTTTCTCGTCTGTAAAGTCCTTTTCTTTCTTTTTTTTTTTAATAACAATTTCCTTGCAAGTTTGCTCTGAGGTTTAAATGAGATAAACAGTTCTAAGAGGTCTGGCACAGTGTCTGGCTCACGGTGAGTGCCCCGATTCCAGACCCACTGAGCTCACAACTCCCATATTTGTTTCATAAACCTCGGCCTTTCTTCCAGGCCCCAAGGTCACACTTGCATTGGCCTGCTGGGCAGAGTCAGCCTCGCTCTCCCTCTGGCCTGCCCTGCATAGCACCACAAATTCCGTCTCTAAACTCACAGGTATTTGAGAAGGTGTCAGTGCTAACAATAAATGGTAATATTTCACACTGCTTTACAGTGTTTCCACATCTTTGATTTTAACTTAAGCAGCATTAAATCTTTTCTAGAACAAAGATGGGGTATAAATGAACCTTAAAGCAAACACACTTTGAGGTGCTTGTGTGGCTCAGTCGATAGAGCATCTGACTTCTGCTCAGGTCATGATCTCACGGTTGGTGAGTTTGAGCCCCACATGGGGCTCTGTGCTGACAGCTCAGAGCCTGGAGCCTGCTTTGGATTGTGTGTGTGTGTGTGTGTGTGTGTGTGTGTGTGTGTGTGTTTCTCTCTGCCCCTCCCCCGCTCATGCTCTGTCTCTCTCTCTCTGTCTCAAAAATAAACATTAAAGCAAAACCACTCATATAATCTTTTTATTTTTTATTTTTTTGAGAGAGAGGGTGCAAGTGAGTGAGGGGGCAGAGAGAGAGAGAATCCCAGGAGAGGCAGAGGGAGAGAGAGAGAATGAGGGAGAGAGAGAGAAGTGGGGTTCACCCCATGCAGGGTTTGTGTTTATCTGATATGGGGCTTGAACTCACAAACCGTGAGATCATGACCTGAGCCAAAGTCAGATGCTTAATGACTGAGCTACCCAGGCATCCGGAAAAGGTGATTTTATTAAAGCAAGGGACAGGACCCGTGAGCAGGAAGAGCTGCCCACATACATAATCTTTAGAATAACTGGATTTGATATTATCCTCATTTTATTTTATGTTTTTAAATATTTATTTTGAGAGAGAGAGTGCGTGAGTGAGGGAAATGGATAGAGAGAGAGGGAGGGAGAATCCCAGGCAGGCTCCATGCTGTCAGTGCAGAGCCTGATGAGGGGCTCAAACTCACAAACTGTGAGATCATGACCTGAGCCCAAATCAAGAGTCAGATGCTTAACCAACTGAGCCACCCAGGCACCCCTATCCTCATTTTATACATAATAAAACATTAACCCAACTATAAGACTGGGTATGATCTTGTATATCCACCCCACCCCCCTTCAATTTCTCTCACTGAGAACCATTCTCTACCCTCCTTGCTGCTGCTGGGTCAGTCCTCCTTGTCTCTTACTTGGAGTGTTTTATATAGTCTGTTCTTTCTACTTCAAATTTCCCTCCCTCCATCCTACTGCCCAAGGCAGTTGCTCTAGAGTAAAAAGTAATCATGCTACTACTGTTTGAAAAGACAGAAACCAGTCCCAAATGTGCCTCTGGACAGAGTCCATATTCTTTAGTGTGACACACAACACTCTCCATGATCTGGCAGCTGTCTACCTTCCCAGCATTATCTCTCATCACACCTTGCCTGGCTGCCCGCTGGTCCTTCATCCTATACGCCAAGGTAGACTTTGCACAGCCTGATAGCATACTGGTTTATCTATTTTATTATTAATGCCTTTTGAAATATGAGCTCTTAGAGCTTTTAAAAAATAACTAGTTGAGCTCTTTTTCTGTTTTCAAATGAATTCACTCCTGTTATCTTTAGTTATTCCTCCAGTTCTCTCTAGTTAGGATTTCTTGGCTGTGTCTGCTCCCCGTTGTGCTCCCCACTTCAGGTGGGCTTGGTCTCCCTTGGCAACAGTGAGAGTGGGAAGAGCATCCCAGAAGAAGTCTTCCCTGCTTGTTTTGATCTTAGAATTTGCCTCCCCCATGCACAGTTAATTCTATGTAGCCACAACACCCAGTTGAACAGTCGCGGCAGTGTGTATGTGAATTTTTATATACATTGCATTGACCATCGAAAGCCTGGGAGGAAGTCAGTCTGTAGTGTCCCCAACGTTCTGAATCCTACAACTTTGGTTTCACACATTTACAAAACCTGAAATCCTCCTATTTTTTTCTCTATTCAGGTCCCTATTTGTTTCTCTGTTAGGGATCTTCCATTGCCACTTATCCTGAAACCATATTAGGCACACACTTCTTGTTTCTCTTATCATGCTATTTTTAAAATGGTGTTTGAGGTCCTAGACAGCATTATTTGTGGTCCTAGGCAACATTGTTTGGTACCTGTGGAATAATAATGAGAAAACTACAAATCCTACTTGTATAGGACTATAGAGTAGCAATAACTTGTACAAGCTGCAAAGATGAATGAGTAAAACTATTCATTGCAACAGTGTTTGTAATATCCGAAACTGGAAGCAACTGAAACATCAACCAATAGTTGACTTCTTAAATACATATGATTATACCCTGAACATATAGACTCACTGAGAGGAGCCTATATGCACTAATATGGAAAATGGTCATTTATATGGTTAAGTAAAAACAAAGAATTTTATGTCAAGTATGAACGTATCATTCCATTTCAGTTAAAAGAAGATTATTATATACATATATACTCATGTTAATAGCCTAGAAAAAAGTTGAAGGAATGTTCAAACAGTAACATTAGTTATGAGAGTGAGAGGTGTGGTGGGGTGGAATTATACAAATAGAGGACTTTCTCATCTAAGTTGTACATTACGGAATGTTTACTTTTTTATTTACAAAAAATAATATGTTACTTTTATCATCAGGAAAAAAGCTTTATATGTCTTCTGGGATACAGCCAAAGCTATTATCAGTGGAAAATTCATTGCCTTTAATACTAGACTCATTAAGCAGAAAGAATGAAAACAAATTTCTAAATAAATAAATAATGTATAAAAGTAGGATTCACTGAAGTTTAGAAATAAATGGACATAAGTAAAAGATAATAAAGAAAGTACAATTGAATGTATAAGGACAAATAAAAGGACCCAGGTTAGTCTCAACACCAACTGGATCCAGAATACCAAACAAGAAAGAAATCCAGCATCTATCTAGTTATGCTTTTGGGCAAAAAAATGGTTTGTAAAACACTTAAAAAGAACAACCAGGTCTTAGAATTTGTGGAGCTTATGGTCTAGCACAATTCAGTTTTGATTTCTGTTTGAGACAAAGATTGTTCAAGAGAGAGTTTATTTTGGGGTACCTGGGTGACTCAGTTGGTTGAGCATCTGACTCGATTTTGGATGGGATTGAGTCCTGCATTGGGCTCCACACTCGGCGTGGGATTCTCTCTCTCCCTCTACCCCTCCCCACCCCTCCACCCCCTGCATGCTCACTCTTTCTTGCTCTTTCTCTCCAAAAAAAAAAAAAAAAAAAAAAAAAAGAAAGGAAAAGAAAAAAAAGAGTTTATTTCCTAGTGATTTGGCTTTTTTCTTTTTTTTCTTTTTGCTTGTGTCAACTTTTGTGTTAGTGTTTATCATTAAGTTTGACTGTGTTGTATTTGAAAAATGTGCCATGTGCAGTTTCTATTTTTGTGAATTTACTGAGGTTTTCTTTAGAATTCTATAAATGTCCCATGGGTACTTTAAAAAAATATGCTTTTTTGGAGGGTGTAGAGTTTGAAACTTACCTGTGGATCCATCTTATCAATCTGATTAATCAGGTCTTGTATAGTCCCACTTACCAGAGTTTCCTTGATCTATCTTGAGATAAACACTCTGTGTCCCCTTTATCCCCCCAGGTTCTCCTTGTATTTACAACAGTTTTTGCACTACATATATGTATTTTTGCATTGCCTATTTTGATGACACATGCTACTTAGTACTTAAAAATTTTAAATGTCTCCATTTTCATTGCAGAATAAAACTTCCATTATATTTGGCCCCATTCTTCCAATTTCATATCTTTTTAGGTTGGATTAAATTTTGATCTTATTGTCAAGAGTGTTGATTTTTTTTAATATCACAGCTTCACTGAGATATTCTTCACATACCATGCAATCTGCCCACATAAATCATACAGTTGTATGTTTAATGGGGTTTAGTGTATTTAGAGAGCTGTGTAATTATCACCACAATCAATTTTAGAATATTTTCATCACCCCAAAAAGAAAACCTGTAGCCTAATTAGCAGTCACTCTTCATTTCCCCCAATCCTCTGAGCCTTAGATACTCACTAATCTGTTTTCTGTCTCTATAGATCTGCTCATTCTACACACTTCATATAAATGGAATGATACAACACAGGGTCTTTTTGTGACTGGCTTATTTTACTTAGGATCTTCTCAAGGTTAGTAACTCCATGTTGGATCCATGAAGTAATAGTACTTTATTCACTTATTGCTGAACAATATTCCATTGTATGCATATATCACATTTTATTTATAGACATTTGGGTTGTGTCCACTTTTTGGCTATTATAAACGATCCAACTAAGAGCATTTGTACAAGTTTTTGTGTAGACATATGTTTTCATATTCTTGGATATGTATCTAGGGATGGAATTGCTAGGTCATGTGGTAACTCCTTTTTCTTTTGGTGGTGTTCATTTTTCTCCTTACTTTTGGGTAAGAGTTTTCTGTCTTTATGAGTAATGGTAACCTTTTGTCTGTAACATATGTTGAAAATATTTTCCTAAGTTTATTTATTGGTCAAACAGAAGGTTTACATTTTTATGTAGTACAATCTGCCAGTCTTTCCTGTTTGGTTTCTATTCTGGACTTGATGTTTTAAAAAAAAATGTCCTCACCGGCCTGGAGTCATAAAACTATTTACTTAAATGTTCTTCTGGTATTCTTCTGCATACCCTTTTAATGTTTACATCTTTGATTTATTTGGTTTCTATTTCAGTGTAAGGAGTGAGATTGGCATCCAGCTTAATTTTCTTTTCCCCAAAGGACTAGTCAGTTGGGAGAATTTTAGCAAGTCTGTTTTCCTTTATCTTTTCCTATGTCTTGGTTCTGTGATGGTAGCAGCTTTAGCTCATTTCTGGCTGCTCCTTCTTGCCTCCTGGGATCTGAGGAACCACCCTGGATGCAGATTTGTATGCACCAAAAGTCCACAGTCCCTAGCTGGGCAATGAACATAAGTTATCAAGGAGGGCGCACCAAGGTTTGGCGAACCCTCTAGGGCACTTGGGTTTATCTCCACTTGCATCAAGATGAGATGGAACTGGGGGGCCCTTGTATTTCAAGGGGTAAGTTTCAGAGAGTTTTGTCAACACTTTGCTTTTTTGCTTCTTTTTATAGCAGTATTTTTTCCCTGACTTCCACAATGCCACAGATCTCAGTATCACCTCCTTCCCCCACATCTTTCCTGACCTCTAGCAAGGCTTGCACGGCCTAATACCCGCTCCCTGCCTCAGACTATAGGGGGAGTGTTATACTGTTCAATTCAGTGAGACTGGGTAACAGCCAGAGAGAGGGAGTGACTTAGCCACAGTCACTCAGCAAATGTATGGCAGAGCCAGGGATACAGCTTAGATGCTTAAATCCCTGCCAGAGTGAGGGCTAACACTTACGTGCTTCAGTGCTGAGATTGAGAGTTTCTTCTATCATTTTACACATTTACCATGTTATGAGGACACATTCTAGAACAAGTGTGCCTGAGTTCATATTCCAACTCTGTTGCTTATTAGCTGTGAGAATTTGAGTAAGTTACTTCAGTTTCTTGAGCCCCATTTCCTTATCTGTCCAATGAGGGTAAAATAGCACCTATAGTATCATTGTGAGGCTTATGAACTACATACATGTAAGGCACTTAGAACATTGCCTGTTCAAAGTGTTAGCTATTTTTATTATGTGGCTCTGGATACAGTGTCCACAGCAGTGGGAGATCTTATCTTTCTCCTGTCCATTGCTACGAGGTTTTGATGGTTTGAAGAGTTCCCTAATTAAAAATCGACAATTGTTTGTACAACCGTGAATGGCCTCAAAACAAATAATAAAAATAAAAATAAAAATAAAATAATAACAGTAGACACTGGCTCTTTCATGTGCCCATCTGGAAATATTGAGAACAAGAGATGTGGGTCTACACTGTGTCCTTGACTATAAATTGCAAAAGCCAAGAGAACTCATGAATAGATCCAATCAACACCACTCCTTGCTCAATTCCAAATGCAAATTGCAAAAAGAACTGGGTTGGAAAACCCTCAAGCATATGCTCAGATAATTTCCAAAGTTTGTTTTCAGTCTGCATCCTAGGGGACAGAACTTTGGCAAGAGAGCAAATACTTTCTACAAGGGGTGGCAGTGGCGGGGGTGTGTCTGAGGGATTAGCGGTGACTATGTTTCCTTTTTTGCACACACTTGGCCTATTGATTGTTTAATAATCAACTCTCCAATACACTTCCTACTGGCTTTCTTTCATTTTCAAGTTCCCTTAGTCGGTGCATGAACACATACTTCCCACCTCAAAGAACTGAATCTGTCACTATGCTATATTAATATCACACTGATGTTAAGACAGAGTTCATGCTTCTTACTATGGTGTAAGATCAGCTCAGGGAGAAGTGTCTAGTCTTTGTAGTATGTGAGAGGGTAATTCCAAGACAGTAAGTGTCTCTCTCCCAGTTGAGGCAGGAATGGATGTGGTGCAGTAGAGGCTGCCCCAGCCCGGGACTGGAGGTGCCTGTTGTAAATGAGCGGGGTGGGGGGGTGGGGGGGAGGGGTGGGGGGATGGGGTTGGTATTTCCTTGCTAATGTGTGTTGTGGCTGTGTGAAGTGTAATATGTACTGTGAGTCCCCCAGAAGATGCTATAAAGAGGCGTGATGTGAGCTGGAGGCTGGGAGGAGATGTGGGATGTGGTTTGTGTACAAATAAAGAGACAAGTTGATAAGCAGGGAAATGATAAAAGGAACAATAAAACAAAAGGCACGTAGGAAACCAAGGTTCTAGAAGATAACCTACTTTGGATGAGTGGGGGTAGAGTATGGGGATGATGGGGCTCAAGGACCCCGTGTGGATATAGGTACAGGGGCAGCTTGGGTCAAGGGTGCTGACTTAGAACACTCTTCTTTCCTTCCTTCTCCAGGACCCAAGGAGGATAGGTATTGGTTCAATATGGGATTAGGGCAGGGGTTCTTTATTTTCTTTTCAAATTTCTATTTAGGTTCTCCTTAGTTAACATACAGTGCAGTATTGGTTTCAGGAGTAGACTTCAGTGATTCATCACTTACATACAACACCCAGTGTTCATGATAACAAGTGCCCTCCTTAATACCCTTTATACCCATCATTAGTAAGGATTCTTAACTTGGAGTTCACCAAAAAGTCTTGGATAGAATTATGGGAGTCTGTGCACTTATAAGGGAAAATATTATATTTTTATTTTCACTAACATCTAATTAAAATTTACCATTTCCTTCATTTATTGAATGTAGGCAACAAGTTTCACAGTGTTAGCACTATCTGTGACTTTGCTCCCAGCAAAAGTCATTGATATTTTAATTTTACTTCACATTATAGTTGTTGCAGATATCTCAAACATTATTCATGCTCATCACTAGTTGGAAATTATGGAAGTTAGTAGATCCTCTGATAGATTTCGTTGTTTAATGCATTAATAAAGAAGCACATATGTTCCTATATCTGATTTTAAAAACATGTTGATAACTATATTTCAACATCTTCGATTTCTTCTGTTATTCACTGTGTTTTATTTTATGCATTTAAAGATATTATTCTGAGAAATAGTGTGCAGACTTCAACAGATTGCCAAAGTAGCCTTTGGACAGAAAAGGTCAAGAAAGTGGGTTAGATGGTGCAGAAAGGGAGCCGATAGCTGGAGACACTCTTACCCTTGAGCCTAGGGGAAGGGATTTTGGTCAGGGAGAAAAGTGAGAGGGTACTCTGAGAGGTGCTGGGACCCACGTGTCTGCACATTTTACCACCTGTTACTGCTGAAGTCTGTTCCTGGATGGTCCTCAGGCCTATCCTGGTCCCTGGGGCAGAAGATGGGGCTGGAAGGAGCTGGGTCCCAGGGGCTGTTGTTCAAGACTGGTGGACCTAGGTCTGGGAGGATGAGCTGGGATGGGGATGCTGGCTCTCTCATTGGTCCCAGATTCTCCACTGATGATTGAGTTGGCAGATCTGAGATCAGAGCCAGGCTTCACCCTGGACTCACTGCATCAGCTTAGACTAGCTGTGGAACTTCTGAGCCTTGGTTTCCCCATCTATGAATTGCCATTCATTCAACTAATTTTGAATAAACTCTGTCTGAAAAGGGATGTTCTCCTTGAAGAAGTGTTCCTAAACAAAATTGTCCATTTCTTTTTGTTCCTAGTCAAGTTGCTCTTTGAAGAGAAGAGCCTTGAGTCCTACCCAAAAGGGTCCAGCCTTTGGAGTTTGCAGCCCTGCTCGCTGACCCTTCCAGTCCTTCTGATGACACAGTGTAAAGTGTCAGGACCAAATTCTAGTGCTTTCTGCCAGATGAGACCAGGCTGCTGGATTCAATTAGAGCTGTCAGCCTGGCCAACAGGGTGTGCATTGTTATTTATGCACTGAAGTACCCTGATAATTAAACTCATTCAAAGTCACAATGATTGGTTACTTAAGAGGCCCCAGTAATCATAAGTGAGGACGGTAATTTGAATGTACGTCACACTATTTGGCTTGGAAGTGCAGCACAGTTTGTTGCAAGAAGGGCAAAGGAAAAAAAATGTTCATGTGTAAGAGGCAGAGCAGGAAGTGGGGCAAACCCTTCTGTGATCCCAAAGGTACCCCGAGGCATATCCTGATGACATGTCCTACCTATCATTCTCTTGGTAGGACAAAGAGGGTGCACCAAGCCCTAAGAGCCCAGGTGAAGGCCTCCAGGAGACAAGATGCTAGGCCATCGCTGAAGATGTCAACCTTGGCTGGACCTCACCTCTTCCGTGGCCTACCTTCCAGCCCTGGCCACCAGCCCCACTGGCTGCAGAGACCGCTGGATGTGATGCTCTGGCAGCAAGCTCTTCAAATCCCACCTCTTCCACTGACTAGCTGGGTCACCATTGGCTAGTTGCTTAGCCTCTTTGAGCCTCAGTTTCTTTATCTACAAAAATGGGGATAATGGTGGCTATCCTATCAATTTTACTAAAAATTATGTGAGAGAGTGTTGATAAAGCACTGGCTTAGTACCAGGCCTATAGCAAATGCCAAACCCGTGTCATGGTTGTTGGTGTTATTGGAGGCTTGCTGTGGGTGGAAGCGAACTTATCGGTGCTCCCTGGTTGTGCTGCTGTCTCCTCCCCCTTGTCCTCTGGCATCCTGTCTTCTGTACCGATTGGCTCCCTCCCTCCATTCATGGCAAAATTTGAGCTCATTTCTCTCTTGCCTTTCAGTTTAAAAACTTGGCTTGCATTTTCCCCAGGAACAGAACAAATGGGCCTGTGCTTACAGGGGCTACAGGATTCTGATAGGAAAGTTCCTCAGGATCTTGGGGCAAGATCAGGAAAGGTTGCCTTCTTATCTCAGTGCTTGGAAATTGGCATAAGTGAGAACAGGTGAGGGGAGGGACTTGGCCACTTTTTAAATGGAAGGGACAGTTGTTCCACTTGTGAGCGGTGAGTTCTTGGTAAAAGGGTGTTAGCTTTCTGAGGCCTGAGCGGTTGTGGCTGAGGCAGCTCTTTGTCTACCACAGACTCATTCTCTCCCTTCTGCCCTTCCCTGGTGAGAGGTGCCTGTATAGCCAGAAATCCCTCGTCCTGGCTGTACTTTGTTGAAATGCAGCCATATGACTCTCTCTAAAGGGATGTGAGTGGCAGTGATGTGTGCCACTTCTGAGCAGAGGCTTTCTCTTTCCATTGGCAGGAAACGAAGGACTCCCAGGTGCTGAGGGATGGCGGGACCACAAAAACGGAAGGTGCCTATTCAACATGTAGAGGAAAGCCACCTGTCAACTAGGAACACTTGTGTTGGCCTTGTAAGTGAGTAATATATTCCAATTGGGTAAAGAGAGTGAAAATGTGGGGTTTGTTGTAGGAGACAGTATTATTATAACTAATAAGGCCATCATATGTAAAATGGTTGCACTGGGTTGAAGTGCTCCACAAATCCAGGCTGCAAATACCCCATTAATTGATTTATTCATCTGTCCATTTGTAAAAGCAAATATTTATTTATTAATTTAGAGTGTGTGTGTGTGTGTGTGTGCGCGCACGCGTGTGCATGGGGGAGGGGCAGAGAGTGAGGGAGAGACAGAGAGAGTCCCAAGCAGGCTCCGAGCTGCCAGCACAGAGCCTGATGTGGGGCTCAAACTCACGAACCGTGAAACCTTGACCTGAGCTGAAATCAAGAGTCAGACGCTTGACCGACTGAGCTACCCAGGCGGCCCTGCAAATATTTATTGAGCACCTGTTCTAAGGTCATGTTCTGAGAGCTGGAAGTACTACAATGAATAAGACAGACAACAATGAGCAAGACAGACACATGCCATGCTCTTATGAGGAATTTATAGTCTGTTTGGAGAGAACGCAAACAAGTAAACTGATGATGAAAGTAACTTTAGAAAATGTTAAGGGCTACCAAGAAAGCCAAACAGGGTGAGGTGACGGGAAATGGTGATATTTTGGTAGGAGGGTTAGGAGAGTTCTCTCTGAGGAGGTGGCATGTGAGCTGGGATCTGGCTGGGGACAGTCATCATCTCCTTTCCTTCTTCCTGCATCATTGATGCTTCATCCCTACCATTTTACTTGCCCTTCTAAGACCATGCACTTCCCTGCCCCCATGCTACCGAGCAGTCTTCTCATCCTGTGAACTGCTTCTCCTTGTAGACCCTGCCCCAGGAGATGGATCCTTAGACAGAAGCAACAGTTCCCTTCTATCCATGTGCCCGCCTCTCCGGCAGCCAGCTGTGTTGTATTCTATTTGTTTTTTTATGCATCGATTTCCCCAGCAGCCTGTGACCTCTTGCTCATTCATCTTTGTATTTTAGACTATTGCACAGTGCTGGGCACACAGCGGGGGCTCACTGAATGTTTGTGGGTTTGATTTGAGTATAAAACCACCAGAAATGATTATTTAGTTCTGTCAGGAGCCTGCATAATGCATTGTGTTTTGAAAGCGGCTTTTGTTTAGTCTCGGTGTCTAGAACACCAGCCCCTTTAACTGTGTGCATATGGCGACTGAGCCAATTTCAATTAGTATGTGCATAAATACTCATATTTCTCAGACACAAGTCAGAATCTTTGTTTTCTTGTTTCTTTTCTTTTTCTGGTTGCAAAACACATCCTCTCTAGTTCTTGGTTAACCTGACAACACTTCCTCAGGTTGACAAAACAGTCCATTGGCTCCTTGATGAGGGGGGCATGAGGGTTTGGGGGTAGGGGTAGGATGAGGTGCATTTCCATCTGTGAAGGCCTAGACTTTGATGTTCCCTCTTCAAACTCTAGTCAGACTGGAGACCAGAGATGCATGGGTGAAGATAAAACCATATTTGGGGAATCTTCTCTTCTGTTTAAGATAAAGGTCATCCTGTTGTCATTTCCTGGGGGACCTGTTGCAGGAAGGTGGGGAGGAAGAGAAGAGAGCTCCTATTTGGTGAGAACTCTGGTTCTAAAATGTCCTAGGTGTACAAAATGCCAACAAGACCGGTCAACACTGTGGTGTTATTTATGCTCCAGAGTCCCCCATGGATCAGGGCAGGGCTAGACTTGACCCCAAACCCCATCCTTACTGGGGTCTTCTCCTTCCCTCCTGCCTTACAGGCTTCTCCTGAGCACATCCCATCAATACCTCCCATTTGTCTGAATCCTTGTGATAGGCTCTGCTTCCAGGGGCACTCACCCCCAGGTATCTATTCAGTGCCAGGTGCCACAGCCGGTCCTCACAACCAAGCCTTGAGGAAGGAATGACCCACACTGCCCCCTGGACACAGGCTTCCAGGCTTCTGTGAACCCATTTACTGCTTGGGGGACACAACTCGCCAGAGCTTAATATTCACTGGGCTACATCTTGCTAGTGAGTGAGGTTACTGCATGCCAGTGAGCCAGGTGTCTCTTCTGCCTGCCACTGGGAGGTAGGGACTGGCTATCAAGGCCCACATGGCTGGTGGGGTCTGTTCTGAAGACCTGGTCATATCTTTCCTTCCGTGTGGTAGCATGGTCATCCCAAGATACAAATCTGGGGGCAGGAGGTAGGGGGCCTCCCTCGGACTCCGGACTTGACTTGTCTGTGCTCTTCCGTACTGCCTTTCCTAGAGACCTTTGCACTCAGTCATTGTACATATGCCTGCCTCTTCACGCAGCGAGGATTCTGTGTCTTATCTGTTTGTGGATCCTCAAGTGACTGGTTTCTCAGCAGAAACCTAGAGGGAGAAGAGGAATGAGTGGTAGAGTTTAAGCACCAAAACCCTATCCTGAACACCTGACAAAGCCTACAAAATCAGTATGATTTCCCATTGGATGACTAATTAACCCTGACTAACTGAGGCTTAGGAAGTTTAGATGGCCTGAGGATGTAATTAATATTGTCTGAGCTGGGATTTGAACCTGGGATTGCCCGGTTCCAAAGCTCAGGTTTTTTCACCCACACTAGAGGCTGACAAACTACAGGTAAGATTCTGTGTTATTGGAACACAGCCATGCCTATCCATTATGCTATGTTATGGCTGCCCGTGTGCTACAGCAGCAGAGATAAGTGGGTACAACTGCGACCATATGACTCATAAAGCCTGGAGTATTTGCTATCTGGACCATTACAGATTGTCAACCCCTGGTTTACACTCTACTCCCTTAGGGAGTGTTCTTTCTATAATCCAAGAACCCCAAGACACTGAGGGGGTGGAAAGATACCTGATCTTAAAATCAGAAGATCTTGGGTACCATTCTGGCTGTGCAACCCTAGCCAGGTCTTGATCTTCTCCTAGCCTTGGTTTATTCATCTATAAAATGGAGATAAGAACAGCCACAATATAGTTTCATTTTGCAGATCAAATAAAGTAACAATGGTAATTGATGATTTTAGTTAAAGATTACTGAGTGCTTACTCTGTGCCAAGTATGTGCATACAGGCATGATCTCTCTGATCCTTACAAGTGTCCAGCACATAGTAGACATATAACAAGAAGTTGTTGAAGGGATAAGGGAGGTACTCTTATTCCCACTTCTCAGATAAGGAAACTGAGGCTCAGAGATGCGACATAACTTCCTCAGGCCTTGGCTGCCTGTAACAGTAGAAGCTGTTGGGTTCAGGGCAGGCACAAGGTGGGAAGGGTCACGAAGGGCAGTGTTGTCATGCTGGGGACAGGGTGTTTCTCCTGCCAAGAAGACCCGTGATCTTTGGGGCTGGTCTCCACTGTGGGAAGGGAAGATTGTGTTCCTCTCAGCTTCGCCTCCTTGGTGGAAATTCTGCAATTTAATCAGATTCTATTCTGTCCTCTTCATTTCCCCCTGCATTTTCTAGTGACTGGGATTGTCAGCAAACCCATCATCTTCTTGTTGATGCGCGTCAGCAAAACAGAGATTAGCTGCTTCAGGAAAGTGAGCACTTGGGAGTCATAATTATGAGAATTGCTTTTAGTTTTGGGTCCATTTGAATGAGTTTGAACCACATGCGAGCCAGACTGCATGCTTGAAAACCTTTCTAGTTGTGGCACTGGTTATCTTGGTTGTGTGAGATGTGGAACAGTCACTCCACCTTCACAGGGCAGGTAAAGCCACCTCTATTCACCTGCTGCTCCTTATCCAGGTGCACACTTGGAGATGGATAAATAGAATTCCTGAGAACTGCTCAGTAATGTTGTGGCGTCACTGAGGAAAGCATTTTGGTTCTAGGAAAAGGGAAAGGAATTGAGTTGATTGAGGGAAAGATCATTGTCTTAGTTTGGGTTTCCCTGGAAGCAGACTCTGAGACACGGATTGGAACGCAAGGGCCCTATTTGGGACCGGATTCCAGGAAACACCATAAGAAACACCGAGAGGTGAGACGGGGGAGGGAAGGAAGTGTATACAGGATGTGTTCTCAAGCAGATTGCCACCACGGGCAAATGAAGATTAATTTCACTGGGAGCTCTGAGAGTCAGAGCAGTAACACACTTCCAAGTTATCTTCTCAAAGGATGAGGGAGCTGGGTATTTGCAGACGAATTCCCATCGGTCGCTAGTTGAGGTCTGACATTATTAATTCCCTTTGTTGGAAGACCGCACAGATAGAAGTTGGTTGGCATGCCCTGAGATGGTATGGCTCAAGGGGATATGGTGGGGGCATGTACAGATTCTGCTACAGGCTCCGGCTCTGAAATCGGACTGCCTGAGTTCAGCCCTCAGGTTCTTCTTCCTATTTGCTGTGTGACCTTGGGCAAGTTACTTAACCTCTCTAGTCTTTATCTGCCAGATGAGAAATGTTCATTTAGTAGGTGATGGTGAAGATGAAAAGAGAGAAGCCATGCAAGACACTTACAGGGCCCCTGGCACAAGGTAAAAACTCAGGAGCTTTTAACTATTATTATTAATTAGTCTACTAAAATTGAACGGGGAACAGTCAGACATAGATGTTATGGGGTAAAAGGGACAAGGAGCGAAGAGTCAAGGCAGTTTCCAAGAGCTATGCGATGTAGAATAAAATAATTAATAAGGAAAGCCCTAGGGACCAGTCCTTAAAGTGGCCAGAAAGTGGGTTGTTTTGAGAATGGTGGACAGGAAGTAGCCATGGAAGAAAGGGTGTTGGAGTCAGGCCACATTCAGCTCAAATATATTCTTTCTTCTACCTAAAATTTGGAGATCTCTACACCCCCTTCTGCTGATAGGGATGTGGAGTCTCACTGCAGAACCCCACCTCCACAACCTCTTGTGTTGCATGGAGCCACAGCAGTGATTGGGGACAGAATTATTTGCAGCAGCAACTGGAACACAGAAGTCATTTTAGTCTAGAACTTCAAAGCTATGAAACTGAACTACAAAGATAACAACTTGTCTGCAGTAGGTGGCATTGCACGTATAGTGTGGCTTGGGGCCACTGTGAACATGTAACTCTTCAGCTACCTTTCAGGTCTTAGCTTGCTTGTAGTAAGGTCTTCTGTACCGTTGGTGATGCCCATGTAGCTTGAATCAAAAGCTTCTGTACCCATGAACTTGTAGCAAACTGACCAGTGTGCTAGGGGATGATGTCCAGGATGATGGGAAACAGCTGGGATGCGGGTCATAACCATGGTAACAATGGGTAACATTTACTGAAAGTTTTCCATGTGCCCAGTCGTGTGCAAAATGCTTCCCCACTTTTTTCTTCTCCCAACAGTTGGAGGGAAGGGTCTCTGCTAGGACATCCTGCACACCTCCCTTCCATAGGGCATATTAAGATGACCTCTCCCTGTTCCCAGTGGCTTTCTCAGGGGCCTTTTCTCCCTCTGGCCTTTCTCACAAGCCCCGAGGAGCATTCTGAGTTGTTGGACTGGAGAGGGAGGAGGCATTCTCTCCACCCAGCTTTGTGTCCTGCTCTCTTTCCCAAAGAGCGCATGTGCTGCACTGGGGGAGAACCGCCGGCTCATTGTCCTGGGCAAAGCCTAGGCAGTCGGAGGACCATTTTGTCTCTGGGTTCAGCAACCCTCCTAGTGGTTAGCAGACAGCAGCATAATGGCCAGCCAGTGTGAAACTGTGCAAATTGCCTCATAAATAACTCGTAATGCACAAGCAACAGGGAGAGACTGTAGCGTATGGATAAATGACTCCCTGCCATTTCGGGGTATTAAACCAGGGCTAATCTGGACCTCTCCATGGGGATTCATTAACTGCTATGGGTTTCCTGCTTGCAGACCTGCTGGGACGTGGGCACGTCGCTTGGCACTTCTCTCGATGTTGTGGTGGGGGCAACATACTTCTGGGCAGGGCCACTAGGAGGGGAGAGTAATCAGTACCTTTAACAAACAAGCTGCGGTGGGGGAGCCGTGCGGGAGCAGTACATTTTCTCTGGAGAACTCACTTTCTGAGGAAGTCTCTTCTTTGTGGGGTAGAGAAAAACATAATAATAACAGCTAACATTTATTGGGTGCTTACTCTCTGCCAGACACTGTGCTTAAGTTTTCTCATGCATCAGCTCATGTAATTCCTACAAAAATCCTACCAAGCAGATCCTATTATTTGTCTATTTTTTATAATGGAAGGAACTAAGGCTCGCAGAGGCTTTAGGTAATGTAGCCAGTATCTGCTGAGTGTGTTAGTTAGCTTTTGTTATGTTGTGTAACAAATGAACCTGAAATCTCAGTGGTTTAAAAATAACGGGATTTTTTTTTTTTTTTTTTTTTTTTTTTTTTTTACTCTTCTCTTATGCCACTCATGGATCACATGCCCTACTCTATCCGTCTTTATTCCAGGATCCAGGCTGAAAGAGTAGCTCCTATTTGGGATGTGCTATGATTGCGGTAGAAGGAAGCAAGAGTAAGAAAATTGGTGGAGCCAGCCAGGGCTGTTAAAGCTTCTGCTCAGAATTGGGATACATCACTTCTCACATTTCATTGGCTAAAGAAGGTCACATGGCCAAGCCTTCTTTCAATGGGGCAAGGAAGTTTAGTCCTCCCACAGGGAGGTGCTGTTTAATGAAGTGGGGGGGGTGGTATTTAATTCTCTTACAGGAAGGCAGAGAATAGAGAATCATGTAATCTACACAGGTGATTGAACTCAGATCTTTGTATTTGTTCTGTTCTTTTAATCTCTGACTTCATGGATTTGGAGCTGAGAGACCTGGGTGTGGGTTGTGGCTCAGCACTGAGAAGCTGTGTGACTAAAAGCAGATCTCCTTCCCTCTCTGGGCCTTAGTGTTCTTGTCTTAGCTAGATACCCTCAGAAGCAGGGCAGAGACAAAGATTTGAGTGCAAGTGGTTTATTTGGGAGGTGGCCCCAGGAAGCCCCAGTAAAGATGGGAAAGGAAGATAGGAGAAGAAACGAAGTCAGTAAGGTGTATGGTTATCAAGCAGGCTACCCACAGAGCAGCGGGGACCTAGTTCTGCTGAGAGACACATGTGGTGGGTGGGTTGGGGGAATACGCCCCAGAGTTATCTCACCTGAGGCAGGAGGAAGCTGGGCTGTTTATGTACCAGCTCCCAGGCCTTCATTAGGTGAGGGCTATTTCTGGGGGCATTTTGAATCTCTTGCAGCCTTAAAAAAAGCCTTTGGGGAGAATTATGTGTTTGAAATAAGCATCCCTTTGTATGCGGAGGTGAGAGCTGAAGTCCCAGTCTATACAGAGAGCAGTGTTGACTAGGAAAGCTTTAAGGGCCCTTCTGCTTTTTGTCACCTGTGTCCATAGCCCTTGCCTGGCACTGGGCCAGGACCTCAGTAATGGGTCGAGTGAGGGGTGATGGGTATTTGCATTTCCCCCCCCACCCTCCTGTGCGTTACCCTGACCCACTAGCAGCTCTCTTTCTTCCCTTTCCAATGCTTCCTCTCTGCTTTGCAGGATGCTCCGTCCGGCTCTGGCCCAGCAGCCCTTCCCCTTCGAGGCTCTGGCTACCCCCCTTTCTGGGCGCTGCAGCCCTACTGCTCAGCTTGAGCTGAGGGTGCTCTTCCCCCCACATCCCATGCTTTCCACGGTCACAGGGAGGCAGCATCAATGATGTCCTCATTTCCCACTGCCACTTGCAAACCAGGCTCTCCCATTCTATGCAAGATGCTCTTTTGCTCTGAAGCCCTTGCCCTGGCTCTCTCCCAGCCACTTTGCTCTCATCCTCCATTCGCCCCTCCCCCCACACCCCCTACCAAGCTGCATCCTCCCTAAGGCCGCCCTTCCAGCCTGCTTTCCCTGTCTGAGCCATCTTCCGGGGCCTCTCCCTTATCTACAAGGTTGAAGTGTTCCACACCTGGAGTTCTTGCCCCCACATCCCTGCCTAGCTCAGGCCGTCTACACCTCTCTCCAAGCTTCCAGACTCCCTCCCAGTCACCACAGGGCAGAGTCTGAGCTGACCAGTCTGGCACTTGGGGCCCTGGGTGAATTAGTCTCTTTTGTCAAAATCAGCCCCCTTGCTGCTTTCACCCCACATTTTATGATGAGACTTTGCACATGCTGTTCCCTTTCCTTGGTATGCTGATCCCTGCCTTGTCTACTTGCCTATTTCCTACTGACCTCTCAGGACTGGCTGAGCCAGGGCTGCAGCAGAGTGGAGGGAGGGGGATATACTTGAAGATGGAAGCTGAAGGGCCAGAGGGAGGGACTGAGGGGCTTCCCTGAGGCCCTCACTAGCTCAACCTCCAAGCTTCCTGAGCCTCTCTTCTCCAGGAGCTACTGCCTCTGGCAATTTGAAGTCCTGCCCCAGGCCGCTCCTTGTGGCCCTGGAGGCCTTGTGGGTGTCTCACTGTGCACGGGGTCTGATATTAGTTTCCTGACTTCCACATGCCGTGATTGCTGACTCACTCTTAATTCTCCGTCTGGCAAGGCGATACAGCTTAAGACTGTGGGCCTTCAAGCCCTGCTGCCCAGGTTCAAATTCCAGCACTGTCTCTTACAAGCCATATAGCATTAGGCAAGTGACTGAACCTCTCTGTGCTTTAGTTTCCCACTTGTAAAGTGAGCTCATACCTAGGTTGTTTCGAGGATCACACCGGGCCGGAGTGTGTGAAGGCACAATGGTGCCTGCTCCAATAAGTATGATATCAGTGTTTTCCTCTTTCCCCTCCAGTTGGCTGGCCTGAGGCCCTGATGCGAGGCTGACAGTCGGGCACACGGAACCAGACTGAGCATCCGCTTCTTGTCAGGGAGCACTGTGTGGCTGCCGGCTACGTCTCTGGTGAGTGCTCCTGTCTCTGTTCTTTGAAGGGCTTGCTCTGCAGGAGGATGTCCTTGGGCAAGAAGCAGGTCTGCTAACTCCGTCCCCCTCCCCCCAACCCCCGTGCTTCTGCCCACCCTCTCCAAGGCTCTCTCAGAGACTTCACTCCTTGTTCAGCCTCATCAACGCTTTATTATCAAATCCTTTTCCAGCTCTCTGTCCAGAGTCATCATAATTATAATCACTACTGCAATCACGTCCAACTTCTTAGCCCCCCACCGAAGCGTGAGAGCATCGGCACTGGCCTAAGAGGCCTGTCTGTCCCACCGCAGCACCCTGGGAACTGCGTGGCTGTCCCCTCCCCATCCGTCCCCCCATATGGTAGTGGTCGTGGGGCCTTGTCCTCACTCGTGGAGGTGCCTCCTTTATTCAAATACTCTGTCCCAGACCTCACCACTCTGGGAACAGTGTGCCCCCTGGGACAGTGGTGGCCATGGGGCCTTGCCGCGCATCCTCAGAGAGGTCTCTTACATTTAGACTCTCCAATCCCAAGTGCACTGCTCCCTGGAGCCCCGTCTGCTCCTGGTGGACCTGCACCGAGGAACGTGGACCAGCGTCACACCAGGTGGGGGATGACAGTTTTTCTTGCGTCCTTCTGTGATGCTCTTTTGGCGTTTCTCCTGCTGTTCCTGACATGAGTGCTGCCTGAAAAGTGCTGAGTGAAAGGCAGATGGGGCTGCTGACAGGGGGTGGGGGTCTTCCTGGGGTCTGGGTGGAGGAGGTGAGATCCCGGGGGCAAGAGAACACGTGCTGCCTTCACGTGACAGAAGTGACAGAATCGGGCGTGCCAACATTTCACAGGGTCTCCAGAGAGCTCCAGGTCTCCAGGGTTTCCACACCGTGAAGTGCTTTGCCCTCTGTTAGAGGCTGAACTCTGTGCCCCCGCAAATTTATATGCTGAACTCTTGACCCCCAGGACCTCAGAATGTGGCTGTCTGGAGTAAAGGGCCTTTAAAGGGATGATGATATTAAAAATGCTTCTTGAGGGTGGGTCCTCATCTAGTGACTGGTGTCCTTATAAGAAGAGGCAATTGGGACCCAGCACAGAGGGAAGGCCGTATGGAAACACCTGCAAGCCAGAGAGAAACCAGAAGTCAGACCTGCCCACACCTTGATCTGAGACTCCTGCTAAGCAACCGCCCCCCCCCCCCCCCCCAGCCCCCGGTCTGTGGTACTTTGCTATGGCACCCCTAGCAGATGAATACACCTGCCTTTTGTTCATTTCCTTTTGGGCACATGGGGGGCCCGCATGAATCAGTCTCCTGAGATGGTCACTTAGGAGGCAGGGGCTAAGTGGATTAAGTGTTGGTTCAGGAGAGATTTTTCCAATAGCCAGAACACCCAGACCACTCAAGATGCCCTCTTGTGGTGGAGGGTATCTGGGAGGCAAAGCAGCAATTTCTTGCTTGTACAGCTAGGTAGCAATCATTCATTAACTGCATTCTCTGTGCGGGGCACTGTGCCCATCTCTTCATGAGCATTGTCTATTGTATCCTAATAGTAATCCAGTGAAGCAGTTTCTATATAGAGCCTCATTTTGTGGAGGAGGAAATTAAAGCTCAGAGAGGTCAAGTAACATGCCCAAGAGCACACAGCCCCGGAGTGGCAAGGCTGGTATGTGAACACAGTGTTGTGTCCTGCTGCTCAGGGACTATGTCATCAGGACTTTGAGAAGTCCTAGAGGTCACTCCTGCTTCCCACAAAAAACCCCTTCAGATGTTCTGTCTGTATAACCTTGCTTTTCTTTCATGGGCCCCCCTGAAGGGGAAGCCTTACCTAAACCCCAGGAGATGCTGGGAGCAAGAGGTGGGTGTCCCAGGGGCCTGTGTATTGGCCTGTGGCCAGTGGTCAGGGTACAGCAGTCTTCCCTGTGTGTGGAAAAGTGCTATGCTGGTGACTTTAGCCCCGTGGAGCACCTTCCATACACATTGGCTGTGGCACAGTGTGGCTTCTAGGTGGAGGGCAGAGGTCAGTGTCAGTGGTTTGCCAGACTTGCAAGTCTCTATAGCAGACCCGCCCTGCAGCTAGAGACAGAGCTGAGACAGGAGGTAGCTGAGATGACTGGTGTAATATCCTAGGTGGTCAGATTGTCACCCATTTTTTTTTCCCAGATTGCCATGGCCTGGAATTTGGGCAAATATTAGTAATGGTTGTAAAAGCAGCTCCTTGAGTGTTTGCTCTGTACTTAGCATGCCCCAGGCAATGCGTTAATGTTTCTGAGGTACTAAGACATTTAATCCTAACAACGCTTTGGGGGAGAGTTGTTATCAGCCTCCTTTCACAGCGGCTTTGAGAGGTTTAAGCAACTTGTACAAGGTCACTGACCCAGGAAGTGAGGAAGTGTCCCAATAAAACCAACGTCTGTCTTGAAAGTTCATGTGTGTAACTGCCAGCTGAACCTGTTACTAGAAGCCTGCATGCTGGGTTCAGTGTGTGGGTGGGCTCAGGGGCTCTAATGATAGTAACGTACCTACTATGTGCCACATCATGCAGTTCACACGGTTCATTTAATGGTTATAACAAGGCTCACAAAGGCTGACAAGGTGCAGGTAGCAATTGCTTCATTTTTGCAGAGGAAGAAACTAAAACGCAGAGAGGACAAGCCACTTGCTCATTATTGACATGCTGGTGACTGGCTACAACTGGGATTCAGACTCAGGCTCTCTGACTCAAAAGTCCCCTCCCATCTCTGCCTCGTGTTCGTGGAACCAGCAGGGAATCCATGGGGAGGTGTGCCATGAACAACCCCCCCCCCCCGCCCCCACCATCACCCGATTGATTTCAGCTGCTTTCCAAAAGACCCAAGCCAGGGTCTGGGCATCCTGCCTGTGCTGTGGGCAGAGGGCTTCCCATGGCGGCCCTGAGAGCGTACACCCAGCCCACACGTGGAAAGGCTGAGCTGGTTCCCTCTCCACTTTATTGATGTGGAGTGAGTTGAAGGTTATTGCAATGAATAATAAATGAGCTATCATAGCGAAGCCGATTATTCCGAAGTGTTACCGATGTTTGTGCTGATAAAAATGAATAAATGGCTAAGTGTTTGCAGGGAATGGAAGAGAAAAGGCATAAAGAGGAAATTCATATGTGCCTCTGATAGTTAGAAACAATGAGTCTTGAAACAGAGGCAATCAAGGAATGGGATAAAGCAGCTTTGTGATTTGTTATGTAGGGGAAATAATGACAGAATCTTTCATCTTTGGCCATGTTGGCTGCAAAGAGGAAATAGACATTGGCTTTGAGCAGAGAAGATAAGAGACCAGGAGGAAAATAAAGTTCAGAACAGTGAACAGGAGAGCCAAATTGTAGCTTGGTTTTTCTCACAGACAGAAGGCATATAGAGGAAGGACATGGATACAGCCATGACTTCTTTGCAGATAGAAGAGAGGACCTTCCTGGCCCCAAACGTGAGGGAGGGTGACTCCCAGGATTGGGAGCCATGGTCAGATGCAGGAGGAGTATGAGAAGTCAAATTCAGTGGATGGGGTCCATCAGCCGTGGGGTAGCTCTTTATACTGATAACTCTCAATCAACTGTTTGCACCTTTTCCCTCTGCTGAGATAGATCCCCAGGGTCATTCCCAACATGCTGGCCACAGCTCTTCCTCTTTTTTTACTGCTCAAAAAGGCATACCCGAATTCAAGAGAGTGAGGATGTCTGTGGTTCCCAAACTGTGTGCCAATGTGCCACAGAGTCCCACAGCAAACTGAGGGGTGCCTCGGGATATTTTAATGTTTTCAGGGAAACTTCACCTCCTCCGGACATTGTGCTAACCACCAGCTGGAGGTGAGTCACAGTTCCAACATTAGATTGTGCTACCTTCCTTTTGATGATGTCATACCTTTGCAGAACTGGGTTTTCAGTTATTGCTGTGATAAGAATCAGGTCTGGTGGGTACATCAGTGTGGAGCACACAATGAGGGTGGTGGTGTCCAATCTAATTACAAGGTTTGAGAAGGCATGCAGTGCTCAACATTGCTAAGTAATGGTAGTTATTTGAGAGTGAAATAAAAATGTTTTCTTTCAATTTATGTGCATTATTAAAAAGATCACCTACTAACGTAGTTATGTTAGGATACAAATAGTTATTAAATTATTTAAACCTAACTACTCAGCAAACATAATTATTAGGTATTTCTGTTGGCCTGGTACTCTCATGGAAAAGATTGCAGAGACACTAAGGATTCTGTAGATAAAAACTTTGGGAACTTGCATGTTAAGAATCAGGCAGGGGGGTGCCTGGGTGGCTCAGTCAGTTAAGCTTCCGACTTTGGCTCAGGTCATGATCTCACGGTTTGTGGGTTTGAGCCCAGAGATGGGCTCTATGCTGACAGCTCAGAGCCTGGAGCCTGCTTCAGATTCTGTATCTCCCTCTCTTTCTGCCTTTCCCCTACTTGTGCTCTCTCTCTCTCTCAAAAATAAATAAACATTAAAAAAAAAAAAAGAATCAGGCGGGTCATTGTGAGAAACTAATGGCACACTCCAACTGGGTAATTTGAGGAGAGTTTAAGAAAATAATTCTTTCCAAAGGTGTGGGCAGCATGTGGAGAAATCACAAGGAATAGGCAGTATCTTGGGATTAGTATTAGGGGGAAGATTTTGGGGTCAGTTAGGAGAAAGAAGGAGGGAGAAAGCACTGCCTGAAAGGGTCTATGAACTTCAGCCAAACAACACAGTCAGCTTCAGCTCTCTGCATGGAGGGATTGCCAAGGTGCTAGGTCTCACCAAATTCAACCTGTAATACTGACCCGGCAAAGCCACATGGCACCAGTGGTTCTCAAACTATGCCCACAGGGAACCCTGAGTTATTACATTCTTTGAACACTAAAATCACGTCTCAGTGGTCTTTACCAAACTCGTCAATAACATCAAGGTCTCAGGATAGAACTTCCTCAATTTTAAGTTTTTCTCCCACGAATCTTCTTTAAACCGAGCCCAAAATGAATGAACAATAAATATTAATGAGAAATTTTAAAATGTGGTTTTTAAAAGGAGTGTTTTATGTATTGTTATTTTTTGACATGCAGAAACCTGCATGCATATAATATAGTCATATTTTCTGCCAGTAAAATTGTTCCTGACTCGTGTGACAGAATTAAGTACATCAATTTTTTTCATGTGGTTATGCAGAAAGCATACTATCTTCCCAATGTCTGAATGAATTTGAAACTGTTTTGATAGAAAATTTGCATATGGTGTAAAATTTAAGTTCTAGAACATTGTGCATATCACTATCATCATCATCATCATCATCATCATCATTGTTATCACCATCATCTCTCTACAAGGAAATCATAATGTGCCCTCTCCATATTCTTGACTACATTATCTTAAATAGTGTTTTTTAAAAAGTTTTATTTATTTATTTTGAAAGAGAGAGTGCTCATAAATGGGGGAGGGGCAGAGAGAGAGGGACAGAGAGAATCCCAAGCAGGCTCTGCACCAGCAGCACAGGGCCCAACATAAGGCTTGAACTCACAGACCGTGAGATCATGACCCGAGCCTAAATCAAGAGTCAGACGCTTAACCAACTGAGCCACCCAGGCACCTCTAAACGATGTTTTTTTAAAGTGAGGCCATTGGACCAGGAGCATCAGCAAATGCAAAATTCCTACCTTGTGGGCTATAAGAAAACAGGTAGGGCTGGCCAGATTTGGCCTGTAAGCTGTTGTTTGTTGACCCCTGTACTAGACCATAAACTTCAGGAGGGCGAAGGGAATCTTTCTTGTTCACTATCATGCACTCAGCATTCAGCACAGTGCCTGATACACGGTGGCCAGCAAAAAAAAAAAAAAAAAAAAATCTGTTGAATGATCGAATAAATGAATGAATGAATATGGTTCATTGTCCTTTGTTTCCTCTTCTCTAAACTTGTCCAAAAAATTCTGAGACAAGGGAGTTAAGAGGGAGTAAGCAGAAGGTATTCAATGCCTTCTCTTGTCTACATTTTAAGTAGGAACTTAATTTTAATTCTTCCTATTTCAGTGAAAGGAAAGATTAAATAGAAGTTTCCTGTAAGGATTTTATTGTCAATCTGGTACGAAGCTCCAAAATGCTAGACCCAGAGCTCAAATATGCCAATGTTTTTTAAAACCTAAGAGTGAATCCAGAATTAGAAAATTGTTTTGTATTTAAACCCAGAAGGAATTTTAAGATTAGATTAAGCGTGATTGTTTATAGCCGGAAAGTTAGTAAAAATGTGTTCATAATACTAAGAATTGTGCGCTTTTAAATGTTCTAAGTTGTGAATTACTTTTTAAATATATGGTAACTAGATATGAGTAATTGGTACTGGGGTGGGATTGGCAGTTTCTGTAAAATGTATTTCAGGCTGCGCAGTTGAGATGTAAAGGGAAATACTGACATTTCCTGTTAAGTACCAGCCGGGCTGGAGGCCACAGCTGAGCCTCTGCTGAGCATTCTGGGAGCAAGTGACATCAATGAGCTCTAACCAATGAAGCATCCTGGAGAAGCATATCTGAGAAATTTAAAAAGAATGGGTTTCAAAGAGTGATTACACACATGGGAAGAATTAATAGGAAGGAGCCTCAAAGGTTGATCTACTTCCTGGGATACGACGTGTGTCCTAACTCACCTATGTGAAGGGAACAGAACAACTGTTGCACCTGGCACCAGGGTTGTGTG
The DNA here is from genome assembly GCF_024362965.1 of Panthera pardus. Classification (NCBI taxonomy): domain Eukaryota; kingdom Metazoa; phylum Chordata; class Mammalia; order Carnivora; family Felidae; genus Panthera; species Panthera pardus. The sequence goes on along the minus strand of NW_026526821.1, from coordinate 18,506,136 downwards.
TTCTGCTGGTTGGAACTTCCCACTGCTCAGGACCATCCCTTCCTGGCTCATTCTTTTTTTTTTTTTTTTTTTAACATTTATTTATTTTTGAGACAGAGAGAGACAGAGCATGAACAGGGGAGGGTCAGAGAGAGAGGGAGACACAGAATCCGAAGCAGGCTCCAGGCTCTGAGCCATCAGCCCAGAACCCGACGCGGGGCTCGAACTCGCGGACCGCGAGATCGTGACCTGAGCTGAAGTCGGACGCCCAACCAACTGAGCCACCCGGGCGCCCCCCTTCCTGGCTCATTCTTAACTATTATTATTATATTTTAATAATTCAGTGCAGAGTGTGTGTATAGAAAGAGCTTAACCCGGCAGAAGAAGACATTCACTCTGTTTATGGGAATCCCTTCTGTTCAGATCGTTACTCCACAACCCAAGGGTAGTGGGAATCATTATTTTTTCCGTGTCTGCAGCACGGGCGTCCCCACTCCCTCATTTTAACTGAAGCTGCTTCCCACCCCCTGGACCAGGCAAGCACATTTTCCTGGCCTAGCCAATCAAAGCATTACACTGTCCTGACCATAGCGATTTGTTCCAGGATGAGCATGTGACCAATGAGCACTGTTGCCAGGGCTTCTGCGAAGAGACTGATCAAGCGGTGTGTTCTCCTAAAGGACTTAGGCTGCTGGTAGGAAATGGCTGCACGTGGTCTTACCATGGCGAGGGAGGGATCTCCTGAGAGGGGAGGCGCCACTGATGATGGCTATTGTCAATTCACTTTACCTCGTGGAACTTTTGCTTCCTAATCATTTTTTTAAACATGAAATTTATTGTCAAATTGGTTTCCATACAACACCTAGTGCTCATCCCAACAGGTGCCCTCCTCCATGCCCATCACCCACTTTCCCCTCCCTCCCACCCCCCATCAACCTTCAGTTTACTCTCAGTTTTTAAGAATCTCTTATGGTTTGCCTCCTTCCCTCTCTGTAACATTTTTTCCCCCTTCCCCTCCCCCATGGTCTTCTGTTAAGTTTCTCAGGATCCACATAAGAGTGAACACATATGGTATCTGTCTTTCTCTGTATGGCTTATTTCACTTAGCATCACACTCTCCAGTTCTATCCACGTTGCTACAAAAGGCCATATTTCATTTCTCATTGCCAAGTAGTATTCCATTGTGTATATAAACCACAACTTCTTTATCCATTCATCAATTGATGGACATTTAGGCTTTTTCCATAATTTGGCTATTGTTGAAAGTGCTGCTATAAACATTGGGGTACAAGTGCCCCTATGCATCAGCACTCCTGTATCCCTTGGGTAAATTCCCAGCAGTGCTATTGCTGGGTCATAGGGTAGATCTATTTTTAATTTTTTGAGGAACCTCCACACTGTTTTCCAGAGCAGCTGCACCAGTTTGCATTTCCACCAACAGTGCAAGAGGGTTCCCATTTCTCCACATCCTCTCCAGCATCTATAGTCTCCTGATTTGTTCATTTTAGCCACTCTGACTGGCGTGAGGTACTTCCTAATCTTTAAAGTGGTGGAGAATAATATCTATTTCCCAGAGTTGTTTTGTGGATCAGATGCCAAACTGAGCAGTTGAAAAGCATTTCCATCTTCTTTTCTGTGCTTCCTTCCTTCCTCCCTCCCTCCCTCCCTCCCTCCCTCCCTCCCTCTCCTTCCTTCCTCTTTTCTTTCTTCCTTTCCTTCCTCCTTCCTTCTCCTTGACCCGGAAAGGGAGATTGTTTGGGTACAGACTCAACAACTCTTATCAGTGATTGCTTTTCCAGGGGACAGGGGCAGTCATGGAACAGGCTTCTTGGAGGCTTCAGTGAAGGTGATGTTTGCAGGGCTGGTGTGGCTGCCCAGAGGGTGCAGGGCTGAAATAGGGGAGGGTGGAGGTTAAGGGGACAGATCTTTGTTGACCATCAGGAAGAAGTTCCCTTTTTTTAAAAAAAAAATTATTTTGAGAGAAAGCACAAGTGGAGGAGGAGCAGAGAGAGAGAGAGAGAATCCCAAGCAGGCTCTGTGTTGTGGAACTGACATGGGGCTCGAACCCACAAACTCTGAGATCACCACTCACGCCAAATTGAAGAGTTAGATGCTTAACTCACTGAGCCATCCAGGTGCCCCCATAAGGAAGAAACTTCAACCCAGAGCTTTCCAATGAAAGCAAGGGCATCTTGGAGGGTGGTGAGTTTCCATTCCTGGAGGCATCCAGTCAAAGATGGATGGCCATCCATCAGGGATGCAACAGAGGGGACTTAAGTGCAGGGGGCAGTTTGGACTAAGTTTCCAAGATGGCTTCTGATTTGCAGACTATGGTGTATGATTTCCTCATCTAATGCTGGGACAAGGTACTCTGTTCAAGCTGGATTGAGAAAAATATGAGGTGGTAAAAGTATTATTTCCCTATGGCAGTGGTTTTCAAACCCTTCAGTGCATCAGAGTCATCTAGAAGACTTGTTAAAACACAAATTGTTGGACCATGACCCCAGAGTTTCTGGTTTAGCAACTCTGATATGGATCCCCAAATGTGAATTTGTAACAGGCTCCTTGGGATGTTGATACTGCTGGTCCAGGGACCATACTTTGAGAACTACTGTTCTGCGGGTTCGCTAATATTTGAATGAAAGCTGGTGTACTGTTGAAAAGCCCCAGGCTAGGAGACAGGAGACCTGAGTTCCTGCTACTCTGTGAATCTTTGTGCAAATCGCCTACTGTCTCTGGGCCTCATTTTACTCATCTCTGAAAAAGAGACATTTCATCACCTTTTCAACAGTGCACCTCCTTCAATAAGCTTTTCCTTTTTGTGGGTACTATATATTCACAGATTGTTTTCCCCCCAGAAATATAATCTGTAATTAAATAACAGCATGGCTAACCTTTTGTTTTTTTGCAAATATCTAATTTTGGGGGGGCCTTTTTGACCAAAGACAGTAGTAGCTCAGGTACCTGTGTCCATAACCACTGAGTTAAATGACATTTAAAGTTTCTCCTCAGAGCTCAAATATGTGACATTCCAGAATATTCGGAACACAAAGCCAAATCTTGAGTTACCTTTTGGGAGGGTGGTGAGCCTTGCTCCTGCTGTTGGCCCACGGCTGGTTGAGGATATGGCTGGTAGCTTTCAGGCATCAAGGGGAAGTTCGAGTGGCTTCGAAAACCTCTTCCTCAGCTCCCAGGCTGTGGTTTTAGGTCCCCATGACCTCTCCCAGGTCATCTTTTGGGGCCCCCCAATGAGAATTTGAGACGGGTACTGACGGAAAGACTTTTGGGGTTCATGAACCAGGCATGTTCTCCAAAAAAGCCTTTAGTTTTCAAAAGAGATGAAAGAATTAAATGGGTTTAGAAGTTTCCTGTTAGAGTTGATTTAGATTCTTGTTCATCTGAATGAGTGCAGATGTGTCTTATGTTGATAAGTATATCACCTGTGCTTCACACCCCGAGAAGGAGTGGCTGCTGAAATGCGGGCCTCTGCTGGCTGCCACGAACCCTGACTCTGGTACTTGGTGACGCCTCCATACCCACATCTTTTCCAGCGAAGTGAACTGTTAGCTTATGCTACAAACACATGTGAGCTTGATAATTTACATGCAGTGAGTGAAGCAGAACTGCTACTCTCCGTTGGTGGGGAGAGGGGGGCTTGCTGTTTTGAATATCTTTTTCTCCTTGGGAGCACATGAGACCAAATGTGTCTGTGAACTGGACTGATTTTTTGAGGCTTTCCTCGTATGCTCGAATTGATAAGATTTTTTTCGTGCAACTGTGTTGTTTTTTTTTTTTTGTTGTTGTTGTTTTTAAGAGAGAGAGAGAGTGAGCAAGTGGGAAGCAGAGGGAGAGAAAGAAAATCTCAAGCAGCTCCATGCGTCAGGGCTCCACACTGCACCCGATGTGGGGCTGGATCCCACCACCCTGGGATCACAACCTAAGCCAAAGTCAAGAGTCTGATGCTCAACCGACTGAGCCGCCCAGGCGCCCCTTCGTGTGACTGTTTTCTAAGCACTAACTCCCGCCTAAGCTCCACATGAGGTCCTGAGAAGATCCTGTCCCCTCCTTCACCCCACCCGGCCATTCCTCACAGTTGAGCAGGGCAGCTGGTCTCCAAACAGACATTAAGGGAAACAGAAGGCCAAGCGGGGACTGATGAAGAAGAACATGGCCCTGCTGGGGATCTCAGGAATGGCTGCTCTTCAGGTCAGCTGAGTAGCTAACTTGGAGGATGGTGCAAGCAAAGTAGACGGTTGGCAAAATAAATCGGTGCTTTAATGCTGCATCTTTGAAGGGGGTGGTGCTCACCAAGCAAAAGGGGGAGACTTCCCCAGCAAAGGGAATGGCATGTGCAAACTCACAGTCTCTTTTGGATGAGTCAGAGGGCTATGTAGTTGGGTACAGATGGAAGGCGGGGAGGTGGGAGTGGGATTGGGTGTCTGGAAGGTCAAGACTAGCGCCACATTTCTTTTGTGCCAGGCTATAGAGCAGTGGTTCTCAAACTTGAATGTGCATCAGAATCACCTAGAGGATGACATGCAGATTGATGGGCCCATCCTCAAGAGTTTCTGATTCTGTAGGTCTGGGTGAGGCCTAAAAGCTTGCATTTCTTTTATTTTTTTATTTAAAAAATTTAAATTTAATTTTTTAAAAATTTACATCCAAGTTAGTTAGCATATAGTACAACAATGATTTCAGGAGTGGATTCCTTAATTCCCCTTACCCATTTAGCCCATCCCCCCCTCCCACACCCCTCTAGTAACCCTCTGTTTATTTTCCATATTTAAGAGTCTCATATGTTTTGTTCCCCTCCCTGTTTTTATATTATTTTTGCTTCCCTTCCTTTATGTTCATCTGTTCTGTATCTTAAAGTCCTCATATGAGTGAAGTCATATGATATTTGTCTTTCTTTGACTGACTGATTTCACTTAGCATAATACCCTCTAGTTCCATCCACATAGTTGCAAATGGAAAGATTTCATTCTTTTTGATTGCCAGGTAATACTCCATTGTGTATATATATATATATATATATATATATATATATATATATACCACATCTTCTTTATCCATTCATCCATTGATGGACATTTGGGCTCTTTCCATACTTTGGCTATTGTTGATAGTGCTGCTATAAACATGGGGGTGCATGCGCCCTTTCGAAACAGCACACCTGTATCCCTTGGATAAATACCTAGTAGTGCAATTGCTGGGTCATAGGGTAGTTCTATTTTCAACTTTTTGAGGAACCTCCATACTGTTTTCCGGAGTGGTTGTACCAGCTTGCATTCCCACCAGTAGCACAAAAGAGATCCTCTTTCTCCACATCCTCATCAACATCTGTTGTTGCCTGAGTTGTTAATGTTAGCCATTCTGACAGTGTGAGGTGGTATCTCATTGTGGGTTTGATTTGTATTTCCCTGATGATGAGTGATGTGGAGCATTTTTTCATGCGTCGGTTGGCCATCTGGATGTCTTCTTTGGAGAAGTGTCTCTTCATGTCTTTTGCCCATTTCTTCACTGGGTTATTTTTTTTTTTGGGTGTTGAGCTTGATAAGTTCTTTATAGATTTTGGATACTAACCCTTTATCTGATATGTCATTTGCAAATATCTTTTCCCATTCTGTCGGTCGCCTTTTAGTTTTGCTGATTGTTTCCTTCGCTGTGCAGAAGCTTTTTATCTTGATGAGGTCCCAGTAGTTCATTTTTGCTTTTGTGGAAACTTGCATTTCTGACATGTGCCCGGGTGATACTGTTGGCCTAGGGGCCGCACTTTGAGAAATTCTGCTATCGAGTTTGCCTCTTTGAGTAAGTGGATGCTTCTGAAAATGTTCTAAGGGGTGTGACAATATCAGACTTGCATTTTGGAAGGAGCGTTCTGGCGGAAATTGTGGAGACCACGTTGGAGTAGGTAGTTAGAGGACAAAAAGATCAGTTAGGTGGTGGCCGAGGTAGTTGAAGCAACAGATGAAGGGGGAGGCCCAAGTAGGTGCATGTAAGGGGGTGGATATGTGGGAAGCCGAATAGGGCCTTCGGCCTGGATTCACACTTCACGTTATGAACCTCCTGCTGGCACCCAGTCTGGTCTTCCTTGCCTGATGAGTCATTCTGCAAGTGGGATCATCGAGGCTCTGAGTCCTGCACCAGGTCCTCCCAGGGCTGCATGAAGGGCACAATGTTGCCTCTCAATGACAGGGAATAGATATTATTTTTAGCCGAAATCTGCAGGATGATCTATTGCGGTTTTCATTCTCTCAGCACATTTTATTCAATTTTATTAGGTCATTTAACAAATAATTTTAATTTTCTGCCTAGATCAGAATTTCAGAAAGTAATGTACTGTTGTACTGTTAATGAGTCCCCTAATAAGCTCTAGGAGAATGCGATTTGCAAATCATTCCCAAATATAACTGTCACTCAGCCTGGTTGCCAATTAGCACAGTCCTCTGCCATTCTCTCTGAGAGGGCATAGAGATTTCTGGAAGATTCTTGTACCTGGCTGAGCCTCCCATGGAGCCTCCCATGAAGCCTTGGTGGGAGGGGAAGCAGATAAGGGAGCCAGAGCTCACTTCGGTGCTGAGCTGTGGCACCTGCTGTATTCTTGTTCCCTCCCTGGGCACCTGGTTCGTAATCTCAAAACTGAATGGCGCCCTGGGTTGTGTGGGTCAAGTAATTGTAACAACTTGGCAGGCTAACCATGAAGGCATTCTGGGATTTTAGCTGCAGGATACTGGTGGAAAAGGGGATAAGGCACAAAATTTATTGAACACTGTCTTATGCTGGATGCTGGATTAGGACACTCCATTTATTAATATTATTTTGAATAAAAATAATGCATTGAAAGTTTTTTTTTTTGGTAAATGATTTTAGCAATAAGCAATTCACTTTTCACTCTGCTAACAGAGTAAGAAGGACAAGGGTTGGCAAACTACAACCCATGGGCCAAATCTATCCTGCAAATTTTGTGTGTGTGAATAAAGTTTTATTGGAAAACAGCCACACCCTTCCAGTTATATATTGTCTATAGCAACTTTCATGCTGCAACGGTGAAGTTGAATAGTTGTGACAAAGACTGGATGGTCTACAAAGCTGAACATATTTGCTATCTGGTCCTTACAGAATTTTGCCAACTCCTGATTTAGATTATGGACTCTTTGCCTTTTTCTATTGATGTATATACTGGGCGTGTTCATAGCCTCTAATTGTGCACATGATTGAAGTTGTACCATAGGCATTGTTATTATACTTGACTTTTTTTCTTGATTATATATCTTGGGGATAATTTCATGGCAGAATATCATGTTATTGATTTATATTTTGTGGCTACATAATAACCCATAATATAAATATCTTACAATTTATTTGTGCTTGCTTTTCTGGCATTTCAGTCAATTATCTTTGGAAGTTTTCTTAAATATGCTTTTTATTTTGGAATCATTTTGGGTTTTACAGAAAAGTTGCGAGGATAATACAGAGACCACCTGTATATTTGTCACCCAGTTTCTCCTAAGGTTAACACCTTATATTACCATGGTATATTTGTCAAAATAAGAAATCAACATTGGCACTTAAAAAAATTTTTTTTTCACATTTTTACTTATTTTTAAGAGAGCGGAAGTGGGGAAGGGGCAGAGAGAGAGGGAGACCCAGAATCCAAAGGAGGCTTCAGGCTCTGTGCTCGGCCTATCCTCAGCTCAGAGCCTGACACGAGTCTTGAACCCACCAACTGTGAGATCATGACCTGAGCCAAAGTCGGATGCCTAACCAACTAAGCCACCCAGGCACCCCGGTAACTATTTTTTTTTTTTTAATTGAAGTGTAGTTGACACACAAGTTACATTAGTTTCTGGTGTATAACATAGTGATTCCACAACTATATGCTTAAAACTATTCTCACCACAAGTATAGATACCGTCTGTCACCACACAACACTATTACAATACCAACATTACTAACATTTATTAATTTTTAGTTACACAGTGATGCATAAAAACCCTTCTCCCTGTAAAAATAAAACAGTGTAGGTTAGGTTAAAGTTCTCTTTGATCTTCTATCCTAATCTCAGGACCCTCACCCCAATTTCTGCTGCAACTCTGGTATTCATCTTTCAAGGCTTCTGTATGCGGTCATTGTACACACAAACACATGGGTAAGATTGGAAGTGCACTACTGTTTTGTGGCTTAAAAATATAAATTGTATCACGCCATGCTTATCATTCTTCCACCTTTACTTTCTCTAAAGTTCTTGGACAGCTGTTCATGGTCATGTACAGAGACTGGCCTCATTCTTTTACTGGCTGCATAGCCTCTCCATAATATGAACACGACATAGTCTGTTGAGCCATTTCCCTATTGATAGCCATTTAGGTTGTTTCTATTTTTTTTTTTTTTTACTGTTATGAACAATGCTGCAATCAGCATCCTGTACATTCAGCTTTTTTTTTTTTTTTTTTTTGCACGTGTCTAATTATTTTTTTTTGAGGGATAGATTGCTGTAATTAAAATCACCGGGTCAGTGGGCATGTATGTACATTTTTCAGTAGATACTTTTACAAAACCGTCATTTGAAAAGCTTTATCATCATGTATCTCCCCCACAATGTGCCTTTTCCTAATAATTGTCACCATTGAAATTTTTTTTTTCCAGGTTGAGTAGTGCTATATTAATAATATAGATAAAGTAGACTGCAGAATGAAGAAAATTACCAGAGACAGAGAGGAACATTACAGAATGATAAAAGGGTCAATCCATGGAGAATACATAGCAGAGGGCACAGTTATGTTGTGTAGACATGGCCACAAAGATATATAAAGGACAACAGCAAGACTAAACATAGGCTGCCTCATGAGGCAGCAATTCCAGTCCTGGATACAGATGTCAGAGACATGAGTGCATATGTCCCCTATACACCAATGGCTAAGACAAATGGGCGTATGTTCATACGGCGTTATTCACAACAGCCAGAAAACAGAAAAACACACAGTGTCTGCCAACGTTGAATGGATATATAGGCCGTAGAGTATTCATGCAATGGGATACTACACAGCAATGAAAAAGAATGAATTACCATTACACACAATGACTGGATTGTTATGTTGATGAAAAAAGCTAGTACCAAAAGTACATACCAAAAAGTAATTTTGAGCATATTTATATGATGTTCAAAACAAGGAGGGAATATTAATCTATGGTGTAGAAGTCAGTATAGTGGTTCCTTTGTGATAGGGAATGAGCATGAGAAACCTTCTGGGGTAGTGTACTACATCTAGAAATGTACTATATATTTTGATCTGAGTGGTGTTATGTGTATGTACCCATCGGGGAAAACTCACTGACCCTTAAGACTTGTGCCCTTCATGTGTATCTTTTTTTTTTAATGTTTATTTATTTTTGAGAGAGAGAGAGACAGACAGAGCATGAGAAGGGGAGGGACACAGAGAGAGGGAGACACAGAATCTGAAACAGGCTCTAGGCTCTGAGCTGTCATCACAGAGCCCGATGCAGGGCTCACACCCATAAACCGTGAGATCATGACCTGAACCGAAGTCAGACGCTTAACTGACTGAGCCACCCAGGCGCCCCATCTTCATGTGTATCTTAGTAAAAATGTAAACAGAAATATAATACATGACAGATTCTGACTCGAGCAACATTGTTAATTATTTATGCCAGATACTCCCGAGCTGTGGTCATCTCCTGAGTTGCAGTCTTCCCTCATCCCTGGACACCTGCCTCAGTTTCTCTTCTGCATTCTAATTCCTTGCTGGATCTGAGTGTCTCTATGAACTTCAGTCACATGACTGGCCTCAGATACTCAGCCTCTGCGAGTCCTCCATCCTCGGGAGTGTCTATGAATCTATACCTCCTGTCATTTGCTGGGCTTGATTCTTGGCAATGCTTCATAGATTTCCTGTTTGCTCTTGTTCGACCATGAATATTCCTTCTGTTTGAGAGGTTTGCTGCTGATTCCAGCCCAAGAAGTGGGTTTCTTATCAATCCATTAGCTTTCACAGAACACCTAGGACACTTGGCTTCATTGCTGAGGGTCGCCAACCCAGCTAATTGTTCCCACCATCTCTGCTCTCCACCTTCCCCTGCTTCTGGACCCTCCCTGCCCAGTCCCTGCACACACCATTGCAGGGTGCCCCTCTCAGTGGTCATAAACACCTCTGTGTGGTGTTTCACAGAGCTTCTGTCCCAGTCAACAGGCGTCAGCTTGATTACCGCTGAGAGCTGACATGGTCCCACTCATGTCCCCTCTAACTTCCCCTCTAATGAGCCTCCTGATTTTAGTGGTGCTACTTCCTGTGGGGCTAAAGGAAGATGAGATTTGTATCGAGGGATGTGCCTGAGCCTCATCGTTGCCGGTGAATCCACCCGGGAGTCTTTGCTGCAAATGTGCCTGTTTGTCATTTCATGCCTTGCTTGGAGCACCAGCTTTGCTGCCAGGAATGATCAAATCTCCTCTTGCAAAGCTGCTGCTGGAACAGATAGTTGGAAAGATGACCCCACTGACAGCCCATTACTATAAAAATTCAAAAATGATTCAGCAGTTTGGGGCTGAGAGCTCCATGGGGGCGCAAAGCATGCTCAGCCTTGGCTGTGGGTGGAAAGGGAACCACGGTTGTGGGCAGGCAATGCCAGGTGCTTTGTTCCTGAAACAAATGTGTCTGTGTGCCAGATGTCTAATAGAGTGCTAGCTGGACCCGTCTGTGGGCCAGCCCAGCAGTGTCTGGGCGGGTGGGCCCAGGTTCCTTGTGCCTAATTGCTCTTTTTCTTTGTTTTCTTTTTCTTTTTCTTTTCATATGGAAAGAATAAGGAGTAGTTTATTAGTCAGTTCACTTTGGCCAGTTCCCATTCCTTCACCAACCTGCAATAATTTATAGTATTTCTGGAACAAAAGCAGCAGAGGGCTCCCCTGGAGTTAATACTGGTGAATGAAATTCCAAAGCAGAATGGTTATCAGTTATGCAGGGTAGTAGGAAATATGCCTATATTTCTGTGCTGCAGGGCACCGCCTGTGCATAGCTGTCTTTGCGGGAGGGGTGGCCAATGAGTGCCTATATCCTGGCAGTAATCTGCCACCAAGACACCAGGGTGCTGGGCCTGGCTGGAGGAAACCAGGGGACTATTTTCTAGCCTTTCAACCTCAGACAGGTCACAGAAAGACATGTTTATAGAGTTGGAATGGCTCAGCTATGGCTTGTCCCCTCTGCCTCAGCTTTGCTTGTCCATCTTTTATATCTATTTGGATGTTTCCGAGACTGGAGCACTTATTACCTCTTGAGAAGAGCCCAATTCAATAGCTGAAAAGTCTGAATATCACACATGAAATGGGAACTCATTCATTCCTCTGTTCATTGGATGTTGACTGTGTTTGCAACCACGTCTCAGGTTCACTGACATGAGTACACAAATAGTCATGTCTTGTCCATTACAGGAAGGTGGTCCCTGTGGAGTCCTCCTGGAGTTGTGACATGTCCATAAATAGACATGTTTGTGCATTTTTAGGAGAGGAGAAGGAGAGAATGCCTGAGAACATGAGGGGGGCATGAGATTTGAGCAGGGGGAGGGCTCACACTCCTGGTAGCTCCAGCCTCCCTTGTTCCTAGTAAAGGCAGCAGGTGGACCGATTGGCCAAGAGCAGTTCACTTTTCCTCTGTTCACATCTTCCCTCCAGAAACCACAATCTCCAAATCTGAGTCCAGGAAGAATAAAGCTCAAGTTCATCTCAAGAGATTGAAGAGATTGGCATCATGGAAGACGGGGCACAGGACCACACTGTGGGCATGGATGGGACATTTTGGGGCTTGTTGACTCCACATAAGGAATCACACTCTGCTGGCCTCACGCCCCACTCCATTCCATCTTACTCCATTCTTCTTCACATTCCTATTGAAGTACAGGTTAAGACTCCCATAGGCACTGACCATAGGTGCTTGGTGCTGGGTTGGAAGGCTGTGGGACTTTTTCTGGGGAGTCCTGAAGCAGGGAGGCCAGAGAGAGAATCTGGAGGTTAGACAGAGAGGAAGGAAAGCCTGTGGCTGAGAGATGGGGTGCATATCAAGTGACCAGAATTTGGCAGAATTGAAGGCAGGTTGCACTGTGGCTTGCAGAGCTCATCAGGACAAGCAAGCCAGGACTGAGAATGGCAAAGAGGGCATGGATGTGTTGGAGGCCTCCTTTTGTGCTCTGTGGGCGGGAGTCTGGGTTGGCCTGAATGGTTATTGGAGCCATGTAGGAATAGACACTTTCATTTTGTTCCATGCCAATCAGTTGGGTTCGGTTCTGCCTGTTTCTTTCTTAAAAAAAATTTTTTTTTGAAAATGTTTATTAAGTTTTGAGACAGAGAATGAGTGGGGGAGGGACAGAGAGAGGGAGACACAGAATCCGAAGCAGGCTCCAGGCTCTGAGCTGCCAGCACAGAGCCCCACGTGGAGCTCGGACTCATTAGCCACGAGATCATGCCCTGAGCTGAAGTCAGATGCTCAACCCACTGAGCCACCCAGGTGCCCCCAGTTCTGCCTGTTTTTAAAGATCTGTTGGACATCCCCACGTGTACCCCCTAATAGTCACTTCTTACTTCTTTTCATCTCTTGCTAAGTCTGTTTTCCCACCTAAATATCCTTTGAAAACCGTCTCCTGCCCTCCCTGCTCTGTGTCAGCCGGTTCTAGTGTTTCTCCTCTGGGGCGAAACAACCTCCAAGATCCTTCAGTTTCTGCTTCCTCTCTTGCAAATCTGCCTCTTATTTGGTCACCTTTCTATGCCCAGACCTTAAGAATGTCACTTCCTCAGCCAGGATGAATCCTTGCTGCCTTCAGGGTAATGTCTAGACCTTGCATGACCCCTGACACCCTCCGTGAGTTGCTGAGGCATCTGACTCCATCTGGCTCCATCATCCCACAAGCACTCCTATTTTTCCTCATTGATAAAGTTTATGGAGCACTTATGACATGTTGGGTCCTGTGCTGAGAGCTCCACATACATTGTGTCATGGATTCCAAGAACATGCCCGTCCGTAGGTCTGCCTGAGCCTTGACCACCACATGGCATGGCTTCCCTCTCCGGCTCTGACTTCTCCCAACAATCCATGTCTTTTGGAAAACAATACATTTACATAGAGTTTGTACTGAATCCTGACTTTTTCACTTAGAAGCTGGGTTACCGTGTGCATGCTATTTAATCTTCCAGTGCCTCAGTTTCCTCATTTGTTTGATAGGGGTAATGATAGTCCCTGCCTTGTAATAGAGCTGACTGCATAGTGCCTTTGTGAGGACTGAAGGAGACTCCAAACTACAAAGTGCTTAGCACAAATGCCAGGTATGACTCTACATGCTCTCTATACCCATTCTTCCTTCTGGAAGTGTCCTAGACCACCCGGACAGTCTGGCTCGCTCACTGCTCGTTCTTCAAACTCATCCCCCCCCCCCCCCCCGCCTCCCGCCCACCCGAGGCCTTGTGCGATCCCCTCAGGCTGGGACAGGTACCCTCCTTAATGGTCTCAGAGTGTCCTGTGCTTACTTCTGACACAGTACTGAATCCCACTGGGGCAGTTGTGGTTTTCTGGTTTCTGTGATGTTTGAGTCTCTCAAGGGCAGGGCCTGTCCTTGGTCATCTGTGTGCCAAGGGGCCAAGCACAGAGTGTGACCCAGAGCAGATCCTCGGTGAGTTCTTGCCAGTGGACGGAGGGAACAAGCAAGCTGTCTCGAGATCCCAGACGGAGGAGGCATGCCTTCCGCATCAGCTGTTTCATTGAGTGCCCTGTCCGACAACATGACGTGTGACGGAACTTAGGAGGCTTGTCACACCTCTGACCTCCTGACAAATTTAACATAGATTTGGGACTGTCTTTATCCTGGATCCCCCCTCACCCACCTCCTAGAAGTAGAGCCACATTTGCATACCGCAGCCATGATCAAGTTAAAAGAATAGTGGAGATGAAAGGAGCCAAAAGCCAGGTCTCTTGGGCAATTTCCCCCGTAATGCAGGAACAGAATTATCCAAGGAGTGATTGACAAATTAGAAGCACTTTGCACCTAATTTTAATGCATTTGGCTCCTTGAGAGGAGGAATATGTTAAACTTAAAATTATTCACCTTGCAGTAGCTTCTGTCTTTCAAATCAAAATCAATCTTCACGTGGGGTACTAAATCTTAAGGAAACAAATTGCTTTCTATGGTACATTGCACTCTTTAAATGGCTTTATTTGGAGGGCCAGCTGAACAAGTTAATTTCAGCGGCACAGCTGGCTTGCAATTGTGGAGTGGGCACACTCACATATCGTTGGAGAGATCCTGGTCTGGTGCTCAATAACCACCTTGGATTAAAGAAATAGTGAGAGTAATTGGCAAATGCACTGGACCATGGGGTGGAGGTTAAGATGGAGTTTCAAGACCCAAGTTGGAGTGTTGATATACAAGATTGTGAACTTGGTCCTCGGAGCATCCTTTTTCTCTCCTGTTCTGTGGCTTCCAGATACGGGAGTTTTCATAGCTCAGGACCATATTATCTCCCTTGCCAATCACCATGGAAATCTATTCTTGGGAAAGGATCTTGTAGACTCATTCACATGAAGCTGATCATAACTGATAACGGCTTCAAGTATAGCTTTTTATCTCAAATGATAATTCAATATCAAAAGAAGATGACACCAAAGGAGTTAATCTCTAATTAGGGAATTTTTGGCAAGAATTGGTGAGCAGGGAACTGATGCCATCCTTTATAGGATTTCCTACTCTACAATCATTTTTGAGCTGGAAGGAAACATCAGGGTTTTTCTGGTCTCATTTCCCATAGAAGGGGGAGATTTCATTACAGAATACGTTGATAGTTACCTATTTTTTGCTTGAATGTCTTCAGTGGTGGAGAACTCACTACAGCGTAAGGCAGCCTGTTATGTTGTTGGGTAGTTTTAATTTAAAAAAATTTCACCTCATTTTTAATTAAAATTGGTCTCCCCAAAGCTTCCACCTATTAGATCTAGTTCGGCACTCTGGACGAACTGTCTTCCAAATGATAGTCCTTCAAATGTTTGAGGGTGATTCCCATGTCCCCTGTTTGCCCCTCACGTGTCACCTCTCTGGGTTAAACACTCGCTGTTCCTTCAGCTGTCTCTCTCACTACACATCTCCCAGCTGTCTTTGAGTCCTGGCCCTTTTTCTTAGGACATATTCCAGTTTGTTCATGTCCTCCTTAAAATGCAGTTGATGTAATTTCTCTAACTGTAGCCTGGCTTTGGGAGAGATTATCTGATCCATGAAGCTCTGAAACTGAGCCTGTCCATTCTGGAGCGGTGCAGACAGGCTTTCGTGGTCTCCCAGGCAGCCTGGACTTTGTCCTTAGACCTATTACATTTGATTTGGTCTGTTCTGGTCATCATTCTCTGCTGCCCTACATGCCTGCCATTCCCTTCAGCGACTTGCCATCCTCACAGTTGATGAGCTTTCTTCCTGCCAGTCTCTCTGATGAGATATGAAAGGCCCTTAAGAATAATTCACTTGGTAGTGGGAGGGAGTGGCAGCTGCTGTAGCAATTAAAAAAAACAACAGCCTTCTTTTAAAAGTCCTGTGTGTTTATTTAAAACATAAACACAAAGAAAATAACAATTATCTATAAAAAAGCAATTTTTTGTGCATGTCCTTTCATAACACATTTATCCAGTGGGTTCATATATATTTTTGCTTTTTCACTTATTATGACTATTTTCCCATGTTGTTAAGCAATCTTCTACAAGACTATATATATATATATATATATATATATGTTTTATATATATATACATATATATATATGTTTATATATATGTATATATATATGTATATATATATATATATACATATATATATATATATGTTTTAGTGAGAGAGGGAGAGTGTGAGAGAGAGAGAGAGAAAGAGAGAGAGAACGTAGGGTAGGGGCACAGGGAGAAAGAGACAGAATCCCAAGCAGGCTCCATGCTGTCAGCTCAAGAGTCCGACACAGGGCTTGATCTCATGAACCATGAGATTGTGACCTGAGCCTAAATCAAGTTGGATGCTTAACTGACTGAGCCACGCAGGCACCCTCTACAAGAAAATTTTTTAAAAATGTTTATTATTTTTGAGAGAGAGAGAGAGAGAGAGATAGAGCACATGTGCCCACATGCTCACAAGTGGGGGGGAGGGGCATAGAGAGAAAAGGAGACAGGATCCAAAGCAGGCTCTGTGCTGACAGTAGAGAACCAAATGCAGGGCTCAAACTCATGAGGAAACTCATGAGCAAACTCATGATGAGTGAGATCATGACTTGAGCCGAAGTTGGAGGCTTAAGTGACTGAACCACCCAGATGTCCCTACAAGACCATTTTTTAATGCCCTCATTACATGGGTATACTACATTTTAATGAATCCTCTATCGTTGGGCATTTAGGTTGTTTTACAATTTTTCCTTCTTGGAAACTGTGCTGCTAGGTTCTTGCACTTGTCCAGGATAAATTCCTAGAAACAAAATCGTTGGGGGCAATGGGTGGCAAAATTTTTAATTTAGTTAGTTAAATAATTAACTAATTTTTTAGAGAGAGAGAACACCTGAGTGTGGGAGAGGGGTAGAGAGAGAGGGAGAGAGAGAGAGAGAGAGAGAGAGAGAGAGAGAGAGAAAGAGAGAAAGAGAGAGAATCCCAAGCAGGGTCCGTGCTCAGTGTGGAGCCCAACGCAGGGTTCGATTCCATGACCCTGGGATCATGGTCTGAGCTGAAATCAAGAGTTGGAGACTCAACCAACAGAGCCACCCAGGTGCTCCAGAACTTTTGATGCTTGTTGCCAAATTGCACTTCAGAAAGGTCGTTTAAATGTACTATTTTCTATTTCAAGAAGGAGGAGCAGAACTAAATGCTCAACCTAAAATTCTTGCTTTAAATATATAAATACATGTATTTTTTACTTTGTTTTAGAATATCTTTAGCGTTTTAGGCTGCCATTTTGGTAAAGTTTATTTCGTTTAAATAAAACAAGACCGTGGGGACTTTACAAACTGACGCCTGAAGATCCCTTCTGTCATTCAGGCCCCATGATGTGACTGGCAATGAGATATCAGTATTTCAGACTTCAGACCCCGGATCCTGGGGGTTTTGAGGAAAGTTATCTTGAAGATTCACCTTTTCTAAAACAAACCAAAATATTTGGTCAGTATTCCTCAAGACAGGTAGTACTGATTTCTGGTTATATTTGCAATAGTATCAGTTTGGGCGGTTTTTGGACTCTTGATATACAGCATAGTTACGTGGATCTGCCAAACTGGAATCTGATTTTTTAAAATTATTTTTGCAAAAGATAGGGAATACACTGATTCCGAGTAAATATAGTAGGTCTCATCTTTCAAAGAATGAATGCAAGGCAATCAGACAGCTGCTGACTGTCAAAGGAGCTGATGTTTCTAAAGTTCCAAAACACGTTGCTAAAATGTAAATCGTTTCTTTACACACATACGAAAACTATAAAATTCCACAGGGAGACAAACCTTTGTTTTAGCCAGAAAACTCAGAAGATGTTTCTAACTTGCTGTCCATCTGACCACAGAGGGGTTGTCTGGTGGCTGGGATTGCAGTTGGTTATGTGTGACAGATAGCTGGCCACAGTGGTGTACCAAGCTGGGATTCCTTTTGTTCACATGACAAGAAGTCCAGAGCTGGGAAGCTGGCTGATGAGGTTGCCAGGAATCCAAACACCATCTAACTTCTTGGTCCACCCTCTCTGGTATGAGACTTTTATCCTCTGGGTTGCAAGATGTCAGGAGGATGGAGAAAAGCTAAAACTGTGTGTGAGTGAATTCTGTCTCTCTTCATTAGAAAAATAATCTGTTTCCATCTTATTGCCTCCAACAGGGTCTACATGGCCACACCCTAGCTGCAAGGGAGTCTGGAAATGAAAAATGGGTCTCTCTCATGTTAGGTCCTTCTCTGCTTCTTTCTGCCTTTCCTTTCATATTTTTTCCCCTTCTCCTCAGCTCCTTCATTCAGTGACCATGTTAGGAAATTTAGAAACTGGTTTATTTTCTATGATTAGACACCAGACTTTTGTGTTTCTCATTATAAAATGAGATTGACGTGTTTTTAAATCTAAATATTTCAAACACAAACCCATGGCTTTCTTTCCTCTTCTACACCTAAGGTTGACTTTTATTTAAGTACAATTCTGAATCACTTTTTCTCTCTAGTGCTTTTTTTTTTTTTTTAATCACGAAGAACTTTTAATGATCAACAACTCAATTAAGTACTTTTTCAATCTTGTTGAAAGTATAGAATTGGATACTGTGACTTCCCCAAGGATTGGCTACCATCACATTAGAGTCATTTGCTTTATTGTGAGTTTTTAAAATTGAACCTTTTATTTTGAGAGGATTATAGATTCACATTCACTTGTAAGAAATAATATAGAGAAATACAGAGTTGTGGGAACAATGCAGAGGTGACATT
The DNA here is from genome assembly GCF_024362965.1 of Panthera pardus. Classification (NCBI taxonomy): domain Eukaryota; kingdom Metazoa; phylum Chordata; class Mammalia; order Carnivora; family Felidae; genus Panthera; species Panthera pardus. Next base: position 18,487,708 of record NW_026526821.1, on the reverse strand, counting down.
TTGCAAAACTATAGTACAATATGTTAACAAAGATACTGGTAATGGTGTATCCTTTTTAAAAAATATTTATTTATTTTTGAACAGAGAGAGAGAGAGAGAGAGAGGGAGAGAGTGAGCATGAGCAGGGGAGGGGCAGAGAGAGGGGGAGACAGAATCTGAAGCAGGCTCCAAGCTCTGTGCTGTCAGCGCAGAGCCTGATGCAGGGCTTGAACTCACAAACTGGGAGGTCATGACCAGAGCTGAAGTCAGACACTTAACTGACTGATCCACCCAGGCATCCCAACAATGGCATGTCCTAATGCATTGAAAAATTTCAACCAGATATTTAAGATTTCACGGCATGGCTGGATATGAAGGGGATGGGTATGTTTTCCACTATTAAGGTTAAGGAAACAGTTATTGGGCCTAAAGGACATACCAGGGCCCCAGTCAATTCCTATATCTCTTTAAATCTGTCCCCACCTTTTCTCTTCCCAGCACTCCCACAGCTGGGTCCTTTCTTGTTTGAGTAGAATAAAAATTACAAGGAAGGTCTAATATCTTGCTCTTCAAAAACATGGTTTTTGAACTAGCAGCATGGGTGTCACCAGGGAGTTTGTGCAAAAAATGGAACCTTGAGCTCCACTTAGCTGATAGCGAATCAGAATTTGCACTGTAACAAAATTCCCCAAGGGATTTATACACACTTTAAAGTTTGAGAAGTTCTGGTGTAACAGACTACTGGACAAGTTTTTAAGCTGGACACATTCTTCTCTTGGGCCTCTCTTAAGACGTCTACTTATACTCTGGTTTGTCTTCTGATTGTATAACTTTTTTGCCTTTTACTAAAGAGTCTACCTACAGTTTTTTTTTGTTTTTGTTTTTACAGTTCTAAATACTTCCCTGCCACCAGGAGCAATGACCAGTCCTATGGTGTCAGTAGGCCTAGATGACCACCATTTTCCCTCTGACTTCTTTCCCCTTACTGAGCCTCTAGAATGTACAGGTAAAAGATTCCTTCCTTGGGTCCTATCCATATGCCACTAAGCTCAGGATTCTGTCTCTGAAGCAGTAATTAAGGCAGGAATCCCCACAGCCTGTGACGGTTCTCCGTCACAGCAACCTTAAAATCTGGAGACATTGTCTTCGTTCTTGCTTTGTTGTTGGTGACTTGATCAAGCTCTCCCAGACCCATGAAGCTGACCCTTTCTAGCTCTTATGAAGAGAAAGTGAAGGAGAATAAACAAACCTTTGATGGTTACCTGCTTTGGGTCAAGTACCAGGTGCTTAGTTTATGTGCTCTCATCTAAGCCTCACCTCCCATAGTGTAAGGTAAACCTCATCACACCCCTCTTACAGACTTGAAAAAAAGTGAAGCTCAAAAAATAAGCAACTTGCCAAAGATCATACTTAAATGAGAAGATAATTGTTCTGGCTGGTCGACCCTGAAAAAGTTCTCCCCTGGGCAGAAAATAACTGACTCAGATAGTTTTTCCGGGTTCTGGTCATGATTTGTTGGTTTGTTTGTTTAATTTTGCACATGATTATTGCTACTGAGATTTCGCTAATGATCTCATCCATGACCACAATGCTTGGGTTAAACTAGGTACTCTCCATGTTTCATTTCATTTGATCTTCATAGAAACCCTGTGACATCGCTTTTAATACCCCATTTTACAGATGAGGAAACTGAGCTGTCAGAAGTGAAAGAAGTTACTGAAGATCTCATAGCAACTGTGTGGGCAGTGCCCAGCAGGACAGCTGTAATGAAAAGGACAGATAATAACAAGTGTTGGAGAGATTGTGGAGAAATTAGAACACTTGTGCTGGTATGGATGTAAAATGGCACAACCATTTTGGGAAACAGTCTGGTGGTTCCTCACATGGTTATGCACAGTGTTATCTTATGACCCAGTGATTCCAGTCCTAGGTATATACCCAAGAAAATGAAACATAGGTGTATGTAATCGCTTATAAGTGAATGCTCATAGCAGGATTATTCATGGTAGCCACAAAATCGAAACAACCCAAATACCCACCAGCTGATGAATGGCTAAACAATCTGGCAAATCCATGCAGTAGCATGTTATTCAGCCATAAAAAATAAAATACTGATCTATGCGACAACATGGATGAACCCTGAAAACATTTTGTGAAAGAATGAAGAAAGCCAACCACTATTGGTTGATCACATATTGTATGATTCCATTTACAAGAAATGCCCATAGTAGGCAAATTTATAGATACAGAAATTGGATTAGTGGATGCCTAGGGCTTGAGGAGCATTGGGGAGAGTGAGGGAGGGTAAAAGCTAAGAGATGTAGGGTTTTTTTTTGGGGGGGGTTATGGATAATGAAATGTTCCAAAATCGACTGTGGTGATAGTTGCATAGTAAAAGCCATTGAATTGTACCCTTTAAATGAGTGAATTTCATGGCAAGTAAATATCCCTATAAAACTAAAGCCAAACAAACAAAGCAAATTAAAACACCTATGTGTTTGGGAGCTTGGGTGGCTCGGTCGGTTCAGCATCTGACTTCGGCTCAGGTCATGATATCACGAGTTTGAGCCCCACGTCTGGCTCGGTGCTGACAGCTCGGAGCCTGGGGCCTGCTTCGGATTCTGTGTCCTTCTCTCTCTCTCAGCCCCTACCCTGATCCCATTCTGTCTCTTTCTTTCTCTGTCTCTTAAAAATGAACATAAAAAATCCCCCCACCTATGTGGTAGAGTCAATGGTCCAAACCAGGCATTCCCTGTCTAGGTCCTATAACCCTTCTGCCACACCCCACCAAACTACTAAATCAGTGGCTCTCACCACAGGCTCTTCACTGACATCCTGGTGCCCAGCACCCCTGGCCAGCTACATTTAGAAGCTCTGGAGTGGGACTGGGAATCAGTAGATTTTAAAGCTCCTGGGTGATTCCCAAAGTGCAGCCATGTTTTCGCTGGGGGAACTTTCTCAGGCTTGGCTCCGTGGGCTGTGGTACCACGTGTCTCTGTTCACAGGCTGTGATCTACATGGAATCTAAAAGATTTGGCATGAAATTTTGATCAAAGCAATTACCTATATGCTTTTTCAGTGGAGGTTGTCTGAGGCGTAGCAGTCAGAGAAATTGAACTGTCAGAAACTAATATAAGGGTAATAAGGGAATATTTCTTCTTCATTGGACACCCAAGATGAATAGCAGGTAAAATAAAATTTTAAATTAAATTGAATATGTATATGACTTTACTTTTTTGTTAAAAGACTATAACATGAATAATGAACATGTTAAAAGGAGACGACCAGACCCTCGATTTCTTTCAATAATGTTAGTGTTGTATATCCTAGCTTGAATAAAACACATTTCATAAAACACCTACACAGTTCTGCAATGCATTATGGATGGCCTCTCTGGAGAAATCTTACATGCCTTTCAATTTTGACATAGTGATATGGTAATAATAGAAGCCTTTGGCATATAATTCTGCAGGCATTTTTATAATTTTTAGCTTTACTGATTGAAAGCCACGGCTTACCTCATCTGGATACTCACCTGCAGTAGTTTGGGAGAGGTGAATGGAGAAGAAATGACCCTCCTTGTTCCTGGTATTGGTAGTATTGTGGAGTCAAAAGCCAAATGGAAATGTATTTGAAATTGTATTTGTTGGGATAGAGTTTCAGCTGCTCTAAGAGGAACTCAAAATGGCAATGGCTTAAGAAATGAGAAGTTTATTTTTCTCTCGCACAAAAGTCCAAGATGGTGTGGCCGCTCTGTCCTCTGCTAGGTGCTCAGGGATTCAGGCTACTTCAACACTTGTTGCTCCCTCATTCCTAGGATATTGCCTGTCTCCATATGGTCCCAGGCGGTGTGCCATCACCACACCCTGTCAGCTGAGGGAGGAGAGAGGGGACAGAGCAGAGTGTGCCTCTTACTTCTATGTAAGGACAGGAACTGGAAGTTGCATTCTGCTCAAATCCTATTGGTCGGAACTTAAGCATCTTAACCCTGTGACCGCATCTAGCTACAAGAGAGGCTGAGAATGGCAACATTTATTTTGGTTGGTCAACGATATGTCCAACTGCGTCTGCAGTTTCTGTTATTATAGAAAAAGGAGAAAATGGGAATTGGGGGCATAACTAACAGTTTCTGGTAAAGGGAGACTATAGGGCCTGAAATCATGGATATTATAAAGGCAATGTGAGTCATCTGGTATTGTGTCTCCTTTTGCTCCCGTAAAATAGTTGTTATATCCATTTACCAATGAAGGGCAGGTGATGAACCCAAAGCCACACAGCTGACTGAGGTTCTATTTGGAGGGTCTAGACTAGGGAGTTCCTAACTCACTCTGAGGCAGGAAGGGGACTGGGAAGGGCTTTCCAGATGATAATGAGATGGATCTTTAAGGAGACCACACCTAGGGGGTAATGGGGTTCCAGAAGAGGTACTGAGAGCAGGGGTAGCAAGGCAGTAGAGCCAAAAGAACTTCCATAGGGCAGAAATTAGGGTGTGTGTGGGAGTGATAAGAGATGAAGCAGGATGTCTAGATGGCCTTTTAGAAATCTGTTCTAGAGGCAAGGAGGCCAGCTGGAACCTGGAGAAAAAACTCAAGCAAGACATGAACTAATACCTTGACTGTGCAAATGGCAGCTTGGGGATAAAGTCAATAGATGTCAAAGAGGTAAAATTACAGCTCTGATCTAATGCAGGGGTGAGGAAGGAGGATAATTACAGGGAAATTAGTAGGATGACCCTAGTCTATGGTGTAGATGATTGGGTTGATGATGGTTCCATTCACGAAGAAATACTTAACTAGTTTCTCTCTAGCTGCTAGACTAATGGTTCCAAACATCCTCCTGGTAAGAGACTGTACAATTGGGAAATTCATGGAAAAAATAGGGACGGGGACCAGGGCAGAGACAAACTTATATAAACCCCTATGAATACATTTTACCCTCAAAAAATTAAGGCAATAATAGCACCCTGAATAAAGGTGTCATCAATGACATTTTCCACATCTTGAATTGGTGAAAGAGCGACAATAGGTACTGTACCATTAACTCCCACTTACTATGGCTCTCTGGAAGTTTTCGGTATCGTCCTTCCCTATGGTTTCAACGGAATACGTGCACATCTGTTTTGCTCCATTGAAGATAATAAGCATATTCAGAGGCATTTTCTTTTAGTGTCCAATCCTCCATTTCAATGCTTAATGCCTTTCTGATTTTATGATTTGGACTAAGTCACCCTATCTAAGTCATGACTCACAAGTAACTACTACTAAGTCATGTGCAAACTTGATCCAAAATTCTCACAGGTGCAGTAGAGGCCCAGAGAAAGAAGTCCATCCATATACGCCAGAATTTCGAGTAAGAGGAGGTTACTGCAGGGGAGGGATTGGCACCTTATGACGCTGGTTAGGAATACCCTGGCCCGTAAAGATGGGAATCATCCATTTGTTCCCCTCTGGTTTCTTGCACTTCATGCACCTCCTTCTGTCCCCTGGATTCCAGCTGCAGGCTCAGCCTTGGTGCAGTCCTTCAACAAGGTGCCACTGAGACCGACAGGGACAGCAGAATGGCAGCTTGAGTCCCATCTTTTAGAGTTTCAGCTCCAAATCCTATCATGGCCAGGCTGGCCTTGACCTTACGTTCAAGCCCTGATAATGGTTCATCTGCCTTGTTCCTGAGAAGTAGAGCTACACAAGGAGAGAGAAGAACTCTACCATGTGCTCATTGTGTGACCCTGGGTAAGCTGCCCAACTGCATAACCTCAGTTTTTTGGGGGCTAATGGGAGATCCAGAGCTGCAGAATCTCTATGTAAGTCAGGGATGAAATCTGTTGGGAACTAGGCCAAGAGGGGCTGGTAGACTTGTCTTGGAGCTACATTTACATGGTAAATTCTCCATCTTTAGTTTCCTTATATAGGAAGCTATATAGCTTATAGTTTTTTATCTATAAGAGACAACTTATAGAAACTTACAGTGTGTAAGTTTCCTTAGAGAGGAAACTTATTTGTGGTCCCAAAAGGTTGGAAAACACCAGGTTAAGCAAAGATGAGTGAGTTTTATTTTCTGCAGGACCACAGATAAGTTTCCTTATATAGGAAACTTATGCAGCTCAAATAAAAACACCAAAGTTTTCTAAAGGTTCATTTATTCACACTGCATAGGAGATTAAGGAAAGTGCATTTGTCTGTACCAAACTGTAAGGAAAATAATCATAGGAAATTATATCAGTAGACAATTCAGCAAAACAAGGATGTTCATCTTGGTTTTGTAATGGAATGATATATGGTAATAAATCCAATATATTTATCCTACCTTCAAAAGGTTCACAGAGGCTGAGGAGTTACAACAGTGTGATTCTTCGCTTATGGTTGGAAGCAAATGCTTCAATGATCCCAGGGCACGCTGTTCTCTCTTTTTGAATTTAAAACTACGTCGGTTTTTTCTGACATTACTACTGCTACTCTTTAAGAAAGTTTCTGATAGTCATAGGCAGAAAAAATTTGTTTCCCGTGCTACAGAAATAATTGGCAAAGCCATGCTTGATGCAACAGCCTGGCAGAAAGGAGGGGAGGGGAGGGGAGGTGGGGTGGGTGCAGGAGGGAATGCTCTCTAACCTATAGGGTTAATCCATTCCTCACTCATTCCCCAATTCACTGCGTACTCTTGTCTCTTACTGATAGAAGCAGGCATAACCAGGATCCCAAACCCCACATTCTTGGCTAATTTCTTAAGAAAACATGCTTCAGCTGTACTTTTGAGGATTAGCAATGCCTATCTGAATAATAAAGGCTCTGAGAAGTCCTGCAGAAAAGAAACTCATTGATCTTTGCTTAACCCAGTGTTTCCCCACCTTTTGGGACCACAAATCCAACTATCCTGCATTGTTTTGTGACAGATCACCAGTTAGCATTTTCTGGGATAAGATTCTACGGAACACTTGATGGCAAAATGATGATTTCGCCATCAGAAGCTTATCAGTCTAGGGAATTCTAGGGAATGAGTCCCTGCAGACTTTTTAGGAGAAAAATTAGGTTCTCTTTTCTTCATCCATCAAATGAAGGTCGCTTGACTTTGTGAATAGCATTTTATGACAGATGAACTGGCACAGTCTGACTTGACTGATGTTACTGATTTCCGGCTCTGGAGGTCAAGGGGGAGGCAAGGTTGGGGAAACAGCAGGCTACACATTGGTCTTGGCATTGCTTTGCAATCATCCTTAAATCATCCTTCACACCTGAGCAGAGCTCCAAGATTCTCAGTGCCATTTACTCCAGCTCATCTTCCATGACCCTAACAATAGCCTTAGGGAGTAGGCAGGTGTTAAGGGCTAAATGTGTCTTCTCAAAATTCATATGTTGAAGCCTTCACTTCCAGTTTTATGGTATTTGGAAGTGGGGCCTTTGGGAATTAGATGAGGTCATCAGGGTGCAGCCCTCACAATGGGAGTGGTAACCTTATAAGAAGAGGAAGGCAGATCTTCCTGTCTCCATGTGTGTGCGCTGAGGTAAGGCCATGTGAGCACACAATGAGAAGGCATCCATCTACGAGTTAGGAGGAGAGCTTTTGCCAGGAACTGAATCTGCCAGCACCATGATCTTGACTTCCCAGCCTCTGGAACTGTGAGGAAGAATGTTTGAGCCACCTAGTCTATGGTATTTTGTTATAGCAGCCTGAGCTAAGATAGCAGAGTAGGAAATGATTGAACTCATCTTACACCCAAGAAAACTGAGATGTCAGGAGGTGGAGCTATATAAGGGCAAAGAGCTAGAACTGAAACCTCAGCCCCCTGATTCAATTAAATTCAACATGCATTTATGAAATGCCTACTATGTGCCAGGTGCCATGCTAGGTTCTGGGAGTCTAGGGTGACACAATCAGAGACTCTGCAGAGTTTAGAAGAGATAGATATGAATGACAACTACAATAGTGTGAAAAGCGCAATAGACCCAGAGGGGATCAGATGGTTACGGGAGAACACAAAGAAAAAGGGGTTTATGAATTGGGTTTTGAAGGATAAATAAGAGTTTTCTGAGGGCAAAGGAAACTTTGCAGGAAAAGACCAAGGCTATTTCTATAATTTTGTTATAGTCTTTCTCCCCTCCAACCCCCGTAGCAGGAGTCTGGGCCTTAGGTGATTTTGGGTGTGTGTGTGTATGTGTGTATTGAGTCTCCGAGATAACAGAATTCTGAGATTTCCCCTTCATTCCTTCCTACTTATTTTTGAACAAAATTGGAGGCATAAGTGTTTTGCAAGAGTCACGTCACATTAAAACATGATGATGGATGGGAGAAATCCATCAATGTTGGCTGAGAAATTCATCTATGAGGTTAAAGTTTAAAAACTTTAATAAATCAAATCTCTTAAACCTGGGATTGAAAAACCAGCAAAAGGGACAGCATTCTGGCTTTGGGTTACATGTGGTTCAACCTCATTTGCAGGGGGGCCTTTTCCTTGGGGCCGCTTTGTGGTGACTCCTGCAACGCTTCAGTCCACAGTTCCCTTTCCTTGGTTCGTGTGATTTTCCGTGTTTTCTTGGTAACTCAGAACCCATAGGAAGCAGTGGTCTGGGAAAATACCCCCTGCAGCTCCTTTTGATAGGGGCCTCAGTGGAACAGAACAACTAATTGTGGCTGGCACCCAGGGAGGCCACTTTTAACAGCAGCCTCGGCAGCAGCCACGGCGGCCTGATATCACCTCCACCTGGCCTTCTGACAGCATGGGAGGCTGTGTGGAGTCAGGGTTGTGGACCACACAGACCAAGATTGTCTTGGGTCAAAGTGACACTGCTTTTGTAAGCATGTGTGGAAAGGGTCCTATTTTATTTTAAAGATGCCTCCTGGCATCTGGGTGAAGCCAGACAAGGTCAAGGCACTGGGAAAATGATCAGTGCATCTGGGGATTAATAAAGGGTGATGTGTACAACCTCAAGTTGCTCCGGGATGTTTCTGTTTCTACCCTCAAGGGGGTGGGAGGGTGGGTAACAAGGGGGCCTGCCGGTAGCAGGTGGCAGTGGCTTTGCCACTCTGTGGGTGGAAGGTATTCTGTGACTTGGGGAGGCAGCGAGAGACCAAAGGACTGTTTGAAGTCGGCAGCAGCCTGGGAAGGACTGCTTTTAATTAAAGCTCTTTCTGCTTCGTTGTAGTGGCTAAGAGGTCAGCTTCTAAGAATTCCGTCACGTAGCTTGTTAGGGCTCTCAGTCTTGGCTGGGTTTGAGGAATGTTTCCTTCCAAGCACATCTTCCTTTATGAACTTCGAAAGGGGGATTTATTCAGCTTTTGAAAGAAACTGGCTAAGATTTTGTCAGACTGTCCTAGCTCTATCAGCCAGCCTGGATGTGCTGGTTACCCCGTGTTTGGCTCTCTCCCCCCAATGCCCACCCTCAATCCATTTTGCACACATTTCCATCCTGCTCTGTGACATGTGGGGCTGTTCTATATGGATTGTGCTACCTGGCTTCTGCTTGGCTTTGGCCAATGAGAGGAGATCAGAGGGTGGTGAGACAGAGACCTAGGTCTTTAATCTCTCCCTTTCTGCATAGGTCCCATGTCTCTGACCTTAGCTGCCCCTTTCATGTCTACTACTCACTGAGTGATCTCTCTACCATGGTTCTGTTTCTTCCTGGGCTTCACCACTGCTATACCTATACCCTCCCCTTGTTTCTTCAGGCCTAGGGTAGTGAGAGTTGCTGTGTTGCTGGTTTCTGAGTGTCTTTCTATCCTTTCCCCCCTCCTTAACATTTTGTTGACATGAAACTCACATAACATATAATTAACCATTTTAAAGTATACAAGCCAGTGGCTTTTAGTGCATTTGCAGTGTTGTGAAAACACCACCTCTCTCTAGCTTCAAAACCTTTTCATCACCAGAAAAATATCCATTAAATGATCTCTCCCTATTGTCTCTTTCCCCAGCTCCTGGTAACCATGAGTCTGCTTTTGGTGCCTATAGATTTTCCTATTGGATATTTCATATGAAAGGAATCTTACAGTATGTGACCTTTTATGTCATTTCTTTCCCTCAGCATAATGTTTTCAGGATCCATCTACATTGTAGCATGGGTCAGCACTCGATTCATTTTTACGGCTGAATAATATTCCATTGTATGGAAAGACCACAATCCCCTAATTCTTAGCTTTGTAAACTGGTGGTTCTCAAAATGTAGTCTCCAGACTGGCAGCATCAGCATCCCCTAGGAACTTGTTGGAAACACAAATTCTTGGGCTACACCCCATCGGGGAAATAAGCAATCTAGTTCTTAGTAAGCCCTCTAGGTGATTCTGATACACTTCAAGTATGAGCCCCACAGCTGTAAGTATTCTCTTTACTAAAGTCTTCATTTGAACCATCTGGGATGAATCCATGTCCTGGTGGGACCCTGACTCATACCCTCTACTCCTTCAGCCGGGGTCTCTGGCAACGTTCTTTATGTGCTTGGTTCTGGGTACATCCTGAGCATGGCAATGAGGTCTCAACAATCTCAGTCTTAGAAGTAGAGTTGAGTCACCTGGATGTCTTTTTTCTGCCTGGTGTGCCCAGGGGGGCCCAGGGGCCTGTGCTTGGCCAAGACTGGCCCTTCCAGGTAGTAAGCTATAGGCATTGCTCTAGGGATTCACTCTTGTTTAAGACCAAGAAGCCCAAGCCAGAGCCAGTCATCCAATCAGATGCTGGACTTGATACCCAGAGAGGAAAGACTCTCATTTCCTATGACCAGAAAGGAATCTGGGGTGGGAGGATGGAGGTAGGGGTTTCTGTCTGGTCAGAAAAACTCTACCCTGGAGAAAACTACTCTTATGTGATAGGCAACAATTTAAAGAAAAACCACCTCATGTGATCCATACATTTTGGGTGACTGTGGCCCCAGCTGGATCAAAGCCGAGGCTGAAACAGACTTGCAGAAATCAGGAACTGAGAGCATTCTTCCTTTTCACTCTTTTGTACTCACATCCACTGATTTCATAGATGTCAGGAGTCTCCTGTGAAAGAAACTGAGCATGGTTCATCCTTGGGGTTCAAATACATCTGATGGTCTTGAGGCAGGCCCAACAGAGGCTGATTTTTTTAGGCAGGGGCATCTGAATGCCTGGGAGAGAATTTGTCGTGGCAAGAGAAAGCACAGAGCGAATGTGTTAATCTTTACCAAAGGACAGGGAACTAGGGATCTCAGACACAACGTGACTCCGGTCCTCTCCCAATCATTCTGTGTGTATGTTTTCTGGAAGGGGAGAGGGCTATGCATGTTAAAAAATACCTAAGGATGCTACACCCCCAGCTATCTCTGCTGTGGGATCCCCCTACAAGAGGAGGGGATAAAGAAAAAGAAGGGGTGTCCCTGCTGGCAGGGTGAAGTGCGGGCACACAAGAAAGCCAAAACATCAAGGAAATCTGGGGTAGTGTCAGCAGCAGGGCAGATGTGACCTGAGGGTCATTCAGGTCAGTGCCTGGATTAGAGCCAGGGGAGGGAAGGGGCAGGTGGGGATGTAGGATGACATGGGACCTTTTGTGAGCTACTTCTTGGGGAGGGTTAGAGAGGGATGTCATAGAGTGTGTGTGTATACGTATAAAGGTGAGGATGGGGACCTGATCTCGTACAAGGGAGGGCAGTGGAATTCTGATTTCACTGATACAATGACCACCTTTATACCCTCCAAAAGTAGAGGAGTGGAGGACATTTGAACTATACATGAAGTAATATATAACCTCCCTAGTAATCAGGGAAATTCAGGTTAAAGCAAGAGTGAGATGTTTGCCTATCAGTTTGGTAAATATTAAGAGAATAACGTGTTAATTAAAGTAACGTTACCTGCTGCAACAAACACACCAAAAATCCTTAATGGCTCAGAAATTAGTTTCAGTTCTGGGTTTCACAAAGTCCAAGATGGGCATTCCTAGTTCTTCAGCTGACCATTCAGGGGCTCAAGTCCCTGTCGTCTCGGGGTTCTTCCTTCTTCAACTTGTGGCTTCTGTGACCACCTGAAGTTACTTCCATTCCAGCCATCTGCAGAGGGGAAAGCGGAAGGAGATGAGCCAGTGAGAGGATTTCATTTGCTGAGTTGGAAATGATGCGTATCCCTCTTGCTCCCATTTCATGGGCCAGAATGCAGATGTGGAAGTGCCAGGGGATTAACACCTTTCGGGAGCACCTTCAGCCATGACTCATGGTCGCCAGATAAATATCCCAGTCCTTTGAACCTTGGGCAGGATAACTGTTATCTGCACATGTTCTAAGTTGGCTTCCAGAGTTCCCCAGTGGGATTGTGTTCCAGTTGCCTGGAATGGAAACTTGCCTTAAGACACACCCTTTGGGATACCTGGGTGGTTCAGTCAGTTAAGCATCTGACTCTTGGTTTTGGCTCAGGTCATGATCTCCCAGTTGATGAGTTTGAGCCCCATGTCGGGCTCTATGCTGACAGCCTGCTTGGGATTCTCTCTCTGTGCCCCTCCCCTTCTCTCTCTCTTTCTCTCAAAATAAATAAATAAACATTAAAAACAAACAAACAAACAAATAGACACACCCTTTATTAGCCCCCTTTCCTGTTTTACTTCTTCACTCTGCCCCATCCCCAACAAATTACTTGTACTTGAATCCTTATTTCAGGATCAGCTTCTGGGGGACTCCAACCAAGACATCACCTAAATTGTCCATCCTGAAAAGAATGGCCTTTGCAAATATGGGTAAGAGATCTTAGGAGTCAGATAACACTTTTGCTGTTGCAGCCCTGAATGGATGGAAGAAGATTGTCTTTGGAGTAAAGTGGGTTAACGATGGAATTTAATTCCATTAAATAACGGTCTGCTCCTAGCTTCTTAGTGCAGGAAAGCACAGGGCCCTGTTTAGAATTCACCTTGAATGTGTGTCTAATTTTGCTTGTTCTGGGTTGCTACCATAGTAACAAGAATAATTAACTTTAATTACTACATCTCTCTGTTTTTGCTCACCACTTCCTTCCACTCCAGTTCATTCTGAACTTGCTTTGAAGTATCTTAGTGAAGCAGTCAGAACTCCTCTATCTACCTTCACTGGCACATTGATAACATCCTCTTCCTGTTTTTTTTTTCAGGCTACATGTTCCTGTTGTATGTACATCCATTTCTTTGGTGCTAAAGCACATATTTATTATAGCCTAGGCCTTTAAACAGGGTTCACCAATTAGAAAACACAGAAGTGATAGCACTTCTGGGGCAGTGTTTGGTTCCCTTTTGTCAACTCAGAACATCTGTTTGTCCAATGGGGGCACCTTGGTTTATTGCTGTCATTAGGAACTGTCAGCCAGAGGAACGGAGACCTGCATTTCCCATGGAGGTGTTGCATATTAAAAACTTACATTTTCTACCAACAGTTCAGTCCTACTTCATATTTTTTTTTAAAGAAGAAGGTTCTCAGTTTCTGTTCATAAGTGTGTATTGATTTCTAGGAGTCATTCAATAGGCAAGTGATGGCCATTTTTGATAGGCACTTAAAATTTTTTTTTAATGTTTATTTATTTTTGAGAGAGAGAGAGGGAGGTGGGGAAGGACAGAGAGAGAGGGAGACACAGAATCTGAAGCAGGCTCCAGGCTCTGAGCTGTCAGCACAGAGCCCAATGCGGGGCTTGAACTCACGAGCCGTGAGATCATGACCTGAGCCAAAGTTGGATGCTTAACTGACTGAGCCACCCAGGTGCCCTGATAGACACTTTTTGACAAAAATAAATAAAAATGATAAACATAGCAGGTTCTCATGAGACTCTTCTCATGCTGCACCCCCTCAGCCCACCTGATTTCAGAAGTGCTGGGGTTTCACGTTGCTACATCTGTACCAGGGAATACAGTTCCATGTTAGTACATCCATACAATGGAATATTATGCAACTTAAAAATATAGGTAGTCTGCTCATCCACTCAATAGCATCTGGCCATGTGATAGGCTCTGGGAAATAAAAATGAGTCAGACATTATGCCTCAGAGAGTGTAGTTCACAGTCTCTTGGGGGTTGATGAACACAGGAAAAGATAATTAAAATATACCCTGACAAGTTCAAGGATATATAGGAATTAAGGCATGTTGGGATGATGGGCACATTTTGGGCAGAAAGCCCAGATCACAGTATGTAAGTTGTGGCAAATATCATCAGAGACCAGACCTGCAGTGTTAAAAGATTCAGCCTCACAGGAGACAAATGAGCTGCCTGTTGTCCACGGGACTTGAGCATCATAGAACCTCGGATGTCACTGGTCTAACCTTTGCTTGGCTCGTTTGCGCAGAATCTTTGCAAGGTAATCATCCAGCCTGTGCTTGGCACTTCCTAGCACTACATCTGGTGCTGTCTGCACCCTGACTGGGGAGTACAGACAGGAGAAAGCACTTTCCTGCGACTTTGCCCATGCAGTCTGGTTTGTCCCCAAGTATTTCTGCTTCTTCTGCATAGCAACCCTGCATATTTGGGCTGGCACTTTGCGTATTCCCCTTCAGAATGAGTAAATCCTGGTTTCTTTAGCTCTTTATCACATGACATCTTGCAGTGCTATCAATTCTCCCTCCTAAATATCTCTTTTTTTTTAAAAAAAATTTTTTTTTTCAACGTTTTTTATTTTTATTTTTGGGACAGAGAGAGACAGAGCATGAACGGGGGAGGGGCAGAGAGAGAGGGAGACACAGAATCGGAAACAGGCTCCAGGCTCCGAGCCATCAGCCCAGAGCCCGACGCGGGGCTCGAACTCACAGACCGCGAGATCGTGACCTGGCTGAAGTCGGACGCCTAACCGACTACGCCACCCAGGCGCCCCTCCCTCCTAAATATCTCTTGAATCTGATTTCTTGTCTTCACTTCCATGGCTCATTAGCATAGATAATGAGACAAAAGCTATGTGGCCATTACTATCAGTTACTCTATTATTTAAAAAATATTTTTGAGAGATAGAGAGCAGAGAGAGGGAGGGAGAGAATCCCAAGCAGGCTCTGCACTGTCAGTGGAGAGCCCAACACGGGGCTTGAACCCACAAACCATGAGATTATGACCTGAGCTGAAGTCAGACGCTTAACAAACTGAGCCATCCAGGCGCCCCTCAGTTAATTCTGTTTTGGACCTCTTTCTTCTCTGGCCATGGACAAATGCAGCAGTGTCCTAGCTGACCTCCCAGCTTCCCTTTTGCCCCTTCCATCTTCATTTTTACTGTGTGTGGAGCTATTCTTCCAAAATGAAACAGTACTCTGCCATTTCCCTGTTTCAAACCAGTCAGTGGATTCCCATGCTCTTCACATAAAGGACTCAAATCCTTAACCTGCCTCTCAAGGTTGGCAATGTTGGTTCTCTCCAGTCATGGCTCTCTCTCAGTGCTCCCTTTGGCAGCAAACATGCTAGTCATTTAGAAAGTATTTTGGCATCTTGATTGTGCCGTGACTTCTGTGGTCCCCCAGGATGCACATAGATGTATTGCTCTGCCTACAATGTGTTCCTTTGATCCCCCTGGATGGTTTCTGCTCATTTTTCACGTCTGAGTTTATTAGTAACTTCCTCTGGCAAGCCTTCACTGAGAGGACCTTCTCTCCAGGTTAGGGGTCTATGGCAAACACTTTTTCTTTTTTTAATTAAAGTAACTTGCATACACTTAAGTGAATTCAGTTTAAGTATATAGTCATTCAAGTAAAGATATAAAATGTCCCTAGCACCTCAAAGGCTAAGAAGACCCTCATGTTTCTTAGAAGATACTTCTCAAAAGCACCTGCTATTCTGACCTTGATCACCATAGATTAATGTTGCTTTCTTTTAAATTTCATATAAATGGAAGCATGCTATGTTCCCTTCTTGTATGTGGCTCCTTGCACTCATCTGTGTTTGTTGAATGTGGCGGTAGCTCATTCTTTTATTTTTTTCTGTGTGTTATTCCACTGTATGACCCATTGTATTAATACGCCATCAGTTTTGGATCTAGGCTACTGATTTTTATTTTTAAAAAACTTTTTAACTGTTTATTTATTTTTGAGAGAGAGAGACAGAGCACAAGTGGGGGAAGGGCAGAGAGAGAGAAAGGGAGACACAGAATCTGAAGCAGACTCCAGGCTTCAGAGCCTGACACAGGGCTTGAACCCGCAAACCGTGGGATCATGACCTGAGCCAAAGTCGGACGCTTAACTGACTGAGCCACCCAGCGCCCCGGATCTAGCCTACTCTTGATGGGCATTTCAGTTGTGTCCAGTTTTTATTAAGAATATTGCTGCCATCATCATTAGTGTCTCTTGCTGAACATACACATTCATTTTTTCTTTATATCACATGTATTCTTATCCATTTCCTAAGTAAATATATATTCTTATACATTTATTTCTTTTATTGATAGATTTTATTTATTATTTGTTTTTCTAAAATATTTGTTGCCTCTTCTTTCTGAGCTTTTCCCCTTTGGAACCATTCTTTTTTTTTTTTTTTTTTTTTAATAACGTTTATTTATTTTTGAGACAGAGAGAGACAGAGCATGAGCGGGGGAGGGGCAGAGAGAGAGAGAGGAAGACACAGAATCAGAAGCAGGCTCCAGGCTCCGAGCTGTCAGCACAGAGCCCGACACGGAGCTCGAACTCACGGACCGCAAGATCATGACCTGAGCCGAAGTCGGATGGTCAACCGGCTGAGCCACCCAGGCGTTCTTTGGACCCATTCTTGCAGGAGGATTTTATTTTCCACCTTACTGTCACAACGGCTGGCCTTGTGACCTGCTCTGACCAATGAAATGTGACAGAATGCACGCCACTTCTGATTAGAAGCTTTAAGGACAATCGCATGGTTCTGCCATTGTGCTTTTCCCTCTAATATGAGATTGGCAGAGAGGCTAATCTTCCATTCTGGGTCCTAGAATGAAGAGCAGATAGAATAGAGAGCCATCTTGACCCACAATGGACATCAGTGAGAGCGAGAACTAAGCATTTGTGGTTATAAGCAGTTGGAACCTAGGAATTATTGTCACTACAGCTAAACGTGGTCGAAGTGGACTGATACAATGCCTCTCCTTCTGCTCCCTTAGCACCTTCTAAATTAAAAATGGACCCTTCTGGCGAGGTGTTGTTTAACTTTCTCCCATTTGCCCCCTTCTTCCATACCCAGTCTGTAAGGGTGGAGACTGTACATGTCTTGATCATCATCCTAAACCCAGCACCTAGTACTCTGATGAACAAACAGTAGGTTTACCATACACATTTACTCAATGGGAATGGCTTTTAACCTTTTGTTGATGGGAAAGTACGTTTTCCTAGGTGTCCTCTTCATAGTGGGAGGCCTGAAACAGAGCACCATTTCCAAGTGTGGTCTGATTAGTGAGAAGATAATAGCTCCAACCTTCTTTCCTATGGACATGATACTCCTAGTGGTGCGGCTAAGGCTGTAGCCTGTTTGGCAGTGATATCCCACTGTTGGTTCACATGGACCTCACTGATGACTCCAACTCTGGAATTTTTCCTATGGCATTACTGCTAAGACAGTTTCCCCATCCTGGGTTTGGGCAGATACCCTTGATAAACTTATCGATCCTCACATCCCTCTGTCAATAAGCTTACTGTCTCATTTTTTCCTGGAGCCTGAGTTTACTTGTTTGTTTATTTATTTTAACCATGACTTTCTCACTGTTTTCTCACTTCCCATATCTGGTTGTTCTATCTCGCCCTGTCCTCCAGAAACACCAAATTACTCCATTTAAATCTTGATATTATCACAAACCTCTGTCCACTTCTGATTGACATAGGCACTTATCAGCTTCCAGCAAACTGAGCTTTATTGTGCTATAGGGTGTAAAGGTGTCACAGTAAGAAATTGCTTGGTCAAAAATTAGCACCTGCAATTTGGGACACCTGCTATTGTAACTTTCGATTTAGGGATCATACTTGAACACTGTATTTTCTTATTGATTTGTAGATGTTCTTTACATACTCTGGGTATTAATTCTTGGTTGGCTGTGTGCATTACAAACAGCTGACCTCACTTTGTCTAGTCTTTTCATTTTCATTTTGTTTATAGTATCTTTTTTTTCCTACAGCGAAGGCTTTAATTTTAATTTGTCCATCTTTCCTTTATGGTTTATGCTTTTTTAATCTCTTGTTTAAGAAATTCTTCCCAACCGTGAGTTCACAAAGAAAGTGTACATTTTCTTCTAAAAATAATTTTTCACATGTAGGTCCCCAAACCATTTGCAATTTTTAAAATTATATGTGGCATGAAAGCAAAGGTATAATGTTTTGTTTTTGCATGCAGAAGTCAAATTGTTCCCAAACTGGTAATGGCTATGTTGATATGCAATGTTCTCATATTCTTCATTCATATACATAGGTAGGTCTGCTTTTATGCTCTCTGTTCTGTTCCAGGGGACTATGGTTTTATTCCTGCACCAATACCATACTGCTCCAGTTATGATAGGTTCATCCTATCTTTCCAGATAAACCCCTCGCCTCACTTTCTTCCTTTTCAGAATTGCCTTGGCTATTCTTAGGTTATTACTCTTATATGTGAATTTTGGAATTAGCACATGTTCCATGAAAAGCCCTATTTGGATTTTGCTTAGAATTGTATGGAATTTATGAACTAATTTGTGGAACACTGGCATCCTTATGACATGTCTTCCTTCTTATTCATAATAGAACTTGTCATTTGGTCAGACCTTCAAAAAGTGTTTTGTAATTTTCTTCATAAAGTCTTACACTTTTCTGGTTAGATTTACTCCAAGTTACCTTATGATTTTTGACTAATGTGAATGCTGTTGTTTTTTTAATTCTATATACCTTTTCTAATTTGGCTGTATTTGGTGTATAAAAATAACTGCTGGGATTTAAAAAACTTTGAATTTAAATTAAGCAACTGAACTCAAATACCTCATGTGTTTTAGTAGTTTTTAGATTCTTGGGGATTTTCAGAGTAGCAATCAGATTGTAGGCAAATAATGACAAGAATGAAAATAATGACAACTTTTACTTTCCAATTCTTAAAATTTTTTTAAAATGTTTATTTATTTTTGAGACAGAGAGAGACAGGGTGTGATCAGGGGAGGGGCAGAGAGAGAGGGAGACACAGAATCCGAAGCAGGCTCCAGGCTCTGAGCTGTCAGCACAGAGCCTGACGCGGCGCTCGGACTCACTGACCATGAGATCATGACCTGAGCCAAAGTCGGACACTCAACCAACTGAGCCACCCAGGCGCCCCTTACTTTCCAGTTCTTGTATGACATATTTCTTCATCTTATTATCTTTAAAATTTATTTATTCAAATTCAAGTTAGTTAACATACATGGTAGTATTGGTTTCAGAAGTAGAACCCAGTGACTCATCACTTATATGTAACATCCAGTACTCATCCCAACAAATGTCCTCCTTAATGCCCATTACCCAGTTAGCTCAGACCCCTCCCACCTCCCTTGATGCAACTCTCAGTTTGTTCACCTGTTTTGTTTCTTAAATTCCACATATGAATGAAACCATATGATATTTTTCTTTTTCTTACTGACTTATTTTTCTTAGCATAATATACTCTAGTTCCATCCAAGTTATTGCAAATGGCAAGATTTCCTTCTTTTTTAAAAATTTAAATCCAAGTTAGTTAACATATAGTGTAATAGTGGTTTCAGAAATAGAATTTAGTGATTCATCACTTACATATAACACCCAGTGCTCGCCCCAATAAGTCCCCTCCTTAATGCCCATTGCCCACTTAGCCCATCCCCCCCCCCAACACCTCTCCAGGAACCCTCAGTTTGTCTCTGTATTTAAGAATCTCTTATGGTTTGTCTCCATCTCTGTTTGTATCTTATTTTTGCTTCCCTTCCCCTATGTTCATCCGTTTTGTTTCTTAAACTGCACATATGAGTGAAATCATATGATATTTGTCTTTCTCTGACTGACTTATCTTGCTTAGCATAATACACTCTAGTTTCATCCACATTGTTGCAAATGGCAAGATTTCATTCTTTTTGATCATTGAATAATATTCCATTATATATATATTCCAATATATATATCCATTATATATACATGTATATATATGTATGTATACATGACCATATATATACCACATATTCTTTATCATTCATCAGTCAGTAGGCATTTGGGCTCTTTCCATACTTTGGCTATTGTTAATAGTGCTGCTATAAACGTTGGGGTGCATGTGCCCCTTCATATCAGCATTTTTGTATCCTTTTTATAAATACCTAGTAGTGCAATTGCTAGGTCGTAGGATAGTTCTATTTTTAATTTTTTGAGGTATCTCCACACTGTTTTCCAGAGTGGCTGCACCAGTTTGCATTCCCACCAACAGTGCAAGAGGGTTCCTATTTCTCTGCATCCTCGCCAACATTTGTTGTTGCCTGAGTTGTTAATTTTAGCCATTCTGACAGGTGTGAGGTGGTATCTCATTGTGGTTTTGCTTTGTATTTCCCTGATGATGAGTGATGTTGAATATCTTTTCACGTGTCTGTTAGCTGTCTGGGTGTCTTCTTTGGAAAAATGTCTATTCATGTCTTGTGTCTATTTCTTAACTGAATTATTTGTTTTAGGGTGTTGAGTTTGTTAAGTTCCTTATGGATTTTGGATACTAATGCTTTATCCGATATGTCATTTGCAAATATCTTCTCCCATTCTTTTGGTTGCCTGTTAGTTTTGTTGATTGTTTCCTTCACTGTGCAGAAGCTTTTTACCTTGATGAGGTCCCAATAGTTCATTTTTGCTTTTGTTTCCTTTGCCTCCAGAGACATGTCAAGTACGAAGCTGCTGTGGCTGAGGTCAAAGAGGTTGCTGCCTGTTTTCTCCTCTAGGATTCTGATGGCTTCCTGTTTTACATTTAGGCCTTTCATCCATTTTGAATTTATTTTTGTGTATAATGTAAATGGTCCGTTTCATTCTTCTTCATGTCACTGTCCAGTTCTCTCAGCACCATGTGCTGAAGAGACTGCCTTTTTTCCACTGGATATTCTTTCCTGCTTCGTCGAAAATTAGTTGTCCATACATTTGTGGGTCCATTTTTGGGTTCTCTATTCTGTTCCATTGATCTGTGTGTCTGTCAGTGCCAGTACCATACCGCCTTGATGATTACAGCTTTGTAATACAGCTTCAAGTTGGGGACTGTGATGCCTCCAGTTTTGGTTTTCTTTTTCAGCATCCCTTTGGCTATTCTGGGTCTTTTCTGGTTCCATACAAATTTAGAATTGTTTGTTCTAGCTCTGTGAAGAATGCTGGTTTTGCTTTGATAGGAATTGTATTGAATGTGTAGATGGCTTTGTGTAGTATGGACATTTTAACAATATTTGTTCTTCTAATCCATAAGCACAGAATGTTTTTCCATTTCTTTGTGTTTTCTTCAGTTTCTTTCATTAGCTTTCTATAGTTTTCAGCATACAGATCTTTTACCTCTTTGGTTAGGTTTATTCCTAGGTGTCTTGTGTTTTTTGGTGCAATTGTAAATGGGATCAATTCATTGATTTCTCTTTATGCTGCTTCATTATTGGTGTATAGATTTCTGTACATTGATTTTATGTCCTATGACTGCTGAATTCATGTTCTAGTGGCTTTTTGGTGGAATCTTGGGTTTTCCACATAGAGTATCATGTCATCTGCAAATAGTGAAAGTTTGACTTCTTCCTTACCAGTTTATAGATCTCTTATTTGTTTTTGCTGTCTGATTTCTGAGGCTAGGACTTCCAGTAGTATGTTGAACAATGGTGAGTGGACATCTGTATAGTGTTCCTAACCTTAGGGGGAAAGCTCTCAGTTTTCCCTCATTGATGATGACATTAGCTGTGCGTCTTTTGCATATGGCCTTTATGATATTGAGATATATTCCATCTGTTCCTACTTTCTTGAGGGTTTTTATCAAGAAAGGATGCGGTATTTTGTCAAATGCTTTTTCTGCATCTATTGACAGGATCATATGGTACTTATCCTTCCTTTTATTAATGTGGTATCGGATGTTGGTTGATTTGCAAATATTGAACCACTTCTGCAGCCCAGGAATAAATCCCACTTGATCATGGTGAATAATTCTTTTAATGTACTGTTGAATTCGATTTGCTAATGTCTTGTTGAGAATTTTTGCACCCAGGTTCATCAAGGATATTGGCCTGTAATTCTCCTTTTTAGTGGGGTCTTTGTCTGGTTTTGGAATCAAGTTAATACTGATTTCATAGTATGAGTTTGGAAGCTTTCCTTCCATTTTTATTTTGTGGAACAATTTGAGAAGAATAGGTATTAACTCTTCTTTAGATGTCTGATAGAATTCCCCTGGGAAACAATCTGGCCCTGGACTTTGTTTATAGGGAAATTTTTTATTACTGATTCAATTTCTTTGCTCGTTATAGGTCTGCTCAGATTTTCTATTTTTTCCTGTTTTGGTTTTGGTTGTTTGTATGTTTCTAGGGATTTGTTCATTTCTTGTAGATTTCCCAGTTTGTTGGCATATAATTTTTCATAGTATTCTCTTATAATTGTTTGTATTTCTGTGTTGTTGGTTGTGATCGCTTCTCTTTCATTGTGATTTTATCTATTTGGGTCCTTTCTCTTCTCTTTTTAATAAGTCTGGCTAGGGATTTATCAATTTTTTTTAATTCTTTCAAAGAACCAGCTCTTAGTTTTGTTGATCTGTTCTACTGTGGGTTTTTTTTTTTCTGTTTGTTTCTATATCATTTATTTCTGCTCTAATAATTATCATTTCCCTCTTCTGCTGGATTTAGGCTTTATTTCCTGTTCCTTTTCCTGCTCCTTTAGGTGTAAGGTTAGATTATGTATTTGGGACCTTTCTTGCTCCTTGAGGTAGACCTACATTGCAATATACTTTGCTCCTAGGACTGCCTTTGCTGCATCGCAAAGGGTTTGGAGTGTTGTGTTTTTATTTTCATTGGCTTCCATGTATTTTTAATTTCTTCTTTTATTTCCTGGTCAACCCATTCATTCTTTAGTAGGATGTTCTTTAACCTCCCTGTATTTGAGGGCTTTCTAAATCTTTTCTTGTGGTTGACTTCAAGTTTTATAGCATTGTGATATGAAAATATGCATGGTATTATTTGGATCTTTTTGAAACTGTTGAGAGCTGATTTGTGACCAAGTATGTGATCTTTTCTGGAGAATGTTCCATGTGCACTCGAGAAGAATGTGTAAATGTTCTGAATATGTCTGTTAAGCCCATTCAGTCCAGTATGTCATTGAAAGCCATCATTTCCTTGTTGATTTTCTGCTTAGATGATCCATCCTTTGCTGTTAGTGGGGTATTAAAGTTCCTACTATTATTATACTATTATTAATGAGTTTCTGTATGTTTATTGATTTATATATTTGGGTGCTTCCAAGTCCAGGGCATTAAATATTTATAATTGTTTGACCTTGATGGGTAGACCCCTTAATTATGATATAACATCCTTCTTCATCTTTTGTTACAGTCTTTATTTTAAAATCTAGTTTGTCTGATATAAGTTTGGCTGCTCTGGCTTTCTTTTGACATCTTAGCATGATATATTGTTTTCCATCCCTTCACTTTCAATCTACAGGTATCTTTAGGTCTAAAATGAGTTTCTTGTAGGCAGCATATAGATGGATCTTATTTTTTTTATCCATTCTGACACCCTGTGTCTTTTGATTGAACATTTAGTCCATTTATATTCAGAGTGATTATTGAAAGATATGAATTTAGAGCCTTTGTGTTACCTGTAGAGTTGGTGTTTCTGGTGATATTTTCTAGTCCTTTGTAGTCTTTGTTGCTTTGATCTTCTTTTTTTCCCCCTTCATTCAGAGAGTTCCCTTTAATATTTCTTGGAGGGCTGGTTTAGTGGTCACAAAATCTTTTTGTTTTTGTTTGTCTGGAAAACTCCTTATCTCTCCTTCTGTTCTGAATGACAGCCTTGCTGGATAAAGAATTCTTGGCTGCATATTTTTCCCATTCAGCACACTGAATATTTTCTGCCACTCCCTTCTGGCCTGCCAAGTTTCAGTACACAGGTCTGCTGCTATCCTTATGTGTCTACTCTTGTAGCTTGAGGACCTTTTGTCCCTAGCTGCTTTCAGAATTCTCTCTTTATCTTTGTAATTTGCAAATTTCACTATGATATGTTTTGGTGTTGACCTGTTTTTGTTGATTGTGAGGGGACTTCTCCATCCTTTTGGACTTGAATTCCTGTTTCTTTCCCCAGATTAGGGAAGTTCTCAGCTATAATTTGTTCAAATAAAACTTCTACCTCCTTTCCCCCGCTCTTCTTCTTTTGGGACTCCTATGATATAGATTTTCTTTTATGGAATCACTAAGTTTTGTTTTTTTTCCCCAATGTTTATTTATTTCTGAGAGAGAGAGAGAGAGAGAGAGAGAGAGAGAGAGAGAGAGAGAAAGAGAGAAAGCTGGTAAGGGGCAGAGAGAAAGGGAGACACAGAATCTGAAGCAGGATCCATGGTCTGAGCTGTCAGCACAGAACCTGACATGGGGGTTGAACTGATGAACTGCAAGATCATGACCTGAGCCAAAGTTGGACACTCAACTGACTGAGCCACCCAGGTGCCCCTGGAATGACTAAGTTATTTAAATCTCTCCTCATGATCTTATAGTTTCCTTTTCTCTTCCTTTTCAGTTTCATTATTTTTCATAATTTTTTCTTTGTCACCTAGTCTCTCCTCTGCTTCTTCAATCCTCATTGTGATTGTGACCAGTTTTGCATCTCAGTTATAGCATGTTTATCTCAGCCTGTCTAGTTTTTAGGTCTTTGGTCTCTGCAGCAAGTGTTTCTCTGCAGTTTCTATGCGTTTGTCAAGCGCAGCAAATAGTTTTATGACTGTTGTTCTAAATTCCTGTTTAGATATATTGTGTATATTGGTTTTGAACAAGTCCCTGGTTGTGATTTCTTCCTGACCTTTCTTTTGGGGAGAATTCCTCCATCTTGTCATTTTTGCTAAGTTTCTATATTTTAAAAGCTTCGTATGTTTCCTGCACCTGAGAGTAATGCTATATTAAAAAGGGGTCATACACTGTCCAGCGTCTGGCACTTCAGGAAGTGTTTCTGGTGTATGCTGTGTGCACTCTGTTGTTATGTTTTGGCTACTCTTCTCCACTGGTCTGTCCTCCTCAGAGCTCCTCCTTGCTTGCAGTGGGGAGTGTTTGGAACTTTAACTAGGTGTGCTTGGCTTTGCTTGTTAAACTAAGTCTGGAAATAAGGGGGAAAAAACCCCGATTCCCCCCACCCGCACTGGCCCACCAAGAAAAAAAAAAGAAAATTAAAGAAAAGAAAAGGGAACCAAAAAACCCCACGGAGAATAAAAAAACTATAAGGCTGATCCCAAAGAAAAAGAAAGGAAAAAGAGAAGAAGAAAAGAAAAAAGAAAGAAAAAAGAAGTCTGATCCAGAGAGAGAGAGAGAGAGAGAGAGAGAGAGAGAGAGAAAAGGAAATGAAAAAAACAAACAGGCAACTATGAGCCTGATTCCAAAAGAGAAAAAGAAGAAAGAAAAAAAAGAAAAAAAAAGTAAGCCTGGTTCCATTTCTACCAGAACTGCAGACATTGTTTTGAAGCACTTGATTTTTAGTACACTTGGTGCATGGAGGGTGCTGGCTGTGCTGATGTGGAGGAGAAGCTGGCTATGCTGGCTCAGAGTCAGTCGTGCTCCAGGCACAGGTGTGGGGGTGGGGCGGTGGGGAGGGCGGTGGGAAGTGGGGTTTGGTGTAAGCAGGTCCTGCCTCCACTGGGGGTCGCTGTGTTGACGTTGGGGGGAAAATCGCGCCACCCCAATCTCTCGTACCCCAATCGGGGATCTCAGCCCCGCACCCCCCCCCCCCCCCCCCCCCCACGCTGTTCAGGTGACCCTCACAGAGTAGCTAGGGCAGTCAGCTCATCCTGTGACAGTCTCCTGTGTTTTTTCTCGGGTGCACGACAGGGATTCAAAACCCGAAGTCTTAAAGGACCCAGCACTGCGTGGACCCACCCCCTTCCTCCATAGTAGTTTCTCCACACTGTGTCTGATGTCCTTGGTCCCTGAGAAACAGTCCCAGGCCTGTAGTTGGCAGAACCTCTGGTGTAGTACCACTAAAGGCAGCAAAAGTTACATTCTCTTTGGGCGTTCCTCTGTCCCCTGCTGATGAAAGGCCTTTTGCTGGTGCCTGTAGGATCTTTTGTCCTTGGGGAGGCAATATACCCTCTTCCAAAAGTACTCCAGGAAGGGGAATGTTCTCGCCCAGTGCTCCCTGGAGATCCCTACACCACCCTATGCACTCTGGGGCCAGCTCCCTCCTCCCAAGACCTCCGGCCATAGCTCCACTCTGTGGAAAGTCATGCATTTCCAAAACCCTAGAGTTTGAATTCTACACCCTGTTTGCAAAAAAACCCTGTGACACTCAGTACTTTTTGCTCCCCAGTCCATGGGCCCTCTTGTATGAACCCAATGCTGCAGTCTCTCCACCTCTTTCTTTTTCTCTCCATTTTGTCTCCCCACAGAAAGGGTTCCCTCCCCCCGTGGCACTGCCCTTTATCTCTCCCCCAATGTACTTTCACGCACCTTGCACCTGCCATGCTGTCTCCCTCCAACTGTGGAGATCCTTCTGGCAGTCCACAGATTGATTTCCTGGGTGTTCCAGGTGATTTGACCTTAATACAGCTGTGTATGAGGGACAAGGAAAGTTCAGCGTCCCCCTACTTCTCTGCCATCTTAACTTCTCCCTCCTCCCCCCCCCCACCCTCCTCCTCCTCCTCCTCCTCTTCTTCTTCTTCTTCCTCTTCCTCTTCCTCTTATGTATTTATTTGCCTGCTGAAATGACTAAAACCTTGAGAAGGACAGAAGGGGAAATACCAGGCATTTGTGTGTTGTTTCTAATTTTAATGGAAATTTCCTTGAAATTTAACTATGAGGTATTATGTTTATTGTGGCCTTTATTATTATTATTTTAGGTACATATTTAGGTTACCCTACCCCCATTTCTCATTTGCTAAAATTGTAGGCATGTTGAGTTTTATTGAATATTTTTTCTGAGACTATTAAGATAATAATATATTTTTATCTCTTAACATGCCAGTGTGGTACATCCCATTGTCAAATTTTCTGACTTGTTACCATCCTTCTGTAAAACATCTGGCATAAGTTCTATTTGACCATGTTTTATAATAAAGAAATTGGATTCGGGGCATCTGGGTGGCTCAGTCGGTTGAGCGTCTGACTTCGGCTCAGGTCATGATCTCGCAGTCTGTGAGTTCGAGCCCCGCATCGGGCTCTGTACTGACAGCTCAGAGCCTGGAGCCTGCTTCAGATTCTGTGTCTCCCTCTCTCTCTGCCCCTCCCCCACTCATGCTCGCTCTCTCTCTCTCTCTCTCTCTGTCAAAAATAAACATTAAAAAAATTTTTAAAAATTGGATTCAATTGACTATTTTAATATATGGAAATATTCATATTAATATTTATAAGTGAAATTGGTCTATAATTTTCTTATACTATCTGTGGAGGATTGTGTTATTGTTAACCATTATTTGGCTCTACCTTTGCTGTAAGAAGATTACAAATTTTCAATATGACATGTATTGCCTCCCTGTTGCTAGACCTTCTCCCCAAATGAGTATGCTCCACATAGAGGACATCCCGTTAGCCTTTGCCCTTGAATGTGAAAATACATGGAACAGACTTGCAGCCTGGGGCATGGCCTTAGATGACCTATAGTTCACATGTAATATGAATGAGGAATAAATCTTTGTTTTTATAAGCCACAGAGAGTTTTGGATTGTCTCTGCAGTAGAGCTGACTGACTGGATAATTAATTATCCATACATATCTGGTTTTAGAATCAAGGTTAATCTAGCCTCATAAAATAGGCTAGTATCTTTTCTTTTCTCTTCTCAAAAAGAATTTGTATAATACAGAAATATCTTGTTCCTTGACTGCTGGTAAAATTGGATTATAAAATTGTCTGGGCCTGGTATTTTTTAAAAAAATTTTTTGGGGTGTAGAAGA
Source organism: Panthera pardus (assembly GCF_024362965.1). NCBI lineage: Eukaryota > Metazoa > Chordata > Mammalia > Carnivora > Felidae > Panthera > Panthera pardus. The sequence continues at coordinate 18,459,840 of NW_026526821.1, read as the reverse complement.
ATTTTGACAAATGATTCCATTTTAAAAATAGTCATTGATGTATTAAGGTTTTCTATTTTTTTCTTTGTGTCAATTTTGGTATTTTTAATTTTGTATAGAAAATTCCTCTTGTGGGGTGCCTGGGTGGCGCAGTCGGTTAAGCGTCCGACTTCAGCCAGGTCACGATCTCGCGGTCCGTGAGTTCGAGCCCCACGTCGGGCTCTGGGCTGATGGCTCGGAGCCTGGAGCCTGTTTCCGATTCTGTGTCTCCCTCTCTCTCTGCCCCTCCCCCGTTCATGCTCTGTCTCTCTCTGTCCCAAAAATAAATAAAAAAACGTTGAAAAAAAAATTAAAAAAAAAAAAAGAAAATTCCTCTTGTATCTATGTCTTGTGTCAACACAAAGCTGTTTGTGACAATTTCATGATTAAAAAACAAACTTTTTCTATATTTTAATTATGGTCTAATGAGAATATTATTTGTGCTTTATCTTTTTTCTTGATTAATCTTGTAATAAGTTTGCCTACTAATTAATATTTTCAGAGAACCTACTTCTTCTTTGTCAAAACTTCTTGTCAAGTTTGTCAAAAACTTCTTGTCAAAACTTCTATTTTTTTCGATTTCATTAATTTTTGCTCTTATTTTTATTTCCTTCTTTGTACTTTTTCTTTCTAGCTGTAAAAGTGAATGCATAATTCATTTATTCTCAATATTTCCTATGTTAGTTATCATTATAGCGTTGGCTGCAAACAGCAGAGACCCCAAATAACAGTAGCTTAAATAAGATGATAGTTTATTTTTCTCACACATGAAAATTTAGAAGGTAGGGAATTCAGGGCTGGCATGGTAACTGCTTTGCAGAAGCCTTAGGGACTCAGGAGCATTCTGTCTTGTTTGTAGGCCATTGCTCGTGTCCATCTGATGCAAGAGAATTCATCTCTATGCCTATCTTCCAGCCAGCAGGAAGGAGGAAGGGGCTAAGAAAGGATTTTCTATTTCTTTCACCCTAAAAGAAATTACCTGGAAATTATATACATCACTTCTGTTCATTCCCCATTGACAAGAATTTAGTCGTATGGCCACACAAGAGAGGCTGGAAAATTTGGATTTTCTGAGAAGCCATATGTCCAGCTAAAAAGCATGGGATTTATTACTACAGGAGAAAAAGATAATGGATACTAGGAACATCTGGCAGTCCATCCCTTTGTTACCCCCAAATCCATGTGTGCCCATCTTCCCAATGATCCCTACACCAAAGGGGATAATTCTAAAGCTCTCTGCACTTACTGAATCCAACTCAAAGTCTAGGATCTCTAGGTAAAGCACAGTCCTCTCTATCGGGTCTAGATGTGGCTCCTCCAGGTGCAGTGACTTAAAAAGTACAAGATAAATTATCAGCCTTTCACATGGCCAATATACAATGATGAAGTAGGATCAGGAAAACAATACAAAAATCCCATTTGGACAGAGGAAAAGATGAAACACACAATGGCGTATGTTCCCTAACCATGACTAAACCCTGCCACCCATCCAGCAGCCTCTGACTCTCTCTCTTGGAGGAATTTATTTCATCATCCTTGACATCTCCTGGTGTTGCCTTTTTGGATGTTCTTCCTTGTCCATTATTCTTCTTGGCCACATCTGAAGTGCGCTTTGCAGAACACTTTCTCCTTGTGGACTAAAAAGCTCTTGGAGCTCACCTCTTGCTGGTACGTGTCACATCAGTTCCCTGACAAACATCTACAGTCAACTCTCTTATTTAGGAATAGATTTTTAAGCCTGAAAATTCTTGGTTGCTTTTAAAAACTTTTCTTTTAAAGGTGTCTTGCTCATTGCTCTATCCTTCGACGGAGTGGGAGCTAACTAGTTGCATCTAAAACAAAGACTTGGGTGGGAAAGACAACTCCATTAATCTAACAGCTTCCTCCACGCCAGCTCCAATTTTATGGCAAAAACATCTTTTAAAAGAAGGTGTTGATAAAACTTTGGGGCTATGGTATTATCTCCTGCTAAGTCTGGCACTACAGAACTATCATTCTTAATAGCTTCAGTTTGGAGGTATAAAGGTGATTGGCCTTTTCAATCCTGAAAAGCCCCAAATGGCCAGAGTCCTGGTCAATGTAGATTGTAAACCACAGGCAGAGAGTGCTTCAGCACTGTATTTTCTTCCATTTTTGTTAGCACACTGGCTAGCTTTATCTTGGATATATACCTCTTCATTAGGATTTCGCTGAAATCCACAAGCAGCAGCAACACAGACTCATTCCTTCTATATCACGTATATATTCCCCTAGCACTATAGCCTCAGTGAACACATGGTCTGTCTTCCAAAGTAGAGCATTACTATTTTGCCAAGTATTTAATCACCGCATAACAAGGATTGCTAATTTTCCAACCTGTAATATCTGAGTCAGCAAAGCCTATCAGCCAGCCAGTAGTCTAAAGCCACATATATATTTGTTTCTGCTATATTCAGTGCTCCACTTAAAGGTACCAAAATTAGGTGAATCTGTGTTTACCAGAAATAGTGACTTTAACAAGATGAATGTTTATTTCTCATATAAAACACTAGAAGTAGGCAGTCGAGGCCTACATGGAGGAGGTTCTGCTCCATAAAATCCTTAGGGACTCAGGATCTTTCTTTTTCTCCACCAGTCATTAGGGTGTTGCCATTGTCCTTACAACTGTAGAAGCACCACAACAGAGAGTGATCTGTCCTGGTTTTCCTGGGACTTTCCTGGTGTTAGCACTGCAATCCCAAGTTCTGGGAAATTCCTCAATGCTGGGCAAACTGGTATAGTTGGTCATGCTACCTTATTTCCACTCCAGCTGGGTATATTGCAGTTCTATTCTGAGGCTAACCAGCCAGAGTTAGCATCAGATCTTACAACTTCATGGGTTCATTCTTTCAGGGCACCTAGGTGGCTCAGTTCGCTGAGCGTCTGACTCTTGATCTTGGCTCGGGTCACGATCCCAGTGTCATGGGATTGAGCCCCGTGTTGGGCTCTGCACTGAGCATGGAGCCTGCTTGAAATTTTCTCTCTCTTTCTCTCCCTCTCCAGCTCTCTCTAAAATTAAAAAAAAAAAAAAAAAAAAAAGGCTTTCTTTCACAAGACTGCCTCTACTTCAAACTACAGGTAGTGTCCCCAGGCCACCTGAGTTTCTGACTAATTGGCTATCAGTCAAGGAGGGTCCCAGAGTACCCCTCAGGTGTGATCATTCACTGTAATGATCCACAGAACTCAGTGAAAGTCCTATACTTACCATCACAGTTTTATCCTAAAGCATAAACACAGGAGGGAGTGGGAGGATCCTGAATGCAGAACTTCCAGGCCCTTTGCCTGTGGAGTTGGAGTGTACCCCCCACTCTGCACATCAGTGTGTACACCAGTCTGGAAGTTCCTCTGAGCTTTCCGTCCAGGGTTTTTATTGGGTCTAGATGACATAAGTGTGATTGATTTGGATCATTGGCCACACGATTAAACTCAATATCCAGATCCCCCTCCCCTCCCCAGAAGTTAAGTGGCTAAAAATCCCAGCCCACTAATCACACGCTTTATCGTTCTGGTGACCAGGGCCCCACCCCCATCCTGAAGTTATCTAGGGTCTTACCTAGAGCATCTCATTTGCATAAAAGAGATGCTCTCTATTACTCAGGACATTCCCAGGGTTTTTGAAGCTCTGTGCTGAAAACCCTGGACAAAAACCAGACAAATTATTTACTGTCACAGCAAACCTACTGCTACCACATGTATATTTTGGTCAGCAGGAAGGTGAAAAGTATCAAGGAGTCAGGTTGAGGACATCATCAGAAAACTGTACATATTACTTTTTTTTCCCATAGCCCATTGGCCAGAACTTCAACATTGGCCATTCTAACTGTAAGAGAGGCTGGGAAATATGTTTGGGAAGATTCTGTAGCCATGTGCCAACCTGGAAACCAGAGGTTTATATTATAGGAAAGAGGGAGAATAGATATTGAGGTATAGTTACTAGTCTAAACCACATTTCTTTGATAATTTATTAAGCCTTCACATTTCCTTTGATGTCCTGCTTTGGCTCTACCCAGTAAGATTGGTAGGCAGTATTTTCACCGCTTCTCAGTTGTAAATATTTTGTAATTTCCCTTGTGAAAACATGAACTTTCACCACTATGTTGATCAAAACCCTGTGTCTTTTTCCAAAAGAGTAGGATCATATTGCATGTATTATCTTGCAAATTTCTTTTTACAATGTAATAACGTCTCACAAAAATATTCCCATGTAAATATGTATGACTTGGTGCACATCCTTAATTATTTTGTTAAGGTAAATTCTATGCATGCATTGCTCCTTCAAAGATATTTTCTTTAAAAATGAATGATTGCCATGATTGTCAGTGCACCCCCCCACCCCCCACCTCACAGGGTCCAAATCAACTTTTACTCCCTTCAGTCTTGTGGAACAGTGCCCATTTCTTGCACCATCTCAGCATTGTGTGTCATATTTTTATCTTTGCTGATGGTCAAACCATCTCCTTTTGCTCATGAGGACAGAGAAACTTGAAGATGTCCAGCAGGTGGCAAAATAAAGCTCCAGGAGTGGGTCCTGACTCTCATTTCCTGCTCAGGACAGAGGGTGGAAAAAAGACAAGATCCAGCTGTGCCTCTCTTTCACATCCAGAATTGTGAATTCTAAAATTCTTTTGCTCTGTCTAGCACCAACTGGGCTGAAATTTTGTAAGATGTCCTTCTCCCGAGGAACAAATTACCACTGTTAACATCTGTGCTTGCCCAGGTCACAGAGCTTGACAAATACTCTTTAGCCAAGTGCGTTGTCTTAGCTGGAAGCTGGAGAACAATCAAGTCTCTCTTTTGCTGATGTGCAGCCCAGCTGGGTCCTCATAGCTCTGGTCTCTGCCCAAATGTTCTTATGACTTCCCTTCAGAAACTGGCAGCACCGGGGCCACCTACCTATCCTAGTTAGGGTTATTGGTCCTTTGGAAGCAGAGATGTAGCCACTCACATGCAGAAACCAGAATAGCAATTGAACTTCTATACTTCTGATCCCATTTAAGCTTCACAGCACCCTGGGAGCGAGGAATGATTACTGTTTCCCTTTTATTGATGAGTTCACTGAGGGATAAAAAAGCCTAGGGAAATTTTGTTGATTTACACAGCTAGAAAGAGACCTTCCTTCACTGTGTAACCTGCTGTGCCCTGCCAGTCACTATCAGTATTACTCTCTTTTAACATCACTGATCACAATGTGTATTTTTTGTCTTTACTTGTTTACTTATCATGGTAGACAGTCTCTGAGATGGCACCCAATGATCCTCACCTCCCAGTATTTATGTCATTGTGTATCTCCTCCCACACTGAATCTTCCTGGTTTGTGTGATCGCTAGAGTCTAGCAGAAATGATGTATGACTTTCAAGGTCATAAAGGGCACAGCTTTGCCCTCTTAGGGAAGCCAGCTGCCTTGCCATAGCGATGCTTAAGCATCCCATGGAGAGGCCCCCAAGAACAATGACTGGGGCCTCCTACTAACAGCCAACACCAACTTGCCAGCCACATGAACAAGCCACCTTGGAAATGGATCTATCAACCCAGTCAAGCCATCAGCTGTCTGCAGCCTAGGTGATTTTAACTGCAATCTCACAGGGGACCTTCCACCAGAACTGCCCAGTCAAGTGGTTCCTGACCTGACGTCCTGACCCACGTGTGACCCCATTTGAGATATTGGAGTAGAAATGTGAGATATAACGAGTGTTTATTGTCATTTGAAGCAAATCATGGGTAATTTATTATATGGCAATTGATAGCTAAGCCACTATTTGCCTTTTTCTCCCGGTAGACGATAAACTCTGTGAGGGCAGGGCTCATGTCTCTCTGCTTCACTCACCCTCACACCTGGGACAATGCCAAGCACACAGCAGCAACTTCATATTTAGTGGATAAATGAGTCCCTGAAAATGGTGGCAAGAGGATTAAAATCTTTATGTTCTCGCCTCACCTTCTGGCCTTTTCTCATGATACCTCTCTGTCGATTCATTCCTCATCAAGGTTGAGCCCCACAGCCCCACATGGCAGGATGGGTGGGCTTTTTCCTGTTGCCTACACAGCAATTCATAGTTAATTAAACCTTTGCATAAACAGAAGAAGGAAGGATGTAAAAGTAATGAGCTGACAGCCCAGTGTGTATTATGTGGGGCTGAGAAGAGAAGTTAATTTAGAGAAGAATTATGCACAGGCGGAAGAGAAGTCCATTAAAGCAAACCAACTGTCTGGAAAGAGATAAAGCAAAAATGGATTCTACATCCTGTGAAATAAATAGCAAAGCTGCACATTTAGGGCGCTTTGGAATCCTCAGAGCTGAGGCCCACGATGGGGGGGAAAGGGAAATATGGGGTTAGGTAGGCGGGGTGCACAGGGACCTCCTCCAGTTAGGTGTGGGTTGCAAGATGTATCTTGCTGGAGCATAGTTCTTGTTCTAGGATTGCTTTGCTCACAGCCCATTTGTCTTAGCATGGGGTTCCCCCAGAGCAGACTCTGAGCCAAGGACTAGAGCACAAGTACTTTATCGGGAGGTGTAAGGAATATGAATAGATGCGGAGGGAGGTAATCTAAGGAAGGAAAGGCAGCAAATAAAGAATGGGTTGTTAATCCAGCTTCCACAGTGGGCACCTGAAGATTAATCCCCTGGGGGAAACTTTGAGAGACCTCAAAACAAAAACAAAAACAACCATACCTCAGATTTATCTCAAAGGGGGAGGCGGCTGGAATAGTTATACCCCAATACCCATCTTGGGGATGTTGACTTTGAGACACCAGGTAGATGGGCTCAATGGCAAAGCCTGAAGCCAGGCCTCTGACAGAGATGTAGGTGTGGCCACTGGAAGTGAGTTGGCATGCAAAATGGTAAGGGCATCTGGGGATTACGGTCAGAGCACTGAAGAGAATTGGCTACACCATTTCTAAATCCTGAAGAATCCTGCAAATTTTGCTCCTGAGTCCTCAGATGCCAAGACCCCAAAGGCCTTCTTTGGCTTCTTTATTACCTACCTTTGTCCCAATATCAAACCAGTTACCGGGTGCTGGCATTTCCCTTGCCATTTTTCATATTCTCTCCATTTTCGTGATCTTAATTCATTTTACCTGGATCATTCATTCATTCCACAGAGAACTGATTTCCAGCCCACTGAGCTATGTTCTGGGGACACAATGAACAAACACAGATGTGGAGGTAACAGTTTGGACTCCACAATCCATAATAACTCTTTAACATGCTTCCAGAGGAAACACGTTGGACTACAGGATTCCTCAAACTGCTCAACTGCAAGCGTCTCCAGATTTATGCTATAGGCCCAGAACATTCCAGGAGAGAAGCAGCTCCTAAAACAGACGTTCTATCAGAGGTAGTGCAATAACCGTGGTTTGGGTAAAACTCCGTCTTCCTTTTCCTGATTCGTCTGCAGCCTGAGTCTTCTTCCTTCTCTAATCCTGAAGTATTTACTGCAAGGAGACACCACTATGCTATTATCTTTCCAGGAACTTTATGGGGCAGCTATCCAATTAGTACCTTAAAATAAAGCCCAATTCATAAGGATATCTGTTGCTGTTACAATGGCTTAAACATTTTTTAGGTTTCCAGACTTTGTGGAGGAGGAATAGAAGCATTTATGATATATGCTAAAGCTGAAAAGAAATAAAAAAAACATATTGAATTTTTTAGAGACAAATTAACTCCCAATTAAGCAGCACATATGTATCAGAGGAAGAAGACAATGTTACATTCATTCATTAATTCATTTAAGGAAGAAATATTTATTGCACACTTAATGTGCCAGGTCCTATACTAAGCTCCGAAAATTAGCACTCTGTAAAGCAAGGTGACATTTGAAAGGTCAACAGGGCCAGATCACGTAGGCTGTAGTGAGGCACTTGGATTTTATTCCATGTGAGATATTCTGTTCATGTTAATGAGCCCAGTTCTTCACTCCTCCTTATGGCCATGATTGTTGCCATGTCACTTAGCACTGCCTTTCTATCTGATTCCGGGCTTGGCCATGTTACTTGCTTTGACCAATGGCACGTTAGCAAACAGGATTCAAGTGGAGGTGGCGCAAGAAACACTTGCATGGTTGGAATTACTTATTCTTGCTCCTCTGCCTTGGTCGTGAGAACTTGCCTGGGCTAGTCTGCTGGAGGATGGAACTGTGGAACAGGGCTGAGGCCATCCTAGATCAAACAATGTGCAGCTGGCCCTCTGGTATGTAGAGTGAGCCCAACCCAGAGCCTCTGAGCCCAGTCCAGCCAGCAGAAGCCCACATATTTGTGGTTACATGCTACTGTGGTTTTGTTGTTTGCTAGGCAGTATCTCTGCAGCAATAGATAATAGATACAGATGGGAAGTAATGGAGGGCTTGAAGCAGAAAGAGATATGGTCTTATCAATGTTTTCAACAGCGTCCCCTGGTAGCAGTGTAAATAATAAGTTATAAAGTAGCAAGGGCAGTTTCAAGAAGTTTAAAATTATTCAAATATCAATGGCAATCCTTGGGCGGACTCATATACACATTGACTAGTTTCTCAACATTTTCACAAGGAAATAAAAGTTTCTCTAGGGGATGTCCAAAACCTTGAAAAGAACACGATAGCGTATTGAACTTCCATTTTGACTGTAATCTGTCTTTTACCTGGAATAACTTTCTTGAACTGTTAAACACCATTTCTTTGAAGAGACCTTCCATGACACCCCCAGATTAGATTAGATCACCCTGTAATAAACGCTTCCCCCAGCATTAACCATAATTGGGATTAAAAGTCATAGAATTTTCTTACTACCTACCATATCTTACTGAGAGTTCCCCGAGGGCAGAGACCACATTGAGTCTTCTTCAGTCCTATAAAGCTAGCACAATGGCTGGCACACAGTTGGCACTCAATAAAGGTTTATGTTAATGATACATTCTAACAGCTTCCTGGAAAAAATAGTTACATATTAATGAGAGTAGGTGAAGCGACAGTAACAGCCAAATAGGTCATGGAGCACAATAGAATGTCTTTTTTTAATGTTTATTTATTTTGAGAGAGAAAGAGAGAGGGCATGAGCGAGGGAGGGGCAGAGAGAGAGAGAGAGTCCCAAGGAGGCTCCACACTGTCCGCCCAGAGCCCAACTGAGGGGTCCATCCCATCAACCGTGAGATCATGACCTGAGCTGAAATCAAGAGTCAGAGACTTAACTGACTGAGCCACAAAGGCACCCCTAGAATGTATTTTTATTAAAAAAAATTTTTTTAATGTTTATTTTATTTCTGAGGGAGAGAGAGACAGAGCATGAGCGGGGGAGGGGCAGAGAGAGAGGGAGACACAGAATCCGAAACAGGCTCTAGGCTCTGAGCTGTCAGCACAGAGCCCGACATGGGGCTCGAACACATGAACTGTGAGGTCATGACCTGAGCCGAAACCAGATGCTTGACTGAGCCACCCAGGTGCCCCTAGAATGTCTTTTTAAAACAAATTTTATTTTAATTCCGGTGTAGTTAACATACTGTGTTTTATAATATAGTGATACAATTTCATATATTACTCAGTGTTCCTCATGATAAATGTACTCTTGATCCCCTTCACCTGTTTCACCACCCCCCCTCCCCCGCCCGCCCCTCCCCTCTCTGGTAACCATCTGTTTGTTCTCTATAGTTAAAAGTCTGGTTTTTGGTTTGTCTTTTTTCCCCCCTTTGTTCATTTGTTTTGTTTCTTAAATTCCACACGAGTTAAATCATATAGTATTTGTCTTTCTCTGACGGGCTTATTTTGCTCAGCATCATACTCTATAGCTCCATCAATGTCGTTGCAAATGGCAAGATTTCATTAGTTTTTATGGCTGAATACTATTGTATATATAAAGTGTATTTATTGTATATAATTTTGTATATATATTTTGTATTATATATAATTATACATATTTTGTATTATATATAATTGTATGTATTTTGTATTACATATAATTATATGTAATTTGTTGTGTATAAATATTTTATATATTTACTACATCTTTTTATCCATTCATCAGTTGATGGATACTTGGGCTGCTTCCATAATTTGGCTATTGTACATAATGCTGCTATAAACATTGGGGTGCATATATCCCTTCGAATTAGTGTTTTCATATTCCTTGGATAAATATCCAGTAGTGTGATTACTGGATCATAGGGTAGTTCTATTTTTAATTTTTTTGAGGAACCTCCATACTGTCTTCCACAGTGGCTGCACCAGTTTGCATTCCCATCCACAGGGAAACAATGTTCCTTTTTCTCCACATCCTGGCCAACACATGTTGTTTCTTGTGTTTTTGATTTCAGCCACAAATAGAATCTCTTTTAAAATTTTTTTTTTTTTAAATTTTTTTTTTCAACGTTTTTTTATTTATTTTTGGGACAGAGAGAGACAGAGCATGAACGGGGGAGGGGCAGAGAGAGGGAGACACAGAATCGGAAACAGGCTCCAGGCTCCGAGCCATCAGCCCAGATGCCTGACGCGGGGCTCGAACTCACAGACCGCGAGATCGTGACCTGGCTGAAGTCGGACGCTTAACCGACTGCGCCACCCAGGCGCCCCTCTCTTTTAAAATTTTTAAAATAATTCAAGAGATCACAACCAACACAGCAGAAATAAAAACAATAAGAGAATATTATGAGCAATTATATGCCAATAAAATGGGCAATCTGGAAGAAATGGGCAAATTCCTAGAAACATATACACTACCGAAACTGAAACAGGAAGAAATAGAAAATTTGAACAGACCCATCACCAGTAAGGAAATCGAATTAGTAATCAAAAATCTGCCAAAAAACAAGAGTCCAGGGACAGATGGCTTTCCAGGGGAATTCTACCAAACATTTAAGGAAGAGTTAACACCTATTCTCTTGAAACTGTTCCAAAAAATAGAAATGGAAAGAAAACTTCCAAACTCTTTCTATGAAGCCAGCATTACCTTGATTCCAAAACCAGACAAAGATCCCACTAAAAAGGAGAACTATAGACCAATTTCCCTGATGAACATGGATGCAAAAATCCTCAACAAGATATTAGCCAACCGGATCCAACAATACATTAAAAAAATTATTCACCACGACCAACTGGGATTTATACCTGGGATTCAGGGCTGGTTCAATATCCACAAAACAATTAATGTGATGCATCACATCAATAAAAGAAAGGACAAGAACCATATGATCCTCTCAATAGATGCAGAGAAAGCATTTGACAAAATACAGCATCCTTTCTTGATGAAAACCCTCAAGAAAGTAGGGATAGAAGGAGCATACCTCGAGATCATAAAAGCCATATATGAATGACCCAATGCTAATATCATCCTCAATGGGGAAAAACTGAGAGCTTTTCCCCTAAGGTCAGGAACAAGACAGGGATGTCCACTCTTACTACTGTTATTCAACACAGTATTGGAAGTCTTAGCCTCTGCAATCAGACAACACAAAGAAATAAAAGGCATCCAAATCGGCCAGGAGGAGGTCAAACTTTCACTCTTTGCAGATGATATGATACTTTATATGGAAAACCCAAAAGTTTCCACCAAAAAACTGCTAGAATTGATTCATGAATTCAGCAAAGTTGCAGGGTATAAAATCAACGCACAGAAATTGGTTGCATTCCTATACACCAACAATGAGGCGACAGAAAGAGAAATCAAGGAATAGATCCCATTTATAGTTGCACTAAAGACCATAAAATACCTAGAAATAATTCTAACCAAAGAGGTGAAAAATCTATACACTGAAAACTGTAGAAAGCTTATGAAAGAAATTGAAGAAGACACGAAAAAATGGAAAAAGATTCCATGCTCCTGAATAGGAAGAACAAATATTGTTAAAACGTCAATACTACCCAAAGCAATCTACATATTCAATGCAATCCCTAACAAAGTAACACCAGCATTCTTTACAGAGCTAGAACAAACAATTCTAAATTTGTATGCAACCAGAAAAGACCCAGAATAGCCAAAGGGATGCTGAAAAAGAAAACCAAAACTGGAGGCATCACAGTCCCCAACTTGAAGCTGTATTACAAAGCTGTAATCATCAAGGCAGTATGGTACTGGCACTGACAGACACATAGATCAATGGAACAGAATACAGAACCCAGAAATGGACCCACAAACGTATGGCCAACTAATCTTTGACAAAGCAGGAAAGAATATCCAGTGGAATAAAGACAGTCTCTTCAGCAAGTGGTGCTGGGAAAACTGGACAGTGACATGCAGGAGAATGAACCTGGACCACTTTCTTACACCACACACAAAAATAAACTCAAAATGGCTGAATGACCTCAAAGTAAGACAGGAAGCCATCAAAATCCTCGAGGAGAGAGCAGGCAAAACCTCTTTGATCTTGGCCACAGCAACTTATTCAACACGTCTCCGGAGGCAAGGGAAACAAAAGCAAAAATGAACTACTGGGACCTCATCAAAATAAAAAGCTTCTGCACAGCAAAGGAAAAAGCAGCAAAACTAAAAGGCAACCAACAGAATGGGAGAAGATATTTGTAAATGACATATCAGATAAAGGGTTAGTATCCAAAATCTATAAATAATTTATCAAACTAAACACCCCCCCCAAAAAATAATCCAGTGAAGAAATGGGCAAAAGACATGAATAGACACTTCTCCAAGGAAGACATCCAGATGGCCAACCGACGCATGAAAAAATGTTCCACATCACTCACCATCAGGGAAATACAAATCAAAACCACAATGAGATACCACCTTACACCTGTCAGAATGGCTAATATTAACAACTCAGGCAACAACAGATGTTGGCGAGGATGCGGAGAAAGAGGATCTCTTTTGCATTGTTGGTGGGAATGCAATCTGGTGCAGCCACTCTGGAAAACAGTATGGAGGTTCCGCAAAAAACTAAAAATAGAACTACCCTACGACCCAGCAATTGCACTACTAGGCATTTATCCAAGGGATACAGGTGTGCTGTTTCAAAGGGACACATGCACCCCCATGTTATAGCAGCACTATCAACAATAGCCGAAGTATGGAAAGAGCCCAAATGTCCATCGATGGATGAATGGATAAAGAAGATGTGGTATACACACACACACACACACACACACACACACACACACAATGGAGTATTACTCGGCAATCAAAAAGAATGAAATCTTGCCATTTACAACTACGTGGATGGAACTGGAGGGTATTATGCTGAGTGAAATTAGTCAGAGAAAGGCAAAAATCATGTGACTTCACTCATATGAGGACTTTAAGAGACAAAACAGATGAACATAATGGAAGGGAAACAAAAATAATACAAAAACAGGGAGGGGGACAAAACAGAAGAGACTCATACATATGGAGAACAAACTGAGGGTTACTGGAGGGGTTGTGGGAGGGGGGATGGGCTAAATGGGTAAGGGGCATTAAGGAATCTACTTCTGAAATCATTGTTTCATTATATGCTAACTAATTTGGATGTAAATTTTAAAAAATAAAAAATAAAATTAAAAAAATAAAATTTGTAAAATAATTCGAAATTTATAGAAAGTTTGAAAAAACCGAACAAAGTATTCCTGTATACTCGTAAGTCAAATTCTTCATTTATTGGCATTTTCCCATGTTTGTCTTATTATTTTTTCTGTGTCTGTCTCCCTGTGCTTTTTCTGAACCATTTGACAGTAAGCTGCAGATATGGCTAATTTCCTCTAAATACTTCAGTAGATATTTTCCCCAAACAGAGACACTCTTTTACATAACCTCAGTATGACTATAAGTGAGGACATTAACACTGATACAAGAATACTATCCAATCTACAGAGCCATTCATATCTTGCCGATTACCTCAGTAAATGTCTTGTATCAGCAGGTCCTTGCTTTCTGTTCCAGGATTCCTCCAGGATCCCACACTGCACTTTCTTGCCACAACTCTTGAGTGCTCTTCAATCTGGAATAGTGCCTCAGTTTTTCCATCCTGTGACTTTAGCATTTTTGAAAAGTATGGACCAGATACTTTCTAGAACGTTTCTCAGTTTGGCTTTGAGGTTTCTTCATGATTAAATCCTAGTGATACAGTCATCTGTGTCCATTGACAACTGAATCCCCTGGCCCTGTGTTTCCAGTTCCAATCTAACTCCTTGCTGCCTCCCCTGCTCGGTTGTGCCTCCCTTTCCAACGGGATAAACCTGGGTCCTCTTGTGCTCAACCTAACCTTGTCTTTTACAAATGCCTTACAATGGCCCAGCCAGGCCAGCTGGTAGGCAATCTCCTGATTATGCAGACCAGCTCCTTGCCTTGACCCAGCCCCGCCCCCCCGCACACTTGTCAATCTCAGGACCACATCCTCCCCCATTTCCTTGAGGCCTTACTGGACAGCCCCCCACAGCTGCCCACAGCCCCTCAGGCGTGGTGAGCCCAGACCCTAATTTCTCCGTGTCCGTGCAGGCTAAGAGAGCACCCTCCCGAACTCCAGGCCCCATTGCTGTTACTACTAGGTGTTCATTTTTTGCTCATGTAACAGTCGTGGGTATGTGAAGCTTTCTCTGGTGTGTAGGAGGAGGTCATCAAGGGAAGTGACTTGCCATTTGACCTCAGGGCAATTGGAGGCTCCTCCCCCTCCCCTGTTCTTGGAATATAGCTCCGCCCACCATTCCCGCAGTGGAAGTCATTTTCAAGGCTGTACCTCTGAGAGAGCAAGGTGTTGCTGAGGCCAGAGGCATGGGATTAACCCTGTCAGTTAAGGCCAGTGTGTAAACTGTTAAGGTTCTGGCGGGTGGGCACTGAGATCTGCTGTCCTCCGGAGCCCAAGACAAGCCTCGTGTGCAAGCTCCCTTGCTTATTCCACCTGCCACCTGCTGATGGGGAGCGGCCTCTTTCCTTGGCCTCTCCCTGCTCTCCCTGTTCCCGCGGGTTTCAGATTCCACGTGCAGCTTAGATCTAACAGGTAAAACGACAGCATTCCTATCTCCCTCCCCATCCTGAACTCTCCTGTGCACAGTATCATTCTGATGAGAGACTCTTCGCCTCCGTGAGACAGGTTTGAGGGTGGCCCCTGTCACTTTTCCTTGCAAACTTGCTACCTTTTCCCCTTCTGACTCCTTAAGCTGATGACTCCCCTGTGTTGGGTGGTTGCACACGGACTGTTGTCTTGAACTGCCTTTTTATTTGCTCTTCCAGATTCAGTGGAAGAGTATTAACGTGGGATCTGGAGTCAATTCTCGGTTCAAATTCCAGCAGCCCTGCTTCCTGGCTGTGTGACCTTGGGTGAGTAACTTCACTTTGCTGAACTTTGTTTCCTTTTCTGTAAAAACAAAACAAAACAAAAAAAACCCAGCCCTACTTCATCAGGTTGTAGTGAGGCGTGGAGAGCATAGTACGTGTCGGGTGCTCAGTGCAGGGCTTGGCCCTGAGCACACGTTAACTGGTAGCACTTGTTATTCTCCTTCGGTCCACTTGTTCTAATAAGGATGTTGCAATGTGCTGTCTTCATGGTAGACCTTTTTTTAAAATTTTTTTAACGTTTATTTATTTTTGAGACAGAGACAGAGCATGAACGGGGGAGGGTCAGAGAGAGAGGGAGACACAGAATCTGAAACAGGCTCCAGGCTCTGAGCAGTCAGCACAGAGCCCGATGCGGGGCTCGAACTCATGGACCGCGAGATCATGACCTGAGCCGAAGTTGGACGCTTAACCTACTGAGCCACCCAGGCACCCCCATAGTAGGCCTTTTAATATGTTGTTCAAATCCAATGGATTGAAACTTATGCTGGAAGGCTTACCCTAACTATTCCCGGCTGGCAGTAAATGACCTGTTCACACCCTTGGTACACATGAGCATGCACTCACCTGAACACGGTGAGGATCTGCACCAGGCTTTCCTCCTCAACATCACGCCTGCCGGCATCATAGGCTTCAGCTGTGGAGCAGTGGAGCAGGTGTCGCTAGGGCTCCACGCAGCGCCCGTGATGAAGGGTCTTCTAACTGAGCCTCAGGCAATGAAGAGGCCCTTGTTGTCCGTCCACAGTGCTGGTTCATTATTAGGGAGACCATTGAGGAAGCGTGAGAGGGCTCGGGCTGGGGCAGAGCCTTCCAATTGGTCAGACCACGATTGCCCAGCAGGACGAGGCTCTGGCAGGTCCCAAAGATGTTGTCAAAACTCCCTCTGAAGTGGTGAATACAAGGAACACAGTGTTTCTTGACAGCCACACACCTATGTGGAGCTGCAGCTTGGAGCTCCTTGGAGCTGCTGCTTATGTCTTTCCTTCCTGTTTAGCCCTCGACCCTTGACCCGGGGGTGGGGCTGAGAGAGAGGTGAGCACCAGCCCTGATGTAGTGTGTATCAGCATGTGCTGGTCCATACTGGAAGTCTCTATGCACCCTCGCATGCCGCCCATGACATTTTCAGAGATCATGGGCTGAGTAGCAGACCATGCACAATCTAACTGGGCGGGCTTCCTCAAGGTTTGAGTGGGGAAACTCAGGATCACTGGATTTCATCCTGAATTACCCATGTGGTTTGGGCTGATGACTTACCTTTTCTTCCATGCTGGGGGCTTCTGTGTTGAGAAAGCTGCAAATTAACCTCGTAGGCTGACCTAAAATTGCCTTGGCCACTGACAGTTATAATGGAGCTGACTGCAAAGGCAAGACCTTGTTGCCTTGTGAACCTGGCCATGTTGCTATGGGAACCAGAGTTCTCTCCCTGTGGCTCTCTGGAGAAAGGAAGTGTCCCCTGGGAGTAGAGGGGCCAAGCCAGACAGGGGAATGGGTATGGAGGCAGAAAACCTGGGTTTTGGTAGGTGAGGTTAAGAAATAGGATGGGAAAATTCCCCCTTCCTCAGGTGGGGGCTGGGTCCCCATTCTTAGCTGGGATCAGAACCGAGCCCCTAAGAACTCTTCCTTCTGGAAACACTCCTCCCCCCGGGGTTCAGAACAATATCTTGGTATTCCCTTAGCTGAAATCATCAGTTCCACTTAGCCAAGGGCACTTCTAGCAGAATGGGGTCCTGGCTGACTTCCACCCTCGAGTAAGCCTCTGGCAACACAGACCAACAGAAGGACTTGAATTACTTGTACAAATTCTGACCTCTCTGTGCCCCACTTCCCTTCTGTGAAAAATGGCATGAATGATGATGGTACTATTCCTGTTTGCCTATAAAGCTGTTGAGGAGGTGAAAATACCTTATAAACTTCGCCACCTTCAGACCTAGGAGGCTTGGTGACTCTCCACTTTAGGAAACCCTGGTTAGTGGTGGCCCCACCCCAGCTGTGTATCTAGATGCCTAACCTGGAGACCCAAGCCTGGCCTGATGCCTCTCTTATTCCCATGTTCCTGTCTCTATCTCACTGTGTAACCATGGGCCAGCTTCCCTGCCCCCAACTAAACTCTCAGCTCTATCCAAGGAGGGGACCGTATCTCACATGTTTCTGCAGCTGGGTCTCATCCTATCCTGCTTTCCTGCCCTGTGCACTTTCTGGGCCAGCATAGAACTTGATCCCTACTAGGAATGCAATAATTATTACTTACACATATAGCATTTTAAAATCCAACCCATAAACGGGGGCCTGGGTGTCTCAGTCAGTTAAGCATCCGACTTTGGCTCAGGTCATGATCTCGTGGTTCATGAGTTTGAGCCCCACGTCTGGCTCTGTGGTGACAGCTCGGAAACTGGAGCCTGCTTTGGATTCTATCTCCATCTCTCTGCCCCTTCCCTGCTTGTGCTCCGTTTCTCTCTCTCTCAAATATAAAGTAAAACATAAAAAAATTTAAAATCTAACCAATATTTATCATCTCAATGTCTCTAGCTTTTGTCTGTTTTGAGGGATGTCTTTGGCTTTTTGTCTGTTTTGCCTCCCAGGAGAAGACCCGTAGACAAGGATTCCAGGGCAGGTGGTGTTTTTAGGGGGTGACTCTAGGAAGCACCAGTAGGGGAGGGGGAGTGAGTCAGGGGAAGGAAGGCAGTGAAAGATGCATGGTTGAGAAGGTTAGCATTATGAGAACTCTGGGGGGTGGCATAGAACATGCCTCATTGTTTCCCTACCCAAGGAACAGGGGAGCCAGGGTCTTCTCTCAATACCCACTGATGTTGGAGGTCATCGAGAAGTTGTGAGCACTGGGGGGACGGGGGGGGGGGGAGAGTGGGAGGCCAGAGCTGGACCCAGGTGATCGGAGGCTTTGTCCCCTCTCCATTCTTGGAATATATGTTCCACTCAACCTTTCCCACAGTGGGAGCCGTTTTCAAGGATGTGGCCTTGAGGGGACAATGTGTTGTTGAGCCCCATTATGTTGGATGGCATACGTGATTGAGCCCCGTTAAGGCCTTTCTATAAACTATTAACATCCTGGAAGGCAGAGCTGGCCTTAAGGCTGCCCAAGACAAGCTTCCTATTTTGAACCTGCCACCTCCATGTCTGGAGTGGCCTCTCTGTCTCTCCCTGCTCTCTGCTTCTAGGGGCCAGTTTTAGGTTTCCTCTGGGAAGCTCCTGAGTTTTCAAACCAACAGTCAGGTTAAGGGCTGTTGGGGACATTAAGTCCCCTGGGTGGGGCTATAGCTCATGCACTTAAGGGACTGTCAGAAGCACTTAGTGGTGGTGCTGGTGGTGGGGAGTGTGCACTAAAAATGTAGATTCAGTCCTCCACTTGGAGGGTCTAGCTTGGTAGGCATTTTGGCCTAGGTGATTTAAAAATGGGGCTTACTAATGTCCAAATCAAACATTAGATATTTAAAACATCTAACTTTAAACACAATAACTTTGTAGGGAAACTTCTAAGATAAATTGGTTTCAAAATATGTAAATATGTTGACTTTCATCAGTTTGATTTTGCTGTGTAACAAACCACCCCATATTTTAGTGTCTCAGATCAACCACTATTTACTTAGCTCGCAATGTGCAGGTGTGTAGGGCGCAGTTGGGCATTTCTTCTGGTCTCTGCTGGGCTCCGTCCTGTGTATGTGGTGGATTCCTCGGTTGGCAGGGAGCTGGCTGAGGTAGAATGGCTTCAGTTGGGATGGCCTGTCTTGTTTCATGGGGTCTCTCATCTACCAGCAGGCTAACCTAGGGTGTTCACACAGTGTCTGAGTAGGGTTCCAAAAAAAAGGAACTATGAAGGTTTCTTAAGATTTTGGCAACATCCTTTTATTTGCTTTTTAAATTAAAATGTTTGTTTTGAGACCATTGTAGATTCGCATGCAGTTATAAGAAATAATACGGAGAAATCCTATGTACCCTTTACCCAGTTTCCTCTGGTGGTGATATTTTATGAAACTGTGGAACACCACAACCAGGATACTGACACTGATCTAGTCAAGATGTAGAACGTGTCCATCACCAGCAAGACCATCCGTTTTATAACCACATCCACTTCCCTCCTTTCTTCATCCCCTCCTCGACCCCTGACAACCACGAATCTGTTCTTGATTTCTACCATTTTGTCACTTTAAGAATGTTATATAAATGAGATAATAAATTTTGTATCTCTCTGGGATTGACTTTTCTTGCTCAGCATAAGTCTCCGGTGATTCAGCCGGGTTGTTGCCTGAATGAGTAGTTTCCCATTATTGTTTGAGTACTATTCCGTGGTATGGAGAGACCCCAGTTCGTGGGACTATTGGCCCATGGAAAGACACTTGGGTTGCTTCCAATTTTCGGCTGTTAATGAGTAAAACCTCTATAAACATTTGTATGTAGATGTTTGTGTGAATGTAAGTTTTCGTTTCTCTTGGATAAATGCCCAGGAGCATAATTTCTGAGTTGTATGGCACTTTCGTGTTTAGATTTTTTTTTTTTTTTTAGAGAAACTGCCATATTGTTTTCCAAAGTGGCCGGATCATTTTACATTCCCACCAGCAGTGTATGAAAGATCTTGTTTCTTTACATCCTTCCCAGAATTTGGTGGTGTCCCTTAAAAAAATTGAGCCATTCCAGTGGATGTGCAGTGATGTTACAATTTTAATTTGTGTTTTCCTAATGGCTAATAATGTTAAACATCTTTTATGGGCTTATAATCGTCTATATATTCTCTAAGAGAAATGTCTTTTCATGTCCTCTGCCCATTTTCTAATGGTATTGCCTTTTTGTTACTGTTGATTTTGAAAGAATTCTTTATATATATTCTAGGTACTAGTCCTCCCATTGGATATGTGGTTTTCAAAAATTTTATAGTTTGTGTTTTCATCCTCTTTACTTGGTCTTTCACAGAGCAGAAGGTTTTAATTTCGATGAAGTCCAGTCTATCAATATTTCTTTTTATGGATCGTGCTTTTGATGTCAAGTCTAAGAACCCTGCCTACCTGTGGATCCTGAAGATTTTCTTTGATAGTTTTATATTACATAGGCTGTTCTCCATTTTAAGTTCATTTTCATCTAAGTTGTGAGAATTAGGTCAAGATTTCTCTTTTGCCTATGGATGCCCAGTTGCTCCAAAATAATTTGTTGAAAATTATGTTTCCATTGAATTGATTTTGCACTTTGCCAAAAATAAGTTGGGCATATTTATGTGGGTCTTTTTTGGGGTTCTTCTAGTATTTGATCTGTTTTGTCTACCCCTCTGCCAATTCTCCACTGTATTGATGACTGTAACTATATAATATGTCTTGAAATTGGGTACATGAATTCATCCCACTTTAGTCTTTTTCAAGAAAATGTTTTTAGTTATTATACCTTTGTATTTTAATATAAATTTTGGAATTGTATACATATGAATGTATACAAAATCTTGTATATGTCTACATGTACATGTATATATGTATGTGTAATGCAAAGTCTTGATGGGATTTTTGATAGTAATTGCATTAACCTGTATATCAAATTGAGCATTTAGTTTTACAGTGTTGAGTCTTCCAACCCAATATGATGTTTTTCCATTTATTTAGATCTTCTTTGATTTCCTTCACCAGGGGTTTGTAGTTTTTATCATACAAGTCCTGTTACACGTTTTGTTATAATTTTTCCTTCAACCATCAAACATGATTAGAAAACTCAAGAGGAGAAAGTTTGTCATAATTACCTATGTTCTTCCTTACCGATGTTCCAAGATTCCCTCTTTTATCATTTCATTTCTTTTCGTTTTTTAATGTTTGTTTATTTTTGAGAGAGAGAGTGAGCGAGCGTGAGCAGGGGGAAGGGCATACAGAGAGGAAGACACAGAATCCGAAGCAGGCTCCAGGCTCTGAGGTGTCAGCACTTAGCCTGATGCAGGGCTTGAACTCACAAACCATGAGATCATGAACTGAGCCAAAGTCGGATGCTTAACTGACTGAGCCACCCAGGTGCCTCTATCGTTTCACTTCTATTTCTAAAACTTCCCTTAGCTGTTCTTTTTGGGTAGGTCTGCTGGTGAGAAATTCTTAGTTTTCCTTCATCAGAGAAGTCTTGATTTCTCCTTCATTCTTGAAGTATGTTTTCACTCGATAAAAGTCTTTCAGTGCTTGAAAAACATGCCACTTCCTTCCGGCTTCCATTGTTTCTAATGAGAAATCTGCCATCATTCAAGTGGTTTGGGATTTGCTCAACTTCTTGAAACTGCAGGTTTAGCTCTTTTGCCGTTATTTGGAAAATTTACAACTTTTATTTCTTTAGTACTTTTTTCAGCCCTGCTCTTTCCCCTCTCCTTCCTGGACTCAATGAACACAAATGTTAGATCTTGTGTTAAAGCCCCCCAAAGTCTCGGAGCCTCCATTTTTTTCCCCAGATTATATGTCTCTCTGTTGTCCAGATTGGGTAATTTCTGCTTTTATGTTTTTCAGTTCACTGATTCTTTTTATTTTATTCTGTGATTGAGACCATCTGATGAGGTTTTAAAATTTCAGTTATTGTATTTTTCAGTTCTAAATCCTCCATTTGGTTCATCCTTATTTCTTTTATTTTTTGCTGAGGCTTCTATTTTTCCACTTGTTTCATATCTTTTCATAATTGCTCATAGATGGTTGCTTTAAAATTCTTAGTGGATTAGGGCACCTGGGTGGATCAGTCGGTTAAGTGTCCAACTTCGGCTCAGGCCATGTTCTCATGGTTTGTCATTTTGAGCCCTGCATTGGGCTCTGTGCTGATAGCTTGGAGCCTGGAGCCTGCTTCAAATTTGTCTCCCTCTCTCTCTACCCCTCCCCTGCTCATGCTCAGTCTCTCTAAAAAAAAAATCAGTAAACATTAAAAAAAATAAAAAATGAAGTTCTTATTGGATAGCTTTCTCATCTCATCATTGACATCTACCAATTATCTTTTTTTCATTCAGTTAGAGTCCTGGTTCTTGGTATAATGTTATTTTGTATTAAAACTGGGACATTTTGGTTATTATAAGACACTGGATCTTATTGAACTCTGTTTTAGCTGAATTTCTCTGATACCATCAAGGGGAAGGGGCATGCTGCCTTATTAATAGTAGGTGGGGTTGACATCGAGGTTTCCACTTAGACTTTGTTGACCCCTGAGTTTTTCTCCCACATTCTTTCAATCATGCAAGTTACAAAGCTGATAGAGATTCAAAGAGTAAAAAAATGGACGACGATAACTCCTCCTCCTCCTCCTCCTCCTCCTCCTCCTCCTCCTCCTCTCCTCCTCTCCTCCTTCTTCCCCCCTCCTCCTTTTAGAGAGAGAGCAGGGGAGAAAGGCAGAGAGAGAGAGAGAGAGAGAGAGCGCGCGTGAGAGAGAATCTTAAGAAGGCTCCATGCCCAGTATGGAGCCTGATGTGGGGCTCAATCCCATGACACTGGGATCATGACCTGAGCCAAAATCAAGAGTCAGATGCTCAACCAACTGAGCCATTCAGGCACCCCAGAATGGGTTCTACTTCTTTTTAAAAAATGTTTATTTGTTTTGAGAGAGAGGGAGAGAGTGTGCACACGTGCGAGTGGGGGAGAGGCAAAGAGGGAGAGAGAGACTCCCAAGTAGGCTCCATGGTGTCAGTGTGGAGTCCCGAAGTGGGGCTCCATCTCACAAACCATGAGGTCATGACCTGAGCTGAAATCAAGAGTCGGATGCTTAACCAACTGAGCCACTCAGGTGCCCCTGGACTCTACTTCTTGATGAGCTTGAAAGTCAGATTGAAAAAGGACATGGACACAGGGTGGGAAATAATTGTCATTTGCTTTAATGATTATGGCTATTAGTAGGTAATATTGGGAGGCAGCTACCAGAAGAGTGGCTTTGGTTTGGGAATAATCTTAAGTTATTTCTTCTGTCAGTGATTTCATAGCAGGGACAGTTTTTACAATAAATACTTTTTTAGTGTGTGACAACAAAACCATGTTATCAATTTATAAGTGGATGTTTATCTTTCTTTTGCCCTCTGTAGCTGGTAGATATGTGTCTATCTTACCCAAAGGCATATTTGAATTACTCAAATACAAGTTAAAGAAAAAGATGGCTAGAACACTTCTTGTTTTGTTCCCCACTGAAAATTATAATCTTAGCTGTCAAGACTCTTTCTATTGACCCTGACTCCCACGTGGTATTAGGGACTGATTCTACATGAGCTTAAATAACCAGAGATAAATACTGATTTTATGTAGCCCATGACCAGTTTCTGTCTACAGAAGAAAAAGGCAGTGAGATCCACAATTATGTGTTCTTTAAAAAAATTTTTTTTAATGTTTATTTTTGAGAGAGAGGCAGAGAGAGAGGGAGACACAGATTCCAAAGCAGGCTTGAGGCTCTGAACTGTCAGCACAGAGCCTGACATGGGCTTGAACCCATGAACCTCGAAATCATGACCTGAGCTGAAGTCAGATACTTAATCGACTGAGCTACCCAGGTGCCCCATTCATATGTTCTTTAACCAGATTTCTGTATGACGTTGGCTTACCAATAGTGGAATAAATGGGCTTTCAGTGATTATGTCTCATAGAATATTGGCTGCAAAGATGAATGGGGCCCCTCCCTGCAAGGATGGTAAAATGAAAGCAGATTGGTGAGAGTTAGATTTTCTACCCAAAGCAGTCTCAAATGGTTCTGGAAGTAAGAGATATTCCACAAGTATTTTTCAGAGTTTGAACCTTCAAATAAATTTTTTTTAATTTTTATTTTTTGAGAAGTTTCTGTTGCTTCCACAAAGGAGTTTTTTAATATGAAATTTATTGTCAAATTGGTTTCCATACAACACCCAGTGCTCATCCCAACAGGTGCCCTCCTCAATACCCATTTCAACCCTCAGTTTATTCTCAGTTTTTAAGAGTCTCTTATGGTTTGGCTCCCTCCCTCTCTTTTTTTTTTTTTTCCTTCCCCTACCTCCTGGTCTTCTGTTAAGTTTCTCAGGATCCACATAAGAGTGAAAACATACGGTATCTGTCTTTCTCTGTATGACTTATTTCACTTAGCATAACACTCTCCAGTTCCATCCACGTAATAAATTTTATTTTTGAAGGAATGTCATGAGGAGACAGAAAGAAGACCTGGGTCAAAAGTTCAAGGCACTTGACTTTGTTTTTAAAGAAAAACATGAGCCACTGTTTCAGCTTTCATGTCTCCTCGCATTGGAATCATAACTTGGGTCACTGTGACCCATGTTCCTCACTGTAGGTCTTAGGGGCCCTTGACATCTTACCTTGTTTCTTCTCCAAGTGACCTTCTCTTCTCTGTACACATGCACTTCATGAATGTTTTCTTATACCATAGAATGTTCCTCCCCTACTTGTCTCCTTTGCTGAATGTTACTCACTTTCAAGACTCAGGTCATGAGTCATACCCTGATGGAGCCTTACTAACCCGTTATGTAGAATTAACCCTCTAGTTCCATGCATCCACCCACCTTGATTTTCCAGTTGCCACTAAAAGATTGTGTACTTTTCCATTTCATTGTCCATGCACCCTTTTATAAAGTGAACATTTCTAAGGCAAGGATGCGGTCCTCTCCATATTCCTAACACAGTGATGCCCGCATGGTTATCGACTAGTCAAGGATCTCCTGGATAGAGTTTTCTCTGCATCAGATCTGGACCCTCTATTACATAACATCTTGGAACTGCTCACTGTAGTTCCTACTCCATCCTGGGCTTCATAATCAGCCTTCCTTCTCCACCCCAGTCTGTATTCCAAGAAGGGGCATGTGCCTTTTTAACTTGGAGCAAAGGCTTGTACACATTCTTAATTACATTTTCCAGCTCAATTCCTGGAAGTGGAATTACTGATTCAAAGTGTATGATGACTTTTACAGCATTTGAAATGTATTGTCAAACTGCCCTCCAGAAAAGTTACTCCTTTCATTTCCTTGAACACTTGCTATCACTCAACGTTATCATTAAAAACCTTTTCCAATTTGATAGGCAAAACAATGTTCTTTTATTTTTATGCACTAACTTTCCACCAATAGGTTTTCCCAGAGGACCAACAGACATTTATGTAGATCCCTCCTACTATCTTCCTGATTTTTTTCTGAACATCTCAGAGTTCCATGGGGCAGTTGAAGATTGGGTTTCACACCAACTGTGTGCCCAGTTCTGTTTTAACCCTCCAGTCAATCCCAACTTGTCATACGGTGTTAGAGGGATCTCTTCCCCTATGTTCATGGTTTTCTAGATAGGGGTACTGGGATTTCCTTCATGTTCCGCAATCATCATCTACCCAGTCTGCTCTGGGCTGAGCTCTCTTGTCTTGTTTGGTATTAGGAGATTAGAAGTGGCCTCCATAGGTGGTGAACAGAGCAATAACTAGGAAAACAAGCGAGATCAATACCTAATCCTGTGCAGCCAGCCAACCTTTTCAAAGCCTCATCTGTATTGATTCCTGTAGGTGACACTTCCCTTTCTTGGATAATCAGGCCCTTTGCTCAGCAGGTGAACAAGTGAGCAGTACTTATTTCTACTTTTGTAGAGCAAGAATGGCTGCTTAACTGAGCTGCTGGAGAGGAGGGAGGGAGGACCAGGGCAGCCTCTTATGGACTAAATTCTCTGTGCAGTGGCCTGCGTGACATGGGTCTTTATCTGGTCTCATCCTTGTTCTACACTGTAAGCTCACAAGTCCTGCGGGGGAGGGAGGTATGTCAGAGAGATGTGGCTTAGTAGGAACGTAGTGGAGAAAAGGTCAGTAAGTTCAGTGTAAGAGAATGAACTTGATGAAATGCCCACTAGAGCTTCCAGTGAGATAAGTGTTATGACCTCTACTCTACAGATGAAGAGTGTGGTTCAGGGAAGATAAGTTACTTACCCCAGATAATACAATTGGAAGTGTCAAAATTGGAACCCACATTTGGAGGACACTTAAGTACACAGTGCTGTATCCTACACTCTTAATCTGAGGACCTAAAATCTAATGTCATGTGGTCAAAAACAATACCTGGATGAAAATCTTCTTCCTGGGGCATTGACCAGAAACTAGAGATTTTTAAGTTTGGGGAAAGGGGACATGTCATCAAGTATCCGAGGGACTGTGATATGAAGGAGAAGTTAGTTTTTGTTGTTGTTGTTGTTGCTGCTGCTGCTGCTTCAAATGGCAAAAGTAGGAGGAGAGAGTGGAATTTACAGGGAGGCATATGATGTCTCTGTAGAAGGAAACACTTTCTGAGCAGCTGTACATTTTAAAGTAATGGGTTGCCCTGAGAGCTTCCCTAACATGGAGGCATGTTTTTACATAACTCTGTACTTTTGACTATGATGTTTCTTTATCCTGGAGTGCCTGGTGAATTCCTGCTCATCCTTTAAGGTTCAGTGCAAATGCCTGCCTGCCTACCTGCTTGCCATCCCCCCATCCATCCATCCATCCATCCATCAAAAAGTATTCATTGAATGCCTACTATGTGCCAGGGAATGTATTAGAAATTGGGGATCTATGGTGAAGGAGACAGACCCAGTCTCTGGCCTGATATAGTTTACGTTGGGCAGTAAATCTCCTCTCCGTGGCTCTGACATATGACTACTCAAGAGCTCTTATTTAAGCTCCCTCTGTTTTCACTTCCAACTGGCCGAGGCTTCCTCTGGCCACCAGCACCTGATCTGTTGACAAAGCTCAGCAGCCCAGAAGAGCCAGAGAATTAACCCCCTCTGGGAGCCCTCCTCAACTGGTGCCTAACGGAAGCTGGTATTATTAAATACTTGGGATCCCTCATCCTCCAGGTGGGACTATTGTAAGGTATGTGTTCTACATTGATGCACAGAGTTCCCTAGTATGATTAAGATCCAGTTGTCCACCATGAAACAGGTTGATAATACACCCAGCATTGTCTTTTTACCCCTGCCTCACTTTCCCACTTGCTTATAGTTTTCTGAGATCACCTCCCAAATAAACTCCTTGCCTTTGAATCTTCTCAGTATCTGCTTCTTAGAAAACATAAACTAAGATACTGTTGATGGGCCATAGTGGTTAGGAAGAAAAATAATCACATTAGAATATATTTACAGTCTAAGGCATGTGGTCATTGCATATAAGGCATGTATGTATGTGACACAAGGTTTTGTAGAAGTGATGATGTATTTGGTATTTTAGTTTAGTTAGTAATAAAATGTGTGTGCATTGATGATTTTCTTTTTCCTTGATACCATAAAGAAAGAGCAAGCCCACCCAAAGAGATGAAGGCAGACAGATCGGGGAATCAACATTTACGTTGCAGTCTGGCTGTCTCCTAGAATGTGAGCTCCGTGGGAGCAGTGATCATATTTTCTTCACTGCTATATAATTCATGGACCTGCAGAAGACCTTGATTCAGAACAGGCAGCAGCATTGTGGAATTGACTTGTAAATTCAAGCATTCTCTTTACGAGTTGCAATTTTCACCACCGTATTTAACAAGAACAACCACTGCAACCACCACCACAAAAATTTGTAGGTGATTTTTCATGGATGATGCACTGTGGTTGGTGCTTGGTATACATTTTCTCAGTTAATGCTTCCAGCCTCTCTGTGAGGTGGTTCTTGTAGCAGACACTGGTAACGCCCCATCCTACCTCCCCTTGGCTCACCTGAATTCACCTGTGGCTGTAATTCCTATCAGCACAACGGCTCCCTACCTCCTGTGCCCAAGGGCTTTATCTGGCATCATGGAGACTTGCCCTACTGCACATAGAAAAGCCTGAAAGTAGAAGTAAAGATCCCAGAGTGGGCGGGGGTGTGTAGTTCGGAACCAGTGAGAGAGTGGAACGAGCAGATAATTTGTCTAAGCTTCTGATGTATGTGAAGTTTCTGGGGGGCACATTTTAAACCATTTTTTCAGAGCTTCTTTGTGGGATTGAGTGCTAGTGGCCCACGGCAGTAACCTGCTCACGAACACATGCTCGGTTGGCTTTTCTCTCTTCTCGATCTCACTTTCTCACCCTCTGCAGAATCATCTGCTTCTGAGTCTTTGTCTCATAGCCTACTTCAAGGAAGCCAAGCTAAGATAACCATCATTTTGCAATTAAGAACATTGATATTCAGAGAGGTCAAGAGGCTTGATCCTGGTTGCTCAGTTATTAAGTGGTAGACTCAAGATTCAAACTCCTAGATGTTTTCAAATATGATCATTCAGTTCTATGTCGTATCCCAAAATAAAGGCAAAAATTGTATTCAACCACAAAGGTAGGTTTCCTCCTTCATTCATAAGCACCTACTATGTGCCAGTCTCTCCGTTAGGTACTAGAAATAAAGAATGAATGGGAGCAGTATCCAATTCCCAAGCAGATTAGAGTCTAGTAGGAGTGTGTCTTAGGCTATATAACAAAATACTGTAGACGGGGGTGGCTTAAACAATAGACATTAGTTTCTCACAGTTCTGGAGCTAGGAAGTCCAATATCAAGGTGTTGGCAAGTTTGGTTTCTGTTGAGGGCCCCCTTTCTAGTTCGCAGATGGCTGCCTTCTCGCTATGTGGTCACATGGTCTTTCCTCAGTGTGTGCAGAGAGAGAGAGAAAGAGGCAACACTCTCATGTCTCTTCCCCTTCTTGAAAGGACAGAAATATTCCAGTTCAACAACTCAAGAGCACAGTGGAAAAGTCAATGATATGATTATTAATCATCTCTCTAAGAGCAATAACTTGGTAATTATATTTTCATACATTCATTAAGCATTTAAACCTAATTCTTATACACAATGGGGCTATAACAAGGCAGTGTTAGTTGGTTCATTTTGTATTCAGTTTCCAAAGATGTTAACTGACATTTAATAGTTTGGTAATTGATCTATGTCATCTTAAATAATTGGTACAACCTTCAATGGAGAAAGAGAAAGTACTTCTGGAAGCCCAGTGCACCTTCGGTGTTTAATTTCTGTCACTTATGGATAAAAATTAGGTCACTCTAAATTGTCATAAATAGTCTAGGTAAGTATACGCACCTTCACTTTTTCATGAAACAGTATCAAAGGTCTCGGGGTAGCTCAATGGTCCTTCACAATGGCTGTTTTATGACAGTATTTGTCATTTTCCTCCTTTCCTGTCTCCACTCGCTGTGATGTTTCCCATCATCACTGATGATGCCTAAAGATCATACACATCATGGCATCGGAGCCCTGCTTGCTGATGCCTGCTGATGTTTGTTGATGCTTAAACCTGGGGACCAAGGTGTAGACTACCAGTACCTTCTTCTATGGCTGTCATTGCAGCTCACAACTTAGTTGTACCCTCCACGTCCCTGTTTCTCCAGGGAGTCTTGTCTGCTTGCTCCTGACTGGCAAGGCAAGCTTGCAAGGGAGGAGTACTTTTCTACTAGAAGAGTGAACTCCACATGTCTCTTCATTTGTGAAGTGGGGATAGGGGTAGGATGGACCTTTGGGCTGTAGCAGACACTCATTGTGTTCCACCCATATCTCTGTGGCTCATTTCTGTGCGTGTTGGCCTAACTTTTCATTGCCAGCACCTGCATTTCTTTTCCTGGGGGCTCTCTCTTGCCAAAGACTATTCAGCTTGCTAGAACGGCAGCTTGAAATGCCAAGGAGTTAATGTTCCTTGTGAACGGCTTTCAACCAACGAGTAAAGGGACTAATTGTACAAATATCCCAGCTCCTTCACTCTTTTTTTTTTTAAATTTTTTTTTTTCAACGTTTTTTATTTATTTTTGGGACAGAGAGAGACAGAGCATGAACAGGGGAGGGGCAGAGAGAGAGGGAGACACAGAATCGGAAACAGGCTCCAGGCTCTGAGCCATCAGCCCAGAGCCTGACGCGGGGCTCGAACTCACGGACCGCGAGATCGTGACCTGGCTGAAGTCGGACGCTTAACCGACTGCGCCACCCAGGCGCCCCAACTCCTTCACTCTTTGAATGGGTAACTGAAACACCTTATCTACATAGTATCCCGGAGCTTCATGGTGGTAATGAAATCCAATTCCCCATGGTGGTGACTGCGTGTGACAGCACACCCTTTTCTGACTTACTTTCTCTCTGTCTCATTTCTCCACCCCCACCAGTGTTGCTTAAAATCACCTTTTTGCTAAACACAAACACTCAAATTTTTGCCTTGGGTTCTGCTTCTTCTGGAACCCAAACCAAGACAGGAGGTTGTCATAAAGATGCAAGAACATATGCATGTATACCTTGTAGCACAGTAAATATTTTGTTGAATAAGTAAATGGATATATTCGACTCCTTGAAATCTTATGGTTTTATCTGTTATTATTTCTTTGAAACCCATGTCTGTACTTCTGTGTTTCCTAAGTTCAATCTCAACTTATTAAGAACAATTTCTATAGTTAAATAATTCAGAATCCACTTGTTACTGGTTTTCTTTTGATAAAAGTTTATGATTTCCAAAAGGCAATGTTCTATGGTTTATACAGAGTGACTATAACAGAAACATTCACACGTTTAAAATGGCATGAGCCCCAATTAATATATGGAATACATATCCCAGGAACACTTACTTTACATCTGCACTGAAGAAATGACTTTGGGTCATCTCCTCAAGTCTGGCCTTGGCTGCGGTTTGCACAAGGACCCAATCAGGACATGGTTGTCCTGACTGTCTTGTCCTTAGTGTGACAAGCACATTGCCATGAGCCTTTAAATGCCTTACAACTGGACTTTTATCTTTAAGTATGTCATGAGTCCAAACTGATGATCCACAGGCTAACTCTGGATGGCAGATATATTCTGTTTTGGTATACAGAGTGTAATAAAAATGTAGCCAGCCTTTAAAAAGTGAGATACTTCATTAAAAATTTGGATTTATGGCTTCTCTTGAAAATACGGGGAGGTCTAGTAAACTTGGGCCTGAATTTCCACATGGCAACAATCAGCTGGTGCTAAATAGGTACCATTTCTTCTCAGTGGGGCATCTGGGCATAGGCTCTTTAGTCTGCTACGGTCACTACCACCCTATGTCTTTCAGTTACATTAACTGTCTTCATAGTCATCCTCCTCAGTGACAATGGCTTCTTAGGGATGAAAGAGAACAGAACTATTTACCCCCCCCCCCCGCCATATATTTTAAGGCTCAAAGAAAGAAAAAAAGAAAAAAAAGCCTACTTGTTAAAACAGAGCTACACATTTCTAGATCTTAAAAGAGAATTACATTAAAAAAATTAACACCTTAGCACTCAAAGAATAGAATATAATTATGTTCTTTACAACCTAACTACAGAATTAATTGATGGTGCATTACAGGTGGGTGGGGTCTGATAATGAGACACAGGGTTAAAGCTGTATGACGAACATTTGTCAGTTTGCTCTGTGACTGGATGTACAAGAGTCAGTGGAAGAGAGTACAGAAGTCTGTTTGAGGCCTTTTGGAGATAGCAGGAGGCAGGGAAAAATGGCCCTCTTGCCCTGTCCCATAATAGTTCTTGTTTTAAACATCTGGTTTGCAGTCACTAATTTCGTGTCACTATTCTTTGCCTTTAATTCTGGAATACCTCCCACTCTCCTTGGTCCCTTGGATACATCTGGTATAGAAATCCCTTTGGGTAGAGTTATTGTTAACTGAGCAAAAAAGGGGAGGTATCTCTGAGTGTATCTGTTGGAAGATCACATGTTCCTGCTTTTTGGGTGGAAGGATGTTGTATGTAATTTTCCCTCCTAGCAGCTGCATTCTGAATAATGCACAGAGGTTTGGTCTAGTCAGGAATGTTAAACACTTGTTTATCTGTCTTTCTGTTCCCCACATCCATGGGGGATCGAGACAACAACAGATACTCTGCTTTAGGAAATTAAATCCACTCAGATTAGTGTAAAATTCTTGAATGTCAGGTGGTCTCAGTAAAACTGTATTTTCTCAATTTACCCATACCCTTTTCCAAACTGAAACTGATTCTAAAATAGACAATATTGATGATCTTTAAATGTAGTAGTTCTCAGCAAATGCCATTGTGTTCTGGGTGAAACCGATCAGATCCTGCACAAGGATTAGGTATGCCGTGCTTCTCTCTCTTAATTTTACATTCCATGGAGCCAAATCATGGCACACTGTCAGATTTAGTGACCTCATTTCTCATCCACGACAGCCTTAATGACACTCAAATATATCATTCACTTTTCCCCCATTCCAAAATATACCAACACTGTATACCATCATTCATGCAACTTGACTTAAAGCCTATTTTTAAAAATCATTCTTGTTCTGTCCAGACAAGGTTGATAATTCAACTGGAACTTACATCCACAGGAATTCAATAATTATCAAATTTGGATGAAATATTAATTCCCAACTTGGTCTTTTCTTATTTTAATGCTGGCCAGTTTTTTTTTTTTTAATTTGTGACTTTAATATTTTTTTTTTGTTTTAAATATAGGATAGATTTTAGACCCAATTTAAATTTTTAATTTACCAACATACCGTTCAAAGGAAATGAATTTCCACATTTGAATTAATTCCTAATACACTGGAGTGTGAATTTAAACAGTGGGCAAATATAGCACTAATAAGAACAACAATTTTCCCTCTGCTGTATGCCTGTCTTTAGCTTTGTGAAGGGACTACAGATGTTGCCACTTGTTGCCTCATGTCTGGGTTAGCTGTATAAGAACGAGGGCATGGGGGAGGCCCTGCAGTTCTGTGCATCCCTCCCAGCAAACTCCATTTCCTCCCCTTTTATCTCCAGTCTCTCTTTGAACCAAACTTCTGCATCTTCATTCCCTTTCCTTTACGGGGGGTGTTTCCATTCCTTCATGCTTTTTGTGAAAGCACCAAACAATACAGAAAAATAAGCACAGGAAAACAAATCAAATTCCTTTCTAACACTACTTCTCCCCTCCCTCACTTTTCTTGATAGAAGAAACCATGGTTAATAATTTTATATGTAAATTTCCAATCAAAGGGCATATCCTCCATCTTGCTTATCCTGTTCCATTTAGATGTTGCTAATTCTTAGCAAGTTGGAAAGTGTTGCAGGTATAAAAGTTGAAGGATGAATGGTTTGGTGTGTGTGTAACCAGTCCACTGTTGACCTGTTTTGAGATGATATGGATCCTACTTAAATGGAGTGTGCGTGTTGTTTTACCTCAAGGGATCCATATGCCTGCCACCACCATTCTGAATTCCTGTGCTCCTTTTGGGGCTCTCAGTCACAGTACTGCATTCCTCTGGACATCATAACTGATACCCAATTCAGGGCCAGTCAGAGCTCTTGTAGGTGATTGACAGACGAATACTGGGGAAAGAGGATATCTTCATGTTAGACTATGGGCCATGTAGGGACAAGGTTTCCAGTGGTCATCTTTCCCACCATGAAGAAAGAAGGCAAAGCCCTGATGGTCTTGAACATAGGATGCCAGAATGACTTTCTGAGCTGCATGAGACAATTCACCCACTTTATTTTAATGTAGGTCAGGTAGAGCTAGATTTTTGTCCCCTGCAATTGGAATTGTCCTGATGCTTGTGCTAAGTATGTCATGTTTCTTGCAAATATCTAGTTGTAAAAGCTACCCAGATATATGAATGAGCCTGAGTTGTCTGCACACAGAAATTTGGCTTTGTGTGTAGAGCTTCCGTAGAACATGAAGGCAACTGCTAAAATAAAGAGCTAATACACTGACAAATCTAATCAATGTTGTTATGCTAGCAGATAGAAGAATATCTAACCCAGAGATGTTCTAGAAAAATTCCCCGGAGATGGGGAAAAATGAGAAGCTCCCTAGAGAAGGTAAAGTGGGGCCACATGGTGAGAGCCAGGTTTACGTTAGGCAGAACATGAGAGTTGGAGGATGTAGCAACATTTTTTATGGTTCAGAAGGCTCTGATTTATGGGGTGGAAAGGTTTGGTGAGATGGGAGGAATGGGATTTAGGGCAGCAGAGAGGAAGCAGAGAGCAGCATGGGAATACAAGTATACAAGAAGACAGCTAAAAGGAGGGACTGGCCAAAATCACCAGACATGTGAGATATGGAGAAGGTCAACTAGCCATGGGGTTTTAAAAATACTTAGTTTGGGGGGAGAGGGAGTGGTAGTTGGCTCAGTTTGTAGGCATTAAGGATACGTATGTGATTTGGGGACAATTAAGTGCTTATGTCTGAAGTCATAATCTATTGATCCCTGATCTCTGTCTGTCTGTCCATCCCTCCCTGCATCTGTCCATCCATTTTTCCTTCCTTCCTTCCTTCCTTCCTTCCTTCCTTCCTTCCTTCCTTCCTTCCATCCATCCATCCATCCATCCATCTTTCCAGCCATTATCCACCTATTGCCAAACATTTATTGAGCTCCTGTCATGTGCCATGGCTTGTATTACTTGTGAAGGAGAAGGAGGAAAAGACATTCTTATCTTTGGGGTACTTCAGTCTAGGGTGGGAAATAGATATATAAGCAGATCATTGCACCACTGTTTGCTAAGTGCAGTAATAAAGGCATTTGCAAAATGCCAAAGAAAGACATGTTGGTTGTGAAGATTAAATGAGATTACATGTGTGAAAAGCACTTTGTGAGCTGTTTAAATATTAGTCATTATTATAATCTTTATAACAACTCTGGGAGAAAGGCTTGGATTATTATCCCCTGAAATTATTATTATTATTTTTTTTGTATCATAAAAGCTGCCTGAGCACTACAAGTTACAAAATAGAGAAAATAAGAACTCACCCACAATTCATTGCTTTAACACTGACATTGTTTTACATTTTGATAACTTTCATTAGTGTCTTTTCCTGGAATTTTCTTTTTCCACATAGCAATAATGCTATATATACCATGATACTGATTTTTCTCTCTAAGTTGTCTACATTTTTTTCAGTTTCTAGGGTCACATCCATGGTGGGGGGAGTTGACATAGCCTGGCTCAGTTGTAGCCCAAACCCGATACTCCTACTTCCTTATGAGTTTCTGGGACTGCCTGCCTCCTCCCACCCCTAGAAGAATGGCCAAATATGTTCCCTGTCCCTGCCATGCTCTTCCTGCCACTTCAGGCATGGATCTGTGCCTGATATGCATGTCATTTTCCTCTTTGGCTTCTTGCTGATGAGAAGCCATTCCTTTGTCCTGAGCTCTATCACCATAGTGAAGAGGAAAGTGAACTCTTTGTCTACCTAAGTCACATTGGTGGACCAGTTTGTGACTGCAGTAGATATCTGAGTTTGAGGGATATCCATGCTCACTCCATTTCCTCTCCTTTTATTCTCTCTTAAAGCCAATCCTACTACAGGCTTTCGTGCCCATCACATCACCAATACAGTTCTTTGTCAAGGTCCTAAACAACCTCCATGTTTCCAAGTTGAATGCCCAGTTCTTAGCCATCATCTTGCTTGACTCATCAGCAACATTTGACACAGTTGATAATTTTTTCCTCCTTGAAGTGCTTTCTTCA
The DNA here is from genome assembly GCF_024362965.1 of Panthera pardus. NCBI lineage: Eukaryota > Metazoa > Chordata > Mammalia > Carnivora > Felidae > Panthera > Panthera pardus. The sequence continues at coordinate 18,424,242 of NW_026526821.1, read as the reverse complement.
CTTAACTGCTAGGACACTACACTCCTGGTAGCTTCTTCTCCCTCCCCTTTGCTGGTTCCTCTTCATCTCCTTGACCTCTAAAGATTGGACTGCCCCAGAACTCAACCTATAGACATTTCTCTATCTCCACTCACTACTTAGGTGAACTCACCCATTCTAGTGGTTTTAAATACAGGCTGAAGACTCCCAAATTTATCATCCAAGTTGGATCTCTTTTCTGAACTACAGACTCATATATTCAACTGACTAGTCAACATTTCCACTTGAATGTCTAATAGGCATCTCAAACATTGCTTGACCAAAATTCAACTCATGGTTTCCTCCTCCTCCAACTTGTCCCTCCTTTAGTGTTTCCCACTTTAGTAAGAGACATGTCTGTTTGTCCAGTACTTTTGCTACAATCCTTGGAGTTGTCTTGACAGTCTTCTCTATACTACATCTAATCCATCAACAAATCCTGTTGTCTCTCCTTCAAAATATATCCTGAATCCAACCACTCCCCACTACTTCTGCTTTTATCCCAATCTAAGCCACTAGCATCTGTCACTGGATCACTGTAGTAGCCTCTTAACTGATTTCGCTGCTTCAGACCTTGCCTCTCTGCAGCCTATTTTCAACATGGCAGCTCAAGTGATTACTTTCCTTTTTTGCAACCCAAGTCATATCTTGTCATTCCTCTCCCCCAAACCTTCCATTGGCTCTCATATCATTCAGGGTAAGAGCCAAAACTTTGCTGTGGCCTCCAGGAGCCTATGCAATTTGGGCTACTGACCTCATCTCCTATTGTTCTCCCTCTAGGTCACTTCATTATACTGCCACTAACATCACTGTTGTTCTTCAAACACACTAGAACATTCTTGTTTTTTTGTTTTGTTTTGTTTTTGAGAGAGAGTGAAAGTGAGTGCGAGTGGGCAGTGGTGGGGCAGAGAGGGAGACACAGAATCCAAAGCAGGCTCCAGGCTCTGAGCTGTCAGCACAGAGCCTGACCTGGGGCTCAAACTCACGAACCATGAGATCATGACTTGAGCTGAAGTTGGACACTTAACCAACTGACCCACCCGGGCACCCCCAAAGAAGTCATTTCTGATCACTCTGTGTACCACAGCAACTCTGTCCCATGCCAGGCATGCTGTATCCTTGATTTATCTTTCTTTTATTGTGCTAATCACCAGTTGACTGTGTGTGTGTGTGTGTGTGTGTGTGTGTGTGTGTGTGTATGTGTGCACATATATGTTTATTAACCATTCTCCTAACTCCTATGCCAGGAGATCAAGGGCTTGATCTCTGCGCCCATAGAACTTATAAAGTGGTATCTGGTCTACTAGTTCATGCTGAGTAAATATATATATTTCCTGTTTGCCAGCTCTTTCTTATGACCTCCTCCTCCTGTGACATAGGAGTAGATTCTACTCAAGTGTTTCCTTTACTCCAGTGAGGGCAAATAATATAATGGCTAATTTACTCTATGATCCCAGTTTCCTTATCCATAAAATCTATCTGGCAATAGCACACCTTACAGGGTTGTTAGGAATAAATAAGGTATAGCAGTTAAAGTCCACAATACTGTGTCTGGCCCACAGAGTGGTTTTTAATGAAATTTTGAACACTCTAGAGTCACACAAGATAGGATTTAAATGACTTCTATGCAAAGCATTTAGAACAGTGCCTAGCACATAATAAATACTATGTAAGTGTGAGGTCTGGCAATAATAATTATTTGATTTACTGTTGTAAGAGTTGTATAATCTAGGGCAGTGACTTCACTTCTAGTCTCAAGTCCTCATCTACTATGGGGATAAAGTAGCTGCTGTGGCAATTGAGTAGGTTATAATATATATAATATGCGTACAGTTAAGATGCTCTTTCTCTATTATGGGAGAATCAAGTTATTTCCCTTTCAAATGTTTGCTTATTTTTGAGAGAAAATGCGAGTGGTGGGGTGGGTGGAGAGAGAGGGGGACAATGCAAGCCTGATGGGACATTCAAACTCATGATATGAACCGCAAGATCATGACCTGAGCCAAAGTCGGATGCTCAACTGACTGAGCCACCCAAGCGCCCAAGTTATTTCATTTTTTAAACCATTAGACATGCTGTGATGAGCATCTTTGTGAATAATGGTTTTAACACATTTCATATTATTTCCTTACCTTGGAATTCCAGAATCAGCATTTTTAAATAGAAATAGATATTTTCATGGTTCTTGTTACATGTGCCTGATGGATTTCTTATCCTCATTTTGCTGAGAGGTACTCTCAGAGGTACTCTGAGCCTTCAGGTTATTTGCCTGGTAAGTGTTAGGATCAAGATCGGTGCTCAGAATATACTATGTTTTGCTGCCTCTCACTCAGACAATTCACGAGGCCACCTACTGCATAATGAATTACCCCATTCTTGATTCCTGTGGATCATGAATCTGGCAGTGGTTTAGCTGGGTGGTTCTGACATGGAGTCTATCAAGAGGTTGCAATCATCGTGAGGCTGGAGAACCACTTTGCAAACTCACTCACATGGCTGTTGGCAGGGGGCTTCAGTTTCTCACCAAGCACACCTATCCATAGGCTATCTGAGTGTCCCTGCACAGGGCAGCTGGCTTCCTCCAAAGCAATGATTTAAGGGAGAGAACGAGGGACTGAGACAGGAGACACAACAATTTTTTTTTTTTTACCTTTGAGGTTATTTATTTTGAGATAGAGAAAGAGCAGGGGAGGGGCAGAGAGAGGGAGACAGAGAATCCCAAGCAGGCTCTACTGTCAGTGCAGAACCTGACGCAGAGCTAGAACCCACAAACTGCAAGATCATGACCTGAGCCAAAATCAAGAGCCAGATGCTTAGCTGACTGGCCCACCCAGGAGACACAACCTTTTGTAAATTAATCTCAGAAGTTACACACCATCATTCCTTCTGCATTGTGTTGGTCACAATAGCTCAGTCCTGGTAAATGTGGGAGGGTGGGGATCGACAGAGGGCATCGTGGAGGCTGGCTGCCACAGGAGTGGATTGTGGGATCACTGTTATACCATCTGTCTCTCTTTCCCTCTCTTACTCCTTAGTCACATTCTGCCTTGATTTTTAACCACCCTCTGACTTGACTGGACATTTAAGTACCCACTATGTGTCAGGCACTGGGCTAGTTCCTTTCACAGATCCATTTAGCCCTCACAACATCCAAGGTCAGGTGAATATTGCATCTTGCAGAGAGGAAAACTGAAGCACAGAGAGACAAAGTCCATTTGCCAAAATAAGATCACATGGCAAGCTAGATTAAGACTTGAGGTGCAAACTCAGGCCTGGGGCTGTAACATCTGGTTCTTTCTGTGACACCAGGGGACCTTTTTGGCAGATGCTCATTCTCTCCTACCACCATGTGAGCTCATGGAAGCACTAAGAACTGACATCTGGGGAAGAGTTGTGAAGCTGATTCCCCCTTGCCTGGAAACCACTAAGGCCTGGTCAGTAAGAATATAGCAAGGGAGAACAGACAGTGTCCCTGATCTGCTCATGGCTGGAATCCTGTCCAGCGAGATGTCCAACATCAATACCAAAGTGTGACTGGGAGAACAGCTCCAGCTCTTGATGTGCACTGTATTGATCTCTAAAATCTCTTAATTCCTGTGTTTTGGGGGGTGGCTTTATTACCTGCGATTACCCGTGTTAAAGGCTATCTGTAACAGCTGCTTAGATTTAGCGAGGTGTCTAAGTCATTTCAGAAATCAGGCTGGGATCCCAGGGCTCCTCTGCTTGTCAGTTTTGATGGGATTTTCTTATTCCCTTTTACCAGCTTTCTAAGAATTTTCTTTTAAATTTCTGTAGCTTTCTGAAGAAGCTACAAAAGGAAGGGATTATTATTGTTTTGCTAATTAAAAAAATCAAAGGAGTGTAGTTGTTATGGGAATGCACCTTTCAGATCCCCTGCCTCAGGGGGTGAAACTGATCTAAGGCTCCAACTGCTGCATTCTGTGCCCATCACTGAGTACATGCCAACTACAGCTGTTCTTCCTGTGGGCTGCTCTCAGCCCAGGACTGAGCACAGCAGGGGTCTAAGGCAGCCACATTCTGCAAGAAGTAGGGCTTCTGTGATGAGTAACTTTGGCTCAAGGACTCCTGTGGCAGGCAGAATAACAGACTCCCAAAGATGTCCCCATCCTCATCTCTGGAATATGGAAATATATCGATTTACACGACAAAAGGGAATTAAGGTTGCAAGTCAGCTGACCTCCGGATGGGGGAGAAGTGGGGATATCCAGGTGGACCCATTGAAATCACATGACACCATAAGAGACTCTTAAATACTGAGAACAAACTGAGGGTTGATGGGGGGTGGGGGAGAGGGGAAAGTGGGTGATGGGCATTGAGGAGGGCACCTGTTGGGATGAGCACTGGGTGTTGCATGGAAACCAATTTGACAATAAATTATATTTAATATAAAAAATGTAAATTAAGAATTAAAGAGCAAAAATAAATTTAAAAGAATTTAAAAAATGAAATCACATGACTCCTTAAAAGTGGAGAAACTTGGCTGGTTGTCATCAAAGAGAGATGCAGAGATGAAAAGAGAGCCAGAGAAATGGTATGTGGAATGGGGCCTGCAAAGGGCTTGACCTTCTGTGGCTGGCTTTGCGATGCAGGAAGGGACCAAGAACCGAGGAATGTCAATGCTCCAAGTATTAGGAAAAGGAAAGAAATAGATTCTCCTCTAGGGCATGCAGAAAGGAATGTAGCCCTGTCAACACCTTGATTTTAGCCTGGTGAGAGCTATGTCAGCCTGGGACCTAAAGAGTTGTAACGTAATGGATTCATGTTGTTTTAAGATATTACACTTGTGGTGGTTTGTTATAGCAGCAACAGAGACTAATACAGCTCCCCATCAGCTTTGCTACAACTCTCTTAGAAGTACACTGCTGTCTAAGACCCTGCCTGCCTACCCACCCACCCCTTTTTCCTTCTCTCTGTTCCTTAGGGGCATCAGACCAGCTCTCCCTTCCTCCTCCAGCTCCTTTCCCATTTCCCTCCTACCTGTTTCTCCAATAAATATCTTGCATGTTTAATGCCTTTCAGCATCTCCTTCTCTGAAGATGCAAACTAATTGAAGTAATCAAGACCCAATAAAGTTTTAAAGTGAGTTCTAGATCTCTGCTGTCCAATATTGTCATTGCTAACAATCTTTTGCTGTTGAAATGGGGGCATGAGGTTTAAATTCTTAAACTTTAAAGGGATACTTGTTAAAATGTCAATACTACACAAAGCAATCTACACGTTCAATGAAATCCTAATCAAAATTGCACCAGCATTCTTCTCAAAGCTAGAAAAAGCAATCCTAAAATTTGTATGGAACCACAAAAGACCCCAAATAGCCAAATATTGAAGAAGAAGACCAAAGCGGGAGGTATCACAATCCCAGACTTTAGCCTCTACTACAAAGCTGTCATCATCAAGACAGCATGGTATAGGCACAAAACCAGACACATAAACCAATGGAATAGAATAGAGACTCCAGAATTGGACCCACAAAAGTATGGCCAACTAATCTTTGACAAAGCAGGAAAGAATATCCAATGGAAAAAAGTCTCTTTAACAAATGGTGCTGGGAGAACTGGACATGCAGAAGAATGAAACTAGACCACTTTCTCACACCATTCACAAAAATAAACTCAAAATGGATGAAGGACCTGAATGTGAGGCAGGAAACCATCAAAACCCTAGAGGAGAAAGCAGGGAAAAAAACCTCTCTGACCTCAGCCGCAGCAATTTCTTACTTGACACATCTCCAAAGGCAAGGGAATTAAAAGCAAAAATGAACTATTGGGACCTCATGAAGATAAAAAGCTTCTGCACAGCAAAGGAAACAATCAACAAAACTAAAAGGCAACCAACGCAATGGGAAAAGATATTTGCAAATGACATATCAGACAAAGGGCTAGTATCCAAAATCTATAAAGAGCTCACCAAACTCCACACCTGAAAAACAAATAATCCAGTGAAGAAATGGGCAGAAAACATGAATAGACACTTCTCTAGAGAAGACATCCAGATGGCCAACAGGCACATGAAAAGATGCTCAACGTTGCTCCTCATCAGGGAAATACAAATCAAAACCACACTGAGGTATCACCTCACACCAGTCAGAGTGGCTAAAATGAACAAATCAGGAGACTATAGATGCTGGAGAGGATGTGGAGAAACAGGAACCCTCTTGCACTGTTGGTGGGAATGCAAACTGGTACAGCCGCTCTGGAAAACAGTGTGGAGGTTTCTCAAAATATTAAAAATAGATCTCCCCTATGACCCAGCAATAGCACTGCTGGGAATTTACCCAAGAGATACAGGAATGCTGATGCATAGGGGCACTTGTACCCCAATGTTTATAGCAGTGCTTTCAACAATAGCCAAATTATGGAAAGAGCCTAAATGTCCATCAACTGATGAATGGTTAAGGAAATTGTGGTTTATATACACAATGGAATATTACTTGGCAATGAGAAAGAATGAAATCTGGCCTTTTGTAGCAACGTGGATAGAACTGAAGAGTGTTATGCTAAGTGAAATAAGTCATACAGAGAAAGACAGATACCATATGTTTTCACTCTTATGTGGATCCTGAGAAAGTTAACAGAAGACCATGGGGGGAGGGGAAGGAAAAAAAAAGTTAGGGAGGGAGCCAAACCATAAGAGACTCTTAAAAACTGAGAATAAAAACTGAAGGTTGATGGGGGGTGGGAGGGAGGGGAAAGTGGGTGATGGGCATTGAGGGGGGCATCTGTTTGGATGAGCACTGGGTGTTGTATGGAAACCAATTTGACAATAAATTTCATATTTAAAAAAAAAAAGGAATTCATTTGCTTGTTCCAAACAAAAAATAAAGGGATACTCAAGTCAGTTATTGGAAAACTTTCAACTATCTTTGGAAGATTTCGGGTGTGGGACTCTATTTTCTCTAATTGTATATTTTGTGAACTCTAAACACAGATCAAGTATTTTTTTTTTCTCTTATAATTTTTATTTAAATTCTGGTTAACATAAAGTGAATTACTGGTTTCAGGAGTATAATTTAGTGGTTCATCACTTATATACAACACCCAGTGCTCATCATAACAAGTGCCCTCCTTAGTACTCACCACCCATCTAGTCCCTCCCCCACCCACCTGCCTCATCAACTTTGGGTTTATTCTCTATCATTAGGAATCTCTTATGGTTTGCTTCCCTCTTTTTTCCTCCCCTCTTCCTATATGTTCATCTGTTTTGTTTCTTAAATTCCTCATGAGTGAAATCAAATGGTATTTTTTTCTGTGACTGACAGATTTCACTTAGCATAATGCACTCTAGCTCCATCCATGTCATTGCAAATGGCAATATTTCATTAAAATTTTTTTTAACGTTTATTTTTGAGAGACAGAGACACACAGAATGTGAGCAGGGGAGGGGCAGAGAGAGAGGGAGACACAGAATCTGAAATAGGCTCCAGGCTCTAAGCTTTCAGCACAGAGCCCGATGCGGGGCTCAAACCCACAAACCATGAGATCATGACCTGAGCTGAAGTCAGACACCTAACCAAATGAGCCACCCAGGTGCCCCAACATTTCATTCTTTTTGATGGCTGAGTAATATTTTGCTTTATGTGTTTATATTTATATATATATTTATCACATCATCTTTATCCATTCATGAGTTGATGGACATTTGGGCTTTTTCCATAGTTTGGCTATTGTTGATAAGGCTGCTATAAACATCGGGGTGCAGTGCCCCTTTGAATCAGTAGTTTTGTATCCTTTGGGTAAATATCTGGTAGTTGTCCTGAGTGGCTGCACTAGTTTGCATTCCCACCAACAGTGCAAGAGGGTTCTCCTTTCTCCACATCCTTGCCAACATTTGTTGTTGCCTGAGCTGTTAATTGTAGCCATTCTGACAGATGTGAGGTGATATCTCATTGTGGGTTTGATTTGTATTTCCCCGATGATGAGTGATGTTGAGCATCTTTTCATGTGTCTGTTAGCCATCTGGAGGTCGTCTTTTGAAAAATGTCTATTCATGTCTTGTGTCCATTTCTTAACTGAATTATTTGTTTTTGGGTTGTTGAGTTTGGTAAGTTCCTTATAGATTTTGGGTACTAACCCTTTATCCGATACATCATTTGCAAATATCTTCTCCCATTCCATAGGCTGCCTTTTAGTTTTGTCGATAGTTTCTTTTGCTGTTGAGAAGCTTTTTATCATTTTTTTAAAGTTTATTTTTGAGAGAGAGGATCCCAAGCAGGCTCTAAACTGTCAACACAGAGCCTGATGTAGGGCTTGAACTCATGAATTATGAGATCATGGCCTGAGCTGAAATTAAGAGTCAGATGCTTAACTGAGCCACCCACCCAGGTACCCCAGAAGCTTTTTATCTTAATGAAGGCCCAATAGTTCATATTTGCTTTTGTTTCCCTTGCTTCTGGCAATATGTCTAGTAAGAAGTTGCACTGGCTGAGGTCAAAGAGGTTGCTGCCTGTGTTCTCCTAGGATTTTGATGGCTTACTATTTCATGTTTAGGTTTTTCACCCATTTTGAATTTATTTTTGTATACAGTGTAAGAAAGTGGTCCAGTTTCATTCTACATGTTACCATCCAGTTTTCCCAACGTCATTTGTTGAAGAGATTCTTTTTTCCATTGGATATTCTTTCCTGTTTTGTTGGAGATTAGTTGACTATATAGTTGTGGGTCCATTTCTGGGTTTTCTATTCCATTGCCCTAGGTGTCTGTTTTTGTGCCAGTACCATACTTTTTTGATAACTACAGCTACTTGTAGTATAGCTTGAAGTCCAGAACCGTGATGCCTGCAGCTTTGCCTTGCTTTTTCAGGATTTATTGGTTATTTGGGGTCTTCTATGATTCCATACAAATTTTAGGATTGTTTGTTCTAAGCTCTGTGAAAAAAGCTCATGGTATTTTGATAGGGATTGTATTGAATGTGTAGATTGTTTTGTAGTATAGATATTTTAATAATGTTTGTTCTTGCAATCCATGAACATGGAATGTTTTTCCATTTCTTTGTGTCCTCTTTAATTTATTTAATAAATGCCCTCTATTTTTCAGAGTACAGATCTTTTAGCTTTTTGGTTAGGTTTATTCCTAGGTATCTTCTGGTTTTTGGTGCAATTGTAAATGGGGTTGGGTCCTTGATTTCTTTTTCTGTGCTTCATTATTGATGTATAGAAATACAACAGATTTCTGTTTTCTACCTAGAACATCATGTCGATTGCAAATAGTGAAAGTTTGACTTCTTCCTTGCTGATTTGGATGCCTTTTATTTGTTTTTGTTGTCTGAGTGTGGAGGCTAGGACTTCCAGTACTATACTATATTGAGCAACAGTGAGTAGACATCCCTGTCGTGTCCCTGAACTTAAGGGGAAAGCTCTCAGTTTTCTGTCATTAAGGATGATATTAGCTGTGGGTCTTTTGCATATGGCCTTTATGATGTTGAAGTACGTTCCATCTGTCCCTACTTTCTTGAGGGTTTTTATTCAAGAAAGGATGTTGTATTTTGTCAAATGCATTTTCTGCATCTATTGACAGGATCATGTGGTTCTTATCCTTTCTTTTATTAATGTGATGTCTCACATTGATTGATTTGTAAATATTGAACCTCCCCTGCAGCCCAGGAATAAATCCCACTTGATCATGGTGAATAATTCTTTTAATGTACTGTTGAATTCGATTTGCTAGTAACTTGTTGAGAATTTTTACACCCAGGTTCATCAAAGATATTGGCCTGGAATTCTCCTTTTTAGTGGGGTCTTTGTCTGGTTTTGGAATCAAGGTAATACAGGCTTCATAGTATGAGTTTGGAAGCTTTCCTTCTATTTGTTTTTTTTGGAACAGTTTGAGAAGAGGTATTAACTCCTCTTTAATTTTTTTTTATTTTTTAAGTTTATTTATTTATTTTGAGAAAGAGGAAGCAGGGGAGGAGCAGAGAAGGAGAGAGAGAGAGAGAGAGAGAGAGAGAGAGAGAGAGAAAGAGAGCGAGGAAGAGAGAATCCCAAGTCAGCTCTACACCATCAGCACAGAGCCCGATGTGGGGTTCAGACCTATGAACTGTGGGATCATGACTTGAGCTGAAACCAAGAGTCGGGCATTTAACCATTAACTGAGCCACCCAGGCACCACAGCTCTTATTTAAATGTCTGGTAGACTTCCTCTGGGAAGCCCTCTGGACCTGGACTTTTTTGTGTTGGAGGTTTTTGATTACTGATTCAATTTCTTTGCTGGTTATGGGTCTGTTCAAATCTACTTCTTTCTGCATCAGTTTTGGTAGTTTGTGTTTCTAGGAATTTTCCCATTTCTTGAAGATTTCCCAGTTTGTTGACATATGTTTTTTAATAATATTATGGTCATTTGTATTTCCGTGGTGTTGGTTGTGATTTTACTTATTTGGGGCTTTTTTTCTTTCTTTCTCTCTGTCTCTTTTATAAGTCTGCTTAGGGGTTTATCAATTTTGTTAATTCTTTGAAAGAACCAACTCTTAGAAACATACAAACAAAACAGATAAATGAAACTGTATCATTTATTTCCACTCTTATCTTTATTATTTCCCTTCTTCTGCTGGCTTTAGGCTTTGTTTGCTGTTCCTTTTGTAGCTCCTTTAGGTGTAAGGTTAGGTTGTACATTTGGGACCTTTCTTGCTTCTTGAGGTAGACCTGTATTGCAGTATACATCCCTCTTAAGATTGCCTTTGCTACTTTCCAACAGGTTTGGGCTATTGTGTTTTCATTTTCATTGGCTTCCATGTATGTATGTGTTCATTTCTTCTTTAATTTCCAGGTTAACCCATTCATTCTTTCATAGAATGTTGTTTAACCTTCATGTATTTGTGGTCTTTCCAAACTCTTCCTGTGGTTGACTGCAAGTTTCATAGTGTTGTGGTCTGAAAATCTGCATGGAATGATCTCAATCTTTTTGTACTTATCGAGGGCTGATTTGTGACCCACTATGTGCAGATCAAGTATTTTTATTGAAATTTAGTGTTCAAATTGAGATGTCTTCTAAGAGTAAAATACACACTGGATTTCAAACACTTAGAATGAAAAAAGGATGTAAAGATAATTCACTAGCAATTTTTTATGTTGCTCACATGTTGAAATATTTTAGGTATACTTGGTGAATTAAATATATTATGAAAATCAATTTCTCCAGTTTCCTTTTTTAAAGTTTTGATTTTAATTCTAGTTAACATACAGTGTTATATTAGTTTTAGGTGTACAATATAATGACTCAACAATTCCATATATTGCCTCGTGCTCATCAGAAACATGCACTCCTTAATCCCCATCACCTGTTTCACCCATTCCTCCAACCACCTCCCTTCTCATAACCATCACTTTGTTTTCTGTAATTAAGTCCGTTTCTTGGTTTGTTTCTTTCCCCTTTTTCCCCTTTGTTTTGTTGCTTAAATTCTGTGTACACACACACACACGTGCACGCGCGCACACACACACACACACACACACACACACACCTTCTTTATCCATTGATGGACACCTGGGCTGTATCCATAATATGGTTATTATAAATAATGCTGCTTATAAACATTGGGGAGCATATATCCCTTTGAATTTGTGCTTTTGTATTCTTTGGACAAATACTCAGTAGTGTGATTGCTGATTATGGTAGTTCTATTTTTACCTTTATGAAGAATCTCCATGCAGTTTTCCACAGTGGTAGCACCAGTTTGCATTCCCACCAACAGTTCAAGAGGATTATCTTTTCTCTGCATCCTCACCAACACCTGTTGTTACTTGTGCTGTTGATTTTATCCATCTGACAGGTGTGAAGTGATATCTCATTGTAGTTTTGATTTGCATTTCTCTGATGAGTGATGTTGACCGTCTTTTCATGTATCTCTTTGCCATCTGGATATCTTTGGAGAAATATCTGTTCATGTGTTCCTATTTTTGAATTGGATTATTTGTTTTTTGGGAGGTGAGTTTTACAAGTTTTTGTACACTAACCCCTTATCAGATATGTCATTTGCAAATATCTTCTCCCATTCTGTAGGTTGCATTTTAGTATTATTGATTGTTTCCTTTCCTTTGCTGTGCAGAAGCTTTTTGTTTTTATATAGTCCCAATAGTTTCCTTTTCTTTTGTTTCCCTGTCTCAGGAGACCTATCTAGAAAGAAGTTGCTATGGCTGATGTCAAAGAGGTTACTGCCTGTGTTCTTTTCTCAATTTTTTATGGTTTCAGGTCTCACATTTAGGTCTTGAATCCATTTTTAATTTCTTTGTATGGTGTAAGAAAGTGATCCAGTTTCATTCTTCTGCATATTGCTGTCCAGTTTTTCCACCACCTTTTGTTGAAGAGACTGTCTTTTCCCATTGGATATTCTTTCCTGCTTTATTGAAGATTAATTGACCATATATTTGGGGGTTTATTTGGGGGTTTTCTATTCTGTTCCATTGATTTGTGTGTCTGTTTTTGTGCCACTACTATATACTTTTTTGATTACTACAGCTTTGTAATATAACTTGAAGTCCAGAATTGTGATGCCTCCAACTTTGCTCTTTTTTCCCCAAGATTGCTTTGGCTATTTGGGGTCTTTGTGGTTCCATACAAATTTTAGGATTGTTTGTTCTAGTTCTGTGAAAACTGATACTGGTGTTTGATAGGGATTGCATTAAATGTGTAGATTTCTTTGGGTAGTATAAACATTTTAATGATATTCTTCCAATCCATGAGCATGTAATGTCTTTTCATTTCTTGGTGACCTCTTCAGTTTCTTTCATCAGTGTTTTATAGTTGTCAGAGTGCAGGTCTTTTACCTCTTTCATTAAGTTCTTTCCTAGGTATCTTATTATTTTGGGTGCAATTTTAAATGGGATGTTGTTTTCTTAATTTCTTTTCCTGCCACTTCAGTGTTGGTGTATATAAATGTAACATATTTCTATATATTGATTTTGTATCCTGTGACTTTATTCAATTACTTTATCAGTTCTAGAAATTTTTTGGTGGAGTCTTTTGGGCTGTAAGTATCATATATATAGTATATCTATATTTAGTATCATGTCATTTGCAAATACTGAAAGCGACAGTTTGACTTCTTCCTTACTGATTTGGATGCCTTTTATTTTTTCTTGTCTGATTGCTTTAGCTAGGACTTCTAGTGCTATGTTGAATAAATGTGGTGAGAGTAGACATACTTGTTCCTGACCTTAGGGGAAAAGCTCTCAGGTTTTCTTCATTGAGGATGATGTTAGCAGTGGGTTTTTTAAATATGGCCTTTATTATGTCGACGTATGTTCCCTATAAACCTAGTTTGCTGAGTTTTTTAAATCATGAATGATGTTATACTTTGTCAAATGCTTTTTCCACATCTATTGAAATGATCATATCGTTCTTATCCTTTCTCTTATTGATGTGATGTATCACGTTGATTGATTTGAATACTGAACCACCCTTGCACCCTGGGAATAAATGCCACTTGGTCACGGTGAATCATTTATTAATGTATTGGTGGATTCAGTTTACTAGTATTTTGTTGAGGTTTTTTGCATCTATGTTAATCAGTGATATTGGCCTGTGGTGTTCCCTCTCTCTCTCTCTCTCTCTCTCTCTCTCTCTCTCTCTCTCTCTCTCTCTCTCTCTCTTTGTGGTGTCTTTATCTGGTTTTGGTATCAGGGTAATTCTAGCCTCAGAGAATGAATTTATAAGTTTTCCTTCCTTTTCTATTTTTTGGAATAGTTTGTGAAGAGTAGGTGTTAATTCTTCTTTAAATGTTTGATAGAATTCACCTGTGAAGCCATCTGGTCCTAGGCTCTTGTTTGTTGGAAGTATTTTGATTACTGATTCAATGTCTTTGCTGGTTATTGGTCTGTTCAACTTTTTTACTTCTTTCTGTGTCAGTTTTGGTAGTTTATATGTTTCTAGGAATTTGTCTGTTTTTTCTAGGTTGTGCAAGTTGTTGGCATATACTTTTTTATGATATTCTCTTACCACTATAGTTCTGTGGTGTTGGTTGTTATTTCTCCTTTCTCATTTGTGATTGTATTTGCGTCCTTTCTCTTTTTTTCTTGATATGTTTGGCTAGAGGTTTATCACTTTATAGATATTTTCTTTTTTTTTAATATTTTTTTAATCTTTATTTTTGAGAGAGAGAGAGAAAGAGAGAGAGAGAGAGCGCGCGCAGGGGAGGAACAGAAAGAGAGGGAGACACAGAATCTGAAGCAGGCTCCAGACTCTGAGCTGTCAGCACAGGGCCCGATGTGGGGCTTGAACCCATAAACTGTGAGATCGTGACCTGAGCTGAAGTCAGACGCTTAACTGACTGAGCCACCCAGGCATCCCTGTGCAGTTCTTTTTTTTTTAAGTTTTACTTTCTCTTTCCTATTTTTTTTTCTGTTTTTTAAATTTTATCTTTTATTTTTTAAAATTTACATCCAAATTAGCATATAGTGCAACAATGATTTTAGGAGTAGATTCCTTAATGCCCCTTACCCATTTAGCCCATCCCCACTCCCACAACCCCTCCAGTAACCCTCAGTTTGTTCTCCATATTTATGAGTCTCTTCTATTTTGTCCCCCTCCCTGTTTTTATATGTTTTGTTTCCCTTCCCTTATGTTCATCTGTTTTGTCTCTTAAAGTCCTCATATGAGTGAAGTCATATGATTTTTGACTTATTTCACTTAGCATAATACCCTCCAGTTCCATCCACGTAGTTGCAAATGGCCAGATTTCATTCTTTTTGATTGCCGAGTAACACTCCATTGTATATGTATATATATACATACATGCCATATCTTCTTTATCCATTCATCCATCAGTGGACATTTGGTCTCTTACCATACTTTGGCTATTGTTGATAATGCTGCTATAAACATAGGGGTGCATGTGTCCCTTTGAAACAGTACGCCTGTATCCCTTGGATAAGTACCTAGTAGTGCAATTGCTGGGTCATAGGGTAGTTCTATTTTTAGTTTTTTGAGGAACCTCCACACTGTTTTCCAGAGCAGCTGCACCAGTTTGCATTCCCATCCATCCCCTCACTTTTAATCTTCAGGTATCTTTAGGTCTAAAATGAGTCCTTTGTAGGCAATCTATAGATGTGTCTTCTTTTTTTTATCCGCTCTGTCACCCTGTGTCTTTTGAGTGGAGCATTTAGTCTATTTACACTCAAAGTAACTTTCGATAGATATGTATTTATTGTCATTTTATTATTTGTTTTATGATTGTTTCTGAAGATTTTCTCCGATCCTTTCTTGTCTCTCTTTTTCATGTTTTGCCAATTTTCTTTAGTGATATATTTGGATTTCTTTCTCTTTATTCTTTGCAGGTTTATTTGTGGTTTTTGATATATGGTTACATTAGCTTTGTATAAGCTCTTCTGCATATAATGATCTATATTAAATTGATGGTCGTTTAATTTTGGACCCATTCTTTACTCCTCCACACATTTTAGGTATATGTTATTATATTTTCTATCCTTTTACTTTTGAGTTCCTTGACTTTTTTTTTTTTTTACAGAAATATTCATTTTCACTACTTTTATATTTCCTACCTTTATGCTGTCACTTTTGGTCTCTCTTTTCAATTAAAAGAGTCCCCTTTAGTATGTCTTGCAGGGCTGGTTTAGTGGTCATGAACTCCTTTAGTTTTTGTTTGAGAAAGTCTTTATCTCTTCCATTCTGAATGATAGCCTTGCTGGATAGAGTTCTTGGCTGCAGATTTTTCTCATTCAGCTTTTTGAATATATTATGCCACTCCCTTCTGACTTACAAAGTTTCTGTTGAAAAGTCTCCTGCTAGCCTTATGGGTTTTCTCTTGTAAATTACTGTAGCCTTGTCTTGCTGCTTTGAAAATTTTTTCTTGGGGTGCCTGGGTGGCTCAGTTGGTTAAGCATCCAACTTTGGCTCAGGCCATTATCTCATGGTTGGTGAGTTCAAGCCCTGCATGGGCTCTCTGCTGTCAGCACAGAGCTTGCTTTGGATCCTCTATCCTCTTTCTCTATTCTCCTCTCATGCTTGTGCTCTCTCTCTCTCTCTCTTTCAAAATCAAATAAACATTTAATAAATTTTTTTTCTTTATCACTATATTTTTCCAATTTAATTACAACATGTATATATGTGGGTCTGCTTTTGTTGATTTTGGTGGGAGTTCTCTATGCCTCCAGGATATGGATATCTGTTTCCTTCCCCAGATTAAGGAAGCTTTCAGCTATTATTTCTTCGACTAAATTTTCTGTCCCCTTTTCTCTTTCTCCTTCTTCTGCAACTCCTATGGTATTAATGTTACTATGTTTGATTTGAGTCACTGAGTTCCTTCAGTATATTCTGTTGCATAATTCTTTTTCCTCTTTTGTTCAGCATGATTATTTTCCATTACTCTGTCTTCTAGGTCACTAATTTGTTCCTCTGCTTCTTCCATCCTGCTGTACATTCTATCAAGCATGTTACTCATTTCATTTATGGAGTGCTTTATCTCTGCCATGTTATTCCTTATTGATGTGTTAATGGTCTCACTCATGTCTTCCACTCTTTTCTCAAGTCCAGTGAGTATCCTTATGATAATTGCTTTACATTCTTCACCAGGCTGTTATTTATATCTGCTTTTCTTAGATCTCTAGCCATGGCCTTGTTCTTTTCTTCACTTGGGATAAATTTCTCTGTGTTCTCATTTTGTCTACCTCTCCATGTCTCTTTCTCTGTGTTAAGAAAGTCAGCAATGGGGGCACCTGGGTGGCTCAGTTGGTTGAGTGTCTGATTCCTAGGGTCATGGGATTGAGCCCCGTGTCAGGGTCTGTGCTGAGTATGGAGCTTGCTTAAGAGTCAGTCAGTCTCTTTCTTTCTCCCTCTCTCTTTCCTCCTCTCCCCCCCCCCCCAACCCATGTGTTCTCTCTCGCTAACAATAAAATCATAAAAAAATAAACTCAGCTATGTCTTCTGTTCTTGAAAGTAGTGACTTCACGGAGAAGAGGCCCTGTAGTGCTCTGTAGTGCAGTGTCCCCTGTTCACCAAAACCTGGCACTTCAGGAGAGTATCTTATGTGTGTTCCTTATGCCTTGCTATTGTTACTGAGTCGCTTTCCTCAGTGCAGTCATCTTAACTGTCTCTTTGCCTACTGGGCTGTGACTGTTCTCTGTGGTGTTAGTGGGATACAGGGAGGCCAGCTCTGAGTGAGTGTGCCTGATGGGAACTTGGGAGTGGGGCAGTGGTGTTAGGAAAATTTATGCTGGGCCATTAGTCCTATGCTGGATCTCCCAGATGCACTGTGGTGTTTGGGGGCTGTCCACTGGCATGGCTGGGTGGGGAGATGCGGTGGTGGTGGCTCAGTGCCTGGCACACCTGGTGAGTGGGGTGTGTTTGCTGCTTTAACAAAATTTGCCCTGAGCCAAGGCCCAAGACCAGCAGGCTTGGAGTGGGCTTATCTGGAGGAGAACTTGTGGGAGTGCTGTACTGCTAGCTGGTGAGGCAGTAAGTATCTGTGCAGTCCTACCCCCTGCAGGTAGCTCTGTGTTTAGGCTAGGGGATGGGGAGGAAAATGGTGCCTGCCAGCTCCCTCAATTTTGGAGAAGTACTCTAACACTCACTGAAATCATTAGGAACAGATCTGTCTCCCGTTTGCCCCGATGTTGTATAAACTGCCATTTTTATGTGGTGTCTCTGGACAGGTTGCTGTCTCTTCAAGGGCAGTGACCCAGCTTTCATTTGCCCTCCTGGCTTTCCCAGTACTGAGTCAGCTGACTTTTAAAGCTCCAGGCTCCAAATCCCATTGGTTTTACAAACTTTTGAAATTTAGCCCCTCTAGTTTTCAAAGCCAAACATTATGGAAATGGTCTCCCTGGTGTGCAGACCCGTTTCTCTGCCTTCTCCATGCACCTAGTTCCCTCCCTCCTGTGAGCAGCCTCCCTCTGCATTTCTGACCTTCCTAATCTTTCAGATGCAGCTTCTTTATATTTAGTTGTAGAGTTTGTTCTGCCAGTCTTTAGATTGCTCTCTGGTTTGTTGACTTAGATGTAGATGATATGTGGTTGTAAACGTGGGACAGGGCAAGCTCAGGCTCCTCCTACTCCCCCATCTTCCCAAGCTCCTTTCTCTCCAGTTTCATTTTAAAATGTGGCTACTGAAAAATTAAAAGTGACCTGTGTTGTTGGCATAATATGGACTGTCCTGTTCTAGATGCCATAATTTCACAAGGTAAGTAACATGGATTGAATACTTACTATGTGCTAGCACATTGAAGAATGTTTTCCATGGATTATTTACACTTCAAAACAACCCTGTTTTACAGAAAATTAAGGAAATAAAAAATTAGGTAACTTGCCCACAGTTATCTAAATATAAACAGAGCAGGTGAAATAAGGTTCTTATCTGAGATGTTCAAAGGCAGGTAGGTGGGCACTCAGACCACCCAATCTGAGAAAAAGTGGAAGAAAGTGGACACACCCATGCCAGGCTTGAGGGAGACAGGAGAACTCATCTGAAATACTTCAAGAACTGTCATATGGGTGAGGAAATAATTGTAATGCAAATGACCTGAGAGAGAGAGACTTGATGACTCCCAAGGTGTTATTTCCTGCCAAAATTTCTCTTCTGAACACCAGAGTCGTAAATCTGTCTTCTGGACACATCCATTTACATGTCTCAAAGGCATTTTCAAACTTAACATAGCCAAAGCTCATTTTGGTTTCTTTTCTTCAAAACTTGTTCTGCCATTTGGGTTCCCAGATATAGTCAATGGCATTGACATCTATCTAGTTTCTCGTGATAGAACTTGGGTCTGTCTCCTTCACTTTGGACATCCAATTGGTCACTCTGAACTCATGTATTGTAAAACCATTCCTTGTTCATTTTTCTGTCTGTATCAGTTAGCTATGGCTGTTTAACAAAGCAGCTTAAAACAACAAACATTTATTGGGTCAGTTTCTGTGGAGAAAGATCCAGGAGTATTGGGTGTTCAGGCTCAGTGTCTCTCATGACATTTCAGTCAACATGTCAGCTGGAGCCGCTGACATCTCTAGACTCAACTGGAAGGAAATCCACTTCAAAGTTCACTCATGTGGTTGTTGGTTTGATTTAGTCATTTGCTGGGTATTGGCTGGAGGTCTCTCTAACTTCCTTGCCTTATGGGCCTATTAGGGCAGCTTATATCATGGTACCTGCCTGCCTTCAGAATGAGTGAGAACATAAGAGAAGACAGGGAAGATGGAAGATGGAGTCTTTATAACCTAATCTCAAAAGTGACATCTGATAATTTTTGCAGTAGTGTACTTACTAGAAATGAGTCACTAGATGGGGCGCCTGGGTGGCTCAGTTGGTTGGGCGTCTGACTTCAGCTCAGGTCATGATCTCATGGTTTGTGGGTTTGAGCCCTGCATCAGGCTCTGTGCTGACAGCTTGAAGCCTGGAGCCTGCCTTGGATTCTGTGTCTCCCTCTCTCTCTGCCCCTCCCCACTTGCACGTGCTCTCTCTCTCTCTCAAAAATAAACATTAAAAATTTTTTTTTAAAAAAGAAATGAATCATTAGGTCCAGCCCACCTTCAAGTGGGGGAATTGCATGAATACCAAATGCCTAAATACCAGACAGCTAAGATCACTGTGAACATCTTAGAAGCTGCCCGCTACAACATCCTGACAATTACTCTGATCTGCATGCTGTTGGCCACTGGATTCCATTCTCTCAGCTGTAATACCTTGGGCTCTTCCTATCCAGCTCTACTGCCCCTTTCCTGGTCCATTGTTATCTTTCACCTGGACAGTTGCAAAAGCCTCCCAGCTGGTTTTCCTACCTCTGCCTTCCTTCTCCCATCCTTGTCATATTTCTGGCTTTGTGAATGAGGCAAGAATGGTGGTGGTGGTGTGTGGCCGACAGTGTCTAGTTTTGGACCTGTCCTTAGGGTAGGAGGGGCTCAGATCGACTTCCAGAGTGTTTGCATTCCAGGTAAATAGTGAGTCTCAGAGGTTTGTTCTGGAGTGATGGGGGGGGGGGGGTGGTGCAGGGTGGAGCAACGAGAGCCCAAGCTTTGGTGAGGAGCCTACGGACCTTAGTTCCTGAAACAGGGCTTGGATTACAGTTTAGAAGCAGAAGGCAGGGCTCTGAATGTGGCTGCTGAATGATAGATGAGGGGTTTGGGCTGATAAGTGTGTGTGTGTGGGGGGGCTATAGCTCTGTTTTGAAAATGCCATTCATATGGCCATGCCTTGGAACCAGGTTTGGGCACCAGTTGTCACCCTGGGCACTGCTTCCAGGCAGGCTGCCAGGGGCCACTGAGTGACCACTTGATTCACTCCAGCCTCATGAACTATTGGTATTGGCATCACTTCCATGCTTTCTAACTGCAGAGACAGAAGGATGTGCCGGGAGTGGGGTTCCCCCATAGCCTCCCTAGTGGCTACGAGAAACTTGCTTCTTTGCTGGGACATGTCCTGCAAGATACAGTTATTTGCAGTTTAAAGGATTTGCCCCATTTTTTTTAGAAAGCACAGAAGAACACTAGAGAGAACATAGGCTCGGGAGCAGGCAACTCTAAGACTGGATCCCAGCTCTACCGCTGATTAGCTGTGTATCCTTAGGGAGTTACTTAACCTCTCTGAGTCTCAGTTTCTTGGTTTGTAAAATGGGGATATCATGGTTCATCTCATGAGATAAATATGTGGAAATATGCACAGATGCACACAGCATAATGCCTGTTACACAGTAGAGACTCAAACCAAATTGGGATGAACGGTAGAGAGAACACACATGGGGACGCCAGCAGGACCCACCATGGAGGTGTTTCTTGACCCACACAGGTGTTGTGGATATGGTCCAGGTCTTCAGTGATGAGTAGCAGGAATCTGGCCGGGAAAGCCACTGTCTACTCTTCACAGGTGTCTTTGGAGCAGTACATGGCATGGCTAATAACAGCTGAAATTGCTTTCAGGCCTTTTTTGTATGAACTCAATTCTCACAATGACGTAGGAGGTAGAAATGATTATTGTCACCCCACCTTACAAGGAAACTGTGGAAGCCAGAAGGGTTAAGTAACATACTCAGAGTCACTCAACCATTCAGTAGCACTGGAGTCCACTTTGATCATTACATGCTACCTCTCAACAGCATGAACTCACCTCTTGTCACCCATGGGTTTAGATCCTCAAATCCCTCTTCTGTCTTTATGGACCCAGAGTTAAACAGTCCATTCAGACCTACCTGGACAGGAAGGGGCCATTCATTCTATAGGGTTGAGAGTTCTGGAAGTTAGAATAAGCACCATAGGGAAGCTGTTGTCTTGCTGGATTCCATATCAACAGGGCTTTTTCCCATCTGAGGGGACAGCATTATTCTAGATGATGAATGACCCTGGCTAGATACTCCATCACTGTGGACTTAATGAGTTAGCAAACATTGAGCACCCACTCTGTGCCAGAAAATGTGGTGATACTCAGTGGTGGGCAAAGAGATCCATGCCCTTTCTAGGTGCTGGGATGTTCTGAGGGTCTAGCTGAAAGACTGCTGTTTTAGGCAAACAGAGTTTGATCCCACACAATGAAGTTTCCAACCTCCCAGAGCTTTCCTGAGAGGAAATAGCTTTCCTAGGGAGGGGGTGAGTTTCCTGTCCCAAGAGGTGTTCAAGTGAAGCCAGAATGGCCACTTGGTGGGGATGTTGTAGAGGGGATAAAATATCAGAGCGGTGCTTTCTAGAGAAGATGGTTAAGGTCCTTTCAGATTGCTAGGAATTAACATTTGAGAGAAACCTGGATGCAACAAAAATGACATAAAGACAGCGCCTGACTTGAAGCCTGTGGCTGTAAGTCAGTGTGAGGAGAAGGGAGTGGTCACTGGATTTCCAAGAGCAGGAGTTTGAAGGCACTGCTGTTGAGGATGGAGGTGGGGCTGCGGCTCACATTTGAAGGGCCCTCCTGCAGTGATAGAAATCACTCTTCGGAATAGACA
This sequence comes from Panthera pardus, assembly GCF_024362965.1. Lineage (NCBI taxonomy): Eukaryota > Metazoa > Chordata > Mammalia > Carnivora > Felidae > Panthera > Panthera pardus. The sequence continues at coordinate 18,402,344 of NW_026526821.1, read as the reverse complement.
AAGGACACATTGTAGGCATCCCGCAGTTCACAGCACCACTGGGGAAATCAGCATCCCAGGAATGGTTGTTACCCGCCACTTGGACAGGAAATGTCGCAGACAGAGCCTTGTTTTTCTGCTGTAGGAATTAAAGTTCAGAAGCAGCTGCAAGGAAATCAATACCGAGCTGCTAAACCCTTAATGAACGACAGCAAAAGGCTGATCGTGTTGCCTAAAACAGCTTTTTTCAAAGCTGCTTGTCTGAGGTGAGAGCGTTAACAAGAATTGATTGAGTTCCTACGAGATGTGGTTTTCAGAGTTGCAGCTACATGGTGTAGGGAAAAGCAGTTGCCATGGGTTCAAGACCTGTTTAGTGGCTGAGCCATTGGGTCTGTTGTGAGTGCTTTGGAGGTCTCGTTGTTAGGCCTGTAGTGCCACCATTCATCCCCTTCCTCCACCTCTGGGTCCCCTGGAAAAGGATCCATTGCTAGATGAGAAACAAAGTCCCAGCTTTAAAGGTGACTGAGTCCGTGCACAAAATCCCAACTCAAAAGTCCTGTGGGAGAAGCTTTGCTCTGGCTACTAGGCTTCTATAGGTTTCCATGCTGCTAGATACTTTTGCTTAAATCTGACTTTGGTTTTACCAGATAAACCTGTAATTCTATAGAGAAAATGAACAACTTGGCAGAAGGGAGGACATATCGCATGTCACCCATCAGTGAGATGTGGCCCCATGAAAGTCACACCCCAGTTGATACTGTTAGCCATTGCTCCTCCCAAGGGAGCTGAGAGTGTGGGTACCAGTTTCTTTCTTTAGGGTCTGGGCAGAAACTTGAAGGGCTGTGGGAGAGGCTGTTGCCCACAGAGTCATTTAGCTTGTCTGACTTTACATTTCCCTATCTATCAAGTGGGCACACAATTTCTGCCCTATTTCCCATGCAGAGTAATTGTGAGAGTCTGATGAAATCCCATCCATAGAAGTGCTTGGTGAGCTGAACTGCATCCACCAATGGATGTGATGCTTTTATTTGCAACCTGGGGAACAAGACCAAGTGACAGGATAGGAGTGGAACAGGAAACTGGCATTTTTGGACCACTTACTGTGTATGTTTCTGATTCTGAAGAAAACTTCAAATCCTCACAATGTCCCTGTAGGCAGATATTAACGCTCTTATGTTACAAACGAGGAAACTGAAGAGTGGTGCTTGCAGGAGACAGCTCATCCTGGTTTGCCCAAAGTGAGGGATTTCCTGAAACACAGGACTTTGAGCACTTAACCCTGCAAACCAAGATGAACTGTCACCCCAAACTCAAGTCCCGGAAGGTTGAGCAACTTTCCTGAAGCTCCATGGCTGGTCAGCAGCAGGATCAGTTCAGAACGTGGGTCAGTTACCCTAGCACTCATGTTCTTAACTGTATCCCTTTTTGCTTACACCCTAGTTAGGCTGACAAAATGTGTAAATGTGAGTGGATTGCATACCAAGAAGTTGCAGTGATCAGTGTCATGCAGTTTAACAGGAAACAGAAGACTTTTGCTACAAAGGTATGTTCTTTGCCGTGATCCCTGAGATTTCAACCTTTTAAGGGATTTCTTAAGAGTATTCTATAAGTTGGGTATGGGTCAGGTACTGCTTAATAAGCCAAGTGGTGCATTGGCTGGCACCTTTATCAGACTTGTTTAATCATCTTCAGTGGCTCTTAAACTTTAAGAGTGGGGCACCTTATTAAAAAGGGAGTTTGTGGAGCATGTCATCAGATATCCTGATTCAGTGTGTCTTAGGAGCCCCACCATTCCATCTGGGTGACCTGGTTAAATCATCCCTTCAGTCAGACCTCCTGGAACTATTGTAACAGCCACAGAGCCGGCATCATCTGCAAAATGTCCCTCAGTGACTTTCCATCAGCTTCTGAATCAACTCAGGCTCTTTAGCCTGGCTGACAAGGTCCTCCAGGGGCTGGCCCCAGGTTCCCTTATAGCCTCACCTCTTGCTGCACTTTGCCTGGACCCCAGCAGCTCTGATCAGTGTATTATCTGGCTCCTTGTGCTCTTTCGGCCTCCCACTGTCCCTGCTAATTCTCCAATTCTTTCTCCACGTATTTAGGTGTTCACTTGCTCCAAGATTCAGTTCAGGCAGCCTCCCTTCCAGGAAGATGCCCCTGGCTTGCTTTCCACACCCCACCCACTTCAGGTGGCCTCCCTGGTACTGTTTGAATAACCCACCAAGGTCTGCCTTTCTCACTGGGCTGTGAGTCCCTGGGGTGCAGGGGCTGATGCTATTCTCCTGTCATAAAGACTTCACAGGGGCTTGTTGAAACAGACCAGACCAGAGCAGGGACAGGGAGGTGTTGTTTACTTGGTGTTGGTTCTGTGAGCTCCCATAAGCTGTCTGTGACAGTGATTACCCACACTCTGAGCACAATAGATTGTGGAACAAGGAACTCGGCAATATTGCAATCATCAGTTTCAATTGCCGTGGTGAGAAGGGATTAGGGAATAGCAAACTGACAACCTGGTTTATTCTGAGGGCTAAATTAGGAACAAGATTGGCATGCTGGTGGGAAAAAGAGCGAGTTTGAGAGGGGGTGTATCTGGTGCCGCTAAAAGTTAAAGTCAGAGGACTTGAGGTTCAGAAATTAACTCTTGCCAGAGAGGCCGCACAGCAGAATTAAACTCCTGTACAGCTCTTCTCTCAGTTTTTAAGTGTAATAAATTGGTAAATTTCATAATGGCAGGAGCGCGTTCATTGCTGTTATGTCATCAGTGTCTGGCATGTAGTAGTAGTTCGATAAGTATTCAACTACCTTCTGCCTCTACTTCTCACAGCTGATTTCTGTCTATTCTACCCTAACCCTTTAAGCCAGTCTGCCATTCTCCATCCCATGTCCTTGCTGGTCCAGGAAAGTGAGCCCTAGTTTCTGTTTACCTCGTCTTCCCTAACTTTCTTTGCTCCAGAACTTCTTGGGCTCCGGTTCATCTCCAGGATAACGACCTGGATCCTGACTCTGTCCCCAGATACTGGGCTTGATGTATGTGTTGCTTGGTATCTAGACCTTGGCTTGCCTGTGTGCGTGGGCTTAGCGGACTCCTCCGCTCCCATTGCTCACCATTATCCTGGGTCCAGTTCTGGCATTAGCACTGTGCCAAACTCGTACCTCTGTTAGTTCGATGGTGGGTCCCCGGTTAGTTCAGCCCCAGCCCCGGTGAGAAGAGGACCATACCCTCTCGCCATGGCTGGCCTCACTGCTTCTTCACAGTGTACCTTCCATCTCTACCTGCCATCCACCACCACCTTTAAGATGTCAGAGTGGGCCAGACTCAGACTTACTTTTCCCCTAGGGCCCAATATGGCCCTCTTCTTTATCTGAGACTTGAAAAGTCCCCCATTTATACAAAAGTCTTGGCTTTCGGAGTAGGATATTGGCGTAAAACACAGACACATAGATCAATGGGACAAAATAGCCTAGAAATAAATCCACGCATATATGGTCAATTAATTTTTGAAGACTGTGCCAAGAATGTACAACAGGAAAACAGTCTCTTCAATAAATGGTGCTGGGAAAGTTGGATATCCACATGCAAAAGAATGAAACTGGACCCTTATCTTACACAGTACACAGAAATAAACTCAAAATGGATTAAACACTTAAACATAGGACCTGAAACCATAAAATTCCTAGAAGAAAACATAGGGGAAAAGCTTCTTGACGTTGGTCTTGACAATTATTTTTTGAATCTGATACCAAAAACAAAGGCAACAAAAGCAAAAATAAACAAATGGGGCTATACCAAACCAAAAAGTTTCTGCACATCAAAGGAAATAATCAACAAAAAGGAAGAAGCCACCTAGGGAACGGGAGAAAGTATTTGCAAATCATATATCCAATTAGGCATTAATATCCAAAATCTGTATGGAACTCTTACAACTCAATAGCAAAAACAAACAAACAAAAACCAACCCAATTAAAAAAATGGGCAAAAGACCTGACTAGATAGACATTTTCCCAAGGGAGACATACAAATGGCCAACAGGTACATGAAAAGATGTTCAGCATCACTCATCATCAGGGAAATGCAAATCAAAACCACTATGGGATATCACCTCACACCTGTCAGAATGACTATCATCAAAAAGACAAATAACAAGTATCTGTGAGGATGTGGAGAAAAGGGGACCCTTGTGCACTGTTGGTGGAATGTAAATTGGTGCAGCTATTAGGGAAAATAATCTGGAGGTTTTTCAAAAAATTAAAAATAGAGCTACCCTATGATCTAGCAATCTCTCTTTTGATTATCTATCCAGAGTGAGTGAAATAACTATCTTGAAGGGCTGTTTGCACCTCCATGTTTATTGCAGCATTATTCATAATAGCCAAGATACGGAAACAACCTAAGAGTTGACAAATGAATGGATAAAAAATGCAGAATATGAATATTCATATTATTCATATATATGAATATATGTGAATTCATATATATGAATATTCATGTATATGAGCTCATATGTATGAATATTCATGTATGTGAAGTACACTAGATAAAGACAAATACTGCATTGTATCACTTATATGTATAATCTAAAAAAGAACAGAAGGTAAGAGCCATAGAAACAGAGTATAATAGTGGTTTCCAGGAGCCAGGAAGTGGGAGAAATAGGAAGATGTTGGTTAGAGGGTATATACCTTCAGTCATAAGATGAATAAGTACTGAGGATCTACTTACTATACAGCATGGTGACTATAGTTAGTAATACTGTATCGTATCCTTGAAATTTGTTGAGAGTGGATCTGAAGTATTCTCAAAAAGGTAAACTATGTGAGGTGACGAATATATTAATTAACTGGATTATATGTATCATGTCACAATGTGTACACATATCAAACCATCATGTTGTACAGTTTTAACATATTATAATTTTAGTTGTCAATTATACACCAGTAAAACTGGGAAGAGGCTTAGTTTTTATGTTAATGAATTATTTATTTATTTTGAGAGAGAGAGAGCATGAGCTGGGGAGGGGCAGAGAGAGAGGGAGGGAGAGAGAGAGAATCCCAAGCAGGCGCCATGCTGTCCGTGCAGAGCCTGATGTGGGGCTCGATCCCATGAACGGAGATGATGACCTGAGCCAAGATCAAGAGTTGGATGCTTAACTGACTGAGCCACCCAGGTGCCCGTGAGATTTTATTTTTATTTTGTTTATTGTTATTATTTTTAATACTTATTTTTGAGAGAGAGAGAGAGCACAAGAAGGGGAGGGACAGAGAGAGGGAGACACAGAATCTGAAGCAGGCCTCAGGTTCCGAGCCGTCAGCACAGAGCCTGATGTGGGGCTTGAACCCACGAACGGTGAGATCATGACCTGAACTCAAGTCAGACGCTTAACTGACTGAGCCACCCAGGTGCCCTGGGTTTTATTTTTAAAAAGGGCACAGAAACTACGTTTCTAGAGGCCTTCGAAGGAAATAACCTCCGCTGATTTGGCAAGACCAGAGCTGCCCACTCGGGAGGAAGTACGGTCACACTGAATGCTCTGTGTCTGCATGAGCTGGTGTATGTGATGTGTTGGCCTCTGTGGGCATGTCTATATGATGCGTAAACATATGTGTGGCATGGATGTGTAGCATGTACATGGTATGTACGTATACCCGTGTGGTATGTGTGCATAGTATTCATGGTGCACATATACATGTGTGACCGGCACGCACACACACATGTGCACACATGTGTGGTATGTATGTGTGGAGTAAACATGGTGCGTATACATATGTGTGCTGTGTGTAAACATCGGTGTGTGTGTGGACATGTGGTATAAGTGTGTATATATGTGAATGGCATGTGTAGTTTGTGGATACACATATGTGCTGTGTGTGGGTGCCCATGGCACGTCTACACTTGTGTGCATGCGGTATACATGGAATATATACATGTGTGTGGTGTATGTCTCAGGGTCCCAAGGTCCATGGAGGGTGAAGACAGATGCTGCTGAGAGCCATTTGAGCAGGAAATGACCTGAAGGACTCATGTGAGCCGAAGTCTGTGGTCAAGGAGCTGCGTGGAAGCTCCAAATCCAGTAGTGCAAGGTCAGGAAAGAGCAGGAGGCCTGGTGAGACATGGCCCAGAGAAAGGCCATGGTCATGGGGGTGCTGGCACCTTCCTTCTCCTAATTATGCAGGCTGGGTCAGCTGGCTTAAAAGGCAGCCTCTGGGAAGGAAACTTGGTGGTGCATGCCTCTGTTGGCCATTGATGAAAAGCATTTATTAGTGTTTACACAGTGGTAGACCCCATATGAGCTGTTGAAGATGTTGAGACCAATCAGCTGTGGCTCCTGGCTCCTAGAAAATAAATGTTAGGACTGATATGCTAGGGGTGCCATGGTGGGTGAGGGAAAGGGATGGGGAGAGGAAAGGAGGGAGGGAACCATGGAGGGGACGGGTAGAGATGGCGGGACTTGGATGAGGCACACAGTCAGAGGCTGCCCCTCTGCTTGGAATGAGGAAGGAGACTCCATTGGAATTATAAGCCTGGGTGCCTTTTGTTCTAACTCTCCCTCTAAAATATATACTGTATCATTGAGTGATTATTACTTTTTCACATATTTTATTTTTAATCTCTATTCCCTACATGGGGTTCAAACTCACAACCCCGAGATCAAGAGTCAAACACTCTACTGTCTGAGCCAGCCAGGTGCCCCTCTCTGAGTGATTATTAAATGAAGCTGGCGTCCCCTCCTGGCTCTGCTGGGGTCCCAGCCCCCTTCCTACCCACTACCCCCCAGAGACCCAGACCCCCAGAATCTGGCTGCTTCAGCCCCTGTCATCCTGATGACCAGCCTGCCCTCAAGCCCCAGCCTTCAGGGGAAGCTTTATTAGGTCATTTGGGAGACAAGAACCCCTCTCCGCCCATCACAACTCAGTTCCTGAAGTTTTGCCGTGTTAGCAAATTTGATGGATCATGGCAAACGCTTGAGGATAAAATATTGTAATCAAGACAGTATCCCCTCCCCTCTCCCTCCTCCTCTGTCCCTGGATCTGGAACTCACTGGTTTCTGTGGACTCAGCAGATGGATGGATGGCTTTTGCTAATGCTTTGCTGGAGTGATAGAATGTGTGGCAGGAATAACCCTGCAGGCTCCCCAGAAAAAGAGGAACAGGAATAGCTCAGGAATGTAGAGGAGCTCAGTGGGAGAAAGGCACAGGTGTAAATCAGAGTGAACTGGACATTCTTCCTGGGCCCTGCCTGCAGTGTTCCATCAGACACCAGGTTCTTGCTAATGTGCCTGGTGGTCTGGTCCTTGTCACCCTGCCTTAAGCTGGACAATTGCAGTAGGCTCTTACTTGGTGTCCTCGGCTCTGGTCCAGATCCTCTGATCCCTCCATCCAGCACTCACCTGTAATGATCTCCTAAGGCACAAAACCCCATTGTGCTCCCTCACTCTCAAACTTTACATGTCTCCCTACTGTCCTTCGAGCCTTGTGCAAACCCTGTGGTTTAGCATCAGAGGCTTTCCATGACAGCATTCTGTTGGAGGAGGTCATCAGGAGGACATGATGGCTGGTTGACCTGCAAGCTGGACTCAGGCAATCGGAGGCTCCTTACCCCCACCCCTGTCGTTGCAGTATGTATTCTGCCACTATTTCCATAGCTAGAATTATTTCAAGGACACAATCTTGAGAGAGCAACATGTTGTTGAGACCATCTGGACCGTACATAGGACTGAGCCTCTTTAAAGCTTCTGTATAAACTGTCAGCGTTCTGGTGGGCAGATGCAGAGATCTATTTATCTTGCAGCTGCCCAAGACAAGCCTTCTATGTAAGTTCTCTTGCTTATTAACCCTGCCACCTACTTATCTAGAGTGGCCTCTTTCTGCTGTCTCTCCCCACCCTCCATTTATGGGGCCAGCTTCAGATTTCACCTGGGGAGCTCCCAGGATTGTGAACCAACATATTCTGTCTCCTAGCACTCCATTTTGGATACCCTGTCCATTGGCCAGTTGTGCAAAAAGATATTCCTGAACTTGGCTTTCTGGCCTTTGTCTAATTGTTCTTGCTCAGATTTGTCTTTTTCTCCTATTATTCCTTCTTAGCCTTTGAAAATCCCTTCTGACATTTAAGGCCCCATCTCAAGTGTCCTCTTTGCCATGTTGACTTCGTAAGGCCTACCACCAGATGCCATTTTGTCCCCCGTTACAGCATTTATTTTTCAAGGCCTTGGCTACTATTCCTCAAGTTCTGTCTCTGCCATTGACTATGAACCGGTGAAGACTGAGTCAGACAATTTCTTCTGTCTCCATGGTGGTCTGTCCTGTTTCTTGTTTAATACATGTTCAGCCCAAGCAAGGAGTTGATATTTGTTGAGTCAAAGTAATTATGTATAAAGTAATCTAGTAATCTTACCTGATAAGGCAAGATGGATATTAGAGCAGTTTGGTTTAGAGTGTTCATTGGCAAAAAAACTGTTGGTGGAGAAGAGATGAGAATCTGTTCTGTAGTGGATTCTTGAGCACATTTTCAGAAGGCCTCTCCATCGCTGCTGTGGAGTGTATCAGACAGTTTTTGCTGTGTAACAGCTAACCTCAAAATTTCAGTGGCTTATAACAGACATTTATTGTTTGTAGGTCTGCAGGTCAGCTAAACCTGGCTCCAGACTAATCAACTGGTGTCTTGGATTGAGTAGCATAGAAGGCATTGCCATGGACCCAGGTGTCCATGACTTCTTTGTTCCTTCCAGTTTCTCCCTATGGGAATGTCTATCCTGTGTTCATTCCACCATTGTATTTGGGAAGCAGATGACTTGTTTTTGGTCTCACAGGTCCAAAGATAGAGAGGAATTTTGCCCCAAGATGGACCATACAGATGCCTTATTTAGATGATGAGATTTGGGACTTTTTGAATTGATGATATTAGATGGGCTTTGGGATTTTGAGTTGATATTGGGATGAGTTAAGACCTTGGGGGATGTTGGGATGGGATGAATGTATTTTATACATGGAGTAGATGTGAATTTGGGGGGCCAGAGGGAACACTGTAGTGGGACTGAATATGTTCCCTCCAAATTCACGTCTACCTAGAACCTCAGAACATGACTTTATTTGAAAATAGGGTCTTTGCATATGTGGTTAAGGGTGGGGATCAAGAAGAGATCATAGTGGTTTAGGATGGGCCCTAAATCCAAAGAGAGTATCCTTATAAGAGACAGGGGGGTGCCTGGGAGGCTCAGTTGGTTAAGTGTCTGACTCTTGATTTTGTCTCAGGTCCTGATCTCATGGTTCATGACTTTGAACCCTGCATTGTGCTCTGCACTGACAGTGAGGACCTGTTTGGGATCCTTTCTCTCCTCTCCCTGCCCCTCTCCAGCTCATTCGTTCTCTCTCTCTCAAATAAATAAACTTAAAAAAAAATTGAGTGGGGTGCCTGGGTGCCTCAGTTGGTTGAGCGTCCAACTTCAGCTCAGGTCATGATCTCACAGTCCATGGGTTCAAGCCCTGTGTTGGGCTCTGTGCTGACAGCTCAGAGCCTGGAGCCTGCTTCCGATTCTGTCTCTCTCTCTCTCTCTCTCTCTCTCTCTCTCTCTCTCTGCTCTTCCCCACTCACACTCTATCTCTGTCTCTCAAAAATAAATAAATGTTAAAAAAAAGGGAGGAACACACAAGGGATGAGTTGATGTGAAGATGGAGAGTGAGAATGAAGTGATCCGTCTATCCTTCAAGGAACACTAGAGGCTAGATGAGACAAGAAAGGACACCTCTAAGAGCCTTTGGAAGGCACATAGTCCTGCCTGAACTTTCATTTTGGACTTGAGATCTCCAGAACTGTGAAGGAATACATTTCTGTTGTCCTAAGACAACAAATTTATAATTTGTTACCTTAGCCACAGAAAACGGATGCAGTTTGGTTCAGGACTCTGCTTTGTGTCTCCCCCTCCTTGGGCTGGTAGTTATCTGGGGCATGTTCATCTCACAGAGGGTCCCAGAAGTACCAGAGGCCAAGCCAGACCCTACAAGCGTATGGGTAGCTTCTGTTTGTGTTATTGCTGCAACCCCAGTGGCCCAAGCCAATCACGTGGCCAAGCCCAACATCAATGGGGTGAAGAAATGCGTTCTGCCTCTGCATGGTGGCCAATATGAAGGGCTGGGGATGCAATTCTAATACAGGGAGAGAGTGAAGAATCGGAGACAGCAATCCAGCCTACCTCAGGTGGAAACGATTTGGGGAATAAAACACTCCACAGAGTAGGTCCCAGAGCAGAGGACTTGCGGATAAGAACCGGGTTTAGGGGCCACAGTACGTGATTTGGAATGACAAGATCTGTATTTGTATCCTTGATCAGACTGGAATTTCTTAATTATATGTTTGTGATTCAACCCCTGAAACTCTTCTGAATCTCATTTGCCTTAACCATGAAATGGAGGCAAAAGTACAATCGCTTACCGAGAGGATCAATTGTGGTCAAGGAGGTTAAAAGGCTTTGCCAGCTGAAATGTGGGACCTGTGTCCAGAGCAGCCAAATCTGGGGAAGAAGCTAACAGGAGCAGCTGTCCCTAGAGGTCAGTGAGGCAGACAAGGTGAGAGGGGACCATGGCAGCAGCACGTGGGGGCGCTGAGTCTGCTCTGTCTGGGCTGCCTGGCTGGTGTTGGGTTCTCCATCTGAGGCCAGGCTGGGGCCCTCCATTACGTAGCCTCACGCACGTAACCCCCATCGTCGGCTGCCCCATCAAGGTGCCCATCCTCCTCTGTCCCAGCTCTGGCTGTCACCCAAAGCCGCATGACCCAGTAGGGATAAGACCACCTAGTGTGGTCATGGGGGGGTCCATCACTAGAAAGCAGTGGCACAATGCTGGGCACATAATGCAGGCTCAATGCATGTTGGCAACAGTGACACACAAAATAATATGTTTACCAAATGAGCAAGGGCTTACACACCATCTGTTTCAGAGGTTACCTTGCTCAACGCCATCCGTTTATCTCTTCCAGGCATCCACCGGGATGTGGAAGTGGCTTAGATTAATTTGTTAAACCCATCAGAATGGTATTTGTGAAAATGGGATTATGTGTTGACTGCATGAATATTCATAACTTCATGGCGGTGCCCAAGCACACACCATTGCTTCTGCTTCCCCTCCACTCTGTCGGCAGGGAACATCACGTGACAACAAAATGGAGCCTGTTATTTGCCCGGCACTGTGTTGGGACCCCTCAGAGGGGGACTCTGCCAAGAAACGGTTTTCTCACAGACTGCGGTGCAGCTGTGACCGCCTTCCCTGCTGGCCTCAGCAGAGCTAACCCTTGGCCTTCTTTCCCCACCCTTTCCAAGCACATCGAGTGCTGGCTTTATCCATCAAGCCTGTGTCCTTTCTTTGGGAGAAAGAAATCAATAGAAATTGATTTGAAAATGTCAAACCTTATCAACTGCCAGCTGTCACTCCAAGACAGATATTTTATGGATGGCATACATGTTTGATCTCACCAAGGCCCTTCTCCTGGCTCTGACAGTCTGTGGTGTCAACCAAGCCACAGAGGTTCTCTGGGGGCCTATTAGAAAGGGAGATGGCATAGCACAGTGGCTAAATGTGTAGGCCCAGGAGCCAGACTGCCTGGGTTTACATCCTGGTTCCATGGTTTAATTGCTGTGTGACCTTGGGAGAGTTGTTTAACTTCTCTGAGCCTCAGAGATCTCATTTTGCACCTTAGGATAATGAAAGGATATATAGCCCAGGCTGTGAGAATTGCATAATAACCCATGTAAACCACTTAGAAAATGTGGAGAATACTATAAGCACATGTGGAACATTAACCAGTGTTTATTATTCACATATGCCATTTTGCTAGGCATTGAGACTCCTATTTAAGGCTAGTTGGAGGAGGCAGGATGTACACAAGGCAAACTGATAGATACGTGGGAAGATTAGAATCTCAGCTCTGCCTCATTAACTCCATGAGTCTGAGCAATGTCCCTGGAACTCCGTTTCACCTGTAGAATGGGGATAAAATCACAGTGATTAAGAAGCAAGCTTATTATGTGTGTTAGTGACAAAACCACCCTGAGACTCGAAATGCACAGCACATGGGCTGGTAATTTTTTGAGATCTATGAAAAGGTCATTCTGTGATAGTGAATGGTAAATGCTGAACACCAAATGTGTGGGACACAGACGTTCAGCATCAAGAGAGACACTTTGGGCAGGGATTGTCCCTAAAGGACCTGCCAAAAAGGGTGGGGTTGAACTGGGCTTTGCAAGGGAGTGGGGGCTTTGGAAAGTCTAGGGAAGACTGCCTGGCACACCTGGGCCTAACTCACTGCAAACCCAGCTATCAGCATTAATAGAGGCCTCGATGTAGTAAAAGGGAATTCTGGCTTTTTTTTTTTTTTTTTTTTTTTTTTTTTTTTTACACTTTGGAGACAATCTGGATTATTAAAGGCAGGTGTGTCACTTAATCTGGGGGTTAGTGATGACCTGGTTTCTGCAAGGAGTGTGGCTCAGAGGGGGCAGGAACACAAGGTAAGGCTTATGCAGTTGGCCAGAAATCGGCGATGGCTCCAGCTGGGATGTTAGCAGCGGCAATGGAGAGCAGCGGATGGGTGCGAGGTCTTTTTGGAGGTAGAGCTGTCAGGACTTTTGCTGGTTTATTCATCAGTTCATTAATTCAGCTGTTCAAGGCTCTGGGGATATAGCAGCACACAAAACAAGCAAAAATGTGCTTATATAGCTGACGTATTGATGGGAGGTGGAATGTGGGGGAAGGACAAGGAGGGACGGTTTCCAGGTTCCTGCCTGAAGGGATGGTGTGCTATTTGCTTTGTGAAGTGATTTTGAGGCCCTTAGTCACAGGCTTCTGGGGTGCCTCAGCCTGCCTTGACGACCCCAGTTTCCCTTCTCCTCTGAAAGGCTCTGGAGCCTCTTCTGGAGGTCTAGTGCATTCTGTGTTCCACCAGCTGCGTCCTAGTGCAGGGGGCCAATGGCACTAATGGGAGGGACTTCTCAGAGTCTGTGTTAGTGTGCTTAAAAGCTTGCTCTTCACATACAGGGTCTGTCCACTCAGCCTGTGTGTCTCCATCTACACTGCAGGCTGCAAGGTGCTGGGGTTTAAGGAGCTTCCTTCTTTGTTGTCACACGCTGCAAGGTGCCGTTCACGACCAGTTTACCTGCGTGCTTTCTTGCAGCCATGGCAGGCCTTACATCCTGTCCTGCACTTAGTAGCATGTGGCAGCTTCCTAGTTGAATTTTTTTTTTAATGTATGTTTGAGAGAGAGAGAGAGAGAATGAGAAGATGAGCGGGGGGAGGAGCAGAGAGAGAATCCCAAGCAGGCTCTGAGCTGTCAGCACAGAGCCTGACTTGGGGTTGGATCTCATGAAGTGTGACATCATGACCTGAGCCAAAATCGAGAATCAGATATGCAGCCGACTAAGCCAACCCAGGCGCCCCTTTCCTGGTTGAATCTGATCTTCAGAAGGTCCCACCTGGACAGATGATGCAGCTTCCACGGCACTTCCCGTATGCCATAATCAAAGCACGTCTACATCTTACTCTATGCCGGTGTCTTGCTGGCCAAGCAATGTTGGGCGCACTGAACTAAAAGGGGATAAAATTCCAGAGGAAAGGCACAGCAGGAACAAAGGTGAGGAGGCAGGAAGTTTCTGGTGGAATTTGGGTCCTGCCCAGTGAGGACAAGTCATCCAGAGTCCATGCTTGGGATGTCCTTTGGACGATGGTGAGTGCTTTTTGAGTGTCTGACACCAGCTGGCGAGCCACCTTCACCTCCCTGCTGGGAGTAGATGTGGAGGAAGCCTCTCACTTAGAATTATAAATGATCCTAGTGAACATAATTTCAGCAATTACTGATGTTCAGTAATTATGCTAATGCTGATTCACAAAGGGCTGTTATTTTCTCAGCATGTTCTGTGCACATTATCTCCTTACCTGACTAACAGTGTTTTCGCAGTGCAGTTATGGTATTGCTTGTCACGTTAAGTGATGTTTGCATCTTTGAGCTTGTCAAGACACTAGGATTAGAGCTGAAGTTCTGTTCCCACCCCCTTCACAAGATTTTCTGGTGGGCTTCTTGATGACAAAGAAAAGGAAGGGGAAAAAGTAAAAGGAAAGCAGGGGGAAAAAGACACCCCCTCCCCCATTGACTAATGGGGAAATTAGAGTTCAGAGGTGATGTGAGTTGCATAGGGACAGTGGGAGCTCAGATTTGTTGTCTTATCTTTCTGATTCCAGATACGACCTCTGGGATAGGGAAGTCAAAAGCCTGCCTGGTCTCCTTCTATATAACACAACCACAGTGCTTTTTGCAGCTTGAAATGGTCAAGTACCATTTCTAGTCTTTACCTCACATCGTCAGAGCACTTAGAGATCATCTAAGACAGTAACACTCAAAGTCTGGTCTCCAAACTGGCAGCATCAGCATCAGCGGAGAATGTGTTAGAAAGACAGATTCTTGGTCCCCTCCCAGATCTATTGAATCACAAGGCATTCTGTGTTTTAACCCAACAATTTATGTTTGAACAGGTAAGAAAAAACAAAAAACAACAACAACAAGAAAGTAAACTCGAAACAGGTGATTGTGATGCATGCTGTAGTTTGAGAATTATTCTAGGCCCTTGATACTTGAAGTGTGGACCACAGATCAGCAGTAACAGCTGGGAAAGGCAACATCTGAGGCCACACCCAGACCTACTCAGTCAGCACCTGCATTTTAACAAGGTGCACATCAAAGTTTGAGTGTCATTGAGTCCAAATGCCCCCATTTACTGTTGACAGGAGGCAAAATGACATGGTGGATGTCCCACGAGTTGGTAACACACCTAGATTGCTCTAAATCCTACTCATGTTAATAGCTAACATTTACTGCATGGTTTCTAAGGTCATTGCTTTGGAGGTACTATTGCCTCACTGTTCATACGCTCTACAGAAGGGCTTACTATGTTCTTGGCATGGGTCCCTGAATTTTCCCACTTGATCCGCACCTTTGAGGTAGGTCTGGGAGATAGCCTCTTCTTCAGAATGAGTCTCTGGCTGGATACTTGAAAAAGCCAATTAAGGCAGGAAATCATACAAAATAGACTCACATTAAACATTTGATTTTTAACCCAAGCATGTACACCCATCTTTTGATGTGGGGGCTCAGTGCCTTTTCCTTGAGCACCAATCTTCCTTCTTTCTTGCTTTAAATTTCTTTATATTTTGTGCTATCTTGTTTGGCTTTCTTTGAAGTGGTCAAGAATTTAAGGTATGCAGCAATCTGAGAGCAGAATCCTTCTAGTATTTACTTCTTCCCCAAACTCCTAATTCTGTAGAATTTTTAAAAAGTGATCTGCCTTGTGCAAAGTATTCCAACTCAGTTTTTATAGACACGTTGACTTTTATATAGGATATTTAATTCGATATCTGTAATTACGGTATCAGGTCTACCTAGCATCAGCCTGCTTGGAACCAACACAGAAGTAAACAGCCCAACTGTTAGAAGCACAAGTGCAGGTGTGCTAGAGAGTAGCCTTCTAGCCCTGAACCTTGTAGTGCCATGGCCAGGTCATCATGTCTTACAGGGAGTGGAGAATGTCTGTTCAATAGCAAACAGTGGAGCTCTTATCCCCCTGCATGTTATTACCGCCATGTGGTTTTAGGATGGTGAGGGTTCTTTTCGAAGTCCTGAAGCTAGAATTGCCCTGCAGACCCAGGCAGTCTGAATGCAGGGCTAGATACTCAGTCGTTTTGTCTTAACAAACCACAAATACTTGCATATAATTGTGCATCCTTTCCCAAATACACTCTGTGCTCCTTTCCCCCACCTCCCCCACTTCTATACTTACTTTGGCAGGAGAACTTGGTGTTCCTGACAGATGAGCGGGTTGAAATGGATGCATTAATTGATTTAAATGTCCAGGTGTCAGTATTTTCTGACAAAACATTGTCAGTGGACTGTCTTGTGGCAGAGGACCAGTGAGTGGAGAAAATAACTACAGGAAGGGGAATTAGTTATACTGAAATTTTAGTTGAACCTCTTGGAAAGGTGTCCAAGGGTAGCATGTATTCCTCTGTCCCCCTGCCTCAGCCATTTCCCCATAGCATCCCATACGTACTTTTTATTATGTAAAGTGTTACATAGTTAGTGAAATACCGTCCCCGATGGTCTTAGTTCTGGTATTATTTTTCTGCCTCATCTTTCTCTGTGTGACCTGTTCCAAGTTACGGGACTCCAGTGCCCTATCTGTAAGATGGGGGTAACAATAGTACCTCTCTATTAGGTACTACAGAGGGCTGTTAGGGCTGCAGAGAGGTGTGAATGAGACATGCTTAGTATAATACCTGGCACTTGTAAATGCCCAATAAATGGTAGCTATTGTTGACTGTTTTTCCAAACCCTCTTCCCCAGGGAAAGGGGGAAAGGCATAATTAGATATAGATAAAGGCAAACATTCTGTTGTAGCTCATTTGGCCTTTTATAATCCTAGCTCAGTGCCTAGAACACAGTAAATGCTTGATAAATATTCGCAGAAAGTTGAATAAATGGATCTTGGGTCAGTTTTTTTCACTGCTTTGCTTCTATATCTCAAGACGGTCTACATGATAAGGGTTTTCTTGTATCAAAGCCCTTCATACTCAGTGGTTTCAAAGAATTCTCGGTCTCTCCATCTGCAGCTGCTTACAGTCTTAATATTTTCAAGTACAGACTCTTTCTGAACTGTGTTTTAAAAGGATCTCATGTTCCTCCAATATTCTCAGCAAAATGCCTACAGACAGTTGTTTGCAGAAATGGCAAATGGCTCACATCGTTTACTGCTGTTTTGTTTCTTGGGTCTAAGCACCCTGTGATCTGAGGCTGTTCTGTCTCTCGACTGTCCCCGAGTCCCCTGGTGCTTTGGCAAAAACAGTAACTTCTAGATCTGTCCGCAGCTGAAAAAGTCTCAGCCTGTCTGTGTAGTCAGCTTCATGCTATAGTAGAAGTAATGAAAATGTGATGGGTGGGAAAGAGAAGGAAGTCAGGGAGGTAACAAAGCAGAAGCAGGTACATTGGCAAAAGCAGTCCCAGGACAGATAAAGGAGGCTGAGGCAGAGTACCCCTGTACCTAGGAAGTATGCTCTTGTGTCTTGATGGCGTTTTGACCTGGGGTTGTCTGGAAGGGGACTGGGGTGGAGGAACCCAGGTTAGATAAGTACGTGGGCCTGTGGGGATACCTGAAGCTCATCTTTTCTTAGGTGTTTATGTCTAATGCCCGCCAGGTGCCTCCCCACACCTAGATGCCTTCTTAATCCTCCTCCATCGTGTTCTTTTCCTGGGAGACTGTCTCTTAAGGGTCATGTCGGCAGGGTCTGTGCCCTCTGGCCCTCTGACTTCAGCCAGGTGAGTCCTGCCCATGGGGACCCCTAGCAGGAGATCAGAAGTAGGGACGGAGGAGAGAGTGTGGTCAGGGCATTTGTTTCCCTGGTCGTACCTCCTAACTGAAGGTCAGTCTTCCTCCCAAGGTGGCCTCTTTTGTATGACGCTCCTTCAAGCCCTCTGGCATCTGCTCTCTCGCTTGCTCTTCTGAGCCGAAAAAGGGCAACAACCACACTGTTTTACTCACTCCAGGGTACTGCTCTGTCCTTTGTAGTTTCCCTACAGCCTCCCCACACCTATGGAAATGGCCCTTTCATTGAACCCTCCTCAGATTATCCCAGCATGAGTATGCCTGCTGTTGCTTGTCAGAAGCCTCATTTCCAGTCTTAAGTTGCTCTGCTTCTGCAGGAAGATGGTGGTACCTGGGAGGTAGGAGTCACTAAGAGATAAAAATAGTGCAGTTGGGTGTGTCCCAGAGGCAAGAGAAAACAGGGCTAATTTAAGCAGAATGGAAATTGTTGGTGGGATAGTGGGTAGCTCACAGAAAGAATTTGGAAGGGCTCAGAACCAGGCAGGCAGCTGGGCATCAGGGGCCGTGAGAATACTCTGGTCAGGATGTGGCTGCCCTGGGTTCTTAATGAGACCCCTGCTGCTGTGAATGCATTCTCAAATGTATCTGCACCTTTGCAATCCCTCGGGGTTTAGAATCCCAGTTAGAGCATCTCCTTGGCTGATACTAGGTCACATACAGCATTCTAGTTGCAGGAAGGGGAAAAAGAAGTTCAAGCTTCTCTTTTCTCTCGGCTTATTCCTGTTTCAGGCTAGAAAAGTATAGCAGGCAGGGAGGTGGTCTGTGGTTGGCTTCTTCCCTTCTTCTGTCCCTCACCCCACATCTCTGGCTTCTCTAGGGCTGGGACTGGGGGAGAGAGAAGACATATGGTGCAGGAATTATCTTCCTTGGCTGGTGCTGTGGTGACCTGGTGTTACGACTAGGGGGTGTGTGGCTGTTGGGCTGACTTGGCAGCTGCCCAAAGCTGAATCTGGCTCTCCTTGATCAGATCTTTCTTCTGGCCATCTGGAATTCCATCCCTTCTGTTGGGGACCCATTCCTCTCCAGACATTCTTGGGAGAGATCCAAAATGACCCCAGTATGGCACCCCTCCAGGGGCTGCTTAAAACCCATTTTTTTTTTAACCTCCACCTTTGTGGGAGGCCAGTGGGGTTTACTTTTAGCAGGCTTAGCGAGTTCCGGTTGTTGATATTGGAGACAACTCACCTGCTTTAAAGGTGCAGGGTGGCTACAGAGCAAACTCTGAGAAACACCCAGAAGTTTGGCCCTTCTGGGTATCATTGCATAGTGTCTGGACTACCCCAGAACCATCTGTCCAAGCTCCTAGACGTGAGCAAAGGAGGAGAGAGCCCAGAAGAAGAAAGAAATATTCCTTCATGACAGGTTTTCTTCCATAAAGGATTCTTGGAAGATGAGCACTTCTTGCTAATTCTTCCCTTTTCCTAGAAGAATGAAGACTTCTCCTGCCATCTCCTGATATTTAACACTTTTGAATTTCTATTTGGCCAAGACACATTGTGCCTCTGTCTGGCTGAATTGACCATGTTTTATTTTATGGTTGGTGAACCTTCATTCTGCTTCCGAGGCCTCATTTGCCATTTTGAAAATGCAAGGTTTCTGTGCTGTGTGGCAGGCCATGTGCTCAGGGCTGTTCATCTTAAATCTTTTTCTCAGTAAGAAACCTGGGTAGATGTGACCAGATGAACTCTGACAGCTTCTGTCGAACCAGAACCACAGAGTTTGGGACTCGGCTCCAGCCTGCCTGGAAGGGAGAAGGTCCTATCCCACCAGATGGTTTTTTGTTTGTTTGTTTTCCCAATGCTGTGAAAGGGCAAGACACAGGTAGAAGAATGGAGATAATGAAGGCTTCACGAGATCATCTCCAAGAAACAGATTCAGATTTTCATCTCTCCCTGATGCCACCTTTGAGGAGAGATCTCCAAGATATTACAGGAGGATGAATATGTGAAATATTTATTTTTATTATGCAAATATAACTTAGGCGTCACATTCATTTTTGGAAACTTTGGGGGCCTCTGCTAACTGGGCAGGGTGTTTCATTTTCCATCTAGTTACTTGGGGTCACAGATTATGTGGACTATAAGCCAAAGAAATTCCTTGACTTTGAAACACAAGTTGTATCTCATTTCAAATCCTTATTATCTTTACCATCATCATGACCGTCACCAGCAGCTATAGCCTCATAAATCTTAGGCACATCTTTTATTATTTTCTTGGGATTGAATTTTGGAGGTAAACGGACTAGGTAAAAGCATGTGAACTTGAAAAAAGTATTTTTTGTGAAAGATTTCAAACATGTTGCAGAAGTAGAGCGAATAGGGTGTGGAGATTTAAGAAGCTTCTACTGTATTTCGGTTGCCTTCCACAAAGTGTCCATTTGTGTGCCGTCAGTGGTGTTTGAGAATGCCTGTATCTGGACATTCTGCACCATAGTGGGCTTCAACTTTTTTTTTTTTTTTTTTTTTTGTCAATTCACTGCAAGAGGAATGGTGTTACATTATTTTTTGAAGTTTCATTGATTTGACTACTAGGGAAGTAAACACTTTTTCTATATATTTAGTGGTTATTTGTTTTGTTTCATGAAATTTCTAGCCACAGATTGCATTCAATTTTGTACTGCCCCCTTCCTCTTTTTCTCACTAATTTGTAAGGGGTCTTTAAGTATTGAGGATGTCAACCCTTTGTCTGGCACGCACCTTGCAATTATTTTCCTCATTTGTCATTTGGCTTCCAATTTTCTTCATAGTATTTCTTGACATACTGAAATAGTACATTTTTATATAGTTGAGATCAATCAGGTTTTTACTGATGGTTTTCCTTCCTTTGGTTGCTTGCTTAGAACTCAAGCTTCTATAAATCTCTACACATATATTATTTAACACTGAAGTAGTTTCATTTCCTACACCTAAAAATGTTTAATACATCTGGGATTTGTTTTGGTATGTGGATGGTACAGGTAATAGTCATTTTTTTTTCCTTTTCAAATAGTTATATAATTGGAGCTTTTTTCTATTGATTGAAAATGCTGTCATTATCATATACTAAATATTTATACTAAGGCTTTTTATTGTGTTCACTGATCTGTTTAATCTTGGACTCCACCCAAGTGGTTTTGTAATTGAAACTCTATAGAATGTTTTTACCTTTTGGCAATTGCTCCTGTCTCCTATTCTTTCAGTATTTTCCCATTTTTCAAAAAAAAAAAAAAAAATTTGGCTCCTTCCAGATGTTTATTCTGGCAGTTAAACTTTAGAGTAGTCCTTAGAATTTTATCAGTTGCTTCAAATTTATAATTGATTTGGGATCCTTTATATTTTATATAATTGAATCTTGCATCAGAAATATTCCATCATCTCCCTCTTGTGAGGGGAGTCGTCTTATTCTATGACCTCTGTAGTTTGGATGTTTTCTTCATAAAAGTCTTACATGTTGCTAATTAAATTTATTTTTAGCTATTTTGTATTTTTGTTGTAATTATGAATGAGATTACTTCCTCTCTGTTTTCTAACCAGTCCATGGCTTAGGTATGGGAAGGTACTTGTTTTTTTGTATTTATTTTTGTAAACACCAAATTTAATGAACTATTTTGTTAATTCTGATAATTTAAAGTTGATTCTTTTGGGTTTTCAAATAGAAACTGGCATTATGTGCTATAGCTATAATTAATTTTGTGAATTTTTCAATATTCTTTTCTCTTTCTCTTGCTCTCTATCCCCTCCCCCCACCTTGTTCTTTCTCTTTTTCCTTCCCTTACCAGCACTTCTAGGATAATTTTAAATAATAATGAGCCTCCTTATTGTGTTCCTGAATAGAACTGTCTCTTATACTTTTCACCCTTTTAACTTAAATTGTATTTGATAATGTTTCATTAGTTATTTTGTAGCTATAGTCATAAGTGAAGTTGACCTGAGGTGTTCATTTTTTCCTCCACTTTTGGTATTCAGTTCTGCTAACTTGGAAAAATAGAGGAGGTGGTCTCTTACTTTGCTTTTTCTTTGCTCTGGAAGAGTTTATGATGATAATTATCTGCTATATGAACATTAAAAAAAATTGCCTGCAAAACAGCTTGGGATTTTCTCCTTTCACGGAGGTAATTCATTCTGGGTGTTTGATAGCTTTCCCCTTTCCAGAAGTGACAGCAGTATACACGGGTGGGCTCCCAGGGGCTGCAAATGTTCTTTGGGAGCCTGCCCCCCCCCCCCCCCCCCCCGCCCCGGCCATAGCTAGTTGGGTCTTTTCTAGGATCTTTGATTTGGAAGTAGGAGAGTAGGGAGATTCCCCTTTTGATTGTGAGAGCCTTAAGATGAAGAATCCGGAATTATAGCTCAACTGTATCCTTGACATTAAAGGACAGAATGAATTGAATACTCCGAGAAAAAAATTAAAAATTGAGAGAGAGTACTGGTGACCCCATTATCTGGTTCCAGCTGTTTCTGACACTCAGCTCTAAGGGCTGTCTCTCACTTTTACAGTTACATGAGATGTCCCATTATCCTTCCAATAAATCCCTTTATGCCAAGATGAATTTGAATTGGATATCTGATACTTCGGATCATTAGAGTATAAGCTCTCTCTCTTTTTCAGAAATATTTTTTACCTGAATAATGGTTTGCTAGAGTATTCCAACTTCTCAAATATTTTTTAGGAAAATATGAGTTACCAAAATTTATTTTATTGAGGATTTCAAATTTATTAGCACAGGATTATACATAATACTTTCTTATGAGTAAAAAGGGATATGCCCGTTATTGTGAAAAATCCCATGTACATTTTCTGATTTCTTTTTACTATCTTTTCTGGTAGAAAACAATCATACTATTAGAAACACTGAATTTCAAAGATTATATATGAAAAAATTTGTTTCAATGTGACACAAGAGGGTTAGAAGTTAGAGAATTTTAGACACACAATAAGTAATTTTTCTTATAGAAATGTCATAATAAAGGTTTACTTATTTTTATTTCTGCAGGCATATTTTGTTACTGCGAACTAAGGATGAGAAATTGATTTATCAGTACTGACAGAAACAAACCCAAATGTCTCCTTATTTGTCCTTACAGTCGCACAAGCTGAAGACTCCCATTCTCCTTGATTCACCCTTGAACTTGACCTTACACTTTTGCTTGTAGCACAATTATAGGAGTCAGAAGTAAAATAAACACATACCTTCCTATGATGATATTCAACCACTCAAACAAAAGACTGCTGGCTTTCCTATCTTCAGACTTCAGCTTGTCTAATTCTGAACCAATGTCATCCCCATAATGTGTATTCATCGGCCTTTTATGCATAACCAACCATTTCAAAATGCAGTACCTTAAAAAATCGACATGATTTTGTGGTTGGCAGTTTGGGCTGGGATCACTTGGGAGATTCTTCTGGTCTTAGATGAATGGTCAGCTGCCAGGCCACCTGGGGACTGGTTAACCAAGGGGTGACCTTAGCTTGGATGGCTTATCTCTACACATGTTCTCCCATTTTCCAGAAGGCCAGCCTGGGCTTGCCCACATAATGATGGCAGGAGAGAGTTAAGGGGTAGTGTGTAGGCTTCTGGAGGCCTATGGTTGGAACCACACAGGGTCATATTCTATTGCTGAGTAGACTCCATCTCTAGAGGGCAAGTGATAAAAGGTCACATTGCAAAGGTCAGGGCTGTAGTGAGGGGTGGAGAATTCTGGAGATTTTTCTAATCTACCACATAATGCAAATTGTGGCACTGTACATTGGAAAACAAATGGTGTCTCCATCAATCAACTGGTTACATCCTCTTTGATGCAGAATGCACCCTGAAGGGTATGTGGGTATGTGTATGAAACTTCGTTTCTAAATGGTTACTTATCATATACATTTTTATAAATTGGTATGTGCTGACCAGATAGTAGGCCTTCAAGAGATTTGTGTTGAACAAATTATTGCATGGTATCTCAGATTTTCTAGAGTTTCTATTTTATAGTTAAGGTTTGAATTTTCGGTTTAGTGAATATTTTATATTCCTTATTGTTTGAAAGTAAAACCTTGAATTGTATGAATTTTCCCTTGAAAATTGGCTAGCATTGGCCACATCTACAAATTTTTTTTAAATTTATTTTTATTTATAATTTTTATTTTTATAGTTTGATGATTTATTGGAAAGCAAACCTAAGTATCTACCTTCCAGATAAAGAAGTAGATCATTGCTGGCATTCCAGAAGTTGCCTTTGTACCTCAGTTCAGTTGTTATACCTCCTTCCCCATAAAGGTAACCACTATCCTGACTTTCATGTTAATTAATTCCTTGCTTTTCTTTTACTACCACCCCCTACTCAGGTACCTCAACAGTATAGTTTTTCCTGTGTTCTGAACTTCATATAAACAGAATAATGCAGTTTATTCTTGTCTCGCTGGCTTGTTTGGCTTCACATTATCTTTGTGAGATTCACTTTATGATGCGTAGCTGTAGTTCACTCATTTAATTGCTGTTTATTTCATTATATGGATATACTGCAATTTATTTGTTTATTCTAGTACATGAACATACCACCATTTATTCATCTGACTACCTACGGGTTGTCTTGGTTAATGGGTCTCTCCAGCTTTGGGGTTAATGAGTCGATAACGGATAAATCGTGAAATGGGGTTAAATGGTTTGTTTCCAGTTTTTGCCTTTTACGAATAGTGCTGTTATAAATATTCTTGTGTATGTTTCTTGGTGTATGTGAGCATGCATTGCTAGGAGTAAAATTGCTGGGTGAAGGGGTCTGAGTGTCTTTAATGCCAAACTGTTTCAAAGGGGCAATACCCACACGCATTTTTTCCAGTGGTGTAGGAGGATTTTCAATGTACCTATCCTTGCCAACAGCTTGGTTTGGCATGGTCAGAATTTTGATTTTTAGTCACTCTGATGAGTGGTATCTTGTTCTAGTTTTAATCTGCATTTCTCTGATGACTAGTAAGACAGAGATAGTTATCTTCCTATGGGGGCCCATTTGGATTGTCTCTTTGGAAAAGTACCTTTTCAAGTCTCCTGCCCATTTTTTAATTGGGTTGACTTATTGGTTTAAAGGAGTTCTTTAAATGTTCTGGTTATGAGTTCTTTGTTGGTTTTATGTTTTGCTAACTTCTTCTCTGGACTTCTTATTTCATGAGTTTCTTAATGATGTTTTTTGATAAGGACAATTCTTCATTACAACATAGTGCAACTTACTACGCTTTGTTCTATTTGGGTCGCCGTTTCCATGTGTGGTTTCGGAAATCTTTTTCTACTGTAAGACGCTCTATGATAGTCTACTTTTTACTTTTACTACTTTTTACTCTTAACTTTCTTGTTTTCTTCCTTGTACTTAATTTTTTTTTTTCAGGTTCCATTTGCTCTTCTTTTCTCAAATTTTGAGATATAATTCTTTGGTCATTGATTTTGTGCCTGTGTTTTTTCCCCCTAGTATATGCATGGCTTTAGTGATAGCCCTCAAATTTTGATATATTTTCATTATGATTTAAATAAAAATATTTTCTTATTTACTTAGTGATTTTTTTCTATGACTCATGGGTTGTTTAATAGCATATATATATTTTTGTATTTCTAAACATATGGGAATTTCTTGTTATTATTTGTTCTTGATTTTCAGCTTAATTGTACTGTAGGTAGATGCCTTAACTTTGCATGGTTTAAATCCTTTCAAATTTGTTGACTCTTGCTTTGGTCCAGGATATGGTCAGTCTTTGTAATCAATGCTATGTGTGTCCTTGAACTTAAGCCTTTGTTCCATGTTCTTCCGGAGAAATAGAGGCTAAGACATGACAATGGAATCTTCATTATGAAGCCTAGACTTTATCAGTATGTGGCAATCTTTACCATCTTGTTTAATATGTGTCTGTGCCTTGAATTTACTTTATCTGATGTGAATGTTGTACTTAAACGCTTTGGAAATTTGCATTTGCCTAATACACACTTGCCCTTTTTATGTTTAATATAAAAAGACAGTTGCATTTGTGTCTTTTGAAAACTATAATTGGATTTTGTCTTTGACTTAATTTGAGAATTTTTGTCTTTTAATAGTGGAATTTAACACATTGACATTTCCTGTTCAAGCCATTTTGTATTACTTCTTTAAGTTTATTTTATACCTTTAAATTTTATACCTCAATGTTGTTTGTCTTTGTATTGTTTTTTTTAGTGCAGAACTCTATTTACATTTTTAAATGTTATTTTGGAAGATGTATATTAATTAGAGTAGTGGTTTTAAGTTTTTAAAAAAATTTTTTAATGTGTATTTATTTTTGAGAAAGAGAGAGAGCGAGTGAGCCAGCGAGCAGAGGAGGGGCAGAGAGGGGGAGAGACAGAATCCGAAGCAGGCTCCAGGCTCTAAGCCCAACATGGAGCTCGAACCTATGAACTGTGAGATCATGACCTGAGCCGAAGTCAGAGGCTTAACCAGTTGAGCCACCCAGGCACCCCTAAGTTTTCAAACGTCGTCTTTAATTGACAGTTTTCTAATTTTTATTTTTATTTTTTTATTTTTTATTTATTTTTTTAAAAAATTTTTTTTAACGTTTTATTTATTTTTGAGACAGAGAGACAGAGCATGAATGGGGGAGGGGCAGAGAGAGAGGGAGACCCAGAATCCGAAGCAGGCTCCAGGCTCTGAGCCGTCAGCCCAGAGCCCGACGCGGGGCTCGAACTCACGGACCGCGAGATCATGACCTGAGCGGAAGTCGGACGCTCAACCGACTGAGCCACCCAGGCGCCCCAACAGTTTTCTAATGTTTAGAACTAAATGTGAAAATGTATTCTTGAGTGTTTTCCACTTAATATACAGCATAAACATGTTTTCTCTTACCCTTAACTTTTTTGGGGAGTTTATTAACATCATCTAGTGTCTTGTATCAGCTTGTTCATACTTAGTAATAATTTTTGGCATTTACATTGTTTTATAAACAGATTTGCAAGTATCATTTAGACATTTCTCCTTTTTAACTGGTTGCAAAACTCACCATTGTCCTTTTTATGCTTCGATTTCCCCAAAGTTGAGTTGTTTAGACCATACCTTGACTAGTTAGTGTTCATTTCAAGTTGCTTTTTTTTTTTTTAATGTTTATTTTTGAGAGAGAGAGAGAGAGAGAGACAGAGTGCAAGCAGGGGAGGGTCAGAGAGGGAGACACAGAATGTCAAGCAAGCTCCAGGCTCTGAGATCAGCACAGAGCTGATCTTGAACTCACGAACCATAAGATCATGACCTGAGCCGAAGTCAGACGCTTAACTGACTGAGCCACCCAGGCGTCCCTCAAGTTGGTTTTTACTGCCAGAAGGATACATGGTGGCACATTTTCTCAGTGTTTGGTTGGGAATGTTTTCCTATTGCCTCTATTCTAAAGAAAGGCAGCTTTTCTGGGTCTAAAATTCCTGGGTCACAAAATTTTCCAAATAGTTATCTCTTTCAACTGACTTTTGAAGTCAGATGTAGGAAATGTAGATATCCTTGTAATGTTCTTACAGATTAATTATTTGTCTAGTTTGGGAAAGCATTCTGTGCTTCTTTCTTACTGTTGCTTCTGTCCCACTCTGATTTGGAAATAAGTTATCGTGTGTTGCATTGCCATTTTCTGTCCTCCGTTTCTATGATCTTCTTTCTGAAAATTTTTATTGTTTTTTCGACCTATGTCCTAGGAAAGCTTCTAGTATTTTTTTTTTAAATCTGCATTATTGAATTTTTTTTTGGTAAAAATTTTATCTTTTTTTCCTTCATGAATAAAAATTTTATTGCAGTGTTTATTTTTTCCTTACTCAGACTTGCAACATTTTTGCCTGCCTGTGTCAGGAAAAAGTTCCACTGTTGAAAGTGAGCCAGGAGTAGGGTGTCTTCTACAATGTTTTCAGAATCTCATGCACTCTGTCCCCACATGGACCACTCTTTGGTGGGAGAGAGAATTCCAAACTCTGTGCCTTCAATCTGCTTGTATCTGCTTGGTACTTACAAAAACTCTGTGGGAGATTCTGGTATTTATTCATTTAACACGTATTTATTGAATGTCTATTATGTTCCAGGCACTGTTTTAGACACTTGAGAATCCATGAGTGAATGCATAGATGAAGACTCTTACTCTTTAAAAAATCACTTTTAATGGTGGTAAAATCTACATGACATTTACAATATTCACCATAAAAAAACCAAAGTTTACCCCCAGTGTCCTAATGAGGCTGCTCTGCCTTTGCTCCGCACCTCAAAGTGCCCTGGCTGCCTGCATTTCTCTGCAGATGGGCTCTTCTCCCCACAACTTCAGTGTTCACCTGCATGGCTCAAGCTTGGGTTTTGAACTCCTCTCATCTCTGGCTCATTTAGTTCAGATTCTCAGTAGCGGCCCTGATCACCTCATCTGATCTGTGGAACTGGATCCTCATGGCAGGGTCCTGGGGGTGACAGATTGTGTCCGGAGAGGTATGTGGATGGGGCTCTCTATGTGGCAGCAAGAATGAGGGCAGGGCTAGAATGTCCTAGAAGAAGGTGAGGATTGGGAGATGATGCTGGGCATCTTGAGCTCAGCTTGGACAGTGACTTGAATATCTCTAAGCCCCACTGTTCAAAACTGAAAAGTTTGATGACATGAGGGTGAGCAGAGTAGCTTAAATTAATTTCTGAGAGTTTTGATTATCAGATGAGATCATCTATAGATAAAATATCCTGCACAGTGCCTGGCAGATGAGAGACAGTCAGTGAAGGTTAGTTTCTCCCTGCCCTCCTTCCCTCTTTTCTTCCCTCTAAAAGAAAAAAGTCTAGGTCCCTTGTCTTAGAATTTTAAATTGACAGGTCTTCCAATGTCATCCTCCTCCAGTTCTCTGTTGAACCTTATGCTTTGGCCAAACTATTCTTTTTAAATAATTCTGCAAGTGGTGAGAGATTTCTTATGATTTTTCCCATCACAGCACAAGCAATTTTCATATAGGAGTTTCTTGTTTTTTAATGTTTTTTTTTAAATTTATTTTGAGAGAGAGAGAGATAGCATGTGAGCAAAAATGCAAATGCAAGTGGGGGAGAGGCAGAGAGAGTCCTAAGCATGTTCTGCACTGCCAGCACAGAGCCGAACTCAGGGCTTGATCCCACAAGAGATCATGACTTGAGCCGAAATCAAGAGTCAGACACTTACCCAACTGAACCACCCAGTCACCCCATTTTTTTTAAAAAAAAATTATTTATTTTTGAGAGAGAGAGAGAGAGTGAGCGAGCAAGCAGGGGGAGGAGCAGAGAGAGAGGGAGACACAGAATCTGAAGCAGGCTCCAGGCTCCGAGCTCTGTGAGCACAGAGCCCAGCGCAGGGCTTGAATCCATGAACCGTGAGATCGTGACCTGAGCCAAAGTCAGACACTTAACCAACTGAGCCACCCAGATGCCCCATTTTTCATATAGGACTTCGTAAATAAATATTTCTGGATGGATTGGTCAGTATGTCTGGAAGTCATACAGATCATGATTGCTCAGTCAGTCAGTGCTTGGGTAAGTCCTTCAATGGCTGCCCATTACTTGGAGAATAAATTCACCTTCTTATGCTGCAAGGCACATACAACCTGTGTCTGTCACCTCCCATCAGAGCTCAGTAAGCTGCGACCAGATTGTCCCTTTCCTTGTTTATGACATCCAGCTCCTTCTTCATAGAGACTTCATTCATGCTATTCCCTATTTCTAAAATATTCTTCCTCTTGCCGCTTTACCTAGCTAATTTCTGATCTTTGTCTAAAGACCACTCCTCAGGGAGACCTCTGCTGACCCCTCCTTCTAACACCAGACTATGTCAGGTTCCTAGTTATAGTTTCTCATGGCACCTGTACTTATTCTTCATCGTATTCATCGTAATGGCAACAATGCCAATTAGAGAGTATCTCTACCCTACCCGACTGGAGCATCGTAGTCCATTTGGGCTGCTATAACAAAAATGCCATAGCCTGGGTGGTTTAAACAACACATGTTTCTTTCTCATAGTCTGGAGGCTAGAAAGTCTGAGATCAGGGTACTGGCAGATTTGGTGTGCAGCGAGGGTCCACTGCCTGGTTCTTAGCCAGTTGTGTTCTTGCTGTGTCTCATGTGGTGCAAAGGGGGAGGGCACTAAACCCATTCGTGAGGGCTCCACCTTCATGACCTAATCACCCCAGAGACCCCACCTCCAAATACCATTACATTTGGGGATCAAGTGTCCACATAGGAATTTGAGTGGCGGGGGAGGGAGTGGCGCAAACATTCAGTCCCTAACAGGAAGTAACTTGAAGGCAATGATGATGTCTGTCGAATTCACAATGCACCTTTGATGTTTGTTATGGTACTCAGCTCAAAGTAAGCCCCAAGTCATTCATGTGAATGAACAGAAGCTGGTAGCTAACATTGTGATCTCATTAAATGAGAATGAATGAATGAATGCATGAATGCATGATTGTGCACAGTGTAAACTATTCTCCTGATACCAGCTTACTTTGCGGAGTTTGACAGCACTGTCTCAGGAACCGTCTGAGACCCTCTGAGTAGCGGAAGAAACGCTTGCTGTCACTGCGGTTCTGAGTGAAAGAGGGTAAATTTGGTCCACCTCTTCTCCGTATTTCATTCTGTGGTTTGCTCTGGTTATCTCTGACCCACAACACTATCTGATAGAAGATTCTCAGGGCCTGATCACTTCAAATGTTTATTTGCCTCTGTGCTTCCTAAGCTGTTTATGCCTATTTATCACCTGAACTCAAGAACAGAGCTGGCTCACCAGTAAAGCTGACAGATGAGGTTGTGTAATGAGAAAATTAGAACTTCACAGCTCCCGTGCAAGCTTAGAGTCCACTGTAATAGCTTGGAGCTTGCTTCAGCTTCTGGGTGGATGTGAGACATGATTCCAAGAAGAAATATGATAATTGGAGGCCTGGGGGAGGCCAGACAGCTTTGGCCAAATAGGAAATTATCTTTGGTTGCTCTGTTACTGTAATTCAGCGATTCCAATTATCACAAGGTGATAAAGTATTTGACTGTGTTGTATAACACCTTTCCTCACACATGTCCGAACCTATTAAAGGAGCTGTAATGAAATCATTATCCTTATGATGCCTAATTATGGTTGATATTACTCCCATGATCGGTGTGGAGCTAGTGAAATATAAGGAATCACAGAACAGGCCAATTAATACAATATGTGAAAACACCTCCAGGCTGCTTCAGGTTTAGGGCAGGGACTGGGTGTTTCCATGGGGCAGAGAGAAACATAAATCAGAAAACAGCGTCTCTGGGAGGGGAGCAGGGGTAGGCACTCCTAGACTATAGAGCTGGTTCTTAAGCAAATAAATCTGATTCTGAGCTTTCCGGTTGCCATGGCAGATGAAGAAACAAAAAGTATGTCATGCTTATTTCTTGACAATAGGCAGCACACACATCTATCTACCAAAATGGCATTTTTCCCCCCTCCTGCAACTTAACTCAAATAGGAACCTAATTCCTTGGATTCTGGGAGCTTCTTCCTTCTTTTCATTATCTTCTCTTGTCCGCACGAACCTTCCTTCTCTTCTCTCCTTTAATCCATAGGAACAGGGAAGTTTGTTGAGCCTCAGTTTCCCAGTCTATGAAAATGAGGATGGCCTCCCTCTAGTAGGGCTGCTTCCATTATAAGTGCTCATTCCACAAATGAGCACTGAGTGCTTTCTGTGTGCAGAGCTGTGCTATGTCCTAGACACAGAGCATACTGTGATACACCTAGTGCCCTTGCCACATGGGCTTCCTGGGGGAGTTACGTGCTAGAAGCAGACACCCAATGGGAGATGCAAAATTGCTTTGTTAAGAGTGGAGATGGTGACTGATCTCTCCTGATGCAGAATCTAGTTGAAGCTGGGCCTGTCCCCTTCACCACACACACGCACGCATGCGCGCGCGCGCGCACACACACACACACACACACACACACACACACACACATTTTAACACAGTGACCCTGTCTGTTAGCGCCCACATTCGATCCATGTCTTAGGGTTTGCTCAGTTAGGTTGGCGACACCTCTTCCCTTTAGGGGAGCTGGGGAAGAGGGTGGTGGGAGGAGGGCTTGTAGCATCTTCTCCCTGTGGGATTGCGGAAAGCAGCCTGGTCTTCGAGCAGTAACAGGGCCCCCACGCCTGCACGCAAGCCCTCCCCCTCCATCTATATAGCTGTCTAGTCTGCAAGCCCCGTAGAGTCCACCTGGGTGCATCTGCACCAGCTTTAGCATCTAGTGTCCCTGCTTCTCTGGGCACTATCTCTACAGACCTTTCCCTGCCAGGGGTCTGGCCTCTAGCCCTGTGAAGACAGCAGGTGCCTGGTGAGATGTGGTGTTCTTAGTGCCGCTTCATGCCCCTTTTTTCCCCAGGCTTGGCACTGGAAAGTCCTGACTTTGGTGCTAAAGGGCAGACTGTCCTATGTTCTCTGCCAACGAAAGTATCTTACCTTGAAGAAGGATATACAGAACTGACTCAAAATGGATCTGTTAGACACATCAAAGCCTTCTGGACCCGTGTATGCAGTCATTTCCTCACAAACTCTCTTCTGGTGTCTTCAGTGATGGGCTGTGTGTGTGTGTGTGTGTGTGTGTGTGTGTGTATGAATGAGAGATAGTTATGAATCAGCATCTTTTCTATCAAATTTATTTCATTTATTTAATGTTTATTGAGCATGTAGTAAATGCCAAGAACTATACATCCAAGCAGGAGGAGATAGAGGTGAGAGAAGTCTTGGCTTCTCTCTTCATGGATCTTAGACTCTCATAAGGGGACAGAGACCCCTCCCCCACCAAAAGAAGTAAGCATGCAAAATAATGACAAATACAGTTCAAACCATAATCCTCTTATGCTTTACAAATGCAAGGTGTTTCCATTTACAAAGTTTTATTCCCATTTCTTGGAACAGTATGGGGTAGCTGACAGTGCAGCAATGCTTTCTAAGTCTTATTTTTTCCAACTGCAAATTGAAGATGCTAGCTTGAGCTAGCTCAAAAGTGAGCAATCCCCGTGAAGGTGTGTTCTCAAAGACCGTGCCTAAGGTGAAAACCGTACAGTCAAAATCTCTCCCTTGAAGAATCCCAAATCCCTTAAATCACCCACAAAATCCAACATGCATGGTTTTCTGTATAATAATGTATAATTCATAACAGGCAATTCACAAGCAATCACATACTGTATATGAGTTAATATGCAAAGTATAATTTTACTGTACTGTGTTTGTAAGTGTTCTCTTTTATAAAAGGTTAAACTAGATGAAGTTGCCAATATTTGGACATTTTTAACACATAGAAATGGCAGTTTCTTGTGACTCAATCTAATAAGTCGCCATTTTTCTCTTTTGCTTTTATATGGCGTTAATGTTATGTATGGAACTCTAAACTCAGAGGACTGCTCTGGGGTTCTCTTTTGTAGGTTGATGGAAATATTCTAAAATCAGATTGTGGCAATGGTTGCACAATTCTATAAGTTCACTAAAAATAATTAAATCATACATTTAGAATGAATGCATTTTGGGGGATGTAAATTATGTCTCAACGCACTGTCCCTTGCGGTGGGGTGTCTCACAGCATCCCTGTGAGGTGATTCACGTCTAGCCTTCTCTGTAAGGAGAGTTCCAGAGGGGCGAGGTGCCTGGGTCACGGTCTCACAGCCGGGTATGCAGCAAAGCTGGGATGGGAACACCACCTGGGGCCCCAGGCTGGTTCCTTCCATTCTCCCCCTCACCCTGGCTCCACGTGCTCTGAGCAGCCCTGAAACGGGACGGCGTGGAAAATGGATTTGCACAACCATCTTCCTGGGCAGCCCACTTTGGAAATCATTTGTGACCTGTAATTGACCGTGACGATACAAAAATTGGAACCTGAAAATCACAAACAGGCTGGGTTATTAGATGGTGAAATTGCAGTTTCCTGTCAGCCTGCTGCTTCCCGACTTCTCATTTTTGCTTTTCAGGGCTCGAGCTTGGCACATCCCACAGTATACCCCCTCCTCTGCCTGGGTGGGCTTGGGTGACCTGGTTCCTCTGCTGGGGGGTGGGGGTGGGCAGGGATGATGGTGGCCAGAGCCCTGGTCTCCAGCTGGGCCAGCCACTGTGGGGAAGAGACCAGCTCTCCCTTACCCCCTGGGTAACACGGCTTCCCTTTGAAGCTGCACATCTGATCCGAGCAGTGGCAAGGCTCCCGCAGTCTGGCATGGCCCACGGGAACCCCCGTTTCCTCTCCTTCCGTCCCCCCTCTTGCTGCTCCAGCAGAACTGGAGCTATTTGTCCAACATCCTGGCACTCCTTGGCCTCCAGGTTTTTGTCCCAGCCGTGCCCTCTGCCTAGAATGCTTGATCCCAGATGTCCTTATGGCCAACTCTTTCAAACCTTTGCCCAAAGGTCACCTTCTCAATGATGCCTTCCCTGACTGCCATATTTATTTATTTGTTTTATTTATACTCTTAGAGGGCACGAGTGGGGGGGAGAGAGAGAGGAGAGAGGAGAGATAAAGAGAGAAAGAGAGAAGTGGGACTCACTCGAAGTGGGGCTTGCGTTCACCCCAAGTGGGGCTGGAGCTCACCCCATGTGGGACTTGAACTCACAAACCATGAGATCGGGACCTGAGCCAAAGTCAAATGTTGAGCAGACTGAGCCACCAAGGCACCCCCCTGACTGCCACATTTAAAACGGTGGCTCTCCCTGCCACCCCAGATTCCTTACCTTCTCACTTTGTTCACAGCACCGGTCACCTTCCGTGACAATATATTTGATTTATAGCATTTACTGTCCTCTCTCCTCACCAGGATGGATGCTCCAAGAGGCAGTGCTATTGTCAGTTTGTTGATATTAGAACTTCATATGACGTCTTTAAATAACAGCTTTATTGAGATATAAATCACGTACTGCACAGTTTACTTATTTAGAGTGTACAATTCAGTGTTTTTTTTGTGTTTATTTTTATCTTCTATTTTTATTTATTTTTTTAGAACAAGAGACAGAAAGCGTGAGTGGGGGAGAGGGACAGAGGGAGAAAGAGAATCTTAAGCAGGATCCACGCTCCGTGTGGAGCCCAACATGGGGCTCAATCCCTGGAACATGGGATCATGACCTGAGCTGAAATCAAGAGTGGGACACTCAACTGACTGAGCCACCCAGAAACCCCAGTATGTTTTTTTTTTTAAATACTCATTTTAATCATGCAACACATCTTCATATATTTGAACTGTATGAGGTTATTCTATATTCCAGCCAGAAACAAGGTTTAGAACAAACCTTGCAGTAATTTCTGCTGTCTCTGTGGATATATATATATATATCTGGACTTATTTATTTTTATGAACATGTTCAAGTTTAAGTTTTAGTTAATATACAGTGCAGTATTGGTTTCAGGAGTGGAATTCAGTGATTCATCACTTACGTACAACACCCGGTGGTCATCCCAACAAGTGCCCTCCGTAGTATATCCCTCATCCACCTTCCTTCACCAACCCTCAGTTTGTTCTCTATCATTAAGAGTCTCTCATGGTTTGGTTTGTTTCCCTCTATTCTCTTCTCCTGTCCTCTATGTTCATCTGTTTTGTTTCTTAAATTCCACATATGAGTGAAATTATCATATTTATCTTTCTCTGATTTATTCCACTTAGCATAATACATTCTACCTCCATCAACATTATTGCAAATGGCAAGATTTCATTTTTTTCATAGCTGAGTAATATTCCATTGTATATACCACATCTTTAAAAAAAATTTTTTTAATGTTTATGTATTTTTGAGAGAGAGAGAGAGAGAGAGAGAGAGCGAGCGAGCATGAGTGGGGAAGGGGCAGAGAGAGAGGGAGACACAGAATCCAAAGCAGGCTCCAGGCTCTGAGCTGTCAACACAGAGCTGGATGTGGGGCTCAAACTTACCAACCGCAAGATCATGACCCGAGCTGAAGTTGGGTGCTTAACCGACTGAACCACCCAGGCACCCTTCTTTATGTTTTTAAAGCTGTGTAGCCATTGCCATGATCAGTTTTAGAATGTGTTCACCACGACCCAAGGAAACGCTTTGTCAGTTCATTGCCCCTCCTTCTCCCCCCAGCCCCTGGGGCAACCACAAATTTACTTTCTGACTCTGATAGGTCTATTCTGGAATTTCACGTAGATGGACTCCTATAATATGTGCTCCTTTGTGATTGGCTTCTTGTACTTAATGTTTTTGAAGTTTATTCATGATGTAGCATGTGTCAGTGGTTCATTCCTCTTTATTGCCAAGTAATAGTCTATTGCACGGATATGCCATAGGTTATTTATTCTTGTATTAGTTGATAGGCCTTTTGGTTGTTTCCATTTTCAGGCTATTATAAGTATTGTTTTTATGAACATATACGGGATTTTTGTGTGGCCTTGGGTTTTCATTTCTCTTGGGCATATACTTAGGAGTGGAATTGCTGGGTCATGTGGTAATTCTATGCTTAACCTTTGTGACACTGTTTTCCAAAATGGCTCTACTATTTTATAGTCCCACCAGCAGTTTTATGGGGGTCATGTTATGTATTTTAAAAGCTAAAAATCTCTTGGGGCACCTGGGTGGCTCAGTTGGTTGAGCGTCTGACTTCAGCCCAGGTCTTGATCTCACGGTTTGTGAGTTTGTGCCTTGCATCGGGCCCTGTGCTGGCAGCTCAAAGCCTGGAGCCTGCTTCAGATTCTGTGTGTGTGTGTGTGTCTCTCTCTGCCCCTTCCCTGCTCGTGCTTTGTCTCTCTCCTCCCTCTCTCTCTCTCTCTCTCTCTCTCAAAAATAAACATTAAAATTTTTTTTAAATAAGTTAAAAATCTCATTTAGGGGCACCTGGATCACTCAGTTGGTTGAGTGACTCTTGATTTCAGCTCAGGTCATGATCTCATGGTTTCTGAGATCGAAACCCTGCGTTGGGCTCTGCACTGACACTATAGATCCTGCTTGGGATTCTCTCTCTCTCTCTCTCTCTCTCTCTCTTTCTCTTTCTCTCTCTCTCTGCCCTTCTCCCATTCATGCTTTCTCTCAAAGGAAATAGACATAAAAAAAAGTCTTAACCAGGAGATGATAATATTCAAACACATGCCATCTGTGCCCCTTTGAAAGCCTTTACGAAGGTTCTAGTTCATGGCTACAGTTCCCTTCTCCATGTGTTCAGGTCCCATCCTCTGCTTACCCTCGAGGCTCCAAGGTGGTCTGGGATGTTCTCAGGTATAAAAGGAAAGCTGAGGTTTGGACGTGTTAAGAAATTAGGGGGAGGTGGTCCTGGCCTCTGGTGGATGAGCACATCTGTTTTCTTCCTGGCATTCAGTCTGACAACTGCTGCTTGTAAATTTGGTGTGTAGGACAGCACTGTGCACACAAATAGAAGTTTGCAGGTAACAGGTGTTCCAGGAACCTTTTGAAGGACCTGCTGAAGGAATCATGGCGGGAGTGCTCCCACACTTGGAGTGCCCTGAAGTCCATGTTGTTACCCAAATCGGTGTTTTTCCTTTACAGCAGCTTTGAGGGTGGCTCAGACACTGGTGGTGCCATGCACAGAGGTCCCCAGCCCACCCAGAGGCCACCCGCAGACGGTTCTGGTAGACGGTGGCAGCTTTGTGTCTCTGCGTGAGGGCAGTCTCCGGTCACAGAGGATATTTGGCCTGCCTGTGGGCCAGCCCTAATTTCTGGGGGAGGGGTGGAGTTGGTGATGAATACTTCAGCTTGCTGGCGTGTCTGGGGAGAAGTCCTTGGGTGTAATCAGAGGCTCCGGGGGTCTCCCGACTGCGCACGGTGGTTGCTTACACCCCTACCGGCTGTCTCCTTGCCTCACCCCCTCCCGAGCATGCTTGTGCCTGAATCCTTTTCTCGGTGTCTGCTCCTGGTGGAGTCCCACCCAAAGGGACCCTTAGAACTTAATGTCTCTGGATTGCTGGTCAGCAGGAGGTAGCTGCTGGTCAGCAGGATTCCCATGAAGCCCGGGGCAGCAGTGCGTGTGGGGGGTGGTGAGCTGAGGCTTGGAGGAAGTGCTGTCCAGTGCCTTTTTCTAGAGAGTGTTTGTCACCAGGGATGATGTAGAGTGCCCCTGGTGAGGACTGTGGGAGGAAGGTGCAGACACATGCGGAGTCACCCCTGGGTGCAGGACCTGTATAACCTATAGGGCCCTGGTGGGAAGATTGCTAAGACTTTCAGGATGGTGACAGCAGAGCATTAAAGCAAGACTGGGACCCTCTGGGGGTGGCATAGGCCACACGTCCATGAAGCTGGCCCTGCCTGGATGCCTTAGTCCCCCACATCCGTGTCCCTGCCACCTATTTTCCCAGGCAGAACCCTCCCTGCTGGTCTCTCTGCCCTGGGCCTTCTGCCTCCTGGTCATACTGTGCCCAGAGTGATTGTTGTAAAACACAGCTGTGATCACTTTACCCCTCTGCTCAGAGGTCCTTAATACACCCCCCTCCCCCCACACGACTGTGGCTGTGGTTTTTAAATTGTGATCAGCAGGACCCCTCAGGGGGGACCCACTGGGGGTGAGAGATGTGCTGGATGCTTCTCATTCCCATTTCAAACACAGCAGACCCATTTTTATCTGTTTTGCATATATATTGGGCTTCCATACACGCTTTCCTTTGAGGACATGTTTCTATTCCTAAAATAAAGATACTGCTGGAAACTTCTGGCCACAGAATTAAATCCAAACTTCTTAGCTCAGTATTTAATACCTGTAATGCTGTAGCGTAGAGGTTGGCAAACTTGGGCCCATAGGCCAA
Source organism: Panthera pardus (assembly GCF_024362965.1). NCBI lineage: Eukaryota > Metazoa > Chordata > Mammalia > Carnivora > Felidae > Panthera > Panthera pardus. The sequence continues at coordinate 18,364,274 of NW_026526821.1, read as the reverse complement.
ATCCAGCCAACTGCTAAGAATAGCTTTTACATTTTTAAATGGTTACATTTTAAATGGTTATAGAAGTACCTGCACAGTATCGTCTATGGATATTTATGACCTCTTGGTCCCCAGAGCTTAAATATGTACTATCTGGCTCTTTTATTTTATTTTTTTTGTTTTTTTTTATTAAAAAAAATTTTTTTTTTCAACGTTTATTTATTTTTGGGACAGAGAGAGACAGAGCATGAACGGGGGAGGGGCAGAGAGAGAGGGAGACACAGAATCGCAAACAGGCTCCAGGCTCTGAGCCATCAGCCCAGAGCCTGACGCGGGGCTCGAACTCACAGACCGCGAGATCGTGACCTGGCTGAAGTCGGACGCCCAACCGACTGCGCCCCCCAGGCACCCCATATCTGGCTCTTTTAGAAAAAGTTTATTTGGGGTGCCTGGGTGACTCAGTCGGTTAAGTGTCTGACTTCAGCTCAGGTCATGATCTTGCAGTTCGTGAGTTTGAGCCCCGCGTTGGACTGTGGGCTGACAGCTCAGAGCCTAAAGCCTGCTTCAGATTCTGTGTCTCCCTCTGTCTGCCTCTTCTCTCTCAAAAATAAACATTAAAAAAAAAAAGTTTGCTAATCCCTGATCTAGCTCCAGGGTTTCTCTCCTTGCTTACCTTCCAGCACTTGAGTACATTTACTGAGGAGTCTGGCTCAGTCTGTGGCTCATAAGGGAAGCTATATTTTATCAGATATAAAGCTAGGCTAACTGCATGCCCAGTTTGTTGTGCTGACATCATTATTCATATTAACAGAACCCTTTTCACCCTCCTAAGTGTCTTTTGGGGGCAGTAAATTATATGGCCGTCCTGTATAAAACTGACAAGTGAATTGAACGGAAGATAAAAAGCCACCAGCAAATTCTGTGATGAGTTATATTATCTTTGATACTAAGGACATCTCCTAAAGAGGCTCCAAGTTCTGGCTGTTTGAGCTAATACCCAGAAATGACAAGCATTATAAAAAAGAATGGCCTTAAAAATAATTACTCTGCTTCTGCTGTGTATGTGATGGGTTTCTAGAACTAATGGCATCTTTGCTTGCCTAATTTTCTTAAAAGGATTTAACCAATCTATCTGATTTTTAAAAGCAGCATGAGGTATGTTAACAGAAACCCATGTTGGGACACAAATGCAATCCCATGCTAAGTATTGGATATTTTGTTTAGAGAGAGGCTATATTTAGGGGATGGAGGAAAGAGTTGCCCTTTCATCAGATGTTTTAGGAAATGAACCATATTGCTAGTTTTTATGCTGGAGCCCAGCATGGGTGTTTATCTGTAATGGGTCCAACTTTTAGAAGATGCCGACTCCAAATGACCTGGATATTATCCAAATAAGTGCTTTTAAATTCCCAGTAATAACTAACCGACCATGAAGAATAACTCAATTTTGGATGAATCTAATTTTATTTGTAAACAAGTGCCTGCAGAAATCCTGAAGTTTTAACATGACTTACAAAGTTAAGGTATAGAAGCATACTTCCTTGTGGTCTCCCTCCTGTCTTGTTTTGTAAAAACTCGTTCAGTCTAGGAAGCATATTTAGGGAGCATGGATGCTTCTGGACTCTGTGCTAGGCCCTGGGAAGAGTGCCCAGGAGGACTGCTCTGTCCATTCTGTGTCCTCCAGCCGTCTAGTACAGAGATTTAGTCCGTGCCCTCGGCAACAGGGCCACAGCACACTCTCCAGGCTGGGGCTCCAAAACCTTGAACAGGCATATTGTTTATTGTTGTGATAAATGGCTGGAGGAAAAATGAGGCAGAGTAAAGGAATAGAGAATGAAGGAAATGGTATTTTTATATACAGAGGTCTAGAAGGGCCTCTCTGGGGAGTGAAACCTGAGCAGACACCTGCAGGAAGTGAGTCCAAACGTCTTAACAGCCCTTCTCTTAGTTCTTGATTTATCGTGTCACTGTATCTGGTAGAAGGTCCCAGAACTCCCTCAAGGAGCCTCAGACCTCCTCATATTCGAAGAGACCAGGTCTCTCTCAAAGCCCAAAGGGAGCAATTTCAAGAACTGCATGAGAAGCTTCGCCCCTTGTTAAATCTTTTGGTTTCCTTATGCTCTGTTCATAGACAGGGCCCTCTAAGTGATGAAGAGCGGTTGGGCATTCAGCCTTTGGGAACAGGTGCAGTGGAAGAGGCTGAACAGACTCTGGACCGTCAAGGGCAACCTGTTGGTGCTGCTGTTGAACTACGGTGGCTGCTCTTACTGGCAGATCACCTCTTTTGAGTATTTGCCTTGTGCCAGGCACCGGGTTATGATCCTCCCACGCACGAGCTGAGTGAATCTCCCCGACACACCGGAGGTGGGAAGAGGTAGGAGAAGAGCTGAGCTGAGGAGCCCGGTAGGGTTGAGGAGGCAGAGATGGAAGGAATGGGTCCCTGGACTGTAAGCTTCCTGAGGGGGGAGACTGTATCTCTCTTGCTCGCTACTGGTTCCTCAGGACTAGCAGAGTGCTTGGCTGATTATTCGCGCACAGTCGGCGTGTGTTGCATGAATGGATGAATGAATGGAATAGCGTCAGCAAAAGCCTAGAGTGAGGAAACTCGTATCCCATCTGTCTGGAGGCTAGAGTCGGGTCTTCCTTCCCTGGTGGGGATGTCAGAGCAGAGGGTGCTGTGCCTCACAGGCGAGGGAGGAAGTGTATGTGAGATAAAATTGGAAGGGCATGTTGGGATCTTGAGTCAAGAAAAGGGGATAAGTATATGGTGTCTTTGTCATGGGACACAGAAAGCTCTATTTGCCAGTCTCCCTTGGGGTTAGGTTGGGGCCACGTGCCCGTTCTGACCAGTGGACTAGTGGGAGTGACCTGTGGGCTGAGGCACTTAAGAGCACATATGCCTCCTCCTGTTATCCCTTCTGTTGCAGCGACACTGGAGGCCACGTGTGAAGACGGCAGAGCCACAGGATGTAACAGCTTAGATCTCTGAGTCACTGGGTGGGGCTGGCACCAGACTTTTTGTGAGGGGCAGATAAACCTTGGTTACATTAAGCCACTGCAGTTGGGGGGAGTATGTTACTGTAACATCTTTTATTCTGTTCTGGCTAATGCAGGACCAGATTGCCATGGGCCTTGAATGTCAGGCCCAGGGCTTTCGGCTCTTAAAGCCCCATGCCTGTTGCCTCCCATATACTCATGCAGTGTAGAGCTGTGGGTGTGGGGAAGACTGAGTGCTCACTTCTGCACTTGTTACAGGTGATTCAGTGCCAAGAGGGCCTGGCCTCTATGTTCATTTGAAAGATGAGAACCAGGCAGATTCCTGCTGAGAAAAGCCTTGTCTTCTCCCCCACCCTCCCCGCCCCCACCAACCAGTGGTCTCTGTGGCTCTGTGGAGCAAGAATGTTAGCTGGACACCAGTCATTGTCCTGGCCAGGAGGCCTGATCAGAGAGACTAAGATACCTGGCCGGACTGGATGTGAAATTTATTGTGGGACTTTGAAAGTGGCTCAAACTATAGGAACTGTGCCAGTGCTGAGGATGGAGGGGAAAACAAAGTGGTTTCAATTTAATCTCCAAATGTTTTTTTTTAAACAGATAGTGCACTTTACATGCAGCTATGCCATACTTGGCTGTCTTCCTTCCATCTGTCCTTCCTTCCTTCCTTCCTTCCTTTCTACTGTATAACATATCATGGGCCTCCTTCCCCCTCATTCTCTTTAATGGCTGCTTATTCTCTTACAGAAGGGTGTGCCACTTTTTTCTAAGGCATTCCCCTATTGATGGGCTAGTTGGTTTGTTTCTGATTTTCTGGTATTGTGAGTAAGGCTACAACAAACATCCTTGTATACCTCCCCTCGAGCACGGCCAAGTGTTTCTGTAGTGAAATGTCTGGGTCAGAGGGCATAAGTCTTTTTCATTTTGATGGGTCCTCTGCCAAATTGCCACCCGAAAGGGTTGTGGGAATTTACGCTCCAGGGGATGGTGATTTTTAATGGACTGAGTCCAGAGAAACTCAGCCCCTGCCTCGTAGTGGGTATGAGCTGGAGCCTCCAGACCTTTGGAACATGGGTTTGAGTCAGGTCCTTTGCAGGAGTCCAGTCCAACCCGCAGGTGCTCCCCTCCATGGAGCTCACATTTAAGCCCTAAAAAACAGGAGGACTTAATCCAGTCTCTATCAGATCTAAATCAGAACATTTTTCCCCTTTTGCCATTTTAAATTACCTCTCAGCTCAGCCCCAGACTGAGTAATTCAGAGTTAATGGGATATGAAAGTCATGGTCCATGGCATGATTGCGGGTACCTAGCCAGAGGCAAGCAAGATTTATTCTCTTGGAACCCAACTGGGTTGAAAAGGGTGATAAATCAGCATGGCTACTGCTAGCTCCCCTTCTGCTGCGAGATTCATTCCAGTTTATCAGAATAATCATCTTAGGCCTTGAGACTGGAGATAAACAGCCAAAGCCAGAGCCCCACTATGCGGTAAGAAGGAGAGATGTTTTTCTGCAGTCTTCCTAGATGTGTTTGGGCAGGCGTGGGTGGGGACTTGTTACTTTGTAACTACAGTCCAGCAAAAACCATCAATCGCCCAAGAAATAGGCTGGGATTTTGTGCTGAGGAATACCACTGGCCTGAGGCTGATGGTCTATCTGGGGGTGTTGCGTGAAAGAAGGCTTGGCATCATGTCCTGATCCGTGCTTTCCTGTCCACTGAAGCCACAGACACACTTCTCCCTGTCTGGTTATCCCTGTGTCCACCATTCTGGCTCTTGGATCCTCCTGGGTTGTCTTTCTACTGGTATGGCAACCATTCTCTCATGTGGTTTTATGGTTATTTGTTAGACTTTCCCTTGACTGACCCCATCGGTGACCATAACTTGGCACAGGGCAAAAGTCATGAATAGATCAGTACCAGTGGAAGCTTAAAGGGGCCACAGTGTGCATGCATACGCACAGAATCACCTTGAGTGATAACCCAAAATGTTAAGTGCTAGCATTAACTGGGCATTCACTCAGGCTTAAACCAAACTGCTTTACAGGTATTACCCGATTTTGTCCCCCAAACCATTGTGTGAGGTTGGCCCTACTGTTATACCCATTTTACAAGTGTGGAAACAGCTTGGATGGGTTATTAATGATTTGCCCAAGATCACAGAACTCACAATAGTACCTACAGAGCTCACGTTTGCTGTTTCCACACACATATTTACACAAACATCCATGTGCATAAATACATATGCACACATATACCTAAACATTCAGATACAGAAACACACACACATGTACATACATAATCAAGGAGAATGTCCCACAAAGAATGAGTCTGAGGCTTATGATTGTGAGAACAATGGCCGGGGTCCCTAGCCACCTTCTCCTTGAAGTCTCCTCACATTGTTTACTGTAGAAACTTAAATAGAAAGAAAAGGCCATTGCTCAGATTGTTTGAATTTAGGGTGTTGCCTGGGGAAGGCAGGAGGGCGGTGTGTGGGGTCACTCAGAATAAGGTTAGTTTGGGGTTGGGGCTTTGGCCATGCAGAGTGGGACCCTTGTCTACTTCATTGTGAGGAACAGGACCATCTTTTGGGTAGATGCACATTAACTGGAGTTATGATATTGAGCTATGACCCTGGTGGTAAAAGCTACCATTATAGGAGTTTTCTCTCTAGGGCCAGATTCACATGGGAACGTACCAGAAGAGTCCACCCTCAGACCAGTGGGCCAACCAGGGGAGACGGTCTTGTGATTTTTAAGGGTACCAGGCTGAGATATGTCCATCTTATAATAGGGCTTGTCTGGCCAGTGGGACCAGAAGTCCTTGTAATCCACTGACCATGAGCCTCTTTCCTTGGACAGGGCTGGGACAGACCCCATCACCCCTGCTGCTGGGACAGCTTGATCTGTCCTTCTGTGTTTGACCAGTCCCCTTCCAACTCCACATCTGCTTCTTGAAAGACCTTGATAAATCTGATCAGATTATAGCCCTGACCCTCAGGCCTGGGGGCCTTCTTGTTTGTCTCACGTGATTCTGCTCAGTTCTTTGATCTGGTTCCTACCAGTTTGCTAGATTGGATTCACATAAGGAGGCCTGCTTGAGGGATGGTTTGTTCTAGTCCCTAAGTATTGAACACAGTCATTGCAGGAGATGCCAGTGATGTCCCACAGATATCCCATCAGCCAGCCCTGGAGGTAACCTGTGGACAGTTCCCCTATACACCAAAGGCTTCCAGTAACTTCTTTGCCTGAAGGTGTTCTTCTGGCCAGGGTATTATGTTCAGCCCTCAACTAGGGCAGGCTGGCAATGCTGGAGAGTTAGTGCTCTGGGAATAGCCCTTGACAGTGAAATCACAAAGACAGCAGCTTCCTTGTTCTTCAGTGGTGCAGCTTTGATGTATGGTCCACACAATCTGCCAGAGGGTCCCCAGTGGTACTGAGCCCCAGTTGCCCACAGTGGTAGCCTGTACCTTTTATTGGCTTCCTTCGCTTCCCTGTCTCACTTTCCTGGTGCTTCCTGAGGTCACCTCCCAAATAAACTGCTTGCATCCAAACCCTTGTCTCAGGCTCTTCTTTTTATGGGAACCCAGGCTAAAGAGCTATATTCCGTTTACTCAGGAACAGTTTCCATTGATTCCCTTTTCCTCACATGACCCAGCCTTCTCTTCCTCTTTTGCGAGCCCCTTTGGACAACCTTCCGGGAGCACTTAATCCCAGAGCTAAGAGCACACCATTGAAGTCAGACAAATGTGAGGTCGAATCCTGGCTAGGTCACTTATTGACTATATGACCTTGGGCAAATTACTCTCTGAACCTCATTAATCTTTAAAACAATGTAGATAATGATATACAACTTTCAGAGTTGTCAGAAAGAATCAATGAGATAATATATGCAAAGGGCTTAATGCAGTGCTTGGCAATTAGTAGGTGCTCAATAATGTCAGACAGGCTTTCATCTTTACTCTGAACAGAGGCTGGTTTCTTTCAGTTAAGGTGCAAGCAGATCTCACTCATTGACAGCTGATAGGCGGCTTTGGCCTGTGTGGACAGATGTGGGGGTGCGGCTGAGCCCTGAGCGGGGTGGGGGTGGGTCTGAGCATTCAGGAGGGGTACTAGTGAAATGATAGGCCCCCAAGCGCATTGGCAGACACTGCCTGTCTTCCTGTGATCCTCTACTCGGGCCAACTCATTGGTTCCTAAAAAGGCCCTACGTTTTCCTAGCTCTGCACTTTTGCTTATCCAGTTCCATCCACCTGGTTTGCTTTATTTCCCCCAACCCACCTGTTGAAGTCCCATTCAAGCTCTTATAATAGGGCATAACTCAAGATACATACCAGAGTTTTTTCCAAACCTGCATATTTGGGACTTGCCCCAGAGACTGATTAAGAGTATCTGCTGTGAGGTGTGGGCATGTGTATCCTGAAGAATTTCCTTACTTAGGATGATCTATATACCTCTAGGAAAGTACCACTGATATCATCCGTAGAGTCCAAGTGATGGACTCAAACAGACTTGACTACCTGTGTGCCGTTGGGAAACCTACTTAACTTCTCTGAGCCTCAATTTTCTCATCTGTAAAATGGGGGTAAAAATAATACTTATTCCATATGGTTGCTATATGGAGGAAATAAGATAATAGAGGTGGTGCTCAGGAAAAATTAGTATCTGCGTTAAACCATCCCCAATTCCCAGCCAGAGGCAATCACTTCCTCAGTTTTCCCATCTGGCTGTCTGGACTTGTGTTACAGCACTTAGGGCAGCAATCCTCCTCTTACAGGCCTGCAGTGTTAGTGGCTCCCTACCCCCACCCAGAACGTGAGCAGCTGAGGACTGGGGGCAAGCAGGGATTGTGTATTATCTGCCATGGGCTCTCACAGCACCTGGCATGATGTCTCACATGGAGCTTGTGCTCAATAAATTTTTGTTGAATTGAATATAAAACCATAAGAAACTAATGTATGTGGTTATGTTAGGTACCTGCATAATGCGTTTTTGAACAGGCTTTTGATTAGTCTTAGTGTCCGGGAAACAGTTTCCTACTGACAGTGCATTTGGAAATTGCCAGGAGGGCAATAAATATGCACATAAAATTCTGCTTTTCTTAGACCTGGACAGAATCCCTTTGTTTCCTGGGGCTTCTGGTTGCCAGGCACCCACAGACACTGGGGCTGTCACTGGGCTACATTCTCACTCTGGACTTGTCAGGGACCCTCTTGGCTCCATTTGTAAGCCCAAGAGCCAGAACTCAGCCCTCCAGAGAGCACAGGGATGGGGGTTCCTGTTCTGTTTTCTAGACTTGAGGCTCATGAGCTCCTGGTTTGCATTTCGTGACTTGAACCTTAGTGTCCACGGCTCACAGCTGTCCCTGCAGGCTGGGGATCCTGCAGTGCCTTAATTAACTCCAGAGACTCTCTGCGTTGTGCTGTCTCCTGGGGACCCAGGCTGCAAGTACAATACCTTCCCTCTAAGAACACAGGGGTCCCTCCACACAGTCCTGCAGGGGAGGGGTCTGGAGGCACAAGGCAGCCCAGGGATCTCTCTAGGAGATGGGTCCTGTTGCAGGGCTGAGCCTGTGTCCTGGGCAAGCCAAGGGATGCTTGAACTCCAACCTCCAGCAGTCTTTAAGTTTCTCCTTTTTTTAATTTTAATTTTTTTTTTTTTGAGAGTGAGAGAGCAAGTGCATGCATGTGCGCAATGGGGAAGGGGCAGAGAGAGAGGGAGAGAGAATCTTTGAAAAAAATTTTTTTAATGTTTTTTATTTATTTCTGAGAGACAGAGGCAGATCGCGAGTAGGGGAGGACCAGAGAGAGGGGGACACAGAATCCGAAACAGGCTCCAGACTCCAAGCTGTCAGCACAGAGCCCGACAGGGCTCAAACTCATAAACCATGAGATCATGATCTGAGCCGAAGTTGGATGCTGAACCAACCTAGCCACCCAGGTCCCCCAGGAGAAAGAGAATCTTAAGCAGGCTCTATGCCCAGTGCAGAGCCCAATGTGGGACTTCACTCACTCTTAATCCTCCCCCTGCGCCCCACTCCCACTGTGCCTGGACATCTCTCCCTCATCCTTACTCGGGGGCCTTCATGTAAAATTATGTCGCCTGTTAGACACCCCTCAGTAGCCTGCACTTTTCTGCCAGAACACTCAGGCTGTTTTTAGTGTCTTGTGCTGCTGCTAGGTGGTAAGACTTACGAGAATAGATCCTGACGAGCTTGGGTCTTCCACTCCCCTCTGTGTCAGGCCAGCAGAGGGCTCGTTATAAGTATTTGTGAAGTAGAAGATTAAAATTCTGTTTTTAAAAAAAATTCACTTAACAGTATGTTGTGAGCATCTTTCCTTGTCAAGAAATGTATATTTACATTGTCATTTTTAATGGGATCGTGGTATTCCATTGTAAGGAGGTACCATAATTGAACTGATCTATAGCTGGACAAAACGTTGCTTTCCAGTGTATTGTAAACAGTGTTGTAGTTGGCATTTACGTGCGAACATGTAACTAATTTGCTCGATTACAAAGGTTATACCAATTTAAATGTTCAATAGCAATGCTTAGTGCCTTTCGCACACCCTCCTCAACACTAAGTATTGTTATTACGTGTGTTTTGCCACTTGTAGCCATGGTTTAAAGCTGCATTTCTCTGATAACCAGGGATATTTATTTTTCATTTATTTTTTCATTGTACAGAGAGTTATTGAGGGCCACCTCCATGTTATTTGCAAAATGAACATACTCCAGCATTAGCACCACATTGTACCTTGGTGATACACTTAAAATGTGGTAGGACAAATCTCTTCTCACTTATTCTTTAAAATATCTTCTATGCATTTAAAATATCTATAAGCATTTTTTGTGCTAGATAAATATTAGAGTTATTTTGTCAAATACCTTTAAAAGTCTTATTTTGTTATTTGGAGTGCCTGAAATTTACAGATTTAGAAAGGAATAAATCTTTATTATATTGGGTTTTCTCACTCCAAAGCATGCCATGGGTTTCCTTGCAAGTTTTAAAAAATGTCTCTTAAAAAACCCCTCAAATATGACCATCCAAAGACGTACACTATTGACATCTGTCCCAGTACCTTATCAGATTTTTGAAAGCATACACATTGACATAAATATATATTTATGAGGTGCACACACTGTTTTATAAACTAAAATAACTCAATAACATATTGTGAGCATCTTTCCATTTTCGTAAAACAATTCTACATCATCATTTTATAAACGGCTGTGGTAGTATTCCTTTGTATGGATGTATCATTTAACGAGTTCCTTGTTGACATTTAGTTTGTTTCAAAATTTTAATAAAACAATCAAGAATGAACACTTTTGCACAAATATCTTCATATCTTGTTATCTTTTTAGAGTAAATTCCTGTATTTGGAAAGTTTGGGTCATAAGGTGCATGTATTTTTATTTTTGTTTACTTTTATTTATTTTTAAGTTTTATTTATTTATTTTGAGAGAGTATGCATAAGAGCAGAGGAGGAGCAGAGAGAGAGGGAAAGAGAGAATCCCAAGCAAGCTCTGAACTGCCAGTGCAGAGCCCAACCTGGAGCTCAAACCCATGAACCATGAGATTAGGACCGAAGCCGAAATCAAGAATTGGATGCTTAATGGACTGAGTCGCCCAGGCACCGCCCCCCCCCCCCCGCCCCCGTTAAGATACATGTATTTTTAGATAAATAACCAAGCTGAACTTCAGAAAGTTTGTATCAGATTGTCTTCTGGCTGCAGCATACAAGAATGGTTATGTAAATCCAAACGGAAACTAGGAAAATAATTCCATTTGCAATTGCATCCAAAAGAATAAAATACTTAGCAATAAATTTTACCAAGGAGGTGAAATATTTGTACACTGAAAAATACAAAATATTGTTGAAAGAACTAAAAGCCTACCTAAATAAATCAACAGACATTCTGTGTTCATGAATTGGCCGATGTAACATTACCTAAACATTATCTGATTCAGTGCAAAACCCTATCAGAATTCCAAAGGAATTTTTTCAGGAATGGAAAAGCCAATCCTCATTCTCATAGAGAATTTCAAGGCCCCCCCCCCCCAAAAAACCAAAACAATCTTGAAAAAGAACAAAGTTGGAGGATTCACACTTCTTATCCATAAAGATAAATCGAAACAGTGTGGCACTGGCATAAAGATAGACATATAGACCATTGGAATAGAATGGAGAGTTTAGAAATAAACCCATATATCTAGAGCCGGTTGATTTCTGGCAAGGTTGCCAAGTCCATTCAATGGGAAGGAAATCTTCATCTTTAACAAATGATTCTGGGACAACTGATAACCACACGCAGAAGAATGAGGTTGGGTCACAAACTCATATCAGAGGAAAAAAAAATAATTTAAAATGAGTCAACAACCTAAATGTAAAAATTAAACCTGTAAAACTCTTAGAAGAAAACATAGGGATAAATCTTTGTGATCTTGGGTTTAGCGATGGACTTTTTGATACGATACCAAAAACACAAGTAACTAAAGAAAAACAATAGATAAACTGGACTCTGTCAGAATGAAAAACTTTTACATCAAAGGACGTTATAAAGAAAGTGGGGGCACCTGGGTGGCTCAGTGGGTTAAGTGTCCAGCTCTTGATTTTGGCTCAGGTCTGGATCTCACGGTTTGTGGGTTTGAACCTCACGTCAGGCTCTGCGCTGACAGTGTGGAGCCTGCTTGGGATTCTCTCTCTCTCTCTCTCTCTCTCTCTCTCTCTCTCTCTCTCTCTCTGCCCCTCCCTCGTTCCTGCTGTCTCCATCTCTCTCAAAATAAACTTTAAAAAATTAAAAAGATTAATTTTATGTTATATGAATTTTACCTCAATTATTTTTTTTAAAGACAATGAAACAGATAATGCAACATGTAACTTGTGATCAGGCATAAAAGGGAACCTCATAGACTGGAGCTGGCGTTCACTGTGACCTCCTTGCTTCCAGAATGGTGGTCACGTGACCCAAGAAAGAACCAGGAAAAGAGCAGCACACCAGGGGTTACCTGGCATTGGAAAACCAGGTCCCACAATGGCAGTGACTTGAGCCTGCTATTTTCTGCCAATAAAGGGACTATATACATTTGCTTTTGGGGAAAAAGAGGATGTTCATGTATCCTGTGTCTTTGCCTATGCCCTGGACATGGTGAATCTTTCAAAAGAGATGAAAAGGAGGTAGGAAGTGGGAATCCTGGGGCTATGTGAGCAGGGATATTCTAGACAAAGGAGCATGTGCAAAGGCCCTGAGGCAGGAGCATGTTTGACCTGTTTGGGGGCAGTGAAGGGAGGCTAGGCTGGCTGGGGCAGAGCTCAGGAGAAGGAGAGGCAGAAGGTCACAGTGCCCTGACTGGGTAGAACCTCATGGCCACTGTGAAGACTGGCATTTACTTAGTGAAAAGGAAAGCCAGCCAAGAGTTTGAGCTGAAGAATGACGTGACCTGATCTCATGATCTTACTTAGGTTTTAACAGGTGTGCAGTGATAGAGAATGGAATGTAGATGACTATGTAAATGACTGATGAGTCACAAGTATGATGAGAGTCCAGGGTGTTTAGAGAGTGTAAGACAGGAGACCCTGACTTGGTCTGGGGGGACAGGAGGCCTCATTTAGGGCTCCGGTAGCATTTGGGCCTTAGGGTAAATGGAGGGCACTGGGGGGATCGAACAAGGGGTGGGGATTTTGGCCATGACTGTAAGTAGATAAAATGGTGGTGACACTCCCTGCTGGGGGATGCTTTGGGAGATTTTCTCAGGTGGGAGCCTGAAGCATTCAGCTGGCCATGGGCCTGGAGCAGGCTCACCGTGCTTGTCTGGCCTCGTGGGAGGAGAGGGCGGAAGGCAGGCTGGCAAGCCTCAGGGCACGGCAGGACCTGCTCGCTTCACCGTCACTTGTGAGATATGTCAGGCATCCGAGGCCTCCCATGGCTCTAATTGAAATCCTCTCTGTCACTGATATGTCAGGGGAGAGCTGGCTCTGTCCCTACATGAAGTCCTGGATGGAAGCCTGATGGCCCAGGTAGGAGGTGCTCTGGCAGTTTAAACACTCACTGCAGACGGAACTGGTCGTGACCTCCATGGCATCCTGGGTCTTCTGGCTGGGCCAGTGCATCCAGGAGAGTCTGTGGTCCTAGGTCTTAAAGCTGGGGACACACATGTCTGGTAACTGTCCCCCAAACGTGTCCATATCAGTGAGGGTCAGTGGGAAGCAGATGGCATGGTCCAATTCGGTTAATTCAAGGAGGAGTTAATAAAAGGGCTATTTATTAAGAAGTGGGCACGGTGTAGGGAAATCAGATCAGGTAGTGCCATTCTGGGACTAGTCCCCTCCTTAGAGCCAAAGGGAGGGGGCAGGAGGAAGCACTAAGCATCGGAGCCTGGGTGGAGGGAGGCATGAGAGAAAGCTGGGGGGTAGGAGGTGCACCCCTCAGCGAGAGCCAGCCAGATCCAGGAAACCTCGCAGAGGCCTGGAGGCATAAATGTCCTGGCTATACTCTCCTCCTTTCCTCTGACCCCTACTAAGACTCCTCAATGGAGTTCTTGCTTCAGCACGTATACTAAAACTGGGACTCCAGAAACAGAGGTCAAGGGAACCTGTCGATCTAGTCCATACAGGTAGAGAAGTGTAGTAAGTGGACCTGGAAGAACAAATGGAAGATGTCCATCTTCCTCTGGGCTAGGTCCTGCCCTGGACCCAGGGTCCGGTGCTAGATCAGCCACGGTCCCCGTTTCCAAGGAGCTCTCCGGGACATGGCAGTGGGACAGGAGAGACACACAGTGGGATTGGTGCCGTGACAGGGGATAAGCAGATTGCATGGACTTTTAGTTGTTGGGATCATTAAACCAGGAGCAGGGGTGGGGGTGGGGAGGGGATGCTTGGCTGCTCTCCCCAGTTCACTGACGGGAGCGTGTTCACAGAGCTTGTAGAGGTGACGTAGATGTGAGAGTTTGCAGATAATACAGATAACGGTAACCATGCTGCCTCACAGGCGTGTTGAGGTTAGCTGAGACTCTGGTTGGAAACTTCCTAGCACACACTTAGCACCTTGCTAGTGAGCTGCGAACAGTAGTCCCGTTGTTCTCTGGTCTTAGTGAGGTAGTCCAGTTAGTCTACCCAGTTACCAAGCAAGACAGGTGAGTCAGCTGGCATCTCTGCCCAGCTGTGATTCGCGGGGTTACCGTTCGTGAAGTGCTTGCTCCTCGTCATACACACGTTCTCTCTACCACCTCCATGGGGAGGGAGTAGGCAGACAATATTTATTCATTTCCCCTTCCTCTTGTCCTTCCCGTGATGCTTTGAAACCATGCCTGCACATTCTTTAATATTCCTCCTATTGAGGAGGGGGGTTGTCTATGTCCTCTGCCCTTGAATGTGAGCTGTTCTTAGTGACTTACTTGTAACCAGTAGAATGCCATAGAATTGATGCTCCTTCGGTGGCTAGTCTGGGACGTGTTCCCTGAAAGCCAGGCACCAGGGAAGAAGTTCAGTTCCCCCGAGAAGGCTGTGCTGGGGAAGCCACATCTGGGCACTTTGGTCCACAGCCCAGCTGACTGCCAGCGGTAAGGGCCAGCCACGTGAGGGAGCCATCCTGCATGCCCAGCCCAGTTGAGCTTTCAGATGACGGCAGGTCCTGCTGCCACCTGTCTGCAGCCACAGCAGAGAGCCCAGCTGAGCCCTCCCCCAAATCCTGCCCAGTATAGTCACGAGTGAAATAAAGTGGCTGGTTTGGGGTACTAAGCTTTGGAGTACGTTTTATACGCCAACAGCAACTGGAATGCCACTCTGATGCCTCCCTGTGGGGGGAATATTCTTCCCTACCTCACTGACTTTAGACCTGGTCACACGATTAATCTTAGCTATTGGGAAATGAGTGGATGCAATGCACTCCACATTTGACCAAAAGCCTTAAACATGCTCAGGTAATTTGTCCAGCCCTCTTGCACTCCTGTGCCTGGCCATGGGACGATCATGTTCCAGATACCTGCTTCCCTTTATCCTAAAATGAAAGAGACCCAAACTTACCCTAAAGCCTGAAGCAGAGCTGCCCTGCTGGCCTACAGGCCTGTGAGTGAGAATGAAATGCTCGTTGTGGCAAACCTCTGAGATACTCCTGACTCCATATTTATCTCAGCGGCAGCTAAGACAAGACAGGTGGGCAACACTGCTATTCCCATTTCCCAGATGGTGAAACTGAAGCATAGAGAAGTTAAATGAATTGCTCAGATCATAGCTAGAAAGGGACAGAGTCTGCCTAGAAACTCACTTTTAACCATTGTCTCCAGAAAGGCACAGTCACTAGTCATTATTCATGGGCCCACGTGTGTTTCCAGGGTCCCCGCTCAGCCCTTGGCTTGGAGATATGCAGTAACTTCAGTTCCTGGAGGAGCTGAGGACACTATGAAATAAATAGCCAACAAAAGCCTGTTTTCCAGTATCTAAAGCCTCAACCTTGAAACCTCAGCTGTTATCATCTGTTATCCTTCACAGAGCACGGAACAAGCAGCCAGGTGCTTGGAAATCTATAAAAGCCATGCTGCAGCCTGAACACATAAGGAAAGCAGGCAGCTCTCTACTTCATTCTTCCTGCTTGGGTCTCCAAGGTGGGGCATCTTTCAAAGCATTATGAATATTCAGAGTTGGAGTGAAATCCGTTTAATTGTCCATCACTGTGTTTGGCTGTATGCCTGTGTGTATGTATGTGTGTGTATGCATGCTTGTGTGTGTTCCACCACGAAAGAACATAGTTGGGCTAATGAGGCTGGGCTTTGGAGTCAGACAGTCCAGGATTAAACATGATGCTCCCGTTGTGTGACCTTGGATGAGTTTTGCAACCCTTGTGAGTCTTCTTTGTATAAATGGGGGACAGTAAGAGTAAGGAATGGGATTGGTTTCCATGAAGTAATGTATATAAAACACCTACCTTCTTGGAGGGGCTCGGTGAACATTTATATCCTTTTCCCCTCTGGTCATCTCTTATAAACAGTTACTGCAAATTATAGATGGCCCAACTTGAGGACTTTCTGTGAGCTCTGCTAGCATCTGGGGAGCTGTCCCCACTCTAGGGATAGCGCAGGAGAGAGAGAGCTCCTTTGTCAACTGGGCCCTGGGTCCTATAGCCCTGCATCCGTAAGTCTGAAGTCCTCTGCCTAAGCACCAAAAGGCATTGTGGTACATTGCAAAAGGGGCTTAAACTAGGAGATACTTGGGCCTGAGTTGAAACTTTGTCTTTATTATTTATCAGCCAGGTGACTTGGGTAATTACTTAAAGACTCTATGCCTTGTTTATTTTCCTTTCTGTGAAATGGGCATAATATCTGTATCCTGTTTACAAACATATTAGCAGGACTCAGTATGGTGTCCGCCAACTGGTAAGTGTCATGAGGATAGAATGGAGCAACACATCAATACTTGTCCCTGACATAGTAGGCGCTCAGTTAACACTGGCTCCCCTGGTACTACTGTTGGCATGAGGGCAGGACTTTTTAAGGCCGGGAAATCAATAAATTTTAACTGAATCTGAGTCATCACTGTATGGTTGACCCTTGAACAACACAGGCTTGAACTGAGAAGATCTACTTATGTGTGGATTTTTTTTTCAATAAATACAATACTAAATGTATTTTCTCTTCCGTAAGGTTTTTCTTAACATTTTCTTTTCTCTAGCTCCTTTGTTGTGAGAATGTAGTAAGTAATACAACATACAAAATATGTGTTAATTGACCACATGTTTATGTTATCGGTATGTTATGTTCTGGTCAACAGTGACTATTTGTAGTTAAGTTTTGGGAGAGTCAGAAGTTGTATGCAAATATTTGACTGCATGGGGAATCAGTGCCCATAACCCCTACCTTGTTTAAGGATCAACTATAACAGCACACTCTTGGATCTGTTTTGGAGCTCTTTGATTACATTTTGAAGAAGCTTAGGATCCAGAGTCTATAAATTGGCATTTGCAGAGCCTGGCTCTGTCTGCTTTAAGAGACATGATTAGCAACTCCCCTTAGTGCTTCCTATCCTGCATGCTGGCCATACTTGCAACCTGAGGGCATTTGCATATGGTGTTCCTATTGCTGTGGGCACAAAAGTCATCCTCATTGTCAACATTGTCCTCTTCCTCCTCCTCATCAGTGTCATTACTACCACCATCATTCTCATAATGACCACCATCAATACCGTGATCATCAAGATCACCCCCATAATCACCACCAACACCCCCTTCATCATCATCATCCCCAGCAGCATCACTCCAATCAGCATCACACGGCTAAGGCAACTGTTACTGGTACTCCCACCATTTATGGAGCCCTTGCTCTGTACTGTACTCGCTACAGTCTTATTAACTCTTTGTAACAAATCTCTAAGGTAAATACAATTACTATCCCCATTTTCCATATGAAGCAACCAAGACATGCAAGGGTGAAATAATGTGCCCAAATGAACTGCTGGTGAGGACGGGATTCAAATCCAGAGGAGATCGCCCCTAGGCTGACTCTTTTAACTAATACACGAAGCTGTTCCTCACCATTCACCTCATAATCCACCTTTCAGATCTCAGCTCAAATATCCCATCCTTGGAAGTCTTCCTTGACTGCCTCCATCACCACTGTCAGCACACAGAGCCCCCTTGAAGCTTTCTTTCTAGTGCTTATCACGATTTGTAATTTTACATTTACTTGTGTAATTGTTTGATTAATAGCTGTCTCTTCCAGTTTCCATGAGGGCAGGGACATTAGGGACTGGGTTTCTTTTGTGTGCCATCTCGTACCTTGTGCCTAGAGTGGAGACTGGCTCAGAGTAAGTAGTCTGCAGTATTGTGGAATTAATTAATTAATCAATGCTGCCTGTATCCTCAGCCCAGCTACGGTCCTGCTGCTTGGTTCTCTGATTTTTGCAGGTTGCTTTCTTTCCTAATTTGCCTTCTGGTGGGCTCTCTGGGTTCTAGCAGAAGCAAGAGTCATCCTCCTTGGGTCACCGTTAGCCAGGGAGGCTCTCCAAAACTGGCTCAGAAACAGGTCATTGAGAGTGGACAGTTTGGGGTGAGGAGAACCAGGAGGCAGGCCTTTGTAGAAAGAAAGGCTTGGCAAAGAGGCCATGGATAAATGACCCTCAACAACAGTGGTGGCAGTGGGGACCAGAGTCAAGGGCAAAGCTAAGAAGTGTTATAAGGCAGAAATGGCTGGGCCTGGTGTCTGGATATGGGGAGCAGATGGCCGTGAGGAGTCATCGGGTGCTCTCAGATTTCAACTCTGGAGGAGGAATCAAGCTTGGTGACATCGACAGCCTTGATGGATACCCCAGTGTTGTCTCCCGACACACAGTGGGCTCCTTTATGTGTCTTGTTTTCACATATGCTCTTTCTTCTGCCTGGGCTGCCCTCTCCTTCCCTTCTCCACTTGGAAGACCTCTACTTACCTTTCAAGGCTCAGCTCAAAGGACTTTCCTGCCGTCCGTAGCAGAAGTTGTTGCTGGCTCTGCTGCCACATTTTGGTCAGATCTTTCCTAAACCACGTGCCATACTGGGTTGTCCTCACATATTTATGTGCCCATATGTCCCATTAGCTAGGAGCGCTTTAGGAGCAGGCTTTGCAATGTCCTTCTCCTTACCCTTCAGCCTGGACCTTCCCTCCCTCTCACTTTCCTTTCCTCCTACAGATCTATGCAAGTCCTGTAATGCTACAGTGTGACACGTGCTCTATTAATGACCAGACCCACAACAATGAGAGACAGGGACAGGGGAACGGGGCAGGTGGATGATGGCAATTTTAGCTGAGGTCAGGGCCTGCAGGAAGAGGAGTGTGGAGTCCACAAGAGAGCAAACACCCCTTCCTGCTTGTGGTGAGACGAGGGCTTCTGCCTGGATCTTTTGATATAAACCATTTGATTTCCTGACACACTGAAGTTTGCCCTGTCTGAGGCTGGATTCAGGTCACCCATCACTCTGGTGGTGCAAGCAGACGGGAAAGTGGGTTTAAGAATAAAAGCACCCCTCCCTGTGGGTTTCTTGTTCTAAACTATGTTATCTGTAGCCAAAATGAGATCGGCAGCGGAAGGTATGTAGCTGACCGCCCCCCTCCCATCCCACACTCAGTCCTGTGCTGCAAACGTTCTCTGAGTGGAGGAATCTATGGGGAGGTTGTTGCCAAACCCATGCATCTGCTCACGTGATCACCCTGGTGCTGCGGCTCAGGTGGACTTTTGGCATCGAGCTTGGTGATGGAAACGGGGGGCCTTCACATAGTCTGCAAAATGCTGCCTGATTTCAGCCCTGGGCTCTTTGATCATCTTGCCTCTTGGGACTCAGTGCTGGCACCCTGGGCACAGGCCCACTGGCCACCCAGCAACTTTCTTTACTTCCGGTTCTTATTTGCTCTTGGAGAAAGCGCTCAACCTCTGGGTGCCTCGTGTTCCTCCGCTGTTCAGCGTGGAGGGCGGTGATGCATGCCTCGCGAGATTGTGGTGAGTGTTCGGACTACCTGGAGAGGTGCCCATCACACAAGTGTCACAACAGCACTGGCAACCACTGCTACTCCACCACCGTGGTAGTGTGGCCGCCATGGTCACCTTTGACACGGGGTCCTGACGTTGTTCTTCCAGTGAACTAGATCTTGGCGAGCCTGGCACCTCCTTGTTCACGTGTTACTCCAATGTCGTGTTCTCAGAGAGGTCCTCTCTGACCCCCCAAACCCAAAGTAGTAGCCTCACTCTGCCACTCTCAAAACTGTCTATCCATTATGACATGGCTCTGTCTACACCACCCACTGCACTCTACCTTTGGATTGTGTGCTTGTTCATACTGCCTCCCCCATCCTGGAGTGGAAGCGTCTGTGCCTCCTTACCATGGTCTCCCAAGTGTTTGGCACAGCACCATGCACCCGGAAGGGGCTCAGTAATAATCCTATTATTCTTTTTTTTTTTTTTTTTAAGTTTACTTATTTGAGAGAGGGGGGGTGGGGAGAGAGAATCCCAAGCAGGCTCCATGCTGACAATTCAGAGCCGGACCCAGGGCTCAATCCCACAAACCGTGATATCGTGATCGGAGCCGAAATCAAGAGTCGGACGCTTGACCGACTGAGCCACCCAGGCTCCCCAATAATAATATTAGTGTTCGTTGAATGTCTTCATCTGACATCTGTGTTGTCAGATGTTGTCAGCGTGGCTCCAGCTGAGTCCCACAGGAGGGAGAAATGGAGACTGGGTGAAATTGTGTTTTCATGTTCACTGCACTGCTTCCCCTCTACCTCTTGGTGGAGCCCTTGTAGCATCCTTCCAGTGCACCTAATCCTCTTACTGTCAGGACAGGACTGGAAATACATCATACTAAAGTGTGAATGATTGATAGAGACAAAACACCTCCTTCTCCTAAGAGAGCAAAGCCTGACGTAATTCTGCTTCCCCTCCTTCCAGGGAAAGATGTGAAGATGGTGCAGGGCTGAGAGGGCGACGGTGCTGATACCAGTTCCTCTGCTGAGCTGTGTGATCCCCAACAAGCCACTTAACCCTTCTGAGCCCTCGTGTCCTTCTTTTTAAAACACGCTGGCTCCCACACAGCGTTGTTGTGAGTGTCACATGCAATCCCTGTATCTGAAAATGCCTTGTCTCTTATAAAACACTCCCTGAATAAGCTGTTGTCATTGCCTATCATCACAGAAAACAAGGAATGATTGAAGTGAGGGACAAGTTGACTAGAAACTAGCAATATGCCTCAGGGATTCCTTGTCTCCCTGTCTCTTTATTCACCACTCAATGCTAACAACTGCCTTGGACGTGACCCCAGGGCATCCGCTTCTGGCTCCTCAGATCCTGTCCTTTGCCCTCACTCAGCAGGGCTTTGGCGAGGATCCCCAGGTCCCACATATTTAGGGAGACAAGGGATGTTGAGAGATTCAGCCGTGCAGAATCTTAAGGTCAAGTCTCTCTTTAGTCCTGAGAGCCTCTTTGTAGGCACTGGAGTCCACCCAGCCTTTCTTCTGCCCACCTGACTCCTCCCTGGGTTCCCAAGAAGCCGACATTCCTTTTCTAGTTCTTCTCCTTGCTGTCCTGGTCAAGCTCCTGAGTGTCCCTCATCCCCAGTCTAAAGTCTCTGCTGGTTGTGAACATCTACTGAAATTGTGGAAAGGCACAGAACAGACCAGGGACATGCAGAGTTGGGCCATGCTTTCTGACAAAGGCAGTATTACATGCGTTTGGGAGGATGTGTCCTGGAGCCTGATGCCTGGGTCTCCATCCTGGCTCTGGTGTTCTCTAGCTCTGTGACCTTGAACAAGCTACTTCCCCTTCACCTGCAAAATGAAGGCGATTTTTATGAGGATTAAAAAGGATTTATTCATACAAAGCATTTAGAATGCTACCTACCTAACAGAGAGTGTTTGTACTTAACACTGTAAGTACAAACAAACAGTGAATGTTGGTTTTAAAAATTATTAATAAGGGCTCATTAATTATTAACAAGTCAACTGCTTCCTTATTGGCAATCTCTACTCAAAGGTGAGCTCACATTTGAGGTGGGCGGTCCATATAAGTTCCCTTTCTCCCTAAACCGTTCCTGAGAGAGGTGTGCACCTGAGAACGTGTGGTACTAATTCTTTATTCCTTCCTATAACCATGCCCTTTGCCAGGCAACTTTGTGGCTGCTCAACTAATGGCAGATGCAGGACCCTGCCCTTTGATATGGGACTCAGACATGTGACTCAGGGGAAGAAGTGGGCAGAAGCAGACCACTTCATATTGTGGTAGTTCTAAGCCTAGGTTATAAGGTGCCTTTGGTGTTTTGCTTGCTATCTTGTGCCTCTGTCATCATCATGGAAAGAACACATCTGGCTAGCCAGCTGGTCAGAGGAGGCTGAAAGACAATGGAAACAGTGAGAACAGAACTACACCTGACCCTCAGCCTAGAGCTACCCATCTATGCCTTTCCTAGCTCAGCCAAGCCAGGCCAAGATCAGCAGATACCCCAGCCAACCCACAGGTGCACAAAAAAAATAACTGCTTATTGTTGAATGCTACTGAGATTTGTGGTTGTTTGTTAAGTGACAATAGCTGATAGATACACTGGAAAGTGGTGAAGAATCACCATGTTATTATTGACTACTCTTGGCTCTCCAAACCCAAAGGAGAAAAGGCTGATGAGCTGGGCTGGACCATGTCAGATTGAAGTGGGCTCTCACTGCTGTCCTTGTCCCCACTGTGTCCAAATATGAGCCTTAGGTCTCCGTGTGCAGGGTTGCATGTAGGAAAGTGGCCGGAAGAGACCAGGAGGCGGTCGGACATGTTCTGGCAGAGCCAGCTCTGCCTGAGCAGAGTACCTTGCTGCTTAAGATGCATGAAAAAGAGAGAGAGAGAGAAGAGGCAGCCAGCCAGGTCTGCTCTGAAAGATGGCTCCTGGATGGCTAGCTGTTCCTGCTGCTGGGTAGAAGAGAAAGAAAAGAGAAAATACAACACCCATTGGAAAGTGAGGTGACACCCCCACCAGGCAGTGTCCTAGAGCGTAGCCCCTGTGGGTGAGCCAAGCCAGGGAAGGGAAGGGGAAGGCTAGGCTTTCGTGTATTTATTCCCCTGTCCCCACCTCTCTTTATAGCATACTGTATTCACCTATTTTAGTACTTGTCTTTACCTGAAATTATGTATTTGTTGGTTTACTTGCTTGTCTCTGTTTCCCATTACCAGAGTGTGAGCTACATGAAGGCAGTGACCTGATTTATTTTTCCATGGCTGTATACCCTTTGCCTGAAATAGTAGCTGGCACAGGGTAGGTGATGAATGAATGTTTGCTGGATGGATGGATGGATGGATGAATTCATGTAATGGCCTATGCTGTAACAGGTCAGCCTGGTCACTGTTTGCTCCTTGGCCCTTTATCTTCTCCTAGCATGTCCTTGCCCATGGTTGCAGGAACTAGAAGACCTTAATCAGGAGGCCCATTCTTTGACTCAGAAATTGTTCCCGTCCTAGACACGCCTGGGGTCTGGTACCTGCTCTCTGTCTGCCCCTCTGAACCCTGTCTTGTTTGGTTCCACACCTGGATCACTTCATCTTGGTGATCTGATTTGGACTTTGCTCCCTTCTGGCCCTCCTCCACTTTTGGTTCTGCTGTCTTGAGAGCTAACCCAGAGCACAGCACTTCTGTCACAGCCAGGCTCCAGGACATGGGCCTCTGGGCAAAGTGTCTCATGCCCTCCTTGCTTGCCGGGTAGGGATATTGGCAATCTGCTTCCTTGGATACACCCATTGCAGAGATACGTCAGCATGCATGATGACAGTTCTTACAGTCTAGCCTCTTAAAAGTCTTCGCCAACTTATTTTTATTGTGTTAGCTTATTCTGTTCCCATTTGCTCCTGTAGTGATTCATGCAAATGCAGCTACTTCTATGCAAATGGACTCTGCTAAAACCGTTTGCAGAGATGCCTCTGTGAGCTGCCCAGGAACGCTGTCTTTCAGTGCTCCAGGAAGGACTGCTTGGCTCCAGGGTGCAGAACAAAACCAAAAAGTTTCCAGGTGGAGTGTTGGCTGAATTCCACGGCTGCTGCTTGTGTTCAGTCGACATCCTTCACCCGCAGCTGCTGAGGGAGGCTGGGATCCATCCTTTGCAATTTGACTCCTTCAAGCTCACATACATTTGAGTTACACTTTGTAATTACTGCCTTTGACTTATTATTCTCAGCCTCTGGTTTCCTTTTGATTTATGGTTGGAGCCCCCAGGTCCCTCATCAGAGGCACCGCATACTTGCTCATTACCACATCTACGTATATTTGGCCAGAGTCACTGGCACATTCTCACATGGGCATTTACTTGCAAACAATTCTCCTAGCTCACTGAGCCCTGAAGCTCACTAAATACGTGCAAGGGAGAATAATAATAATGCTAATCACTAATAATATTTGATCTCTACCAGGCACTGTGTGAACCATTTACTATATTCATTTCTCATAGCATTCCGTTAAGGGATGCACCATTCTTGTACCCATTCTGCTGAGGAGGAAACTGAGGCAGGGAGAGGTTCAGTCACTTGTTCTGGATCACACAGCTGGTGGAAATGGAGCCAGGATTTGAATCTAGGTCAAAACCTCTGCTTATAACCACTGTGTCCTCTGAAGGCAGCAAGGGTGGGAGGAGGAATCTTGAAGGGAGCTGAATCTTGAAGACAGTTGAACCTGTAACCACAGAGTGAGCCCTGAGCCCCTGGAAGGGGATCTTGGCAGGCAGGTCTTATCTAAGGGGACTCATGACTGCCTGGTTCTGAAACCTGGACCCTACAACTGCTGCATCTGTTTCACTCTGGATCTTTCTGTGACTTTTGCCTCTCCTTGGGACTGAGAGGGTGGATTTCTTCTGTATGCTCCTCTATATGTGCTCTCTACCCCTTCCTACCCAGCTCTGTGCCTGGGAGGCTGACCTGTGTGGACTGCATCATCAGGCCTCCAGGTTCTGGTAACTGCTCTCTCCCCTTGTTCCTTCCAGTCTAGGGTGGGTGCGAGCAGCCTGTTCCTATCCCCAGGGTTCTGCACTCTTCTTTGTGGTTTCCGGACACCCTGCCCACACCTTTGTAAATGTCTCTTTACTCAAGTGTCCTTAAATTATCCAGTTGGAGCCTGCCATCTCATTCCCATCAGGACACTTACTGATATCCCTGGGCTTCAGTTCGAGCCATTTCTGATCTTTAGCTAACCAGCTATGGGCAGACCCCATGACTCTACTCCTACCTTAACCATTCACTCTGGTGTGCCTTCCTTGTTCTTGGGCATGCATTGTACTGTGGAAACAATGCTTTTCAGGTCAGGTCAACAGTTTTCCGGTCCGTGTTGGATTCAAAGCCTGGTACTGACACTCACTGTAGGGCTTCAGGCAAGTTACTTAACTTACCCATGCTGTGAAATGGGGGACAACATGACTTCACCGTTTTTTTTTTGTTTTTTTTTTTATGAAAATCAAACAGCACAATGTAGATCAAGCCTTTCGCTCAGGGTCTGGCACATATATACATTGGCTCCCCTGGTCTTTCCCTTTCTTGAGCTCTGACTCTGTGTTGGGCTCAGCCTCTTGTCCTTCTGTTGGACAGCTGGCTTTGGTTCTGTCCTGAGGCCTGGAAGGTAGAGCTACAGAGAGGAAAGAAACAACTCCTAGCTCCCCAGAGAAGGGAGATGTGGTGAGGGACTGAGAGAAGGGAAAAGAGACAATTTGAGGGTTTGAAACAGTGACACATGGAGAAGCATGAATAATTGCAGAAAGCAAGCAAGGGGAGGGTTAAGCAATGCTGGTCTTCATATACACCTCTATTTATTAGCCAGAAGTGCTAAAAGCTGACATTTCTGATATTCTCAGCTAGAGGAAAGTTCCAACATAATATCCTGGTCCAATGGCCTGATGTCCATGGCTCCCACTAAAACCGATAAAGGAAGCTCTGCCTTATCTCCCTCCCAGCCTTCCCCCATGCCCCAGCAGACCTTTGTCTCCACCATGGAAAGACCTCTAACTCTCTGTTTGGATTGAAATTTGGCTGCATTGGCTTCTAGCCTGTGGGATCTCCGAAGGGTCTTGACCACTCCAAACATCATTTCTCTCATTCTCACTATGGGGGTAATTATAATTATCCATTCATGCAGGAGTGCTGATGATTGAATCAGGAGCAGGTGAATGTGGAAGACATGGGTCTAATACAGAGCCAGAGAAGCATTCTACCCTGAGCCTGTGCTTATTTCTACTTCTTTGTCCTCTCCCTGTAGCAGAGCAGGTGCCCCTTTTCATTTCAGGGGAAACCTGAACATTTATTGTCTTGTGTTTCTTAAAACACATGAAAAACCTCTTGATTTTTATTATCCTTCTACAGCTTGAGGATGATGTACCTCTATCTCGTCTCCTCACTCATCAGGTGTGCATTTTTGTCCAGTTGTCACTTTCAAGGATGCTCCCTGGTTCCCTGCAGCCTTGTCGCCCCTCAGCTTGGGCTCAAAGTATGGTTATTCTGACTCCTACAAGGACCTCCGTTTCATTTTATGAATTTTCTTGGGTCCTTCTACCTTCTTATGTACCTTGCCCTTCAAAAGGATTTTGACTTGGGACTTAGACTTCACACTTGATCTGGGGACAGACCAGATATTGGGAACAACAGCTGGAGATGATGAAAGACCGTGTGGGAGGGCTAAGATTGATTTTTATCTATACCTTTTATTATTTACCACTTATTTTCCTTACTTTGCAATATGAAAAGAGAATGGCCCTTCATGCACCGAGGGCTTGTAGTTTTCACTGGTGAGGCACATGATGACTTCATGGGTGTGTGGTCTGATGTGTTCTTTTTTGCAAGCAGGGGTGAGTGGAGGCGTTTCGAGCTTGCCCTCCAGAATTGGGCGTGACTCCTAAAGTGCTCCTCTGGTCAGCAATCTGTCCTGCTCTGTCAACTTCATGTTTTAATTGTATTTGAATTAAGCTTTTAAATCTCAAAGATATAATTAGTTACATTCCATTTCAACCATGATGATTCACACCTGCTGATGTGATTCTTGGCCATCAGGTGAACCAGTCTTGCCCGTCCCTGACTGCCTGTTCCCATCACCTGTGCTACTTTGAACAAACACAGATGCCAGGGCCCCCACTGCCTGGGGCTTTTTATCCATTCGGTCTGTTGTGAGCCTGGGAATCTGAATGTTTATCAAATGCCACAGGGGATTCTGATGTGTCACCAAGATTGAGTTGGACAGTGGAGGGGTGAAGTGGGTGAGTTGTTAGTTACTACCCTACAGTTTTATTGCTGTTCTACTTGGAATATTTTGTATTTAACAAGACAATAAGGCAGGTCCTATTCAAGGCAGCATTTAGCTTGAGGCTGATGTTGGGTATTTAGAAAATAAAGAACAAGAGACATCTGGTCCAGGCACACGTTTCTTGTCTCAAAGCAGTGTGATCTTGGGCAATCCACTTTCCTTCTCTGGGCCTCAGCTTTCCAATCTATAAAGTGGGAGGGCTGAATGAAATACTTTCTGTGGGTCATCTAGTGTTGGCATTCATTGATGCTGAGACTCTGTAGGGAAGATACTTCATTGTTAGATGGTGGAAGCCCAGTCCCTTCCTGCTACCCCAATGGGAAACAGACACCAGTAAGAGGAGGGAGAGGAGGTGTCTGGGGAGTTGTGGAGGAGTCGGGGCTGCAGAATTAGCCTTGGGGTTACTTTGGGATTGACCCATGGCTCTCAAATTTGTACTCCTTGCCTTTTGATAAGCTTCAAATGTCTTTGTGGGCACTTGATTCTTATGGGATGAGAGCACTGGGAATTCGAAATGTGGATAGAGTGGACAGTTGGCTTTGGGAGAAGAGGGTCCTCTCTCCTTAGATGAGATGATCCAGCATATAAGTCAATAGAAGACAGAGTCCAGAGACCTGAGAACTAAATCATGGTTTGTATACTTTAATGCTGTGCATAAAAAAATTATTACTCTATTATTAAATCCCCGCCCCCCTGCTGCTATATTAACTGGCTCAAGTTTTGGCCCCAGTTCCACCACTAATTGGCTGGGTGATCTCAGACAAGCCAAGCTCCTTCTCTGAGACACGATTGTTTCCTTTGCAAGGTAGGACAGTAGAACTGCATGATCATGTAAAGGCTTTTCCTGCCTTCATCCGATAAGTGTGATCAAAACGTTGAAATTAATAGTTGAACAGCCAGTAATCCGAGGCTCACCTTTCAAAAAGAAAAGGGCCAGCTGGAAAATGGCATAATTAGAAGAGAGAAAGAAGTCTCTCTCAAGAGGCTGCTGTTTCACAAAAAGTCAGCCTGTCTGTGATAGTCTAAGCAGCATATTATGATGACAGGGAAACACAGTGGCTGTGCCGAAAGATGAGCAGCGAGTGGTAAGTGGGGGTGTTTGAAATAGAAAAGTCTATTTTAGAAGACATCTAATAAAGCTGGAGGAGGCAGCCCATACAGAGATACTGAGCCGACATCCTGCCACCAAGACTCCAGTCCCGGCTGCTGAGTCCGGGGTCCTGGGACTGTCCTTGGCCCCAGCTTGTGGGGAGGAAGGCAGGGAGCCAAGGCTGCAGGGGGGCCAGGTTTGTCTGAGGAGAGGGGCATGTGGACAGAGGCCCCAGGGAAGGGACAGAGGAGCATGGCACCCTTGCTGTGAGCTCCACAAGATCTGGGCATGGCACTTGGGCGGGGAGGGGCATTTCTCCAGGCTTGTACGGGGGCTACACGGGTGCTAGGAAGCAGCGAAAGCCCAGCAGCTAAGCGCAGAGACCCTGGAGCCAGACTGCCTGGGTTTGAATTCCAGCTCTTAATAGCTGGGAGACCTTAAGCAAGTCACTTATCCTCTCTGTGTTTCCTTGTTTGTGAAATTGAATAATACTAGCTAATCATTGGGTTGTAGTGAACATGAGTTCATATTTGTAAAGCCCGTGGAACAGAGCCTGGCTGCACAGTACCTATGAATATATGTATGTATGTGTATAGTATATATGGAGAAAGAGAATGAACGTATGTCAGTTAATGTATGTTAGAAATGTGTGTTAGAATGGTGGCTGGATGGGGCGCCTGGGTGGCTCAGTCGGTTAAGTGTCCAGCTTCGGCTCAGGTCATGATCTCATGGTTCGTGGGTTCAAGCCCCACATTGGGCTCTGTGCTCTCAGCTTGGAGCCTGGATTCTGATTCAGATTCTGTGTCTCTGTCTCTCTCCGCCCCTCCCCCATTTGCACTCTATCTCTCGCTCAAAAATAAACATTTAACAATTAAAAAATAAAAAAAGAATGGTACCTGGAACACAGTATACATTGAATCAATGCTTTGGTTGTTATGATACCCAGGCGCTGTCCCTAATTCATGCATTCATTTGTTCATTCATTTATTCAGTCTTCTAGCAGACATTGGCAGAGGGATGCTCCAGACATTATATGTAAATACTGGTGGAGTGATGCCCCAAACATTACACATATAAATATGGGATATACATGTATGTGTGTTATAAATGCATATATGTCATAAATTTATATATAAAAATATAATGTGTGTATGTAAATAAATAAATGTGGTCTATGAGATAAGTCTCACCTGCTTCTTGGGCTGAGGGCTGAAGCGAAATCACTGCCTTTGGTTTTCAGTTAAATAAGTCACTTTGAAAGCCAGCCTGTGCCAACACCCCCAGTACCCCAGCAGCCTCTCTCTGGTCTCCTCTGAGTATTGGGAAGATCTGTGGAGCCCCAGGCTTATATCCCTTCTACCCAATGAACATCTCTACTGGAATATCCGCAGGTAACTCTACTGGTCACACCCCCCACACCCCCACCCCTCACCCCTCACCCCTCACCCCTGGCCCAGTGCTGCTGGCCTTTTCCTTGGTTCCTTGTCTCCATGAACACCACTACCGTCCTCCTAAGAACACAAGCCAGCAGCCCTCCTCCCTCCCTCTCCCTTGCCCTGCATCTCCTTCCTTGACAAGTCATGTCTGTTGTCACCTGGTTCCTGTCTCTACCTCCAGCAGCCTGGTGCATTACTGACCTTCTGCTGATGTCTGCTGGAAGACTGAATGAATGAATGAATGACGATCTGTGCCTGGGTATCATAATAATGGTGACAGCTGAGCACTGACTGCGTGCATAGTATGTTTCAGGGAGTGTTTTAACTGCCTGCCCGGGATTAACCCTGTGGTCCTCATAGTACCCACCCACCGCGTATTTGTTGAATGAGTGCATTGCATGCATACGGAAATCAGATTCTGGTGGAGCAGCTGGTTGTCCCTCAATCCACAGGGCAATGGAAACTTTCCAGTACATTCCAAGCTTCTAGCAAGAGCATCTGCATCCCCTCCAAAGTCAGTGGTACTTCTTAACCTCACAAAGCCGTCTCAGAGCCAGGTCCTACGGTGCTGCGTCTGGCCTGGTGCCGCGCAGTTTCTGGGCCGTTTCTCCCCCCTGCCTGGAAGATACAGAAGCCGTCACTTCCCTGAGCCCCCTAATAGCTGGGCCTTATTTTCCCTGCCACCCCAGGGGCCCTTGCTCACCACGAGCTCACTCCTGTGAGCTCTGCACAACGCATTGTAAAAGGCAAATGGTAATTAGAAGGAATGCTTCAGCAGGGGAACTTGTGTGCAAAAATACTTAAGCGAAGCAGTAGAGATTGCTGTCAGTGTTAGACACACACCCATCCAGCCGTCCTCCTTTTGAAAGGAAGGGGTGAGAAGATACACAGGGTGTGTTGTGCATCTGTGGGCTTGGGGTCAGGCTGGTTGCCCTAGGGGACTGACAACATTGGCTGTGTTCCATTTGGCATCTCAGCAGTCTGGGACCAAAAGCCCAGCCCAACTAGATGGAGTTTAACATAATTACTCCACATCAGGACCTCCAGTTGTACTCTGAACAAGTGTACAAGGAGGAGATTGGGGAGCACACGGTAACAGTCCATGCAAGGACATCTTAGCTCCTGCTTACTTCCCCGTAGCATGCATTACCATTGAAAGCTGTGCTGTTGTTTATCTGTGTGTTTATTGCTTTGTCCCCAGTTGGACTGGGAAGTCCATGGGTATAAGGATTTTGTCAGTCTGGTTTGCCTCTGTACTAGTGTGTTCAGAGCTTGGCACATCATGAGCCCTCTAGAACATTCCATGAGGGAAGATTCTTTGCTCATTTGCAGAATCCCAAGTGTCCTAAAAACTGCCTGGTGTATAGTTGGGCTTCTAGAACACAAGCTCTGAGAGCAGGGACTTTGTATCTCTGTTGTTGTACCTTCGGTGTTAACATTCTGGTGGGTGCTCTAGAATGGGTGTCAGGAACTTTCTGCAAAGGGATGGTTGGTCAGGAACTTTCTGTAAAGAGACAGATAGTAAGCATTTTCAGCTTTGTGGGCCATACAATCTCAGTCACAGCCACTCAATTCTGATGTTGTAATGTGAGAACAGACCGTTTGTAAACTAACAAATGAGCATGGCTCTGTTCCAATAAAACTTTATTTATAAGAACAGGAAGCAGGCCGGATTAGGAGTAGCTTGCTGACTCCTGCTCTAGAAGATAAGCTCTGTAAGAGCAAGGTTTAAACAAATTCTATGGACCTATACCCAGCATCTAGAAGAGCGCTTAGCACATGATAAGTAAGCGATAAATAGATAGTGAATGAATAAACGAATGAGGGCATGAAAATGGTTTTGGTCAACAGTTTCCTATGGGCCAGAGAGGAAGCAGATACTAGAAGTCTCCTTTTCTCTGGGCTGGTTGGATCACACTGGAATATCATTCCCAAAGTTGAGAATCTAGCATCCATGAGGAAGACAGGCCTGGGTGGAACAGGGACAAATGACCTTGTCACATAGAGGAGGATGGAAAGGAACTGGAGAGATTGAACCCAGAGAAGAGAAGAGTCAGGGAGGAGACATGGTTTATATATTGAAAGACTTTCATATGAGAGAACAATTAGGTCTCTTTAAGAAACAAGGGGTCTACTTCTAGAACTTTTTGAAAGTTAATAGTAGTCAGACCTGGCTGACCTGAATCAGCCTGGCAAGAGCGGAAGCTCTCAATCTACTGGGAGCATTTGAGGAGGGAAGGGATTCAGATACTGGATGGGGCAGGACTAGATGATGTCAGGTCCCTTGTGGTCTCAAGAGCTGTTCCCACATGGACGTCTGCCACATGGGCCCTTGGGTAACAGACCGTGATTGCCCTTCAGGTAAAACCAGACTCCCCAGCCTGGTACAAGAAGCCCCTCAAGAGTGCCTCCAGGCACCCCCTCCTGCCTCAGCTCCCCCATTCTCATCTGTATTCTGTTCCACTGCCACCAAACACTGGCATTCCCCAAATTGGCCACTTGCCTGCACACAAACAGTCCTGTGTTAAAGTAGGCGCCCCCATAAGGAGAACTTGAGGCAAAGTTTCAAGTGCAAGTAGTTTAAGAGCTGATCCCACCAAGTGCTGGAGAGGGAGTGGTGAAGAGACTGGGAAGGAAAGGTGAATGGTAGAAGGGGTGTCATCCAACCTGCAGTGGCTGGGGTTCAACCTACTGGGGAGGGTCCAGGAGCCAGTGCAGAACATGCCTCAGAGCTATCTCACAGGAAGGGTGAGAGAACTGGGGTATTTACACACTAACCCCCCATCAAATGTTGGTTGAAGGCTACCTTGGGCATATGAAATCAGTGGGGGAGTATGGAGATTGAATGCCTAATGCCTCCTGGCTGGCTACTTTCATGGGCAAAAGTAAGCTTTTGTAGTGGGAGACAGCCCCCAGGCAAAGAACTTCAAGGGTGCTGGTGGGTGGAAGTCTATCACTGATGTAGTTAAGGATTAGGGGCACCCAGCAAAGAGGGCTAAAGCTTCCTTCTGCTTGGAACTCCAACTCCTTCTCTGATTTTGATTGTACTCCATGGTAGCACAGGTTGCTACCTGGGAATCCCTGGAGAGTCCTTGACATGGAAAGATGTGATGAGTCAAGAATGATTAGCTCAGGGTTGAATGAGATTTTGGTTGGGCTAAAGGATTGTTCATGTGGGTGTAACCCTAGTTGCTGGGAAATGGATGGGGTTCGCTCATCTGAGCAACTCGTGTTGTATGTGTGTTGATAGACATTGATAACACGCACTGATCGCCAACGTGTGGGTGTGTGTTCACTGTGCACACAGGCGTCCCTCTCTGGCCACTGAACCACTAGATCTTAGCCATTGCCACTCTGAAACCAATCTCCTACCTCCTTTGGGACCATCAACATGGACTCTTAGGAAGAGATAGTTGACAGCCCCTTCAGACTATATGATTCTGGCTGCTGACCTCGTGGGGCCAGATCATTAGGGCTGGTTGGGCTCCCCTAGACTCAGTCTTCCAGCTTCCTCCCCATTGGCTCCCAGCATGCCTTGGGGCATAGTGACAGAGTAGGGAGGTTAGAAAGTTCTACCCTTTCTGTGTATATCTTTCATTCATTTACTCATGCTATAAATGTTGAGTACCTCCGGTGAAAGAAATACAAACAAAACAGGTGCCAGCCCTGTCTTCATGGAATTCACAGCCTAGGAGGGAAGACAGCTTTCAGTCAAATAACCACACACATTTGTAATTACAAACTCTGTACTAAGTTGGCATGGAAATCTGTAGACTACCTGCTTCTTAACATTTTGGGAAGATGGCCTAGGACTTTAAAAATTCTTCTGTACAGCTTCAGGGTGAAAAGCAATGTATGGTAGTGAGCAAAGGACCCCAGTGAATGTGTTGATCTTCTGGTCTGGTAACTCTAGCTGGTGCATTATTAATAAGCCAACACTCTGTCCCTGCCTCCCAGTTATGAACTGCAGCTTGGGTCAAATGCTGTTAAGCTTGAACCATGAGCCCTGAATGGGATGCTTTGTCGTCTTGTTTAATGAAAGGTTTTAGGAAATAGAGACCTGTTACCAGGGGGCATGCAATTATTTCTGAAATCAAGAGAGCTCACAGATCTTAGGAGGATGCTGGCTGGCAGTGGTGGTGTTGTGGTGTCTGACAGGGGTCTGAGGGGTGGGTGGAGGCCCAGCTCAGCTCCACAGTGGGTAGTGACAACAAGAGGGGTGGGGGAGAGAGAAAGACCTGTTGTTTACCCCCTGCTAGGAAGCCCAATTGAAAACATGAGGGATGGAGCTGCTTCCTGGCTTCCTAACATCATCTGTTGCTTTTTTTTCCCCTGTCACTGTGAATTGCTTTCTGGTTCTCAAGAGCATAATGTAATATCAACCACTTTGACTAGGGCTTTCTCCTTGGGAGGCAGTTAGCACATTAACAAGAGGCAGTGTAAAGCCAGGAACAACAGCATTGACCCCTGAAGTCCATTATGCCCCAGGGGAAACTTCCTCACAGCTGCATTACTGGGGCAGCATCTATACACAGTGACCCCTGGGCAGAGCTCTCCCTTGGACAGATAGAGAATGACCTTGGCAAATGCAGAAGCCATTTGGGTCCATTTGCAGAACATAAATTTGGGCTTGGGAGAAGCAGAATTAAAAATAAAAATACATCAGAAGTCTTACTCAAGTGAAAACAAGTTCAGATATCATTGGAACATGAAAACTGCACAGATTTTGTACTCAACTGTGTGACCTTGGATTTAAGGCAAAAATGTGATCTTGGGCAAGTTTCTTGACATCTCTGGGCCTAGGATTTTTCATATGTAGATGTATTTATTCAACAAATATTTAAGGTGGGAAATAGTGTTTGGGGGTGTGGATAGCTGTAGTTTTAAGGGTCAGGTATGGAGATGGCGTTGGAGCAGAAGAGAGGTGCATGGAACCATGCTTCTTGGTAAGACACAGAAAGATGGTGAAAGAAATCTCTGCTTTGGGCAGTTGAAGCATCCTGAGCCCCATGGAGTATAGGTTCGAAGAGGCAGATTTGAAATGGCCACTATCCAAGAAGGTCACCACTGAGAACCATTAAATTTTTGGCCTTTGGGCAGCAAGGGGATGAAAGGGAGAAGGGACCTCATGTTTTCTGAACACCTACTGGGTGTCAAGAAGCAGCTATCCAGCTGGGGATATGTTATTACTCTCATTTTATAGATGACAAAATAGAGACTCTGAGAGCAGAGTCAATGTGCTTGAAGCCACACAGCTAGTAAGTGGCAGAGCTGAAGTTTAACCAGGATTTAACTGCCTTCAAAATTCTCACATGTTTCTTCCACCAAGGAGATATGTAAGTTCCTCTCCAGATCTCCAGCCCCTCAAAGCCCTGGCTTGGGAGAGATGGACCTAAAGAACGGACTATTACAGGGGTCGAGATAGGACAGGCATGGATGGGTATGTGCATGCATCCTACTGCTCATATAGCTCTGGTACCTTCTCCATCCTCCTTTGGACAATCTCAGCCACATTTATGACTACTTCTGCATGCAAGTGACCTCTAAATTTCAGCATTTATCATAGACCTCTCTGCTGATTTGAGACCCAAATATCTAAATACCTACTGGGCATCTGCAATTGGATGACCTATAGGTACCCCAACCCAGGGTCCATACCCAAGCTGATTATATACTTCCTTTTCTCTCACCTGCTCCTTCTCAATTGTTCTCTGACTCAATAAATGTCACCTGTTCTGGTTGGTTCTCTACAACTCATTGGTCAATAAGCTCGACCTTTGCTCAAATTTCTCAGTCATGTCCTCTCCTAACTGCTTCCACCAGTGATCTTCCCTAGTTAGAGGGCTGACCCCCTCATGCCAATAATATTGCCATATTTTTTTTCCTAAAGCCTCTTTCTGCCCTCAGCCTTTCTGTTCTCCAACCCATACTTTAATCTATTTTCAGTGTCTTGATGGAAGCTGTCCTGTTAGGACTGGGCAGTGAAAGGTGAGTAGAACTTTATCTGGTGGAAATTGGATGCTATTTTGGTTAGACTTTTATTAAATAATGTTTGGTCCATGGACCAGAAGCTTTACCAACATTTGGGAGCTTACTAGAAATGCCAAATCTCAGATCTCACCTCAGATCTAAGGAATCAGAATATGCATATTAATATGTCTAGGTAATTCATAGGCCCTATTAAAATTTGAGAAGCACCAACATCAAGTGAACAGGATAAGAAAGAACTGAGACTTTTCAGGGAAATATGAAGAGAATTATTTAGCCATATGGGAAGGGAAAGTAAAGATTTGAGAGCTAGAACTCTGTGCAAGGTCCAGGTCATTATTTTGTGCATGTTAACTTCTCATACCCTAGGAGGTATTGTATTCCTTGAAGAACTAGGAGCATCTAGAAAGACATTATTATACCCATTTGAACATGGGAGAAACTGAGGCTTACAGAGATTAAATCATTTGCTCAAGATCCCATGGATAAGTGGAGGGATAGTAGGGTCAGGACTTGAACCCAGACTTCTAAACTGCATGGTTCCAGCTGCCTCAGTTCAATGGATATAGCCCTTCTCCTAAACACCAAACTTTATACAGCCATGTTCTCAAACTTGAGTACATCAGAATTATCTGGAGGCCTGGTTAAAACCAGATAGCTAGGCTTTCCCTCTGGGGTTTCTGATTCACAGGATCTCAGGCTGAGGCTGAGAATTTGCATTTCTAACAAGTTGCCAGGTAATACGGATGCTGCTCATCTGGGGGCCACCCTTTGAGAACTGCTGATCCAGAGAACTTCCCTTCATGCTGCATGGACTAATCCAAGACTCCCTTGCAGCGGATCCAAGGCCTAGGGCTGGGTCAGCAGGCTCTCTCTTAACAGTGATATCTGCAGCCAGTAGTCAAGGTGGGCATCATTAATGGGATGATTATTTCCACTCTAGTTGTAGCTCAGGGTGATGACCAAGCATGTTAGAGTTCCCTAGAGAAATAGCACCAATGGGATAGATAGATTTATTATAAGGAATTGGCTCACATGATTATGGAGGCTGAGAAGTCCTGAAGTCTACACTCTGCACATTGGGAGAGTTGGTGGGATGGTATCATCCAGTCCAAAGGCCAGCAGACTGGATAGTCAAGAAGAGGCAGTGTTTCAGTTTGAGTCTCAAGGCAAGAAAAGACCAATGTCCCAGCTCAAGGTAGGCAGGCAGGAGGTATTTATTCTTATTTGAAGGGGAATCAGACTATTCTATTCAAACTTTTGGCTGATTGGATGAGGCTCACCCACATTGGGGAGGCCAATTTGCTTTACTTGATTCTACTTGATTCAGATGTCAATCTCATTCAAAAACATCCTCACAGACACACACAAAGAATAATGTTTCAGAAAATATGTGGGTACCATATAGCCCCTTTAAGTTGGCACATAAAATTCACTGTCACATACAGAAACAAGGCCTCAACCCAGAGCCAAGAGCATCATGCCTTGTAATTCAAGGCCCAGAGTGGGGCAGAACTTCTTACAAAGACCTTGGGTATGAGTTCAGCCATTCCCCAGGTGGCCTGAGGTCTTTGCCCCATTTCTCAGAGGGGAATCTGGTGTGGCTACTTCTATCTCAATGGAGAAGTTGTTAAATATGGTAACCCCAATATGGTAACACATTGGATCTTCTTGGTAATATTTCACTGGATTTGTGATTTGCCCAATCCTGTCTTATGACCATAGACTCTAGAACCACAGCATGCTAGGGAATGGGGAGAAAGGGAATATACAGTTGTTGTTTGCTACCTGTCATTGGCCTGCACATCTCAGTTCATGTAATCCTTAGAACTTTCCAGTATAGACAAGATCACTTCCCTTTTGCAAAGGATGCAAGATTCATTGTATTTTCTGGATTAACACATTCCCTGCACTAAAAGATAGGCCTACTGAAGCCCACGTGATGTGGGTTTGGAGTGGTGGGGGTCCAGAGCCAATGGCCAAGAAAGAATTCTTCTTGAGACATCTTTGGTGCAAAAACGTAATTTTATTAAAGCATGGGGACAGGACCTGTGGGCAGAAGGGACTGCACAGGGGGTTGTGAGAAGTGACTGGTTATATACTGTAGAGCTGGGGGAGGGAAGTTTCCAAAAGGACATTCATATGCTAAAGAGACTCAGAAGATACTGGAGGCCTAGCTGTTATCAAACTAAGGTTGTTGTTTTCCACGAGTAGGGTATTAGCATTAGGAAGGTAGGGAGTTCCTGGAGAAGTGTTATACTCTGTATTTGCCTCAAGTATTTGTCAATGGGCTGCAGGTTATGAAGAAATTTAATTTTACCTACCATTTCCTTTTTGCCTTTGTTCCCCCACATCACTGTGGAGGGGAGGGTGATGTTAGGGTTCCAGGAAACTGAGTCTATGGGTTTTGGTGGTTAGGCTATTGATAAGATTGCCTTTTTTTTGTTTTGTAAATCATTAAGGCAGTTGCAAACTGATGCAGACTCCTGTCCTACATGATTGTGATTTCTATCAGTTAAGTGTTGGTTTTTCCCTTTTCTTTGTTCTTGGGCAGCCAGGAGTGCCTGAGAAATGTCACACATAACCCACCTGGGGAGGGGGTGTGTAGGGGGTGTCAGCTTGCCTTATGTTCCCTCATCACCTATATAGCTCCAGCCCTAGGGTGTACTATCTCCAGTTGAGAGGCCCTCAAGGAACTTCTCACTCTATTTTCAGTTAACAGATGGTAGCAACAGAGGTCTGGAGAGCAAAAGTGTGCTGTCTGGAGTTGCATTTGGAGTGGAGGTAGAGCCAGCCAGAGAGCCATTTTTCTTGACTTGGGGTCTGGCCCTTATCTGCTGTATGAACTCCTGTGGACCCCTGTGGACTTTGGGGTCCCTAAATATTTACAAAGCAACATTTCTCAAGGACTTAGAAGTTTTTCAAGGCCACACATATTAACAGACTATGGCAATAAGAGCCAGTAATGATCGTGTACTTATGACGGGCATTGTTAAATCATGTGACTTGGAGGGACTCATCTAATCCTTGCAGCAGGGCTATTGGGTTGTCCTGTGCTGGCTCACTAGATGGATAGAGAGATCAGCTACAGTTCTTGCTCTTCTGGGTTTCAAAGTGTAGTGGTGGTGTGGTGGAGCCCCTCCCTAAGGAATGTGGTAGAGGCCTTCTTAGAACAAAGGAAGGCAATGTGCAACATGGCCCAATCACCTCCTATACACGTATGCATAACTGACATGATTCTGTAACTTGGACTGTGTCCAATCAGACTATATGTGTCACCCTATATGGGAGACAAAGAAGTAGAAATTGCATAAAAGGCTACGCCCTGCTGTGCTCAGGACTCAGCAGTTTTGGAGTCTTAGCCTGCTGAGTCCCTGCCGGCACGAATAAAGCTGCTTCCTGGAAAGAAGAGTCTCCATGTCCGTCTCTCTGTGTGAGAATCCTGCTACACTGGAGACCCAGCAAGCACAGAGAAGTCTGTATTTAAATACAAGTAATACTAATAGGAAAACTTAGGTGAGGATTTGCTAACTTGTTGAATTGTCATTTGGATTATTCGATTTTTCACAGCCACATTATGACATAAGGAGTATTTTTTTTTTTTTTTTAACAAATGAGGAAACCCAAGCTTGAAAGAGCTGGTGTATCTTGGAAGGAGAAGGGTTTTCAAAGGAGTTGAGCACAAGTCATTGGGATTCCAGAGCTCTACTCTAAATCTCCTCTTCTATCGTACTGTGTTATGCGTGAATGTGGGTGCCCACCTTGCACAAGCAGGAACATCCCTCTTGGTTTGTGGTGAAAATAAAGGCCAAGGGCAAGAATGATATTAACCCAGCCTGAGAATGTTGTGGTCTTTCAAGTACATTGTTTCAAAAGAAGCCAAGTTCAGTCTTGGATGGGCCACACTCTGATGTGCTCATTATAAATTAGCTTTTATCTGCTCATTAAAGCCGGGTCTGTTCTGGGCAGTCCTCTGTTAAATCCATTCCTGTTCCTTTATTCTCTTGCAAGCAGCACTGAGAGCATTTCTTTTTAAAAATATTTTGTAAATCAGAGCCTTACACTGAACTGATTTAGCCATCACATCTCATTACATCTTAGACACCCTTGGTCTTCTTCCCATCCTTTCCTGTGGTTTCTGAGTGGGGGTATCCTCCTCCTCAATCAATGAACTCCTCTAGCTGGACCCTGTATCCCACGGATTACAGACGATTAAATGAGATAATGCATATGGCATGGCTTTAAAACCATAAAGGGCCGCACAGACGCGAAGGGTTATTATTATGAGCCTTTCCTGTTAATGAGTATTAACGAGCTAAGACTGCAGATTCTTAATGCTACAGAGACCTAGTATTAACCATATGGAAGCCTAATTTTCAAAGAGAATTAGAATGAACTGGGAGAAGAGGCAGAAAAAAAACTTGGATTCGATTCCTTCTGCTTGTTCTCAGTATCTTCACTGCAATCTGCATGGAACTAAACAGTTGTGTGTTTACATAATGGTTTGTCTTTGTTTTTACTAATTGCTTTAGGATATCTACCCCCACATTATTCTGCATTTTCATGGCCCTCTTGAAAGGGACCTGGATTTTCTCTGACAGTTAAGTAGCATTTCTAATTTGAGCTTTGGGGTACATGGATGCTGGAATTGAGAGGACACATCAGAACTCAGCCTATTGCAAGTTTTTGGAAGTCAAGGATCCCTTGGAGACCTCCAACTGAGCTGAGACTTGAGGTTCCATGTAACGTTCTTGCACAGAGCATGGCAAAAAAGCCAGCAGTTAAATGTTGAATTATCATCATTATCCATTTTGAGTCTCTGACAGACACATAGGCAGGGTTTCAGATCACAAAGAGACTCAAAGGGCATGTTCCAAATTCAGGTCATTTTTTTCTGGACAGTAGGGAACCACCAAAGGTTCTTGAATAGAGAGCGGGTGTTGAGCATTTTGGGGGTTTTAAGTGGCAGCTGGTATACATAACTGGAGGGGGTATGTATGACAACTAGAGTCAGGAAACAGGAAGCAGTTCCAATAATCTAAGAGAGCACTGATAGGGTCCTGAAGCAGGCAGGAGAAATGGACTGGAGAAGCAGGTTGAACCATTAGAGATTTTTGTATAGTTAGACTGGACAGGACTTGATGATTCATCAGCTACAGGGGATGAGGGAGGCTGAGGGCTCTTTTTTTTAAAAAAAATTTTGTTTATTTTTAATATATATATAGAGAGAGACAGAGTGTGAGTGGGGGAGGGGCAGAGAGAGAGGGAGACACAGAATCCCAAACACGCTCCAGGCTCTGAGCTGTCAGCACAGAGCCTGATGTGGGGCTCGAACCCATGGACCAAGAAATCATGACCTGAGCCAAAGTCAGATGCTTAAATGACTGAGCCACACACCCAGGTGTCGCAGGAGAGTGAGGGCTCTTAAATTTCTAGGTGATCCACAGGTTTCTGGTTTAGGTCACTGGGTAGATAGAGCCAATCAATATGGATACAGGAGGAAGGGCTATTTTGGGGGGAAAACGATGACTTATATATACAGAGCCAGAGCCTCCATTCCAGTGGTTGGCATGACTGTTGGGTTTCAGGACTATTTCAGGATAATTCTGCCTTATAGGTAATTGTAGCTAATTGTGCCCCAGAGACCCAAACAGAATATGACCAAGCAAAATGGAATTATAAAATTAGAAGAATCTCTTCTCCATGTTTTCCAGAAGTTAGACTTTGCCAATTTCTCCAACCGGGGAAAAATTTCAAGCTCTGAATATAACTTGTTTCCTTTTTAATGAGTCCCAGTGTAGACATATTGTGCATGAACACAGGCACCCAGAGAAGCAAGTGTATGGAGTGCGGAGTGGGGGGGGGTGCACACAGGGAGCTTGAGCGCCTTGGAGGAGAAGGGGAGGGGGAAGTAGGGCAGAAAGAGGGAAGTGTGGTGGGTGGGGAACAAGGCAGGTTACAAGTGCTGTGCTGAGGTACAGAGGGACCCTCAGAGGGCTCATTGAAGAGATTTTTGAGGAAGGGGCAGGCCAATTGAGTGGAAACTAACAGGAGCTGGTGGAACACAGAAGGTCTTTAGTGGGAGCAGTTGCCAGTACCCAAGAGAGAGCTGTAGCTTTAGGAGAGGGCTATCTGCCAGGGGCCGTGGCCTTGAGTAAGAGAATACAGCCATGGCCCACTCTGGTCCAGCAGGGAGGGAACTGGAAAATGAGTACCTTGACTTTTCTTTACTTCTACCCTTCTGTCTCCTGCCTATGTCTCCCATTGTTCAAGCCCAGCCAAAACTAGAGAGAGAGTTTGGTGATAGAGTCCATAGAGATCATTCATTCTCTAGGGATTCATGGCAGAGTAGAGAGTTGGGGGCAGGGGTGGGTAAGCAGAGAATATCCCCCACAAGACCCAAGATCAGACCTCTTCCCTTACTTGATCTTCTTGGTCTTCTAAACCAAACTATGAAAGCTTATCTTGTTTTTGAACACTTTTTGTAGCCCCAGCTCTTTGGGGCTTTAGATTCCCCATCCATTTTTACCAGTTAGTATCACCCTCATGCCAGCCACCCTTTGGTGATATGCCAAGTTTTCATCTTTGCTTGACCTTCAAAAACCCACAGCCCCTGGGGAGATCCCTATCTATACATGTTCTACCTCTCTCTCCAGGGCCACAAATGATCAGACTGGGGCTCTGAGAACTGCCCATCTTCTCTGTCACAGCCTACGCCAATCTTTGTCTGGACTTTCTGAAAGCTTCTTTAACTTTTAGGGTATGTGTCCAACCTTTTCTTGGCCATTAGGAACTCTGAGCTGATATGGTCACTTTCCCTCAAGGCTCCTGTCACTTACACTTTGCCAACTGGTTCCTCTTTGCTGGTAATAATTAGGGCTGGAGAAGCAGGTCTCCTGGGAGGTGGGATAGTGAGAAAGAGAAGCCAAGAGCTTTTTCAATTCTCTGTTCTTAAATGAGATGTGAAGCAAGTTAAGCTTCTGTCACTTCTAGAGCTGGTCTGAACTGGCCCCTGCCTGAGCTCTGTTGCAGTCCCTGAAGTCCTGTCTTAATTTCAGCCAAACCACAGTACCTGCTCTCAGACTTCCTGAAAGCTATCACAACCTGTCCACCCATGTGCTCAAATCATAGGAACTCCCAATATTGCTTCTTTGCAGCCCATAGTCATTGTGAGAACCCAGACCAGTTCCAAACATCAACCACCTAACCACCATATCCTTAACCATTTCCTTCAGGCTTACTAATCCCTGGTGGACAGAGAATATGATATACCCCCACTCCTCAAGACATCCATGGCCTAATCCCTGGAATCTATGCATGTTACCTAACATGGCAAAAAGGGACTTTATAGAGTGATTAAATTAAGGATCTTGAGATCAGGAGATAATCCTGGATTATCCAGATAGGCCCAATGTCATCACAAGGGTCTTTATAAAGGGAGGCAGGAGGATCACAATCAGAGAAGGTGATGTGATAATGGGAGCAGAGGTTGGAATGCTGGCATTGTTGGCAGAGCCTCAAGCTAAGGAATGTGAGCAGCCTCTAGAAGCTGGAAGAAGCAAAGGAAGGATACTTTCCTGGAGCTTCCAGAAATAGCAGAGTCTGGCTGACACCTTGATTTTAGTCCTGTAAGACTTTTGACATCCATTAACTGCTGTTGGAGATAGATTTTCAGACTTTTGACCACTATTAACTGTAGGAGATAGATTTATGTTGTACTACTAAATTTATGGTAATTTGTTATAGCAGCAATAGGAAACTAATACACATGACCACTCAAAGTGTGGTCTATGGCATCACCATCACCTGGGAGCTCTTCAGAAACAAAGAACCTCAGACCTACCAATCAGTATTTGCAGTTCAATATCAAATCCAGGTGATTTCAATGCATATTACTATGTATGCTGTAATCTTTTCCCAGGGTCCCTGCCTACAGATTTACCTCCGGTTGAAATCAGTCCAGATTTGGTAGGACCCAGCCCAAGGGAAGGAAATAGGTTTGCTGAGAGACAGAAGCAAAAATGAGCCCATTCTCCCGCTTTATTGTCCAGATAAAAGCTTAGACTTTTATCTGAGTCTAGCCAATAGAGGACCTGAATTTTGAAAATCATTTTAACTTTTTAATTTATCTTTTAAATGTCTTACTCTTTTTTCATGGTTCTGAGGTTAGGGTAGAAGTAAATCTTTGATTCTGGAATTATTGCCATCAATCATTAACCTATCCTCAGTGCATTTGTTAAGGGACCAGCTGTATTACCAGCCCTGACTAAACAATGAGCAAGAGGCAGCAGAATTTTACAGGAATGATAAAGTAGGACTTATTTCAGCTGTGAAAATTAGAACTGCTGGCTGCCCAGCTGGCCCCAGTGTGAATTCTGATTCCCACTCTGGCTGTGGTCTAGATAGGTAGATGGATCCAGATCCATCAATGGCTATGGAACAAAGGGGGAAAATACCCACAC
Source organism: Panthera pardus (assembly GCF_024362965.1). Classification (NCBI taxonomy): domain Eukaryota; kingdom Metazoa; phylum Chordata; class Mammalia; order Carnivora; family Felidae; genus Panthera; species Panthera pardus. The sequence goes on along the minus strand of NW_026526821.1, from coordinate 18,320,572 downwards.
ATTATGGGAGGCCAGTACCAGATCAGAATATGATATGCTTCCGTGGAATATCTGTGTGAAATGTAACAAATATCTCTCAAGACAAGAAGGTTGTTCTATTCATTTTTTGGCAAGTATAAGAAGCTATCATCCTGCACAGTCTCGAAGGAAGGATAGAGACCCTTCCGTAGATAGTGGTTGGGAGTAATTTTCCTGCTGCCCCACTGAATGGGGGCATCTGGTTCCAGACCCAGCCCCTCCTAATTTTATTTCCATTTGCCTGTTGAACTTGGAACTCTTGGTCTTGGATTGCTAAGATATCCTGAATTCTCCACCGAAGTTCTCTTAAGAGGGAAACATTGATAAAAATCCTGGAGAACCATGAGTGTGAGTTCTCTTCTCCCCAAGATGTTGCTATAACAAGAGATCCCTGTTGATAGTCAGCCAGCATCACACTGGTTATCTTCTAGATCCTACATGGGAGGGAGAGCCTCAGCCCTTTGAGTGAGTCTCTGGGTTGAAACAGGTTTCCATAATAATTAACACCAAATGAGCACATAGGTAGAGCTTTTTGTCTTTCAAATTTGAAACCCACATTAGGTAATTAATTCTAACTAGAGGCTGACAATTGCATGTATCACAGTGAGCATGTAATAAGTGGGATTTTCCCTTTGTGTCTTGATGAGTTAATTAACAAAAATAGGCCTGGGGACTTATTTCCAGGCCTACGACCCATCTCGGCACTAGAAGGTACTCCTTTCCTGGAAAATAATTTTGGTGTTGTGGGAAGCTTGAATGGTGGCCCTATAGGAAGCCCACCCATTGACAACTATGCCCTGATGTGTTATTCCACAAACATGTAGTGAACTCATACATTAGCTAAGAATTGGCCTAGGTGCTCAAGGAGACACCATCCCCACTCTTTAGAATCTCAAAGTCTAGTTGGGGAAGTGCAAATAAACCAACAGAATCTAATGGCATCTTAGCCAAAGCAGTAAGACAAGAAAAAAGAAACATACAAATATTAGGAAGGTTCAAAATGTCATTATCTGTACAGATTAATTTTTTAAAAAATATTTATTGTCAAATTGGTTTCCATACAACACCCAGTGCTCATCCCAACAAGTGCCCTCCTCCATGCCCATCACCCACTTTCCCCTCTCCCCCACCCCCATCTACCCTTGGTTTGTTCTCTGTCCTTAAGAGTCTCTTATAGTTTGCCTCCCCCATCTCTGTAACTTTTTCCCCCCCTTCCCCTCCCCCATGGTCTTCTGTTAAGTTTTTCAAGATCCACATATGAATGAAAACATACAGTATCTGTCTTTCTCTGCCTGGCTTATTTCACTTGGCATAATATCCTCCAGTTCCATCCACGTTGCTGCAAATGGCCAGATTTCATTCTTTCTCATTGCCAAGTAGTATTCCATTGTATATATAAACCACATCTTCTTTGTCCACTTGTCAGTTGATGGGCATTTAGGCTCTTTCCATAATTTGGCTATTGTTGAAAGTGCTGCTATAAACATTGGGGTACAAGTGCCCCTATGCCTCAGCACTCCTGTCTCCTTTGGGTAGATTCCTAGCAGTGCTATTGCTGGGTCGTAGGGTAGTTCTATTTTTAATTTTTTGAGGAACCTCTGCACTGTTTTCCAGAGTGGCTGCACCAGTTTGCATTCCCATCAACAGTGAAAGAGGGTTCCCGTTTCTGTGTGGGTTAATTTATATGACATTTTGGAAAAGGCAAAATTACAATGATGGAGAACAGGTCACAGGTTGCCAGGAGTTGGGGATGGGAGGAAGTGTTAACTAAAAAGAGGCAGTACAAAAGAATTATTTGGAATTGCTCTGTAGCCTGACTGTGGTGTTGGTTATACAAATCTATATATGTGTTGAAACTCCTAGAACTGTGCACCAAAAAAGATCCAATTTTCCTGTATTGTTATTTTAAAAAAATACAATAAAAAATAGACTCTAGCTACATGTGCAACACTTATTTATCTTGCAGTGTTTAGGGGAAAAACAAATTTGTTTTATATTGTTTGAGTTTTCAGGCTATTTTGAAAAATGTCTTTAAAAAGTAATCCGTAGCTAAGTATGTGTATATATGTGTTTTTATAACATGAAGATTTTTTGAATTAATGCATAAAGTAATTGAAGCAAACCAACAAGGAAAGGATTGTACACTTTAATCCACTCAAAAATAAATTAACATAAAAATGCTGATTTTAAGTTCAGCATTGGAGACAGATGGAAGGACAGAATTCTCATGGTTTTGAGACTCTGATTCTGCTTGTTCCTGAGCTCCTGGGCTTTGTGAGGTGCCTCGATATCCCTGTCATAAATTTACCATGCTTGTTTAAACTCAAAGTCATGATTAATAGATGATGTGGCTTTCTTATAAAATTCAAGAGATTCAGCTAAAAGCAGTTGATGCTAATAAGAGAGTTCGATAAGGTCCGGATACAGGATGAACATGAAGAAAAAATAGCATTCCTATTGATCAGAGACATGTAATTAGAAAATGTAATATATAAAAGGATCTCATTCATAATAGCACAATGACAAAAAAGATAAAACTCTTTGGGATTACTTAGAAATATGCCAGATTTATGTGAAGGCAATTATAAAACTTTACTGAAGGCCATGAAGAATGGCCAGAATCAGTGAAGAGACGTATTGTGCTCTTGAATGGGAAGAGTCAATCAATAGCTTAAAGAAGTCAGTCTTTCTTAGATTAATATGGACATTCAATGCAATATCAGTAAAAATCTGCATGAATAAAAGCAAAGATGATGTGAGAGTGGAATGCTTGGAACGTAAGCAATCTGGGTAGACTGTGGAATTGGTGGTGAAGAGTAGTTAGATGTTTACCTGGGACCTGGGTTTACTTGGGAGCAGATCATGAAGACTCTTGGCTGTCAGACCAAAGACTGTGACCTTCATATGACAGCCAATGAGAAGCTCTTGAAGATTTTAATCAGGCCCCAGTAGGATCAGAACTTTGTTTGAGAAATATATCTTGGTTGATCTGGAGGACTGAAGGAAAGTGTGGATCCGAAGGCGAGGGACTCACTAGGAGACTACTAAAAGGATTGGTCTAAAATGACTACACCTTGGCCCAAAGGAGTTTCTCCATGAATGTTAGTGCCCTTCCTGCCCCTCCCATATCCTCCCCTTTGCCTGAAGCAGAAGTCCAGAGAAAGGATGAACTAGCACAGTTGTCCTGAGAGGGGTGGGATATTTTCTGTAAACCTGGCATCTGTAGCCTTGGTTTGGTCAATGGGAAGAGTTTTTAAGGAAGATGCCAAGGTTTGGAGTCTGGAAATCTGGGTGGAAGATATTGATAAATGCTAATTTCCATTGAGCATTTACTCTCTGTGCGAGAAAAAGTAGCATCATCCCCATTTTTTTCCCAAGGAGGTAACTGAGGCTTAGAGAGGCTGTATGCATAAGGAGCTGAGACTAGATCTAACCTGTGTGTCCCCCACATCACTGCTGTCCACGCACCTGGCAGAGAGAGTTCAACAAATGTTTGCTGTATTAAGGCAAATTACCAGATGTTATTTCTCTGGGAATTTACTGGCTGTGGGTTGGCTGATGCCTCATCCTTATCAGTAAATCCTCTTTCCTCCCATAAATAAGTCCCCATTTGGCAAAGAGGAGCAGAGAAGGGTCTAGTAGAAGGGGTGGGGGAGATGGGAGCAGGAAGAAAGGGCCTGAGTAATGGTTCTCGATGTGTTTCTATAAATTAGGAACCACCCAGCTTGCCACTGACCCAGGCATCTTTATCAATTTGCTCCTCCATACCCTGCCAGCCTAGCACAATAAAGCTTCCTGTCCATTTCAGGCCTAATCACGCAGAACGTAAATCCCTCAGCAGAGAGGCAGCTGCGAGGGCTGGGGTGCCATCAGAGGACCGTTCATTTTTATCCTCTGGCACGTAATGAAATCAAGAATGCACGTCAGCTCACCAGAGTCGCTTTGGTCCAAATTGTTAAGTAAGCATCTCTCCTTTACTCTCATTAGGCTCACGAGGGCTTCTGATGAAAGACGACGCAAACGAACACTTATTGAATGATTCCAGCGTGCCAGATACTTTATATGCGATGCAATCTAAAAAGCCCTGTAACATAGGTAGTGTTATTCTCATTTTACAGCTGGGGAAGCTGGGCTCAGAAAGGGGAGTCACCCAAGATGGCAGACAGAAGTGAGGGGTGGGTCTTGACGTGACACATATGGGCAATTTCAGTCCTACACACCAAGCCTTGTTTTGTTTTGTTTTGTTTCGTTTGCAGTTACTAGGTACAGGATAACTTTTATATAACATTTTTAGGGAAAGGGAATTTCTGGCAGAGGAATGAGAGGATGGAAGGTTATATTCCCTTCTGTAATTTATTTTGGTTGTGCACATTTAAACATTCATCAGTTATCTATTTCACATTCACTCTGGCTGCTTTTTAAATATAGCTTGTTTAGGGGTGCCTGGGTGGCTCAGTCGGTTAAGTGTGGGACTTCAGGTCATGATCTCAGAGTTTGAGCCCTGCGTCAGGCTAAGTGCTGACAGCTTGGAGCCTGGAGCCTGCTTGGACTTTGTGTCTCCCTCTCTCTCTGCCCCTCCCCCGCTCATGTGTGTGCACGTGCTCTCTCCCTCTCTCTGAAAAATAAATAAGCATTAAAAAATTTTTTAAATATAGCTTGTTTGTCCACATTTCACATTTCAAGCTAAATAGGGACAATAGCTCCGTCTTCCAGTTTCTGCTCCATTTTCTTAGATACCCTGGCTTATAGTGTAGTCCACAATATCTGCGCTAAAATCTTCATTCTTGTTTCAGAAACTACACTTAGCTCCTCTTATTTTTATTTTTTTAAATTTACATCCAAATTAGCATATAGTGCAACAATGCTTTCAAGAGTAGATTCCTTACTGCCTTACCCATTTAGCCCATCCCCCCCTCCCATAACCCCTCCAGCAACCCTCAGTTTGTTCTCCATATTTATGAGTCTCTTCTGTTTTGTTCCCTTCTGTTTTTATATTATTTTTGTTTCCCTTCCCTTATGTTCATCTGTTTTGTCTCTTAAAGTCCTCATATGAGTGAAGTCATATGATTTTTGCCTTTCTCTGACTAATTTCACTCAGCGTAATACCCTCTAGTTCCATCCATGTAGTTGCAAATGGCAAGATTTCATTCTTTTTGATTGCCGAGTAATACTCCATTGTACATTTGTACCACATCTTCTTTATCCATTCATCCATCGATGGACATTTGGGCTCTTTCCATACTTTGGCTATTGTTTATAGTCACTTAGCTCCTCTTCTAATATTACTCATTATCCTGACTCACCCAATTCTTATTTTGCTTCTGTTCTATTTAGGGACACTTGTGTTTCCAGGTTAAGAGATGTAATAAATGCTAGTTTTGACTCTATGGGACCCAACGAATCAGTTTAGCTCCTAGCTTTTCCTTTGGGGGAGAATTGAACACTCAGTACTGTGGATGTAGTGATGAGCGAGACACCATTCTTGCCCTACATGAACACGGAGCCTAAGTAGAAGATGGATACACACCCAAGTCACGAAAAACATAAGTCAAAATTAAGTACGTGTTAAAGCACATAATGGGAATTTTAGGAGGCTGTATGGTGAGGAGTAAAAAATAATGTGTTCTGTAGGTCATAATAAATTGCAAAATTTCTGCTCACATCCAATCTTTGTTCCTATTGTTGTATGAACTCTTGGTTCCTGACATAGTAATTAGTTGAAACGGGAGTGTTATTTTAATATTTCTGTTTATTTTTTATCCAAATCTGGGTCAACATCACAGGATGCTGAATTAGCAGGCAACTCCACAACAGTCCCCTTGAGTACTAATGATATGTTGTGGGAACAGCAGCATAGAGAAATGGGAAGTGGGCTTGGGCAGACCCCATCCTCTGAAGGGCTGGGCTGGAAGAGGAGCCATGGGGAAAGGAGGCATGAGGCCTCCAGACCTGGGGCAGTTTGATACTGACCTGTTAGGCGGCAAGAATACAGAGAGGGTAATGTCTTGATGTCCCCTTTGGATAGGGACACCATGGACCAGGCAGGAAAACCTGGAGAGGGGGAAGAAAATGTGTTTTTCTTTTTAAATGTTTACTTTTGAGAGACAGAGGGAGAGAGAGAGAGCAAGCAGGAGAGGTGCAGAGACAGATGGAGACACAGAATCCAAAACAGGCTCCAGGCTCCAAGCTGTCAGCACAGAGCCCGACGCGACACCTGAACTCACAAACCGTGACATCATGACCTGAGCCGAAGTCAGATGCTTAACTGAGCCACTCAGGTGCCCCAGGAGATGTTTTTTCAAAGAACATGGATGGGATTTCCAAATTGAGGTGGCGTCTACCTGTGTGGCACTTGGCTTCTCTTTTTCCTCCACCATCTTCCTCTGAAACTACTCAGGAAAACACCACTGCTTTTCAATGACAAGGATTCTAGACTTTGGGAGGAATTTTTGCTTTAGTAAAGCAAGGATGATACTCTTGGGTAAAAGAGTAGGAGACACATGAGAGGAGATGTTCAATTATTGCTTCTGTCTACTTCCCACCTCAAAGACACAGGCTCTCCTCTGAACAAAAAGGAGGGAAGCTTCTACTTCTTACCCAAAAGTTGATTGGTTCTGAGGCCATTTGACCTCCACCACTCCTTATTATCCCCTCTGTGTATTTACCCATCATGGGACTAAAGTTCCTGAGAAATTAAAAAGATGGAAGGGATCATGGCAGAAGTCTGTAAAGCTGAAAGGACGAAAGGAAGAGAGAGATCACTGGTTAGTGGAGAGATCTGTGTACTGCTTTCTCTGAGGAGGAGAGGGTTGCATAAAATTATCCTGGAATCAGTTCCCTTCTCCATGTTCAGAAGGCCAGGCTGTGAAGTCAGAGAATCTGTTCTGGTGCAGCATGCACAAGAGACTCTTAGGAATTTAAGAGTCTGTACATATGAAGCAGCCCTTAGCTTAAGGTCTGGATGTGGATTCTGGTCGTTATCATATACTAATGATAAAGAAGATCCATCCAGACTCTCTGCTGGCACACACCTGAGTAGGTCTTTCCTTTATCAAGCACGAACAGTAAGAAAATCAAGAGATCTCTGAAGATTTTCTGGAACATAAGATGGGGGATATTAGATTCAAAGGAAGAACAAACCTTTGGAAAAAAAAAATGGAAAAGTCACTAACACCATTTACTACAATGAGGCTTCTTGGTGCTCTCAGTAAATTTGAATGCTGAGATTCACGGAATGACAGATGAGACAGTAAGATTAAAAGAGTTGCTAGATGCAAGCAGAGATGATCTGAAATAAAAATTAAGAAATGGAAACTCAATAGCCTAATAAAGCTTGCATTAGAAGCAGTAAAGAAATAACACTGCAGAAGATAGGATTAGTGTTAAGGAGGGCAAAGTTAAGATGCTGTTTCTGGATGCAGAGGAAAAGCCCAGAGAAAGGGGACAGTGACAACAGGGAAGGAGATCTAGAGGGCAGAGTGGAGAGAGGGGTGGGGGAGATAGGCTGACTTCTTGTTCCTTCTGCTGCCCATGTCTCCCACTGGCCAAACGTAGCCTGGAGCCAGCCTATGAGAGCCACGGGAATATGCAGCCCTGCAGGGTCAGGACAAGGGCAAGGGATGGACGCGAGGACAAACAGGTATAGGACTGGCCCATAAAACTTGAAGGAAGCGTTTTATCACAAAAAGCTGATTAAGTTAAAAGCTGATTTGACTGATGTAAGTTAAAGCTATCAGTTACATACGCGAGAGCCAAACATCAGTGACAGCAAATGGCGCTAGATTAGATTCCCTTATTCAGAGACAATTCCTCTCCCATTGGGTTCAAAACGCACCAGAAGCCAATTACAGTATTTGTCAAAGCTTCACCTAAAAGGGAGAGGAGGAAAAAACCATTAAAGTGAAACTGAGAATAGGAGTGGCAATATTAATACCAGGAAAAGAAAAATATAGTGCAAGGCAAATGCAGTTGTTAAGATGCAGGAAGTCATTTTATATTGGTAAAAGGTAGAATTCACAAGAATACTATGATACTAATTTATGCTTAGTGATTCTCAGCACTAATGGTATAAAACATCTAAAAGATCGTATTAGAGTCTCTGCATAGTCTTTTTAAAACACACGCGCACGCACGTGCACACACACACACACACACACACACACCCCTGATATTCAGAGAGTGATCCCATTTCTACATGATCCAGAATCACCGTTGATGGGCATATATTGTATGCTTCAGCTGTTGGGGCAATAAACAGACCAAAAACTCCCCCAAACCAAAACCTCAAACCCCTAATCCAAACAAAATAGGAAAACCATCACATAGTCTTTGGCAAAAAATAGAAAAAAATATAGGTGATTTAATCACATTGATTTCAGTTTCATGGGTTTGGATTAAATTTTGTGTTCTGAAAATGGAGAGAAAAAAATAGTCATTGTTCATGGAGTATTTACCACAATCAACCTATGCTAGTTTATGAAAAAAAAGAACCTGCCAATCAATATCAGAAATGGTTATGATTAAACTCTCTGATAAGAATGAAATAAAATTAAACTTAGTATAAAATGTCAATGAAAAAATTCTGAATCCTTCATAAAAGTATCTTCCATATATCTTTTAGGTCCAAGAAAACATCAAAACGACAATTAGGCATTATTTGAAAATCAGGAAAAGAATAGTCCTAAATTTAAAAGTTTATAGAAAGTGGTCAGGGGTGTCTGGGTGGCTCAGTCACTTAAGCATCTGACTCTTGATTTCAGCTCAGATCATGGTCTCATGTGACTTTGAGCCCCATGTCTGGCTTTGTGCTGAATATACCCTGATGCTGCTTGGAATTCTCTCTGCTGCTCAGCCTCTGCTAGCACATGCACTTTCTCTCTCTCTCTCTCTCTCTCTCAAAATAAACTTTAAAAAAAAAAAAGAAAGTGGCTAAAGGTGTATTTGAAGGAAAGTTATGTTTTTAATATTTTCTTTTTTTAATTTTTTTTTATTTTTTAAAATTTACATCCAAATTAGTTAGCATATGGTGCAACAATGATTTCAGGAGTAGATTCCTTAGTGCCTCTTACCCATTTAGCCCACTGCCCCTCCCAAAACCCCTCCAGTAACCCTCAGTTTGTTCTCCATATTTATGAGTCACTTTGGTTTTGTCCCCCTCCCTGTTTTTATATTATTTTTGTTTCCCTTCCCTTATGTTCATCTGTTTTGTCTCTTATTTTCTTCATATGAGTGAAATCATATGATTTTTGTCTTTCTCTAATTTCGCTTAGCATAATACCCTCCAGTTTCATCCACATAGTTGCGAATGGCAAGATTTCATTCTTTTTGATTGCTGAGTAATATTCCATTGTATATATATACCACATCTTCTTTATCCATTCATCCATCGATGGACATTTGGCCTCTTTCCATACTTTGGCTATTGTTGATAGTGCTGCTGTAGACATGGGGGTAATGTGTCCTTTCGAAACAGCACACACACCTGTATCCCTTGGATAAATACCTAGTAGTGCAACTGCTGGGTCTTAGGGTAGTTCTATTTTTAGTTTTTTGAGGAACCTCCATACTCTTTTCCAGAGTGGCTGTACCAGCTTGCATTCCCAATATTTTTTTTTTTAATGTTTATATTATTTTTGAGAGAGAGAGTGTGTGCGCAAGCAGGGGAGGGGCAGAGAGAGAGAGGGAGACAGAGAATCTGAAGTGGGCTCTGCCCTGACAGCAGAGAGCCCCAAGTGGGGCTCGAATTCACCAACCTTGTGATCATGACCTGAGCTAAACTCAGACACTTAACCGACTGAGCCACCCAGGTGCCCCTGTTTTAATATTTTCAATTTAGATAAGAGAGAATTCAAAACTAATTCAAATAAACCAGGGAAAGAAAATAGTAAAGATAAAATCAGAAACTAATGAGAAAACAGGAAAAACATGAAAATGACGAGTAAGTCCAAGAGCTGTCTTTTCAAAATGACAGTAGAATTAATAAACTTCTGGCAATTATAAATGAGAGAAAGCTAGCATAAATGTATAAAATTAGGACTATACTAGAAGAGGAATAAGTGGACAGTGGGGGAGATTATATATTCTAAGAAAATATGAGAGATAATTGAATTCTAATATATCTCAAATTTTGTCAGAAATGCATGCTTTTGAGAGCAAATATGAATTGCCAAAAATGAACAAAGGATTAGATCAGTTGAGATTTTCTTCATTTCAATGAATACATCATTGCTTAGTATATAAGAGGATTTATTTTAGTTTTAGACTTACCTTGTTTTGTCATTTACTGTGTGACCTTGGGCACACAACTTAACCTCTTCTGGCTTCGTTTTCCATATCCATAAAGTGGGAAGAGAAATTGTCCTTTCATGGTGTTTTTTGTGACCATGATATTAAATGATGCACGTGAAAGACTTAGCTCAGTGCTGGCCCATAATTGTCCAATAAATGATGGCCATTGACATTGAACAGAAATTGGAAATAAGTCTTCAAACACTTTGTATCCAAACATATTTATGAATGCACTCTTTCATGCAATTTTCTGCATATATATTATAAAAATATAAGTGTATCCTTTCCAACTTTTAAGGCATAGTTTTCTTCCAAGTGATACAGATACACAGAAAATAAGATGTTTCCATTTGGCACACAGTGAGGAAGATCAAGGCAACAATTCTAAATCAAATGCCAGTGAATTAGATCCATGCATATATTAAATGAATGATATGCCATGACCAAGTAGGATTCACTTTGGAAATGGTGGGTAATTGAACATCTATTGTGGGATCATCAGTGTGTTAGACATGTGATACAAGCAAGACTAATTAATTAGTGATTGTGGAACCTTATGAGTTGTTATTTTATAGCTAAAGGAACTAAGCAGGGAGAGGTTAGATAAATTGGTCAATGCCAAGGTGAACACTAGAATGGACATTTAACCCCGTGTCCAACTTAGTCCAAATTGTAAAGTATGTTTCACACATCAACCTGAGTCTGATTTAATAAATGCCTAAAGTTGCATTTGATAGTACTCAACCCCATCATTGATGGAAATTCTTCAGTTACTTAAGGGAGACACATTGTATATACCATGTTGAAAAATATGTATATTAAACACTCAATTTCATGCTTAGTGGTAAAATACCAGAGTCATTTCCAATGATTTCTTTTATTTCTATTTAAAATTTTTGTAGAGGTGCTAGTTGATATAATGAGTCATGGATCAGAAATAAAATGCATAACAATGGAAAAAAGGAGACATTATTTACAAGTGATGCAATTATTTGTACAGCTTACCCCAAATAATCATCTGAAATACTAATAGTACTAATAGGATAGATCTATAAGTTAACCAAATGTTTAAGAAATATTAAAAACAGCTTTTATATAGACTAACATTACCAAGTAGAAGATATGAGGGAAAACAACTCAGATTCCCATTAGCAATGCCAATACAAAATACTAACTTTAATAACAATTGTAGAGGATTTACACAGACAAACTGACAGTGATCAATTGGGAAGAATAAAGGAAGACTTGAATAAATGGGAAAGCATACCATAGTACTGGTTACAAACACTCAATGTTATAAAGATGTCATTTTTTTTTACCCAGATTAATTTATAGGTTTGAGTTAATTTTATTGTAAATTTTATTCACTGTAGGTGGGCAATGTCTTGGAATCCAATGAAGTAATTCTAGAATTCATGTGGATGAATACACAGGAAATATTTAATAGGATTTCAAGGGATTGGGATGGGAGGGGAAAAAAACATTCACTAAATGTATTCATTGATTCTAAGACTTCGAAAAACATTAAATTGTATATCTCAGAATGGAGGGACTATGATAATCAATCCATTCAAAATCTTCATGAATCCTTAAATTAAGACTTCTACTACAGCATATACTTTCCTCCCATAAACTGCAGTGAAATTTAACTGAATAATGCATGTTTTTCTTCAGAGCCTTAATGATTCTATAAATACATGACTATAGAAATGTATAAAGTAATTGGCTTTTTAAACCAGGAAACAGAGCTCTTAGCACTTCATAAGAGTTATTTTGAGGATAAAAAGGAACAGAAAATCACAAAGCCATGTTGAGAGGTGAATGCTGGTGGTCCCTGGGGCTTGGTTTGGCCTGCTGTTTAATGGCCCATCCATCTTCAAAAGGCAGGTGACTAGAACCCAGGTCTTAGCACAGTTAAAATGTTCTCAGTCATTAACCTGCAGTAGGTTTCTTGCAAAGCAGACTCTAGATGAGATTTCTTGAGCAGCAAGAAGTGGAGGGACACCTCTAAGGAGGTGATAAAAGCAAGGCAGGGGAGGAAAGGAAGTCAAAGATGCCCTTTCAACTAAAGTGTACCTGCTTTTATAGGAAGCTTGAGCATAACAAGCTTTCTCTGCCTTGAGGGAGAGGATGCCGAGCTTTTATAACTCAGCTGTAGACAGTCTTTGGCTGGTGGGGTCCTGAAGCAGGTGAAACCTCCCAAGCATCTGGGTGGGGGCAGCTGTGAGCCATCAGCTAACACTCACAGCAAGTGGGGGATGGGTGGTCTGGTCTGTCGGGATCTGGGCTGCTCTTACCGCAGCCATGGCCCTTGGCTGTACTTGGCGGATTCCTCAAGACCTCAGGTGATTAAAGGGCACATGGCAAATATCCATCATAGATACAAAGAAAAACGGCCGAGAGGAAAACACAACATTTTGGTGATGATTATTGCCTAGTGATGGTAACTTTAATACCATTCTCATTCTTTAACATGCTGTCCACATTCTAAAAATAGGTCCAAAACATAAGAGACTCTTAAAAACTGAGAACAAACTGAGGGTTGATGGGGGGTGGGAGGGAGGTGAGGGTGGGTGATGGGTATTGAGGAGGGCACCTGTTGGGATGAGCACTGGGTGTTGTATGGAAACCAATTTGACAATAAATTTCATTTTAAAAAAAATAAAATATCATTTAGTAAAAAAAAAAAAAAATAGGTGCATGCATAGCTTTTTAAATCAGAAGAGAGAACAACAGATCTGGGCAGTAGATTTGACCAGATGGATCTGGGTTAGGGTTTGGCTTTGCCAGTTTCTAACATGTGACCGTGGGCAGGTTACCTAACCTGAGCCTCAGCTTTTTCCTCTGTAAAATTGGGTTCACAGATATGAAGTGCTATATTAGTTACTGGTGTTTGCCCAGATTCTGTCCCCACCCCCCCCTTTTTTTCCCCTGATGTAGCACTTTTTGCTTGCTTTGGAGAACCCTCCTGTCTTAGCTCATGTGGCTCTGTGGGAATCCCAGTAACCCCCACATTCCTGTGCCCATAGTGGTGATGTGTAATGCAGATTCAGATAATCCCGCCCTCAGAACTACTCTCCAGATTTTTCTAAGTTGGAGAGCAAGTTCATTCTCTTTTCCTTGGATCGCAGGTTTTAAGACTGTGGTTCAGCCAGGACCTTGTACCACCTGTCTCACCTTGTTACATGCAGGCCCTCTGAATGGAGCACAACTAAGAAGGTGGAGACAGAGTCCTGGTGGCCAAGTCTCCGGCTCTGTCCTGTGTCTTCAAGTCCGTGTCTCTGCAGCTGTTCTTTCAGCAAATCTCCCCCACCCCTTTTTCCCTCGAGCTGGTTTGAGTTGGGGTCTTGGGACTTACCACTGAAAGAGCCCAACAAATCCATGGGCTGTTGAGAAGGTATGGGCTGATGTCATTTCCCTTACCTGGAATACCCACCCTTCACCAAGTCCTGCCCATCCTGCTCCTCCAGCCCTTAGAGATCTGCCTTTCTTTCCACTGCCATGCTTTCCAGTGCCCAGTTTACCCCTTGCTTTATTATCTGTCACAGGCTGTTAGATCATACAATAAACATCCCTTTGTTCACTTACATTACCTACAACACATAGTAGATGCTCAAAGTGTTAAAAATCAGAACTTAAAGGGATCTTGCAAATCAAGTTAGAGAAAGAAATCACCAAATTCATAAAATGAGGAAACTGAGGTCCAGGTTCACGCAGCTCCTTGCCCAGAGCAGAGACATGACTAGAAGCCAAGTTCTTTACTTGTGGTCCAATGTTCTTGACTCGTTGCAATGCCTGGACACCAAATAGCAAGACACAGTAAAAACCCACACCAGGGGGTGGATTATTTCTGTCTCAGCTGAGTTTTAGAGCTGGCTGACAGGATAAAGGACGCTGAAGAATTTTGTGGTGGCTGCTGCTGCTGCTGGTTCTCTTTTAGCTTTAGCTTTCTAACTGGATCTCTGATTTCCTTCCTAATGGTGCAGTTACAATCACTGAAGCTCAGGTGGGAACTGGAGCCCATCTTGTCAGACCAGACTAAGGATCAGGGAGGCAGAGGAGACACTGGCCTGGAACTGGAGCTGTCCAAGAGGAACAGCTCCCACCCTTGAATCAAACCAGTGGTGATGTCCTTCCGCAGAATGCAGAGAGCTGCTCTCCAGGCCCGTAAAATCCAGCATCAACTCCAAAAAGGACTCTTACCATGGAGGGGGTTCAGTGCTTGAGTCTTCTTGCTAGTTGGGATGTATGAGGTCTTCACCTGGGGACCAAGAAGATATCTGTCCCCACCAAGAGGAAGTCCCTCCCTGAGATCAGCTTAAACCAATTGCTGCCAAGCCCTGAAGACTCCATCATTACTTCCATATTAGACTTGCAAATTACACCCAGACTTGTATTGGATATTCATGATGTCTTATCCTTATTTTCGAAATCATGTCTAATTCTGGCAACAGGGGAAAAAAAAATTAAAAAAAAAAAGTTATCCACAACCCTTTGCAAACTGCTTGGGATCTGTTGCAGGACTTAGGAAACGTACAAAGGGCTCATTTGAACCCTAAGAGGAAGTGTATAGTGTCCGGGAAGGGAAACCTTTGGAATCAGAGTGGGAATGCCAGAGAAGCCCTCCTGTGTGCCCCGGGGCAAGGCACTTGACCTCTCTGAGCCTGCTGTTAATCTCCTGTTGTTATTGTAGTGTATAGAATAATAATGTTCCATGAAGTGGCAGGTTCTGCAATCTGACAATGCTGAAGTGCTGAACTTGACTGGTTTTAGACCCTGGCTAGCATGTTTGCTGGGAATAAAGACCTCGATAAAAACAGTCGAGTTCAGCCCAAGTGGTAGCAACCGAAGAGGCATGCGGGTAATCAGACCCCGTCTTTCCCCAGGCAGAAAACCCTGCTCAGCTTTTCTTCTGAAGCCACTCAACACTCTCATCCTTCCACATCCTCTGGAAACCATAGCTTGCACTATGTAACACTTCTTCTTGCTTAACCCGTGACTTCTTTATCAGAATCTGCCTGCCAGGGAGGCCCTTACTGACCACCCTTAAGGATTTGCCAATTTCCTCACCCTTTCCTCTTCCTCCTTTCCTTGATGCCTCTCTGGGCTTCAAGTGCATTATTTTTAACTTTTAAGAAATATTTGAAATACACACAAATTAAAAATATATACATCCAGGTATAAAAGCATGTTTGTTTGTCTTTTTATTTTTTTGGTGAGGTATAAGAGTCTTATGTATTTTGCCATATTTGCTTCATAATTTTTTTTTTTAAGAAAAGATATTGCCAAGATAGTTACCCTCCTCATTCCTTCCCTAATCGTCTCTTCTCAGAGGTAACCAGAACTCTGAAATTCCTCTGTATCTTTCCTCCCTTGGGTTTGTACTTCTGTTCATATGTTTGAATTCATTAACAGTATAAACCGTTGGTGGTATTTCCAAAATGTACAGATTTGGTATCTACTGTACCTATCAATTGTGACTTGCTCCCCTCCCCCACGCCCCCCATCCCACGTCCCACACCCTGGACTGTGTTCTTCAGATTTATCCAAAAGCTAGCCCCTTTACTTTAAGTGTTGTGTGAATAAGCCAGTTTCTCTGAGAAATATTTAGGTGGTTTCCACCTTATGATATAAATGGCAGCATTGAACACTGAGTGCATCTCCGTGGGCGCAGCTGTTGAGAGTAGTTCCTTAGTCCTGGGCTAGACACCCAAAAGGAGAAACGCTCTGACGTGTAGCTCTGAGCGCACTAAGCTTGCTACTCTGATCTCCAAAGGATGGGGCCAGTTTACACTCTCATCAGCAATTGTTTTTTTTTATTTTTATTTAAAAAAAATCTTTTTTTAACGTTTTATTTATTTTTGAGACAGAGAGAGACAGAGCATGAACAGGGGAGGGTCAGCGAGAGGGAGACACAGAATCTGAAACAGGCTCCAGGCCCTGAGCTGTCAGCACAGAGCCTGATGTGGGGCTCGAACTCACGGACCGCGAGATCATGACCTGAGCCGAAGTCGGCCGCCCAACCGACTGAGCCACCCAGGCGCCCCTCTCATCAGCAATTGTAAACAGTTCACATTTGCTCCTTCTTCACTGGTTATTTATACCATCAATCTTAAAATTACAAATCTAATGAATAGCAAATATACTCTTCCTTTCCAAATTTGCATTCCTCTCTTTACCAGCACGGGAGATGTTTTAATATACTTATTGACTCTTACGTTTCTGCTTCTGTGACTTGATTATTCATACCCTTTGTCTAGTTTTGTTATTCATTTGTCTTTCGTTTATTGATTCTGGATTCTAGTTCTCAGTTATCTGGGTTGCGAATACATCCACCCAGGGTTTTAGCTTTGTAGTGCCTTTTATACATCTTGTTTTAGAATTTTGTTTTTGGTAGGAATTTTTCTTTTTAACATTTTTGTAAGGACTCTTTCTATTGTTAATGATTTTTACCTTAGAAATGATGTATCAGCTATTCATACAGCCACACCAGTTTTCTTTTCCTTCGCAATTATTAGGGGTACCTTTTGCTATCCCTTTATTTTCAACCTTTCTATGTCATTGTGTTTTGAGTGTATCATTTGTGATTATCTTATAACAGGGTTTGTATTAAAATCCAATTTCAGAATCTCTGAATTTGAACCATCCCTTTTTCCTTATGAACACTTCCTATCCTTACTGATACATTTGCATTTCTTTCTGTCCCTTTGTGTCTACAGTTGACTGTGCTCCTTCTCCATTTTATTTCCCCCCCTCCCTTTGTCACAAGAATACAGTGGTTGGTCTTCATTACTCTTTTGTACCTTAGTAGTTCCCCTTAATTTTTCTCCATTTAGTGGCTATTACCCTTAATATTTTAATATTTATTCTTGACTTATTAAGACTAAAGGTAATCAAAGTTTTACCTTCTGCTTTACTTTGATCATCCCTCCCATGTTGCAAGTAATTATTGTCTAAAATGTTGCACTTTTTCATACCTTCAAATTCATCACCATCATCATCATCATCATCACCACTACTATAATTATTTTATACATTCATTGGTTCTTTTGTTTTGCTGATCTGTTTTTAGCAGTTTCCTTTCTCACTCTTGGCATCTTGCATTTCCTTTCTTTATCTTTGTTATAATTTCTTTCCCTGATTGCATTTTTTTTTGCTAGTTCCTTCAGTGTCCCATTCCCTGCATAAGCATTAAATCTGAGCCCCCAGTGCATAGGACCTGTGCTGCAGCCCCTCTCCCTCCTAGTTCCTGCCCTTCCTGGTAGCTCAATACCATCTCTCTCGCTTACAACTAGTCCATATTTCCTCCTTCAGTTCTGGCATCTTAAAAATTGCTTTTTCTTTCCTTTAAGCTCAGCTGTATATTTAAAATAGTTATAGCTCACCTCTTTTGTGTGTGCGGGATGGGTGGAGGAGAGGGATGTTTAATGGACTCAGCAGGACAGCTCTAGGGATACTGATATGATTTTAGACTCTTACATCCAAAGAAGGAGGAAGTACAGATGTGTGTAGAATGATAATTCCATTCCACATGTGTAAAACATATCAACGACTTCCACCTAATATTCATTTCACCATAAAATGTAAACTATAGATTACTAAGTTTTTAATTTCTAAAGTTTGACTGCTGGTGAATTTATATATTGATTTATTCAATTTTCTTTATTTTATGTTAAGATAGTTCTGAGGCTCAATTTCCAATGCAAGTCTGTTGGGGGCAGTGGGGGCAGTTTCCTCCAAGTAATTGTGTGTGTGTGTGTGTGTGTGTGTACACATGTATGTGTATGCACGTGTGTGTGTGTGTGTGGGGGGTTACCTCCAAGTAATTCTCCACACACCAGCTGGGTGTCCTACAGTGCAACTCAATTCAGATACTATGTACTTAGAGATAGCATCAATTTCACAGGTTGAGGGCTCAGTCCTACAAGACTGTTCCCTGCCCCTGCTTCAGATGCCAGTTATAAGCCCAGCTGTTACTTGTGCTGCCTTGTGCTGACCCACTGGCTACAAACTGGAGGTTCCAGCGACCCCTCTCCAGCTTAGGATGACACTTAGAAGTTCAGGTTTTTTCCTGTACTTCTGACTGACTGCCTATGAATCAGAGGACCCATGAGCTCCTCCCTAGCGTTGATGAATTTGCTAGAGGGGCCCACAGAACTCAGAGAAGTATGTTACTTACCAGATCACTGGTTGATAGAAGGTTTATTGTAGAACTCAGGAACAGCCAGATGGAAGGGATGTGCCGGGCAAGGTATGGGGAAGAGGCATGGAGCTTCTGTGCCCTCTCTGGGGGCCCCACTCAGCACCTCCAGGTGTTCACCAACCAGGAAGTTCTCTGAACCCTGTCCTTTGGGTTTTTGTGGAGGCTCCATTAGCCATGATTAATGAAATCATTGATCATTCATCAATCTCATGGTTGCTTCTCCTGGCAACCAGTTCCCATCCTCAGGTGTAGTCCAAGTCACCTCATTCATATGGCAAAAGACACCTTTAAAGCTCCCACCACTTAGGAAATTCCAGGAGTTGTAAGAGCTCTGTGCGAGAAATGGGGATGAAGACCAAACACATAGTTCTTCTTATAAATCGCAGCATCACATATGTTTTTTTTTTTTTTTAAATTACAGAGCACATGTTGGCTATATAAAGGGAACACTAATTATATCCCTGCCATTCTCCAAGCATTTCCTCTCTGCCAAGATAACCAGTGTTGCCAGCCTGGTGAATATCCCTTCTTGCAGTTCTCCTTGTGAGAAAACATACACAGGCATATCTATACAGATACAGAGAGTGTGTTTGTTTGTTTAACCAAAACAGAATGTGCAACTTGCTGTGTTCAGTTAGGAATACTTTATTATCCAGAATTCCTGAGAGTTGTGAGCTTGAAAGCTGTCAGATTATTTTCATCCATCATTTTTCAGGACCCCAACTCACCTGTTTGCTTTCCATCTTTATGGATTCCAGTCTTGAGCCAATTTTCCCATTTTCAGCTTTACTCTTTAGCTTGAGCCTCAGTCCTGTTTTTCAGGTTAGTCCTTTATCATAATCCACAAAAAATTCGGGTTCAAAAATCCCCCCTTATAAACATAGGTCAAGGGAGAACTGATTTAGCATCTACTCTCATAGAAAAGGGCTGAGGCTCAATGTGGTCACTACAGGCCCAACATGAGTCCACAATGTCACAAGGTTGCAAGGTGGTAGGCCTGGAAAAGATGTGATTCTGAAACCAGGTACGTTGTAGTTAAACTGTCTGTGATTGCTAAAACCCAGACCCAGGATCTATTTGTCCAAAACTCAATCTAGCACAGTGATCCTCAAATTGTTTTGATGCTGTTGATGATTGATTCTTTGATGCTGAGCGTCAGAATCATTTGGGAAACTTCAAAAACACTTATTTCTAGACCCAATCCTTAGAGGTTCAGATTGAATTTGGATGGAGGCACAGGCATTGACATGAATCGAGTTTAGCATTTAGTCCGTGTTGAGACAGACAAGGCCAAGGATAGCAGGAGAGTCACATGGGAACTTTACCTCCTTAGGACCACTGGTTCTCAGCCCAGCCCTTGGAGCCATCTAGATTTAGCTATGGCACAATGAAAATAGCTCTGGATGTGGAGTGAGACATTCTGGGGCCCAGCCCCAGTTTGTCACTTTTTTGTCATGTGACCTTGAACAAAACACGTGCCTCTCTTAATCTCTGTTTACTCATCTGTAAGTGTGGAGATTATGGTCCGTCTTTCACACAGTGATTGTTAGGATCAAAAGATAAAGTGTTCTTGCGAGTATTTTTTTTTTTTTTTTTGTATAAGTTGTAAGTTTCTATCAAAATGTTGAACATATGGTTTGTTTGGAGTCTAAGATTTTTTTTGGTTGTCGAAGTCATTGACCTTTTCCATCACATGGGCCTGTGAATCCATTGGAAAAAAATATTGTTAAATATTCCTTGTGTTTTGATTTTCTGAAACAACTCGTTCAAAAGCTCTCCAAGCCTGGTAATTTAGGCCAGATTTAGCAGACTGACTTAAATAATGAAGGTAATTATCTGGATCATTCTGGTCTTTGGGTTATTTTCCCTCAGAAATATCCAGATGATTTAATTCAAGAGCGGTTTTGAATTAAAATGATCTACACTGTTGCCCTGTCTCCTCTTTTCGGATACAAATCAGACATTTTAAAAGAGAATTTAGACCTTTGAATGTGGGTCCGTTTGAAGGGCCGTAAATACTGTAAGTAAACTTGCCTTTGCAAATGTTTTAGTCTCATAGTCAAAGTACTTCAATATTATGAAAGAGAGTAAAAAACCCATGAAAATTTAAATATCATTGAGAGAATGCTCTATTTTGACATACCATATAATTTTAACACCCCAAATATTTTTTAGAGTAACAATTATATTCTTCACTCAGGCATAAGATCACCAGAGTGTGCGCGTGGCCATTTCTCAAGAGCTAGTTGCTGTGGCATATTTGGTAGGGGAGTAGGCAGCACCTGGAAGGTGGTCATTTCAAAACTGGAAGTCGCCCAGCCTTGTCAGTGACATCTCAAGTGGAAGGAAATTACCAAAAACAAAGTCTGGTCTTCTCTCTGTTCTCACAAGGGAGGTTTCACTTTTGGCCCTTGTACATTTAGCTATGTAAATTTCTCTCACTATTTCCTTAAAAAAATAAAAATAAAAAAAAAAATAGAGGTGGAGTGTTTTTCTTCTGTTATAAATTGAGCCACAGTCCTAAATTGTCCAAGTGAGGTAAATGGACAAAGCTATCGTTTCATCCTTGTCTGAGGAGATAGGTTTACAGCATGAGGAGATCAGTCTCCCGCCTCCTCCCTCTGCCACTGTTGTGTTGAACACTAACTCATGATGGAGGGAGCAACTGAGGAGAATTTTCTTCCTCAGATGAATGTAAAGGACGTGAAAGACGATCATCCAGAAAATAGCAGAATGGGTTTTCTTTTTTCCATCTCTGTTGTCTCTGTGCTATCATCCAGGGAGGAAGCAAGTAATCTTGCAGCTCCTGCTGTGGCGCGTACTCACATTGTGCTGGGAGTTTACCTGGATCATTCTGTTAATCTTCACAGTTCTGGGAGGTATGTGTTGCCATGTCTGTTTTGCTGAGGAGGGAACTGAGGTTTAGAGATGTCACATCACTTCACAAAGCCAGCAGAGGAGTGGGTTTGTATGACTGTAGGGCCTGTGTTTTGCCCCTTACATGAAGCAAGGAGAGTGTGATTTGGGAGCCCAAAATACAGGTACGATTTTCCTTTGGCCAAAAGGGTATTTGTACCCTGTTGGACATTTGTAACAGAGGCTTCTCTAGCAATCCAGGAAGTAGGTGAGGTGTATTGAGCTCTGGTTTTATTTCCGAATTAAAAAGTCTTTGTCTTTCTCATCTGAGCCAGGCTGGGTGTTAAGACAGGTTCCATCTGTTAAGTGCAGGGCAAATCTGACTGCAAAGGTGAATGTTCATGGAAACACCCAAGTAGCAATGAGGCAAATGTTATGACTTGCTCACAACTCAGATTTGATGGAGATGATTGATTATTTCCATTATTCATTCAACAAACATTTTCTAAGCATCTACCATGAGTCAGGTAATCTCAAAGGTGCTAGAGAGAGGGCGAGGAACAAGACAGAAATCTTTACATTTATTGAGGGCAGGACGGATGATGTGAGGATAAAAAGACAATACCCATCCTCAAAGATTTGATAATGGGGTTCAAAAATCAAACAATGTATCAGTTACCTTGGGTCATAGCTGATAAGACTAAGAACTAGAGGCACAGGCAGATAGCTAGGGGAGTATGGAATAGGATGGTGAAAGTGGTGGTAAATTTTCATAGTAGAGATTTAAGAAATTCGTTGAGTCATACAGAGAAAGACAGATACCATATGTTTTCACTCTTATGTGGATCCTGAGAAACTTAACAGGAGACCATGGGGGAGGGGAAGGAAAAAAAAGGGAGGGAGCCAAAATCATAAGAGACTCTTAAAAACTGAGAATAAACTGAGGGTTGATGGGGGTGGGAGGGAGGGGAAAGTGGGTGATGGGCGTGGAGGGAGGGCATCTGTTGGGATGAGCACTGGGTGTTGTATGGAAACCAATTTGACAATAAATTTCATAAAAAAAGAAATTTGTTGAGGCTAAGATACTTGAAGTGTGCCTTGAATCGTGGGAATGGTGAGACAGAAAGTTCTGGACTCTGCCACAAAATCCTGGAGACCCCTGAAAGTAGTTAGAAGGATAATCCTAAATATATCCCAGGGTTCCAAATGGACCAGTCTTCATGGTGACATTCCCAGAAACACTCCAGGAACCGAAAATTAATTATGAGTACTTAAAGTCTACACTCAGTTTCTTAAGGAAATACCAAAGACGGAGGACATCCTTATTGCAGAGAAGACATGACCCAAGTTGCTGTCTATAGATGACTGCCTTTATGCCCTCCCACCTTCTACCCAGACAGCAGACGCTCCTGCAAACCTTCCTTCTTACTCTAACATTCACTCCTAACTCTTAAGCTCTTTCTAATACCCAGCTCACATGGATTTCCTGGTTCTCTTCTGACCTTCCAGCTGTATTGTCTTGATTCTTTTTTATGTATGTTGTTTTAGCCGCTTTGACTTCTATTAATTTGTTCTCTCACTGGCCTCTTATCCAGATTCCCCTCAACAAAGGACATCTTAGGGATATTCTCAGAAAGCAAGAATCATTTTTCCTTAGAATCTAGGGGGAGAACAGACAATGATGTATAGTTATATGATGATAATATTTTTTTTGTCCTTATTACATGGGCACGATGTGAAATGCTTTGTGATGGGTCATCTTTCAACAGAACCCCAGGCACTTGGGAATTTATGCAGAGCTGTCTTCTGGGAATTCTGCCTCTGGTGGAAGAGGCCTTAAGTCCTGTTGCTTTGCCACAGGTACCCCCAGCTCACAGGCCCAGTTTGTGTGGGATCCCTAAGGGCCCTACCTGGGGGGTGTAAATGGTTTCCTCAGCTGCCTTTCACCCAGTCTAGGCTTCACTGAGGGTTAGAATAAAGTCACTTTCTATTTTAGTGTGAGTGACGCTAGCCGCCATGACAAATATAAATATTTCAGTGACTTAGCATGGTGGAAGTTTATTTCTCACTTTGTCCAAAGTAGAGTTCTGGGTTGGCACATATCTTTCTTCCATGCAGTACTTCAAAGATCCAGGCTGTTGTAGGTTCTGTCATCATCAATAAGCGTCTTCCAAGGTGACCGACCCTCTCGGTCATTTCTGTTCCCTTCAGCCTGAGAGAAAAGCGCATGGAGGAGCATAGGTGGGCTTTTGTGCAAGGCCAGGAAGTGCTCACTTTCTGCTGGCCTAAATGCAGGCACATGGTGCAGGGATGGGGTCCCCAGAAGCAGGCCCTGAGTGAGGACTGACGTGCAGGTGATTTCTTTAGGAAGCGTTCCCAGGAGAAGCCAGTAGAGAGGCCGGCAGGACTGCGAAAGGGGAAGAGGGTAAACATGGGTGTCATTTCAGACAAAGTCACCAAAGTTGGGATGATCGAGGAGGGAGGTCATGGGGTGGAAATGACCCCTTGGAGTAGGTTCCCATTTCAAGGCAAGGGGTCCAGGCTTTCGTACACTGGCTGAGGGCTACCCTGGGGACACGTGAGCTCCCAGGCATTTCTGGATTGACAAGTACAGCACTCCATTAGCCAAGGACAAGCTTCAGGAGAAAGTGGCAGGCACAAGTGCTTGGAATGAGAGCACTCTGAAACAGGAGGACGGACGTGCGGGAATAGTAAATGGAACCCAAGGGGATTGGGCAAAGCACAGATAACATCTACTACGTGTGGCCACACTTAATGGCCAGGGGACCTGGGAAGTGCAACCTGGCTGTCTCCTCCGGAAGAAGAGAAATGTGGATCCAGGTGAAATGAAGCAGTGCCTCCCTCATGGGGGTAGGGAGGGTAGATGCCCCCATTCTGGGTATAATAAAAACTGTACAACTTAGCTTCTGTCTAGGGTGGCAGAAACGTCAAAAAGAACTACAACAAGTACTTACTGACTGTCTTCTGGTCTGCCATGCAAATCCCCCCACCTATTAACATGATGAGCTTGGGGAACTTTGTGGGCTGGGAGCATGGGCCCCGGGGAAGGGCTCCACAGCCAGTGACACAAGGCCAGAGCTCCTTGTTCTGGTTCCTGAGGAGCTCCGTGGCCTCACCTCCCGCAGTCCTCTCACTCCTAACATTCCAGCCACTCCCGGGCCTAGCTGGCTGCTCATTTAAAGGACCTCCTCCCTCTACCTGGAGAGCTGATTCCCTTCCTTGGGAACTCTTCATTCTTCAGAGCCCAGCTCATACCACCCTTCCTCTAAACGCACTTTCCCAAGTCTGCACAGATAACCACACTTTGAGTGTTTTGCAAACAGAAATAGTAATGATAGCTCCTCTTTAATGAGCATGTACTCTGCACTATTTATATACGCCATCTTACTTTGTTCACACACTGGAGAAGGGAGGGTTATCCTCCTTTCACAGAATGGTGGGGAGCAGGCTGAACAGTTAAATAGGATGACGGTACTCTGCTCAGGAGTCATGGGCTGAGTAATCCAGAATATGATCAAATTGACCTTTTAAGGTATCATCAAGATGAGACTATATACATCTATGTGTGTATGTGTATGTTTATATATGCAATACACATATAATATGTACACACACATCTCTCTCCCTTCCTACCCCCACCATCTCTTTCTCCCTCCCTCCCTCTCCATTTCTCTCTGTCTTCTGTCTCTTTCTCTTTCACTCCCCAAAGAAGTCAGAGAGTTTATTTGAAGAATCACTTCCCTGGCACATCACCAGGGACGTCTCTTTTCTGCTATGCTAACCATCTTTCTGTATCTCTGTTTTCATTGACTTTGTCTCCCTACCCTTCTGATGCTTCCCTCCCTTCTCTACCTGCTCCTCTCTCTCCTTCTGGCCAGAAAGGCTGCATGTTCCTTTGGCCCACACAGCCTGTTCAAACTCCCAGCAAGGCAGGTCGTGTCATTGGCCCTGGATTCTGCAGAGAAATGGCTTGTTTAAATCTCTAGCCAGACTCTGTCCCCTTCCGTGGGCCAGGGTGATGGATGGAGGCAATTATGGCCAGCGTACTTCCATTAGGGCCTTACCAGCCCCAGGTACTGTGGACCCTCTGCGGGGCTGGCTAATTATGGTGTGGAGCAGTAATGGAAGGGCCCACAGCAGTGGGGCTGGGCAGCAGAACCTCCGGGGCTGGGCAGCAGGACTTGGCAGTGGCCCAGGTCCAGCATATTCTAGCTGGGCCTCCTTGGCTCGTCCCCTACTCTGGGGCCTTGCACCTCCAGAGCCATGCCCTGCCCTCTCTGGGGGACCTTGTGCCCAGGCTGCCTGGCTTCAGCTCCGGAGCCTGTCATTTGCTAGCTGGGTGAGTTTGGGCAGGGGCTGACTCTTCATGCTTCTGTTTCCTCATCTGTAAAATGGGGACAAAAATGGGACTGACTTCAGAGAGTTGTAAAGGTCAAATCATGATTCAGGAGAAGTACTTAGCAGGGTCGCTGGCACATAGTTAAGAGCTACGGCAATGCAAACTATTATCGTGTCAGTAGACCACTTTGTTCAGCTCTCACATTAAAACTTGGCAGATGGAAATTGAGTCCATTTTACAGTGGAGGAAACAGAGGCTCAGTTATGAAATGACATTGGTGGAGGGTAGGAGAGCCAGGATGGGAGTTGAAGGATTTAAAATCTAAGCTCAGTGCTCCTTCCCCTGTCCTCTGTTGGGTACCTTCTGGTCACCCTAACCTTTCCCTCCTCATGCCGGGATTGCCACATTCTCCTTTGCCTCTGAACCTTTATTCCTGTCTGCTCAGTACAGAGCCTGAAATCTTGCAGCCCATGGGAGCAGACTGGGCATGGCCAAATTCATGCCCAGTCATGAGGGTGGTGTCACAGGGGTGCCTGGCCTGACACTTGGGACCCTTAACTTCTGCTCTCAGTTCTGCTTCTGGTGTTTTATGTAACCTAGAGAAACTTTTTCCCTCTCTGGGCTTCAGTTTCCCTAAATGGAAAACCACCTCCACAGTTCCCCTCCAAGATGTGTGTTCATCCTGCAGAAATGCTGCGGTGCTGGTACAGAGCTGGAGGGACCAGCAGTGTTTACTGCAACATTGCTCCAGAGAGGGAAAAATTGGAAACAAGCTAATTATCTATCAAATGATTGTAACAAATAAAGACAATGGAGGGGAAGCTCTGTATACAGACATGGAAATAGATGAGAAAACATGGAAAGATACATTGTTGAATGCCAGAAGCAAGAGGTGGGATTGTGTATATATAGCACAATCCTATTTATTTAAATAAAGTTGCCCTTAAACTCTGCACAGGTGTATGGACATATAAAAAAGTGCATTAAAAAAAAAAGTCTGGAAGGCTGCACAGAAGGCTTTTATTAATAGTTACTTTAGGGGGTGCCTGGGTGGCTCAGTGGGTTAAGCGTCTGACTTTGGCTCAGGTCATGATCTTGGCTCAGGTCATAATCTCATGGTTTGTGGGTTTGAGCCCCGTGGGTACTCAGGTCATGATCTCACCTTCATGGGTTCGAGCCCCGGGTCAGCTCTGTGCTGACAGAGCAGAACCTGGAGCCTGCTTCAGATTCTGTGTCTCCCCTGCTCTCTGCCCCTCCTCTGCTCACTTGCACGCTCTCTCTCTCCCAAAAATAAGTAAAACATTTCAAAAAAATTAAGAAAAAAGTGTTACTTTGGGGAGAAGAAAGCAATGGGGTCATGGATACTGAGCAGACTTTCCATCTTTATTTTATACATTTTGACAATGCTTTAATTTTTGTGATATTGTATTAATATTTAACTTGTTCCTTTTTGTTTTTGTTATTTTGGTAACAGAATACAGAGGCATGACCTCAGGTTTCTCTGAGCTTCAGCCATACCCTGCGGTTCAGAGTGGGGATTGAGTGCATGCACATCTTAGGTCAGGGAGGGTCTCGGGCTGTAAAGAGCCTCCCAGATGTTTGCCACTCCTGTCTCTTCTCAGGGGCCCAGGCTGGCTTGACAGACTGCCTCAGGGCTTAGGGAAGGAGTCTGAGGGACTGGGGAGCACGAGACGACTCTCAGGCTTTCATGCCATGGCCCTTTAAGCCTGGTGGATCCAGAGCTGGTTCTGGCCAGTTGCACGCTGGTGGCCACGCTGACCACAGTCTGAGATGTCAGGCCAGATTTATTTATCTTCCCTGGTCCCCAGCAGTTCTTTCTGCTTACGTTTCATAGAGGGCTGCAAGGGCCTGAGCTTGGGGAGACAAAAACGCCTAAGGAAAAATTCGGAGGAGGATGCAGCTCTATCAGCTAGTGTGTCTGGTTATCTCTGTTCCCCAGGAAAACCTGCTGGATTTCAGAAAAATCAGTTGGTTTCTGCTCTGTTTCACTTCAATCACTTCTTAAGACCCGACTTGGTTGGAGTTGTTTTTGAGGTCCTAGAGCTTAAAAGGGCCTCCAGAGCAATGGGTCATTGACCTGGCCTTCCAGGAAGTATCTTGAATATGCAGTGAAATGATTTTCTAATAACACCTCAAATTAGTAAACCGGGGAAAGTCTGGCTCTCTATTTAATCTCACCCAGCTCTCGTCCCAGGAATAGTTTTCTTCCTTGTAAGAGGTCCTGCTGTGTAATGGTCCTTTAAGGAACAGGGAGGTGGAAGAACACAGAATGGCTATTTGGCAGGCAGGAGGGGAAAAGGAGGAACAGGTGAAAGCCATAGCCAAGTGCAACTTCATCAGCCAACTTGAGCCTCTCTCTGGGAATTTAGTTTCCCAGCTCCCTCTTTCTGGTTCACTGCCTTTCCTTGCTTCCTGACCCTCCCACGTTTTCCCTCTTGATGTGGTTTCTCTCCCTTTCTCTCTGGGTCTTGTCTTTTTTCAACTAGGGCGGTCCGTCTGTCTCTTCTCTCCTCTCTCAGACTCTTCCTCACGTTGTCTGCTTTGCACACTTGCCTTTCAGTTTTACTCCTTTCCTTTCCTCTATCTTAATTTGTCATAATTGGAAAATTAACTACATTTACATCCTTGCTGTATTTTTAGTATTTGGTGCTTTCTGCTCTGAATTTAAAGGCAGAGGAAACAGAGTGTGTATTTCCTCTTCTCAGCCTGACAGAGAAAATTACAACCCAAACACCAGCCCTAAACTAAGACGCTTTCTGTATGAGATCCCTGAAGGTTTTTTTGGGGAGGGTGGGTGGGGGGAAGGGGAACCTGTGATAAAGGGGGTTCCTATAACCTCCGGGAATGTTGAAGTTTTAATTCTGACTGTGATTTTAGACTTTGATTATTGATTATATATTAACTGCATTGCAGAAATAGGAGTTCAGTTAGCAGATCTGACCCTTCCTTCTTTAGCAACCCAATAACTTGTGCTGTCTTCCTGTCAGAATGTTCTAGGGGGCACAACAAAGACAGAAGTGGCCTTAGAGTTGAGAAATCCAGGTGTGAACCTTTGATCAGCTGTTTCTCAGTTGTGTGACTCTGGGCAAGTCAGCCTCTCTGAGGCTTAATTTCCTCCTATGTAGAATGAAATCCATAAGGTTGCTACTTTGCAGGCTTGTGAGAATCAAGTAAGAAAAGTTATACAAAAATATATGATTCATCCTAGGGGCTTAATGAGTATGAGTTAATTGTCCTTCCTTCCAGACCCTTCTGTGCCTCTGTCATTCCATCTGGAACATGTGGAACTACATTGGGCTCTGGGGACTTGTGGTATTCTAGGCAAGAATCTGGGCAAACAAAAGAAACTAAAACCCAGACCATTCTCCGAGATTCGGTTTAAATGTCACCTCCTTCAGGAAGCTCTCCTTGACTTTTTACTTCCCAGGCTGGGTTGAGTGGGTTCTCTGTCCCTGAAGCACTCTATCCTTAGCCTGACTCAGTTTTCTGTGTCTGTCACAAGACTGTGCCTTCCCCTAGGCATGGGTGATGTCTCCTTCATTGCTGTTCAGTCCCCAGAGCAGAGCCCCCTGGGAGCCCACAGGAAAAATGGAAACCTCTATCAAGCCTGGCACTGTGTTGAGCACTTTACATCTTTATGCATCCTATAATTTTGACCTCATAACTGTATGAAGTGGCCACTATTATTATTCTTGTTTACAAACAGGGAAACTGAGTCTCCTAGGGATTAGGTAATTTACCAAGGATCACACCTCTGGCAATCAGCAGAGACAGTTTTGAACCCAGGCAATCTACTTCCAGAGCTCATGTGTGTCACCACTATCTCTCTCCTATGGCAGAAGAAATGAAAGAATGAATAAATAAAAGAATAGATGCATGAGTCACATGGCCTTGTAGAACCACTCAGGGCTTAGTGATATAATTAACTTCAGTTTGAACTTGGTCATCGTGAAGTTATAGCAGCCTGAGAGACCAAATCCTTGAAACTTCCCTCCTCTCTAATAAGAGATTCGAATAGCCTGAAATCCCTTACCTGTCTTGATAAATACAAATACAAAGAAATAAATAATGCAGTAGCTTCCCCCCCCCCCCCCACAACTGAGACTTTGCAGTCATAACTCTGTTCCAAGCCAGCAAATTCAGGGAGGTGGGGAAGGGGGGGGGGCTGAAATGGCTTTGTAAGCAGTCCAAGATAAATTTCCCAGGATAATTACCAACCAGAGTAAATTCCATAAATTTGATTTAATTGGCATCAGGCAAATGAAACAGGAAAGGAAAACATGCATCTCCTTAAAGTTGTTGTGGGTATCTCAGAAGCAGCAGATGGGAACAGCAGGATAACGTATAAGCTGACAGCAACCACCAGACCAACTTCACATTCAGGGTAAGGGAAGAAAGGGTCTCCATTTTCTGGCCTTCTCATATATGTCAGACATTGTACTCGAAGCTTAAATATTGTCTAATGTAATTTGTGTGACCAGCTTGAGAGGTAGGTTTTATTAGCTATTGCATCTGTTAGCTATTACTGTGTAACAAGCCACCCCACAACCCATCGTCAGTAAACAATAGTTTGTTATCACTTACATGTCTCTGGATTGGCTGGAGCTTGACTTGTTCAAGCCAAACTTGGCTGGGATAGCCTTGCTTCTTACTTCAAGTCTGTAGGTTGGCTAATGTGACTCTGGTCTACATATCTCTCTTCTTGTCCTATTATCAGCTAGCCAGACTATGTTCATCCCATGTTGATAGCATGTCCATTCATATATCATTGGCCAAGAAAATCACATAGCCAATATAAAAGCAAAGGGCAGGGGAGTATACACGACCCATGATGAGGCTATGGCCAGGGTGTGGATGCAGGAAAGAGTGTTGAATTGAGTATAGCAAGTCAATAATACAAGTATTATTACCTTCAGTGTGTGGATGGGGAATCTTGAGTTCAGAGAGGTTGAACTATCTATCACACAGATAGTAAAGTATGGAAGTGAGATTCAAGTCCAGGATTATTGGGCACAAAGGCCATGCTTTCCCTCTTGATTCTGATTCTTATAGAGAATTCTATGAATCCTAACTTCAGGGGGTCACTGAAACTCTCCCTGACATCAATCCATGTCCTCCTGTGGCCTAGAATTCATCTCTCAGGTGAGTGAGAAGTTGAACAAAATCTAAGATTCATGTCCTATTTAGATCTCCCACCCTTTCCACTTCACTCACACTTGGGCCTTTCTTGAACTCATTGCATGCAAAACCAAAGTCATTTACCACCTCTGCTACCCCTGCCCCTCACTCCACTGACCTTCAACTGGCAGATTCATCAGGTGAGGTCCCCCCTGGATTGCATCCTATTCTGGATGGTGATGCCTTCCTGGTGCCCTTTCTAGGCTCTGTGAGGGGTCCTGGAGCTGTCCAGCATCCTGAAACAACCCACCGTGCGCCTGGCTTAGTGAATCCAGCTGTAGGCAATTAAAGACTCATGCTTCACAGGCTTCATTTGGTTTAGGAAGCTTCTGTTCTGGCTTTCTGCCTCAGGTACACTTGGGAACATGAAATATGTGGGTAACTGTTAGCAACTGTAAGCAAACTCTCAAGGCTTGCAACATTTTGCTGTGTGCAATGTTGGAAGCAAGAGGCTGATGTGGCAATTTCACAAAACTTCACAAGGGAAGTCACTAAGATTTTGGTATGGTATTTTGCAGTTGGTGAACTCCTTCCACACACACCATCTGCTCTGTGGTATTGTGCCCAGATCATTGTGCTCATCGTACAGATGATGAAACTGAGTCTCCGAAGACATTTCCTATTCCATGGTCATAGACTGGCACTAACAAAAGACGCAGAGCTTCTGGATTATCCATCTTTCTCCATCCATTTGTCCTCTCAACAAGTAGGTTTTGATTAATTGATTTAAAGTTCTTTGAGGGCACAGGGAGGGAAAAACATGTTAGTATACCTAGAAGATTGCAATTATGCATGTCTTTGGTGAGGGCAAGGTAGGTGAGTATACAAGTAGGGATAATGGAAGACAAAGTGTATCAGCTCTTAGCTTCATCCTTTCATTGAGCCAACAAATATATATCAAATGCCTCCTATGTTCTGGGTACTCTGAGTAGCACAGGTTATATGAGAATAAATAAAGGAGATATCATCCCTGTCTAGTCTAGGAAGGAACATAGTGTTTAGAGAAGCAAACAAGAGTGAAGCTCATAATCACAAATTTTGATAAGTGCTATTAAATCAGAAAATAAATAAATTATTGAGATGGAGTAATGAGGACAAAGGGAGGGCCCTACCTAGGTAACATGATGAGAAAAGACTTCTCTGAAGATGTGACACTTAAGCTAAGACCTGAAGGCTGAAAAGTCACCTGGGCAAAGGGATGGGATAGGGTGTTCCAAGCAGAGAAAATAGCATGTGCAAAGAGCCTGTGGCCAGAAAGAGTTTGCCTTGTTGGGGGAACTGTGGAAGTGCACATGTGGCTGAAAAAAATGTGAGTAGGGAAATGATAGGAGGTGATATGATAAAGGTGGGCAGGAGCCAGACCATGCTGGACTTTGTGGGCTCACTATTTGGAATTTGTATTCCTTCTTTGTATTATTAGTTGCTTGGCAAAGAATCTGGCACAAAGTACATGGGCATAACTGGATGTCGTAGATTGGATACCCTAGAAGCAGACCCTGAGACAAGAAAGTGAGTGGTGGCAGTTTATTTGGGCCGTGATCCCAGGAAGCACCAGCACATAAGTGGGGAAAAGGGGGAAGAAAGGAACCAATAACAGTAAAACGTGGAACAATGGAACAGGTTACTGCTTTGGGCAAGTGGGGCTCCCCAGGA
The DNA here is from genome assembly GCF_024362965.1 of Panthera pardus. Lineage (NCBI taxonomy): Eukaryota > Metazoa > Chordata > Mammalia > Carnivora > Felidae > Panthera > Panthera pardus. The sequence continues at coordinate 18,287,996 of NW_026526821.1, read as the reverse complement.
AACTTCTAGGACACAGTGTCCAACATTGTTAGTTATTCTAACTGAGGGGCAGAGGAGCTGGGGTATTTATGCACCAACTGTCATCAGTCACTGGTTGAGGGCTGCTCCTGGGGACTCTTACTTCCAGCTTGCCTGAGGGCCGAGCAGGCAATGTTTTGGGTGTTCTCATTTGGAAATGTTCAAGTTTGTGCATAGGAGCTGGCAGTGCTGAGTCACTATTGGTAGGGCATTTATGGTGTCTGCTACAGTGGGCATCCAGTATCTCTTCTAGAAACCACATATGTGGGGGAGGGGTGAGGACAGCAAGGACAAAGGAAGGAGGAAATGGCACAGATATTGGCAGAAAGGAGAAGAAAATCCCCACACTTCGGCAGACACCCTCCCCAGAGATGGCATTGGGGAGCAGCTGGCTCAGGGGCTCGCTGAGGCCAGAGGAGCGGGCCATATCCCCGAGGGTCACATTTTCACCTTCGTTGGAGTGGACTTTGCTTCTCTGCTCTCCTGCTGAGGTTGAGCACCAGAGGCTTCTCCTCTGTGAGGCTGAGGAGGGAGCCCCCAGCTCTGTTTCCTTTTAGCAATGAGGGCTCTTCTCAAGATCGGGCTGAAACATCCTATTCCACAGATGTCCCATGCCAGGCATTTGCATCCCATTCTAAGCGGATAGGTGGGATTTAGGGACCAGACCAGGGATGTTGGAAACACCTTCTGAAGAACATTGAAAATAAGAACTTGTGTTCTCTACAGAATCTTAGGTGATTAATGAGGAAAATCATATACTCCTCCCTCGGCTATATAGGTAATAAAACCAACAGTACTGAACTTGTTTTTGTAGCTTGTGAAAAGGCTAGCTAATAAATGATCTCATTTGCTCCTACAACAACCTAGGGAGGCAAATAATACTGTTAGTCCCACTTAACAGATGAAGGAGCTGAGGTTCAGGAAGCATTAGTGCTTTGCCTTAAATCCCACAGGCAGTGAATAGCAGAGACACCCTGTGTTTTTCTTCTGGTGACAGCGAGCTCTTTACCTTAGGGACACCTCAACGTTTTTACAATGGCATGACAACTGATTCACTGTATATTGTTTATAATAGGGATATTGGAAATGAACTATGTGTACAATAATAGGGCATCAAATGCCATGGAGCCAGTAAATCTGAGCATTGAGGTCTGTGAACTTAGATGGATACATGTAAATAAAGGAAGCAGCTTACGCAACTGTACAGTGGGGCAGGGTCAGCAAATTTCTGTAAAGGGCCAGGTGGTAAATGTTTTAGACTGTGCAAACTGTACTGTCACAGTCACAACTACTCAACTCTGCCTTTGTTTTTAGTACAAAAACAGCAACAGCAGCAGCAGCAGCAGCAGCAACAAAACAGCCATAGACAATTGTAAATGAATGGGTGGGGCTGTGTTATGATAACACTTTATTTACAAAGGCAGGCAGGGGACAGATTTGGCCTCCAGGTGTCGTTTGTACTGACCCCTGTTGTAGTGGACATTTAAGAGACGGTGTTGTTATTTCTGGCACTAGATGGCGCCCTTCTATTAGTGAGGTGAAATGGAGGGATGGTTGGTGGCTTTACTTGGGAATTTGGGCAAGAGTGGATTATGCCAGGAATTACCCTAGGAGGGTGGGATCCAAGAGGAGTCTTAGAATAATTCGAATGACAGCATGTGTGTGTGTGCGCGTGCGCACGCATGTGTATTCTGCGTGTGTGTGTGCGCGTGCGCACGCATGTGTATTCTGCGTGTGTGTGTGCGCGTGCGCACGCAGAATGTTTACTGTGTTCCAGGCACAGTTCTAGGCAATAGTGTACTGGCAAATATTTTTCTCTGAAAATGAAAAAAGAAAAAAAAAAACCCAAACATCCTTGATTTGTAGCTTTGTTGATTTCTGTAGTGAAATATTCACATCACTGTTGTTTTCAAGCTACTAACTTGCCATCAATCTGTTCACAAAGTTTCTAACGTTAAATAACATTAAATAACAGAGTCTGGGAGTCTCGTGAGTGGATACAAGCCAGCTTCAGCACACCTCTGGCACAAGGTCTTTTATTTTTGTTGTTTTTACACTCACCTGCTGAGGTAGGTAATACGTAATGATAACAGCAACCACTAACATTTGTGGAGCAGTTACCCCATGCAGATGTTCTGCTATGGTTTTTATGTATATTATCTTATTTAGCAGTCCTCACAACTCTACATAGCTATAACTGTCAGCCCATTTTCCAGATGAGCAAATTGAGGCCCAGAGAAATTCAATGATTGGCTCAAGGTGATATCACCAGGATTCACCTCTTGCAGTTTGACCAAGCAACCCTTACTGCATTGCCTCTGCTGTGGTCGGCAAGGTGTAGGTGTTTGTGTCTCTGTTTTATAACTAAGGAAAGAGATTTAAAAAAGTCATTCGCCTATCAGACAGCTAGGTGCTGGTCGCATTAAGACTAGAACCCAGCTTCCTGACTTCAGTGTCTTATGTTTTTTTTTCCAAGTGCTAAGGAGCTAGAGAGTTAGCTGAGTTTAACCAGTTATTATTCCCAGGGAAGATGAGTGTGAGAGAGGATTTGAAGGAGGAGAGGAGCCCAGATGGACAGAGGAAGGGGAGACAGGTATTTTTATTGAGACAGATGCATACCCAAAGCGAAGGTGTAGAAAGAAGCAGAACTATATGCCATCTGGAGGGTTGTGTAAAGGTTTTCTTGGCTGCGTCAGAAAGGGTGAGCTGGAGATGATAGGGAAACAAGAGAGGGGGGTCTGGTTTTGAGTTGCTAAATTATAGGTGGACATATAATGCTCTTCCAAGTAGAACAAGTGTGGAAAGTTGGAGGCAGGGAGGCTGATGGGGAGCAGGACTCAGAGCTGACCACTGGGGATGCACCAAGCGATGAGGTCAAATGTCTAGTGTGGAAGAAGGTAAAGGGGAATGTGTAATGCTGTCCCTCCCTCCAGTCTGCCTGCATGTGGGAGATGGGATTTTCAGGCTCCTTACAATATTTCATGTAAAGGAAAAGGTATCAGACTTGAAGTAAGAAATGCAGAGTTGACCTTCAGCTCTGTCCATTGCCAGCCACATGACCTTGGGCGATTTCACTAATTTCTCTGAGCTTCTGTTTATTCATCTTTAAAAAATGAATTAATGAATGTTAAGACATCTAGCCCCAGTGCTTGGCACACAGTTGGAACTCTAGTAATCATTGCTCATTCATCTGTTCTCAAACACTGATATCTTTGGGGATGGTGTGGGGTGGGGCCGCAGTGTTTCCATGGTTTTCGTAACACACACACACACACACACACACACACACACACACACAAACACAAACGAGTGCTGGTCCAGGCTATGGTTGTTCCTGTTGTACTGAACTCTTCTGGAAGGGCTTGATTGAGCACAGACTATGAGTGGAAATGAGGCCAGATTTTACCTTTCAAGCATTGACTGTGTTTAGAAGAGGCATAAAAAATAATATCAGTTATATATACAGACTTTTCACCTACAGAAGAAACACCCCTGAACATGGACATTGGGAAAGCTGACCTCATATTAACATGCTATTTATTCCATGCAAGATGGGAGCTGAGGAGTATTTGCAGGGCAGCAAAATTTGAAATGTCCTCATTTCCCTTAACTGTCCATCCTGGTGAGGTCATCTAGAATTTCACTTATCCAGGAGTCACTTGTTCAGCAACCTCAGTTATCCAGAATACAGCTCCGAACCGAGAAAGAAGCAAATGGCATCCACTCTGTTCCACCATCAACACAGGCATACAAACATATTTGTGGCAAAAGTCGACGCCATCAAATTCACAGACTCCTAATGGGTCAGTCACCTTATTCATAGAACAGAACCTCAATTCTTCATTCAGAGCATATTTAGTCTTATGTTAATATAATTTTGATGAGAAGGGTTATCAGGTTTTCCATCCCAGAGATTAGAAGCAATTGGTTAGAAGTGATTGTGGGTGTAAATTTCCTATAAGCAGATTCTTTGAGGGCAAGAAAAAGGATCCACTGATACTTGATCGTGGAGTGAGAAGGCGACAAGGAGATTGCAGGAGTGGGATATTTGGAGCTGTTTGGTGCAGGAGGAAATAGTTCTCCACACTTTACTGGATTTGAGGGTATTGCTGTATCTGGGCACAGTCATTCATGTTTATCGCAAGCTCGTTCAAGTCACCCGGAAAAATTTAAATGGTACTTAAGAAGGCAGGGCATTAGCCAATTCATTTTAGAAACACTTCTCTCTAGCATGCTTTTTTCCCCTAGTTGTCCTTCAAAGAAGTACATCTTGTCATATGGAAATTTTATATGCATGGAAAAATTCCTCTCCTGGTAGGGTCAGATGACTGGGGCGTTGCCGTAACATCTTTAGTTCCTTCTGATTAGTCGTAAAAGGTGACAACCCTTGGTGTAAAGCAGGCCTTTTCTCATCTGCTGTAAAACACTCTCTTCTCCCTCTTTGGTTTGTGGGATTTGATAAGCAAATTCATTTCCACCCTCTCCCTTTATGAATTTGTGCACTTTGATTAAGACTCCTTTTAGGTGACCTCCTCACAGATTGAGGCAGTTTGATTTCTGAAATCTGTTCTTCCCTGTAGACCATTCCATCTAGTCACCCACTTCCTGCCCCTTTATTCCAGCCATGATGCCTCAACACTTTAACTGGGGGTCATGTCCTCTCCAGAGACTTCTTTGAGGTGCCATCATTTGTCCAAGTAAGTTAATGACTCATTCCTCTCTGCTACATGTGCCCCTTCTCATATTGTTTTCGTTGTTCACGATCTCCTTCCTTTAAGAGAAAGAAGGTTCTTCAAAGGGAATTAGTGAAACTTATGCAGGTCTGTGATTCTGGGATTTAGGAGTACCTGTGGCTGCCCTCTCCAGGAGAGCCTGTTGTAGGGCAACAGGAAGCCTCCTGGTTGTACTTTTGGACTCTCTCTGCCATCCAGGACACAGTCAAGCTTCCCCTGGACTGCTTCCTGCCCCAGACCAAACATTTCAAGAGTCTAGAGCCACATCATTCTTGCCCCAAATGGAGCTCCTCCAGGGGACAACTTTTGCTTGGGTATTCTTCCTTCACCTGGATGGCACTGTCTCAGAAATGCATGTGATCTGAACTTTTCCTTCCTGATTCTTCCTTTCCTCTCCCACAGGTGTCAGACTTGCATCTCCTTCTGAGGACCCTCCCTTTATCCTTCAGACGAATTTCCCCAATAATATCTTGCACATCTAATCCCATGTTGTGTCTGCTCCTCAGAGAACCCAAACCAAACTCGCAGAGTATCTGTTGCACAATGGATACTAAAAAGTGTCAGTTGAGTTGAATTTATTTGGGTTTTACTGGTCACCAGACATGGTCTTCGGCAGATCATCCCTTCAGTATGGAGGTTATATAGTTAACATGACTAATCATACAGCACCAGCCAATGCCTCCTAGACTGAACTATACTCTGGGGGACCTCAGTAGCATCACCATGGACATTTGTTGAACAAGTAGTGAACCCACTGATACTCTCAGATATCTACTGAGATATTTAAGCCTGTTTATTCACGTGTGAGTGGCCCCAGATAGCTGCACATTCAGTTACTGTGTCTGTTTTTTGGTAGTTTTAGTTTTCTGTCACTGGTTTGCTATCAATTTTTTAAAATACTGAAGCTGGGAGAGACTTCAAAGATCATTCATAAGGAGCTCTTCAGAGCATATAATCACTAGGCACTAGTCAGGTGCTGGGGATTCAGGGTTGGATAAGAGACAATCGTTTCCTTCAAGGTGGGAGCAAGTTCTAGTTCCTTATTTTACAGATGACAAACCAATTTAGCAACATATCTCAGCAGAGCCATTATGAAAAAGAACATACAGGAAGTCAATATATAATGACAGCAATGGATTTCTTCAAGATGGGCAGGTGTGGATCCAATCTGAACCTTTATAGTGCCTTCTGGGCCCTGTGTCTGAGCCAATTCATGATGGCATAGAATCACCTGCATACCAGCCCTCACAGGCAGCTCAAGATTTCTGTGACTAATCAACATACTGAGAAAGATGTTACTGTGAGCTGACTCCATCAACAGGGACCTCATGCTGCTCATTTAATTGTTGATTTACCCTTACAAGAGAATAAGATATGCAGTGACTTGAGAATGATGCCAGGCATTCGCTTGGAGGAGTATCGGCTTTCCTGCATGGTGCAGAGTAATTGGGGTTGAGACACCTGGGTCTACTCCCAGCTCTGTCACTAAGTCTCTGTGTGACCTTGGGCAGGACATTTAACCTCTTTATGCTTCAGTTATCTGCAAAATTGGATAATAATAAATACTGCTTCATTGCAATATTGTTCCTAATAAGGGTGAATCTCTATATGAAGGCATTTTGTAAATAATTCAGCACTATATAAGGATAAGAGATAGTAATTATTAATTTTATCCCGGCACATCCTTTGGCAGGGTCACTTACTTGTTGGGCACACCCTTTTGTAATACTGTATGTCAGGCACCGTTCTAAGTATTTAATAAATCTTTCCGACAACATGAGATGTGTTATATGAGATATGTATGCTATCATCATTGCGATTTTACAGAGGAGGAAAGTGAGGAACAGAGAAATTAAGTAACTTGCCTAAGGTCACACATCTAGTAAATGGCAAACCTGGGATTCTAACCTAAGCAAGCCGATTCCATAGTCTATGGTAGTAACCACTACCCTGAAGGACAAAAGGTTCTGGCTTTCCCTAAAACTGGGAATTGGGAAACTGTATGAACAGACACAGTCTTCCCCTTAAGGTACTTGTAGTCTGGTACCTGGGGGAAGGGAGGGAGAGAAATGAAAAAGTGTAATGTCTTCCTCATGAGAGGTGATTATGTGCTAGGCAAGCTCTGAGATCCACTTCCAGTGATTCCTGTCTCTTGGTATTCATATCCTGGCGTAATCCCCTCTTTTTCAGTGTGGACTGGATTTACAGACTCACTTCTCATGAATAGAAAATGGCGGTAGTGATGGATGTCACATGTGACACATCTCTCTCTCTCTCTCATATCATTTATATTGAAGGAGACAAGCTGCCATGTTGTGAGCAGTCCTAGACCCCTGAGGAGTAGTGAGGAAGTGAGGCCTTCTGTACCACAGCCCGTGAGGCAATGAAGTCTGTCAACAGCCACATGAGTAGGCTTAGAAGTGGATTGTTCAGCTCTAGTTGAGCCCTGAGAGAACTGTAGATCCTGCTGACACCTCGATTGTAACCTCAAGAAAGATCTTTTGCCAGAAGCACTTTTCCAGAACCTGTGAGATAATAAATAGTTGTTATTTTAAGCTGCCATCTGTGGGTTAATTTGTTACACACAATAGATAACTAATACATGGCAGTACAAAAGCTTTTCCAGAATAGCTTTATAGAGGAACATAGAGTCAAGTTGCAATTTAATGTTTATTTATTTTTGAGAGAGACAGAGAGACAGAGCATGACCAGGGGAGGGGCAGAGAAAGAGGGAGACACAGAATCTGAAGCAAGCTCCAGGCTCTGAGTTGTCAGCACAGAGACAGACACAGGGCTTGAACCCATGAACTGTGAGATCATGACCTGAGCCAAAGTCAGAAGCTTAACCAACTGAGCCACCCAGACACCCCCTTGTTAATTTTTTTAAAATGTTTATTTATTTTAAGTTGCTATTTAAAATGACAGATGTTTACCAAGTAGGGAAGAATATTCTAAATAGTGGACCAGATAGGACAGAGGAAATAGCCAATGTTTGACCAACTGGAACACAGAGTGTGAGTTGGGGCAGAAATGGGAGATGAGGCCAGAGAAATAGTAACTGTATACACTAGACTAAGGAGGCTTGATTATAAAGTCAGATTCCCCCTGTAGAATCACTCTCTAGGGATTTTTGTGGGTTATCTGAATGAACAAGTATAGGAAGGCCAAGAATCTGAAAAATCCTTGGAATATTGGACCCTGTAAGCCTATAAATTCAGCAGTCTTCACCGCAATTGATTTCAAGGCTACAGTTCTCTCCGCCTCAGGGGTTTTTATTTTATTCTTCTTCTAATCATTCTTTATTGTCATTAATGTTCTAATAAAATGCAATGCATGTAGCTTATTGCATGATTATGGGGCTCACTGAAGACTTACTGTGCTCCACCCCCCAGTCTCAGGCACAGGTCTGGAAGGGTCCCTGTGGAACTGCTGCCTTTGGCGTGGATGCGGAGACTGGAGTGTGGGGTGGGCCCTTGCCCTCATTCTCACAGCCAGTAGTGACCCTTGCCCTGTCTGCAGCCTGGTAAGGGTTATATATACTGCAGTGGGTAAGAGGGTAGGTTCTGAAGTCAGAGAGGCCCACGTTAAAATCCTGATTTCCAGCACTCTCTGTGTGAGCTTGGATAAATGACTCCGCCTCTCTGAGTCTCGATGCATTAGTCTGTAAGGCAGGGAGTGGAGCAGTGCCAGCATCCCAGGCTGCGGTGTGGATTAAATGAGATGGCCTGCAGGGTGTGCATGCACAGGAGGCACTTACTGGCAGTATCGCTTGCTGTTGTTTGTGATGCCTCAAGTGCTGTTTCCCACTCAGATTCCTTTCCTCTGTCTTACATTTCCCCAGTTGCTGTTATGGAATGATTGCACATATAAACCATGACCCTAAGTCCTCATTATGGTCCCAACACTTTGTCGGTACCAACCCATAAGAGCTATCTAAGTTTGTGCGTTATCAGTTATCAGAATCAATATATTGGGTTTGTTAGTTATCTATTGCTGTGTAACAGTTTACCCCAAAACTTAGCGGCTTAAAACAGTGCACATTTGTTATCTCATAATTCCTGTGGGTCAGGAATGTGGGCCCAACCCAACTGGGTCCTTTGCTTTTGGGTCTCTCACAGTCTCATTTGAAGGACTGACTGCATAGGGACCCTCTTACCAGCTCACATGGCTGATGGCAGTATTCATTCCTTTGAAGACTGTTGAACTCATGGCTTCAGTTCCCTGCTGGCCCTTTACTGGAGGCCGCCCTCAGTTCCTTGCCACATGGGCGTCTCCAGTTTTCTTCATTGAGCAAGTACACAAGAGTCAGAGCAAGAGTGCCAGAGAGAGGGAGGGAGGGAGGGAGGGAGGGGGAGAGTCTTTTGTAACCTAACCTCAGAATCAATATCCCATCACTTTGCAAGTTACCAGATCCAGCCCACACTAATGGGAGGGGATTACACAAGGATGGAAATACCAGAGAATTGGGGCCACATCAGAAGCTGCCTACCACACCAAGGGGATCCTATTTGCATAAGTAAAACATACCACCAGACTGGTAAGAGTAAAGTTGGCATCTACACTAATACCAGCCTGTTAGGATTTATGGGGGATAAAGGTTCACAGCCCTGTGATACTTGTTCCCCTGGTGGAAACTCATGCTCTCTCTTAGTTTCCTAATACTTGAATAAGTTTCTCTCTTATTCCCCTCGTGGAAACTCATGCTGTCTCTTAGTCTCTCTCCTTTCTGAGCAGAGACTCAGAGGCTCTGGACCTCATGTGACAGAGTCTTTATGTAGGGTCCTCTCCACAGTGATGGCTTAGAGAGAGATGCCATGAGGGGATTATCTCAGCACTCACATGGGGGTTAAGCACCATGGCCTCCTACTCCAATGCTCACCCTCTCTTCCTACCACTGCCTGATTACATGTTCACTGTGTGAGTTAATAGGAAAGATTGTTTCAGACAGATGATATGGTTTTGTACTGGGCGATCTTCTGTTGAAAACTTCTGTGAGAAGTTTAAGTTTAAATATTTGATGAAGCTACTTCTGTCTGGTGGTTTCCACCCATTATATCAGGACCAGTGGAGTGAATGCCATGAGGGTCACTGAAGATCTTAGACACTTCTGGAGCTTTGACGCTGATCACTCTCTGTGTTTGGAATCTATGGTCACAGGCCCACATAGCCCAGCCTTGGGTCCTCGATTCCCACAGCCCAATCAGAGCTTTAGGACTTTGATGGGGGTCTCTCCAGAGCTGGCTCAGGGATGGGAGTTCACTGAGGGACTCATGGATAGGGGTTCATTGAGAAGCTGTGACCTTGGAATCCAAAACAGGTTTTGGAGGGCAAGTCGAATCCCTGCCACCCAGATGCCACATCCAGCATCCCTCTTGAATGCATCTCTCAAGAAGCCCATGCTCAGATTTTCATTCAGCATTTTCCTGCAGTGCCCACTGCTTTCTCAGGTCCTGGTCACTGTGTGTTGACAGAATTTATTTCATCTCATCTGCACGACAGCCAGAAGAGATATATATTGTTGACTTCGAGTTATTAAGTATGAAGGAACTGAGGCCAGATGGTTGAAGTGACCTAGGTGACAAGACACTGAGCCAGGACTGGAATTCAGGCCAGTGACACCCCGAATTTCAGGCTGTTTCCAACATACAGCTCAGTAGCAGCCCCTGGAAGCCAGAACTTCTGAGCAGTCCTTCCCATGGGGGAGGCAGCATTGACATTTGTCATCCTTGGCAGTGGCTTTCGTGGAGTCGCTAGGGTCTTTGCAACAGAGACCCGCCAGCCTAGCACCCTCTCCTCCCACAGCCCAGCCAGTGCTTATCCACCCCCCAGGCTTCAGCATGGCAGTCTCATCTTATGACAGTGTCCATATCACAGTCTCTGCACAGGTCCCTGCTGCAGCTTTCAGCATGTTGAATTGTAAGCATTTCCTTCTTTCCCCAGGTCGGTGAGTTCTGGAGGATAGGAGCTGGGTACTATTGCTGGCACCTGGCAGAGTGCCTGGTAGCAAATAGGCACTCAGTAAAAGTTGATGGTGCTCGGGTATGACTGTAGCCATTTCCCAACAGGAGCTCCCAGGGCTGGTTATTTTTATGCAGCCCTTAAACTGGAATAATGCCCTTAGTTCCATGCTCTCTCTATCTTCGTGCAGACTGCACCAGCTTGCAATGGAATGTTCACTCATTTTCCCCTCAGTGGTTTGTGTTCTTTCCAAAGTAGATCTTGAAACAAGGGTTTGGGTGTGAGTAGTTTCTGTGGGAGGGGATAGCAGAGCAAACTGTGGTTGACAGAGGCAAGTAAGGAGGAGCAGGCTGTGGGCTCAATCCCACTGCAGCTTTCCAAGAGGTGGTGTGGAACAGACCTCAGGATGGTTCTGCTGGGCTGAGGGAGCTGGGAAATTCATCCACCAACTCCTGTCCCTCAGTGATTGTCCTGCAGGCACTGGCGCACACAGAAACTTGGCACAGATGCCCTCTGGGGTAGGATATGGGAAGGCACAAGTCAGGATGCCAAGAGCATCTACTCATCTCCTTGTTGGAGCAGCAAGGTCTTTAATGACACTCCTAGCCAAGGCTTATGGAGAACTTCTATGTACCTAGCATGTGTATGATCTTATGTAGTTTTCACAACCATGGGATTACCAGCATCAGCCCCAGTTTATGGATGGGGAAACTGAGGTTCAGAGAAACTACCTAAGTTGTCCAGGTTGGTGAGCGGCAGAGTCTGGAGTCCTCCGTGGGTATGTCTGATTCCTCAGGTGGTGGTCATCCTGCTCCATCGCACCTCTGATGGTGCTTTACAAATAAGATGATGAAGGGGTTTCAATGTCAATAAAAGCAGGAATCCCAGAGATCACTTAAAAGTGCGGCATGAGAAGATGCAGGCCTGGGCTAGCCACAGACTGGGTGAGAAAGAAAAAGCAAGGAAAGGGGAGAGTAGAAGCTCCAGGTGGCAGGTCCAGGTCAAGGGCAGCAGCAGAGCCAGACGACGTTGTGGGTCCGGAGACGTGGGGAGTCTGCAGCGTGTTTCAGGGAGGGCAGAGAACACACTGCAGCTCCAGATACACCCCAAAGCACCTTGCAAATCAGCAGAAAGAGGTTTTGACAAAATGCATCAAATGGAAGAGGCAATAAAGAATCAGTGGGACCCCAAGATCTCCAGCTGGAATGAATCATTTGGGCGTTGCTCTGGTTTGCCAAACCTCTGGGATCACCCTTTTGTGACAACATGCCAGAGCTCAAAGGACCCTCCCTTGGAGATTATTTGGCCAGGTCTTCACTGTTCTGACGGGGAAACAGAGTGGCCAGGGGAAATGGCTCCCCCATGGCCACAGAGCAGAACCTGCTGGGCATCCCGGTTCTCACCCATGGATCAGTCGTTGCCATTTACAAATTGACCCTTGCGCCTCTGAGTGAACTTACAAACTGGGGCAAGTCAATTACCCCAACCCAAGCCTCATCACCTTCTGTAGAGAGAAGCAAGATTCTGCCTCGCTATGTGGCTGTGAGGGTCACAGGAGGTTACAGAGGTGAGTCTGCACTCCCCGCCCATCCCATGGCTGGTGCAGGTTCATGTGGTGCCCCCTAGCCCTGCCCAGCCCAGTCTGCAGGGGATGCTGGGCTCAGAGCTGGAGCCAGCACTGTGGGAGGGCCACAGCGGACCCTGGTACCACCTGCACTTCAACCAAGGACAGAAACCTGTCACATCAGACCCCTGTCCTCCTTGCCTTTTCTTTTCCTGGGAGAGGAGATGTAGTTGCTGTGTGATTCCAGGGGAGTTCCTTAGCCTCTCTGTGCACTCCATCCTCATCTGTGAAGTGCACAGCTGAATGAGATGGGTAAATGTTCTGGTTTGAAGATAGATGATGGAAGGACATGGGAAGCATGTGTGTTTTATGACTGTGTCCCTGCAAGCTGGAGGTGTGTGGCTTGGAGGAGGGGTGAGATGGCTGTTTGTGGTTTGACTCCACTCATCTGCTGTACAGGCTTGAGGTTGGGCAAGGTGTAGATTTCTAAGGTGTGGGAGGCATGGCCCTTCCTTCCAGGAGGAAGTGAGTGACTGTTCTAAACACCCTGAATGTGTTAACTAACTGCATCACTGCCACACCTCATAGGTGGATTCTATTCTTGTTCTCATTTTAAGAGCAGGAAACTCAGGCTCGGAAAGGATGAGTAGCTTGTCCAAGGACACACGACTGGAAAGTTACTGAACCAGGGACTGAATTCAGATGATCTGGCTCCAGAGCTGGTCTCTTAAACCCTAGAGGATGGAGCTTCACTAACATTCACTGAATGACTTGTATACTTTCCTCTCCCCAGCAATTTGGAAAGTAGAGATGATAGTCCTCATTTTATAACAAGAGAGACAAGCTCAGAGAGGGAAACTGGCTTTCCCAAGGCCACACAGCTCACATGTATGGGAAACCTGGATTGGAATATAAGTTGCTCTTACAAGTTCATGAGAAGAAAACAGCCCAGGTTATATTCCAGTTCATTAGGAATCCCAACAGGAGTATCAGGTGTGATGTCCAGCTTGGGGGGATGGGGGAGGGAACTGTGGAGGAGATGGGGTTTGAGTGAGGCCTGGAAGGATGGGTAAGGTGGGGTGGGGTGGAAGAGCATCTGCGTGAGGGCAGATGCACAGAGGCAGGTGAGTGGGGCAAGTGGGTGCAGAAGGGTGAGTAAGCTAGGGCAAATGTGGAGAGCCTCGGGTTCCAGGGGAGGAGCCCTGACCTGATTCAGCAGCAGCCGACAGTGGTAGTATGGTAGTACGGGAACCATGGGTGGGAATTAGGAAGGCGCTTCCATAGCCCCCTATGTGACAGGTTTTCCAGAGCTGCTCCTCCCTGACCCTTCCCATCCCCTGCCCTTCCCTGGGTATCAAGTCCTGCCTTGTTTGGGGAACTGGGGGGACTCTTGGGGGTTGGCTGACTGCTGAGACGTGGTATGCCTGGGGTCAGTCACCTGGTGGTTCCCTTTGCCTCTCAGAGGATAGTCTTCCAGGAGCTTCTTTGCTGGTCAAGTTCACAGCACTTTATTCTTACCAGAGAGGCTGCCACAGAGCTGCCTTCAGACTAGTCATGGACCGGCTGTGCCAGTGGGTTCCTCCTCCTGCTGGCGGCCTTGGCAGATCCCATAGGACGTCTTCGTGTTCCACACACAGAGGACGAGTGGGATCTGTCGGCCGGCTTGGGGTCTGCTTAGGAAAATACGCTTAAATTGAGCAAAGACCCCCCACCCCCACCCCTGCCCTTGGCTTTCTCTGTGATCCCAAGCATTTCCTGCCCACAAAGGAGGCCCCTCCGTCTACAGGATGGCTGCAGGGATCTTGCCGTCTGTCGGAGAGCTCCGGGAATGCCCGCTTGTTTCCCTGTGGGTAGCAATGCAGTCAGGGCTGGCTTCGTGGTTCACGTTGAGATGGCACCAAGATATTTTAAGAAAATGAGTGCAAAACAGTGTAAATTGAGAACTCAGTCTCTTAGCAATAACATGTATTTAGTGTGTTGGGAAGGAAAACAGCCTAAATTGTAGGAAAGTGTGATGAGCAAGATCTGACATAAATACATCAACAAAGATGAAATGCAGACCTGGAAGTCGGGAAAGCCTGCCTTGCGCACTGCGGGGGATGCTGCCTGGCAGAGATGCAGGGACACATCCTGTACCTGTCCTGGGCCTTATCTTGCTGGAGAAAGCCTGAATCTCTCTGATCTTTGGGCCCAGTGTCACTTGGAGGAGGGGTCGTCTGTGCCATGTTCTAAATGCCTGGCAAAGCCTTTGTGCCTGAAACTGGGGAGGGGGGGTGGTGGTTGCAGTGGCTGGGGCTCTGCAGCTGTGGACAGACTGTCTGGGGCTGGTTCCTGTGTTCCTGGCTGTGCTCACAGAGATCCCCCAGATTCTGACACTCCCCCCTTCATCCTTTCCGCATCTCCTGGTGACCTCTGTACTGGTCTGTGCTAACTTCCCGGCTGTAACCAAGACTGTCCGCTGCTCACCGATTGCCGGTACTGAAAAGGCCCAACCCAGTACTGACCTTCTGGGCTCCTCTTTTGTCTTCTCTGCCCAGGTCTGTGACTTTCTGGGCTTGGACGATGCCTCATCTGGTCCAGAGCGTTCCCAAGGATTGACTGGCTTTTATTTTTATTTTTGATCTGCCAAAGAGAAGTGCCTGGAACATTTGTTACCGAGAAGCAGGGCTGAGGTGGTGGGTGTGGTTGCCGCACATCTGGGAGAGGGCCACGGGTTATGTGGGAATATCCAACCTGCAGTTGAAGTCCTTGATTCTTGGGTCGGTTTTCGATTTCCTTTGTTTTAATATCTTTTGTCTAGACATTCAGGAGCCTACTGATACACTGCATCGCTCAGCACTTTCAGCATTATTTAATAAAGTACTTTTACATTTATTAGAGAGCACTGGCTTAGAACGTAGACGTGGAAGCCTCGCTGTCTGAATTCAAGTCATGGCTCTGCTCCTGCAGGCTGTGTGACCTCGAGCAATGTGCTCTTCCCGGATTCTGTTTTCTCATCCATTCGGGGCAATCACGTCTCTAAATCACAAGTTGTGGGGATAGATAAGTTGATAAATACTACTACTGCACGCAGTAGGTCTACATAAGTGTTAGCTACTGTTGTTGTTGTTATCATTGTTAATACGTTTACTCTCTTGGCCACCTGTGTAGGTTAGTGGCATAATCCAAGTTCCCCCGTCTGAGCCCTGGGAGTTCACCTTGCCCCAAGTATTTGGAGAGCTCCCAAGTATTGGCTGTCTCACCTGCCTTTAGCACCCAGCTCCCCTCCTCTGTAGCAAGCTAACAGGCACAGTCTTCTGCTGGTCATTGCTGTCACTCTCACTCTGACCCTGGCACTGCTTCCTGGCTTCCCTGGGTGTTACTGCCTCTTCCTTGGCTAATGCGGGTCCAGCAGTGCTTCTAAGACCACTTGGAGGTTCCAGAGCCTCTCCTGCAGAGTGACCCAGAGTGAAACAGGGAGAATGGCTCATTGTCCTTTGATCTGCACCCCTGACATAGGACTCAGCCCTCCTGTCTGGTTGAGCTCCCTGTCCAAACCCAGAGAAAACCCACTCTGAAACATTAGTGAGCAATGGAGCTTTTACTGGAGGTCGTTGCACACTATCCAGCTTCATTGCACACTATCCAGCAAAGCACGTAGTGAACACTTTTCTAGCTTACTAGGATCCTCTGCCCATTACCCCGGACCCTCCTCCCTCTTCCCTCCTCCTTTCTTTGGTGGTCTGAATTTTTCTATCTTTTGCTGGATCCCTGGCATCTTGCTCACCTCAACCCCCAAGGTGCTGATCAGGGATACTTTTTAGCGTGGAAGTCCTCTCCTTATGAATGAGCTCTCACACCAGCTGTTGAGAAGGTAAATGTTTCTTCATATGTCACACAAGACAGGGTTACCACTCCTTCGGGTCATAACCTACCTTCACTGACCAGCCTTCCAGTGAATTTGTGTTTTCACTTCTACTCAATTCCAGACTCTTTTTTTTAATATGAAATTTATTATCAAATTGGTTTCCATACAACACCCAGTGCTCATCTCAACAGGTGCTCTCCTCAATGCCCATCACCCACTTTCCCTCCCTCCCACCCCCCCATCAACCCTCAGTTTATTCTCAGTTTTTAAGAGTCTCTTATGGTTTGCCTCCTTCCCTCTATGTAACTTTTTTTTCCCCTTCCCCTACCCCACGGTCTTCTGTTAAGTTTC
The DNA here is from genome assembly GCF_024362965.1 of Panthera pardus. Classification (NCBI taxonomy): domain Eukaryota; kingdom Metazoa; phylum Chordata; class Mammalia; order Carnivora; family Felidae; genus Panthera; species Panthera pardus. The sequence goes on along the minus strand of NW_026526821.1, from coordinate 18,271,525 downwards.
TCAGGGTCCACATAAGAGTGAAAACATAAGGTATCTGTCTTTCTCTGTATGACTTATTTCACTTAGCATAACACTCTCCAGTTCCATCCACATTGCTACAAAAGGCCATATTTCATTCTTTCTCATTGCCAAGTAGTACTCCATTGTATATATAAACCACAACTTCTTTATTCATTCATCATTTGATGGACATTTAGGCTCTTTCCATAATTTGGCTATTGTTGAAAGTGCTGCTGTAAACATTGGGGTACCAGTGTCCCTGTGTATCAGCACTCCTGTATCCCTTGGGTAAATTCCTAGCAGTTCTATTGCTGGGTCATAGGGTAGATCTATTTTTAATTTTTTGAGGAACCTCCATACTGTTTTCCAGAGCAGCTGCACCAGTTTGCATTTCCACCAACAGTGCAAGAGTGTTCCCGTTTCTCCACATCCTCTCCAGCATCTATAGTCCCCTGATTTGTTCATTTTGGCCACTCTGACTGGTGTGAGGTGATATCTCAGTGTGGTTTTGATTTGTATTTCCTTGGTGAGGAGTGACATTGAGCATCTTTTCATGTGCCTGTTGGCCATCTGGATGTCTTCTTTAGAAAAGTGTCTATTCATGTTTTCTGCCCATTTCTTTACTGGATTATTTGTTTTTTGAGTGTGAAGTTTGGTGAGTTCTTTATAGATTTTGGATACCAGCCCTTTGTCCGATGTGTCATTTGCAAATATATTCTCCCATTCCGTTGGTTGCCTTTTAGTTTTGTTGATTGTTTCCTTTGCTGTGCAGAAGCTTTTTATCTTGATGAGGTCCCAATAGTTCATTTTTTCTTTTAAATTCCTTGCCTTTGGAGATGTTTCAAGTAAGAAATTGCTCCGGCTGAGGTCAGAGAGGTTTTTCCTGATTTCTTTTCTAGGGTTTTGGTGGTTTCCTGTTTCACATTCAGGTCCTTTATCCATTTTGAGTTTATTTTTGTGAATGGTGTCAGAAAGTGGTCTAGTTTCATTCTTCTGCATGTTGCTGTCCAGTTCTCCTAGCACCATTTGTTAGAGACTGTCTTTTTTCCATTGGATATTCTTTCCTGTTTTGTCAAATATTAGTTGGCCATACTTTTGTGGGTCCAATTCTGGAGTCTCTATTCTATTCCATTGGTCTATGTGCCTGTTTTTGTGCCAATACCATGCTGTCTTGATGATTACAGTAGTAGATGATTATGTAGTAGAGGCTAAAGTCTGGGATTGTGATGCCTCCTGCTTTGGTCTTCTTCAATATTACTTTGGCTATTTGGGGTCTTTTGTGGTTCCATACAAATTTTAGTATTGCTTGCTCTAGCTTTGAGAAGAATGCTGGTACAATTTTGATTGGGATTGCATTGAATGTGTAGATAGCTTTGGGTAGTATTGACATTTTAACAATATTTATTCTTTTTGAACCACACAAGCACATGCTGGAGAATTTGCTCCTTCCAATGCAGTAGCTCTCCTGACTTACAGAAATGCCAGAAGTGTGGTATCAGGCACCTCCCTAGGGCTGTGTGGCTTCACGTGGCTGCAGTTGGCTCTATAATAGGTTTTCCATGCCATAGGCTATCTTTACCCATTGGGAAGACCCAGTGAGAGCATGCTATCTCTCCTTAAGACCAGTCCATCCAAGTCTGTGCCTTCAGGAAGGTTACAAAAACTCACAGCCTTCAGAGCGTCTGTGAAAGTGCATAACCTTAGAGAGTACTCAGGGGTAAGACCATATCTGGCACAGGCAGGGCCCAGCTATTTGGATGGAAATGGCATATACGTCTGGATCCAGTTGTGAGACGTTGTTTTTCAGAATGTGCTCATCAACCACCTGCGTCTGAATTACCTGGCTAGTGTGCAACAAATACACATGCCTGGGCTTTCCTAAGACCTGCCGAATCAGAGCTTCAGGAGGAATGGATGAAGAATCTGAGTTTTTAACAAAGGCCCTGCTAATGCTTCTGCATCCTCAAATTTGAGAATCACTGCTCTAAACTGTGAGCTCCATTCAGGCAGGGACCTCAATTTTATTCTTAAAGCAGACAATCTTGGCTCCCCTCCTCCTCCTCCTGGACACAAAGAAAGAGTCTGACTTCTAATTCCCTTGCAAATAGGTGAGACATGTAATCATTTCTAATTAATGGGCTATAAGTAGAAATAAATTTTATTACTTTTGGGCCAAAGTATAGAAAAGCAGGAGGGTCCTGTCTTCTCTTTCTGTGGTGACCCAGGAAGCCAGGTTTTCCAGCTGGTACAGCTCCAAGATGGCAGGACCCCCATCCTCCTGGCTCCCCGAGTGGCTGTGTAGAGCAGAACCCTATAGCTGAGCTACTGATATTTCAGGATTAATTTATCACAGCATCACCTAGCATTATTCTTTCCTATATACAAGGTAAACTCAACCTCTTTCAGTGATGTTGGACAATTGATTTATGTATCATTGAGAAGTTTAATGAGAGGTGCCTGGGTGGCTCAGGTCTGACTTCAGCTCAGGTCATGATCTCATGGTTCGTGAGTTCAAGCTCCATGTCGGGCTCTGTGCTGACAGCTAAGAGTCTGGAGCCTGTTTTGGATTCTGTGTCTCCCTCTCTCTCTGCCCCTCCCCTGCCTGTGCATGCTCTCTCTCTCTCTCTCTCAAAAATAAATAAACATCAAAAAAATTAAACAAAAAAGAAGTTTAATGAGACTTGCTTCCCACTCTGGTAATAGCTGGGGGTGGAGTAGTATCTGCAGGGGACGGGGCTGGGGTGAGGTGTGACCAGTGAGGCATGTCGGGTATAAAACTGAAGGAGGTGCTCATTCTCAAGTCAGCCCCAGAGAGTGGGCATCTCCTTCAGTTTTGCACCTGACGTGCCTCACTTGCCTCATCCGAGGTCTGGCACTGGCAATGGAAAAGGCCCAACCTGTTAAGCTAAGCAGAGCTGTGGAGAGCTCCTGCTTTTTAAAGGAGAAAATAAAAATGATTTGTAATCTCAGCCCCTCCATCATGCAACAAAGACGTGCTGAGAACCACATTGCAGAGTCAGGCACTGGTCTGGCCCTCAAGGAGGTCATAGTGAAATAAGAAGGCAGATGATTGGGGACAACATGGGGTGGTTGGCTCCCAGGGAGGCAGGGAATGCACCAAGAGCCTGGGAACCCAGACGAGGCAAAAGCTGGGAGGGCAGTTCAGCTTCCCTGGCAGATGACGATGTGGAAGATGCTAAGCAGAACAGTGCCTCGTGCTTGTGTTTGGAGAATGGGTGATCATAGCTGAGGACACTTGTTCAGACGCCCCAAGTGGTGATGATTTGCAACTGGGATCTTACAATAATGTGGACCCAGACTTGGTCTGGTTTTCCAGGGGTCTGGTTTTCCAGGGGAGGTGGTTCCAGACACTCACCAGTGGGGAGGGCATGTGCCAAGTGCTGGCCAAGGTGCCTGGCATGAGGCCCCATCATAGGAAATGTTCAGGAAAGATCAGTTCTTCTCCTTCCTCTAACTCTCTTGGCTGGATTTGAGTTGTAGAAATGGTCAAAGAGAGGGAGAAGGCAAGGAGCTCTATAATGAAGAAGTTGATGACATTATAATAATCATAACGATATTAACTGAATACTTACGATGATGTTCCAGGCATCGGTCTAAGCATTCCACCTGGTAGAACTCACCTAATGCTCACATCCCAGTGAGGGAGGTACTGGTGTTCATCTCCTATGGCTGCTGTGATGAGTCTCCATGAACATGGTGGCTTAAAAATGACACAGTTCATTATCCTACAGTTCTGGAGGTCAGAAGTCCTTCTGGAAGCTTCAGGGAGAATCCATTTCCTTGCCTTTTTCAGCTTCCTAGAGGTCACCTGCATTTCCTGGCTCATGGCCCTTTCCATCTTCAGTGTTGCCTGAGCTCTATTGATGCTGCATCACTGCTTTCCTCCTACCTCTGTCTTCCCCTTTTAAAGATGCTTATGGTTACATTGGGTCCAACTGGATCATCCAGACCTATCTATTTATCTTCAGGTCAGCTGGCTAGCATCTGTAACTACAATTCTCCTTTGCTAGGTAATCTGACATGTTCATGAATCCTGGGGGTTAGGACTTAGACATCTTTGGATGGGGGGCATTATTCTGTCTACCAGAGAGTACTGTTGATGAAGGATGTGCTGTTCATGGAAAGACAAAGGCCACCATGGTGATTAGAAGAGTGAGCACTGAGTTTACTTCTTTACCAACCAAAGGGAGATGTGCTGGGGAAGAAATTCACCAGGGAACTCCTTGAAGGGAGGATGTCAGGAAATTTTATGTGCTAGGAAAGGAAGTTTCATTGTGATTATGCTGATTAAGAATAGCCATTTTCCCTCTAGATTGGGTGGAATGAGTCCATTTGTTCATATATGGTTGGTTAAAAGAAGTCTCACTGTATACTAGTTAAGAAAGAGTCTTCAGTTAGGTCTATGGAGGGTCTCCTGTCCTGGGTCACTCAAGTCTGTAGATATTTATTAGCTGCAGCTAATAAATAAAAGAGCCAGTGGGTGAAACCCAGCACTCAGTGTTGCTTCAAGTGAAAAGGCCTTTTTTTTAAAAAAATCTATTTTCGCAGTTTACAAAGGAGGAAATTCTGGCTTGGAGAAGTCACATCCTCGTGAATAGTAATGCCAAGATGTAAGCCTGAACAGTCGGATGCTAAGACCCCCATCTTACCCATTGTACTCCAGGACCCCGGTGCCAGACCTGGCAGGCGCCCTCCCATATCCATCCAAGTGAGGAGAAGAGGCCACAAGTGGGAATTCAGCAATAGCACTTCCTGGAGGTTGAGAGGCTCAGATGGGAAAATCAATGCGTATCTCTGCCAGGAGTTTTGGGATAATGCATTTCCTGAGTGAATGGGGACATTTGTAGATGAAACCCACCAACCATCAGGCAGTGCCTCTCACAGCAGAAAACATGATCAGCTTCTGACATTAACCCCAGGGCAGGAAGGAGCAGCTCATTAAGCTCTGGCAGGGATGCTGACAGCCGCCGACGTGCGACCATGTTTATAAACGACTTACAGTGGGGACCAGTGACACCTCATTACAGGCACCCATCAAGGGCCTGTTCTGCCCTCTTCATCTCCCACCATCAGTCTTCCAGTGCAGAGCTCGTAATTAGGACCTGTATTGACTCTTGATCAATTTGTTTTCTTAGGCCAAGGAAGAACACTGCTGGTTATGTGTACACATTGAAAAGGTTGTCACATAAAGTGTGTGGGTGTGTTGGGGGTGGGAGGAGGTCGTGGTGGTGCATCTGGACACCTGGCTCTTCCTGCAGCCACAGAAGTGTGCCTAAGGGACTCCTTTCTTCTGGGGCCTCCATGGCAGCTGGGGCCCAGCCTCTCTGAGGATGAGCTGGGACATCTGATACCATCACTCATGTATCACATAGAATTGCCAACTGCTGTTTACCGAGTGCCTCCTGTGAGCCAGATACTGTGTTGTGCCATGTGAGTTCACTCTTGAATTAGCCCCACCAAGTGTCTGCAATGGAAACACGGAGGCTTCGTGTGAAAAAATAAGTTACCAGGGTCAAGGGAGCCCTACAATTATTTGGGAGGTCGCCTTAAATATGTAATGTCATTTAGACCAAAAGTGGGAAAAGATCTTTGGCACAGCCCAATGGGGGATACTGTCGTGTCTGAAGAAAGCTGTCATCAACTGGGCAGGAGAAGGGGGCTAGGATCTGTCCCAATGCTAACAAACAAGGAACCCTGGAGGCTAAGTTGGCTGAGGATGTGTAACCCTCCAGGGTATTGCTGCCTAAGCTATCAGAGATCTTGTCTGTTCCTGAGAAAAGTACTTTCTTTTTTTTTTTTTTTCAACGTTTTTTATTTATTTTTTTGGGGGCAGAGAGAGACAGAGCATGAACGGGGGAGGGTCAGAGAGAGAGGGAGACACAGAATGGGAAACAGGCTCCAGGCTCCGAGCCATCAGCCCAGAGCCTGACGCGGGGCTCGAACTCACGGACCGCGAGATCGTGACCTGGCTGAAACCGACTGCGCCACCCAGGCGCCCCAGAAAAGTACTTTCTTGAGAGGTAGACCATCAGGCCCTCTCCATCCAGCTTGTCAACATCCTGATCACATAGCTTCCTTGCTTTGAGCCCACAGTCACCTGACAACTGTCTCATGATGAATTGGCCTCCAGTGTAGATTCTCTGTGGATATATAACCGTTGATTTAGCCATTGCACTTCTCGTGGTGGATCTGGGTGTATACATCAGCTTCTTATAAGCTTGGTAAATGTGAGTCTAGCCCCAAGGGATGGCTGCACTGTTTAGTTCAGGGCAAGGCCAAGATCCTGAAATTTGGAGCTACAACTAAACAGCTATACTTGGTGAGTTCTTTTGAAAAATATGCCACCTTTTCTCGGTGACACTGGGTCCTTGTAGTCTATCTAAAAACCCATGGTCATTGACTTTTAGTATTGAGGGAAGCAGGAATTGACAGTCTATCTGCTGACTCTGTATTCAGTGCTCTCTCTTGATTCCCAACATCACCTTCCTCATCTTGGTCTCCTAGTGCAGACTTTCTGTAGCTAGGGTTCCGCCCTGGAGAAGTTGGGTGGAAACAGAGGTGGGGATGAGACCTTTATCCCTCTCCCAGTTTGGGGTGCCTGGGTGGCTCAGTCGGTTGAGTGTCCGACTTCAGCTCAGTTCATGATCTCACAGTTTGTGAGTTTGAGCCCCACGTTGGGCTCTCTGCTGTCAATGCAGAGCCTGCTTTGGATCATCTCTCCCCCTCTGGCTGCCCCTCCTCCACCTGTTCTCTCTCTCTCAAAAATAAAATAAACATTAAAAAAAAAACCTCTCCCAGTTTGGTGCAGGAGAGGAAAACAACAGAAGTTGGGCTCTCTGGTCTGCTCACTGGATTTCATCTTTTGAAGCTCACTGAGTCCTAGTTTTTCTCTCCAAGGAGAATGTCAGAGGCTGGGGAGGGCCAGGAGTGTCTTCAGGTGTGAATACCAGAAGACGGGAGGTGTGAAAAGGCCCAAGAGGATTCCCTGACGCCTATGGTTCATAATAAAACTCAGATGTGGTGTTTTTTTCTTAAGGAAAAGTCAGTTTTTCCTGAATCTGCAGAGGAGCACAGATATAAAGTCAGAATTTGTGAATTTTACCGATGGTCCTCTTGTGGAAAGGTGGGGTCTGTGTCCCCTCTCTTTGAATTTGGTATTGCCTCAGTGACTAGATGACCAGTCAAGCAGGATGGAAGTGATGCTGTGTGGCTTCTAAGCATAGGTCATAAGAGGAGATACTGCTTCCTCCTGCTTCTCTCGGGACCCTGACCATCCCATAAGAATATGGAACTGAAGCTGCATTGCCATAAGGAAGCTTAGGACACCCGTAGGGGCCACATGTAGGTGTTGTGGCTGACTTTCCCAGCTTAGCTCCCTACCAGCAGCCAGCATCAACCGCCAGATATGCGAGAAAGAGCCTCCAGATGATACCAGCCCCTAGCCATGAGTCACCCCCAGCCTTGGAATCTTTCCAGCTGAAGCCCCAGACGTGGAGGACATACAAGCCACCCTCCCACTGCCCTGCCTAATTCCGGACCCCAGAGTACACGAGCATAATACAATGGCTGCTTTATTTCACTAAGTTTTAGGGCAGTTGTTTATGCAGCAAATAGAACTGCGATGGTCACTGGTTCTGTGGCTTGGAATTAAACCCTTATTTGAACCAAACACAGGACAATGATCTCCATTCCACGTGGTGTGAATGCAACAATATATGTATATTGAAGCTGCTGGCACGCAGTAGGTGCTCAGGAAATTGTGGTTCTCTAACCTTCTAGAAAGCTCTTTCCATGTCTCCTGGCCTCCCCTTTGGGAAATAGGAGCGTTTATTGTCAAGTTAAAAGGAAAGTTTTACATGGGCTCCACTGCCTGTTTCTAATTAAAATCATAAAAACCCTCTGTTAGCACCATAATAACTTCTGCCAGGCTGAAGGCAAGTTTCATAAACAGACTTCTTCAAGGGAATCTGAAGCTACTTCTGTAAAATAAAACTTTAAAAAAAGTCAACCCTCAGGGCCTAAGCCACAAAAACAAAAAATAACAAAGTACCCTCATTCCTGAGATGGTGGCTCTCAAAGTGTGTTGGAATCTTGTGGGGAGCTGGCTGAATATGCAGATACTGGACCCCATAGAGTAAGCATTTTTGTGTAGCCCAGAAATCCAATTTTTTTTTTTTAAGGTAGGCTTCACACCCAGTGCAGAGCCCAATGCGGGGCTTGAACTCAAACCCTGAGATCAAGACCTGAGCTGAGATCAAAAGCTGGATACATAACTGACTGAGCCACCCAGGTGCCCCCATTTATTTAGCTCATTCACAGAGCTGGGCACTGATCGTCACAATCAGTTAGAGAGCCTTGTCATCCAAAGAGAACCCCCATACACTTTGGAAGTCACCTCCCCCATTCCCCCCAACTCTCCCAACCCTTAGCAACCACTAATCCACTTTGTGCTTCTACAGATTTGCCTGTTCTGGACATTTCATATGAATGGAATCATAAGATAGGTGGTCTTTTGAAAGACTTCTTTCACTTAGCATAATGTCTTTGTGATTCTACATTGTAGCATCACTGGGACTTCATTACTTTTTATTGCTGAATAATATTCCATTTTATGAATATACCATGTTTTATTTATTCATTCATCAGTTGATGGTCATTTGGATTGTTTCTACTCTTTAGCTATTATGAATAATGTTGCTATGAACATTCATTCACGTACAAATTTTTATGTGAATGTGTGTTTGCATTTCTCCTGGGAATCTATTTCTAGGACTGGAATTGCTAAGTTCTCCTGTTACTCTGTGTTCAATTCTTTGAATAACTGTTGGACTATTTTACAAAGCGGCTGCACCATTTTATATCCATATCAACAATGTATGAGGGTTCTAGCTTTTTAACATTTTTGCCAATATTTGTTATTATCTGTCTTTTCAATTACAGTCGTCCTGGTGAGTGTGAGGTGGTATCTCACGGTGGTTTTGATTTGTATTTCCTTGATGGCTAACGATGTTGAGCACCTTTTCATGTGCTTGTTGACCATTTTCCTATCCTTTTGGAATAAATATCTCTCCCCTCCTTTTTTTATTGTAAAAACACTTAACATGAGATCTACCCTCTTAATAAATTTTGAAGTATAAAATACAGTATTGCTAACAATATGCATATTTTTATACAGCATATCGTTGTAGAACTTATTCATCTTAAATGACAGAACCTTTATACCCACTGAACAGCAATTCCCCATTTCCCCCTTCCCCAGCCTTGTCTATTTTAGATACTTCATAAAAGTAGATATTTGCAGTAGTTGTCCTCTGTGACTAGCTTATTTCACATAGTATAATGTCCTCTAGGTTCATCCTTGTTTTTTCATATGGCAGGATTTCTTTTTTTTTAATGGCCAAATAATATTCCATTATATTTATGTATTGTACTTTATTCATTCATCTGCTGATGGGCATTTGGGTTGTTTTCACATCTTGGTATTGTGAATCATGCTGCAATGAACATGGGAGTACTAATAAGACATAAATAAATGAAGTGACATCCCATGTTCATGGATCAGAAGATGTAATATTGTTGAAATGTCCATACTACTCAAAGTGATCTACAGATACAATGCAATCCCTATCAAAATCCTACTGGAATATTTTTGCAGAGATAGAAAACAATCGTGCAATTTATATAGAACCACAGTGGACCTTGAATAGCCAAATAATCTTGAGAAAGAAGAAAGCTGGAGACATCACACTTCCTGATTTCAAAATATATTACAAAACCACAGTAATTAAATCAACATGGTACTGGAATAAAGACAGACATACGGATCAACAGACAAGAATAGAGGTCCCAGAAATAAACCCATGCATATATGGACAACCAATTTTTAAAAAATGTTTATTTATTTGTATTTGAGCGAGAGAACGTGAGCAGGTGGGGCAGAGAGAGAGAGATAGAGAATCTGAAGCAGTCTCCAGGTGAGCTGTCAGCGCAGAGTCTGATGTGGGGCTTGAACCCACGAACTGTGAGATTGTGACCTGAGCCAAAGATGGACGCTTAGCTGACTGAGCCACCCAGGCACCCCCTATGGATAACCATTTTTTTTTAATTATTTTTTTAATGTTTATTTAAAAAGTTTTTTCTTACATTTATTTATTTTTGAGAGACAGAGCATGAGCAGGGGAGGGGCAGAGGGAGAGGGAAACACAGAATCTGAAGCAGACTCCAGGCTCTGAGCTGTCAGCACAGAGCCTGAGCGTGATGTGGGGCTCGAACTCACAAACTGTGAGATCATGACCTGAGCTGAAGTTGGACACTCAACCAACTGAGACACCCAGGCATCCGAAATGTTTATTTATTTTTGACAGAGAGAGAGAGAGAGCAAGAGAGAGAATGGGGGAGAGAAAGAGAATCCGAGCTGTCAGCATAGAGCCTGATGTGGGGCCTGAACTCATGAACTGTGAGATCATGACCTGAGCTGATGTCAGATGTTTAACCAACTGAGCCACCCAGGCGCCCCTGGACAACCAGTTTTTGATAAGAATGCCAAGGATGCACAATGGGGAATGGACAGTCTCTTCAACAAATGCTGTTGGGAAAACTGGATGCAAAAGAATGAAGTTTGACCCTTATCTTACACAATACACAAAACCCAACTCAAAATGGATTGAAGACTTACATATAAGACTTGAAACTGTAAAACTCCCAGAAGAAAAGATAGGGGCAAAGCTCCAGGACATTGGTCTTGGCAGTAATTTCATTACTATGACACCAAAAGCACAGGTAACAAAAGCAAAATTGGACAAGTATGATTACATAAAACTGAAGAGCTGCATAGCAAAGGACACAGTCAACAGAGTGAAAAGGCAACCTATGAAATGGGAGAAACTGTTTGCAAACCATGTATCTGATAAGAGCTTAATAGCCAAAGAATATAAGGGACTCCCACAATTCTACAGCAAAACAACCAAACAAACCCCAAAACACAAAAAAAACAACCCAATTTACAAAGGGCAAAGTACTTGAATAGACACCTAAAGAAGATACACTAATGACCAAAGGGTATATGAAAAGATGCCCAACATCATTAAATCAGGGAAATGCAAATCAATCATAATCAGATATTATCTCACAGATTTCTTGAAAAATAATGGCTACTATTGAAAAAATAAAGATAAGTTGTACATTATTTGTATGAATGTAAAATGGTGTAGCCACAATGGGAAACAGTATGGAAGGTCCTCAAAAAAATTAAGAATAGAAGCATCGTATGATCCAGCAATCCTCTTGGGTATGTATCCAAAAGAATTGAAAGCAACATCCTGAAGAAGTCTTTATGCCTCTATCACATTGAATTTTGAGACTCTCCATCCTTGGTTTCAGAGCTCAAGGGAACCTTTAGGAAGAGGAGGGCTGGCTGGCTCTGAGAGGGGGTGAGGTCGTGATCCCTCCCTCTGGTATGTGAGTGGGGTCTGGCTGGTGTTCCAATGTGGTGCTCTGGTGTAGTTTCATTGTCATAGCTCAGATAGCTGGTGTCTCTCCAGTCTAAGGATGGGCAGCCTCCACATGGCACAGCTCTGAACCCCCATCTGCACATGGACTAAGCATTTGGTTCCTCTGGAAATCCTTCTGCGAACTCCAGGGGTGCTTGTACTCACAGCCTGAATATTTTCACTACCAGTCTGTGAGTCTCAGTGATGTCTATTTGTAGTTGCTAACTTTAGCAACTGTCCTCTGAGCAGGATGGACAGTTCCCTTTCCTGGTCTCTTGAGGATGTGGTTTCTTGCATATAAACAGAGTTGCTGCTTCATATCATTCTTTTTGTCTTGGTCGCTTGGCCTCCTTCAGAGGAGAGGGACATTTACTAATGATTATTATTGGCCAGGCCCTGTTTTAAGCACTTGACACAAACCCCCCATATTTGGATTAAAGTGCTGAGGCTCATAAAGGTTAAGTACCTTGCCCAGGGTCACAAAGCTTTTAAGGGGCAGAGCCTGGCTTTGAACTCAGGAAGTCTGGCCTGAGTCTGCTCTCAACCACCCTGTCCCTCTGAGTGCTGAGCCCAGCACACAGTGTGTTGGGATGCCTCCCCCATCAGATCATGTGATCCCAGGGACATTTGCCTCGCCAAACTCTTTTCTGTATCCCCAACACTGCTGCCTAAGAGATATTCCTTGTGAAGGAATATGTGTGCCTCAAGGTGTGAGTAGCAGCAAGGCTTTAATTCTACAGGGAAACTTTTAGAGTACAGCCACAGGAGCATCAGCTGGAGCAGGAGGAGATGCTCATGTCCTGAGTCATGGAGGAGAGTGAGGGACAAAGTTCTCTGCTCTCTTGGCCTGTTTGGAGGGGGAGCAGTGTGGGCTGCGGTGCCTGTGACTGGGTCACTGTGCTCCTCAGGGGGATTGGCTGTTACTGACATGTTAAAAGTGGAGCCCGGAACTGTGGGTGATCCCAAAACACGAATTTATGAAAATAGCACTCCCTGTTGAGAAGCATCAACTCAACTAGGAAGAGAAAAGCCAGCATCAATGCCACCTACCAAGAACTAAATGGGAAGAAGATGGCTCAGTAGCTGCTGTAAATGCATTACACAGGAGAGGCTCAGAGATTATCTGCAAGATGCTGGGGGGTGCACCGATATCCCAGCACCACCACAGAGAGACTGGGGCATGGGCTTGGGCTGTAGTCTGAGTCGTTGCCTCTCACTCTGGCCAGAGTACCAAAGATGGCCACAGCCTGGATTCTTCCCCAAGCCCTAAAAGCGGATGGTGCCAGCAGGTTCATTTTGGTGGTCTTTACTAGGGGCCAGGAGTGGAAGGAGGACAGGGTCCCACACTCTCAGCTGGACTTCCATGGGAGTAGACTCAGACAAGGGATGGGTGCAGTGGTTGATTGCAGTGGCCCCAGAAGGCTTATGGGGAAATGGGGAAGTGAGACAGGAAAGGGACATAATTAGGAGAATCCATTCCTATCTTGCTTTGAGGAGTCTAGTCTTCATCGACCATTGCCCCAGCCTCTTGCAGTGGATTAATGTGACAATGGACACCTGCAAAAGCCAGGTGGGTCCCTCAGTGAGGGTGGCTTGAGGGGCAAGGGATAGGCTGATACTCGCAGTCAGAATGGGTGTCAGATCTCATGGAAACTGGGGATAAACCCACTTCTGATGCTTGAGAGCAGGGGAGAAGTAGGCAAGAAATGAAGGTGCACTAAGCATTCAGATCACATTCTGGAGTTCTATCTACGCCCACCATTGGCACATATGCACAAACAAATGAACATAGGTCTTGACACTGACATCATGATGAAGTCACAGTTTTCCCTGGGACTAGGGCAGAATTGCAGAGAATTGTTTTCATGTCTGAGGGACCTGGTGGGAGGCCACGTTTCCCAGCCTTTCTTGTGCGAGCAGCTATTTCTAGATACAACTCTCTGATTGTTTAGCTCCTGGTGGATCTGTTTGATCTGGAATTTCCCCAAGGCCTTGTTCCATTTGCCAGCTGAACAGATTACATTGATTGATGTGTGTGTTTCAAGTCATTTTTAAATAACTCAAATCTGCCTACACTCCCAGTACTGACAGCAGTGTGTTTCCCGACTTCTGGGATGGTGTGCCTGGGTGGGCATAGAAGGACAGTGGAAGGCAGACCTGGCATGGGCAGCTTCATTGGAGAAGCCTTACAGTAGGAGTAGTCTTGGGCTCGTGCATGCCCAGCCAGGTGCTCTGGTATCCATGGGGCCCGGGGACCCTTGTGCTCTGAGTGGACCCTGCTGGCCCCTGTCTACTTCAGACCTGCTTTCCTGGGCTCCAGAGAGTTCCTGATAAGGCAGGTGGCTGGGGCAACAGTTGGCCTGGCTGGCCTCTTTCCCCTCAGAAATCCTGTGGGTCCCATGCTGTTCTGAGTTCAGTTATTTTGCCTGCTTATTTTTTGTGTTTTGGAGAATTTAGAGCCTTGAAGAGCTGCCCCCAGACTGCTTCCCTTTTTCCTCTCTCCCACACTTTCTTTCATCTATCAGGCAAGCCTTGAACCAAAGAGCATGGCTATGGGAATTTAAAACCAAGGAGCTAAACTCAGTTCTGTGCACACTGTCCACACTCACCTCTCCAGGATTCAAGCTGAGGAGACCCAGAGCTTGGTTCTCAGGTGGGCCTCGCGCTCACCTTTAGCCCCCAGTTCCCATCTTGGAGGTGCCTTCCACTCCCACTTGGCAGTGACAGCCTACATACCAAGGTGCTCCCCATGCAAGTCATCCTCCGGGCTCCTGCAGCTTGGCACTCTCCTGCTTTCTCCTTGTGCAGTGGTCAGAAATAACGTGCTCTTCTCTAGTGAACACGGTGGGCCGGTGTCCGACACCTCATCCTAGTCACCCACCAGAAGCACCTGCAAATTACAGCAGCGTTTGGTGCACTTCTTTTGTAAAGGGCCAGACAGTAAATGCTTTAGGCTTTGTGGGTCACACAGTGTCTGTTGCAACTGCTCAACTTTGCCATGTAGTGTGAGAGCAGCCATAGGCGATATGTAAATGACAAGGCATGGCTGTGTTCCAGTAAGACGTTATCTACAACAATAAGCAAGGGGCTGGATTTAGCTTGCCGATTATATTTTGCTAATGCTGGGGAGCAAGAAAGAGGGAAGCAAGCAATGAAGTTACACTAAATACTGAGATCACCTTCTGGAGTCCGTCTAGGCCTGCCGTTGGTACATATGTGCAAATAAATAGTTTTGCTACTTCTGAACTGGAGCTTAAGCTCTGAGAATAATTACGCTGGTTGCAATCATTTATTGAGTGCATGCTAAAAGCCCAGATTCTAGGTTCCTTATCCGGAGGTTCTGCATTGGTATTTCTGGGGTGGGACCCATGAATGTGTATTTTTGAAAACTACATGGATAATTGTGCATCGCAGCTAGAAACGCAGTACAGCTCATCTCTTTCTGCTGGGACAATGACAGCGGCACAGTTGGATCTGTGGCAAAGTTGAGAGCAAAGCTCTGGTCTTCCTCCCAGACCAGGATCCCTTATGTTTGTACCAGTGCCTTCTACCCCAGGGACTTCTGGGGACCCTCCCTGGAAAACCAGAGGTGTGATGAGCTCAGCTGTGGGCATCAGTGGGCTCAGATGATGGGAGCATTTCTCAGCTCATTAGTTTTCAATTGCCTGCCATTTAGCTCAGGATGAACTGCCCACTGCATAGTTAAGCCTAGGGACTAAGACTATTAATAAGTCACATGGAGAAGAGCTTGGAGCTTTCCAGAGTGGACATGAGAGATGGAGACTTTGAAAGCAAACCCCTCTCCTTGGCCCCATGTCTTTGAAAAATCAACCTGAGCCATAAACCTGAACCCACTTAACTCATTCACTCATTTATTCATTGAATTTTTCCTTCATGTATTTGGCTAGCATGTATTTAGCACCTATTTGGAGCCAGCTCTTGTTCTGGTATTCAGGAGGTATAGCTGAGTCACACATTGTCTTTGTCTTCACTTCACTCTGATTCATGTGACCAAGGGAATACATTTAGGAGTGGCTGGGGAGAAGGGGAGTCAGTCTTTTATTAGAATCAGGAATCAGTTTGGGGCAGGGGTCTGGGCTACATCAGGAGTCATTCTGGGGCCCAGGATCAGGGATCGGTTTCTGGTCAGGAAACAGAGAAGGTCATAGAACACACAGGTCCATTTCTTTGAGCTTCATTGGCACAGAGAGGCCTTAGATATGGGTGGACATCCTGGGTGGTCTTTCTCATGGCCGGCAACATTGATCTCAGTCATGATAGATTTGTTCACAGGCAACAGGGCCATATGATCTTGAACACGGTGAGGAAGGGACTTAGTAGGACCAGAGTATCTTCTTACCTTCTCATTAGAGTATTCTCTACTCATTGGGGTGAAGGTGGGGGAGCAGTCTGGTCAGAAAGACTGTGTTTGTAGAACCAGTTTTGGGATGAGAGCCATTGTAAGATTTAAAGATCAGCCCACCTTAAGGATGAATCATAATTCCAAAGCAGAAAGCTATTTTGCACTTTCGAGAGACAGTATTTTATTTCATAAAAAGGTATTGCTAAGCCACTGCCTAACCATGCCAGTGATTTTAGCTGAATATTTTTCCGTGTTAAACCCACAATGTCAGAGCTGGAGGATTGTTCTGGTTAGTTGTCTTTAAATTGTGCTCTCTGGACTTATCTGTTTCTCTGGCGGTGCCTGTGGAGATGCTGGGGTTGGAGTGTGAAGGGGTCTCTATATGATCTGACAGCAGGGTAGTCAGAAGAGCATGCTACTCTGTCTCCCCTGCCCCACCTTCCACTCCAGCCCTCTTCCACCTGGATTCATTCCCTCTCCCCCTTGGATTTAGCATTCCTGCCCATTCAGAAAAGACCTAACTGGACTCTTCACTGGTGTCCAGGTGTGTTCACTTGAGACAGGTGCATAAGAGGATATTCAGAACAGGTGCCCTTCCACTGCCCTTCAAGGCAGTGGCTGTAGCATCTTTCTTATGGACAACTGGGCAATGAGGGACATAGACTGACAGAGATCTGGCACCTGGAGAAACGGTGTGGTCTTTTCATTTTCCAAAGACCTACACTGTGGGAAAGGAATTGTTTTAAAGAAGGTTCTGTCCACATGAGTTACATTGCTTTTCCCTAATATTTCAACGGGAAGGTGTGCTTAAAGTGAATATATAGGTGAGACTCCAGCATTGACATGTTCTGTCCACCTTTTGTTTTTCCATGAAACAAGTAAAAGAACATTTCCAAATGGCACTTAAAATTTTGAAGGATTTTCTTCCAATTTTTGTGCTATCTCCTCCTTTAGGTAGAACAAAGAACTTGGTTTATCAACTCTTCTCATTCTTGTTTTTAAATGTATTCATTCTTTTGATGTTTTAATTTTTTGCTAACTGTGCTAAGGGCTAGAAGCACGGATATTAGGAAGATTGGATTTCTGTCTTGTCTTTAAGGTTCTGGGAGGTGAGGGAGGAGGCAAGGGAGGGAGAGAGGGAAAAAAAAAGAGCTGTAGAGCTTCGGCAGTAGGCTAATAGAGCAAATTGGGATGCCTGAACTCTGGCGGGTGCCATTTACATAAACCACCATGTGAATGGCTCCCCCTGGAGGCAGGCAGTGCAGCCTGCCCTCACAAGTACTGTCCCTCCCTCTGGTCTTCCCCTGGCCACATTTGGGTTTCTTGCATGATTCCTGAAGATAGTGCCAGGGCTTGCAGAAAGAAATGGCTATAGGGAGCTGGGGGAAATGGAAGACCTCATAGAGGTATAGGAGAGAAAGAGGTGCAGAAAGAAGAAAAGAGCATTTGGAGCAGGAGGAACTGCTTTTGTGAAGGCCTGGCAGCTCACGCTGGGCTGGAGCACATACCTTTTCTTGGTCCTTTGTGGAACCAGAAAGGGCAGAGAAGTGGGTGAGTGAATTTGAGGAGCCCAGTGATCTGTTCATCCATGTTTACTCTTCTCTGTAGACCAGCTGATGATTCTTGGTCAAAACGTGGGTGGATTTGTGCTCCACATGCTTTATGCTGCCTTCCAGAATATTCTACCCTTCCCTGTCCCCCTCCCAGTCCTCCAACAGTGCTGTTTATTGTCCCTTCGAGGTCCTGATGTTCCTGGAAGCTTGTTTCTCTCATTCTTATTGAAGTTCTAATTGTATTGAGAGGAATTTAGGTTGGTTTGACCTGAGATGGGCTTTTAGAAACCAATGAGGGTGTTTCTCTTCAGATATTTAGCGGTAATTGTCTTATGAAGTACTCTCAAGTCCACACTCAGAGAACAAGCCTATAATTTCTATTCAAATAGCCTCTAATGAGATGACGCTTTTGTCAATGTCTGAGGCCAAGTCAGGCCATGGAAAAAATATATTTCAGATCCCTTGGCCTCTGGACAAACTCAAAATGTGCACCAAATATGCTTTGGAGCCTTGCAGAAGCATGAGAAAAAGACAGCTGAGGTGAGGTGGAGGACACCAGAGGTCTGGGAATTTTTAGAAGCCTTATCTCTGCATGATTTGTTTACTTAATCAAAATACATCTGCCAAACAGTGACCATATGTGTATGTGCAGGACATCATACACATGGTGGTGGGTGTCTGTGTGCATGTGTGCCTTTGTGTGACAGGCAGGCAGTGACATGGAGTCTGTGATGAAGTGTGACAAGAGCATCACTTATAGGGTGATCATACAATTTGTCATAGTCCAAATTCAGATACCTTTGGAACAAGTGCTAACCCCTGGACAAGCATGGACTGGGACTGTCCTAGGCACACCAAGACATATGGTCACTTTACATAATGCCTGGTACAGGGAAGAGCAGAGGACTTGCTGGAAAAATTCCCTCTGTACCCTCCAAGTGGCTTCTCCCCATCTATTCCTATCTGTCTCCAGTTACTGAGGTCCCAGCTCCATCATACTTCCCCAGGGAAGACTTTCCAGGCTTGTCCCCACCTCACCAGATCTTCCTCATATATACTCCTAGCCCCATGGAGCTCCCCTGCCAAGCACTTCTCCCTGAGATGGCTGTATATGCATTTGTGTAACCAATGTGTATCTGCCTCCCTCACACCATGAAGATGGGACCATCCTAATGGTTTCCTTGGTCATATATGGATGTTTAGTAAATACTGAAAGAGTGAGTGGTCTGAGCCTTGAAATGCTGTCCTACTTAGCCAGGTGACAGGGCACCTGAGGAAAGAAGGGGAAGACTAGGGCAGGCCCTGGAAGCATAGTATGTGGGCGGAGAGCCAGGGCAGGGTGGGGGAGAGCCTTGGTGCCAGGATGGTGTGCGTGGGAGGTGAATCGAGCTCAGGGTGGCTGCATCACAGGGTTTAGGGGTATTGTGGAGAAGGGCCATGGGGAGGGCACACTGTAGACCCTGGTCTGTGGCCACCTCACCTTCCTTTCCCTCAGTGAAATTTGAGTCAATGAACTCTAAGGCATCTGCAAATAATCCTTCCTTGTCCTCCTTTCACTGATCTGGCTAATTGTATAAGGACATTTCTCCTAATTACCTCTACCTTTTTGTACTCCTCATCTGGATCAAGATTTCCCTCAGTTTTGCAGAAGACGAGTAACTAAAGAAACCCATAAGAGATGCTAGGGCTGACTGAAAACAAGATGGTGACTTTGGAAATGAGTTCACACGGACACCCTCTCCCTCTTGCTGAACCCCCAGGACAGGGTTTCCTGTGATCTCTGGTACCTCAGGAAGTCTGCCTCTCTCCCATGTCAGCTACTAACTAGATGACCAATGAGCACTCTTGCTAGCTTGGAGAGTTCACGGGCTTATAAAATATGCATTAGATAGATGCCTCCTTCCATTTCTCTCCATCCACAGGTATTTTGGAAACGTGTGTGTGTTTCTCCTAATAAGGTTCTCTTAGCTCAAGATGTGACATAGCCATCCACTGAGGCCCTGGAGCCAGGGTGGCTCTAATAACACTCATTCGGCCCCAGAACACAAATGTGTACAGATCCACAGACAGACGCTAACCCAAGTCACTGTGTCCCAAAGCCAGGAAGCCATTTCCTTAAGTGTATGATTGGTTCCTCTGCCGTCTCAGCCACACTCGCATCTTCTGAGCCCCCCACCAGCACAGAAATTGCATCAGATAACAGCTCCCAAGTCACCTTCCCACCGCCTCCCTCACCATCTCAGTTGACAGAGTCTGTAAAGGAAATGAGAACAGAGGCTCATTTCCAGCGGCAGCGACAAGAATTTACTAATTAAAATGAAAAGCCTCAGTTCTCTGGATCAGCGAAGGAGGCCTCTGAGAGGCAGTGAGAGGAAATCTTTCTCCAAACGAAATGGCCTTCCAGCTGGGCCCTGATGGAGCCCAGACATCCTTCTAACGGCAGGGGGCGGGAAACTGGAGCTCAAGCAGACCTACTCCAAAGTCTAATGAGGCCTTGGACCCATTTCTAGGAGTGCCTGTCCCTTTGTGCTTTCCCAGTCCTGGAACCTCGAGCAGATTCACACACTTCTTCAGAGATTTAGTAAATGTGAGAGTCATGGGGCCTTTGGATCATCCAGTCAAGTGGTTTTCAACCTGGCGACACACTGTGATCACCTGGTGAGGGTTTAAAAGATACTGTTATCAGACCTATGAAAAATGAACCACTGGAGGGGGTCTGAGCGCCTGCATTTTATAAAAGCTTCTCAAGTAATTCTGCTGCACAGTGAGGAGTAGGGGCTGCTGATCTCATCGCATAACCTTGTCTCCTGGTGATGAGGACCCTGAAGGCCAGAGAAGGAGATGAAGTTGCCTCAGGCCACACAGCAAGGCAAAGGCCAGCCCCTGGTTTCCTGACTTGCTGTCCCTTTCCACAACACAGGATTGCTCCCTGCTCTGCCTTCTTTACTCGGCTGTGTGTGGATGCAGGAAAATAAAAGGGGGTTGGAAAGGTGTTTGGTCTGAGTGCCTGGCTGTGTGGTGTGTAAGCATGCTTGAAGAAGAGCCAGGAGGAGTCTCTTTGCATAAAGACCAAGGAACTTCATGGGAAATGTTCACTCTAAGGGAAGAGGTGTGGGATGTATGAAGGTGGTCCAAGCACCAGGGTCAGGCCCAAGGATGGGGAGAGGCACTGGAAGTTCCTGACATGCAGCACCATATTCTACTATGAAACTGTGGCATCTATTCATTTTTGACCTACAGAAATGGCAGTTGCATATGATGGGACATCATAGTTCCAGCAGCACTGAAGAGGTAATGAGAAAAAGGAGACCCAGGGACTGCTACAGGCTCAGATCTGAACTTAGGTGTGCCTGGTTCAGAGCCTCAGAGCTGCAGTCTCCCACAGAAAGAAAGCAATTGGAAGCTTTCAGATCATAACCGTGAGAAAAGTAATGTCTAGGTAGCTAAAGGTCTGAGGTCCTAGTGCCTGGTTCTCTCACTGCCCCTTTGTTACTATCATTATTATTATATTTATTAGGTAACATCCATAACTCCAGCAATTCTTTTTTATTCTTGGGCAACTTGCTAAGACTTCAGATTTCTCCAATGAAATGTGGGACATGATGTCAGAGGGACTTCCTGTCTCCTTGGTTCTGATGGACTAATAAAAGTGATTATTTACATTTGCAAAGCATTTTACAGCTTCCCAAAGCATCATGACATGTATTGTTTGGTCTGAACTTTCCGCAACCTGGTGAGATGGAAATCATCATTCCTAAATTTCAGATGTAGCAACCGAGGCCCAGAAAGATGTTAGGCAACTGCTCAAATCGTACAACATTTTACTGTAGACTCGGAACTAGAATTCAGGTTTCCTGACTCCTGTGCGTGAGGGTCTTTCTGGGCACCAAAAAAGAGAAGGCCTGATTTGAAAGGCTGGTGTTTAGAATTGGTCTCCATAGGTCTATGCTCCCTTTTCTTTGTCACACAGGGATTGGCAGGTTTATCCCATGGGGATGGGAAGAAGGGATTACCTTAGTTTACCTTTCTAGGGCTGCCCTGCCTCCTTACTCCCCTACTCTGATTCAGCATCCTCAAATCTTCTGTAGAAGAAGGTCCGTGGCCATCAAGTTCTTGAATTTTCCTTTGAGATACCTCTGTTGGTGAGAGCCAGCCTGGCATAGTAGTTAAGAACAAAGGCTGCCTGTGTTTGAATCCCAGGTCTGCCACTTAACAAATATGAGACCTGAGAAAAGTTACTACACTTTTCTCTGCCTCTCCCCACTTAATGGGGATAATGGTGTTGCCTATAAGATTATATGGAGGGTTAAATGAGCAAATTATAAGCACTTGTATTAGTCAAGATTAGTCAAGATATGCTGTAGTAACAAACCTACAAAACTCAGTGGCTTAATCCAACAAAGGTTTGATTTTCACTCATAGGGAGTCTGATGGGGGTTGGGTAAACCTCCAGGGACCTCCGTGTTCGATTTAGTGATCTGGATTCCCTTCATTTTGTGAAATATCTTCACACATGGTTTCCAGAACCTCTCAGACAGTCCTACTGAAAACGATGCCTGTTATCACCCCTCAGCATCTACTGGTTGGAATTAGTCGTGTGGGCTCAAATATAGTTCTGAAGGATTCTGGGAAATGCAAGAACTGTTTGGTGACCACCCCTGTCTCTGCCAGTAATACATCAGTTTTGCTAAATATGAAATAAATGTTATTTTTAAAGAAGTCTCATGTTTATGTGTGTTGATAGTTTAATCTTACTGGAAGATTGTATTTTATTCCTGTTGATTATTTCTTACTTTACTCTCAATTTAAAATTTTATCACTTCTTGTTCTTTTATGTTGTTCATTGATTTGGATTTATCTTTATACAACCAATAAGTAGTTTGGCAAGGACAGGAAGAATGAGAAACCTGCCAACACCTGGGAAATCTAGAGGCCACCGACCTTCTCACTCCAGATACTTCTGTAGCTGCCTCCTTGGGTCCCTTTGGATAAGCAAGTCTTGTAATTTTTTCAAGAATCTCACCCTGGGATGTTTATGGGATCCACAGTTCAGTCTCTCCAGGGCTTTGCTCTCCCCTGCAGCTGCACGCCTCACTTGTTGGAAAGGTATTACCACTGCCATTTCTTCTAGGTCTGATGCAAGGTATTGTATGTTTTAACTCCAGTCTCTGACACTTGTAATTTTGCCTTTTGAGTTAAACAAGCCATGCCAGTAGTAAGCCACAACCCAGGGGGCATGGCTAACAGAGGTCCTGTTCAGGGAGGTACCCCAGCCCAGGGTTGTGAAGAGCCAGATGGTGGCGACCTTTCCTACAGGTACCTGCAGGTGGGTGGCACGACCCAACCCCTAAGACTTCCTCCTGAGTTACCCACTCCCCACAGCAGCAGGTGTTAGGATACCTTTTGCTGTGTGGGCCCCTAACTCTCTTCCTTTTATGGGAAGTGTTAAGCAGAAGCCCTGCAAAGAGGGGCATATTCTGATTTTCTGAATGCAGTCAGCTGGGAGGTTAACTGCATTTGTCAGAAACATATAAGTCAATGTCGGCTGGCTGAGAATTCTAGAATCTGAAAAGAAGGGAATCTTATTCCACTGAAGACTAGGGGCCTGGAGTCCTCCTGGGAAAGCTCTTGGGGCATCAGGAAAAAAAATCAGGTTTGGGGTTCTCTGCTCTAGATTTGTCTTTCTAAAGGTTGATAGATGTCTTTCTGGGAAGCTTGGGGGGTGTTGTCTCTGCAGAGGGATTTTATCTGCTTGCAGAGAGAGACCATAATGACAGCATGCCCTGCATCATTCAGATCTCCTCCTTCCCCCATCTCCACTGAACTCTGAGAATGGTATTTCTGTCATACAAATGTGACCTCTGATCCCACAATTGCATGATCTCTTGCCCAGCCTGAGATAGAGGTCTCTGTCCTGTCTTTTCTTTCTTTTTTTAGTTTTGAAGTTTTTATTTTTATCACAAGTGCTCTCTTTAATCCCTATCACCTGTTTCACTCATCTCTCTACTCCTTCCTCTCTGGTAACCATCAGGATGTTCTCTATAATTAAGAGTCTGTGTCATGCTTTCTCTCTGTCTCACTCTCTTGATTTTTCCCATTTTGTTTCTTAAATCTCACATATGAGTGAAATCATGTGGTATTTGTCTTGCTCTGACTGACTTATTTCACTTAGTAGTATATTGTTTAGCTTCATCCATGTCGATGCAAATGGCAAGATTTCATTCTTTTTTATGGTTGAATAATATTCCTGTGTGTGTGTGTGTGTGTGTGTGTGTGTGTGTGTGTGTGTGTGTGTATGCAGGCTACATCTTCTTTTTTTTTTTAAATTAATGTTTATTTTTGACAGAGAGAGAGTGAGAGAGCAAGCGAACATGAGTTGGGGAGGGACAGAGAGAGAGGGAGACAAAGAATCTGAAGCAGGCTCCAGGCTCTGAGCTGTCAGCACATAGCCTGACGTGGGGCTCAAACTCATGGACTGCGAGATCATGACCTGAGCCAAAGTCGTACACTCAACTGACTGAGTCACCCAGGTGCCCCAGCATGCCACATCTTCTTTATCCACTCACCAATCAATGGACACTGGGCTGCTTCCATATCTTGGTTATTGTAAATAATTCTGCTATATGCATAGGGGTGCATGTATCCCTTTCATTTAGTGTATTTGTATTCTTTGGGTAAATACCTAGGAGTATGATTATTGGATCATAGGATAGTTCTATTTTTGCCTTTTTGAGGAAACTCCATTCTGTTTTCTATAGTGGCTGTACCAGTTTGCTTTCCTACCAACAGTGCAGGAGGGTTCCTTTTTTTCCACATGCTCGCCAACACATGTTGTTTCTTGTGTTTTTTATTTCAGCCATTCTGACAGGAGTGAGGTGATACATCATTGTAGTTTTGATTTGCCTGTCCCTAATGATAGGTGATGATGAGCATCTTTTCGTATGTCTATTAGCCATCTGGATGTCTTCTTTGGGGAAAAGTCTATTCACATCTTCTGCCCATTTTTAAGTTGGATTATTTGGGTTTGGGGTATTGAGTTTTGTAAGTATTTGTGTATTTTGGATACTACCCTTTATCAGATATATCATTTGCAAATATCTTCTCCCATTCAGAAGTTTCTTTTTAGTTTTGTTGAGTTTTTCCTTCACTGTGCAGACGCTTTGTATTTTGATGCAGTCCCAATAGCTTATTTTTACTTTTATTTCCCTTGCCTCGGGCCACCTATCTAGAAAAAAAAGTTTCTATGACCAGTGTCAGACAAATTACCATCTGTGCTCTTTTCTAAGATTTTTATGGTTTCAGGTATCACGTTTAGGTCTTTAATCCATTTTGAATTTATTTTTTTATGGTGTAAGAAATTGGTACAGTTTCATTCTTCTGCATGTTGCTGTCCAGTTTTTCTGACACCATTTATTGAAGATACTTCCTTTTTGCCATTGGATAGTCTTTCCTGCTTTGTTGAAGATTAATTCACCATGTAATGGTGGGTCTATTTCTCTATTGTTCCATTGGTCAGTGTGTCTGTTTTTGTGCCAGTATCATACTGTTTTGATTAATAGAGCTTTGTAATATAACTTGAATCTGAAATTGTGATGCCTCCAGCTTTGTATTCTTTTTCAAGGTTGCTTTGGCTATCCAGGGTCTTTTGTGCTTCCATACAAATTTTAGGATTGTTTGTTCTAGTTCTGTGAAAACTGCTATTGCTATTTTGATAGAGATTGCATTAAATGTGTATAGTGCTTTCGATAGTATAGACATTTTAATAATATTTGTCCTTCCAATTGATAAGCATGGAATTTCTTTCCATTTCTTTATGTTTCTTCAATTTCTTTCATGAGTGTTTTATAGTTTTCAGAGGAAGGTCTTTTGCCTCTTTGGTTAGGTTTATTCCTAGTTATCTTACTGTTTTGGGTGCAATTGTAAATGGGATAATGTTTTCTTAATCTTTCTGCTGTTTAATTGTTGGTGTATAGAAATGGAAGGCATTTAACCAAATGCTCAGTTGGATAAGCTTCCAACTCTTGATTTTGGCTCAGGTCATGATCTCATGGTTCATGAGACAGAGCCCACATTGGGCTATCAGCACAGAGCCTGCTTGGAATTCTCTCTCTCCCTCTCTCTCCCCCCACCCCCAAGTGAATAAACTTAAAAAATTCATGGTAAGACTTTGATCTTTTTGAATTTGTTGAGGCTTATGGGCTAGTATGTGATATATTCTGGAGAATGTTCCATGTGCACTTGAATAGAATGTGTATTCTGCTGTCTTAGGATGGAATGTTCTTTTTAAAAAAATTTTTTTAATGCTTATTTATTTTTGAGAAAGAGAGAGTGTGAGAAGAGGAGGACAGGGAGAGAGGGAGACACAGAATCCAAACCAGGCTCCAGGCTCTGAGCTGTTAGCATAGAGCCTGATGTGGGAGCTCAAACTCATGAACTGCAAGATCATGCCTTGAGATGAAGTTGGACACTTAACTGATTGAGCCACTCAGGCACCTCAAGGATGGAATGTTCTGAATATATCTGTTAAATCCATCTGTTCCAGTGTGTCATTCAAAGCCATTGTTTCCTTGTGGATTTTCTGTTTAGATGATCTGTCCATTGGTGAAGTGGGGTGTTAAGGTCCCCTGCTAATATTGTACTATTATCAATCAGTTCCTTTATATTTGTTATTAACTATTTTATGTATGTGGGTGCTTTCATGTTGAGTGCATAAATATTTACAGTTGTTACATTGTAATCTTGTTGTTAAATTGTCCCTTTTATAATTATATAGTGTCCTTTGTCTCTTGTTACAGTCTTTGTTTTAAAGTGTATTTTGTCCAGTATAAGTATTGCTATTCTGGCTTTCTTTTGACATCCATTTGCATGAGAGATGTTTCTCCATTCCCTCACTTTCAATCTGCAGGTGTCTTCAGGTTTAAAATGAGTATCTTGTAGGTGGCATACAGATGGGTCTTGTTTTTAATCCATTCTGTCACACTGTGTCTTTTGAGTGTTTTGTCCATTTGGAGTCTAGGTAATTATTGATATGTATTTATTGCCTTTTAATTATTTGTTTTGTGGTTGTTTCTGAAGATTTTGTCTGATCCTTTCTTGTCTTACTCTTTTTCATGTGTTAAAAAGTTTTCTTTAGTGGTATACTTGGATTGCTTTGTCTTTATTTTTTGGATATATATTACTGATTTTTTGATTTGTGTTCACCATTAGATTTGTATATAACCTCTTCTGCATATAGCAGTGTATATTAAGTTGATGGTCATTCAAGTTTGAACCCATTCTTTATTCCTCCCCACCTTTGGGTATATGGTGTAATATTTTACATCCTTTTATTTTGTGAGTCCCTTGACTGATATTTTACAGAAATATTCATTTTCACTGATTCTGTGTTTCCTACCTTTATACTGTCACTTTTGGTCTCTCCTTTCCACTCAAAGTGTCCCCTTTAACATTTCTTGCAGGGTTGGTTTAGTCATCATGATCTCCTTTAGTTTTTGTCTGTGAAACTCTTTATCTCTCCTTCTATTCTGAATGATGGCCTTGTTGGATAAAGTGTTCTTGGCTGTGGGCTCTTTCCATTTAGCACTTTGAATATATCATGCTGCTCCTTTCTGGCTTGCAAAGTTTCTGCTGAAAAAAATCTGCTAGCCTGACAGGATTTCCTTTGTACCTAACTGTCATCTTTTATCTTGCTGCTTTTAATATTTTTTCTTCATCACTCTATTTTGTCATTTGAATTGCAGTATGTCTTGGTGTGGATCTGCTTTTGTTGATTAAAAAATTTTTTTAATGTTTATTTATTTTTAAGAGAGAGAGAGAGAGAGAGAGAGAGACACAGAGTGTGAGCGGGGGAGGGGCAGAGAGAGTTGGAGACACAGAATCCAAAGCTCCAGGCTCTGAGCTGTCAGCACAGAGCCTGATACTGGGCTCAAACTCATGAACCATGAGATCATGACCTGAGCTGAAGTCAGATGCTTAACCGACTGAGCCACCCAGGCACCTCTGCTTTTGTTGATTTTGATGGGAGTTCCCTGAACCTCTGGATGAGGAAGTTTTCAGCTATTATTTCTTCAAAAAAAAAAATGTCTGCTGACTTTTCTCTCTCTTCTCCTTCTGGTACTCCTATGATATGAATGTTACTATGTTTGATGAAGTCACTGGGTTCCCTAAGTCTATTCCATTTTGCATAATTCTTTTTATTCTCTTTTGTTCAGCTTGATAACTTTCCATGACTTTGCCTTCTAGGTCACTGATTTGTTCCTCTGCTTCTTCCACCCTGCTGTTCATTCCATTAGGCATGTTTCTCATTTCACTTATTTAGCCCTTTATCTCTGCTGTTACTCCTTATCTCTATGTTAATGGTCTCACTGATGTCCTCCACTGTTTTCTCAAGTCTAGTGAGTATCCTTATGATCATTGCTTTAAATTCTCTATCAAGCATGTTACTTATATCTGCTTCACTTGGATCTCTGGCTGTGGCCTTGTCCTGTTCTTTCATTTGGGACAAATTCCTCTGTCTTCTCATCTTGTCTAAGTCTCTGTGCCTGTTTTTATGTGTAATGAAAGTCAGCTATCTCTCATATTCCTGAGGGTAATGGCCTTATGAAGAAGAGGTCCTGTAGTGCCCTGCAGTGTAGTGTCCCCTATTCTCCAGAGCCTGGCACTTCTGGGAGTGTCTCCACTATGTGCTGTATGTGCTCTGCTGTTGTGTCTTGGCTGTTTTATCCTTCAGGCTAGTCGTCTGCAGTGTTTGGTGCCTGGTCTGAATGTAGCATGTTTCAACTAGGTATGCTCTGGTTTACTTGTGAAATTAAGTCTGTCACTGTCACCACCAGAACCAAGGCCTTGCAAAACTCCCAGGTAGGGATATGTGGTTTTGGCAGGGGTTTGGACCAGTCTTTTAGGGGAGGGGGCCTGCTGTACTGCGACAGGCAAGTGTGATTAGGAAGGGTAGGTCCACAGGGTGGGGGGGCATGGTGGAGTCTTGGTGTAAGCAAGTTAGGTAGTGAATGTCTGTGCTGTGCTGGTTCCCACAGGTAGCCCTGTGGTTATGCTTAGGGGCCAGGGAGGGAAATGGCACTGGCCAGTTCCTTTATTCCTGGAGCGGTCTCTCCGTGAATGCTCTCTCTCTGGG
Source organism: Panthera pardus (assembly GCF_024362965.1). Taxonomy (NCBI): domain Eukaryota; kingdom Metazoa; phylum Chordata; class Mammalia; order Carnivora; family Felidae; genus Panthera; species Panthera pardus. Next base: position 18,242,968 of record NW_026526821.1, on the reverse strand, counting down.
ACATGCTCCGAGATGAACAGTTAATCTCCCCACTGTGTGCCCCACGTGCTCTTCAGATCACTGTATCCATGCTGTGTGTTGTGGGTTGTTTGTCTGCCTTCTGTCCAAGAGCAGCACAATGCCTCCAGGCTGTATCCCAGCCAAGCCTACTGACCTTTACAACTCCAGGCTTTAAGTTCCACTGGTTGCAAGAACTCAAGAAATTCAGGCCCTCTTGCTTTCCAAGCCACCTGCTATGGGAATTTGTTTTGCCAATGAGCTCCCCTGTGTGCTAGTCTGTCTCTCACCCTACTCTTGACAGTGGCTCCCTCCCCACCACAGTGGCCACAATCCATTTATCTCCCAAGCCGTGTCTCCACACTTCCTGCCTTCTTCAGTGTAACCTCTTCTCTACCTTTAGTTGTGGAATTTTTTCTGCTAATCTTCAGATCGATTTCTGGGGGATTTAGGATGATTTGATAGTTAATCTAGTTGTAGTCATAGGATGAGGTGAGCCTAGGGCCTTCCTGCTCTGCCACCATCTTCCCCTCACCCTCCTCTCCTGTCTTTTATTGACAGAGAATCATAGACCCTCTTGCCTGTGCCTACACCACTGTTTCTGGGAATATTCTCTAGTTGACTGATTGGCTGATTGTCCAGTACTCCTCTCTCCACCGTAAAAATCTACAATTTCTTTACCTGCTTCAGGAACTGGTAAGCAATGCATGACTTTGGACCAGTTAGCTGGGCTTGTAAGAGTCTAGATGAAGTGCTTCTTGGGGACTTAGGACTTTTATAGGTAACAAGGCCTGCTTCTTCAGATGCAGTGAGCAATCTGGAATGTGGTCTTCAGAGACAGGGCATTTCTTCTGGACATATTTATAAAGGCATACATCCTGATGCTTTGGCTTTAAATGTAAGTTTTAAAATTATCTTTTTCCAAGAGGCCTGGAATTTAGAATATTCACCTGGTCACATTCATGGTTTCAGATATTATATTTCTCCAGTAGCATAGATAATGGAAAATTGGCCAACATTTTCCTTTCTGTATATATTTTGTGGCTCTCTTTGGCTCTTGTGACCAGGACATTCTGTCTTTCTGGTTCTGACAAGCGGGACATGAATTGCCTTAGCACATTTCCCCTCTGAAGGCACCCACAGTCTGTTTGGACATATGGTGCCTCTCTGAGGATCTTTTAGCTTGCACTTATTCCATAACCCCAGGGCAAAATTCATTATCTCTGGGGAACTGGATGCCAGAACTGTGTCTGGGTATCCCTTGGGGCCCTACTTGGAGCCATTAGTGATGGCTGATTGCTCTCCAAGGCCAATCTTAAAAAGGCAGATGTATTCACCTCCAAGGAAAATTCCTCACCCAACTACTTAGTTTGCAAACAACGTGCTGGAGCTGAATTGTGGAATATGGCATAAACCCTGGGGGAAGCTTTGCCCATCATTCCTATCCAAGAGTCAGTATATTAAAATTGGTCCCTCTCTGCTTCTTTTTTCAAGTGGATGTTCTCAACCAGATAAAGCCATTTCTTTTCCTTGGAGTAGTGTCTTGATGCCCATTTTCCATCATGGTCTCCTGGAGATATTGCACCACAGGAGTAAGATGGACCAAAGGCTTTTCCTTTTCTATTGAGGAGGGGTTAGGGATTGGGGATGGTGGCCAAAGAGGGCCTAACTTCATCGGTAATGTTCTGGTTATTTTACCGGGAGAATGTATTTGTGTTTTATTTGTGTAGTTAAAAATTAAGCAAAGTAATAATGTGCACATTTTAGGTCTTATACATTAACATAAATGGATGTCCTGGATACAATAAAATGCATTGAGTTGAACTAAACCCAAAATACAACAACTCTGCTTTGGTGTTTTCTCAGAAAGTTTTCCCTCTCATTTTCTCTTGCCTTTGATCAATGGATATTTGATAATATCAAACCAGTTTTATTCAAATTGTATCTTAACAGATGTGAAACTTGTCTTCCTAATATCTAGTGTGATAAGAAGTCCCAAGGAATTGATTAGATCTATTCCTGCACTGGTAATACATAGTTTTAATTACTGTAGCTCATTTAAAATTGGCTATTCTTGTGTGTTAATTTTTTTTCAGATAAACTTTAATATGAATTTTTCAAGTTACCTACCTACTAAAAGACTCATTTGGATTTTGATTGAAATTGAATTAATTTTTTTAAATTTCTTCTTTTAATTTTGTTAGAATTGGCATTTTAACTATAATTATTCTTTCTCTCTCCTACATCTCTTCATTTATTATTGTCTTCTTTGAGGTCTTGAAATAGGATTCTGTAGTTTTATTTATGTGAATCCTCCAAATTTAAAAGTTGATTCCTAGATTTCTAATACTTTGTGCTGCTATTGTGAATATAATTTCTTTCTCATTATGTTTCATAACATATAATTTATGCTATATCAATGAATAAATTCATTATTTCATTCTGCAAGTATGAATAGGGAAACTATTTACTCTGAAAACTTATTTTATAACCTCTACCTTTACTGAATATCCTTATTATTCTTAATAAGTTTGGGGTTACTAGGCATACATCATTGGTTGTGATGATTTTGAACCTTCATTTAGAAAGTAATTGTGTCAAATTAAAAACATGTATACAGATTAATTGAGACTCCCTTTAGAAAGGAGATGATGTCCTCTCCCTTTGAATCAGGGGTTGACTTCACTGAATCCCTTACACCCAGTAGAATCCAACAGAAGTGATTTGGTATAACTTTGAAGGCCAGGGCCAGAAAGGTCACTTAGTTTCCACCAGAAATCCTGGGACGCTCCTTTGTGTGAAAGCAGGGGCCAGGTAATAAGTCTGACTGCCCTGAGACCACCATGCTGGAGAGGCCACATGTATACACCTTAGTTGATAACCCAACTGACCTCCCAGTCAGTAGCCGCTATCAACAGTAGCCATGTATGTGAGCCATCCAGAACATCCCACCCAGTCAAGGCTTAAAGATGACTATAGCTCTAACTGACATCTGATTGTACCCACAGAAGAAATCCTAAGCAAGAACTGGCCAGATGATCCCTCCCTGAATTCCTGACCCAGAAAATCAGGAAAAAAATTAAAATGTGTGTGTGTGGGGGAGGGGGAGGTTGTATAGTAATGGTAACATTAATAGTAATCTCTCTTTTTTCTTGCCTAATGGCATTCACTGCATTGGCATTAGCCAAAAATATTAGATAATAGCAATGATGTAGGCATTCATGATTTTAATAGAAATATACTTTTTCTCTATTACTGAATACATTGACTATTTATATTAGGCATTTTGTAGCCATACAGAACTCCAAACGCTCATTGGCTAAGTGCCACAAATCTCTGTGGATCCAGGTTACCCCCAGGAGAAACTGTCCTCCTTGTGGTGATTCAGTAATCCAGGCTGATGGGGGCTCCTCCATCCTACAGCTTCATCATCTAGAACCCAGGACCTCCTTGATAGATGGGGCAGGGAAAGGAAATGCTGTAGAGTCTCTTACCAGCAATTAAATACTTAGGCATAGAATTGACACACATCAATTCTGCTCAAGTTTATTGGCCAGGACTTGTCGCGTAATCCCACTAATTTCAAGGAGGGTAGGAAGGTGTAATCTTCCTTTTGTGTCTGGATGGAAAGGAGAAGTAGATACAGGTAAATTCTAATAATGTCTTCCACTCATAATCTTAACTTCTTATGCTAATAAAGTATCTTATAATTACCAGTTTATGGAGACTATTGTATTTAATCAGAAATTGATACTAAATTTTGTTGAATGTGTTTTCAGTATTTATTAAGTTGATTATATGTCTTTCTCCTTTTATCTTTAGACTTCCTAATACTGAATTATTCTTGGAGTCCTGGTATATAGGCTACTTGAAAATGGTATATATATATTTTTAAAAAGCATCTAAATATAATTTGGTAAAAATGTTTGCATTTATAAATGTGACTTGTCTAAAAGCTTTAAGTGTGTGTGTGTGTGTGCGTGTGCTCTTTAATATTTGGTATCTATGCTGTTTTAGCTTCATAATATTCATAATATAAATTGGGAAGATTTCCCTTTTTGCATTGTTCTAGAATAGTACATACAGCATAAGAATTACATTTTTGTTTGAAAGTTTGACCAAGTACCCTCATAAAACTATTTGTTCTTGTATGTTTTAGGGAAAATTAACCACTTAAACATTTTTTTTTCTGATAATTGGTCTACTCAGGTTTTCTGTTTCTTGAGCCAATTTGGTAACATTCATACTTTTCCAAAATGATCCACTTGATCAAGATTTTAAAATTACTCTCCAGGGTTATTCATAATATCCTTATATAATGCTGTATAATTTTCTCTTTCACTATACTATCCCTTTTCTGCTTCCTAATTTTGAATATTTGTGTTTGATTTTGGTTAGAGTTGTCAGCAGTTTCTTTTGCTGGATACAACAACAAAAAGAGTTCTTGGATTCAGTTATGAAATCTGGTGTTTTTCTGCATTTGGATTCATTGTAAAATGTCTTCCTTTCCCTGGCAGGGACTTGATTTCATGGGCAGGCACTTTCTCTGATTTCTCAAAGCGAACCTCAGCTTTGAACTCCTGCATCTTTTCATGTGTCTGGTGATGTTTTCCTGTTTGTTCATCTTATAAGTGGAGTTCTGAGCTTGCTCAGAGTTGGGAGTTGCCAGAGAACACGGGAAGGGAAGAAGAGGGAAGGGGAAGGGAGTGAGATTTGATTATTTTTCTCTGCCAATTCAGAAATCTGACAGACTGTGAGGGCAAGGGGCTTAGCCAGAGCTGGGGCTCTCAGTACAGGAGCTTCATTAGCCCTGAAGAGGCTTGTATCTATGTTTAGTGTCGGCTGGACACCCCCCCTCCCCACCTTTTCCTGGCACAGTTTTCCCCCATTAGGAGCTGGCCGCCTACACGATTTGTCAGGAGCCATGTCCTGCCAAGGGCAGCCTGGGAGTAAGTGTTGCTTCAGGCTCCTGGTTCTGTAGGCAGAGGTTCTCCTGCTCCACCGGTCAACCACCCCAATGTGCTAGTGCTCACAGTAGGGCTCCCATGGGGCCACTTATAGTCCTTCTTGCTGTCTATTGGGCAGGCTTACTATTTTCAGCAAAGACATGGGAATGCAGGACTCCTGTTCCCAAATCTGAGTAGCAAATTAACATGACACATAGGATGAGCCTAGGATGTGACTATAGATTCTCCCATATGAATCACTTTACACCAAGTCCATTTTTGTCCCTGGATCAAAAGCTTTACTGGACAGCTGGAAGCCTTCTATGCACATTGGCAGAATCCCATTTCAGATTAGCAGTTGGAGGATGGGGTGCTGTGCCTAGCTTAGCCCAATTTCCCTGCTAGTACCTCCCTCAAAGCCAAGCCTGGGACAATGTTTTATTGGGAGATATGACTCCAAGAAGCAATGAGGGGAGGAGGTGTAAATCAGAGAAGGGGGGAGGGAGAGGCAGTACAAGGTTGTGTTATGGAGTTGGCTGCTCCTACAAGGATCTGTTTGCTTGATGGAACTATTTGAAAAGTTACATAAAATGTAGCTCAGAACTGCCTTCAGAGGCAAGAAAGGAGAAAGAATTTGTTTACAGGCTCCAGTCTCCTGTTGGTCAAAGTTTGCCCCATGGTGATAAGGGGCAGGGTGGCTAACTCCCCCACTTTTCTGGGTGGCACACATGGGATTGCTAAGCAGGTTCCTTTAGGCAGCCTAGAGAACAGCATCAAGCTGAGGGGTGGGAAGCAAAAGGTCTGAGGGGAGGCGCATTGGCTGCCCCTCCATGGAATCTGCAGAAGGCTGCTTGGTCACCACCGCCACAGAGGAGATCAGAGGTGAGGCTGAGGATATTTGAAGTGCTTTACCCTGTCTCATGTATATTCACATGACAGCATGCTCCTTCCTCTCCCTGCTTCCCTCTGGGCTGCTCTGAACAGAAGGTAGGGGGGGGGGCATGAAAGTGCACTTGCATTTCTGCAAGTTTCTCCCCATAATTCCCCCTCTCATAGAGGTTTTTATTAATGTCATTTCATCTCTGGGGGGATAGAAATGGACCAATGGCCAATTTTCTGAGTGAAACCAGACCATCTGGAGGGATGAACCACTTCATTTTCTTTGAGGTTCCTTCACATCATTTAGGGGGCAAACCATGAATCAGCACCAACCACTGATTATGATTCTTATTTCAGCCCCTTGTATCTTGTAATCAGGGGAAATTCCTCCCAGGTTCACTTAGCAGCTTGGTAGCCCATTGTCCAGCTTTTATGAATGTGTAGGCATTTTAGAGGAAAGCAGGATCAGATGGAGTCAGCCATGGTCAGAACCTAGGATGAGAATGGCTTCTTGGTCCTGCCCGACCCCACCCCACCCCAGAGAGGGGTGAATCCACTTTCTGTTTGGGCACATACAGTTGTTTGGGTCCTCATCCTTCAGGAGATGGTAATACCTATACCTGGCTCAGGTTGACTTGCAGAGAACTGTGTAGCCGGGCACCTTCAATTTGGTCCCCCAGTAAGGAGCTTTCACTGAATCGTTCCATGGCAAGAGGCCACCAGCCTTCAGGGAGGGAAATGTTGCCTTCTGCTAAGGATGTTGTTGAAACCATTCTTTTTCTTAAGGGGAATCATGGAAAAAGATTACTTCTGGCTTTTGTAGCTGGAACACTTCTATTTATGCTGAGCAACTGGCTTATTTTCCCCTTTGGACATCGAGCCAATTGACTGTGTTCTCCTTCCTGGGTGGTTTGGCAGTGCCAAGGTTTTGAACCTCTTGACCCAGGTGTTGGTAAGTCTTTTGGGTCTGATCCCATTCCTGGCACCATCGTGTCTATCCTGCTTTCATTTTTCTATGTGCTGCTCCCCCTACCTTTTTATATAAGTGGTTTTTCTTTTCTTTTTTTTTTTTTAATTTTTTTAACGTTTATTTATTTTTGAGACAGAGACAGAGCATGAACGGGGGAGGGTCAGAGAGAGGGAGACACAGAATCCGAAGCAGGCTCCAGGCTCTGAGCTCTCAGCACAGAGCCCGACGCGGGGCTCGAACTCACAGACTGCAAAATCATGACCCCAGCAGAAGTCGGCCGCTTAACCGACTGAGCCACCCAGGCGCCCCTATAAATGGTTTTTCAAGGCATGAGAGTAACATAAAATTTAGAAAATATAGAACATATAAAGAACAAAAGTCACTCATATTCTCTGTGAAGAGAGATAATCACTACGGATATACTGATACAGTCATTCATTTGTATATTCAGTCTATGTTCTCTGTACATCTGTATTTCTCTGTATGTTTCTCTTTCTATGCACTTTGGATTCCTTGAACAATTAGTTCAGCTTTATTTCAATGCCTAATCCGTGGACTGTGGAAACTGAAATCCTCCTTAGTTTTCTTCCAATCTCCATGGTTTTATTCCCATGCTCCAGCCTCTAGTTCTCAGTCTGTGGGGGTCGTCTCTGTGTCGGTGCTGTATCTCTACTGCATGCTGATGGAGATTTCAGGTTCAGTCCCTTTGCTAGTTTTCAAGAGAAAGCTACTTAGGCCAAATCCTTGTGGAGTCAAGATTTTTCTAAAATTAACCAAGAATGGTTTCTTCTCCTTATCCCATCAGCTGCTTCTGCACTTCTCTTGGTTCCTTTCTCCTTACTATCCTAGACCCTGCCAGAGGAAATCAAATCCCCCTCTCGCGTCTTGCATGGCATGTTGGTAACCTTGTGCTATGTCCTTAAGGGTCTGAGGGCTTTTAGATCCACTGGAGTTCACATGGAAAGCTTAAACTCCTGGACTGGAGGAAGATCTTAGGCTGAACCAGAGGTACCCATCAGAGTCTCACCAAGGTGCTTTAAGGTTTGATGTGGACCCTCACTTCAGGTCCAGCCAGAAAGGAGGGCTAGGCTAGGACCTACCTGGGCAGCTAGTAGGTATGTAAGGAGAATTGTGCCTCTCTGCCCAGTCTCCAGGTTTGGAGCACACAGGGGTATGGTTCAAAGATATCACTGTGAGAGCACCTGAGTCTTGACATAAACAAGGTTACCCTCAGGTTGCAGAAGTACTGGGAGCGTGTCAAGAAAGATAATAGCTATCTAAGCATATGTCCATAGAAATATGACCACAGCATGATGTTAAGTGGTAAGGAGCCTATCAGCATGTATGTATATGTATATATGTTTATATACACATAGAAAGGTCTGGAATGGCATAAAAATATTAACAAGTGAGTTTGAGAAGTGGTGACTTTTACCTTATGTCTCAAGCAATTTTGTATTGAGTTCTTTCTTTTTTCTAAGTTTAAATTCAAGTTATTAACATACAGTGTTGTCATGGCTTCAGTAGAACCCAGTGACCTCTTACATATGACACCCAGTGCTCATCCCAAAAAGTGCCCTCCCCAACACCCATCCCCCATCCAGCCCATCCCCCCTCCCCTCCCCTCCCCTCCAGCAACCCCCCAGTTTGTTGTCTGTATTTAAGAGTCTCTTATGGTTTGCCTCCCTCTGTGTTTTGATCTTATTTTTCCTTCCCTTCCCCTATGTTCATCTGTTGTGTCTTCTTTCAAATGAGTATATGCTACTTTTATAATAACTCTTAAAAAGTTATTTCCATTTTGGGGAAAAACAATATGCCCCAAAGTATTTTGGTTATTAGGAGATATGTGAGATTTTTTCCTTCTTTCTAATTTTATTTTTCCCAATGTCAACTATTACATTTGTGGGAAACGAATAAATATAGCAGGCAGAGTAAGTGAGATTAACATGACCAAGGACAGAAGGACAAGGATTACTACTAGCTGGCTGGCCACCAGGTTCCCCACTCAGGACCCAAGCTGGGAGGTATAGGTTCTCCAGGCTCTGTGGCTTTTGGGAGTGCAGGTGGGTTCTGGTGGGTCATAAATATAGGTCTCTTAGGTTGAAGAACCCTGCCAGGGTTCCTAAAGCTGAATGAGAACAAGTGTACCCTGGGTTCTGACCCTATGGCTCATGCTTCTATCTGGATATGTACAGAAAACTTGGGAACCAGTAAACTCCAAATAATTAGTTCCAGCTGTTTCTTCTGCTTACCTGGAGAGAGCTTGTGCATCCAACTCAGAGACTGGCAGCCTCATACACTAGTTTGGGAACTGATTTATCTCCCTGTCTGATTTGGCCCTCTCTAATAGTAACAGCATTTAGAACAGTGCTTGCACAATTCCAGCATGTATTACAATCACCTTGGGCACCTTGTTAAGCATGCAGATTCTGGGCACCCATCCTGGACCAACTGAATTAGACTGTGCATGTTTAGAAGTTTCTCAGGTGAGCTGATGTAGATGATCTATGGGTCTGAGATGAGAGGGTTAAAGTCTGCATCTGGCATCACTGGTGTAGTGCCTAATGTCAGCATTTATTAGAACATTGAAAAGGAGGTTCTGTGTCAAGAAGTAGACTTCTATGCATCTTGATGCCGTGGAACCAGTCTTACCCAATGGGATGTTGCAGACCTGTTTCAAAGCAGCTGATGTGACTGGACGTTTTTTGTCGTGCTCCTATCACCATAAGAAGACCATGACTAGGCTAGCCTGCTGTCCCCAGTGGGGAGGGTAACAGCTACAGGGAACAAAGATGCCCTAGCCAAGGCATCCCAGGCAAGCCTGGCCTGGAATAGAACCCATGAGTGGGCCAGCTGACCCAGCCTAGATCAGTCAGACCCCAGCTGACCACCAGAAAGGACTACTGTTTAAGTCACTGAGTTTTGGGGTGGTATATTATGCGGCAGTAGCTAACTTCTATATCCAGGAAGTTTGTTAGTATGCAGATCTTGAAACTGTGATTCTGTAGGGGCTTAAAAATTTGTCCATTAACAAATTTCCTGAGTAATTCTGGTGCCAGGTCTCTATGGACCACACTTGGGCGGAGGGGGGGACTGTTTTAGACTCTACCCTTTCACTAGCTCAATGTAGAATCATGGAAAATCCCTTAGTGTTTATGAACCTCAACTTTCTCATCTGCAAAGAGGGGATAATACACCCTTCCTGCATTATAGATGTGAGGATTAAACGAACATAAAGAAACCTAGAAGGTCATAGATTTTTCTCATCTTCCTTCTTCCACTTGTCTTCCCCTCACTCCCACCCAACCCCAGGAAGAAACCAGTGCGAATATCTTAGGAAAACATGAATCTCAGGATCACAGCTTTATTGTATAGATTTTCAACACAGCCATATTACAAACATTGTCAGGGAACATTTACAAGAATAAATAAGATGGACTTGCAGGGTGTAAAAAGATTACACTTCACTGTAATGTACAGTCAAAAAATATATCTGATATTCATTGACCTGACATTATTTACCTTCTGGTTTTTTAAGCTAGAATTGGAAAGGAAAAGGAAAAAAAAAAAAGAACATTGACAGCACAGTGCTGGCTTTTTAAAAAAGTTGATTTATTTTGTTTTCTCTTCTCATACGTGCTTTATCTATCAAACACCCAAACTGTACAAGTGCAGGCCATTGGGATTCATGGAGGAGGCTGCAAACAGTGTGGAGACTTTGGTCTCATGCAGTATCATATGCCCAGTGGATGTGAAAATGTCAGTCTCCCTCAAGTCGTGTGGGAACCCCATGATGACCCTAAGAGGGCTGTGATGGTGTCCAGTAGCCAAGGCAATGGTAGAAGCCCCAACTCTGCCTTTTATTGGCTAGTTGATTTAGGGTGAAAAAGTGCTTCTGAGTATGATTGCCAACATGGGTTAGCCTGGATTAACTTGGGCTAGCCCAGGATCCACCTGGCAATGAAATGGATGCTCTGGGATGATTACAATTATGTGCCAACAGAGTCACTGTGCTTTTACTTTATGCAGTCTGCTCCAACAGGCCTTGAGTGGGGAGGAGTGGGGTAGAAGTAACCTCTGGGGACCATGTGTGTGGTAAGCAAAGCCCTGCTCTGGGTCCTGCTTGGACCTTTACTAGTTCTGGCTACCACTGAAGGCTTTGTTGGCCAGTGGATCTGAAGTATGGTTGGTCTCATCACAGATCTTGGTGGGCATTGGGTCTGTGGCAAAGCAGCTATTCTCTCTGGACATTCTGGTGATAACCAGCCTGGATTAGCACTGGCTATGGGGCCAGAGCAGCATCTTCGCCTGCATGGTGGGAAGACTTGGACAGGAAAGCAGGGAACTTCAACCTGCACAAACCAAACCCAGCTTTGGTTTTGTGCTCTGCAGGAATGAAGGAGTTCAAATATGGTCCCACCTACATTAAATATCACTCATCTAGGGTGGAAGAAAGTTAAAGGTCATCTCAGCAATTCTCTTTCTTCCCTTTAAAGAGATGTCTGGCTCTGCAGGACCACTGCTCATATGGGCAGCTTATCCTCTCTGGCGTATGGCAAATTCTTCCTTACAGTCATCAAGCTTTACCTAGTGGTCCTAGTTCCACTCACAGGAGTGACCTGGGACTAGAGAACCATGCTTGAATTTGTCCAATGATCTACAGACCTATGGAGCATATGGGCACTAGCATTCTGCCTGACCCTTTGGAAGTCTGATTTGACCTGGGATGGCACTACTTGGTTCTCAGAGCCTCTGGACTGCCCTGGTGCTTTGACCCAAGGAACATCTTCAATCGTTAATCTTCCATGGGAGAGGTGGGGGTATGGTGAGTTTGTGAGACCATCTCACAGGAGGCCTACGGATTTGTATTCACAAGCTCAAATGCACTGAAGTGTGCTTACCCAGTTTTGCACTGCTGGCAGGTTACTTCACATTCCCTTTCCTCCCCCAAATCTAAGAATTCGACTCACCAAGGAACCATGAATTACATTAATTACCCTGAGCTCCAGGCTTTCACACCAATACCTTCCTGTCTAATGCTCTACTGCCCTCAGACACTCATTCTCTGAACATGCCAACCAAGAATCAGGATCCAAATCCCAACACCCAGAGAAGCTCTTGGATCCAGAAGGAGATTACATGGTGATCCAGCCCCAAAGGGGTCTTACCTATAGCCTCTTTCATCCGGAGTCCTCTCACATTCCTTGTATGAGCCCCTGTGGACCACCCCCAAGCTCTTACTTAGATAGCTAGGATGCCAAGCCTAGGGTCTACCATTGTGGGCGCTAATTACCCCAGAGATCTGGCCCAGAACAATCTGTTAGCACCCTGCTCCTCTTACTCCTGGGCTTGTTCACGTTTCTCACAGCATTCCTCCTGACTTAGCTGTGTGCTGATGGCCTGTCTAGCCCAGCAGTGACCAGATGAAGGCAAAAGGAGGGTGGCTTTCTTCATTCTTTCCTAAGGCAGTGAGGTGGAGGGGAATTATCATCTCCTTCAGTGTTTCTGGGTCGGGGTTGGACAGTTACTCCTGCTGAGATGACATGGTGCCTGCATGGCTATCCTTCCCTGGGCCACCCTTCTGCTGTCTGAGCAGCCTAAGTAGACTGACACCTGTATGCACACAGCAGTATTCATGCCAGAGCTGAGGAAATGTGGACCCTGGTGAGGACACAGATTAGGAGCTGGTTTAGCAACAGAGAGCAGATGATGGATAGACATGATTTGGTTGGACACAAGGAGAATTACAGCCTTTTTTCTGAGACAGTGAAACTTATTCTAAAGTGACACCCTTGCTCCCAGTGGTCCTGGCCAGGCTTCCCTGTCCCCTGTCCTGCTGGGCCACAGAAATGATCACTTTTCCCTGTAGTTCATGTGCATACTTGAGTGTTTCCGTTGGGTCCCAACTGCTTGGCCTTGCCTTCCTGTTTTCATGCCCAAAGCTCTCCAAATCTGTGCCTTCTACCTTGGCCGAGGCTCCTCTTTTCACATCTTTTCCCGTTAATTTGTTGGCCTAACATTCTACAGCTAAGAAATGGTCAGGATGTGATTTGAACCAAAGACTAAGCTCTTTCCACTGCCACCCCAATGCCTCACCACGGGATGAACTGTCCCATAATAATGTGTTGTTCCTGGCAGCACCCCTTCCAGGGCCCTGGCATGTGGCAGGAGCCAAGTATGTGTGATTGAAGTAAAGTAAGAAGCCTTCCAGACCCCCAGCCCCTCATGTGAAGCATGTCCTTAGATTTGCCCACATTAGCAACCATGTGACTCGACCTGGACAGAGTACATCACACCTTCTCCAAGTCTCAGCCTTCAGGAATCTGCTGAGAAAGCCTGTGTGCATCTTATCCTTTCCCTTTACAGTATTATGGGCTCACCCTTCACTATGCCAGATGGACACATCCTCATCATTCTAGGATATACCAGTGGGTTCTTTCCAGCATCTAACTGGAAGAAATGAGTTGAGATCAACCCATGAACAGTGAGGTCACGGTACCCCCACACCAAAGGATCTGCCTGGGGAAGCTGAGCTGGTCTTGAGCCTGAGTCTGGAATTGGCCTCAGGAGGAAGGAAGCAGCATGGCCAGACATGGTGCCTCTCAGACTGGGATGATTCCCTAGGGTCTGTCATAGGGAGTTGAGGGGACCAAAGCCACATGAAGGACCAGGGCACATCATTTAAAAAATACAGTCCTATTAAATCAGGCAAATTAGAGTAGAAGGCAAGTATCACATGAATTGTTAAAGTAAAACAAGAAACTGTGGAGGAATTTTAAGCTTGTCTGATTTGGGCTTTACAAGATCCATTGGGTTATCTGTTCCACCCCAGGCTTTGCTATTATGGGTAGACCCGTGGGAAAACCTGAGACACAATGGAGGAAAAATATTGTCTTTGAAGTCAGAAGAATCAGTTTAATTCCTGGATCCCCCCTGTTCACTAACTGGGGAACTGTGGACAAGTGATTTCTCCTCTCTGAGCCTCAGTTTCCTCATCTGTAAGATGGTGACAGTTGCAAACACATCTTAGGGATGTTGGGAGAATTCAGTGAGCTCACTTGTTAAGAGTCCCCAGCACACGGTCTTCTGGTTCCATGTGAAGGCTCACAGTTGGCAGGCCACTGCTCAGGCTGCACCCAAAGAGAAAGCCAGCACTAAAAGCAATCTGATCCCTCTGTTCCCACCAAGGGAGGCCTGCTGTGGTCATCTAGAGGCCCAGAAAGGGCGAAAGGACACAATGTTGAGGCATAGCTAAGATACTGCCTAAAGCCATCTAAGCCACAAATGCATGCAGCTTGGGGAGAGTTCCTGGCTTCTTCTGCACATCTCCAAAGAGGGTCCATACCTAGGAGGTGGCCCTGAGGCTCTGTACTACTTGGGGGCACTTCCCTTGGCTCCCCAGAGACGAGAGGCTAGTTTTTGATGTGGAAACCCAGAGATTGATACTACTGATACGGTTTTCCTCTGAATTGTAAAAGGTAGCCCATTCTCTAAGTGGAGTGGGGTGGGAAGATACCTTGGGGGAGGTGGTGTTTTCTCTTATTTCCCAGGGAATGGATCAAGTCCAAATTCCAGGGCATCAGTGCCCCCATCCCATCCATCATGCCCTGCTACATGCATGCCATGTGCAATCTTAGGGAAGATATTCCCATCATGAGCCTTAATTTCTTCCTCTGTAAACTGGCCTAAGACCTGTTCACTGCCATGCCTTCTTTGGAGAGTAGCTGCATTTTCAGGAAAGGGGGGTGCTGAACTGGGGGAACCATCGCTGGGCCTTGTTGGGTCGATTACCCCACCATGGCCTGAGTTTTTACAACTTCCCTTATCCCTAAAGTCAAAATTTAAATTCCTACCATTTGAAATGATAGAAGCCAGTGTCATTTTTATCTGCCAGCTCTTTCACCCCTTCCAGAGCAAAATAAATCCTAGGATTTGTGTTGGATAGCCCCCCTCCCCCATTCTGCATGGATGAGCCAGGGTCTGGGCAAAGAGCATTTGATTTTCTCTGCTACAGGCTCCTTGAAGGCTGTGTGAGGGCTGGCAGGAGCAGTGGACTGGAGCCAGGGGAAGCCAGCACGACCAGCACGACGTGGGGAAGCCAGCTCCCACGACCAGTGGGAGCTGGGGCCTGGGGACCTGCTCAAGTACACCGGGGAAAGGACCCATCAAAGGAGAAGAGTGAGTTCACTGGGGGGCTCCTTTGCCTTCCTTCCCTTTGAGATGTTTCCTTTTGAACCTGCAAAGTGACAGCCCTTCTGTGATCATGTCTGGTGTCCCTGGACTTCCAGACAGCTCCAGAGCCCACGCCAATGGGAACAGTTTCTGTGGGCTCCTTTCATGTCCCATCCTCATGGGCCTGCAGTGGTCACCCTGCTCCACGGTAGAGCAGAGACCCTGAGTTTCTCACAAGAGTGGAGTCTCATGATCCACTGCATATTTTGTTCCAGCAACAAAATAATGAGCAGACAGACAAATAGATGTGATAGTAAAAAGCACACGCTTAAGGGAATGTTTTCACAGTGTCTGATGAAAGGAAAGGAGGCAGCCTCACTGGCCCCAGAGGGAGTCTTCTCTAACACTGAGCTGAGCACATCACTCAGATGCTCTCCTCGCTCTCTGTTGCCCGTAGGGATAAGTCTGTGCTTTTGGTGGAACACTCTTCTCCCTGACCCTGGCTCATCTCCTGCCACCCCTCCTGTCGTGCTTTGCTCCAGCTGGGCTGACCTCTCACCTGCCTGCCTCCCATCCCAAGGAGTTTTCACACCTCTTTGCCACTATACATCCTGATCCCTTGGACTGATTTCCTTTTCCTCTTTTTTCTACCTGTTGAGACTCAGCTTGAATGGGCGCTACTTCCTCTAGGAAGTCGTAGGCAGGCAGAGGGTTTCTTGCTCCCAGTTTCATATGATGCTCGTATGCTGCACCACTCCTGTACTGGGGTTCAAGCTCCCCAGTATACAGGGAGCTCTTGGGGAGAAAAACTGTGCCTTATTGAATTCTGTGCTCCTTATCTCCTGTCTGGGGCCAGACCAGCCTCCACGTGGAGCTTCCTAGATCCCAGGCTGCCCTGAGGCTGCCAAATACTGTGCCTCAACACCTAGTAGAGACCAAAGTAGAGCATGTCCCTGGCTTGCAGACCTCACAGCCTGAGGAAACAGGCAACTGTTTTCATTGGCCAAGAAATCAGATGGGACTAGCTTTCCTGGGGAGCTGGGAACGACTTACTAAAATATATCTGAACTACTGGGCTTCCTAGAAGAACTCACATCAGAAAGAAAGAACTCCATTGTGGAGTTCTCTGCTCAGAAGTTTCTGGCCTTATTTTCCCTCCATAAAATAAGCGCTTTGCTGAGAAAGATGAAGGAAACAGTACAAACGGGTCTTATCACCAATATCTGCCTTTCTGGAACCCAGGATTTCATCAGTGAGGAAGATACCTCAGTTTCCTCAATTGTAAAGTAGAGATGACAGGCTAGTAGTTCTCTCATGGGGGTTCTAGGACTGCGTGAGATGTCATAAGGAATGTGCCAAGCCCGACATACAGTAGATGCTTAGCAAATATTGCTTCCCTGTCAGTGGGTCACCCATACTTTACTTTCAATAAGATCCTAGATCCTTGGTATGATCTCCTTGGCCTATTTTAAACTAAAGCATAACTGGGCCCATGATGACCTTTTTCAAGATGTCAGCTAGGGATTTCTCTAGGAAGGAATTCAAATTTGGGGATCCAAGATTATGCACAAAGCTAGTATCATCTGCCCCATCTGAAGGGACCATCTTCAGACTAGCCTGTCACCCTTGCTCAATGGCATCGCTGTCCTAGGGTGGGATCTTTTAAGGACATTGCCAGGAAAGATTACAGGCCCAAGAGATTTGTCTTATAGTTACACACCCAAACTTCTCTCCCCCTTTTATTTTGACATAAGAGACGAAGATTTTACATGCCCAAATAAAGTTTTTTCCTTATATACTTCAGAAAATAACCAACTCTTCTCTCTCTCCTAAAGGAGGCCACCACCCAAGAGACACAAGGTCAGCCCTGCCCCCCAAGAGATGGTTCCTTTTCACAAAGACATGGAAGAGCAGCAACATTCCACACTCTCCCTCCCACTGATTACAAAAAAAGCAAAAAGAACCTTTATCAAAGGGCGTGGACACAGCGGACTGGCCAGTGAACAACAGGTCAAGGCCTAGGCTGGGGGAGGGGTTCAAAATGGTATCGGGCCAAGCCCCATGCAGGTTATGTTTGAGAATGGGGACCTCTGCTGTGGTCTCAGGAGCATCCCGAGGTCACACTGATCCAGACCGGCAGGTGTCCAATGCCAGAGATCCCTGAAGGAGCCTACAGCAGGCAGCAGAGCAGGCCCCCCCCTCCTCCAAGAACCCCATCATTTCCATGACAGCATGAAGGAGTAGAACAGATAACTCCTCTACTCTCAAGGAAAAGTGAGGCAGGGAGGTGCTGCTGAGGCTGTCACTCCCCAATGCTCGCACAGTCGGCTTGCCATGAGATTCACAAACTTGAACAAAAGCAAGAGGTCTGGGAACCAAAAAATCCAGGGCCTCGTCATGGGTGCACGTGTGCATGGGCCCATGGCTGTGGCTGGTTGGGTGTGGAAGGGAAGTCTGGGCCTTTCAGAGCAGCATCCCCACAGCTACAGGAGACCCTCAGAAGGTGCAGGGCCCACCACAGAACACGGACCACGGACCACCAGTCTTCTCCTTGGAGTTGGGCAGGGGGCCGCCTCTTAGCCCCTGAGCCCAGTCACTGCCATTCACAGAAAAGGGGGCTTGGCTGCAGCAGCCTCTGGGCTCCGGCAGATTCCCCATCCCATTGGGCTAAAAGGAGCTTAAATATTCCAGTGCCACCTCGTATATAAATTTATACTGTTCCTGAGAGGGGGAGAGGCAAAGAGGAAGCAGAGGAGGCAAGAGAAGGAAAAAAAAAAGGAAAGGAGAAATGCATTTAGGTTAGAGACACAGATTTTGGAAGACACTTTATCTACATCCATACTAACAGTTGACTCAAAATTATCCATGTAATTATCTGTATCTGGACATCCCCCCAAGTTGTGCCCTGGGCCTGTTCACACCCACGCTTTCCCAGATGCCCAACGGGATCATTCTCTTCCTTTTCCCTGTTTTGGACACTAGTGCTTCTCAGACTGAAAGATGCATATGAAGCACCCAAGAATCTTTCTAAAATGCAAACTCTGGGTAAATCTGGAGTGGCTTTAGATTCTGTGTTTCTAACAAGCACCTAGATGACGCTGACAATGCTGGTCTATGGATGAGAATCTAAGTAGGACCGTGCTTTGATTAGGTTAAGACTCTTCTATCAAAGTTCCCTGTGTATGGTCTGTTCCCATCACTGCACCAGGCCTTATGATCTGGGCTCTGCCTGCTCACGTACTTTCCATCGCTTTCTCCACAGTGTCCAAGCCCTATGCTTACACTGTGCAATTCACATAGGTCAATTAGAATAGGACTAGACTGAATTGAAAATATAATTCACACTCCACTAATCCAGAATCCCTTCCCCTAAGCCTGAATTAGCGATATGAGGATTAGTGTGTCAGGATTAATATTTGGACTGCCCTGCAGGAGAAGGAAGTTTGTGTGGTTGCAAGGGATGTGAGCAGAGCAGATAACTGTGCAAAGGGTTGTAGACTGTAAGGGCTCACTAAGCGCCCTGCTGTTGGGTGTTTTTACTCTCTGATGCTATTTTCTCCAGGTCAGGGGAATTAGGGCCAGCCCCCAGACTGTGGAAGAAGGTTCTTGAGACACTCACCAGGGTCTCCACCATGTTGGACTTGTTGTTACGTAGTGTTTTCACAATGTGGAACACGTCAATGATGTTTTGCTGCTGGATCATCTCACACACGCTGCAGATGGCACAGAAGGTTCCGCTGCGGCCGCCCCCATTTCTACACACAGAGTGAAGAGGTGAGCTATATTCCTGGGCACCCTCCTAGCACCTGTTCATCCTAAAGCCACATCAGCAGTAGTGGGGGAGTGGCTGCCCCAGCAAATGCAAGGTCAGGCTATGGTGAAAGCCTTAGCGGTGTCAGTCCCACTGGTGCCATGAGCCTGCTTTGTTTGACCTTGAACGAGCTGTTCCCTGTTCATATAATGGAGGGGCTGGACTAGATGCTCTTTGAGAATTCAATTAACTGGACGTTTCTTTGGTTCTATGAGCATGTGAAAGTCATACATGGTACACTGACCCAAACAGTGTGACAGACAGTGTGTCTCTGTAGATGTGGTGCCTGTATCCTTGTTCAAAAGGAGGATCTGGGTCCACCTACACATCCAGTGAACACAGGGGAAGGTTCCAGGTGGTTTTAATCCTAGTTCTTCCCCTCCACTAAGGATAGAAACTCCAGAGACATCACTGTTAGCTTCAGGTCAGCCAGTCTAGGTTTAGGGGTGGGGCTGGGTGGGTCTGAAATGCTCTATTTTGAGATGATAGGTCTCTGGACATCCTGGTTGAAGCAAGACCCTGTCAATCTGGAGAGTTGAGCTAGAGGGCTCCCGGCAGGGTCATCTCTCTGTCCCTCCTTTCTGGTGCTCCATAATTCATGTTCATGAAAATGCCCCTCCAACTATTTACAGAAAGTCCCTTTAGGAAACTACCTGATTCAGAAATCCTGGGCACGTTGCCAAGAGCAACTAATGATTTCATGTAATGGCCTGTGTCTAAAGAACATCTGGATGGAAACTAAGGCACTTGATTTCCCAGATGTTTTATGTATAGGACACCCAATGAGCAGATGTTTCAAGTACAGACAGTTGCCCTCCATTCACTGGCCATTGCATTTCGATGTCTCTTTGGTATCTCTGGCCTCCAAGGATGCCAAGGTCCCTGATGATAGGAGGACATGCCTATGCTTTCCTTCAGTTCAAACTGCTGGTCACCTTGGCTAGGGGAGATATGGATAAAAAGGTACTCCTGCAAAAAAGCAGGCTGAAAAAAATCACATGGCAAAGAGTAGGAAGGGATTCCCCTAGAGGGAGTGTTCAGTACTTTCTGAAGCAAGAACAACAGAGTCCAAGAGAAAGAGGTAAGTGGGCACAGGAATCCAAGGGTCTGATGGAGTGAGACTCTGATGTGATGGTAATGACTCTGTGCTAAAGGTGAGAACACCTGAGTGTGTGAGAGGGATGTGGAAGGGGCAAGGGTGAATTGGCAGGGAACCAGCTGCCAGTTTCTGGGATGTGGGTAGAACTAGCTTGGTTTGGCTGATGTCACCCATCAACGTGACACTGACACCTCACAGCATCTTCCTGAACCCCAGTTTGTGATTTGCATCCTTTGAGAAAAAAAGGATTGTTATAGGTGGTGGCCTTAAGTCGTGTGTGTTGTGTGTGTGTGTGTGTGTGTGTGTGTGTGTGTTTGTGTGTGTCTGGTTTTCCTGACATGTGCATACACCACCTATTTGAAAGAGGGGAACAATGAACAATAGCTGGTTTTGAAAAGACTGAACTTGATTCTGAAGTCAGTAAGGTGTTTTCAATGGGCTCCAGACATATTTACTCTAAAAAGGGAAGAGCTCGCTCCCATCTCCTCTGACACATTTTAAGAGAGTTGAGTCCTCTCAGTCACTTTCCCCCAACCCTCCACATTCTGAGCAGCAAAGGGAATAGTTGCCAGTCATATGTTCCACACATGGCTGTTACAGCTACAGAGGTGCTCTGGGTCCGAGATCTTTGCAGAATCCTTCTCAGAGGTCACTCTATATTCTTAGGGTAGACTCCAACACAGGCTCTGAAGTAACTGTCTTTATAACATTTGCATATTTGCTACCATGATGTCATGAATCTGTATGTTGGAAGATAATTTGTGTTTGTTCTCTAAATATTTAATGACAAAGCACGATAGGGTCTTAAGATGACCTATTTTAACATATGCACTGGGCAGATGAGGTAACTGAAGCTCACTCAGTTAACTAACTTTCTTGATGACAGCCTGTCAGCCACAGTCCCCTAAGGGTCCTGACCTCCACCTGGCATTATGACATCAAGGTCTATTTGGGAAACTCTGTGCCCCAGCTTTGCCCATTCTGAGATAGGTGGTAAAGGTTACAGTGTACCCCAGTAATGGACATATCAGCACAGCTGTGAGCCCACTGTGCCATGGGAAACAGTGTTTCCAGGGCCCTTCACACCCATCGATCAACCCCTCAGGGGCATTGCCTTCCCTTCAGGCTCTCTGTGTCCCTGTGTTCCCAGTACGCGCATAGCAAGAGATGCCCCTGAAGGAGGACATGGTTGATGAGTCCTTTGGTTTACTCAGAGGCAGTGTGGGTTAACAGCATATTGACTTGCATGTCGGTGGATTCAGATCAAAGCTCCTCACTTAACTACCCAATCTCTCACCCCTTCTGTGCCTCAGTTTTTCACTATAGCATGGTAATATCTACCTTGTAGATGGTATTTTAATTTTAAAATTCATTTAAAATATTTGGCATCAAACTCAATCAACACATTCCCTTTCTTCTTTTCCTCCTTTAGGAAATAATTGGAGGATCTAGTCAGTGGAACCCCCTCTGTCCTAGATTTCTAGTGACTAAGAGGACACATCATGCCTCTTGTTGGGGATTGGGACTTCTCTCCCCATTAAGAGTGATATGGATGGGCACCTGGGTGGCTCAGTCAGTGTCCGACTTCAACTCAGGTCATGATCTCGCGGTTTGTGAGTTGGAGCCCTACATCGGGCTCTGTGCTGACAGCTCAGAGCCTGGAGCCTGCTTCAGATTCTGTGTCTCCTCCTCTCTCTGTCCCTCCCATGCTTATGCTGTCTCTCTCTGTCTCTGTCTCTCAATAATAAATAAACATTAAAAAATTAAAAAAGAGTGATATGGAGTGGCCTGCCTACTCCCTATGTCTATGAAAGTTTACCAGGTTCTGTATCAATGACGTGTCATATAATCTTAATTCAGGACAACAAACTGGCAACCCCAGTCCATGAAAGGTTATATTTCCTTGAACACCTGCCCCTTGGCCTTTGAGAGATGTTGAGAGGTGGTATGGCCAGGCGTGCCTGTGGCTGGTGCTTGTGGGCAGTGGCATCCTCAAGGATAGACGCCCTGTCACCACCACCCTGCTGCCCCAGAGGCCCCACCACGGTACTCACAGGCAGTGGACCACGGTGCGGCCCTCCCTCCCGTCATACTGCTCCTGCCACTTCTCTAGCCGGCGGACCACTTTGAGCAGAGAGCGCTTGGAGGGGGGCGTGTCACGGTAGGCGGGCCAGCCAATGTACTGGAGGTGCTGGACTATGCGGTACCCATCCTGAGGCTGAAAGTGGAGAAGCTGTTAGGGCTGTGCTTCTGGGGATGCAGACCCTTCAGTTACCCTGGGGGCCACAGCATTGCAGTGGAAGACAGACTAAATGGGCTGTATGCCATGTCATCACAGTCTGTCTCTCCCCATTCTCATCCTTACACCTTTGTGCACACTAATTCTCCTGCCATGACTTCCCTGCATGCCCCTCTACCTGCAAAACTACTCAGTTTCCAAAACCCAATTCAAATGTCCCTTTCTATAGGAAAAGCCTTCCCTGACTCACCCCACTGGGCAGAATTTGTCTCTCTCCCTGAGGTTCACGTGCCAGAACATATCTCATGTTCCCACTGGACAGTGAACTGAGGAAGAGACACAGTTCTGTTCACCCCAGGGCCCCAGTAAAGACCAAAGTCTTCATTACCCATTTCATAGACTACTGATCTGCCCTTCCCACCCAATACTTCTCTACCTAGCCAGTGAATTTCCCCATGGAAGCAACTAATTATTTTTCATCTTGGTGTTCTTCAGGTCTAGCCCAAAGCCTACTGGATCCAATCAAAGGCTGCATCAACTCATGCCAACATAGTGCGACACAGCGGGGAAGCACTAATTCCTGAGAAGTTTTGACTACACGGCAGCAAGTGTGTCGGAAACAGGCAGATGGCAGGCTGGGTGTCTCCCCATGCATGTCTGAGTGCTGGAGCCATGGTTGGGTCTGGAGCCGGAATTGGCAGAGGCACTGCTTCCCCAAAGTTGGGATTATCAGGAGAGTACAGCACAGACTCCTGGCTGGTGTGTGTCATCTTCTCCCACTAGCCCTCATCTGTTTTGGGGTGGGGGAGCAGCACAGGAAGTGATAGTGGACATCCACTTACCCGAGCCATGTTACAGATGCGGAATATTCTGTGGATGATATCCTCATCAATGTCTGCAGACACGAACTCCACCTGGATGGGCCCATAGCATCCAGAGGTCTTCTCAGGCCAGTACTGCATACAGAGCTGGGGCAAGGGAGAGATCAGAGGGAGAGGTCAAGGAGGGGTGGGGGGTGCTGATCTCATTTACCACCAAGCCTTTCTTATTGCCTGCAGGAAACACTGGCTAGAAGTATTAGAGTATTAGGTGGGAAATGGTGAACCTGCCTGTGATCTTTCCTATTTTTCTGGAATTGAGTTAGAACCTACAGCTGAGAGCAAAAGGCAATGCAATGGTTGCCCTTTAACCAGACAGTGGCTTTCAGCCAGAAGTTGTTTTGTCAGCTAAGGGACATTTGGCAGTGTCTGGAGACACTTTTGATGGTCACACCTGGGGGTTGCTATGGGCATTTAGTGCATAGAGGCCAGGATGCTGCTAACCATCCTACGGTATGCGTGATTGTTCCTGAGTGCGATCTGGCCCCACATATCAATAGAGCAGAGATTGAGAAACCCTAGTCTGAGATCCTAAATTGTTCCCTATGTTTATAGTGCCATCAAGGAGAGACAGATAATTTATTCCCTGGTATCTGTGGAGCTGTTATGTGACTTTAGTTGGGAAAAGAATATTCAGGTAGGTGGCGGGTATTGTGGCTCAGAGAGGCACAAAGCTTCCTCAAATCCCCAGTTTCTAAGGGGCATGGAGATGGACCCTGTCCAGGTCTACAGGCCCATGGCTGGGGCTCAGATGGAAGCTAAGATTGCAGCTGCAGGCTTGTTGGGGACCACCCCAGTGTGGACAAAGAGGTCATTTGTTAGACCATTGGCAAGGTATTGGAAAATGTACCCGAGGCTCATAAAGACCCACCATGTCTTCTGAGAGCAGGTTGGGATCAAGTCTTTCATCAGTGGGGTCTGCCACAGCCTACATCGAGCTTGTAGACAAGGAGCTAGATTGACAGGTGACCCATGGGACTCTGATGGCCCCCTACAGCCACCACGGATGCAGGATTTTCATGAAAACAATCCTTCTCCCTTTTGTTGAGAGAGAACAGCCAACTCTCCCTGGGCAGTCATGTGCAAAAACATCTTTTATTCTATTCTTCCTCCAGAACTAGAACCAGAATGGAAGAGCAGGGAGGAAGGAGGATGTAGGAGAGAGAAAAGAACCCAACCTCCAGATTGGGAATAACATGTTCAAATGATGGCCTACAGGCTAAACCTGGCCAGTTGGCTGAATTTGTAAATACAGTTTTATTGAAACACATCCATAATTACTAATTTACATATTGTCTATGGTTGTTGTCAAGCCACAATGGCAGATTTGAGTAGTTGAGAATACCCTGCATAACCTAAAATAGACTTCAAAACCTCAAATATTTCCTTTTTTGTCCTTTATAGAGAAAGTTTGCCAACTCTTGACCTTCATTGTTGTTCTAAGGATAAAGGAGATGATACATGTGAAGAAAGCCCTCAGCACCGTGCCAGGTGTGGAATAAGCATCTGCTAAATTCCAGTGATTTGCATTATTCCGGAACCTATCAGTATCCAGCAAACACAACCACCATAATAATAGCTAACCTATACGTTTGAAGTACTCTTTTTATCATTTCCTTTAAATAGCCAAGACTAGCAAGGCTAGGTTTCACAATGCAATGGTGCCTTGCTTTCCCATCCCCACTGCAGGTTAATTGAGCATATTCAGTGTGTGTGTGTGTGTGTGTGTGTGTGTGTGTGGCGGTGGTGGAGGGGGTGGGACAGTTATCTGCTGAGCTGTGCAATAATGACAAATCCATAATTTGAACTTCATTTCTCTTTGCTATTGGCTTTTCTGGCTTGCAACCTTCACAGTAATGAGGGACTAGTAGAGATAAGTCGGTGGCTGGCCAAAGAAATCAGAATTAATCAGAACTGCCCATTAAAAAAAATAATAACCTTTATCACTTGCATTGAATTGAGTCTTGCCAGAGGTTGGCTGTGATCCTGACATGAGGTACATGGGTCCCAGGCTTCAGAGAAAGTCTATTACCCCCAATATTTTCAGTCCAGAGAGAAGGTGGAATGATTTGTCTCTTTTAATAAGATTTCCAGACCAATTTCTCAAGCTAATAGGTTCTACTGTGCCTCAAACAAGACTCCTATATTTTGGGACACCTCTCTACATTTGATTTTCCAGGTCACTTTCCCATAATGCCCAGAGGGCTGGGGAAGGTTGCAGGGTCCTTCTAATCCTAAATCGGAGCCATCCTGTCACTTAAGGTCCTTAATTCGTGAGACCACAGCAGCACCGTGACATCCAGCTGGGTGATGTGTGGGCACATGTGGTGTTTGAGCTGCCAAACATCATCAGGTCTCCCCACAGCCCAGGATGTCGCACATAATCCAGCCATGGGAAGCAGGAGAAAGAAGAGAGGAAGCCAGTGTTCAGTTCCCAGTGACCTTTTAGGGCTCGGAAAGGATTCTACCAACAAGAATGTCCTCTTTTGTTTAGCTCAAGGCTGTCCTGGTGTCCAAGTGGTGGGATGGTGCCTCAGTACTGGTACTGCCATTTAGGTCTATGTACGCTGTGTAGCAAAACGTAGTAGGGCTCCCACTTGAAGTGCTCTGAGTTCAAATCCCAGCCCTGATGCCTTCCAGCTGAGTAACTTGGCCAAATCTTTTAGCTTCTCTGGGTTATGAGTGGCTGGGAATCATAATGTGTTACTTATCACGGGATATTTAGTGAATATTCAATAAATGTGAGCTATAGTTAGCAGGCAGTGTGTGTGTGTGGGGGGGTGGTTATTCAAAACAAGAGGGATAAACTGAGGGTTTTATTTCCCCCCTCTACTTAGTATCCTTTATGAAAATTTCTCCTTAGGATAATAGCCATACGACTGCCCTTGTGAAAATTCCTGATCAGCCAGCTTGGGGTAGCAGTGGGGTGGGCAGTATCCTGGGCATGGGGACACTGCTCTACATGTCAAAGGAGAGAGAGCTGTGGGTTGTTATTAAAAGGGACCTGGGAGATGACAAAGTTTGGGAGCATAGGAGAGCCAGTGAAAGGGTGGAAGGTGGATCACTGTTTCATGTAACCCCCAAACTCCTAAATATTCAGTAAATTGATAACATGTACAGTGCTCAATGCACATGGATTTCTTGTAGAAACCAGTGAAGAATTGAACTTTGCTCCCTGGGAAACATGGAAATGGAGCAGAGGCCACATATGTGAACTGAGGAACCTGAGCGTGAGCACGTAAATACCAGTGATTTACAGAACTCTTGGGGAGGGAGGCTTATGGTTTCTTTTTTTTCTTAAGCTAACAATTAGTATTTTATTATTTAAAAATTTTTTATTTTAATTAGCATTAGTTAACATAGTGTTCTGTGAGTTTCAGGTGTACGGTATGGTGGTTCTGCTCTTCTATCCATCACCCAGTGCTCATTATGACGAGTGTACTCCTTAATCCCCATCACTTATTTCAACCATCCCTTCACCCTTCTGCCCTCTGGTGACCATCAGTTTGTTCTCTGTAGATAAGAGTCTGCTTCTTGATTTGTCTTTCTTCGTTTTTTCCTTTTGCTGGTGTGTTTTTCTTCTTAAATTCCACATGTGAGTGAAGTCATATGGCAATTGTCTTTCTCTGACTTATTTCACTTAGCATAATACTCTGTAGCTCCATCCATGTTGTTGCAAATGGCAAGATTTCCTTCTTTTTTATGGCTGGATAATATTCCATTGTGTGTGTATGTGTGTGTGTGTGTGTACACACACCACATGCTTATCCATTCTTCAATCGATGGAAACATTATTGGCTACTGCAAATAATGCTGCTGTAAACATAGGGGTGCATGTATCCTTCTGAATGGGTGTTTTTATAGTTTTTGGGTAAATACCCAGTAGTGCGATTGCTGGATCATAAGATAGTTCTATTTTTAAGTTTCTGAGGAAAATCCATACTGTTTCCCACAGTGGCTGCACTAGTATGTATTCCAACAGTGCAAGAGGGTTCTCCTTTCTCCACATTCTCAGCCACATCTGTTGTATCTTGAGTTCTTGATTTTTTCCATTCTGACAGGTGTGAGGTGTAGCTCATGGTAGTTTGGTTGGTATTTCTCTGATGATAAGTGACAATGAGTGTCTTTTCATGTATCTGTTGGCCATCTGGATGTCTTCTTTGGAGATATGTCTGTTCATGTCTTCTGCCCATTTTTAAATTGGATTATTGTTTTTGGGGGGTTAGGTTTTCTAAATTCTTTACATGTTTTGGATACTAATTCTTTATTGGGTATGTAATTTGCATGTATCTTCTCTAATCCCATTGGTTGCCTTTTAGTTTTGTTGATTGTTTCCTTTCCTGTGCAGAAGCCTTTTATTTTGATGTAGCCCCAATAGTTAATTTTTGCTTTTGTTTGCCTTGCCTCAGGAGATACATCTAGAAAGAAGTTACAGTTGATGTCAAATAAGTTGCTTGTGTTCTCCCTTAAGATTTTTATGGTTTCCTGCCTCACATTTAGATATTTACTCCATTTTGAATTTATTTTTGTGTATGGTGTAAGAAAGTGATCCAGTTTCATTCTTCTGCATGTTGCTGTCCAGTTTTCCCAACACCATTTGCCAAAGAGACTTTTTCCCATTGGATATTCTTTCCTGCTTTGTTGAAGATCAACAGACCATATAGTTGTGGGTTTATTTCTGGATAGTCTATTCTATTCCATTGGTCTGTGTATCTATTTTTATATAAGTTCCATACTGTTTTGATTATTACAGCTTTGTTTATAACTTAAAGTCCAGAGTTGTGATGTCCCCAGCTTTGCTTTGCTTTTTCAAGACTGCTTTGGCTATTTGGGTGGAGTCTTTTGTGGCTCCATACAAATTTTAGGATTGTTTGCTCTAGTTCTGTGAAAACTGCTGTTGGTATTTTGATAGGGATTGCATTAAATATGTACATTGCTTTGGATAATATAGATGTTTTAACAATAATTGTTTTTCCAATCCATGAGCATGGAATGTTTTTCCATTTCTTTGTGTCAGTTTCTTTCATGACTGTTTTATAGTTTTCGGAGTACAGCTCTTTCAGCTCTTTGGTTAGATTCATTCCTAGGTATCTTATTGTTTTGGGTGCAATTGTAAATGGGATTGTTTTCTTACTTTTTTTCTGCTGCTCCATTATTGGCGTATAGTAATGCAAGGGATTTCTGTACATTGATTTTGTATCCTGTGATTTTACTGAATTTTTAAATCAGTTCTACTAGTTTTTGGTGGGGTCTTTTGGGTTTTCTATATATCCTATCATGTCATCTGCAAATAGTGAAAGTTTTCCTTCTTCCTTACTGATCTGAATGCCTTTTATTTCCTTTTGTTGTCTGATTGCTGTGGCCAGGACTTACAGTCCTACACTGAATAAAAATGGTGAGAGTGGACCTCCTTGTGTTGTTCCTGGCCTTAGGGGAAAAGCTCTCAGGTTTTTCCCACTGAGGATGATGTTATCTATGGGTTTTTCAAATAAGGCCTTTATGATGTTAAGGTATGTTCTCTCTAAACCTACTTTGTTGAGGGTTTTAATTATGAATGGATGTGATACTTATCAAATGCTTTTTCTGTGTCTATTGAAATGCTCAAATAAACTGAGGGTTGATGGGGGGTGGGAGGGAGGGGAAAGTCAGTGATGGGCAATGAGGAGGGCACCTGTTGGGATGAGCACTGGGTGTTGTATGGAAATCAATTTGACAATAAATTTCATATTAAAAAAATGGTCATATGGTTCTCATCCTTTCTCTTATTGATCACATCAATTGACTTGTGAATATTATACCATGTTTGCAACCCGGGATTAAATCTCGCTTGATCGTGGTAAATGATTTTTTAATGTATTATCAGACGCAGTTTGCTAGTAGTATTTTGTTGAGGATTTTGGCATCTATGTTAATTAGGGATATTGGCCTGTAGTTCTCTTTTTTAGTGGAGTCTTTATCTGGTTTTGGTATCAGTTTAATACTGGCCTGATAGAATGAATTTGGAAGTTTTCCTTTCCTTTCTTCCTTTCCTATTTTTCTGAAAAGTGTAAGAAGAATAAGTACATTCCTTTAAACATTTGGTAGAATTTGCCTATAATGCCATCTGGTTCTGGACTTGTGTTTGTTGGTAATGTTTTGATTACTGATTCAATTTCTTTGCTGGTCTGTTCAAATTTTCTATTTCTTCTTTCAGTTTTGGGTTTCTAGGAATTTATTCATTTCTTCTAGGTTGTCCAATTTGTTGGCATATAGTTTTTCATAATATTCTGAGTGTATGTCTGTCGTATGTATGTTTGTTATTTCTACTCTCATTTCTGATTTTATTTATTTGGGTCCTTTATTTCCCTTGATAAGTCTGGCTAGAGGTTTATTGATTTTATTGATTTTTTTCAAAGAACTAGATCCTGGTTTCATTGATCTGTTCTATTGCTTTTTTTTTTGGTTTTTTGTTTTTAGTTTCTGTATCATTTATTTCTGCTGTAATCTTTATTATTTCCTTCCTTCTGATGTTTTAGGTTTCATTTGCTCTTTTTCTAGTTGCTTTAAGTGTGAGTTTAACATTTTGAGATTTTTCTTGCTTCTTGAGATAAGTCTAGCTTGCTATAAACTTCCGTCTTAGAACTGCTTTTGAAGTATCCCAAAGGTTTTGGACCATTATGTTTTCGTTTTGTTTCAGTGTACTTTTTGATTTCTTCTTTGATTTGTTGGTTGACTCATTCATTGTTTTATTAGTTTGTTATTTGACCTCCATGTATTTGTGATATTTCCAGATTTTTACTTGTGGTTGACGTAGTTTCATAGCATTGTGGTCAGAAAAGATGCATGGCAGGACTTTCACCTTCTTGAATTTTTTTGAGTATGGTTTTGTGGGCTAATATGTGATCTATTCTGGAAATGTTCTACATGTATTTGAAAAGAATGTGTATTCTGCTGTTTTAGAATGGAATGTTCTGAATATATCTGTTAAATCCATCTGTTCCAGTATGTCATTCAAAGCTATTGTTTCCTTCTTGATGTTTGTTTAGATCTGTCCACTGATGTAAGTGGGGGATGTTAAAGTCCCCTACTATTATTTTATTATTATCAATTATTTCCTCTATATTTGTTAACTGTTTTATGTATCTGGGTGCTCCCACATTGAGCATGTATATTTATAATTGCTATATCTTCTTGTTAAATCGTCTCTTTTATTATTATATAGTGTCTCTTCTTTGTCTCTTGTTATAGTCTTTGTGTTAATGTCCATATTGTCCAAAGTAAGTATTGCTACTCTGGCTTTCTTTTGACATCCACTTGCATGATAGATGTTTCTCCATCCCCTCACTTTGAATCTGCTGGTGTCTTTAGCTCTAAAATGAATCTCTTATAGGCACTTTTTATCCACTCTGTTACCCGTGTCTTTTGATTGGAGCATTTAGTCCATTTACATTCAAAGTAATTACTGATATGTATTTATTGCCATTTTATTACTTCTTTTGTGTTTTTTTCTGAAAATTTTCTCTGCTCTTCGTGTTTTGCTTATTTTCATTAGTGACAATTTAGATTTCTTTCTCTACTCTTTATAGGTTTATTAGTGGTTTTTGATATAGTTAAATTAGGTTTGTATACAGCTTCTGCATATAGCAGTCTGTATTAAGTTGATGGTCATTTAAGTTTGAATCCATTCTTTTCCTTCTTCCCCACATTTCAGGTATATGGTATTATATTTTATATTCTTTTTTTGAGTTACTTGACTTTTTTTTACAGAAATATTCATTTCACTGGCTTTGTGTTTCTTATGTTTATACTGTCATTTTTGGTCTCTCCTTTCCACTCAAAGAGTCCCCTGTAATATTTTTTGCATGGCTGCTTTAGTGGTCTCAAACACCTTTAGTTTTTGTTTGTCTGGGAAATTCTATCTCTCCTTCTGAGATAGATTCTGAATGATATCCTTGCTGGATAGAATATTCTTGGCTGCAGATTTTTTCCCATTTAACACTTCAAATATATTATGTCACTCCCTTCTGGCTTGCAAAGTTTCTGTGAAAAATCTCCTGCTAGCCTTATGGGTTTTCCTTTGTAAGTTACTGACTTTGTTGCTTAAAAATTTTTTCTTTATCACATTTTGCAAGTTTAATTACTTGGTGTGGATATGCTTTTGTTGATTTTTCATGAGAGTTCTCTGTGCCTCCTAGATCTGGATATCTGTTTCCTTCCCAGATTAGGGAAGTTTTCAACTGTTATTTCTTTAAATAAACTCTCTGCCCCTCTTCTCTCTCTCTCCTTCTTCTGGGACTCCCATAATATGAATATTATTATGTTTGATGAAGTCATCTAAGTCTATTTCTGTTTTGTGTAATTCTTTCTTTCGTTCAGCCTGATTACTTTCTAGTTGTCTTCTAAGTCTTTAATACGTTGCTCTCCTTCTTCCATCCTGTTGTTCATTCTATCAGGTGTGTTTCTCATTTCATTTATTTAGCCCTTTATCTTTGCCAAGTTATTTCTTATCTCTTTGTTAAGGGTCTCACTGATGTCCTCCACTCTTTTCTCAAATCAGGTGAGTATCCTTTTGTTCATTGCGTTAAATTTTCTATCAGTCATGTTACTTATATCTGGTTCACTTAGATCTCTGCCTGTGGCCTTGTCCTGTTATTTCACTGGGGATAAATTTCTATTTTCTCTACCACTTTGTGCCTGTTTCTTTTAATTTTTTTTTTTCAACGTTTTTTATTTATTTTTGGGACAGAGAGAGACAGAGCATGAATGGGGGAGGGGCAGAGAGAGAGGGAGACACAGAATCGGAAACAGGCTCCAGGCTCCGAGCCATCAGCCCAGAGCCTGACGCGGGGCTCGAACTCACGGACCGCGAGATCGTGACCTGGCTGAAGTCGGACGCTTAACCGACTGCGCCACCCAGGCGCCCCTTGTGCCTGTTTCTGTGTATTAAAGCCAACTGTGTCTTCTGCTCTTGAAAGTAGTGAATTTATGAAGAGGAGGTCCTGGAGTACCCTGTAGTACAGTGTCCCCTGTTCACTAAAAACTGACACTTCAGCAACGAGGCACTACTTATACCTTACTGTTGTGTTTGAGTCACTTTTCCTTTCAGTGAAGTTGTTTGCACTGACTCTGCCTGTTTTGGGCTGTGCTTGCTCTCTGTGGTGTTTGTGGGACCCAGGAAGGCCAGCTCCAAGGGGGCTTGCTGCTGGGGAAATTGGGAGCAGGATAGTGGTATTATCAAAGTTTTTTCTGGGCCACCAGTTCTATGCCAGATCCCCTGAAACACTGTCGGCTTGTGGCTGCATGCTGGGGCTGGTAGGGGCTGTGAGTCAGGGCTGCCAGGGGTGCGAGGCTGGGAGCAGCTGGGTCTGGTGCATGATGGTGGCTGTGGGTATGTGGCCAGGTGTGTCATGAAATGGCAGCTGGGGGCATGGCAGATGTGCGTGGTACACTGAGGCAGCTGTGCACCCATTGGCTGCTTAGGGCACATGTGCAGCTTTAACAAAATTTGCCCTGAGCCCAAGGCAGAGGCTAGCAGTCTTGGAGTGGGTGAGCCTTCAGGAGAACTCATGGGTGTGTTTCATTGCCAAAGGGTCAGGCAGACGTATCTGTGCATCTCTGCCTCTTGCAGGTGGCTCTGTATTTATGCTGGGAGGCAGGGGAGGAACATGGTGACTGCCAGCTCCCTTGCCTTCAGAGAATTCCAACAATACACTCTTAAATCAGTATGAACAGGTCTTCTGGTGTTTGTCCTGGTGTTGTATAAACTGCTGCTTTTATGTTGCTTTTCTCTGTAGGCTGCTATTTCTTTAAGGGCGGTGACCCAGCTTTCATTCACTGTCCTGCTTTGCCCAGTGCTGAGTCAGTTGACTTTTAAAACTCTAGGCTCCAGGTAACCATTGCTTTTATAAACTCACAGAATTTAGCCCCTCTGGTTTTTAAAGCCAAACGTTAGTCTTCCTCATGTGAACTCCCTGGTTCAAGGGCTCATTTCTCTCCTCTGCACACATAGCTCATTCCCTCCTGTGGGCCACATCCCTTTACCTTTCTGACCTTTCTAACCTTTCAGATGCAGCTTCTTATCTATAGTTGTGGAGTTTGTTCTGCCAGTCTTCATATCACTCTCTGGTTTGTTGACTTGGGATGTGAGTGATATCTAATTGAAATGTGGGATAGGGTGAGGTCAGGGTCCTCCTACTTTTTCATCTTCCCAAGCTCCAAGGAGACATGTGGTTTCTTCCAAAGATTCCAGGAGGTCCTGGAAAATGGGGGGATTCAAGGAGGCCGACTTAGCTCTAAGAACATGAGAACACAGCTAACCTGGGGCTGCATGAACATTCAATGCAACTTTGGCATTTTTTAAAATTTAGTTGAAAACCTTTTGAAGAGGCTTTTTCCAAGAATAGGTTTCAATCCTCTAGCCTAGAGTCTGGATCAATGGCCCTTTCCCACATCATGTCCTGGCCCCTCCCTCCTCCTTTTCTCACCCAACAGCCTGGGGAGGGATGGTTTAGAGGGGAGGGCTTCACTACTGCAAAAACGCAGTGTTGCTTATCACATCTGGAACAGGAAGCCAGTCCAGTTGCAGCATATGATCTAGAAATGCCCATGCTTCTTCCAGAAAAGCAGAGGGACTTTTGCTATTTATTGTTAGAACAAGTTAAACCAAGCATGTGTGGACAGCCCTGGAGCAGCTGCCATACATTATTCCACCTAGTGATCTCCATAGCTCTTTGGGCCATGAAAAGATGTCCTTTGGGAGTGCAAGTTCACACGTGAAATATAACAAATGTGGAGGTACCCTCACGGTTGAACATCATTTTCTTGCTGATGGAATCAGAAAGCTAGTTAGTTGCTGGAATAAACACGCTCTGATGAGTTGAATGAAAACTACCATATGGGCCTATTTTTGGAATAAACAATTTAAAAGCACATTGTAGTGCACCTTAGTTATGCCTTTTGTTAATTAAACAATACTTTGATAAAATGGAAAGGCCAGTAATATCACACAGCTTCAGAAATGAAAAATTCTACTTATCAAGCTTATCAAGGTTCATAGTAGGGGAAATCAATCCTGGGCCACTTGAAGATGTAGTTGAATTAGTATTTCTAAGAAATAATATGAAAGTCACCTGAATTAGTTACAAGATTCAGATCAGTGATTATAAAATTCCTTTAAAGAGATTCTATTAAGAACCAAAACATATAATTGGCCAGGTGAGGAAGAGAGAGGGTGAGGTGGCAGGTAAAAAGCAAGGGAGAGAGAAAGGCACATCGTTGGTGACCAAAGCGTATCTTTCTCAATTCTGCCTCTCAACAGCCCCCAAGGGTGAATAATTTAATCCCCATGCAGTGGGGGAACTTTCTTATGACAGTTGCATCAGAATCTGTTCTCAGGGTAGGAGTTTAGGAGAATATGTACAGAGGATGGTAGAATGAGGGGATGTCAAAGGCTCAGGGCAGGCTTGAGAAAGAGGTATTAAAGAAAGCACTCAGGCAGGACTTATGGGGAAGATGTTGGAGTAGGAGGACCCTAAGCTCACTTCATCCCATGGATACAACTAGATAACACAACAGTGCAAATAATGCAAAAAATAACCTGAAGACTGGAAGAACAGATTCCACAACTAAATGTAGAGAAGAGGCAACATTAAAGAGGGTAGGAAGGGTGGAGCTGTGGTGGGGAGCTAAACCAACTCATGGGCCATCCTTGGGAGGGAGGGAGTTGTGGGTGAGGAGAGGGGAGGAAAAAAACTATCACAACAGAGCTTGCACAGGGAAGGTGAAGCCCCATAACATTTGGCTTTGAAACCAAAGGGGGTGAATTTTGTGAGTTCTTACAACTAGGGGGACTTAGAGCCTGGAATTTTAAAATCAGCAGGCTTGGCTCTGGGAGAGTCAAGGAGGGCATTAGGAAGCAAAGTCTCCATGCTTAAAGAGATAGCATAACAGCCCACAGAGATCCAGCCTAGAAGCAGCAGTTTGAAAAATGCCAGGGGCATATGGGTGGGAGAGTTATTTACTCATTTCAGAGGGTGTCCCAGAGGGGAGGATTCACAGGGAGACTCCTCCAGAAACAAAAGAGCTGGCAGGTGCCAATTTCCTCCCCTGCCCCCCAGCATAATCACATGACTACCTGCGGGAACCAGCACAGCACCCACGTTAACTACCTACCTTGCTTACACCAAGCCCTGCTCTCCTTTGCTTTGGCGGATCTGTCCTTTCCAGTCATATTTGCCTGAGCCTTGATGCTTGGGCTGCTCCCTGAGAATACCTTGCAAAGCTTGCCAACACTACATCTTCTGACTGTGCACTTTGCAGGGACTCAGTCCTGGCAGTGATAGGGCAGCAGCTGGTAACCTCTCACAGAGGACACATGCACCTTGTTAAAACTGCATGCCTCACCCTGCATGCTTTGTGGGGTGGCCCCAGCCACTCTGGTCTCAGCAGTGGAGGCACATCTCCTCTCTCAAAGGACAGTGCCACCTTTTTAAAAGTGCTTGCCCCAGCACTACTTTCAAGAACAGGAGACACAGGTAACATTCCTAACACACAGAAACAGACACAGAGAGTTAGAAAAAATGAGAGGAATGTGTCCCAAATGAAAGAGCAGGACAAAACCACAACAAGAGACCTAAGTGAAATGGAGATAAGTAATATGCCTAAATAGAGAATTTGAAGCACTGAACTTCAGAAAAGAGTGGAGGACATCAGAGACACTTTAACAATGAGATAAAGAACCAGAGGTGATGAACACAATAAATGAAATTAAAAAAAACCCATTAGATGGAATAAATAGCATGCAGGAAGAAGAATGAATTAGTGACCTGGAGGGCAGAGTCATGGAAAGTAATCAAGCTAAGCAGGTGAGAGAAAAAAAATTATACAAAATGAAAAAAGACTTCAGGAACTCAGTTACTCCATCAAGCATAATAACAGGGACCTCAGAAGAGGGAGAAAATAGGGCAGAAAATTTATTTGAAGAAATAATAGCTGAAATTTTCCTAATCTGAGGAGAAAACAGATATCTAGACCCAGGAGGCACAGTGATCCCCCAACAAAATCAACCCAAGGGGGACTATACCAAGACACATAGTAATTAAAATGGCAAAAAGTATTGATAAAGAAAAATAATTTTAAAGCAGCAAGACAAAAGTAGCCAGTAACTTACAAGGGAAAACCCATAAGTCTGGCAGGAGATTTTTCAACAGAAGTCTGCAAGCCAGAATAGAGTGGCATAATATATTCAAAATACAGAATGGGAAAAATTTGCATCCTGGAATATTCTAACCAACAAGGCTATCAGAATAGAAAGAGAGAGAGAGTTTCCCAGACAAACCAAAACTAAAGGAGCTCATGACCACTAAACCAGCCCTACAAGAAAATGTTAGAGTGGACTCATGTAGAAAGGAGAGACCATAAGTAAGAGTGAGTAGGAAGCACAAAAGCAGTGAAAATAAGTATATTGTAAAAATCAAAGGACTCACAAAATAAAAGGAAGTAAAGTATGATACCATATACCTAAAACATGGGGACGAGAGGAGTAAAGAATGGGTTCAAATTTAAACAACCATCAACTTAATATAACTACTATATGTAGAAGATGTTATATACATAATGGTAACCACAAATCAAAAATAAAAAGTCAGTAATCTGCAAAAAACAGAAAGGAAGTCAAATACATTATGAAAGAAAGCCAATTTATAGTGAGAGAAGAGAGCGAGGGAAGAAAGGAACAGAGAAAATATACAAAGCCAACCACAAAACAAATACGAAATGTTAATAAATACATCTATATCAATAATTACTTTGAATGCAAATGGACTAAACACTCAAAAGGCACAGGGTGGTGGAAAGGATAAAAAACCTACTTATATGCTGCCTATAAGAGACTCGTTCTAGTCTTAAGACACCTGCAGATTGGGGGTCCTTGGGTGGCTCAGTCATTGGGCATCCAACTTCGGCTCAGGTCATGATCTCACCATTCATGAGTTTAAGCCCCACGTCGGGCTCTGTGCTGACAGCTCGGAGCCTGGAGCTTGATTTGGATTCTGTCTCCCTCTCTCTGTGCTCCTCCCCCACTTGCATTTTGTCTCTCTCTCTCTCAAAAACAAATAAACATTAAAAAATATATTTAAAAGACACCCACAGATTGAAAGTGAGGGGATGAAGAAATATCTATCATGCAAATGGATATCAAAATAAAGCTGGAATAGCAATACTTATGTTGGACAAAATAGACTTTAAAACAGAGTCTGTGAAAAGAGACAAAGAAGAACACTGTATAATAAAGGGGACAATCCAAGAAGATAACAGCAAATATATATATATATGTGTGTGTGTGTGCGCGCACACACACACATATGTATATACACCAAATATGGAAGCACCCAAATATATAATTCAGTAACAAACACAAAGGAACTAATTGATGATAATACAATAACTCTAGGGGACTTTAATACCTTACTTACATCAATGGACAGATCATCCAAATGAACATCAACAAGGAAATGGGCTTGAATGACACACTAGACCAGATGGATCTAACAGATGTATTCAGAATATTCAATTCTAAAACAGAATATACAAGTGAACACGGAACATTATCCAGAATAGATCACATATTAGCCCAGAGAAACATACACAACAGATTCAAAATGATCTAAGTCTCACTATGCATGTTTTCTGACCACCACGCTATGAAAGTAGAAATCAACCACAAGCAAAAATCTGGAAAGACCACAAGTACATGGAGATTAAATAACATGCTACTAAACAATGAATGGGTCAACTGAGAAATCAAAGAAGAAATAAAAAAATACATGGAAACGTATAAAAATGAAAACAGTCTAAAACCCTTGGAAT
Organism: Panthera pardus; assembly: GCF_024362965.1. Classification (NCBI taxonomy): domain Eukaryota; kingdom Metazoa; phylum Chordata; class Mammalia; order Carnivora; family Felidae; genus Panthera; species Panthera pardus. Next base: position 18,205,133 of record NW_026526821.1, on the reverse strand, counting down.
CTAGCAAAAGCTGTTCTAAAAGGGAAGCTAGAGAAATCTCAAATAACTCAATCTTATAACCTCAAGGAGCTAGAAAAAGAAGGAAAAAACCCAAATCCAAAAACTAGCAGAAGGAAGGAAATGATAAAGATTAGTGGAAGTAAATTATATAGAAACTAAAAAAAAAAAAAAAAAAAAAAAAGCAGGAAAAGACCTCTCTGACCTCAGCCGCAGCAATTTCTTACTTGACACATCCCCAAAGGCAAGGGAATTAAAAGCAAAAATGAACTATTGGGACCTCATGAAGGTAAAAAGCTTCTGCACAGCAAAGGAAACAATCAACAAAACTAAAAGGCAACCAACGGAATGGGAAAAGATATTTGCAAATGACATATCAGACAAAGTGCTAGTATCCAAAATCTATAAAGAGCTCACCAAACTCCACACCCAAAAAACAAATAATCCAGTGAAGAAATGGGCAGAAAACATGAATAGACACTTCTATAAAGAAGACATCCAGATGGCCAACAGGCACATGAAAAGATGCTCAACATCGCTCCTCATCAGGGAAATACAAATCAAAACCACACTCAGATAGATATCACCTCACGCCAGTCAGTGGCCAAAATGAACAAATCAGGAGACTATAGATGCTGGAGAGGATGTGGAGAAATGGGAACCCTCTTGCACTGTTGGTGGGAATGCAAACTGGTGCAGCCACTCTGGAAAACAGTGTGGAGGTTCCTCAAAAAATTAAAAATAGACCTACCCTATGACCCAGCAGTAGCACTGCTAGGAATTTACCCAAGGGATACAGGAGTACTGATGCATAGGGGCACTTGTACCCCAATGTTTATAGCAGCACTCTCAACAATAGCCAAATTGTGGAAAAAGCCTAAATGTCCATCAACTGATGAATGGATAAAAAAATTGTGGTTTATATACACAATGGAGTACTACATGGCAATGAGAAAGAATGAAATATGGCCCTTTGTAGTAATGTGGATGGAACTGGAGAGTGTGATGCTAAGTGAAATAAGCCATACAGAGAAAGACAGATACCATATGTTTTCACTCTTATGTGGATCCTGAGAAACTTAACAGAAACCCATGGGGGAGGGGAGGGAAAAATAAGAAAAAAAAGAGGTTAGAGTGGGAGAGAGAGCCAAAGCATAAGAGACTCTTAAAAACTGAGAACTGAGGGTGTATGGGGGATGGGAGGGAGGGGAAGGTAGGTGATGGGCATTGAAGAGGGCATCTTTTGGGATGAGCACTGGGTGTTGTATGGAAACTAATTTGACAATAAATTTCATATAATCAAAAAAAATAAACTAAAAAAAAAAAGAAACCAAGAGCTGGTTCTTTGAAAAGATCAACAAAATTGATAAACCTCTAGCCAGACTTCTAAAGAAAAGGAAAAAAGAGGACTCAAACAAACTCAGAAGTGAAGTGAAAGAGGAGAAATAACAAATGACACCACAGGAATACAAAGGATTATTAGAGAATATAATGAACAATTATATGCCAACAAATTGAACAATGTAGAAGAAATGGATAAATTACTAGAAACATGTAAACTGCCAAAACTGAAGCAGGAAGAAATAGAAAATTTGAACAGACCAGTTACCAGCCAGGAAATTGAATCAGTAATCAAAAACCTCCCAGCAAACAAAAGCCCAGGACTAGTGAATTGTACCAAACATTTAAAGCAGAGTTAATGTTTATTCTCAAACTGTTCCAAAAAATAGAAAAGGAAGGAAAACTTCCAAATTCACTCTATGAGGCCAGCATTACCTTGATACCAAAACCAGATGAAGACACTACCAAAAAGACTATTACAGGCCAATATCCCTGATTAACATAGATGCAAAAATTCTTAACAAAATGCTAGCAAACCAAATTCAACAATACATTAAAAAATCATTCACAGGGGTGCCTGGGTGGCTCAGTCAGTTAAGCATCTGACTCTTGATCTCCACTCAGGTCGTGATCTCACGGTTCATGGGTTTGAGCCCTCTGTTGGGCTCTATGCTGACAATGGAGCCTGCTTGGAATTCTCTCTCCCTCTCTCTGTCCCTACCCCACTTGTGCTCTTTCTCTCTCTCTCAAAATAAATAGACTTTAAAAAAAGCATTCACAAAGATCAAGTGGGATTTATTCCTGAGATGCAAAGGTGATTCAATATTTGCAAATCAATCAATGTGATACATCATACCAATAAGTGAAAGGAAGAAACAAGACAATTTCAGTACACCCAGAGAAAACATTTGACACAATACAACATTTATTCATGATAAAATCCCTCAACAAGGTTAGAGGGAACATACCTCAAAATAATAAAGGTCTTATATGAAAACCCCACAGCTAACATCATCCTCAATGGGGAAAACCTGAGAGCTTTTCCCTTAAGATCAGGAACAAGACAAGGCTATCCGTTCTCACCACTTTTATTCAACAAAGTACTGGAAGTCCTAGCCATAGCAATAAGACAAGAGAAAGGAATAAAATGGATCCAAATTGGTAAGGAAGAAGTAAAAATTTCACTATTTGCAGATGACATGATACTATATATAGAAAACCTAAAAGATTACACACACAAAAAAACAACCCCTACTAGAACTGATAACAATTCCACATGGTTGCAGGATACAAAATCAATGTACAGAAAGCCATTGCATTACCAAACATTAGTAGTGAAGCAGGAGAAAGAGAAATTAAGAAAACAATCCAATTTACAATGGCACCCAAAAATTAGATACCTAGGAATGAACCTAACCAAAGAGCTGAAAGACCTGTCATCTAAAAACCATAAAACACTCATGAAAGAAATTGATGATGAGCCAAAGAAACAGAAAGACATTCCATGTGCATGTAAGAAGAACAAATATTGTTAAACTACACATTTAATGCAATCCCTATCAAAATACCAAAGCAGTTTTCACAGAAGTAGAATAATCCTAAAATTTGTATGGAACCACAAAAGACTCTGCCTGAATAGCCAAAGCCATCTTGAAAAAGCAAAGCAAAGCTGGAGATATCCTGTCTCTGGACTTCAAGTTATATTATAAAGCTGTAGTAATCAAAACAATGTGGTACTGGTTCAAAAACAGATGTATAGATCAATGTAACAATAGAAAATCTAGAAGCAAACCCACAATTATATGGATAATTGATCTTCAACAAAGCAGGAAAGAATATTTAATGGCAAAAAAGGCAGTCTCTTCAACAAATGGTGTTGGGAAAACTGGACAGTAACATGCAGAAGAATGAAACTAGACCACTCTCTTACACCATATACAAAAATAAATTAAAAATGGATTAAATATCTACATTTGATACTGGAAACCATAAAAATCCTAGAAAATAATATAGGAAATAATTTTCCTAACATTGGCCATAACAAAATCTTTCTAGATCTGTCTCTTGAGGCAAGGTAAACAAAAGCAAAAATAGACTATTGGCACTATATCAAAATAAAAAGCTTCTGCTGCACAGCGAGGGAAACAACCAATATCAAAACAACCAAAAGACAATCTGAATGGAAGAAGATATTTGCAAATATTGTATCTGATAAAGGGTTAGTATCCAAAATTTAGAACTTACATAACTCAATACCAGAAACCAAATAATCAAATAAAAAATGGGCAGAAGACATGAACCAACATTTCCCCAAAGAAGACATCCAGCTGGCCAACAGACACATGAAAAGATGCTCAACATCACTCATTATCAGGGAAATGCAAATAAAAAGCACAGTGAGATACCATCTGTCAGAACAGCTAAAATCAAAAACTAAAGAAACAACAGGGTGTTGGCGAGGATGTGGCAAAGGGGAACCCTCATGCATTGTTGGTGCATATGCAAACTGGTGAAGTCACTCTGGAAAGCAGTGTGGAGGTTCCTCAGAAAGTTAAAAATAGAACTACTCTAAGATCCAGCAATTACACTACTAGGTATTTACTCAAAAGATACAAATATACAGATTTGAAGGGGTATAGGCACCCCGATGTTTATAGAAGTATTACCAATAATAGCCAAACTATGGAAAGAGCCCAAGTGTCTATCAGTAGATGCATGGATAAAGAGGTGGTATATGTAGGAAATATTATTTAGCCATTAAAAAAGAATGACATTTTTCCATTTGCAACAACATGGATGGATCTAGAGAGAATACTACGTGAAATGCAGTCAGAAAAAGACAAATACCATATGATTTCACTCATATGTGAATTTAAAGGAACAAAACAAAGGAGCAATGGAGGGGGGGAAACCCCTTAACTGTAGAGAACAAAGTGATGGTTACCAGAGGGGAGGTGAGGAGAGGTTGGGTAAAATAGGTGAAGGGCATTGGGAGTGCACTTATATTGATGAGCGCTTTGTAAGGTACGGTATTGTTGAATGGCTATATTATACACCTGAAACTGATGCAGCAGTATATGTTCACTATATGTTAAAATAAAGAGTTCAATTATACAGATGAAGAAAGGAACAACTTTTGGGTAGAAGGTGGCATTGCTCGGGGAGGTATGGGAGAAGAGGCCGAGGCAGGGGCTGTTTGGGCAACAGGGTGTTGGGGGGAGATGTGCTCCAAACCATGAGGATGAGGAGGCAGGGGGGTTTAAGAATGAGGATGTGCAATGTTCAACCTTTGGTCATGGGCATTACTGGGATTCAAACTCCACCTGGGTATATGGAGCAGGAAGTAAAGCCTGAGCATGAACTAGGAAGTGGCCATGCAAACAGGACTCCCTTGCAATTCCCAGAAATCTGTGGGGTGGATAACAGACTTGCCCACAGGATTGGGGAATAGGAAGCAGAGCCCATTTCAATTAAACCTTCAAAGACAGAGTGAACTTGGCTGACATCAGGGTTAAATGAATTTAATAGAGGATTGTGTTAAGACTTGGAGAAGTTATGAAACTAGCTTACGGCAACACACCAAGTTAAGTGGCAGGGCTAGAACTTGACTCTGGTCTCACGGCCCCAGACTTCTTATTCTACTGTTACCCTCTCTGGAACAGAAGGACGGCTCCTTGCAAAGTCAGACCTGAGGCTCTTGGAGACATAGACTTGGGTGTTCTGTGGGTTTTGCTAGCATGTTAGGCTGTGTTTTCACAAACGGAGATAAAAATGGGGATACCAGTGCTTGCTATTTGCCCTGCAGGCACAATGACAAAAAAAAGACATTACGCTGCATTTCTCCTGGGAGAATGATGAGCTTGCCTGTCAACTTTTAGAAGCTCTGTGGAAATGCACTGTTCTTGGTTTCACCCTCCCTCACCTTTCTATCTGGCCTAGCATCACCTGAACTCTCAGACTTTCCATGGTGGGAGCCTCAGAACTGGGTGACTCAGCTTTTATATAGCTCTTGTTTGTTTTAAACCAGAAAATATTTCTTCCTGCTCCATATACCCAGGTACCAGCCGGTGATTATCAGGCACCAGAGCCCTGGAAACGCTACTGTTTAAATGGCTACCAAAATCTTCACAACCCTTGGAAGGGGACCTTCAGCCCAAGTCAGTGATGGGTTGTGGGGCTTTGGATAAATCTTGTAAAAAATTGTTTTTATGTTTATTTTTGAGACAGAGAGAGAGAGCTCAAGCAGGGGAGGGGCAGACAGAGAGGGAGACACAGAATTGGAAGCAGGCTCCAGGCTCTGAGCTATCAGCCCAGAGCCGGATATAGGGCTCAAACTCACGAGCCTTCGAGCCAGCAATGAGATCATGAGCCGAAGTCGGCCACTTAACCAACTGAGCCACCCAGGTGCCTTTAAATCTTTTTTTTTTTTTCCTTGCCTGGACCTCAGCTTCCTGCCATGCAAAATGAGGGGAAATAGACCCTGGTCAGATCAGTGGTTTTCAAAGTGGTGTCCGTAAATTTGGCAGGAGAAGCCAATAAGATATCCCCAAAGTGATTAACAGCCAAATGCTATCAGGTTGTTGTCCTGGAGTGGAGGACACCAAATCTCTGGCTTTGGGCTGGAATTAGACCATTGTGTATTAGCTCTGTATATGGTCTGCTGATCAGAAGTTGATTGGAGTAGTTATATTCATGGAAAAACATACAAGTAAACTAACAAATTATTAATTATTAAATACAGTTTGGGAAACAAAAGCTTCCAAAATAGCAGGTCTATGGAGGAAAGACCTAGGAAATATCAAAAGGTATTCAGAGATCACTTAGATGATAAAATCGCTAAGATATAAGCCAGATAAAGTATACTCCCTAGAGTGACAAGTGAAATACTGAGAAACTCAGGGGACATTGTACGCCTGGTCAATATAATAAACGGGCAGAATATTGAAGGAATATTAAAGACCTAGCACTTACTATGTGGAGACAACCAAAGAGATCCTGGGCCTCAATGACCCCAAACCTGATTACAGGCCGGTGGGGTGATATACGGTGGCCATCTCCTGCTGGATTCTTCCATAGCTGACCACAGAGCTCAGGAGTGACATGCTGCCTGGACACTGGCTTTTCCATTCCTTCTGCTTCCTGGTCAGCTCCTTCCTGCCACTTGAGGGTCTTGGTTGAGATGGTTCCAGTTAAAGATGATTCCATCCTGTTTGATGCCAAAGGGAGTCTGGCAGGTAGATATTACTTCACTACAGTGTCTGCTCCATGGGGAGTGGCTTTTATTTTTTTTGGTGCCTCTTTTGTCTTTTGCTATGTCTGGTCTGTGCCTAGTTCAGGGTAGTTTCTCAATCCATGCATGTTGATGACTGAATGCAACCCAGAAAATATGCACCTTAACTTTTAAAAGACCTCCTCTGGGTCAGCAAGAGTCCTGTGGAGGCGGGTCATCTGCCTTCTCCTTGGCTCTCCCCATCCTGTTCTCTCATGTTTCCTGATGGACTCTAATTCAGGCATGGATTTCTCTAGAATAAGCCACTTTCCAGTTCAACACTGGTGATTCTGGACGTTCCCATGATTTCAGTCTCACAACCTGCACTGATCCCTACAACTCTGAGTCTCAATTCCTGTTTTCAGTTGTATTGCCTGCAGTAGTTTTCTATGGCTAATGTAACAAACTACCACAGATGTAGTGGCTTAACCCAACACAAATGTATTATCTGGAGGTCAGAAATCTGCAATGAGTATTAAAGGATTAAAATAAAAGTGTCACTAGAGCTGTCTGTCTTCCTTTCTGGAGTCTGTAGGGGCCAAACTATTCCTCATCTCCCCAGGTTTTTAGAGGCGGCCAGCATTCCTTGACCTGTGGCTCTATCACTCCACTTTCTGCTTCCATAATCCCATGGTCTGCTTCCATCACCACTGACTTTGATCTTCTTGCACCCCTCTGACTAGGAACCTAATATGGGGCCCAGCTGGATAACTCAGGACAATTTACATACCTCAACATCCTTAAATTTACCACATCTGCAAAGTCCCTTGTATGAGATAACATTCATAGATTTAGAGACCAGGATGTGGACATCTTTTGGCGGGGGCATGATTCTGTCTACTGCACAGTTCCAACCCATGGCTGGCACAGAGGATTTCCTGAGTTGTCTAAACAATGTGGCAGGTGTGGCATGACCATGACGAGGGCTTCTTTTTGGGTCTGCTCCCCATGAGCTCTGGTCTATCTGTAGAGCCCACAAAGATGGAAGAGATCTTGGGTCAATGCTGTTGGGTGTGACTGGAAAGATTCTTTCTGATGTGCCCACTGGAAACCACACTGTCATTTGCTGGATGTTGTGGTTCTAGGATATTGCTCCACTAATCTGATCATAGGCCTTGGAGTCTCAAAGAGCTAAAAAAGAAAATCTCTAAGGTTGAATATGTAGTTGCCTTCAGAGTCTTTATCTTTAGCTCCCACTGCTTGTAATTATCTTTGAACTGAAGCCACTGTGGAGAAGGGAAAATATCTTTGGTTGGGGATAGCTGACTGAATGATGCAGTATAGGATTCTGAGCAGAGGCAGGCAGATTTGGCCAGCAGTGCAAGAAAATAAGTCACTAGAGATGTTTCCTCCTCTCCTCAACCTTATTTTGCTGCAGTGTATAGGTAGTCCTGCCACAACCCTCCACACAAGCCCTTGTGGTTGGCCCGTGGTCAAACCAGAGGATGTGGCATTCACTGGTCCTCTGATGATGCTCAGGACCTATGACAGACCCATCTGTGTTGCTGGGCTGGCCAGGAAGCTGTAGCTGTCCTGGCATGGGCATGCTGGCAGACAAATGCTGATGCCGCTTCAAAGAACCGCCCTTCCAGGTGCTGAGGGCAGCTTTTCTGCTGCTCACGCTGTGTCATTGTTTATTTTCGCAAGGCACCCAGCTGTTGTGGTGATGATATTTATATCAATAAGTGTTCTATTCATCTGTCGATTTTAGGGGATGCTTGCCAGCTGCATATGGCAGCCAACCTCATGGCCCTTCTAAGCCTGATGTTTTTGCAGTTAGAGAATCAATTCTTAAAGGCTGTATCAACATCTGGGGCTGAGAAATCTTCATTCACCTGAGACACACCCTGGAAGGGGCAGTTATAGTCAATGACCTAGACCCCTGCTTCTCTACATGTCCCAAAGTGAGATTCTTTCACACTCCTCCTCCATGCCCAAGCTCTGGTTTTGCAAAAAGGGCTTCTGGAAAAGGGGGAACAGCAAACAGGCTTTCACAGGCTCTACTTCATTCATGGACTCAGTGAGCAGAGTTCACCATTTTAATTTCTCAGGCAAAGGAATAGGGTGGTGATGCCTTCTGAGTCTGGAACTCCACAGAAGTCTTTGTTTTATGGGAATCCATTTAATTTCATGGTTATCTTGGATTCCAGCCACATCTACTGATTGAGCCCCTTGGGGACTCACACACCATATTCAGTCTGTCAGGATATTTTGTTGGGTCTCCCTTCAGGAGATATCCAGAATCCACTCCACGGCTACCACTTAGGTTCAAGCTGCCATCACATCCCTTAGCAAATACACTCTCCTTCCCAGACCATTAGTGTGTTCTCAACACAGTAGCTAGAGGGATGTTTTGTTTGTTTTGTTTTTGTTTTTTTTTAAAGGTCAAAGTATGTCACTCCTCTCCTCAAAACCTGTCAGTGGCTCCCTTCTTCTGTCAGAGTAAAACTCGAGTTCTTCCTAGGACCCCTAAGGGCCTCCATGACCTGGCCCTGCCGTGTGTCTGTGTCACCTGCTGCTGCTGTCTCCATGTTCACTCTGTTCCAGTCACAATGGCCTCTGTGCTGTTCCTCAAATGTGCCAGGCATGTGCGCACCATAAGGTGTTGGTGTGGGTTGTCCTTTCTCCCTGCAATGCTCTTCCCAGAGATGGTCACACGGCTCATTTTCTCCACCTCCTTCAAAAATATGCTTATATGTGACCTTCTCAATACAGCTTGCCTTGATCACTCTATCAATAGAGTGCCCCACACCTGCCTTCCAGTCTTCCTCTTAATTTTTTCCAAACACTCGTCACCTTCTAACATATAATCGAGTACATTATAGGGACTTGGTTACATATTGTCTCCTTCACTTTAGAAGCTGCACCAGAGATGGGAATTTGTTGTTTTGCTTTCTGTGTCTTGTTCACGATGCATTCTAAGCACCTAGGACAGCTTCTGGAAGACAGCAGATACTCCACAAATATAGGTGAATGATGAGCAAATCTCTCGTGAACGTATTATGTGCACATCCCACCAGGCGCTCAATTTCATCCTGATGATCTGCTCCTCTCCCCGCCTCCCCCTGTCTTCCCTCATCTTGGTCGGCGTGACCCCAGACGTCTAACTGCCTAGACTTGAGCTCCTGCCACCATCCACAACGTCTCCTTCTCATTCACCTCCCACATCCAACTGCTCCCCAAACCTGTAGATTTCCATCTGGGAACCAACTTTCACATCCAAGCCCGCCTCCTGATCACTACCTTTCTTTTCTGTACATCTGCAGAATCCGCCTCCCAGTCTCCTGGCTTCCAGGTTTCCCTCTAACTTTTTCTCCTCACTGGTCCCCAGACTCAACTTTCTAACAGGAACCAGCCACACCATGGCTTAAAATCTGCAGAATCCCTCCTCCCTGGATAGCAAATATTGTCTAACGGTGCTCCTTGGAAACCCGAGGCTTCACAAAGGCACCCAGAGTCCTGACTCTCCAAGAGACACCGGGAGGACCAGAAGACCAGTCTGGGTGGAGCTCAACTCCCACCCCAGGTGGTTTCACCACGAACATCTCTTGATCACACATGCTTGAGCAATACAGCGCTTACACAAAAGCTTTTATTCGAAGAGAGGGTTCTGTTGCTTACAAAGCAAGGGTCTGACACTATGCTGCAGGCCAAGGCTGAGATCTGAAGCCCACATGGGCAGCCCTCTGCAAGCAGGATGCTGCTACATTTTGCAGCCTAACCACCCTCTTCTGCTCCCGATAGACCCTGAGCCCCAGCTCCACTGCAACCCCAGCTGTTCTGAAGAGAAGCCACACACATTCACACTGCCTTGCCTTTGCCCCACTGTTCCCTCTGCTCCGAGTGCCTTTTCCCAGCTCACTCAGCCCCACACACCCAAACTTCTGCTGCCTTCTTCAAGGCCAAAGTCACCTTCTTTTTGAAGTCTTCCCTCACCCTCTGGGCAGAATTAATTGCTCCCTGTTCCCGGCCAGCACAGCACTTTGCGTCTGACCTCTATTATAGCGCTGCCACACGAGGTTGGGACAATTTGCTCATCCGTCTCTGTAGCAAGACTGTGAGCTCCTGCAGGGCTGAGACCACAGCTCAGATCCATTTTATTTTATTCCCACACAAGGCCAGCACGCACACAGGAGTGCACTGAGTTTCTCTGAGTTTCTTTCAAGACAGTGAAAGGATCACTTTTCAAAAACCTGAAAGGACATTCTCACTTTTCCCACCCAGGAACGGCTCCCCTGCTATGGGGACCTGGGCTCCAGAAGCTGTCCCATGACAGGTGCTTTAGCACTCTTGGAGCCATCAGACCCCGGGGGGCTAAAGCATGAAGCCTGCCTGGACACCGGGGTCACCTGGGATGAAGCCAGGATTGTCGGGGTGGCTAGTGGGCAGAGGGTCTACAGTTCAAGCTCCAGGCTCTGTCAGTGCTGGGTGCATCTCCCAGGGGGCAGGCTGGGTGGGTGGGTGTGGCAAGGCATCAGAATATTCCGCAGGGTTGGAGACGCTCAGCGGTGGGGAGGCTCTGTGAGCCTCTCAGCTCAGTGTGCTCGGTGTGATTTGGAGCAAGGCCCTAATCAGTGTGGTGGATGGAGCAGAATCTGGCTCTGGATGGGGAGGGAGGGCTGGACAAAGCCTACAAGCAGTGGGGAGTCACTGTTGGGAATGAGAGGGCTCAGGGGTGGCAGGGCCTGGGAAGAGACCTCCAGCCTCCACTGGCAGCAGGATGGGCCGGATCGGTGCTCGAAGCCAGACAGTGGCCATCAGCAGGCAGCTTGGTCGGGCAGAGGAAACACCATGCTGGCTCTCAGGCTCTCCCTCCAGCTCTTGGGCATGGCTTCCCGAATGCACCTGAGCACCTCGGGCAGTGGCTGGGCCCCTCCTACCTGGGCAGTGTCCATCTCATTCAGCATCACCACGGAGGAGCAGTTATAATCGAACACCAGCCTCCAGAAGTCTGCCACGGTGTTGGGTAGAGGGTGTTGGGTGACCACGAAGGCGGCGGGCTGCTTGTGGCTCTGACAAAGGAACGACATAGGCTTCGTAAAATACACATCCATCAGTGATGTTCTGATGATGAGGCTTGGATGGCTGCCAGAGGCCCCCGAACCTGCCAAACAGATTGCACAAAACACCTACCTGTTCTGTTATCTCTGGGTGCCCAGGTGACAAAGGGGGCCTTCTCATAATGAACTCATTCTCCTCTAAACTAAGACATTTCATTAGGAAAGTGTCACTCGGCTGGGGATTATTCAAATAAATTATTTATGTTTTGGAGCTCAGCAAATAATCATCATTACAATATGAAATGAAAGATTCTGGCTGCAGATTTGCTGCTCTGCTGGCCAAAGCACCTCTTGGGACATTAGGGATATCTGTGGTCCTGTGCCCACAATGCTGGAGGAGGGGCTGGCTCAGCCCAAGGCGGAGAGCCTCCTGAAGGGGCTTCTATTGCAGGAGGCTCACTCCTGCCCCAAGGCCTGGCAGAAGATGGACACTGTGTGCTGTGAGACAATGGGCAGTGGAAGGTGCTCAGGTTTTAGGGTCAGGAAGGCCAGGGGTTCAAATCCACCATTCTTACTTGTAGGTTATTAGTCATGTATCAATCTGTCCATCTGCTCCTTCCTTTCTTCCTTCCTTCCTTCCTTCCTTCCTTCCTTCCATCCATCCATCCATTCATCCAGGCATCATTTGTAGAGTGCCTTTTTTTTCTTTTTGGTGGTAAGCCCTGGCCAGTTATTAGATCTTTCCAAAGTCACGTTCTTCATCGGGAAGAGGGGAATCACAACTCCAAAGGGATACTGTCATATGGATTGAATGAGATTTGCACTTGAAAAGACCAGCACCCAAGAACAGACTGCGAGCCCACTGGCAGGGCAGAAACACAACTTGGTTCTTCATCCTTGGCCCTAATGCTGTGGCTGGCACATGAGACGCCCAGTACAGGTCCAGCAAACAAATGTATACACTCAGTCCCATGTTACAGATGGGGAAACAGGCCCCCAGAAATTAGCTTGTGATAGTCTGGGCTACATTGGAAGCTCTGACTGGGCCTCATTTATTACAGTATCTCGTGAGGGGTTTGGAAAGATTGAAGAGCTTCTCCTTTAGTGGTCTGTGAAACTGGAGATTACCCATAGCCTATGTTCTTAATAAGCTTTCTTGAGAGACAGGCCTTGTGACAGACACAGCTGTTTTCAGTAGAGTGTCCAGTCAGCAGGAAATGGTGGGGGGATAGAGGGGCTTGCCTGTCCAAACCAGGGGAACACCCAGGCAAAAGACCCTGCCAACCATATTACATAAAGCACCTGTCCGTTCTGTTATCTCTTGATGCCCTGGGCAAAAAAATGCCTAGCAACTGTGGATGTCACATAGGCACGAGGGTCCTGTCTTCCAAGGACCTTCTCCTGGTCAGTGGAATGGTCAAAGGGGGGAGTCTGGGAGGGCAGAATATGTAATTTCCCCAAAAGCGAAACTCTAGTTGCAGAGAGCAGGTCTTTGAGCCATTTCTAGACACAGAAAAGATCCTACGTTTTAAAAGTCAAAAGACAAGATCCAGACCCTGGACTCCACCCTTCTGAGCTAGTTGACCTGGAGATAGTCATGCAAATACTCTGAGCCTCAGTATTTCATCTGGAAAATGGGGACAATAACACCCAAACACAGAATGAGTCAGGGTAAGTCCAGGGCCCGACATGGTACCTGCCCAACACTCGGTGAATGTTAGTTCTCTTTCCTTTTTCCCTGTCTCTGTGATAAATGCTCTATTAGGCCAGCATGCCTGACAAAGCCTTATCTGAAAATATGTTCAAGATCCGCGCTCCTGCTGGGTTTCAGGGATCAGCCGGCAATCCATTTCATGGATAACATCATCCTTTACCAGGGGAAACATTAAAAATTAACCCAGAGGACTTCATATTTTTCTGCTAGGAGCAAAGCTGCTATGGTTACCAGATAATGCACAGACTGAACTGGAATACAGATAAGGACTTTTTTTTTTTTTAAAGAAAGGCAAAGGCCCAGTGATGGCTCACAGGAGAAATGCCCTGTGGACAAAGAGAACATAATCAGCATCAGAGCTTGGCAGAAGACATTTGGCTCCAGGCAGCATCTAACCTACTAAGTAGAGGCCAGAAGCATGTTTGATCCTTGCATAGATGAGGAAGCCAGGGGGGAGGGAGTTGGGACAAATGGGAGAAAAGCAATGGGGAACCTGGAAGTGTGAGTATACCCGCAGGCCCCTTCTCTTGCCACGTGTGTGCACACACATGCATGCACACATACACATACGTGCACACATTGACCTTAGAGAGCTCTAAGGTAAAGGCCAGAGGTACTCCCTCCATCTCTAGCTATTTGATCTGACCAGGACAATGCTCCCTGCATCTGGACCCATAGCCAGGGTCTTCATGGAGGACTTGGGCACCCTGTGGGCCAAGGCCAGGGCAGGCCCTGACAGAGCTGATAAGCATTGACCTCCCATCACCTGCCTCCAACACTGACAGCCCTTGGGGAGAGTTTTAGGAGGGTCAGAGGCCAGAAGAGGAGTTGGCTTTGACCCGAGGACAGAGCACCCCACATTCTTGCCTGTTCCGGGTGAGACAGGAAGTCCACGTGGGCTGGACGGATGTAACCATGGACATGGGTTGTGGGGGGCGGAATCTGAAGGGCTTATCCCCAATCAGGCAATGGTATTCTTGGTCCTGAGCCTCGGGATGTCTGTGTCCTAGTGGATTGCACAAACTGTGGGGAGGCCCAAGGAATGAATTCCAGGGTCTGAGTCCTGGCTTCTGGCTCTGCCAGTAGCTTTTGGGTGACCTTGAGCAAGTCTCTTCCTCTTTCTGGCCTCACTGTCCTTTGCTTAAAAGTACAAGGATGAGACCAGATAATCCATGGCTCATTCCTTCTGCAAATATCTCTACATCCAGGAGGTGGAGGAATGATCAGTGGAAGTAGCTGAAGGACCCAGGAGGAAAGCATATGAGTCAGGAACATGGACATGACCTTCTAATTAGGGTCATGACTCCTAAACCAGGTCAGGGTAGGAGTGCCCTTCTTAGATTTGCTGCCGAGAAAGCAGAAGAAAGTGCCTCTGATAGAACAGTCAGAAACATGGCCCATGCCCTTTGCTAAACCCATCACTTGTCCAGTTACTGAGCACCTACCATCTGCCAGCCTCATTCTTGCCTCTGCACATGAGTTCCGGGAGCCTGCCTGGGAGTTCCCCAAGGGCAGAACCTATGTCTGCACCATCCTGCATTCCCAAAGGTCAGGCCAGGGCCTGGCATAGAGAATGTTTCCTGAACTAAACTTAAGGCTGAGAGTTAGCTCTATGGGCAGCAGGAGGGTGTACTGGGAAGGCTTGTGCTGTGCCGTCATGGACTGATTTTATGCTTTTGGTCTATTCTTGCCAGGATTATGGGAGCAAAGAGCCAAGCACATGGCTTGTATATAGGTTTGGACCAGAGCCTTCACAGGGAGCAAAGGTCCTTGTGGCCAGGAAGAGCAGAAGCAAAGAGAGGCTGGTTGGGGGTGGTGGTGTGGGGTGTCAGTGCCCTGGGCTCCAGCCATCTCCACCTTGAAGAAATTTCCCAGTGAGTGCCAGCCAGGGCTCAGCTTACGTCCATCAGTGCGGCATTGACGTAGTTGCTGGGTTCCCCATCCACTGAGATAAGGAAGGGCAGGCAGCGGTCCAGAGGCAGGACATCCATGCTCCGGTTCTTATCGTGGTTCCGGGGCAGGAGCCCGATGCTGCAGTCCTCAGGCCGGACGCGGGGAGTCACGATGTTGAGGGTCTGTAAGGCGCAAAGACAGATAGGTAGGCATTACTCAGGTGGTAGCCCCAAACAGAGGAGATAGCAAGGTTCAAAGCCAGCCTACCCCACCCTATCTCCATCCTGAAATTTTGGCCCTCTAGTCCCTCCCCAGGACTTGTTCCTCTCCTGTGTGATGTTCTGCCATCTCCTGTTAGCTGCTCCATGCAGGCTGAGAGCCCTTACCAGGGCTGTGAGACACCCCCATGATGCCAAGTATGCACAGACTGCATGCCCACACACAGAGCAGACACAGGCTGCCAACACCTGACAACCATTTGAGCTAAGCTGCTCAGCTCTGTGAAGGGTGGGTGAGCCAGGAGGTCAGGGGGTGGGGGTGGGGGTGGGGAATCCCCCATGCATCCCTTGAAGTGCCAAGGAAGGAGGGAAAGGATTTCGCCAATGCTCCTCTTAGAGAAAGCTGTTTTCAGAATGGAAGGGTGTCTGGATGAGCTTCCCAGGATAGGTGAGAGACCCCCAGGAATCAAGCTCTAGGAGTCTGGAAAATTTTAGGGTTGTGTCGTGCAGAGTGAGTCTTGCAAGTGTGGGGCCACAGCTGAATTGCCCAGCCAGGAGACCAGATGTTCTGTGCGCCCACAAGGGGGCTGTGGCCTCTGTCTTTCCCCTAGTCAGTACTTGGTCTCCCCTCCCAATCAGTAAAGCTTCTGCTTGAGGGAGCACGGGGGCACTGGCCTGGCTGGGGTATCTACCCATGGAACCAGGGGCTGGGTACTTGCCCCTCAATTCCTGGAGCTTCCTTGCTTCCCACGACCTGGTTCTCAGCACCTGTTGCCTAGGTAAGACCCTGGCACTGACCTCAGGACAAAGGGCTGGCCTCTTGGCCTACTCAGTGACTCACATCAAGGCCTCCACACCAAGGTGGCCACCATTCTGGCTACCTGGGTTACAAGGTACAGATGTGCTATGTCTGAGCTGAGCTCTGGGATGGTGCTTCCCAAAGTTCAATATGCAGGTAAGTCACCCAGAGATCTTGTTAAACTCTACGTTCTTGTTCAGTAGCTGTGGGTGGGACCCAAGATTCCACATTCCTGATGAACTCCCGGGTGAAGCTGATGGTGCTGGTCTCCAGACCCAACTCTGAGTAGTGAGGATCTAAGACAGACACACTCCAATTGCACAGAAATGGTAAGAAAAACCCGAGTCCCTCCAGGGACGGCAGAGCATGAAACTTACACCTGTGTTTATAAACCTGTCTCCACCCACAACTAGGATTGGACTAGAACAAAGTTAGTTCAAAAACATATGCAGAGTTAAAACAAGCGTTAGCAGTCACCAAGTGACTGGTTAACAGTTGCTCGTGGCTGTGCATTGTATGTGCAAGAATTCATTCTGCAGCTGTCTGGAGCTGTAGACAGTGGAAACACCAGACTCATCAGTTCTCATGAGGAAAACCCCATGAACGTGCTCAGTGCTGCTGAAGTTGGCTGGGTCCCCGAGCCTGGGATTTGCTCATACCTGAAATTCGTCTTTGATTTGGCTGGAGTTGGTCTGGGGGTCCAGCCTGCTGATGTTGTAGTAGAGAGAGCGGAACTCACACACGGGGATGGCGGTATTGCCACAGAGGCATGCTTCCAGGATGGCATCGTGCACAAACACGTACTGCTCCTGCCCAGCCAAGAAGAGAAGAGACAGGGTGCCGGGTGAGGACAGTGGCCTGGGAATTTGTGGTCCAAACTGAATCCCACGGCTGTGAAGTAGGGGCAGGATTCAGACTGCAGAATCACTGCTTCCTATCTGAAAACCCGAAGGACCAACTCTCCATGTTTCTCAGTGACCACCTGAGCAATGGTGAGTTTTGTCCCCAGCGTAAGACTGAGCTGTGTAGACACTGAGGAAAGTAAGAAACTTCTGAATGTGCTGCAGTAGGGCTCTTGGTACCTGCCTGTGTCCCCTCAGCTTTCACCTTTACTTTGAAGCCTACGTACTTTGAGCACGTGAGATTCATGCCGAGGGATTTCCTCTAGTCCCAGGAGCACACCTGGGCTGGGTGCAGGGCGAGCCAGCATGGCTGAAGAGCCAATGCTCTGGAAAGGAGCCCTCAAGCAGTGCCAGCTGGAGAGCTGGGACATAAATACCTAAGTTTCCTTCTCTCTCAGGTAGGAGATTTGGAAGGGAACATTTCCTACGGCCTCAGAGCTCCCAGTAGGCTTGGCCTCCAGTTGTTCACAGGGTTAATTAAACACCTTTACAAAAGACCTTAACACTTTCATAAAGCTTGGTGTCCTTTCCTTCTCTTTGCTTTCCAACTGGTGAGCCTTGGGATCACCTCTCAAATAAATCACTTGCCCTCAACTCCCTGTCTCAGGGTCTGCTCCTGTGCCCTGTGCCCCTCGGCCACCTCTGTTCTTTGCACCTGCTGTTCTCTTCTCCCTGAACCCCATTCCCCCTTTTCTATGGCCCCTATGCTTCATCCCCTCTGGACAGTCTTCTGCACACCCACCAGATGGAAGCTGTTGCTGTTGTTGCTCCCAGGCCCTTAACAAACATTGAGCGTTCTCTTGCAGAACTTGGCCCTACATAAAACACTTATCCCGATGCATCACGATGATCTATTTGAATGTCTATCTCCCCCACCAGACAGCAGGGGCCATGTGCCTGATGCCAGCCAGCAAGGCTGTCTTCCGCAAGCATAAACCTGGGAACAGATAAAGCAGCCTCTTGGCTTTACTGCAGCCTCACCAAGAAGTCCAGACACTAGCCTGTGGGAGTTAGCTCAGACCCCACAGCAGGGGCCTATGTTTTTAAGTGCCGGATTCTCTGCAGGGCCGGCAGTGACTGGCCATGCCCAAAGCCAAACCTTCCCTTTGCAAGATTGGTGATGGACATAGCTTCTTATCTGCCTTAGCTGACTGCCTGGGCACCCACAGCCTTCCCTAGAATCAGATGATGGGCTTTTATAATAACCAGCCATGGCTCTGAGGAGTACGGTAGGCAGAAAAGACTGCCTAACAAGAGAGCATGGTTCAGGGGAAAGTGCTTGAGCCTTGGAGTCACATGGACCCAGCTTCTCAGTTTCTTTCTTTATGAAATGGGGATACCAGTAGGAGCTGCCCAGCAGGCTTGTTGTGAGTAGGAACAATACCCTGAATACAAAGGGCCCATCATGATGCTTGGCACATGGTAGATAGATGCTCAACACTAAAGATGGACTCCTCTCATTTCCCACGGGACTTGGGCTCTTGACCTGAACAGAGGGGGGCTTGAAGGTCTGCTTTCCCCCCGAAGGCAAGGACTATATGTTATCTCTTTTGGAATCCCTGTAACCCAGCCCAATTAGTCAATAATTTTGTTGGTTAAGCCATTCTTGCAGGGACTGAAGCAATGCTTGGCACACAGCAGGCATTCCGCAAATGCCAATCCTTCCCTCTCTCTCTTCTTCCCCCAATGCAAGTAAACCATTCGAAGAATCCTTAGAAGTTCCCATTAAGCCCGTGCTCAGACGCCCTCAGCACTGGGGAACTCCTTACCTTTCCTCATTGGTGGGTGTCATTGCACCGAGGGGCCTCAGGGTGGGCAGTGGTGTCCTGGCTTCTACTGTGGTCTCCTCGCAGTCAGCCATGTATCCCCTTCCTCCATTTCTCCCGCCCCCGGGTCTCTTTCTCTAGGATGCCTTCACCCATGGGTGAGTGTTCTACCCTGCTTCTCCTTGGCCAGGGCTGCAGCTGGCTGGCCAGCTCGGTGCCCAAGGACTCACCTCTGTCTGCACCAGGTTGACCCTCTGGGCCCGGAGCTCACGCACACAGTTGAAGATATCCACTACCCCTTCGTTCTCGGCCATGTCGAGCATGGTGTCGATAGCGATGAAGCAGCCGGTCCTCCCAGCCCCAGCGCTGGCAGAGAGGACAGTGTCTGTGTTAGGGACCTTGGGACAGGACCAGCCCTGGGGAGGCCCCCCACCCCCATTCAGCCCTGTCCCGAGGCATGCTGTAGAGGTCAGACATAAAAGCCTGAATCCCAGCACTGCGGGGAGACTCAGAGCAAGCAAGTGAACTTAGAGTCTCAGCTCTCTTCTGTAAAATGGGAGAGCAATGCTTGCCTTTGGGGCTGTTTTATCAAAACCTGCTTATATTTGTTGTACTCATTAGCAAGCACTTATTTCATGCTTACAAAGTGCCAGAAATTGTTCGAAGTGTGTTACAAATGTTACCTATTAACTCCCTGTGAGGTTGTTTTCTTACCCCATTTACAGGTGAGAAAAGCAAGGCGTGGAGGGCTGACCTTACTCAAGGTCTCACAGCTGGCGTGCAGTGGAGGTGGGACTTTTTATCCCAGCAATCTGGCTCCAGGGCCTGTGTTCTTATACGTTCTTAGTAACAGCACAAAATGCACGCTTCAACAACACGTATGTCTGTCGTTGCCTCATCTGGTGGGTGCAGCCAATCCGTCTGTATCATGCAAGGCATGGTGCCTGGCACACCGGAGATGCCAATAAACGTGACTTCCCTACCGCCCCGCCCCCCTTCTGTTCCACTTTTTCCCTTCGTCAGCAAACAGGTTGACAGATGGCAGCAAGGACGGAGAGACGAGGGAGCAGAGGAAAGGGGAGAGGGCAGAAACCAGATCCTCTGAGCTGGCTCAAAGGCAAAGAGTGAGTCCCAAGTCCCATGTCACAAGCCCGGGGCTTGGCTCCGCTTGCACCTGTTTGCCAGAAACATGATCCAGGAGCATCCTTAAACTGGAGCAGGTGATGGCTCCAAGACCCTGGTCTGGTATATATGCTCTGATTCTGATTCATACTCCATTCTGATCACTGGTGTTTCCTTCGGGAAAATCTCAGACCAAGTACAAAATAGCAGAAGAACTCAGCACGACCCCATGGACCACGGCATGGGTCCCAGACCAGCACTGGTTCTGGTCAGGGCACCAAATCAGAGACAAACAGAACATTGACCTTGAATGCATGCAGTTTAGGAAGTGAAGGCCAGACCACCAAGGAGGCCCATGTTGGCTGCGTTTTCACATCTTGCTTCCCCTGGGGAAACCAGGGCTGTGGCAGGAAGGAGAGCAATGCTGGCTGACCGTAAGTCCAGGCAGGACAGGCCCGAGGGGACTGCCACCCACAATGATCTGGAAAACAAACCCCTGGGAAGCACTCTTTGTTCTTAGTAAAATTGCATGGTTTAAACTGAATTAAGTTTGACTTGTATTTGTACCCTTACACCTCCGGTCCAGATCCCTCGGAAGGGTCTCGGTGGGCTGGCCACCAGGGGCTAGGAGGCAGCACGAAGAGGCACTCATCCGTGTTTTCCTGACATCTCCTCCTCAGCCTGCTTTAGGGGACACAACCAGGATCCACCTTGGATCCCCTACCAGTGAGCAAGCTGCCTGGTGCCCGCGAGCCTCACATGTACAACGTGCCTCCTTGCAGTGTTCTCCTGAGCACCTGAGCTGTATTTATTTCTGCCTCACATAGCAACTGAGCTCATGATGTTTGGGGCCAGACCCCTGGAATCAAATCCTGGCTCAACTACTTACGAGCCATGTGACGTTGGGTAAATGACTTAACCTCTCTGGGCTTCCATAACCTCAACCATAACACGAGGCTGATAATAATAAATAAGCCCACCATGTAGCATTAATTAATAGCACAGTACGTGTGAGTTGCATGACATTATGCTGAAAAAGCACAATGCACGGAAACTGCTTAGCCCTATGCCTGGGTACCTAGCAATTTCCCAGTAAATGGTTGCTTGCTACTTACATTCAACAAATATTTATGGAGCACCTTGTATGCACTAGGTGCTGGGATTGGGAGTGGGGCCGATATTAGAAGCAGAGAATGGTGGTATTTTATATGTGCTTATTACATGGCAGGACTACTCTTAGGCACCTCATTATGTTACCCAACACATTTAATCTTCAGAATAGACCCAGGAGTGGGGACCACTGTGCCTGGTGCATAAGGCTGACTTATTATGGGGGTAAGACATAGAGCCATCATGTAAGGAGAGCCTGATGAATGTTTGCCATTGTTTCCCTTCCTCCCTATCCCTGCTCTGGCTGCTCTCTGGGGCACAGGACTGGGCGGGGAGCGAACATTCTCCTGTCCTTGAACTGTCATGTGGTATAAAGCAGACCATGTATGTAAAATGCTTGGAGAGCCCAGAGGTGATGATGAGTATTCTCTCCTAACCCTCAGCGACCTCATCTGTGAAATGGGCTGTCTAATTCACACCTGCTTGTGGTGGGGGAGGGTAAATGGATGCTGAGTGAGAAGGGGCTGGCTCCCTGATGCTTGCAGTTTGTGGAGACCCTCCTTGGCTTGACTCAGCACCTTGACTGAGGTGGACACCACCAGGGCAAGGGTAAGATAACTTAACATGCAGCTAAGAACACGCAGTGTCTGAAAAGTGGGGCTGGGCCCAGGGTCACATTGGAAAACAGAGGCACTGGGAGGAAGGAGTGTGCAGGCCAGCTGGCCTTCAGGTCTGGTCCAATTCTTAACGCCCTTGACATGACACTTCATCTCCATTTAGGAGGATTGGAAGATGTGCCAGTCATTCCCAGGGGACTTTCTAGGTCAGAGCTGAAAATATCTCTTCTCCATAATAAGGTGAAGCCTGGCACTGTCCATTTACTATCTATTAAGGACCCTGCAGGCCAGCAACTGAGTTTTGAAATACAAGAACTGAAGAGAAGCGGGCTTCCACTGAGGCGCCCTGCCGCCACGGCAAGGAGCTGAGGGCGAGCATCTGCGGCCATGGCTGTGAACTCCCGGCTCTGCCGTTTCACCCCTGTGGGCCCCGAGCAAAGTGTCCACCTTCTCAGTACCTCGGTATTTCTCATCTGTAAAATGGGATGGACGATAACGCCCACCCCTCCAGGCCGCGTGAGAAGTTGTGCAAAGTGCACATGGGGTAGAGGCTGTCGGTGCAAGGCCACGTCCCCAGGTGGCTTTACTATTTCAGGGCAACAGTAATGATACCAACTGGTACTGCTACTATTACTTTGTTATCAATATTGTCGTTGTCATCAGCCCTTGGGGCTGGGGCTGGGCTTGGGGACACAGGGCAGGGCAGTCTGGAAGGCGAAGAATAAAGGCCACTGGAAAAACAGTGTCTCTCTCCCCGAGAGCAAGGCTGCAGAAGCAGAAGCAGCCTTGTTTAGAGCTGGAGGACTTCACTTACCTGCAGTGGACCACTATGGGCCCCGCCTCGGGGGGGTTGAGGAACTTCACTTGGCGCACAAAGCCCAGGAGGCCGGTGGCATAGCAGGGGACGCCGTGGTCAGGCCAGCTGGTGAAGTGGAAGAGGCGGAGTTCCCGGATCTCGTGGTAGCCTTTCTGAGGAGAGAACGCGCCCCTGTTCCTCCAGCTGCTGCACCCGCATGCCCCCCCTGCCCCAAGCACCCGCGGGGAACACGGTTGCTGCACCGAGGAACCAGCCTCCCTGCCATCGGGGAGGACAGGACCCTACCAGCGTGAGCAGGGGTTGCCACACAGAGTGACTTCTGTCATCTGTTGCGCCTGGGGGCCATGGAAGTAGGTAACGTAGAGGTGGTGGCTTTGCTGCAGGACTTCTCAGAGACTTTCGTGGGCTCATGTACACTCTGCATCCCCAAGGGAGTGTTACAGCCTCCCACAGCGTTTGTCCAAGGGACCCTCTTTTGACAAAGTGTCATGGGACTTCTATTCAGCAGAACAGACTCAGAGAAAGGTTGGCCTTAAACAACAAGTTCAAGTCCTTGCCAGTACACTATATGGCTTTTTCTGTGACTGGGGTCTGTGTCCCTCAGTTCTCCAGCCCTATCATTGTCTCCATGGCTTTTAAGTTTAAAAAAATGTGCCAGACTTCTTTAGTTATGAGATTCTTATTTAGAATGGTAAGATAGGAAACAAATAAAAGCTAGAGCTCCTCTGACGGATGGGGGCCTGGGCCTCCAGTTTCTTCCACTTCCCCTCTCACCGCTCCTTACTAAGGACACCGCTCCTTACTAAGGACTGAGACACCCTCCGGGCTAAGGGCACTGCTCTGACCAGTCTCTGGTCAGGTGTCACCTGGAGCCTGAGCTTAGGCAGTGTCCTTGCCCACTCTTTCTTACCTTGCAATCTCCCGCAGGTGTGCAGGGAACACTGACTAGGAAGAGTGTTCATTCCTTCAGTTAAAGAATATTCACTGAGGTTATCTGTGCCTCATGTTAGGCACTGCGAAGGCAGAAATAAAAGCTATGGCCCCCGTCCCTAGAACAGCTCATGGTCTAGCTGGGGAGGCAGACCCCTAAGTGGAAAATTCTACTGAAGTATTTAAAGGAGTGTCAGGTAACCCCATCTGGGGAAGGAGAAATCAGAGAGGGCTTCCTAAAGGAGGTGATGCATGGCCTGAGTCTTGAGACACAATAATAGCTAACATTTATTATTTTTTAATTATTTATTTTTTAATTTATTATTTTCTTATTTTATTTTTATTATTTTATTATTTTTAAAGAAGTTTTTTTTAAAGATTTAAATTTTTTTTCAGTGTTTATTTTTGAGAGAGAGAGAGAGAGCAAGCAAGCGTATGTGTGTGAGTGGGAGAGAGGCATAGAGAGAGGCAGAGAATCCAAAGCAGGCTCCATGCTATCAGCACAAAGCCTGACGTGGAGATGGAACTCATGAACCACAAGATCATGACCTGAGCTGAAGGTGGACGCTCAACCGACTGAGCCACCCAGGTGCCCCTATAGCTAATACTTATTAAACACAGACTCCATGCCTGTTACTCTTCTGAACATTTCAATGTATTAACTCATTTAATTCTCAGACCAGTCCTTATGTTGTTATCTCTGTTTTGTGGATGAGGAAATTGAGGCTAAGCAAGGTTACGTAACATAACTAGGTCACACAACTAGTAAGTTGTAACCCAGTCTGGACCCTGGCCGATGGACTCCACATCTGCACTCCTAATCACTGTAAGACACCGATGTCCGAGTACTGCCCAGCGGAACAGATGGCGGGATTCCATGGGAGACCGGCAGCGGGGCATCCATGTGGGGACAGGGCTTACTTAGCACAGCTCGTGCACAGAATCACAAACGGGGCACCCCCAGAGGAAAGTAGAAGACGGGGCACGTGCTGGATCCCGGGAGGCCTTGTATCCCACACTGAGTCTTTACTGGGGAGCTCTGGGGAGGCTGCAGGGATGGGTGCACAGAAGGGGAAGCGCGTCATCAGACTTGCATTTTTAGGAGGACTATGCAGGCTGCTATGTGAAGCAGGGATCTGAGCGGGTGTGTTGGGGGGCAGTGCAGAGGGCGCTGACAGTGCCCTTCAGGTCCCCTTTCCTGGGCCAGAAACCCCATCCCCAGCTCCTCTGAGTCTTGGCTGATGCCCACAGCCACTTCCTCCTTCAGAGAATTGCTCAGCCAACCAGGAGCCACTTCCCCTGGGGGTGGGCAGCTGGCCTTCAGTGGCTGGAGGACAGCAGAGTGGGCAGCTGACTTGCTGAGACTGCCCAGGACTGAGTGGTTTCCCGGGACATGGGACTTTTGGTGCTAAAGCCAGGATGGCCCTGGGCACACCAGGACATTGGGTTACCCTAATGGAGGAACAGAAGATCCCTTTGCCTTGAGACAGATTAACTGTCTCTAGAGCTCCCATGGGATCTGGCTGATGCTGGTCTCAGGCTGAAAGCATTCTCTTGCTTGGCTCCTTCCCCTGCCCCATCCCGCCTCCTCCTTCTCTTCTCTTCTCCTCAGAACAAGGGCACCCAAAGCTCTGCCTCAGGCTCAGCTCCCAGAAACCCAGACTAAGATGGGGTGAGACTAGAAGCAGAGAGGCCCCAGGAGGCTGGGGTAGGAGTCCAGGTGGGAGTGAACACAGGCCCAGATGAGGGCCCTGATGGACGAGCTCAAGTAGGAGAAAACAGCTTCAGGAATACTCAGTTTTTCATTTCATGCTCAGAGTCACCTCAGCCCGGGGAAGCCCTTGTTCCAGACCTCACTACCTCCACTGCGGTTATGTATTAGGGGCCCTCTCTCCCCATTGGGACTGTGCTCTCTTCAAGGGCAGATGCTGCTTCCTGTTTATTATTTCTGGCTCCCGGGCTCGGCTCAAGAACCAATTGTGAGCTAATGACCCAGGCAGTTTGCTGAGCACCTGTATATGGTTCTCCAAAGCCTCCCTGCTCAGGTGTGGGACCCAGGATGGGCCACTATGTCCCCACTGCTCATCTCACTCTCCACACTAACTGCTTATGTGCCAGATGAGATGGGAACCCCATCCAAGGACCTTTTTTGTGGCTTGTGTCCCCAGGACTCCCCACTGCAGGAGTGCTGACTGCGAGTGACTCCCCTTTTCTGGAGCGGTGCCCTCAGCCAACAAGAGCCAACTTGTGCTGGAGGTGACCTCTCAGTGGCTGGTCTACAGTCAGAGGGCAGACTGAGGCAAGGGGGCAAACTCTCTGGTGCAGGTCATGCTCTGGAAGCCCCCTGGAGCAGGCCTGGGCTAGACTTTGCGGAAGACTCTCTTGCCCAGGTCCTTCTCTTTCCCTCTCCCGCTTCCTGCCCTCTATTACAAGTTTCTCTTGAGAGTGGTCCCAGGGCGCACTATATGCATCTGAATCCTTGTCTCAGGCTCTGCTTTTAAGGAACCTGACCTAAGGCCACATCAATGCACCTGTTGTCTTCCTCCTCGTCAAGAAGAAGGGCCCTTCTCTCCTGGCTCTTCACCTGAGCCTGCAGATGTAGGCCTTCAGGAGCACGGGGCTTGGAGAGGGAACGGCCAGGAGGAGCGTGTCCTGTACTCAACCACGCGTGCAGGCACCATACCGTGCATGTGCCTGCTTCAGTCCTCAAAAGTACTTGCACAAACCTCAACAGCACAGCTTTCACAGCAGTGAATGCCCAATGCTTCTGCATCCTCGGGTCTGGGGCCACCTGGTCCAGTAGTGCAGGTACTTTCAGAAAATGGCGTGTTGGGGGTGCCTGGGTGGCTCAGTCGGTTAAGCGTCCGACTTCGGCTCAGGTCATGATCTCACAGTTCGTGAGTTCGAGCCCCGCGTCGGGCTCTGTGCTGACGGCTCGGAGCCTGGAGCCTGTTTCGGATTCTGTGTCTCCCTTTCTCTCTGCCCCTCCCCTGCTCATTCTCTGTCTCTCTCTGTCTCAAAAATAAATAAACATTAAAAAAAAAAAAAAAAGAAAATGGCGTGTTGGAGTAGTGGAGGCACAGCGAGCCTCAGTCAAGGGCTGAGGTGGGAACGTGGTTCGGCCTGCTTACGGCCGGGCAACTCTGGACAGCTGATGTACGTGCACTGTGCCTAATTTTTGTCACCTCTAAAATGGGGGTAATAACAGTACCTCCATGAAGAGGTTGTTGGGAGGATTAAATGAGTTCATGTATGCAAAGCACCGAGAAAAGCACCTGCTTTAATAACTGCTCAATAAATGTTAGCTAGCATTATGAGACCAATTAAATTACTAGTCTAATAATTATTTGGAATCTCATTCTTTTTTTTCATTTTAAGCTTTTCTCATTTTTTTTTTTTTAATGAAATCTCATTCTTGCTTACTTGCACCCTAGCCTCGTTTCAATACCTAGACCAGCATCTCTCAACCCTGACATCACTGACATTTGTGGTTGGGGGCTGGGGTGTCCTATGCATTGCAGGATGTTAGCGTCCTTGGCCTCCACCCATAGACACCAGGAGCACCCCTCCTTCCTCAGGTTTGATAACTAAAAATGTCCCTAGACATGGTCAAACGTCCCCTGTGGGACAAAATCACCACCAGTTGAGAACCACAGGCCTAGAACATGTTGAAATCTTCTTTCCCCTCAACTCTGCATGTTTCCTTCTCTCTGCCTGGCAGAGTATTCCTCCTGTTCTTCCCTCAGCTGGCTCCTTCTCATCCTTCATTATCTGCCTCAATACCTCCTCCTCCAGGAAGCCCTCTCTGACCACATCATCTTCCTGTCTCCACTCATGGCATGTTTTTTTTTTTTTCCCATGGCTTTTATCACCATATGGCATTACTCCATTTATTTGTCTGTTGAATTCTGTTTGTCTCTCCTGCTAGAGGGGGGCATCTTCTGGAATGGGATTCACATCCAACCTGATTGCTGATTCATCCCTGGTGCCAAACACAGGATGGGCACAGAGCAGACCCTCGCTCAGTGCATGCCCAGAATGAACAAACAAGCTTACCTTCTGGACTGTGAAGGTACGTATGACGTATTCTGCCAGGGGTTCTGTTTCAATCAGGGTGACTTTAATGTCTCCGTAGACCTCCGTGTCGTCCGGCCAGTATCGCACACACTTCACCTGTGAGAAAAGACAGAGACAAGGACGAATGAGTGGGTGGCTGAGTACGAGCAGCCGCCTCGTCTGGCCTTCCTGTTCAGATAAACCCAAGGGCGATTTGGGTGGAATTTCGGTCGAAGGGGTTCTCAGCTGGCCAGGGACTGGCAAACCGCACAGGGCCACACTCTCTCCCCAAGGAACTGGAGCCGTTAGGGATAATGGTGGTACCTTCTTTTGCAGAGCTCCTTAAAATCTCCAAGTCCATCATCACCCTAAGTGATCGAATAGACCAAGGTGAGGTAGGCAGGTGGCGTTACCCCGTTTACAGATGAGAGTAACGCTCGAGTATGGAGGTCTGGTGACTCTTCTGGGGTCACTGGGCCAGTTTCCTAGCTCTGGCTGAGCCCTCTCTGTGCGAGGTCAGGCTGGGGCAGCTGGGCAGTGTCAGCAGAGCAGAGATGAGAATAAAAGGTGGGAAACAGCAAGGGAGTGGAAGCAGAAGTGGTCGGGAGAGGGACATTACTATTAAGAGGTGGAAATTGGGGGCTGGAAGGAGAAAGGCTCTCATTTGGGAAAAGTATGGAAGGTGCTGGGCTCAGAGGGAAGACTCTGTGACCGCTCTGTGCCCGGGCGGTGGGTGCAGGTGCTACAGACAAGCCAGTCCCACATCCTGACTCTGCGTCACACTCCGCGGGAGGAAGAAGAGATCATCATTGCTTTCCCCTAAAAAGAACAAAAGCATTACCATTCCGGGGGACGCCGCGCGGCCTACAGTGGCATTTCCCACAGTGTGTTCCGCTGGGCGCTAATAGGTGTTAGGTAAAACACAAGAAACAAAAAAACAAACAAAAAAAAGGTTTTGTGGTCAAATGAGTTTGGGAAATGCTGGATTAAACAAAGTTAAACAGGCCGCTCTGCTACCAGACTCCTCAGCTCATCGAATGTGCTAACGCTACTGTATTTTCGACTCTCCGAGAGGGGCAAAGAGTGCACAGCATTTCCCAAACGTATTTAACCATGGAACCCTCTTCTCACTAGACATCCTGCAGGCTAGCATCCCGTGGAACCCACTTAGGGAAATGCTGGTACAGTGCAACAGGCTTTGGAGGCAAATGGATGCGTTGCTTGGTGCTAACGTTCAGTAGCTGTGTAGCTTCCAGAAAGTGCCGAAATCTCTGAGGCTCAACTTCTTATTAATAATGACAGCTAGGGGCGCCAGGGTGGCTCTGAGAGTTAAGCGTCTGACTCTCGGTTTCGGCTCAGGCCATGATCTCACGGTTCGTGAGCTGGAGTCCCGAGTCAGGCTCTGCCCTGTCAGCACACAGCTTGCTGGGGATTCTCTCTCTCTCTGCCCCTCCCCAACTCATGCTTTCTCTCTCCAAATAAATAAATAAACTTAAAAAAATGATAGCTAACACTTATTGACAACTTACTGTTTCTCACTGCTTACTAAGTGTTCTATGAATTCCTTCCATGTGTTATTTTAATAGTTTATCATTACAACCTCATACAGATATTATTATTACCCCATTTTACAGATGAGGAATCAGAAGCACTGAGAGGCTAAAAAAGTGTCCAATGTCAGTAACGGATGGAGCCAGGATGCAAAGCTAGGCCATCTGAATAATTACCAGAAACACCACCTGGGGCAGCTGTTGGGACTCCAAATGAAGTAATACACAGTAAGCATCTGGCACGGTGCTTGGCTCTTAGGAGTTCTGTCAAGAGAGTACTCCCCTGTTCCCTCCCCAAATCCAAATTAGACTCATGATCTGTCCATCAAGGGAGTCTGTCTCCAATGTGGGATATGTTATAGAACAGGCTGGAGTTTACCTCTGAATTCTTAAATCCTAGTTTTTTGGGTTTTTTTGTTTTTTGGTCCACAGCAGTTCCTCCCCCAGGCCTGGGTCCCTGGGGAGCAGTCAGGAGTGGAGGGGCTGCGATACTAGCATGAGAGTCAAGAGTCAGTGGTCCTGGCAGGGCTCTGGCTAGGGGACTCCAGGGTAGTCGCTCCACCCCTTTGGGCCTGTTTCCTCATCTGTAAAATTGGGGAAAGTACTAGGTAAGAGTGGGCTCCAGGATAAAGTCCCTCCTGGCCCTAGAGTCCAATGAGGCCACGAGATGTCCATAGCCTGGATTACGACAACAGCCCAGATTCTCTCTTTCCCGTTATCTTGGAGGCCAGGACTCTCTACTTTAATGGGTTATCTGGTTCTTGTCGAAACAAAAACTTACCTGCCCACTCTTCAGTTATTTCATATGGTAAGTGGAGAGGCCCTCTTCATTCTAGGGTCTGTGCACCTCGCCTTTAAACCCAGCAGCCCGCCCACCCACATGCCACAGTTTACCAAGTTGGCAAAAGCAAGCTGGGGAATAACAGTCCCATTTCCAAGCCCTAGGAGCAGCTAAGGATGACATAGGAGAGAGTCAAGATAGAGCAGAGTGGGAGACCGAGGCCTGAACCCTGAGGAATATCCAGGTTTAGAGGTAAGGGAGCAAAGGGTCGAATGCTCTGAGAGGCTGAGGTCGATGAGAAGAAAGTGGCTGTTCGTCCGCATGAAGGATGCTGGTGATATTGACGGTGTCACTATGGGTGGGATGGAGGGAGGAGTTACGCTGGATGGGGGAGAAGAGAACGGCAGTGGAGAAGCAGAGTCTGTGTGTGTCTTTAGAGTCTGGCAGAAAAGTACGGACAAGAGAATCCTTTTTGTTTGCCTGCTTTATATTTTTCAGGGGGAAGGTACTCAGGATGTTTTACGTTCAGGGGAATGATCTAGCAATGAGAAAAAGAGCTACTTTTCAAGTGAGCGGAGAAATGAAAAAAATATTGAATAGAATCTGTGATTTAAGGCACTGGGATTGCCTTTGAAAGGGCAAGAGTCACTTCCTCCGTCATATGAGGCGGAACCATTAGAAACAGCAGATATTCTACCATTTGGGGTCAACAAAAATGGCCATTTTTTATGGGTTCCCCCTGATGAGAGAGGGGGAAGAATGAGAAGGTGGTTGTAGATGCGGGTAGGATTGTGGCTTTGCGGTGTGAAGATGAGAGTTCACGTCTGATGGCTTTAGTTTCCTCAAAGTGCATGAGATGACATCATCAACGGGGTGAGGGTGGAGAGAGGGATGATTTGAAGGGAAAGGCCAGTCCTCGAATGGGAAGCAGGAGTGAGGATGTCTCCCATGCAGGTTGTTGTGGGGCGAACTGTTGAACACTGTTGAATGGGGGCACTTGGCACAAGGCCCAGAGCAGAGGAATGTTTGGAGGGCAGCACTAGCATCCTCTGTCCAGGTGGCTGCGGGAGGGGCTTACCCGGCCCACTTCCACGAGGTTTGTGACCATGACGATGCTGGCCGAGTTCTCCTGCCAGATCATTCTCCAAAAGTCCTTGACGGTCTCCTGCATTGGACCTGCCGACAGAGAAGGTGACAGGGTCAAGGAAGCAGCCAAGAGGCTGTCTCTCCTGTGTGGTCAGTCAAGGCTCGGCAGAGGTAAGCAAGAGCAAGGCCAGATGATCCTTGCTGGGACACCCAAGTCATCGAGACCAGGGCCAGAGTATGGGAAAGAAAAGCAGCTTTCCAACCAAGCAGAGCATGGACTATAGCATCCGCTGGACACGTCGACAGCTTCTTCTCTTCCCTCTGCTCTCCCACAGCCCCCAGGTGTCTTGCACCCATTGCCCTTCCCTGGCGATGATTTTCTCACTCAGAATTGGGCTCTAGAAGCTCAGTGAGAGACAGGGAGGAAATTGGGGTTGCAGGGAAGGGAGGAGAGACAGAGAGCTGCTGGGAGCCAGACGCTCACGGCGCAAACAGAAGAGGCCCGATTGTGAGCTTGACAAACACAGGGAGCATTCGTCTGCAGCCCAAACAGCAGGGACAGAAAGAAACAGATAAGGCAAGAGAGATAGCATCTGAGAGTCCAAAGCAATTTCCTTGGAAATTTCTCTTTCAATGTCCTGAGCCTTCATCGCTTTCACAACTACTAAAGTAACACATGTGTTTTGTATCAAAATCCGAATAGCATTTTTCTGTATATGTATACACTTTTCTGTGTATGTACCCCTATTTCTATGTATGTATTTGCTGTAATAAGCATCATTATATGCATTTTTGCATGCTCTTAAAAATTCTGACCAAGCATGAAATGCATTCACTGCATAATTTTCTAGAATATTGAAGTATCACACTTTATTTAACTCATCTACCAACGGTTGGGCATTTAAGACTTTTCACTTTTTTGCTATTGAAGATAATGCTGTGAAGAGTATCTTTATATATATCCCTGTCCATATATGTAATTATCTACAGGATTTCCTCCCCCAACCGTTGGGGAGATAGGATCATTTTTAAGCCTCTGATGATGTACAGCCACGTTGTTTTCTACTTCCGTCTTCTAGGCATATACTCATCAAAGGGATAAGGCAGCATCAACTCCAGTTCCAGATGGTGGATCTTGAAGCCGACGCTTCTGGTCTGCCCTGCCTGACCGCTGCCTAGTGACATCTCCTTCATCTCTCGCTCATGTCCCTCCCCTAGAGCTGAACTTGGCACCTCTTTCCTTCACAAAAAACACAAATGGACGCTCCCAGGGACCCCTGGAGGCTCTCCAGCCCTACTCCTCTGCAGCTTCTTTGCTGGCAGACGCCCATCCCTCTCTTACAGTGAAGGGCGAGGACCCTTTCAAGGAAGAGGAGAGTACTTACCCTGAGTTGCAATGTAGTGCCGAGGTCGATGGTATCCCTGGACAACAGGACAGAAGCACAGTGAGGGCCTGCAGTCAAAGCTTGCAAACACCCTAATAGTAATAGTTCTCCTTTCCAAGACATGGTTTCCTCATAGGCAAAGTGGGAATAGCGTTAGACGTTTCCCAGAGAAGTGGCAAAGATTAAATCAGGTAACGCGTGTAAAGAGCTTATTAAATCACTCAATTTATAATAGTTACTTGTGAGGGGCCCATATAGGCTTGCCCTGGAAGCAAGAACTGGGTGGACATTACTTATGCCCGTGCACCCAGAAAGAGGTGGAGAAGGAATTTCGGGGTTTCTGGGGGGACATAAACCACCAAAAAGTCTTTCCTGAGCCATAACTGTGTGCAGAACACTGCGTGAGTCCCTGTAGGCCACCCACCAGAAGAAAGCCATTGAGTTGTTGGCGTCTTGAATTAGTAACAATCAGAAAAAAAAACTGGTAAGAATGCCACAATGTGACTGTCTCTGTGCCACATGGCTGGGCTTGGGATTGGAAGTCCCATTCACCAGGGAGGGCCCCGTGCAGGTGTGACCCAGAGGCTGATAAAGCCACTTTCTGTTTCAGAGTCTAGTTCCTGATATTCTTGTCCATCTCAGAGTGTCCCAATAGGCCTTGCCATGCACACTCTGGTGTGGGGTTACTCTGTGCCCCATAACCCTAATCACTGGGGAAGAGGTTGAAGATAACCTTCTCTTTGGCCTGGATATGGCCATACTGGAGGATCCCCTCT
Organism: Panthera pardus; assembly: GCF_024362965.1. NCBI lineage: Eukaryota > Metazoa > Chordata > Mammalia > Carnivora > Felidae > Panthera > Panthera pardus. Next base: position 18,172,004 of record NW_026526821.1, on the reverse strand, counting down.
CTAGTGCCAGAGAGGAATTATATCCTACTGGGTAGAGTTTAAGTTTGGGAACAAAGATTTGCATTTAGTCCATAACACTGAATGTAATTAGTATTTAGTGAATGAACACATGAGTGAATGAGTGGATGGATGGATGGATGGATAAAATTTCAAAATACAGATGCCAATTATGGAGCCTGCTGGTGGAGACATTATTATTGACAGTCCTGAAATCCCCTTTCCTTTATGGTTAACTATCTCAAAAGAAAACAAGCCCTAAAGTTTGATGAATATCTAGTTTCTCTTAAATGTTGGTGATCAGTCTTTCTTCCCCGCCGGGGTGGATGGGCTGCCTCCTCTTTCTCAGGAAATGAGCCAGAATTGCCACCTGTATGGTTTATGGCGAAACAGATGTGCTATCTCTGAAGTTCTGGATCCACTTTCTGATTTGAAGACTAGTTTTTGGGTCCCTTATATATTCCTCCACCTCAATCTTCCACCAGCTCCATAAATATTCAGTAGGTACCTTTTAACTGCTGGGCATACTCTAGAGATGCCGGAGTTCACTGTCAGCACCAACCCAGGGCACTGTCATGGCCTGAGCTACTATTGGGTTAACCACAGTGACTAGGAATCAATGGCCCCACCTAAGCTCTGTTTGAGCAGTCCTGTCTTCTTAGTGAGTTGTCAGCTTCTTGAGGACAAACACTGCCTCCTAAGTTTTAAAAATATTTTCCATAGAGCCTAGTACAGTGTGAGACTCGGAGCAAGTGTCCAACGAACAAGTTGCTGAGAGGTCAGCTAAATACCTTAAGGTAGGAAGAAGTTATGTGCGCACACTCTGGACCCCATTGCCTGGTTTTGAATCCCGGCCCTGACCCTTAAGAGCTGTGTGGTGGTCTGGGGCAAGTACTTAACCTCCCTGTGCCTCAATTGATTTTTTGCTGTTAAATGCAGGTACTTTTATGTACATCATAGGATTGCTGTTAGGGTTATATGACAGTTACTATGTCCCAGGCACTATCCTAAGATTTAACGTATAGGACTTTATATTATTTTATTGGTTATCTGGCAAACATTTATTGGGTGCCTACCACGACTAAAAGTCTGTGTTGGCCACTTGGGAGATGGTGAGATCAGCAGTCCTTCCCTCCTCATTGCTCTGCCTGTTAATGTAAAACAGAGCTCTTCTCTGACACATGGGAAGTAGGAAGGGAGGTGAGAGGTACTAGGAGGTAACTCTTCCTTCAAGTCAAGATGGACAAGGTTTCCTAGGCTCTAGGAATTTTCTTGAGTAGGTCTGGGAACACAAAACAGTCCCCTAGAGTGTGGGAGGATGCGGTTTCTCATGCCCACTCCCCCACACCCTGCCATCATCCCTCCTAGTTACAGCCCTCGTCCTCCCTGACCTGGGCCATAGCTCCGGCCTCTTGTTGGCCTCCCTGCGTCCAGTCTGGTCCCATAGCTCATCTGCTTCCTGCCAGAACAAAGTCTCCAGTGCACATCTGATTATGTTATTTCCCCCACCAAACAGCCTACCGTGGCCCCACACTGCCTGCACAGTAATGTCCAAACGCCTCAGCTCAGGACTGCCGATCCATTTCCAGCCTCACTGCCAGCTGTCCCTCTGCACCCCCTCTCATGTTCCCTAAGTCCCAGCCTCCCCGTGCTACCCCTCAGATGAGACCTCCCTCCTCCTGAGCAGTCCCACAGGCTTCTGCAGATGCCCAATGAGCATACTCACAGCATGAGCTGCAATACGATCTTTGTATTTTTCTCCTCCTGGGCCACAGCACGTGACACTCAGCTGGGTGCCATTTTCAGCAAAGGCTGGCTGGTGACATACGTGCATGAATAGGTCACTGGGGTGAGGTTGGGGCACCTTAATGGTATCTCCACTCCATCCCTCCAGGAGCTTTCCTGTTCCGACTGCTCTTCCCCTGGCTTACTGGCTGTCTTTCTCTTCTTCAGAAACAGCAGTCGTGTTTCCATCTAGAGGCCTTTGCACTGGCCATTCCCTGTGCCTGCTACATGTGTCCCCCGTTAACTCAGCGGTTTGCTCTCTCCCTCCATCCGGGCTACTGCTCTGTTACCAGTCACTTCTACAGAGAGCCTCCCCTGACCACCCTGCCAGCCTCTTTCAAGTTTCTGTGGTTTACTTTCCTTTGCACTTGTCACCAAATGGCACAGTGTTCTTTGTTTATGTACATGCTCACTGTTTCCCCAGTGGAATGGGAGGGCCAGCAGGGCAGGGCTGTATCCAGCTTGCTCATGGCTGTGTCCCCAGCACAGAGAAGTCTGCCTGGGCCACCAGCCTTGATACACATGTATCGAATTCACGCACACTGCAGGTGAGTAAAAGGCCCTCTGGTCTCTAAGACCCTAGACAGTCCCCAAAGAGAAAACATTCTAACTACGAGACTCCTCAACAATGGAGATAAAAGGAACCGTATTGCTTAACTGGGGTCTTTGCTGGAGATTTGCCAGGAACTGGGACAGGAAACTTCCTAACCTTAAATGAACCCTGAGTTCACCAAAGTCCCACCTACACAGCAGAGACCCACTGCCGACCGGCCCCGGCTGCCTCCATCCGTCTGTGAGCAACGGGAAAGAGGCTTGCATCCAAAACACATTTATCTCACTCTGGACTCATGCATCTGTTACTTACTGGGGACCCAGATACGATATTTATTTCCAGGCTGGTAATTTATAACAGATTCAAGTGGCCAATACATTCTCCGGTGTGCAAACAAACCCGCCGGCGGGATGGTTCCGATGGTAGCAGAACCATGGCCTCTGGAGGCACCAACAGGGCTGGCCCCATCTAGCTCATTATCCAAATGGAGTTGTTTTAATGGATCGTCAAGATCCAATTGTGGATAAATGATTCTAGCATGGGCAGTTAGCTCTTCTGAGAGCCAGGATGATTTCAACTGGGCTGGAGACCAGGGCAAAAGGGTGAGGACCTAGAGAGCTGTCTAGGGTGTGTCTGGCTGGGAATCTCCAAAGAGACTAAGGCAGTTTAAGTTTGCTGCAGTACATAGTAGGTTCACAATTAATGAGCTTCCCCACCCCTCACTCCACCCTATATTGGTGACAGCGTGCTAGGAGGGGCTTGTGCTTGGTGTCTTCTCTGTCCCTCCATGTTTCTACTTTTCCCTTCCACGCTCTGCCATGTGCCATGGGATGCTGACCCATATGGACCACATCATGGGCTTCTGTGGCCTCCAGCTTCCAGTTGTGTTCAGCAAATGGGGGGCAGAAGCAGGGACTCAGAGACCGTGGGGAGGTTGGGTGTATGTTCTAGGTCCGCCCGCATCAGGCCACTGAGGTTAGCACTGACTCTCTGTCAGAGGCTACTGCTTCTAGCCCGGGAATACTGCACCCCACCCTGTTGGTTTCCCTTAATCCTGCCCCCACCCTTGTTGAACTCTCCTCAGTTGAGTGAGCCTCTGTTTCCTAATGGGAGACTGAGAGGTACATCAGTTATCACATCCTGCTGGGGTAGCATTATTATCCCACTTTGCAGATATGAGAACAAGTAAATAATTCACCCAAGATCATAAGGCTGGTAAGCAGGACTGAATAAACCCAACAAGGGCTGAATTCATGACTTTGGTCTCACAAACCTTTGACTCTAACCAGTGAGACTGACTCTAACCAATGAGATCCAGCAGAGGCCAGTGTCATATATTAAGACAGCATCTAGCAGAGGCTGTTTGGCCTGTGTGCACAATGTAGTACTTCTAGGGAGGGAAAGGGTGGTGGGGTGTCCTTAGTGTGCAGAGAACTGGATTCTAGCTATGCAACCTTGAGCAAGGATCTTAAGCCCAATCCCTGGCTTCTTATCCTCAAAGGCTTGCAGAATGCATTGTAACGATGGAAGCTGGTAGGCATGGGGGGGGGGGCGGCGCGTCCTCAGTGTCGATGTTGGAGATCCACCTGCATCGTCAGCAATTTCATTTGTTGCCTGTAACACACCGGAGTGCATCTTGGCTCTGACTGTGGCAAGATGCTCGTGCAACTTTGGATTGAGTGTCTATCTAGGGAAGTAATTTTTGCTGGTGGCTACCACTTAGATGACAAACACCAGATACGGCAACTTAGGCTGGCACACCTCATGTGGGCCACGGCCATCAGTGTTGCCACAAGCACTCAGCTGGAGACAAGGTCAAAAGGAAACTGGAAGGAACTAGTTCAGTCTGGTTAACTACATGCTAACTGAATCCCTACTGGGTGCTGGATGTGAGGTGCTGTCTGGGAGTGGATGGGGAGGGACAGGAGGAAAGGCCCTGGGTTTGGAGTTATTCCAGTCTGGTTCCTAAGTTTGGCTCTGCTGCCGACCAGCTGCATGGCCTTAGTCAAGCTTCGCAACCTCTTTAAACCTCAGCTTCCCTTTCTGAAAAATGGGGAGGATTACTTGGAGGGGCATTGAGGGGTCTCCATAAACCGACTCCTTTAAAACCCTCCACCGTGGCATCACAGGGTGCAGGGAAGACTCATTTAGAGTCACTGGCTGTTGTCATTATAACTGTTATAACTGAAGCCAGCAGAACATGGTAGGGGAGTCACCCCAGATTCAGACTCCTGCTCTCTCCCCCTCCACATCCTAGCAGTGTGATCCTAGATAAGTTACATAACTAATTGACAGCCTCAGCTAACCCATCTGGAAATGGGTAGCAATGGCATTTACTTCAGGAGGATGTGGTACTAGTTAAGGTAATGCTGATACACAAGAGGTGATGTGAGGTTACTACCAATCCTTCTTGCCTGTTGGACTCTTACTCATTGGCTAAGGCAGTACTGTGTCACCTCCTCCAGGAAGGCTTCCTCGACTACCCACCTCTATACCTCAAGGCTTTGGTTTTCCTTTATGTTCCCATAGGCCCTGCTCTGAGGGTCTCTTTTCTTACCTGAGTCCCTCACCAGACCTGAGTCTCTTTTCAGGTCTGGGTTTCTAGCACACAGTGGAGGGCCTGCTCAGTGTTTGTGAAATGAATACTAGATGCATGAGGGAGAGGCCGGAGGTGTGATGGGTGGATACTCTGAGTGCTTTCTCCAGGCTCAAGACAGATTACTCTGAACTGGCCATCTCCTTGTGAACTTTCCTGGGAGGGCCACGGGGACAGAGGCTGTGTCTACCTTGACCTCCACTGAAACTCCAGCCCCTGTTCCTGACCACGTGTAGGCCCTTTGTAAGCCAGGGTCCAGGCAGGGACTAGAATCCACTGTGGGTGTTTCAGACACGGGGAATTCGGTATGGGGAGCTGGGGACCTATCAGTGTTAGAGGAGCTGGGATGCTAACCAGGGGACAGAGGGGCTCCCAGAGGGGGACTGTGACAGCCCCTGGAACTAGTGGGTGATGGAGACACAGAAGCAGCCGGACCCTGGAGCAGAGGAGTTGCCAGGCAGAGGCGGGAACTCCAGTGGGTCTGTCTGGGAGAAGCTGGCGCCACAGCTGGGATGCGGCCACTGCCAGAGTCAGCACCCAGGGAGGTGAGAGAGGAGGAAAATTACACCAGCCTTCCCCTTCCAATCTCCCATCAATGCCTTCCTTGTAGGCATCAGCTTGCTCTCCCTCCTGCCGCACACACACACACGCATACACACATGCACATACTCTCACACACACACACACACACACACACACACTCTCATATACACACACACACATACAGTCTCACACACTCTCACATACACACTCACACTCACATACACACAGATACATGCACACACACTCTCACATACACACACACACTTTCACATATATATATATATACACGCACTCACATGCACACACTCTCACACTCATACTCTCACATACATATATGCACTCACATGCACAGTCTCATACATACACACTCTCATATACACACACACACTCACATACAGTCTCACACATTCTCACATACACACTCACACACACACATATATATATGCACTCACATGCACACACTCTCACATACATACACACACACTCTCACATACCTACACACTCATACACACATGCACATACTCTCACACACACACTCTCATATACAGTCTCACACACTCTCATATACACACTCACACACACTCTCACATACATATATGCACTCACATGCACACAGTCTCACATACATACACACACACTCTCATATACACACACACACTCACATACAGTCTCACACACTCTTACATACACACTCACACACACTCACATACACACAGATACATGCACACACACTCTCACATACATACACTCCCACACATTCTCACATACACACTCACACACAGTCACATACATATACACTCACACATACACACATTCACACACACGCACACACTCTCATATACACACACTCACATATACACACACACACACATACTCAAACACTCTCACATACATACACACACTCTCACATACCTACACACTCACACACACTCTCATATATATATATATATATACACTCACATGCACACACTCACACTCATACTCTCACATACATATATGCACTCACATGCACACAGTCTCACATACATACACACACACTCTCATATACACACACACACTCACATACAGTCTCACACACTCTTACATACACACTCACACACACTCACATACACACAGATACATGCACACACACTCTCACATACATACACTCCCACACATTCTCACATACACACTCACACACAGTCACATACATATACACTCACACATACACACATTCACACACACGCACACACTCTCATATACACACACTCACATATACACACACACACACATACTCAAACACTCTCACATACATACACACACTCTCACATACCTACACACTCACACACACTCTCATATATATATATATATATACACTCACATGCACACACTCTCACACTCATACTCTCACATACATATATGCACTCACATGCAGTCTTACATACATATACACACTCTCACATACCTACACACTCATATACACATGCACATGCACTTTCACATACACACTCTCATATACATACAGTCACACACACACTCAAATACACACACGCTCTCAACATGCTTTCACATTTGCACTCACACACCCACATTCTCACATACATACACCCACACTCACACACACACTCATATAAGCAACGCAAAGGAGAATGGGGAAGGATAAGAAAGAGATCTGAGAACAAACAGACAAATGACTACCATAAGGCTCAATAAATATTTGTTGAATCAGTGAATCATCTGGATGAGCCTAGATTATGGGGAGTTTAAAAGCATACCGCTGCACTTCACAGGTTGTCTGTAAAAGCACTTGGGCATCGGAGGCACCGAGGTGGATCTCTGAGCCATTCATCAAGGCTCTTGGGCTCCTAGTGGACGGAGGTCCTGAGCAGGCTGGCTTACACTGGTTATAACAGCATGTCCGTCTGGCCCTTGTGGCCATGCTCCCCCTTCACAAAGTCTCTCACTTCCATGGTGAAGCAGCCCCTTTCCTAACGGTGTTTGAATCCCAGACTCTTCTCCCTCAGAGCTATCTTACCCTTGGTGACAGAGAAATCATCCCTAGGCTCAGCTCTGAACTGGTCACCTCCGTGATAGAGAACTTTCAGTAGCCCTCTCTCGTCTATAGAACCAAGTCTGGCTTTCTAAGTCTGATCGTAAACCACCAATGATCTAGCTAGCTCCAGCCTTACTGTCCGCTATTCCCATGATGTAGCCTCAGCTCCCCTCAGCCTCAGCTGCACACACCCTCTGCTTCCAGCTGCGACATTTTGGCTTGTGCTTTTCTAACCAGAGGCCCATTTTCCCTCTTTAATTTTAAATTCTTCCCATGCTTGAAGTTTGGTTCACATCACATCTTGCATTCCTGATGGAAGAAGAGATTTTTTCCCCGTCCTCTGAATCCCTGCAGCATTTTATCTGAACATATGACACTTACCACTTTCCGTTTGCCCTGGAATTATTGATGTGCATAGCTTATCTTCCTGCTCAGGTTTTAAAGGGTAGAGACCATGGCACTTTTAGCTTTATGGTTCCCAGAGCATCTGGCACACAGCAGGCGCTTCTAAATTTGTGGCGCATAAATGGCTATACCTTCAGATGAATGAATGAATGGACAAACAGACACACATACAAATGAATTAATGGGTGAATGAACAAGATGGGCAGCTGTCCTGGGACCCCACAGAGTAGGCTACTCCAGCCAGCCTGAAAGAGGATGCGATTTTAGACGGATCATCAACTTGGGTTATGCTAATTGCATCTGGACATGTTCTGGGAGGGCCACTTTGTGGGGGAGCGTCTGGGGGACAGCCATCCATCTTGAGCCTGCTGTAACTGGCCCCAGAGCCCAGCCGCCCAGCCCCATGAAGACTCTCACATCAATGTAGTTGGCGTTGATGTAGTCGGAATGCGGGTCTCCATCCAGCACCAGCAGCCTCACTCGGGAATGGTCATCTGCAGAGAGAGAGAGAGAGAGAGAGAGAGAGCAGAAAACAAGGGGGTGGGTGGTAAGAGGCCTGCCGGTGAGGGGCCAGCACTACCCTCCTGAAGAGCTGCCATGTATCAGCAATAGGGGCATCATACTGCTTTCTTACTCTCTCATTTGACCTCTGGTCCCACCTGCAGTTATTATACCCATTTACAGATGAGGCAGTTGAGGCTCAGGGAGATCACTGTGCCTTAAAAAGCACTGCGTGCACCTTCTCTTTGTTTCCGCCTGTCCTTCTGGTTCTGTCATTACCTATCTGGGTGAGTCACCTGTTCCTTTAAGTCTTAGTGATTTTGTCATTAATAGGGAGGTAGAAATACCTTCTTCATAGGACAGTGCAAGAGAGATCAAAACACTCAGGAAGTGAGAAGTGTTGGATCCGGACTAACATGCTCCGCTTTCCTGCTTTGCTGAAAAATGGCAACTTTACCTATTTTCCACATGTGCACAAATGCTGTTCTTTTGCCTCTTGGGGTATTGGTGCAAGTAGACTGTTGGCCACATACTGTTACCAATACAATCATTCAAGTGAAGATGGCTTACATCATTATAAAAGAGATCATCAATAACCAAAAGTCATGTTACAGAGAAAAAATACCCTTTCAAACCCAATCCAGGCATAAACAAGATTTGCAAGGTTTAGTCAATGGCATGCTTACTTCAAATAACATCAAATAAAAACTATGAAAAAACCCCTTGTACGGAAGAATCAGGCTAATCCCTTACAATTAACTAAAGTGCACTCCGCCATGCTAAGAGACACACAAAAACGAAACACCCTGGTTGGGTCTGGTTGGAGGAGGGGCTCAGCTTGCTGTCCAGGTGACTGTGTGCCCACCACTGTAAGTCACTGCATCCACGGTCCAGTCTAGGCCAGGGCTAGGGTTCCCAGCAAGTGGGCTGGAGTGCTCCCCACAAGCGTCCCCGGGGTCAGGCAGTGGGGTCAGCTTGTCCTGCTAAGACTCATGAAGCACTTCGCAGTTTCCATGCACATCTACTGCTACTAACCGGAAGCCCCTGAGAACAGGGCCACTACTGCTCTGTTCCCCGTTCCATCCTCTGTGCCTTCTCGTGAGGCAGGAGCTCCACAAATCCTTGGTGAGCATACGAGTGGATCACTTCATGATCCTGTGAGACAAGCAGTGTAGCCCTCACTACAAATGAGGAAACTGAGGCTCACGACAACTGACTAGCCACATGGTCCATGGACGGTGGAACTTGAGCGTGGGGTTCTCCTAACTCTGAGCTCAGACACTCCTGCTTCCAAAGAGGAGGTCTAAGCAGGGTTTTGGAAACTGCTTCAAGCGCACATGGCAGAGAGAATTAATGCCAGAGAAGGGGTCACCTGGTGATGGAAGAGCTGACAGGGCAAATAGAAGCAGTGGTAACTCAGAGATCGGCACCAGCAAGGAGACACTGCCTTCCTAGGGATGGCGGCACGGAGAGGGGAGGTGAGGTTATCCGAGCTGGGGGCTACAGCCCCACCATGGAAGCTAGAGCCCGTGGGCCTCTCTTGGTGGGGGAGGGAGCTGGAGAAAAAGAGGAGCCTCACTCGCTGCTATAGGAGGTGTCTGCGATTGGGACAGAGAAGAAGTACTCCGGCTCCTTCCTTTCCCTGCCTTCCAGTCTCTCACCAGTGCACGGCCTTGGTCAAACCCAGCTGGAGGCCAGCTGGCAAAGAGACTGAGAAATGAAGCCTTCAGGGGTTGAACAGGAGAAGGCAAGGAATGGGTCCTAGGATGGACAAACAGGCCCGGGAATGGACAGGACACTACTTCATATCCATTAATTAAATAATTAAAAATTATTCATTGAGCATGTGTCATTTGCCAGGCACTATGATAGACACAGAGATATACCAGATGCCACTTTTCTTACTCATCATGGGCAAGAGTTTCGGTGGAAGCAGCTAGAGGAAACAGGGGGGAGGTCTAACTCATCCCTTTGCTGGGGGGAGTGGGGTGTGAAGTGCACCTTTATGGAGTTCATGCAGGTATCAGACTATACACACGTGATCTCACTCAATCCTTAATTCCTCAACGTAGCTCTGTAGATTACTACAGTAAGGCCATAATGATATGGTATTTTTTTCCTTCCCACTTCACGGATGAAGAAACAGGGGTTCAAAGAGGTTAAGTAAGTTGCCAACGTTATACAGCCCGTGAGTGGCAAAGCTGGGATTCTAGCTCAGGTCCCCCTCACCCTGAATCCCAGCTCCACCCACACAAGGTGCTGTCCCTGGACTTCTGCTCCTGAAGTCTGTGCAAATGGCCGGTCCCAGCTCCTGCAGCATTCTAGCCCCTGGAAGTGGGGCTTCCAGGGGGACCCCCTGCTCTGGCAAGGACTCAGGAAAGGCCCAGCACCCGAGTCCCAGATGGGGCTGGTAACCCCTGTTACCAGTAGTTACAGAAACTGTAAGCCTTGGGGCGCCTGGGTGTCTCAGTCAGTTAAGCATCTGACTTCAGCTCAGGTCATGATCTCACAATTTGTGAGTTTGAACCTCACATTGGGCTTGCTGCTGTCAGCACAGAGCCTGCTTTGTCTCATCTGTCCCTCCCACCCCACCTCTCTGCCCCTCCCCCACTGGTTCTCTCTCTTCCTCTCTAAACAAACAGACAGACAGACAAACAAACTTAAAAAGAAACTGTAAGCCCTAAAAAAGTAAAAACGCACATTGTGTTTTCACTCATTGGTCTCACTAATGACTTATTGATTCAAACATCTCCTTTATTTATTGAGTTATGACTGCCCCTGGGGTCTATAGCAGTGGAAACAGAAATTCTGGTTTAAAATGTTGAGAAGAATTTTCTTAACCTAAAATGAAACTTAAAATCTGAAGGCAAAAACTATTTAAAAAATCAAAAAGAAACAAAATTTAAGTTAAATATTCTCAAAGGTGAAAGGGGCCTCTACGCACCAGATGACGGTATTTGTCAATTTCTTCTCTTCATTCACTCACGAAGAACCTACTACGTACAGGCTGGCTGGCCTAAGGGAGTGCCACCAAAGTGATACACATGCTTAAGAAATCTGTCAGTGTGGTTTGGGAAGCAGACTGTACACAGAAGTAGAGCTTCAAAGTCTAGAAAGTGGAGCCAGGAGGGCTTTGTGAAGTACTATGTGAATTAAAAGTGGGTAAGGCTTGGGGTGCCTGGGCGGCTCAGCCGGCTGAGTGTCTGAGTCTTAAGTTCAGCTCAGGTCATGATCTCACGGTTATCCAACTATAACATCTGGCTCTATGCTGACAGTACAGAGCCTGCTTGGGATTCTCTCTCCCTCTCTGCCCCTCCCCCGCTCATGCGCGCGCGCGCACACACACACACACACACACACACACACGCACGCACACACTCTCTCTCTCTCTCTCTCAGATTAAAAAAGAGAAGTGGTCAAGCCTTGACCAGTGGACAATGAGAAAGAATCTTTTCATCAGAGGGAACAGCAAGAGTGAAGGCAGTACTCTCGAAAAAGCAAGCACTCAGGGAGGCTGAAAACCGCTTCCTGTCTTGTGGACACAGTGTGAGGGGACTAGCAGCAGGAGAAGAGAGAGAGGAGGCAGGCGGGGGTTAGGTTACAGAGGGCTCTCCATGCCATATAAAGGTACTCAGACACAAGTACCCATGCTGGGCTCTGCAAGGCATCCAAATACAGGGTAGCTCTATTTTCTGAGTCTACAAAAGGCCATTTTATTATGAAAGGACAAAAATTCGTTCCCGCGTGTGCTAACCTGTGGTAAGTGGGATACACTGATGATGTGAGGTATGGAGCTGAGGGTCAGATCTGGGTTCACATCTTAGCCCTACCACTTAGTAAGTCAATTGATCTCTCTTAGCTTGGGTTCCTTAGCAAAGTAGAATCAATACTGTATAGCTCATGGAGTGCTGGGAGGATTACATGAGAAAATGCAGGCATGAAAGTGTGACGGCATGAAGAGAATGAAAAGACAAGCCATGGACTGGGAGAAAATATTTGCAGAAGACATATCAGATAAAGGATTCGTATCCACAATATACAAAGAAATCTCAAATTCAACAACAAGAAAATAACGCGTTAAAAGTTGGGCAAAAGATCTGAACAGACACCCCAGCAAAAAAGATACACAGATGGCAAGCAGGTGTATCAAAAGTGTTCAACATCATACGTCATTAGGGAATTTCAAATGAAAACCATAATGAGATACCTCTACACGCCTACTACGATGGCCCAAATCCAGAACACGGACAACATCAAATGCTGGTGAGGATGCGGAGCAACAGGAACTCTTGTTCATTCATGGCGGGAATGCAAAATGGTACAGCCACTTTGGGAGACAGTTTGGCAGTTTCTTTCAAAACTAAAAATATTCTTATCATATGAGATCCCAGCAATTGCTGTCTCTGGTAGTCACCCAAATGAGTTGAAAACTTATGTCCACACAAAAACCTGCACACAAATGTTTATAGCAGCTTTACTCACAACTGCCAAAAACTTAGAAAACAACCAAGATGTCCTTCAATATATAAATGGGTAAACAAATGTAGTATATCCATAGAGTGGAATATCATTCAGTGATATTTAGAGATAAATTATCAAGCCATGAGAAGACATGGAGGAAACTTAAATGCATACCGCTAAGTGAAACAAACCAGTCTGAAAAGGCTTCAGACTGTGTGATTCCAACTCTGGGACGTTCCAGTATGGACACAGGAAAAAGATCAGTGGTTGTCAGGGACTAGGTTGGGGGATGAACAGGTGGAGCACAGGGGAGTTTTAGGGCAGTGAAACTATTCTGTACGATACTGTGATCAATACCTGTCATTGTACATTTTCAAAATCCCTTTGAACTACATAACACAAAGAATAGACCCTAATGTAAACTGCGGGCTTTAGCCAATAATAATGGCTCATCAATTGTAACACATGTATCACACTCATGCACAGTGTTAATAATAGGGGAACCTGAATGTAAGTGGGAGGGAGGCAGTATATGGGAATTCTTGTATGTTCTGCTCCCTTCCTCTGAAACCTAAGACTGCTCTAAAAAAAACAGTGCTAGGACAGTGCCTGGTATGAAGCAGATGATTAATAAACAAACGGTGGCTCTGGGCTGGATGTGAGGCAGGCTGTGAGCAGAGGGCTGAGATGCTTAGAAATGTAGTGTTCCCATTTGCCCTTCGGTACCAAATGAAAATTCATCTTCTGTGGAGGCAAGGAACTACTGCATGTACACTTTAAAGGGCAGAATTCAGCCATAGGCTCCCCAGAAAGGGACTGCAAGGGGTAGCAGTGTCCTCATGGTTTATTTATTCCTTCTGGGAGATGCTAATATTATTCTGCATCCCCTTCTCCTTCTAACTTTATATAATTAGAAGGATAAAAAATTGTGTTTATCCACAGGCACATGGAGAAAGATGGGGCAGCGGGCAATGGGAAGGAGTTTATACAAGGTAATTTACAGGCAGCCCAGAATGTTCATTATGCTCTATCTACATTTCGCAAGCCTGAGAAACAGCTAATTTGGTACTCCTCGTTTGATATTCCAGACAAGGAGAGGAGTTGAGAAGAGTCATACAGAGGAGAAGCAGACCCCTCCGTGGTGAGGTGAGCAGAGGCTGGCCCCACCTGGTTCTCAGCTGAGGTGGGAGATGGGCAAGGATGGGCTTGTGGGGAGAAGACAACGGGTGGCAGCCAGAGAAGGGGAGACATAACTGCAATGACTCTATAGAGATCCAAAGAGCTCCCTCGAACACAACGCCAGAGGAACAGAAACACTGTCCCTCTGGAATCAATCTGTTCCTTGTCATTTTAAGACAAAGACCAGTGGTATGCTGCTAAATGTTTAACAAACAGCTCTCTGGAGGGAAAAAAAGACCCTGATTGGTACAGTCTGCTGATTTCTGTGGTATAAATACTCCCACCACGACTAATTTCAAGCTACTAACATGGCATCAACTAGCTCACAAGATTCCTGAAAATTTAACAATCTGTTCTTGCAAGCTGGTATGAATCCGCTCAAGGCACCACTAACAAGGAACAAAGCCTTACCAGAGCCCATGCTGCTTTGCATGATCTGATGTTTTGGGACCCACTTCCCAGTCCAGCCTCAAGTCTCCCTCTCTAAACGCTAAACTGATAACTATGCTCTCTTTTCTGTTGCTCAAATGCCAATGTCTACTCTGACCACAGGGCCTTTGCACATGTAAAGGAACACCCCGAACCTACCTCCATAAGTCTGGGAACATCTCATTCTTCAGGTCTCAGCGCAGTGTTCCTTACTCAGGAAGTTTCCTATGATCTCTTTACTCCAGACTCTGAGAGCTCCCTGTACTTATCTTCAGAGCTCTTAGAACAGCTGTATTTCTGTGACGACCTGATTAACCTGTGGCTCCCCTCTTCACATCCTATTTAGGGAAGGGCACCCTATTTACTGAAGTCGTCTACAGTGTGTGGCACCCAGCAGGTACTCAATAATTATTATAATTGTGTCTGAGAGGCTGGGAACCAGAAAGGGGCAGGGCCCCTTACTCAAAAGCCATTCAGCTGATTTTAGGTAACCTGGCCTCCGGTGCAAGGCTCTTTCCTCTGCACAGAACTGGCAGAGTGTGCCTGGATCCTGGGCTCAAATTTCCGCCTCTCCCCAGAGCTGACCCTTTAACCCACCCGCAGATCCATTCTGCCCTGTGCCCAGATTGGCGGCCAGCCCTGCCTTCTGCAGGAGAGACTAAGGGAGCAGGTAGACTCTGGGGGCAGGCAGGAGCTCTGTCACAGACCAACCATATCACCTGGGGCATGTTCCTTACCTTCCCTGAGCCTCCATTTATCCAACTATAACATCAAAATCAAATCTTCCTTTGTAGATATATTGCAAGGATTAAAAGAGGTAAGATATGAAAGCACCTGGGGTGTTGTAAGAAATCAAAAACAAATATGTAAATTCGGTTTAATTATTATTCTAGATCAGCGGTCCTCAAAATGTAGTCTCTTGACCAACAGCTTCAGCAATGCCTGGGAGCTTGTTAGAAATGCAAATTCTTGAGTCCCAGCCCAGACCTGCTGAGCCAGAAACTGCAGTGTGGGGCCCAGAAATACATAGTTTAACAAGCCCCCTAGGAGATGCTGATGCACCCTCACGTCTGGGTGTGCAGATCGGTGTCCAATTATGTAGCATCGAAGTGCCCTGGTTATTCACTTCAATCTGTCTTGGGAAAGACCAAATGATCTTACTGGAATTGGGCCCTGAGACTGGAGACCCAGCCTGTGTTGGGTGGTGAGGCAGAGGAACTTACCCATGTGCAATGAGTAGGATGTTCCTTCCAGGTACTATTTTAGAAGCTTATGGAGGCTCGGCCGCTTGATTCTCATAGTAACCCTGTGAAGTCTCTCTAAATATCATCACCCCACTTGATGGATGAGAAACTCAAGGCTCCAAGAAGTTTAACAACTCAGGAGAAGGTGTAGGATCGAGAGATTTCTCATAGAGTGGTGGGATCCCTACTCCTCCTGGAACCCCAAGACCCACTGCCCCTATCTACGCCTTCCATGTCAGTTCCAGTCCCAACACTGCCCATCCCACTGTGTTGCCACACCCACCCCGCAGGAGAGGGCTATTTCCTCCTGCATGCAGCTCTCACTCTGCAGACAAATTACAACCTCTCTTCCCCTCCTCCCCCACCAAAAGTAACCCAACAAATGGGTCTTCTTGAGTAGAATCCACTTAAAGAGAGAATCGCTTGAGAGAGGTGGGGCTGGGGAGAGAATATCACTTGGATATATGATGTTCTTTCTTCCTGTCTTCTGGGCACTGAGGAAGGTAAAGAAAAGGTGTAATTTTTCAGAGAAAAGAGATTTGGCTCATTACGATGAACTGCGGAGCTGAAAAATCATTTCCTAGAAGGATTGGAAATGTTAATGCCATCATCTTGCACGAGTGGGTAGGGAGGAGGGAGACAATTCTGCTGAGACTGCCTGGGTACCTCATTGAAGCTAAAGGTCTGCACATTCAATCTTGATTGAATTACCATTATCAAGAGAGAGGGTGGCTGGGGAAGGGGAGGGAAACAGCCCGACGGTCTCCATACCTCCTTGTTCTGCCCATTCCGCGCTGGCTGGGTTGGGCGGCTCCCCTCTGCAGGGCCCTAGATGGAGCCTTTGGCAGGCAGAGGGGTCAGGCCTGGCAGGGCAGAGCGCCTGGAGAAGTCACAGGCACAGTGGCCTACCTGATGCACTTACTGCTTCATCCTAAGCAGGCTGTCCAGCCTTCACCCAGTCAATGAGGGAACTCTGGAGGGAAGGAGGAGGGTTTCTCATTCAGGTTCCTTTGGAAGCAGAAGCTGAGACAAGGATTCGAGCGCAAGTAGCTGGTATGGGAGGTGATGCTGGGAAGGGGAACGGGAAGGACATGGAGAAAGGAAGGCATCTGGTAAGGGATGTGTCTTTAAGCAAGCTGCCACCGCAGATAGCTGTGGCTCTGCCCTGCTGGAAGCTCCAGTGAGTCTTTCCGTCTGAGGGGACAGCGGCCAGTGCGGGAGCACCCGCTCCCTGTCAGTGGCTCGGGGCTGCTCCTGGGGATGGTTCGCGTCCTAGCACTTCTGGCCTGCCCTGCAAGCCGGCAGAGGGGGCTCCCGCGGCCAGAACAAGTCCTGTGATGAACAAGGGCACTGATGACTTCTGCCCTAGCACCCATTTGTGGGACCCAGGCAAGGGCCACCGTCAGAGACTTGCAAAGGAGAAGAGGGGGCCAAGAGTTGGGAGCACTGAAAAAGGCACCCATTTTGTGATCCCAGTGCTGTCTCCCCAGGAATCAGCAGAGAAAAGCCTCTGGGTTTATTCTGAATCTGGGTTCCTCCCTGGAATTGAGAATGGCCTCTCTGAATTGCTCATCTCAGCCTGCCTTTTTTCTGAGGTCAGAGCCCTTAGCATGTCCCATCTGCCCCCCACCACCTGCACCAAGAACATGATGTATTTTGATGCAGAAGGACTCCTTGCCAGGGACCATGTGGGACCCTGACAGCACGAGACCAGAGTGCTGGCTGTGGCTGTCCTGTACACTTGCTGTGTGACCTGGGCAGGGACTCTATATCTCTGGACCGCCGCTCCTTGCCTGTGAATTCAAAGAGGCTGGACTAAGTCTCAGCGGGGTTTAAAAGTCTCTGTATACCACATTTAGATTTGGTTTTCATTCATCTTAATTTGCCCTCTGTGCATGGAGAAACTGAGGGGCAGAGAGATGAAGTGACCTCGCTGAAGGTCACATGCAGAAGGCCAAGGGCTGAACTGAGAGCAGAACCCCACCTCTGCCTGGAGCCATGTCCAATATTCCAGTACACGGGGGCCCAGCGGATGAGGTCTGCAGATTCCCTTATTCTCTGGCTTTGGGTTGGGTGTGGTCAAAGGCAAAGCACCTGCAGAAGACCGGATGAGCAGAGAACTCCATCAAGGTGCTCATTTCCTCAGCCCTGCTTGCTGGGGTCACCTGGGGCTGGCTGCAATGCCCCTGAGGGCCACGCCTCCGGCCAGGTCCTCTCTCTTTCTGGGGGTCCTGGCAGCTTCTCCTTGAAGAAGAATACTAAATACTCTCCTTGAATACTCCTTGAGAGTATTTAGCCTCAAGCACTGCACTGTTCCTTGCCATCTCCTTAGAACTAGCTCCCACCTTTATACAAACAACACTTGATTAAATTCTGTTCAAATCATCCTACTTGAGGGTCCAGTCTGTTTCCTGCTGGGACCCTGATGGATCCCAGAAGGGGAGCCTCATTTGATGACATTGGCAACCCCTGAGCTCACTTCCTATCCTCAGTGTAACTTCTTTCCAGCAGTCCAGGAAGCCCCCACCAGAACTTCTGCATGGGAATGCTTTGGTATTCTAGAAATTTCCCCTTGTCCACAGTCTCTGCCCAGAGCTGCTTGAGAGCAAAGAATTCTTTGTTCTGTTTCCCCATTCATTTCCTTCCCTTTCGCTTCCTTGCCACTTTCACCCCTTGGAAGCCCCACTGTCTCTGTTACTAAATTCTGAACAGCCTCATTTGGAAGAAAGGGCTTATTTAGCCAGGGATTCTCTTCCATTGTTTCATTTGCAGGCGGTGCCCTCCCTCCTTCTCTCCCCCCTTTAATCTTTTCTGTCCTCTTGGCCTGGGCCTTTGTCCTCCACTCCAGCCTCCCGGAGCTCTGGGTTCCTTAAGATGCTAATCACACCCAGTTTTCTTCTTGTGCCAAGAATATTTCTATTTATCAAACCACGGCAGACTTTGCCTTAGGGAGGGACACATACAAGGGCAGGAACACTTCCTGTTCCTCCGGGCTGTTTCTCTTTTTACCTTTCTCGTTTCAATTCCAGGAGTCTTTCTTTGCTCGGTTCCCCGGTATGTCTTCCAGGGCTTTTGAACGCACTGGTTGCCTGATACTGTCTCCTTTTGTACTGAGCGCAGACCCACTCCGGCCACAGTATACTGTAGAATTACTGACCCTTGAGATTCAGGCTTGTTCCAGCCCGTCAAGGTGGTATCGTTAGGTGTCTGAATTCCCTCTGCCTCCTCTCGGTTTGCCCAGAAGCAGATGTGAGAAGAGGGTTCCAGGGCACATAGTTTATAAAGGAGCAGGGGCAGCAGTGAGGAAGGGACAGTGAGATGGCCGAGGAGGTAGCCCCCATAAGGGGGAGTTTTCAAGCTTGTTCCTGTGGTGGACAGCTGCTGCCCAGTCCCTGTGGGGTCTGGAAAAGGTGGAGAACACAGCCTCCATGGGATGGTGAGGAGCTGGGCTACTTCACCGGCCAGGGAGAGACTGCCTTGTGCACGGAGAGTCCTGCCCCAGCTTTGCAGCAAGCCCTCAGGTGAAGAAAGGCAGACAGGGCAGCATGAGGGGGAACCGAGTGAGGCATCCAGGGCACACACCTCAAGGGGGCGCTCGCTCTCAGGGTCCTGCAGCCGAGGGTGGCATCTCCTTGAATGTTGCACTGTGGGTGCCTCGCCTCCTCACCCTAGTCTTGGTCCAGGATGCCAGACCGCCTGCTGGTGAGGCTGTGGGGTGTGGGTGGGACACGTGCTGATAGCATCTTCTGCACCCCCAGTGGTGGAGTTTAATCCCTTTCATTGTTTTTCCTTGCTACCTGGAATCCTGCGTCCAAGGTACAGCTCTCACAGAGGACAGGGCTGTTCTCTTTCTGCCCCTTCCTGTGTCCCGTGTCTCTGCCCCCACCCAGGCTCAGGACCGTCTTCCTTACCAGCATATCACCATGCCCCACGTTGTCCTATTCCAGTCTTTCTCCCTCCAACCTTCCTGCGTATTTTCTATTTTACTTGAGAAGCCAGAAGGGAGAGGGCCATGGCTCAAGCCCTTTGGGGTTTTGCAGAGTGTCTGCTTGCCAACATTAAGTTCCTATTTACTAAGTTCCAGTCATATGCCAGGTTTGGGGACACAGAAGTATAAGACAGTCATCCACCTGCTGTCACACAGCATCTATTTTTCAGTGAGGAAAACAGCCAGTCAACGGACAGTCATCCAAATGCCTCTCAAATCACAGTGATGATAAGACATGCATTGTGCTCAAGGAGTGAATAATGAATAATGAGGTTTTGACCAAATGTGAAGGGTCAGAAGAATTCCCTGAGGAAGTGGTGACCAAGTAGGATCTGAAGAATAAGTAGAACTTAGCAGAGCAAAGAGAGGAGGGAAGGGCACTTTGACAGAACAGAATGTGCAAAGACCCTATGGCATGAATGAGCACAGAAAGCTCAAGGGACTGAATGAAGTATGGCTTAGCTGAGGAAACTGTGATGGAGAACACACAGTATGGAGTGGGAGTGGAGAGGTGGTTGAGGGCCTTTGGGTAGGAAGTGCTTAGAATGGAAGGAAAGAGGGGCGCCTGGGTGGCTCAGTCGGTTAAGCATCCGACTTCGGCTCAGGTCATGATCTCACAGCTCATCAGTTTGAGCCCCCTGTTGGGCTCTGTGCTCACAGCTCAGAGCCTGGAGCCTGTTTCAGATTCTGTGTCTCCCTCTCTCTCTGCCCCCCCCCCCCCCCCCCCGCTTACACTCTGTCTCTCAAAAAATAAATGTTACATTTAAAAAAATGCCAAGTGGAAAAAAATTAGAAATGAAGGACAGGCAGTTGAAGGGTTTTCAGTAGGAAAATGACAGGATCCAATTCACATTTTGAGGAGGTCCTGCTGGCTTCTGTCAGATACCAGATAGGTGGAAGGTGGGGGTCAGATTAGATGTGCATCATCAGGAAGAAGGCTTGGGCAGAGTTCAGTTGAGAGAGGACAATGGCACAGCCAAGGTACTGGGTGCTGAGGATGAGGAGGGAAGTCTGGAAGATACACAGCTTGGCTCAGCTTCTCATCCTTGGCCCCCACAGGCTTTCGCCTGGATGCCTGGCCCAGTCTGGATATTCTTGCCTCTCAGGGAGGCAGGGTCTGTCTCTTCACTATGTTCTAGTCATTTATCTTTTCTTGTCTGCACAACACCTTGGGAGGAAGACATTGTTGTATCCATTTTACAGAGAGAAGACTAAGGTTTGGCATGGTCACCTAAGGTTTCACAGCCTATAATTTAGTGAACCCTACATAAACTCACAGTCTCATAGGGGGAACAGACAAGGGACCAGGTATTTTAGGACATGGTTTGCACGGTGTTGAAGCAGAGGATGGTCAGAGTGAGAAGCTACGTGTGCCTGGAACAGGACCCTGGGAGCAGAGATTGAGGGCCCAGCACAGGGCTGGCTCAGAGGAAGCTCACGCATCACAGGTCTTAATAATACATTTCCTGATTGTTTGAGCATCTCTTTCCAACACTTCACTTGCAAGAAATCTTCCTGCCTGCATTACTATCTTCCAAGAGACAAATTATAAGTGTTTTCTGATTAGTTCTACCATTCATAGCCCATTCCTAAATCAGCACAGGAAACAGCTAAGCTAAAACTTCTGCCTCTTTCTTCCTTTGCAAGCTGCCTGTATCTTATGCCTTCTTCCTCCAAGTTTTTTTCTTAGGCAATGTCTAGACAGTTAAACAAAACAAAACACTGAACTATGCTAGAAATAATTTGTTATTCAGGGTCCTTTTTTCCCCTCCTTTTTTTTTTTTTTTTTGGCTAGGCTGGGTTATCCTGAGAGTTGAGACCAGAAATGCTATACACACAATTGGTGAGATGTTAAAAGATTCAGGTTGACTACATCATGGCAGACAAAGGCTGTTAGAGACTCTTGTTCTAGTCAGACCACGTGGTCAACATTTTGTATGAGGTAACTTTGTCCTCTGTGTATTTATGTTGCTTTGAAGGCTGCACAGACTGATATCTGGCAGGGATAATACTGTGTGTGACCTGTGCATGGTGTGAAGGTCCATTACAATATCTCCCTCCCTCACCTTCTAGCACTGAATATTAGGCACAGTCACATACAAGTACTGTCACTGTTCTTGTTCAGGCCTCATCATCCTTTGCTGGGACCACTGCAGTAGCCTCTCGACTGGCCCCTCTGCCTCCAATCTCTCCTAGTCAGATCCACCCTCCCAATCAGCTACCCTGATGATCTTTCCAAAATGGACATCTGATCATGCCCATCCCCCACCAACCTGGCTTACTCCATGTCCCCAGATGGGTATTCGGTGATTTCCGGTTAAAAGAAGGTGGAATAACTTATCTATGCTGCTCATCAGTGACCCTGAGAAACTAACTCTATGGCTAAGAGTAATGGTGCTAGGCACCGTGAAAGGGTTTATGTAACTTTTTAAAACAACCCTATCTTTATTATTTTTACCATCTCAAAGGTGAAGAAACCGAAGCTTCGAGAGGTGAGGTAATGTGTTCAGGGCACCACAGCTGGGGTAGAAGCCCAGGCAGTCTGACTCCAGGGGGGCTCTAACTGCTCTGCACTACTGCCTTCATCAAACTATGCATCAGACGTGATTATAGAAATGTTAAAGCTCATTGTTGAGCAAAAGGCAAAGACCTTGCATGCCTCCCTACCTCTGCACAAAACATGCTCTCTTGCAGGCTCAGTGCCACTAAGGGTTTTGGCCCACACGGGCCCTGCTTGGCAGGTGCTCACCTTATAACACCTGCAGCCCTAGAAGTGGGGTCTGGTCAAAGTCATGATGCCTCAAACCGTGCTTCCTGTGTGACCAGAGTAGCCTGGGGCCCCTTTGGGCCCCGAGCTGGCTGCTCCCCAAACCCTGAGGGCACTTACAGGATATGATGTTTCCATATCGATTCTTATTGCGGTTTTCATCCTCTTTGGCTGTGTCCCATGAAGCTGTCTGCCCCTCTGGCAAGGCCTAAAAGAGAAGGAGAGAGTGGTTAGAATGGCCTGCAATAAGGACTTTATCCATGTGCTGCTGAGCCAGGCGGAGAAAGAGACCCACTGGGATGGGTGACTCAGTATAAAGGGTTCTGTGTTCTCAGATGTGACCTGGAGGGAACACAGACTTGGCCCCTCCATGGACTTAATCACTTGTTCATTGACTCAAATGCCATTGATGTCTTGTGTGTGTCGTGGGCCCAAATCTGGCCCAGCAGGGGAGTCATTTGTTCATTAACCCATTTGTTCATTCGACAGATTTATTGAGTCCCTAATATGCATCTGGCACTGTTCTAGGTACTCAGGATACAGAGAAATAGACAAAGTCCCCCCTCAAGCTTCCAGTCAACTGGAAGACATCACAAATGAAAGAGCAAACATATGGGATTTTAGATACTGGAAAGAGGCAAGAAAAGAAAAAAAGCAGGGAAAAGGACAGTGATGGAAGATGTAAATGTCTTCAGATGATACAGTCTTGGAAGGCTTCTCTGAGAAGGTAACAGGTAACTAACTTCTTAATGATGCAAAAAATCCAGTCGTGCCAAAAGCAGAATGTGTCTTCCAGGCAGAGGGAATAGCAGGTGCAAAGGTGGTAACAAATGACCATATTCAAGGATGAGGCAGGGAGGGTGGTGATGGAAGCAACTGGACAGGCTGGGACAGTTCAGGTTATATAAGGCATTGTGGTCACCAGTAATGAGGTGGGTATTACTCTAAGTACGATGGGAAGACCACTGAGAGATGTGAGTAGTGCAGTTGGCTGATCTGATTTATGTTTTACAAAGCATGCTCTGGCCCACATATGGGATACAGGCTCTAGGAGGCTGGGGGAGGAAGCAGGGAGATCAGTTAGGAAGTTGTTGCAATAGTCCAGGTAAGAGATGATGGTACCTTGGACCTTTTACCAGGATGGTGGCAGTGGACGTGGTTAGAAGTGATCATTGTCAGGACGTTCCACTGAATATTGCAGATTTTGGTTCCCTCAGAAACACACTGGGAAACAAGCATTTGAATATAAGATCTTATCTGGGAGGCAATCCTAAGGCCCATGGGTGGGAGACTGGGGGAAGTGAGGCAATCAAGGGAAGGAAGTTGGTCCAGGGTACCTCAATGAGCAGGTCACCGCTGTGTCCACCCAGGGTTTGATCTCACAGGCCCATCTCATGCTGGAGTATTTACCCATCAATTCCGATACACCATTGGTTGAGGACAACTCTTAGGAAATCCCTTGGCACTTCTGCTATGCTCTGCAGGCAAGGTGTGCATATTCTTTTGTGTTAAGGAAGTCCTTAGGCGAAAAGCCACAGGTGCTTCTGGAAGGCAGGCATTGAGTGAGCATGAGTGGGAACACTGAGAGTAGAGGGGACATGGGCAGGCCACCAACACATCTGCTGTAGGTGTGGACTATGAGGGAAGGGGGTGTGAAGGCTGACTCTCAGACTGCTGGCCTGAAGAACTGAGTGGAGGGTCAGGCCATTTGTGGAGATGGAGAAGAAACAGATGGGGAGAAAGAGAGGTGGGGAGGTGGGAATTCTGTGCTGTGTTTTGGGTACACAAAGTGCTCAGAACAGTGGCTCGCCCTTGTCGAGGACAGTGTGCTTCTTGAGATGTTCCGGCAACAGCAGCCATGTTGAGGCTGATTACTTGATGTCCAAGCTGAGATGCTGAGAAGGAGGCTAGAGGCAGAAGTTCACAGTCACAGGGGAAGGGAAGGTATGGGAGTCATCAGTCCAAGAGGAGACAGACAAGTCAACCGCCACGTGGAGCAATCAACAGAGTTATGAGCCAAGCGTCACGTAGACACAGGGGAGGGGGCAGTCACTTATCATACAGGGAAGGAAGATGGGCATTTAAGGGAGCAGGAGCCACTTTAGGAAGTCTGCAGAAGCACGAAGGCCAGGCTACATTTTGATT
Organism: Panthera pardus; assembly: GCF_024362965.1. Taxonomy (NCBI): domain Eukaryota; kingdom Metazoa; phylum Chordata; class Mammalia; order Carnivora; family Felidae; genus Panthera; species Panthera pardus. The sequence continues at coordinate 18,147,379 of NW_026526821.1, read as the reverse complement.
TCTGTTCCCACCCTGCACCCTGTAGAGTGGGCTGAATGCCCTGCTCATGGGCGCCACACTGCTTCTGAGGCTGGATTTGCATTGCCCTCCGTCTACACAGCACCCTGTCTGCAGTGCAGGGGAGCGGAGCGTCCACTCATCTTGTTGCACTGGCCTTGCCTTTGCTCATCCATCCCTTACCATGTTCAGCCAAGACAAGCAGTGTGTGAGCCGAGTGGTCAGAAATGCCACCAATCAGTGGGCTGTGTTTTATAGGCAAGCGGGACCACTGCCTGTTCAAAGCCCAGCCCATGCACGATACCCCCTTTCTTGCTTCCAGGCTCCCATGTGTTAATAAGCCAATCTGGGTGGGTCTTCTAGAGAAGAGGCGGGCAGACTTTCTGTAATGTCAGAGAGGGGGCAGCTTGGGCTTTGCAGGCCACGTTCTCTGTTGTAACCACTCATCCTCTACTGTTGCAGAGCAAATGCAGTCACAGACAAAATGCAAACACATGGGCGTGGCTTTGTTCTGATGAAGCTGTATTTACGACGGTGAAGGTGGGCGTTGGACTGGATGTAGCCTGTGGCTGTATGTTGCTGACCTTTTTTTTTTAGAAGCATAACCATGATCCTCAACTACGCGGTGCCTGGGTAGGTAGAACTGGTGCTCATTCTGCTATCTGGCTATTCCAGGTGGAATGCAGATGGGGTGGGAGGCCCTTGCTGGGGCTGCCTGGCTAAGCTGTGTTCTCCCACTTAGCTCGCCCCAGGGTTTCAGACCGGGGCTCTCGAGTGTCTTCCCAGCCATTAATTGATCAGCATTTTGTTGTTTGTGTGGCCTAAACCCTCAGGCACCCTGGAGGAGAAGCTAAGCAGGTTCTAGGCTCTGGGCACCAGTCTCTGCCCTAAATGTGAGTGTGACAAAAGTACTATGGAGGTAAGAAAGTGCTCATTTTACAAATGGAGGGCCTGTCTCTCCTTTTTCTCCTCTCTCCTCCTCTTCTTACTCCTCACTACAAATGACCATCACCCCCCAGCACGGGACATCTCTAGACCTCATGTGGTTCTTGCTTTTGCATGTTAACTCCTGGAACAAAGGTTCCAGCCCTGGGCCTCCTCCCCCAGCCAGGTAGTGCCAGCTGTTTCAGACAAGCTGCCAAGCCTGTACATTCTTGACTCTGCAACGGTGAGCTGTGCTGTCTCACTGGTAATGTTGGGCTTCTCAAGGTTTGAGCTGATACTCTGGGGGTGGATTTTCTTTCTTTCTTTAAAAAAATTTTTTTTTAATGTTTATTTATTTTTGAGACAGAGAGAGTCAGAGCATGAACGGGGGAGGGTCAGAGAGAGGGAGACACAGAATCTGAAACAGGCTCCAGGCTCCGAGCTGTCAGCCCAGAGCCCGACACGGGGCTCGAATTCACGGACTGTGAGATCCTGACCTGAGCCGAAGTCGGCCGCTTAGCCGACTGAGCTACCCAGGCGCCCCTCTTTCTTTTTTTAAAAAATGTTTATTTTGAGAGAGAGAGTGAGCGCAAGCAGGGGAGGGGCAGAGAGAGAGGGAGAGAATCCCCTTGGGGCTTGATCCCATGAATTATGAGATCATGACCTGAGCTGAAACCAAGAGTAAGATGCTTAACTGAGTGAGCCACCAAGAAGCCCATCTGGAGGTGGATTTTCTAATTTTTTAAGTGTTTTGTTTTTTTGTTTTTTTTTTTGAGAGAGACACAGAGTGAGTGGGGGAGACCAGCACAGAGCCTGATGTGGGGCTCAAACTCAGGAGTCTGGAGATCATGACCTGAGCGGAAGTCAGACGCTTAACCAGCTGAGCCACCCTGGCGCCTCCTAGGCATGGATTTTCTATGCAAAACCCTCTGTGATAAAAGCCAATTGTTCATTCAATTATATACACCTAAAAGTGGTCTGAAGCCAAGAATAGGACACTCCAAATAGTTTCATAATGATGTTTTTGGAAAAAATCTGTTGAGTACCTACTCTGTGCTACAATTTAGGTTACAGTTAGCTTAAGGTTTTGTTATGGCTGTACATTAGAACCATCTGGGGAAGCTTTAAAAAAAAAAAAAACTCCCAAAGCCACAGCCTATTAAATTCAATCAGACTCTCTGGGGATGGGACACAGGTATCAGCAGTGTTTAAACTCCCTAGGCGATTCTAATGAGCAGCCATGGTTCTTGCAAATAGCAAATTTACCTGGAGAGACACTTTCCCATGAGTCTCCTCACTGGTTTCTCTTGCTTTGGTTTTGTCCCCTCCAATCCATTCTTCACTATAATCAGAGAGATCTTTCTAAAATGCGGATAGGACCCAGTTACTCCCCTTGCCAGTATCTTCAGCATACATTCCAAAGTCTTTAATACAGGGTCCTTAATGACTTCACCTCACATGCCCCTCCAGCCTCATTTCTTGTCCTTATATTAACATTCCACAGATAAAGAACCAAATGTAATGCCACAGACAATTTCAGGTGTTTCAAACTTCTGAGACTGAATTTATATATGCTGTTCCCTCTGCTTAAAATTCTCTTCCACCTGAGTCTGTCTGGTAAACTCCTACATACCCTACAAAACCCAACTCAAAAATCTGTTCTGTGAAACCTTCCTTGCTCACTCTCCCACCACTCTGCTTCATCCCAGCTAGTAAATCACTTCTATTATCAGATGGGCTCGTTTATATCTATTAATTTGAAAATCTTGTCTCTTAACTTGTTGATGGGCTATTCCAGAAAAAGCATCTTATTCATGTCTGAATACTGGCCTTGTACTTCATATGTGCCTGAATCCCCTTTGGAATAAATGAATAGGTTGGGCAGATGGCTGAAAACATTAGTGGGTGAGATGGCTTCTGCACATTCTCTGGAATCTCAGAGGCGTAAGTGACTTTGAAAATCATCTGGTTGTGTTCCCTCCCCTAGTGGCCTTCTAGGCAGCTGATAAGCTGATGCATAGCATGTGCTACTTGGATACCCTCAGCAACAGAGAGCTCACTTCCCCATAATGCTTCCGATCCCACTTTTGGACAGCTTGGACAGTGTTTTGTGTCCTCTGCCTCCATGTACTTTGCCCTGTTCCACGGGGGCCCCACAGCATAAGCATGCACCTTCTGTGCTGTGACACTGCAGAGATCTGATAAAGATCCCTGTCCACCCGCAACGTCCTTAAATGGCAATTTGGGAGTCGTCTCAAATCTGCCATGGCCCTCAGGATGCACCCAGCATTCAGATACCATCTGGAAAACCTTAAGCTAAACAAAAGCAGTTGTGATGAGTGGCCCTACTCTGTGGGAAACCACATGGCCCTCTGCCACAGCTCTGGGAGCCTATGTCCCTTGGTGGGGCTGGGCTGGGGGAAGGTGTGAGCCCAGGGGCTGTGATGCTGTTGACCTAGGCAGAGGAGGCAAGGTCTAACAGAGCCACCCAGGAGTGCGCTGTAATGACCCTCTTATTGGCTGACTTTGATCACACATCCATTTCCCTTTTTAGGGAGCTGCGGTGTAATAGGGGATAATCTCCTGAAGGAAAAAAAATAAGAGGGGGTAAAAGTATGAGGGAGACTTCTCTCCATCTTCAAAGGGAGCCAGCCAAGGGGCATTATTTTTACATTAGCAGCTAGTTACAGTAGATTGACCGGGGAATGGTGGCAGTCATTAGGAGCTAATCACATTCTTTTCAGACCAAAATTGCCATCTCATTATATTCATCCATTATCACTCTTGGCTTCCCTCTTCTCCTCTTCTCCTGAGGGTGTGGGCCCTATTTCACACTCTTCTCTGTGTGTGGATATGTTTCCTACACTTCAACAGTGTTGCTGTTCTAAGGTAATCATTTTCTTTCTTTCTTTCTTTCTTTCTTTCTTTCTTTCTTTCTTTCTTTCTTTCTTTCTTTCTTTCTTTCTTTCTTCCTTCCTTCCTTCCTTCCTTCCTTCCTTCCTTCCTTCCCTCCCTCCCTCCCTCCTTTCCTTCCTTCCTTCCTTCCTTCCTTCCTTCCTTCCTTCCTTTCTTTTTCTTTTTTTTTTCGGTCCCGAAGGATGCATTTGGGGATGTCCTCATCCCTGGAGGTCTGAGCTGTGGTATTCATAGAATCCTCAAAAGTCAGACCTGGAAGGTTCTTTTGAGAAAACTATTGCCTCACTTTAGAGATCAGCCAAGTAAGGTCCAGAAACAGGAAATGACTTGACTAGGAATGCAAGCTGAGTGAATCTGCCCCTGCTGCCTCCTTCCCACCCTCCCTCTCTTCCTCCTTTCCGCGGTGACCATCTGGATGTTAGGTCCCAGAAATAACAGCAATGGTCACGGCACACAAGATCTCATGAACTTTGCTTTAGTTGTGGGAAGGTGTGGACAATAAACAGACAAGATAATAACTGCTTAGAACCAGTGCTGTAAAGGCGATAAATAAGGGGCCGGGAGAGACAACAACTAGGAAGAAGAGACTATTCAGATTGAGTGGATTGTGCAGGACCTTTCAAAACAGAGACATTTGAGAAGGAAAGAAACAGCCCATGACTTCCAGCAGCTGGCCTGGCACTCAAAGCTGGACCTTGGTGTGTTACTGTTGCACATAAACAATTTCGCAAAATTGCAACACCAGACAAGGCTTCTCTGAGACCAGGATGGGGCAAGGCAAAAACATGACCACTGTGTAGTTATATCTAAACACAGAAACATATGAACATTGTCCAAACCATAAATAAATAAACAAACAAACAAACAAACAACTAACATCCCCCTATCCTGGCTAATATAAGTTATGGCTGCTTCTCTGCCACTTATAGCTTTAGCTTCTGTCTGGCGTCCCTTTCTTAGAGTTAAGATCTATCAAGGTACCCAATCTTACCACTTCCTAACAACGTCCAATCCAGAACAAAGCCCCAAATCACCCGACATAGCCCATAGCCTGGGAGGCCTTTCTCACATCCTCTTCCTGAGATGTCCTGCAGGTTTTAAACCTGGCTTGTTCAACTCCAGGTGTATTCCTACTTGTCTCTTGTGGACACCTTTGGGTTGAAAACTAAATGATGAGCAGCAGCCAACCATGGCAAGAGCTGGGGGAAGAATGTTCCAGGGCTGAGGGAAGAGCAAATGCAGAGGCCTTGAGATGGAATGAGCTTGGTGTGTTCTAGAACTTGAAGGGGCATTCTCCGGGGCCTGGAGGATGAGAGCAAGCGAGTGAAGCAAAATGTGGATGGGGAGGGTATAGCTTGGAATGGCAGTCAGTGGACCAACACCAAGAATATGTTTTCTTCTAGGTCGATGTAAATGCTTTGGACATTTTTCAAGGTGAGGAGGCTGAGCCAGTACCAGCAGCATGATAAGCGGTAAGAGCTCTTGTGTCTCAAACCCTCCCTTCATCGTTGTTCACGGGCTTCACAGACTTTGGGATAAAATTATTTTCTGGTGTCTACTCCAGACTAACTCTCCCTGTGGCTACAACCCACCTGCCCACCCATCCGTCCTCGCTCCCAGCCATGGAACTCAGTAAGTCAGACACTCATCGTACCTATCGAGACCCCAGTAGGGGTCACGGGCTTCTTAGGCTCTGCTGTGCTGAATCAGTTCATAGGCTTGTTCAACCTACCTCAGTTTCCCCACTTACTACTTCTGGTCCCTGCTCTAAGAATTGCCCCCTGATGCCTGGCTGGTTCCTTCTACCTATTGGTTTGGCCCTCCTGAGATATGAGGGTCCTTTCTAGAGCTTGCTATCCTTCTTTGGACACTCTTCGTTGTACTTACGCCTCTTTGAGTTATGCCCAGATAGTGAGACGTCAAAACACAGAGCTTCCAAGAGCAACTCACCTCCAATTCAAGGCTGAGAGTGTCCTGGTCCATTTCATTTACCTGTTCACTCACTATCCTCAGCAGATTCTGTCACTTATGATTCCCCTCTTCCTCCCTTTGGCTTGACTGTATTCCTGGAGATAATTGGATATGATACGCCCTGGGGTACAGCAAAACCAGGCCCAGAGAATGCTGACCAGGCAGTTCCTGGCTGATGTCTCGGGGCACAGCTGAGGGCTTCCTTCCTGCCTGAGCAGTCCAGCTGGCCAGGACTTCCCTGTATCCCTGCCCACCATGGCATTCTCTCAGTGGAGGGAAGACTCCAGAGAGTCTTTACCAAGGATGCACCATTTTACCTGGGTATTTCATTCATTTATCTTGTCAAGAATACGTCTTGCCCACCCACTGTGCATATGAGTCAGGGGAAAGGCAGGGCTTTGCAAAAGGCAGACACACTAGAATGAATATTCCATCACTTCCAGTCTCAATAAACTTTTCTAAAAGTTGAGTCAATAGTACACCCTTCACAGCTCTGCCATGTTTCTGAGCCTGGCCTCCAGGCTGGGTGGCTCAGTGGGTGAGAACAGCTGCTCTGCTTTGCTGCACCTGTGACACTGGGGCAAAGAGGAAGTGGCTATTTCTATGCTCAGTGCTCAGAACAGTGACCACTAAGAATGATTTGTAGCCTAACAAGCTGGAAAAAAAAACACCCTTCAGGTTAGGGTGGGGGAAAGGTTTGACTATTTTTTTTTTTGACCATGGAACTCTCATATATCCTGTTGTTTACATGACTCTGTGCATTTGTTAAAATTCATAGAGCGGTACACCTCCCTCCTTCCCCACAAAATGGATTTTATAGCATGCAAATTAAAAAAATGAAAAACAAATACACCCCATGGAGTTCTGTGATGATTAGAAACTACCCAAAATAGCTGGTGGGCTCCTAACACCGTGCCTGGCACACAGTAGGTGTGGGAGACTCTTCCATCCCAGTCTTGCCCAAGAATGTGCTCTTGAGTGCCTGTGGCTGACTTCTGGAATTTACCCCCTGCCTCCCTTTGATCGGAAACATCCAGTTTACTGTCACAAGACCAAACATGGGGGCTCCTTACAACATCCATCCTGGTTTGCCTTGGACCACAGGGCTCCCCAAGATATATGACTTTTGTTTTAAAACTGGGACCATCCTGGGCACCTGGGTGGCTCATTCGGTTAAGCATCTGATTCTTGATCTCGGCTGAGGTCGTGATCTCATAGTTCGTGAGTTCAAGCTCCATGTTGGGCTCTGGGCTGTCAGTGTGGAGCCTGCTTGGGATTTTCTCTCCCTCTCTCTCTACCGCATTTGTGTTCTCTCTCTTTCTGTCTCAAAATAAATAAATAAACTTAAAAAAATTAAAAAACACCTTGGGCCATCCTGGACAAACCAGGACAAATCGTTCACCCTAGAAACAGGTAAGAGCGAGTATTCAGGAAGTGAGAAAGAGTTGTATGAGCTGTTCAGGAAGCCCAAGGTCTCATCTCAACTGAGGTCCATGAGTTCGGTAAACACCCACACTTACTGAAGTCCACGGTTAGCTGGTAGATGGCAAGGGCCGCCGTGGATCGCTGTATTGGTTGTGCACAAAGCAAGAGCATCACATCTAAGGAAGCATGATACATCTGGTAGGCATGTAAATTTCTGGATATATTATGAACAGGCATCTTGAGACAGGTGAACCTTTTGCTATTTCACTCTAAGGAGCTGCATGAATTAGTGGTGGCCCTGGCAGAGGCTAAGCTCGCAATGAATGCTTCTTTCTGGGCTGAAAACCACATGCCTTAGGGATTATAAATGTGGATAGAGAAGGCAGGAGAGGATGACTGATGATATCTACTCAGAGTGGCATCAGGAGAGCAAATATTATTGCGACCATGTCACTAAATAGACGGTAATTTATGAGTTCTGCTGGGGAAGCTGAGTAGAAAATCAGATGGCAGCAAGATGGGGTATTTGTCTGTGACAGGAGCTTTGATCAAGGTAGAATAGCTGAGTACACGTGTGTCCGTGTGCAGAGTCACAAAGCACCATTTAAAAAGTCCCCTGAAAAGCTACAAGGTCTCTTTCAAAAACAAATTTTAGGGCAGTGTTTCTCAAACTGGTAGTGATTCAAATCTCCTTACAGAATTTGGTTAAATGCAGAGGGCTGGGTCCTGTCCCGTGTCAATGATGGGACCTATGTCCTATCATTGTGTCCTAATGTTCTTTACTAACTCTCCAGGTGATTCTGACACCCATCACAGTTTGAGAGCCACTGTCTTCGGCAGTAAGGTAAACAGAAACAACACATTCCTGGGGAAGAGTCAACTTAGATTTTAAGGCAGATACTCAGTGTACCTATAGAGACAGCGAGAGATGTGCGAGTCTTTCTACGTTGGTATCTTTCTTTAAGCAATACTGCTTCCCACCCCCTGCCCGCTGCCCCGGATGGAACTATTCTTAATTACAAATATTTCTGCCAGCACTCTGTAATTCCATTAAGTTAATATTTAGTATTAATATACTATTTTGCAGATGCTTCAGAGAAGAGAGATGAGTAAGACCCGGTCCCTGCCTTCATGAGGCCGATAGTCTAACAAAGAAGCTCACACTAGGGCCCCTCTTTTCCTCCCAGCTCTGAGACCATGATCTGGGGGATCCCTGCATCCCATTCTAGGCTACAGACTGTTGGACCCCTCCACATACTGTCTCTGTCTTCATGCACGAGCTTCTGCGTGGCTGTCTCTGGGCCAACGGCTCTCCCTGAAGCAGAGTCAGCCAGAGTTGAGGGAGGGCTGTTAAACTACTGCCTTGTTAATGCTGTCCAGGAAAACTAGGCAAAGGGTGTGAATTCCCCACCTGGCTTCATTTTTATTTCTCTTTTTTCATGGGCAAACAACTATGTTTCCCTTCTAAGAAGTGGTTTGAAACACGTCAATGATTTTTTTCCAAGACACTGAGCACAAGATTCCCTCTGCCACCCATCCTTTTCCTCTACCCAGCCTTCTTCTACTCTTCTTCAATGCAGTGTCTCATCTTTTGTAAAGATTCTGATTGATCTTGACAGTAATAACTGACGAAAAGCAAAAATAAACAATACTACCACCCTCCCACACACTCATCCTGGACTGCCCTTCCCCAGGTGCTACAAAGCATTTTAACTAGAGTTAAAATACTAAGACCACGATCTTCCTTTAACGTAGGGTCTCTTATTTCCTTTGCTGAGCTTTCTAATGATCTCTAGGTCTCCAAACACTGTAAGGTAAGGTACAAAGTAGGTACTCAGTAAGTGTTTCTGGCCAAATGAAGTGGAAGCTTCAGGAGTCCACTCCATGCAGCCAAACATCTCACAGGAGATAAGTGGGGACCCAGGGAGGGAGCAATCTTGTCCAAGACCACCCAGCATGTCAGAAATAGACTGAAAACCAGGTCTTGACTCTTAGTCAAGGGAATTTTTCTCTGGTACCATCTGAAAATTGCTTGCTTGGTTGGGGAGGGCTCTCATACCAAACACAGAAAATACTGTTTTTTGGGTTCCAAACAGAATTCTAAGTAGAAAAATAAAAATAAGCTCAAAGGGAAACACTGCATTAATAGTCTCTCCTACATGAGTTTTATTCCTGCTAGAAAATCTTTCAAGTCTGAACCCACATGGGTTACTGGTATCTTTGGGCCACCCTCCGGAAATGGCCTGTTTTCTCCTCGATTTAACCCATGAGGAGTGGAGTGATATGAGCAGGTGGAATCCAAGTCTTCCTATTTTGGTCATTATGAGTTCCCACAGTTGGAGAACAGCCATGGTTTTCCCTTTCATGCCCTGGGGCATCTGCTAACTCCCCAGGCCCCTACCCAGAATCTCTCTTCTCACTCATAAACTATTGAGGAGGTAGACCAGATCTCTCAGGAATCACCTGCAGTGGGATGCTCTGTGACTAACCTCATCAACCGAGGAGAGAAAAGTTGTGAAGGTCTATTCTGCCTCTGTTCAGGTGGCTCCGAGCAGACAAGAGGGCACTGGAGCATCCTGAAGCATCCATCTTTATGGTTATGCCCCATCCGAAGGCTGCCTGCCAGTGTCACCCACAGACGACTAGCAGACACATGACAACACTGGCTTCACCCCACAGACGCCATGCACACAGCGTGTCTGTCCAGAGCTGGAGAATGAACAAATGTTTGCTCTTCATTAGGTTATATCCTATTCCTCACAGCTGTTCCTTGTTGCCTTAAATAGTCTTCATGGGGCTATAATAACCAGATAACCTTCTGGTTACCCTACTGGGCTCATCATTCATTACGATGACAGACTGGCTGGATTGAACTGGGATTAATAGGCTTCCCTTCTCCCCATGACAAAGTCACCCCTTCCTGTTGTTCCTCATCTTCCTCGAGCCTGCTGCTCTTCTGACCACGATGATGTCTGGGCTTTAGGCAACTCTTCTCTCCAGCCAACATCTCTTAGCATTTGTTAGTGTGCTAAGACTTTTGTTTTGTAGCTGGGGAGGGTAGGAGAATCTGGGCTGGGAAAACAGGACAGGAAAGAGGGAAGAAGACTCTGCAGTCCAAGATCATGAGCAGAAGCCCCTTAGTTTCAACATGGCTGTGCTCTATCACCACTGTGAGTGGCTATCACATGCCCCATGGCATCAGATGTGACCAGCAGCAAGGAGAGTAGTGAGGTGATAGGTCTGGGGGCACAGGCAGGGCACGCTCTGGGGACTCCAAGGAGTCTCCTTAGGCCAGCATCCCTCAACCTTGAAAGTAATTATAGTTATCCGGACAGCTTAGAAAATATAGATCTCTGGATCCCACCTCTAGGAATTCTAATTAATCTGAAGGACAACCTAGGCATTGGCATTTTTAAAACTTCCTTAGGTAATTCTAATGTGTGGCCAAGACTGAAAACCTCCAAACTTCCTATTTGTATGGCAGGTGAGGTTAATTAGCCTTAGGTCTCCTTGAGTTCCTAGGAACCCAGGGCCCCTGGTCAACCACAGTTGCTGGGACTTGACATGTAACTATGGGGGTGGCAGCCCCAGAAAGGGGTCTAGCTGGACTATCAGTCCGGGACAATCAGTTCCTCCTTAGGCTCACAAAACATGCGGGACATAAGCATTGTTTGGATCACTCTGACCAACCCCTTTTTTCCTTTATTGCATAAATATGGAAATGGAGGCCCAGAACAGGAGAATGACCTGCCCAAGGTCACCCAGATACTTAATTAAAGAGATAGGACTTGAATCCAGGCATTTTGACTATTAACTCAGAACGACTCATATATGACTTCAAGTCATTGAACTTAAAATACATATTGAGAGACTCACGTTTACATGCCAAAGAGCACGAACTGATTCTATGTCTCTACAGGAGAGAACATGTGTGGGCTTGTCTGGGCTCTGGGCCCAGTCTCCTGGTTTGAGCAATTCCATCTTTTCCTTCAATTACTGTCCCAGCCGCCTACCTGCCTCTGGTCTCCCTGCTCTGATCAATGCCAGACAGTTACATCTAGAATGTGAATTCAACTTTAAAAAATGCTGCTCCGTTCCATGGCTCTGCATGACCTCTAGAATTGAATCCAAACTCCTTACTTAGCCTGAAAAATATCCCCTTGCTTCACCACCCCAGCCCACTCCTACTGATAGTTCCAGCCCTATCTCCCTCCATGCTTTGTATGCCAAACATAGTTTTTGTACCAAACTGCTTCTGGTTCTCATAATTCAACCTGCTATGCATACCTCCATGCCACAGACTCTTCTAGTCCCTCTGCCCAGAACAGCCTTCCCTGCTTTCGAATTTGGTGATTCGTATTTCTCAAGCTTTGGTTTAGGCTTTATGTGTTCCAGAAAGCCAACGGCCATCCATCCCCAGGCTAGGTTTCATGCACACCACCCACAAGGGTTCCCACAGCACTCTATTGTGACATTTTCTCAAGATACTGAAGTGATCAGTTCATATGTCTGTGTCTAAGAATAGGCTCTAAGTTCTCCCAGAAGGCAAGGGCTCTGTCTCCTCTCAGTTCCTAGAGCCTAGTACAACATCTGGCCTATGGAGAGTCCTCAGACATCTTTAAATTGACATTCCACAAGGCTCATCCTTGGTTATCATCTCTGTCAATCAATGCTCACTTGCTTCGTGACCTCGAAGCAAGGGCTTGTGGCTTTAATATCATCTATATGACAGTAACTCCCAAAGTTTTCTCCTTAGCTCAGGCTTCTTTTCCAAATTCCAGACTCGTATGTCCAATTACCTACTTTCCATCTTCACTAACATGTCTAATGGACACCTCAAACTCAGTTCAAAATTGAACTCCCGATTGTTCCATTGGCCCCAAGTCTGTTCTCCCTGCAGCTTCCCTATATCTGGTAGTGGCAACTCCATCCTCCCAGTGGTTCAAGTAATAGCCCCGGAGTCACCCTTGAATCCTCTCTCTCTCTTTCACACACCATGCTAATGCATTAGGAAACCCTGTTGGTTCTGTCTGGAAGCTATGTTCAGAATCCAACCATTTCTCACCACCTCCACTGCCACGCCTTGGTGGTGTCACCATTGCCTCTTGCCTGGGTTACTGCCATGGCTTCTTAACTGGTCTCCCTGCTTTGACTCTTGCCTACTTATGTCTCTTCTCAACACAGTAGCTGGAATGAGCATTTCAAAGTAATGTGAAATAGTTATTTGTTTTCTCAAACCTCTGCAGTGGCTTTCCATTTCATACAGAGTAAAAGCCAAAGTCCTTAAAATGGCTTATGAGGCACTACATGGTCAGATTCCCCCTTTATTTCTCCAATGTCGTCTTTTATTACTTTTACTCCTTGTTCACTCTACTCATACCACCCTTGGCCTCCTCGTACTCCCTTGATTTGGACCTTTCTGCCTCTAGATTTCTTCCACCATGTATCTGCTCAAAACTTTTCGTTTAATTAAGGACTACCTTTGTACCCTATTTAATACTGGAACCCTGTTTACTCTACGTCCCTGGAATATACTATCTCCCTGCCTTGCTCTATCCTTTCTTTTTCCATGGTACTTGTGGCAGTGTGTATCATCCAAAGATTGTATTGTCCAGTATTTCCTGTTCTGCATTCTCTTGTAGAATCTTGCAATTGCCCCTCCATCTATCAAGAGAGGGAGTTTAATTCCCCTTCCCTAGAATATAGGCAGTTATTACTTACTTATAACCAATACAATGAGGTAGTAGCGATGCTGTGTGATGCCCGAGTCTAGGTCACAAAGGATGATGTACTTTCTACTGTTAGCCAAGAGGCTCACCTTTGGACCGATGAGCTACTATGCATGACGTCCAGCATCGTCAGGCTCCCGTGCTGTGAGGAAGTCCAGGCCACCTGAAGAGGCCGTGTGTAGGTGTTCCAGATGACAATCCTAGCTGAGACCCCAGGGGACAGCCTGCAGCAATCACTAGATATGAAAGTGAAGACACTTTCTGATGATTACAGCCCCAGTCTTAGAGGCTTCCACGTCAAGGTTTCCACACATCAAGGAGCAGAGGCAGACTCTGTTGTGCTATGTCCAAATTTCTGACCCACAGAATCAATGAGCACAGTAAATTGGTTGTTTCACGTCACTAAGATTTGGGATAGTGTGTAGCACAGCAAATAGTATGTTTCACTGTTGAACATATTATTTACTAACATATTAAGTGAATTGTTGTGAAATGACTTGTCTTTTTTGTCTGAATTCTCAATTATAATTATTTTTGTTTTATAGTTACACTATTCACAAGCCATTTCCCCTTATTTGTGAGGCATCAAGAAAGGTGAAACTAGCCTTTCACATCAATATGCATTTGTAAGACATTTCTCTGTCCTCTTGTTGAAAAACTAGAGAATATTACTGAAGTGTCAAAGGTACACACACTTCATCTGTTCCAACATTAGCTCAGGTCTAGATTGAAGAGCAGTAAATGTCTTCTCCAAGGCTTTTAATAAAATAACTTGTTTTTAAGTCTGTAATTGATTTCTTGTTTCTCTTGCTAGAACACAAGTTTCAGGAGGGAATGAATCTTTGTCCAATTTGTTCAACTCTGTATCCAAATATGTATGTAGAACGCTCCTTGGGAATGGTAAATACTCAGTGAATATTTATTGAACAAATTTATGTGACTGTACAGCTGAACTGAATTTTAGAAGACACAGTTTGCTATAGCTGAGAGGTCCCTTATATGTCAACTTGTCAAACCCACCCATTTGTATGAAAAAGGCTGAGCAGGAGTCATAGGCCAGAAAGAGCACAAAACATGTTGGTTTGAGAGTAGGAGTGGAGGCTCAGGATCCTTGTGATTACAACAGGGCATGGTCTTCAAGCAAACCTGTGGCTCGTAGGTCCACTATGTAGATTCCAGACATCATGGGCACTTTGATGATCAAAGCCATATCCACCTAATGTCTAGAAAAGGGGACTGGCAGATTGTGGGAAGATTCCCATTAAATAAGGCTGCTTCCCACTTAACCTCCTGCTAATCAGAAAATGTGTTAACTGGAAGCTAAACATTCAAGTTAACTGGTTAATATAATTTGAACGAAGTGAAGGCAGGACTAGTCCACTAAGTGATATTTCTGTTTGGGGTCTAAATGGTGGAGCAAAATGTATTGTTATATTATAAAAACACATCATTTCCACTCCAGAAAGTTTGGGAAATGTAAAAAGGCAGAAAAATAAATTAAAAAAAATCAATCCAAATCATACCACACAGGGATGTACCTTCCAAAAAGATATTACCCTGGAAGGAAATGCACTAAAGTAGTCAAATGTATTTGTTTTTTTGTTTTCAAATTTTAGACCTCAGTTTCTTAGAACAGTGTTTCTCAGTCTTTGACTATTTCTTCCCCTTTCTGATAAGTCCCCAGTCTCCCTTCATGCTATTGGAACCTTAAATGAAATAGTATGACTAATGACTTATAAACCATCATGACATTGAATATGTCTTTACCAACAGCACACTATCTCCTGTCATTCACTCACCAAAGATATGTACACAGGTGTGTATAAGCACATACCCATGTACGCCTCCACACTTTCCGGGACTGGGACCATTCAACAAACCTCCTAGGAAGTAAGGCCCAGGGATGAGCAGTGATGAGACCATTTCCTCCAAATATTACCCCGATTTCCTCCCCAAATTTGTGGATTGAGGATATGAAAAAATGCTATTTTACTGGGATCATATTTGAAATTAAGCACAAGTTCTCCTGAGCTGGTAATTACTCACATCCATGGACATAAACGTTTTTGTTCTCATAAATGTGTCAAACATGCCCCTTGCCACCGTGTTTTATACTCTCGTAAAATTTTAGGACCAGAGAGGTCCTTAGACATCACCTTATCCAAACTCTCCATTCAACTAATAAAGAATTTAAAACTCAGGTAGCAAAATGGTATGTTAATATCACACAGTTTATTGTACTGGAATCTGGCTGTCTGGACTCAGCAGCCCGCCCCTCCCTCCAAGTTTAGCACAATTTCATGAGCTCACATAGCTTCTGAAATACTGCTTTGTAAGCTCTTTCTCAGAATATAGTCTGAGAGATAAACTTAGTCTGCACTATCAAGAATTCCAAATATGTAGAGTCTTAGTCAATGTGTTTGCACTGCATACAGTGTTACCGACCCTGGCATATTTGGGGAACATGGTGCATGTGAAAAAAAGAAACCTACAAAAACTAGTACACATAACTCAGAGCCTGGCACACAGTAGATGCTCGAAAGATATTCTGGGAAGGAAGAAGGAGAGGGGGAGGGAGAGAGAGAGGAAAGGAAAAGTAAAGAAAGAAATGTTGTTTTCAAAGCTGGCTGCACAAGGAGGCTTGCAAAATTCTTCCTGGGGAGTGAGGTGGTGCTCTTTAGTTCAGGAAAATATCTTAATGAATTTTTCCTTCTATTTTATTTTCTTCTTTGTAAAAGATGAGGCCTGAGGGGCAAGGTCTGAAGCAAAAGAAGGGAGACGGAGAAAGCTAAACTGTTTTGCATAAACAAATGAGTGTGGGGGGAGCGTGGGAATTCTTTTCCTGGATGCTGGGAAAAATTGAAAAAAAAAAAGGAAAAATTTGAGGATACTACAAAGAACTTTGGGGACAGAGTGGACAGAGACCTGTCAGGAGGCCGGAACCTCAGAAGGACTTTTATTCGGGCACTTCCTGTACTTTGCTGCAATCCTTCTGTTATTCCCCAAACCTCAGTAACAGCCACTACTCACAAGTCCTCTGCACTGGAGTTGCCTTGGGGAGGGAGAGAAGGGATGTCCAAAGCTAGGGTGAGGAGAAGGTACAAAGAGAGAGAAGGAGATACCAGAGGTGAAAGTGACTCAGGCGGTGGGTGTTGAGAACACAGCAGAAGCAAGGTAATGGGCCCAGAGGGGACTACGAGCAAGCAAGTCTCCCGGAAATCACTGGCAGGGGAGACTGGCTGGCTTTTTTTTTTTTTTTTTTTACAACAGGTGGGATATGGGACTTGATCCTTTCCATCTTCCTATTGAAGGAAGGCAGGAATCGAAACTGATTCAGTAGGTCTGAGTGGGGACTGGGATGGTGCCTTTCCAACACACTCCCAAGCGATGCTGTTGTTGCTGGCCTGGGGACCATCCTTTGAGTCGCAAGGATTCAGCACCCATGAAGCCTCTGTGCCCATCAGGAAGTTTCTCCACAGGGTGGTCTCTTACCTCATATTCCTCCTTGAACCCATAGCCCTGGCCTCTCTTCATCTGGGTGATGTGCTGCAGTAGGTCCGCCACCCGGATGGCAGGCTGGAACTGGTCCCGGGGATAGCTCATCTCCACAGGGTCGCAGGCCCGGTAGGGGTGAGTCTGGATCGTGAGGGTGGGCTGGGACAGCTCCCCACGGCTGCCATCTGCTTCAAAGAGAAGGGGGCAAAGCACATATCACCTATGAGAGTTCTGTCCTCTGTCCTCTCCACCACCCCCCAGGGCAGGGGAACTAACTCAAGACTCAAGTGATCAGGAAGCTGAGGACACTGCTTCCCTCGCATGGCTCTGGTGGCAGATTTAAAAATTAAAACAACAAACGAACCAATGAACACAATAACCCTGGGTTTGTTTCTATTTCAAGGGTGCTTATCGATGGAGCAGTGACCAAGTTCCAGGTTGGCTGCCATCCTCTGCCTGTCTCAGTCCTTCCTCCAGGCTTGAGAGGGTGGTCTTGGCCAATTAGGGCCAATCTCAGAGCCAGTGAGAAGCCAGACAGCAGTTTAGGAAATAGGATGCCTGGAAATCATCTCTGGTGCCTGCTTGCAAGTGAGGAGAGCCCAGGTCTCTGGAGACCAGAGCCATGTGTCTGCTCCTGCTCCGTCTGCCTACATCCTTGGGAGGAACTGAAGCCAGTCTTGGACTCTGACCCCTTCAGCTGCTCTCTCCAGCTCTGGGCTCTGCAACGTGCTTGGCTTCTGTCTACTATCTAGTTTCCCCACCAGTTCACACTCTTGATCCAGGAGTGTCGCTGAACCTCTTCCTTCAGTCTTGCCAGCTACTTCTCCCAGGCCTGGGTCCTATGCCCCATCTCCTTTATCGAATCTCTCCTTGATATAAGATCTGTACTCTCCTTGATAATAATCTCTATACCCACTGAGTCACGCTAACTGCCCTCTGCTGGCTCACCGCCAACCCCCCCGCCCGCCCCCCCCCCCACCCCCGGAAACTGATGCATGCTGAGGGGAGATTTGAATTCCTCTGTTCCCCTCTGGCCAGGACAGCCACATGCTTGCCCTACGGACTCCCTGCCAAGCATACATTGTTGATCTTTCAGGGCCAGTTCACAACCATCTAGGCTTGGTTTCCTCAACCTCCTCCCAAAGTCATGGACTGTCTATGCCCCAGAGCCTCCAGCTGTGGCATGTATGAGATCAGAACTGCCATAGATGATGATCCTGGTGTTTTCAGGCACATTAAGGTACCCACACAGACCCCATTAAGCCTATGCCACAGTCACTCCCAGGGAGGCTTCAGTGTATATTCCTGACTTTCTGCAACTTGTCTTTTCAAAATCCGTGTTCCCTGTTAGCTTGTTTGTCGCTCATGTCATAATAATCTCTCAGACATTGCTTCTGTATGTGGAAGTGGAATCTCCTATGTGACAGCAAGAGCTAAACTGTTCCTAGTAAGGAAGGATTGCCAACAAAAAGACCTAGAGCGTACAGGCTTATGTACAAGGAAGAAGGGCCTACGTGAGATGTTAGCACAGCTTTCTGGACTGCACAGAAGAAAAATCCTGCTTCCTTTCCCTCCTGGGACTGTAGGTAACATGTAGTACATCTTCAATGGCATTGATTAAATGGAGAGCTTTGCAAATGTGGGGGCTGCTTTCACTCTCCAGCACACCCTTGTGATCAGGAGGCCAATTTACTGAGAATTCACTGTCAATGTGCCAGGGACTGTGGTAGGCATTGGCAATGCACACAACACAGACCGCACCCTCCAGACTTGACAGTCCAGTATGGCAGACAGACAAGAAGAACCACCTGAAGCACAAGGACAGAAGCCGGGGAAGGGAACCACATTGAGGGAAGAGAAGGAGGCCGAGAAGGAGCGGAGGAGATGGGTGGGCACGTGATGGGGGCAAAGCTCTCAGAGATGGTGTGAGGCAGGTCAAGAAGGCTGTGAACGTGTGAGAATCTCCCAGCCAGAGGGAAGCTGTTGAAGGGTTTTAAGAATTCCTTTCTTTAAGGACACACTAGTTCTTGCTGGTGCCCCAGCTGTCACAGATAGGAGGTACCCTTCCGGCGAGTATCACTCCTGTGACCCTATGGTGGGGTTGGGAATGGAGAAGAGGCATTTCTGTTTACTTCTCTGGATGCTGCACTTCATGATGCCCAGGAGAGCATGGGCCAGAGTCAGCGCCTGGAGCCCTGTGAGTGTCTCCCACCTAAAC
Organism: Panthera pardus; assembly: GCF_024362965.1. Taxonomy (NCBI): domain Eukaryota; kingdom Metazoa; phylum Chordata; class Mammalia; order Carnivora; family Felidae; genus Panthera; species Panthera pardus. The sequence continues at coordinate 18,128,704 of NW_026526821.1, read as the reverse complement.
CGCCATCACACATGGGGACAGGTGTCTTCAGAGATCCATGGTCTTTCAAAGGACCTGGGGCACGGACTGCCTGGAAGACGGACTGCCTGGCAGAGACAGGCTTCTTAGGAATGGGCACCTGGCAAATTTTGTGAGATGCCAAATGTTCCCCAAGCCAATATGGATATTTTCCCTAAACACAGTGCTAGACAGATTGTAAACTTGGTGTCAGCAAAACCAACACTGGAATGGAAAGTAAATGCATTTGAAATTTAACAACTTTGTATTGCTGTAACATTCGTAATAATGTCAACGCTGGTGCTAATGATGCTGTAAAGGCTCAGAACCAAGGGGCTTTCAAGGTTTATTAATTCAACTAGTTGGACTCCCTTCTCCAATGTATCTTACCTCACCTATTTCCTTATTAACCTCCGATAATGCAGAAGTGATGCCTTTTATCACAGCCCATTTCACCAGACGCACTATACTTAATTTTCCATCATTAGGTTTAATGAAAACCCAATTTCACAACTCACTTCTCTCAGGAACCTACAAGTAATGCTACGTTTTTATCAGCCCCAATTAAAAAGCGTTATGATGTTCCTATTCGAGTGGGAGCCTTAAAACTAACGTGCGATTCTGCGGCTAATTCAACAAGGGCACTGGAATTCACATGCTGCTCATAAAATGTAACTCAAACCAGCTGGCCCTGGGAGAGAACGCTGCTCATTTTTCTCCTCACCAGACCCTTGATTTTCATGCGATTTTGAATTCTCCTTAATGGGTTTTGCATGTTTATTTATCACATGATAATATTTTGGATTTCTTTTGCACTTTTTCTATAGCTGTTGCCTAAGCCTGTGAGTTCCCCTGCAACAACTTCTGTGGTTGCCTGTCAGGGGCTTTTGGGTGATGCATAGGAGATCCTGGGTCACCACAGTCCCTCTATTTCCTCTGTCCCTCTACTGGTTCTCCTTCCTTCTGGCCTTGACTTTTCTATTTTTTTATCCCCCTTATAGATCTCCCTGTAGCTCCAGACACATATTTCCAATTACTTGGTAGGAATTGCCACTCCGACTGGTTAACAAATATTTACTGAGTACCTATATTGTATAAAGCTTGGTGTTAGATACCACATACATACAGGAGGGTGGAGGAAAGTATGTTCAGAGGGAGATAAGCATGCCACAGCCCTTGCAAGAAAGAAAAAGAGATAAGGTGTGTATAAACAAGTCTGACAAAGGTGGGAAGGGACAGGTGCCTGGGAGATGGGAGGGGGATGTGCTGTGGAGCTGGGCACTCCAGAAATGTTTTTCAAGCTACAGACACTCACACCCCACCTCTGTGGTTTTTTGCTATAAGTATGTACAGCCTATATCGGCTCTGATAGAACCTCCCATGATGATGGAAATGGTCTATATCTGTGCTGTGCAATATGGCAGTCACTAACCACGTGTGGCTCGTGAGCATGTGAAATGCGGCTAATGTGACCGAGGAACTGAAGTTTAAGTTCTGTTTAATTTTAATTAATTTCAGTTTAAATATCCACATGGTGGCTTGTGGCTACTATATTGGGCAGCACAGATCTAGAGAAAAAGAATAACAGAAATGGAGAATACTTGAGTTACATAATAGGGCAAAGAGGTCCAAGGAAATGTAATGCAAGCCACATAAGTAATTTAAAGTTTTCTTGTAGCAACATTAAATACGGCAAAGTGAATTAAGTTAAATTATTTTAAAAAATAAATTTTATTTGACTCAATTCACAAAATAATATTTCAACAGTCAGTATAAAATCATTAATGATATATTTTACACTCTTTATTTGTACTAGGGCTTTGAAATCCAATGTACAAAATTTTTCACTTGCTTCAGTGTAAGCTTAAAATTTCTTTCAATGTTTATTTTTGAGAGAGACACAGAGTGAGAGTGGGGAAGAAGCAGAGAGAGAAGGAGGCACAGAATCCAAAGCAGGCTCCAGGCTCTGAGCTGTCAGCACATAGCCTGATGTGGGGCTCAAATTCATGAACCATGAGATCATGACCTGAGCCAAAGCCGGACACTTAACTGACGGAGCCACCCAGGTGCCCCGCTTCAGTGTAGTCTTATTTCAGTTCAGACTAGCCATATTTCCAGGGCTCAACAGCATAGGTGATTAGTGGGCAATGCAGGTGTACAGGCTTACCCAGAGCCAAGTCAAGTTCTAAAGAGAGCTGATTTAGAGTTATAGTGAACTTCAGAGACAACTCATCTAGTGTAAGACAGCTCTAGCCCATGGATGCAACATGCCCATTTACTTTTAATGCTCACTACAACATTTATATAACTTTTTAAGAAATGGCCTGACCGTGTCCCATGAGAAGAGCAGGACCCTGAGAAATGCTGTGAGTCTGGGTCCCAGAATCAGAGAGAATGGGGTTCGTATTTTTAATCACCCAGTTATGGGCTCGATGATCTTGGCCAAGCGACTACAGTTTCAGAGCTCAGTATCTTCATCTACAATACAGGGAAGACAGGTGTTGTGAGGATTCGATGAAATAATGCCTGCAGGTGCCTGGTTTCGGGTGAGCAGGGAAGAAACCATTGCTGTTCTGATGTTGTACAAGATGTGTTTGGCACATGAGAATCACAGACTGGCGAGAGCATCTGGGGAGTCTTTTAGGGCTTCTCTCTTCTTTCCTTCAGGACACACTCCATGGCCATCTAAATATTTTACTCTATTCCTGCTGTTACTGTCCTAGTTTGAGTCCCCATGACAAGACTATTCCATCAGGTTCCCCAGGGGTCTTTCTGCCTTCACAGTTCTTTTTACACAGCTTTGATCAAGTCATTCTTCTGAGCAAAAGCCTCCACAGAGTCAAGACACAATTTCTTAACTAGCCAACCAAATTCCTATAGTTTCTATTTCTTATTTCATCTAAAATAATTCCTCTCAATCTGTGTACCCTTTAGGGCAGGAGAGCACAAAGAGTGGATGGGTAAGTATCTGGAGACTGCTTGCTGAGAGGGGAGAGTCTGGGACCGGAGAGAAGGTTTGAGGTGGGGATGAGGCTGGCTCACCTGCTCAGAGTGGAGACATGATTAGAACAAACACAGCGGGGGTGCTGTGGCAACAGCAGGTGTCAGGGTCAGAGTACAGAACCTGAAGACAAAATCTGGCTTCAAATACGAACCTCACAACTTTCTAGCTATGGGACTTCAGACAGATTACTAAGATCTTTATTTGTAATTGGCATCAGAGATGGCGATGACCATTATCATCATGGAAGAAGGTCGTTGTAACCTTAAATGGGATCCATTGGAAGACGTCTCAAGGTGACCCCTGGCTGCTAGCAGGCGCTGCCTGATCCCCACCATTGCTACCAAATATCAGTAAAGCCTCAAGAAAATAAACTTATAATAGCATTAAAATGTAAGTCGGTGAACTAACCTAGCATCGGAATTTGGGAGGAATACCCATTAATTATGTCAGTATCACACTACATATGTGTATGAAGATGGAGACTTCATTTTGTCACAGTTTTTAAAAAAATCTCTAAAATTGTATAAAATCACCTTTCACCTGATTCAACATAGGGCAATTTTCCCTCTCGGGTTGAAAAGGATTGCAATTTCTTTGGTGAAGCATAGATGAAGTAGTTGGCTTGGGTTCGGGAGCCATGTTGTAAGAAAATTGTGTTCCACATTTCCAAATTCTGGACTTCAGCTAGTATAAGTGTACTGACTTGCACTTCTTGAGACACAGTAGATTCACGCCCCCCCCCCCATCTCATATCCACTCGGGATATACTGTCTCTCAATGTAACGGCAGGTGAAATAACCTTCTCTCTCTCTTTTTCTTTGCATTCAGTACCCAATACTTCCTGGCCCTGGCATATGGCAACCATTACCCTGCTTTCTGTTGCAGTAGTTGCTTTCTCTGGAATGTCATATATATGCAATCATACTGCATACAGTGTTTTGTGGCTGGGTTTTTACAAAAATGTTTATTTACTTTTGAGAGAGAGAGAGAGAGAGAGAGAGAGAGAGACAGAGAGAGAGAGAGAGAGAGAGACAGAGAGAGAGAGAGAGAGAACACTAGCAAGGGAGGAGCAGAGAGAGAGAGGGAGAGACAGAATCCAAAGACAGGCTCCAGGCTCTGAGCTGTCAGCACAGAGCCCAACGTGGGGCTCGAACTCATGAACTGTGAGATCATGACCTGAGCGGAAGTTGGATGCCCAACCCAGTGAGCCACCCAGGTGCTCCTATGTTTTCACTTAGCACGATGCTTTTGAGGTTCTTCCATGTTGTTGCTTATAGCTAGTTTGTTCCCATTGGCACACATCCTCGCCAGCTCTTGTTTCACGGTTCTATTAATTTTAGGTAAGTTTTATTAATTTTAGGCATTCTAGTGGTTGTACAGTAGGATCTCACTGTAATTTTAATTTGTATATTCTTATGTACCTATATGACATTTGTTTTCCTTCTCTGGGTGAGGTGTCTGTTCAAATATTCGGCCCATTTTTTAGAGGGTTATCTTATTATTGACTTGTAATCTGGATATAAGCCTTTTATCATATGTATGTTTTGGAAATACTTACTCCCAGTCTGAGGCTTACCCTTTTATTTTCTTAATAGTATCTTTTGAGAAGCAGAAGTTTTAATTTTGATCAGGTTGAATTTATCAATTATCTTCCTTTATGGTTGGTTATTTTGTCTTGTGCAAGAAATCTCTAATTCAAGGCCACAAATATTGTCTATGTTTTCTTCTCCTTCTCCTTCTGAAGTCTGGCCAAATGGCGTAGGGTTGAACTTGTAACACTAGTAGTAAGTACAATGCCACCCTGCTGCTCCACACTTTACAGAGCTGAAATGGGCATTGTATAACTGGCAACTGACACTGAGATTCTTTGTTACTTCAAGTAACACTAGCCTGAAGGATAGAAAAAAAAAATGCTTCACCTTCTTATTTTCTTCTCTGGGCTCTGATAATCAAAGATTAAGCGACCAAATATGGGAGGCTGGGTATTTCCAAGCCCTTTCTCCCCCTCAATTGCTTTCACTGGGGTTTCTGACATGGCAAAGGCAAAAGAAGGTAGACAAAGACCTTTATACCCTAGGAAGCAGATTCAGTATTAGGAAAAAAAAAAGGGGGGGGGGGGACCAGAGTAGTCATGGGGAAGGTGACTTCTGGATTGACTTACTCCCTCTGATAAAGAGATCAATCCTCCTCTTTGTGGGCAGAACATAAATTCTTCCCTCCATAGCACTCAGATCAGATGGAGGGATGGTATCAGACACTCTGCAGAGGGATGGGGGCTGTCAACATCCCTTCCTCCTTCCGCTTAAGCCACAAGAAAAGGGTTCCTGCCAGTTGGGCAGTAAGGACAACAGTGAGAATCTTCCTGCTCTGTTCACAGCAAACACCAGTCCTGGAGAAATTTTCTCCTCCTTTTTTATAGTAAGTAAACAGAAACAAAACAACATGGTCTTAGAAAAATCTACCATATTAAAAACAAGGAAAATGATACTCTGAAGGCAGAGAAAAATATAATTTTCAAAAGTAAAAAAGCAGCCAGTGTTGACTTTTTACCCAACCATCATCCCCTACTTTTATCCTTTCTGGCAGAGCCCTCAAATTAGTTTAGGTGCCCACACATTTTCCTCGTGACTCAGGTAGATGACCCTATTCCTAGATATAGGGTCAAATTGGGATTTCCTTAAGCCAATCAGGAGCTCTTATCTTCTTTGCCAATTTTTCAAAAGTTTTTAGTGAGATAGGAGGGGGTTTCTGGGAAAGATTTCTCTACCTCTAAGAAGGTTGTTCCGGGGGCCTCTCCCTCCCATTGGGCATTACACCATTTGTGGGTTTGACGCTTGGAGCTGCTAAAGCAATCCTGTACCCATGAGGAGAACCAAGCAGAAGGCAATGCCAACATGAGCTGGTAAAGTGAAGAGCTTACCAGAATTTGGGTCCTTGATGATACTTCAACCAACCCTGGGACCTGCCCTAAACTCTGGACTTCCAGTTCTGTGAGCTGACATGTTAATATACTGTTTAAGCCAGTTTGATTTCTTTTTTTCTCCTGTTACTGGCATGTTAACCTAAACAACGGGAAATGGAAACGAATTCTAGATTGCATGTATTTTCTTGGGAACAAAATTCAAGAAAACACGGAAGAATAAAGGAAGTGAAAGATTACTGAGAACAGAATTTTTCAAATTGTGGGTCAAGAAGCAAATGGCAAGGGACGCCTGGGTGGCTCAGTCAGTTAAGTGTCTGACTTCTGCTCAGGTCGTGATCTCATGGTTTGTGAGTTGGAGCCCTGTGTCAGGCTCTGTGCTGGCAGCTCAGAGCCTGGAGCCTGCTTTGGATTCTGTCTCTCTGTCTCTCTCTTTCTCTGCCCCACTCTTTCTTGTGCTCTGTCTCTCAGAAATGAATAAACATTAAAAAAAAATAACAAATGGAAAAAACTTCGCTGGGTGAGGAAAAGGGAGATTGTAAGGAAACCCAAATGCAACAGTAGTATTAACGTGGACACTGGAGTCTGGAATGTGAATAAGCAACAGGCAGAAACTTGAGGACAACTAACCTGCAGGGGACCCTAGGTCCTCTGTCCCTACCCGCTCATGTGTGCTCATGAGTTCGTGTGCTCAGACACCAGAAAGACATTTTCAGAGAACAGAAAACAGACACAGAAAAGACATAGTGGTGTTACTAAAGAAGAGAATAAATGACACAGATGCAATAATAAAGGATATCTGTAAAAACAGCTCTTTCGCAGAAGAAAAACTGCAACCTTCAAAAGCAAAAAGTTCTCTGTGTACAACTTTTTTTAAAAAATATTTTTTGTGTGTTCTTTTTTGTATGTGTCTTGAGTGCACATGGAACATTCTCCAAGATAGATCATATACTGGGTCACAAAACAGCCCTTCATTAAGTTTACAAGAATTGAAATTATACCATGCATACTTTCAGACCACAATGCTACGAAGCTTAAAATCAACCACAGGAAAAAGTCTGGAAAACCTCCAAAAGCATGCAGGTTAAAGAACACCCTACTAAAGAATGAGTGGGTCAACCAGGCAATTAGAGAAGAAATTAAAAATATATGGAAACAAACAAAAATGAAAATACAACAATCCAAACGCTTTGGGATGCAGCGAAGACAGTCCTGAGAGGAAAATACATTGCAATCCAGGCCTATCTCAAGAAACAAGAAAAATCCCAAATACAAAATCTAACAGCACACCTAAAGGAAATACAAGCAGAACAGCAAAGGCAGCCTAAACCCAGCAGAAGAAGAGAAATCATAAAGATCAGAGCAGAAATAAACAATATAGAATCTAAAAAAACTGTAGAACAGAGCAACGAAACCAAGAGTTGGTTTTTTGAAAAAATAAGCAAAATTGACAAACCTCTAGCCAGGCTTCTCAAAAAGAAAAGGGAGATGACCCAAATAGATAAAATCATGAATGAAAATGGAATTATTACAACCAATCCCTCAGAGATACAAACAATTATCAGGGAATACTATGAAAAATTATATGCCAACAAATTGGACAACCTGGAAGAAATGGACAAATTCCTAAACACCCACACTCTTCCAAAACTCAATCAGGAGGAAATAGAAAGCTTGAACAGACCCATAACCAGCAAAGAAATTGAATCGGTTATCAAAAATCTCCCAACAAATAAGAGTCCAGGACCAGATGGCTTCCCAGGGGAGTTCTACCAGACGTTTAAAGTAGAGATAATACCTATCCTTCTCAAGCTATTCCAAGAAATAGAAAGGGAAGGAAAACTTCCAGACTCATTCTATGAAGCCAGTATTACTTTGATTCCTAAACCAGACAGAGACCCAGTAAAAAAAGAGAACTACAGGCCAATATCCCTGATGAATATGGATGCAAAAATTCTCAATAAGATACTAGCAAATCGAATTCAACAGCATATAAAAAGAATTATTCACCATGATCAAGTGGGATTCATTCCTGGGATGCAGGGCTGGTTCAACATTCGCAAATCAATCAACGTGATACATCACATTAATAAAAGAAAAGATAAGAACCATATGATCCTGTCAATAGATGCAGAAAAGGCCTTTTACAAAATCCAGCACCCTTTCTTAATAAAAACCTGGAGAAAGTCGGGATAGAAGGAACATACTTAAACATCATAAAAGCCATTTATGAAAAGCCCACAGATAACATCATCCTCAATGGGGAAAAACTGAGAGCTTTTTCCCCGAGATCAGGAACACGACAGGGATGCCCACTCTCACCGCTGTTGTTTAACATAGTGTTGGAAGTTCTAGCATCAGCAATCAGACAACAAAAGGAAATCAAAGGCATCCAAATTGGCAAAGATGAAGTCAAGCTTTCACTTTTTGCGGATGACATGATACTATACATGGAAAATCCGATAGACTCCACCAAAAGTCTGCTAGAACTGATACATGAATTCAGCAAAGTTGCAGGATACAAAATCAATGTACAGAAATCAGTTGCATTTTTATACAGTAACAATGAAGCAACAGAAAGACAAATAAAGAAACTGATCCCATTCACAATTGCACCAAGAAGCATAAAACACCTAGGAATAAACCCAACCAAAGATGTAACAGATCTGTATGCTGAAAACTATAGAAAGCTTATGAAGGTAATTGAAGAAAATATAAAGAAATGGAAAGACATTCCCTGCTCATGGATTGGAAGAATAAATATTGTCAAAATGTCAATACTACCCAAAGCTATCTACACATTCAATGCAATCCCGATCAAAATTGCACCAGCATTCTTCTCGAAACTAGAATAAGCAATCCTAAAATTCATGTGGAACCACAAAAGGCCCTGGATAGCCAAAGTAATTTTGAAGAAGAAGACCAAAGCAGGAGGCATCACAATCCCAGACTTTAGCCTCTACTACAAAGCTGTAATCATCAAGACAGCATGGTATTGGCACAAAAACAGACACATAGACCAATGGAATAGAATAGAAACCCCAGAACTAGACCCACAAACGTATGGCCAACTAATCTTTGACAAAGCAGGAAAGAACATCCAATGGAAAAAAGACAGTCTCTTTAACAAATGGTGCTGGGAGAACTGGACAGCAACATGCAGAAGGTTGAAACTAGACCACTTTCTCACACCATTCACAAAAATAAACTCAAAATGGATAAAGGACCTGAATGTGAGACAGGAAACCATCAAAACCCTAGAGGAGAAAGCAGGAAAAGACCTCTCTGACCTCAGCCGTAGCAATCTCTTACTCGACACATCCCCAAAGGCAAGGGAACTAAAATAAAAAATGAATTACTGGGACCCTATGAAGATAAAAAGCTTCTGCACAGCAAAGGAAACAACCAACAAAACTAAAAGGCAACCAACGGAATGGGAAAAGATATTTGCAAATGACATATCGGACAAAGGGCTAGTATCCAAAATCTATAAAGAGCTCACCAAACTCCACACCTGAAAAACAAATAATCCAGTGAAGAAATGGGCAGAAAACATGAATAGACACTTCGCTAAAGAAGACATCCAGATGGCCAACAGGCACATGAAAAGATGCTCAACGTCGCTCCTTATCAGGGAAATACAAATCAAAACCACACTCAGATATCACCTCACGCCAGTCAGAGTGGCCAAAATGAACAAATCAGGAGACTACAGATGTTGGAGAGGATGTAGAGAAATGGGAACCCTCTTGCACTGTTGGTGGGAATGCAAACTGGTGCAGCCGCTCTGGAAAACAGTGTGGAGGTTCCTCAGAAAATTAAAAATAGACCTACCCTATGACCCAGCAATAGCACTGCTAGGAATTTACCCAAGGGATACAGGAGTACTGATGCATAGGGGCACTTGTACCCCAATGTTTATAGCAGCACTCTCAACAATAGCCAAATTATGGAAAGAGCCTAAATGTCCATCAACTGATGAATGGATAAAGAAATTGTGGTTTATATACACAATGGAGTACTACATGGCAATGAGAAAGAATGAAATATGGCCCTTTGTAGCAACGTGGATGGAACTGGAGAGTGTGATGCTAAGTGAAATAAGCCATACAGAGAAAGACAGATACCATATGATTTCACTCTGATGTGGATCCTGAGAAACTTAACAGAAACCCATGGGGGAGGGGAAGCAAAAAAAAAAAAAGAGGTTAGAGTGGGAGAGAGCCAAAGTATAAGAGACTCTTAAAAACAGAACAAACTGAGGGTTGATGGGGGGTGGGAGGGAGGGGAGGGTGGGTGGTGGGTATTGAGGAGGGCACGTTTTGGGATGAGCACTGGGTGTTGTATGGGAACCAATTTGACAATAAATTTCATATATTAAAAAAAATAATAAAAAATATTTTTTGAGTGTTCTTTTTGTATGTGTGTGTTTTTTTTTTTAATTTAAATTCCAGTTAGTTAACATCCAGTGTAGTGTTGGTTTCAGGAGTAGAACCCAGTGAGACATCACTTACATATACATCCAGTGCTCATCGCAACAAGTGCCCTCCTTAATGCCTGTCACCCATTTAGCCCATCCCCCATCTGCCTCCCCTCTAGCAATCCTCAGTTTGTCCTCTGTATTTAAGAGTCTCTTATGGTTTGCTTCCCTCTCTGATTTTATCTTATTTTTCTTTCCCTTCCCCTATGTTTAAAACATTTTTAAAATGTTTATTTATTTATTTTGAGAAAGAGAGAGAGAGAGAGCAGGGAAGGGGGAGAGGGAGAGGGAGAGGGAGAGGGAGAGGGAGAGACAGAGGGAGAGACAGAGGGAGAGACAGAGAGAATGAGAATGAGAATCCCAAGAGGTTCCAAACTGTCAGGACAAAGCCCAATGTGTGGCTCAATCCCACGAACTGTGAGATCATGACCTGAGCTAAAACCAAGAGTCAGACGCTTAACCAACTGAGCCACCCAGGTGCCCTTCTCTGTGTACAACTTAAAGACAGAATAAGTCTCCAGATATAACTGCTTAAATACTATTAAATACTATTGATGAAAAAGCACTTAGATAAACATGTAGGCTGGAATAAATGGTTATCTATAAAGGAAGAGCAACAACGCTAACTCTATTTTCCCTTGCCCAAATTTAAATGCCAGAAAGTGATGGAAGAAAGTTTTTGAGGGAAGAAGGCTGTGACCCCAAAATTATACAATGATGTAAGTTGTTTTTTCACTTGTGAGGTTCCAGGAAGATATTACCTGCTATACAAAGACTCAGAAATTATACTGGCTCTGATTCTTTTCCAGAGGCTTGGGGAGGTAGGGAAATAAGGGAAAAAATAAAAAGTAAAAACCCCAGGACGCTGGAGGAAATCATGTTATAAAAGAATTGATTTGTTCAACACCAAAGTCAGTTAAACATAGGTAGGAGAATAAAAATCAAAACAAACATGAATAAAAAAGAAAAGAAAATGTATGTAAAAATATCTAAAATAACAATTCTTGGCTAAAATCTGAAATTTTACCAACAAAAAGATGTGGATGACTGATGCATCACCAGAAATAAAAGCATATCAACTCCTTCATCCTTCATAAATGGATAGTCAATCTATAGTATTTCAATCTTGATCTTAGTTCAAGGATCTAATTTCAAGCATGGGTGTGCATATCTAAGTGTGTGTGTGTGTGTGTGTGTGTGTGTGTGTGAGCGCTTGTGAGCTGAAGGTATCAATTAGTAGAATAAAAACAAGGGTGGATAACTTTCAAATAGAAGCAAAAACAGAACAAAAGAAACCCTGGACTTCTACCACACGTGGGTCTGGGGTCCAGAGCTACTTGTGTGATGAAATGCAAACATAGAGAGCAACATACAAAACCCTCTGTCCTGACAGGCAAATGGGACACCACCCTATGGAGGTATTTTCATAATCCAAGACACGTGAATTCCCCCAGAACAAAACTACTTCCACTAATGATAAATTCATAGTGGAAAACAAAACATAAAGAAAGACAAGCCGTGTGAAGAAGCTTATTCCTGTGAGGGAGAGTCGGCAGACGTGGTACACAGAGAAATGTGCCTCCCAAGAATTGAAAAGAATAAAACAATCAAAGGGGCCATAAAATAAATACATGCAGATTGATTAAAGAGAAAATGGCGGGGGGGGGTGGATTATGAACCACGACAATAATGCAGCACATCATGGAAAAAGGATGAGTCAATTTGAGAAGTACAAACTTCAAGAGATGAAAAATATAGTCGTTTGAAGTAGAAAATAAGTAAATAAATGTAAGAACAGATGTTAATGGAGCACAATAGAAGTTAAAGATAAACAGAGATGCTGAAGAAAAGCAAAAGCTGGCTGTTTCCTCTGAAAACACCAATAAATCTGACAAACTTCTGCCAAAAATGATGAAGAAAAAAAGACACAAATAAGCGACTTCACAACTGTTAGAAATTGGCAGGATGCTATTATCACATACTCGATTATTGGCGAGTGAGTAGATGCCTGGGAAAACCATGAAGGACATCTGAAGACGGTGATGGATGTGACCAGAACCAGAAGTTCTACCTCAGCCCATCACCAGAGCACCAGCTCTTTTTAAACAAGAAGTTTTATTTTGAGATGATTATAGATTCACGTGCAGCCATGAGAAATAATGCAGAGAGGTCCCTCATACCCTTCACGTGGTTTTCCCCAATGTTAGCATCTTGCGTAACCACAGCACAACATCACAATCAGGAAAATGACAAAGACACATTCCACTGACTGCATTCAGATTCTTCCAGGTTTACATGCACTTTTGTGTGTGTGTGTGTGTGTGTGTGTGTGTGTGTGTGTGTGCGCGCGCGTGTGTGTGTATTCGTGTGGGGGTGTGCTCATGTGTTTAGTTTCATACAACTGTATCACATATTCCTGTGGCCACTACCACAGCCAAAAGGCAGAAGCAGTTCCGGCATAAGGATCCTTCACGCAAGAGAACACTAGCCTTTGAGTTGCTCTCTTGTCTCTAAGCTGAGAGCTGGTTATTGGACCCTGGGTGACTATAGCAATAATGAAAAGAAATGCCTCTCCGTGAAACCGTAAGTCTGGAAGAGCCCCACCAGCTGGAGCCTCATCTTTCCTGATGCTCCTATGTTCCAGGGGCCGACAGGGCTGCCACAATGGCTGTGCATTCCATACACTGCTCAATGTTAAAGTGTTATTCATGTGATAGCCTTGCTCTTGTGACCCATGTCCTGTTAATTAAAAGCCACCAGTATTTTCCTGTTCAAATGACTAGTGGCTGGGGTCATTACGTTCATTTTTTTGTAAAACATACAGTGGAAAGTTTCACCTATGGGGTCTAGAGGGGAGGGAATGAGTGAATTCTTAGTCTGTGGCCTTGGTGTCCACACTGAGCCAGAGTTAGGAAGGGAGACCTCTGTTCAGAGTTTGCTGTGGGTCAGAGGATTGGATCCATGACGAGTTTTGTGCATGTACATGTGTGTGTGCATGTGCGAGCATGGCCTGGAAAGCCCATGGGTTTTCCCTCACCTTTTCTCTAATCAGAGCAAGATGCTTTTATATCTGTTTCATAAAACAGACTTCTGGGTATGACTGTTTCTGAAAAAAGGATTTTGCTATTTAAAAAAAAACTTTTAAAATCATTTTTTTTTGGTCACAATTTCAAGAAGATCTGTGGGAGAACAAGACAGCTAATGTGCTGATACCAGTATTCTACCACATAGGTTTTATAAACCGAATTCAATAGAAATAAAAATGCAGATCGTTGGGTGTTGCCAGAGCAACATACCTACAGCAACAACAGGGTGCTTGGGGTCCTGTGTATTTAGTGATCAAACTAGGAAGTAAGGGGGTGTATGCGGGATCCTGGAAACATACTGTTGAAGCACAAAGGAGAAGGGATACAATTCTGGACTTTCAAAATGCTTTAGCTCCTGCAGACACAAGTCCTTTCCTGCAATATCTAAGTCTAATGCTTAATTATTCCATACCCACCATTTATTTGTACTTTCAGAGACACTGATGTTTCAAGGTTAATGGACTACCTGAACTTTGACTTACAGAAAAATACCCCATAAATAGACACTGAGATATGTATCTAAACAAATTTGTAAACTCATGACAAAGTGTGATAGAAAAACTGGCTGGGAAGAAATGGATTTCTAGGGAGTGTATTACTTATAAGATGAGAATGAAGTCTATAAAAGTAAGAGGAAACTTTGAGGTCACTTAATGTTAGGAAGATTAATATTATTGTGAAGTTCTTTAATACTATCAGCAAAAGATCAGTATATGGCTATGCATGTTAATGTGAACAGAATATTCAAAAGAACTTCAAAGAACATATTTGGTCAGTTACTTGAAGTAGAAATAATAAAGACTAGTGAACTGTGTAGTTTTGATATTCTTCCAAACATAAAAAAGAGTGACATTGGGGTGGCTTTGGGGAGGAGTTTGAATAGAGGGAAACACTGAGATTGTATGAGGAAGGATGTAAGACAGACATAGAGGGATTGGTTGAGCTGCAAGCATGAGAAAATTCAGGTGGCTCTTACACGTCAGTTCTGTGTTTGGCAGAGCGACAACCAGAATAAATAAAAATAAATAAAACCACCTATTGGTAGAGTCATGTTGGATCACCTGCCCCCATCCCAAAACCGTCGCTTAAAGAAAAATCTGGGCTACAGATGATGAGCTTGTCCTCAAAGTACACACAAGTTGGTTGGGATTGCTGGCACAGTCTTCTACCCTGAACATTCTGGAGTGGACGAGGAATCTAATATAATGAGGGAAGAATGATTCCAATTAGAAAGGCTGAGAAACTCCCATCACTCCCTGAAGACACAGAAGTGGTGAAAAGTGTACAGGCTTTGAACGTTAATACACCTGAGGGAGAACCGTGATACCACCGCTCACTGGCTGTGTGACTTTGGGCAAGCTACTTAACCTCTTTGAACCATAGTTTCCACAAAAGATTTCTGGATGCTATCACTGAAAAATGAAGACAGAAAGGGAAAACCAAACACTGTGATTTTCAATTGTTAGAAGTGCAACAAACTGAGGTCAGTCCAATATAAGAAGGGACGGACATAGCCTGGACCCTCATATACGCTACCCCTCTCTCTTTTTCCATAAGAGCTGGAACAGTGTCTTCACATCTCCCTGAATCCCTTCTTGTTTCTCCATGTTCTGTTCTCTACAATGAGGCATGATAATTTTTCAGAAGTCCAAAGCTGAGCATGTCACCTCCCTGCTGAAGCCATTTATTGGCTGCTCACTGCCCTTTAGCTACATTCCTGATCATTAATATGGTTTCAAGGTTCTGGTCTAGCGTCTGCCTCATCTAGTGTCTGTCTGTCCTGTGCTTACTAGGCTGAAGCCACGCAAGTTCTTATCCACCTGAGAAACTGTACATGATGTGTTATTCTCCTGGAATGGTTAACCTTCCTGAACCTTCCAAGGCCACGTGGATTCCTATTCATCCTTCAGAACTCAGCTCAAAAGCCACTACCTCTTCTGAAATAGACAAACAGATCCATGGTAGGAAAAAACAGCAGAACTGTGGTCACCTATTAGGTGGAGTGGGGGCAGGGTTTGATTGGGCATGGGCATGAGAGGTCTTCCTGGCTTGCCTGTATATTGTTAGGGGCTTGGGTTGTACAAGTGTATGCAACCGTTGAACACATGGAATCAAAAGCTTAAGATCCATGCTTTTCTTTGTAAATTTTACCTCAAAAGAAAAAACAGAACATTGAGCTTGCATTATTGATATGCAAGTGCAGTATTTGGGGGAAGGGAAATATATTAATGTCTGAAATTCCCTTTGCAATGCACAAAATACCAAGATGGATTGAGGGATGGATTGATGGGAAATAGGTGATCAAATAAGTGCGGTAAAATGTTAATAGTAGAATTTAGGTGATGAATAGTGGATGGGTGTTTATTAAAAAATCTATTAACTTTTATGAATATTTGAAGATATCAAGGAAAACATTCCTATCTGCCCCTATCCCCATCTGAGAGTATCATGTTAGAGCCTAACAATATCATCTTCGTGAATCACAATGTATCTTCCTGGACATAGATGTCATCTCCATGAATCACAATAGTGGTTGAACAATTAATAGTTAAGTTATTTAATGTCTAGTGTCCTTCTCTAAACTGTAGGCTCCATGAAGGCAGGTGCCATATCTCTCTTGTTTACCAATACATCTCTAGGATCTAGTGGTTGTTCGGTAAATACTTATTTGGTAAGTACACCTGCCCCTCTGAAACCCATCTGCCATCTTGCTGATAGACATGATACCTGTTTTCAAGGTTCATCTCTCATACCCTTTTATTTCTATGGTGAGAGTAGCAAGATCTTTATTTCCTGCCTCAGTTCCATTAGCCTTGATGGGTGTAGGGAGCAAGAAGCCACATTTACTCCAAATGCGTTTCTTCCCCAGATGGGCCTGTGGTGATTTTAGTTATCACCAGATGCATTGTGCTTCTCTCATACTGAAGGTTGTCAGCTTAGGCTGGACATGAGACATTATCAGTGTCTCTAGGGTTGTGCTCATACTAAAAATGGCCAGCCCAGCATTTGTTACGTATGTATCGCTACACTCCAAGACCCCCATCCTCACAGGAAGATGTGTGATGAGAGGAAAAAACCTTAAATAATGCTCGACACTGAAAACATGGCTTATCTTATTTTCTCCCTCTCATTCATCAAAATCGTAATAAGACAAAGGTATGCAAAACAATTGCAAAGTAATACTTAGCTAAACTAGAAAAACTCAATTTTGACAGATTTTACAATTTTCAGCCTGACAGGTGACTTTGTATTTCATTGATGTGTAAGAAACAGAAAATGAAATGGCTAAACTTGTCTCAGAGATGAAATTTAAATGTGCAACAGCTGTTTGAAATGAGTTTACCATTGTACTGAGTGGATAACAGTCTGGTTTCCCCATTTCAAACTATGCCCTGGATACGTAAGCAGTTTGTGGATATAATAAACCACTAAGACAACAGAGCATTAACAGAATGGGAATAACACAGTTTTGGAGTTACAAGACCTGAGTTTTCATCCTGGTTTTGCCACTAAATTGTCTTGCACAACTATTTTCACCTTTGTGTATCTTAACCTTAAAGTTACAGAGTTGGATTAGACCAGTGCTTCTCAAACTTTAATGCACATCATTTGGAAATAGTTTAAAATGCAGATTCTGGCTCAGTGGGTCTGGAATGTGGCCCAAGAGTGCATTTGTAATGAGATCTCAGATGATACTGATACTCCTGGTGCATGGACCTGTACTTTGAATAGCAATGGATTAGATGATCTCTCCGAGGCAATTTTGAGTTAAATACAATTTGTACATTAACAATCCTAGAGTCGCTCATAAGTGAAGCAAACACTGTCCTTTCTACTCTTAGTGAATGAATGAGGTACTACAGCTTAGTACTGTTCAAAACCAACCAAGGAAAAAATTTCAAACACCCAAAGCTGATGACCTTTGTTTTGGGAAGAACACATGCCTAATAGTTCTCTTGTTAGAGCTAACAAAGCAATGTGTACCAAATATGTGAAGTAAACAATGCATAAGTAGCATGTGAACTAATAAAGCACATCACGGTTTAGCCTAGCAGCCCTAGCCTACAGCCCTGCTGTATTACACAAGTTGATCCATGAAATGGCAACCTTCTTTATTTGATATAGTGGATCCCTATCCTGGTACTGTACAAGAGTCAGTCAGTGAACATATGAAATATAAATCCCTTAGCTTCACATTCTGCACCTAATAATTCAATAGCTTTAGTTTGGGCCAGTCATGTTGAGGAACTACAGTTATAACCATACAATGAGGGAGCAGGGCAGTGATTGGGGGCCAGAAAGGGAAATTTTGACTCAATTCCTGACAGAAACATGGCAAAGAAGAGTAGTTCCACAAGCAAGCTTTTCCAGAATCCCAATGACATCTCCAGGTAATGGAGATGTGCAGGTCACAAGGGAACCACTGTTCTAGAGAAGCAGCCTCTTAACAGAAAAAAAACTTTAAGGACCCCTGAAACTTGCAATGAGGTGTCTTCACTGTAGTTCATGTTCTTTTTTTGTCTACAGCAATGCATCAGAAGAGCTGAGGTTAAATGCTGGCTTTACTACTGATTAACCAAAAGGCTTTTGGTAAATTATTGTAACATTGCACATGCTAAACCATGTAGTAGCATGTAGCCATGCCACATAAGAAATGATTCCCAAACTTAGCAACCTAAAATAACAAACATCTACTGCCTCACAATGGATCATTCCTTACAACATGAATTTCTGGGGATCAGAACTCTGAGTGTAGCCTTTAACGGGTACTTCTGGTTCAAGCTCTTTCATGAGGTTGCATTCAGCTATCAGCTGTGACTACGGTCACATCTGAAGACTCAACTGGGGGAGAATCTGTTTCCAAGTTCACTCATATGATTTTGGAAGACTGATTTTCTCAGGGGATATTTGAGTTAAGGGACTCAGGTCCCTTCTGGATATTGCCTGGAGACCTCCCTCAGTTCCTTGCTCAGTGGGTCTCTTCATAGGGCAACCCCCAACGTGGCAATTGGCTTCCCACAGAGCAGGTTAATGTGAGAATGAGAGAAAGCATCAAATGGAAGCCACAGTATTTTTTATAACCTAATATTGAAAGTTACACCCTAATACTTTGCCATATTTCATTCATTAGAAGCCAGTCACTAGGGAAGGGATCCAAGGGAAGGGATTTTATAGGAATGTGTAATAAGAGACAAGAATCACTGGGGCTGCCTTAGAGGCTGCCAACCATAAACTCTAGTGTCACTCCACAATGTTTTTGTGAGAGGCCCCCAAAATAATGTAAATCAAAGAGCATTACAGACATTTACAGCAATATGCACATATAAGAGTATAATAATTTATTGAAATGAGTCCAATGAAAACTCTCCAGCCAGTTTTATTCAGCTTTGCCAAGTGTTCTGAGTCTTTCGGTTAATGAAGGTTCTTTAATTCTTGCAAGGTTCTAAACTACTCCCTCTACACTTTTCCAAAGATTTTCCCAACATCTGATTATTCAAGGGAAATAAATGGTTTAATTTTCCTTACAACATGAATTGCCACTGACAACAGTCTTTAATCATTAAAGAGTTAACAGTGCACTTTGAATTGCCTTACTGAGATAAAAAATTCATTCTCTAAGTAAATGAATTAGCCACATAATTGACAGTCAATTCCAGTAATAAAACACTAATTAAGTGATTCTGCTAAGTAAAAAGTGCAATGTGATGAATTTGCTAAACAATGGCCTAACTAATAAATTTTCATGCTAAATAAATGACTTGGAATGGTGACTAAACACTCACCATGTCTAGGGTCAGTTGAAAAAGCAACTATGCTTTTAGAAAACAATGACAGAAGTGACTGTGCCAGCTAACATCCTTGACAGCATTACACTGGGCTCCATGCCAAGCAGGGACTAAGTGAGTAAGTCTGAATGGGGTAGATGTACTAGATTTGGGGGGCAGGCAGGGAATCATTATGGGAATAGAGTGGTGAGTAGCTTAAATGAGAACTTGGAATGGTCCAGTATAGCTAGGTTGGAGTCATAGCAGAACCCAGTAATAGGCAAGCAGAAGGAGGAAGGACCTAAGGGGCTAAGATCAGAATCAGCACCAAGGAGAGATCCCGAAAGCAGTGGCTTCAGCTTCAGAAAGCTAGCATGGCAGTGGGACTCAGCCCTCATAAGGTATAAGGGTATTTGTTGTCCTTTAGAAGCATCTTGGGGCAATCCCATTTACACTGGTGCTTTCTGGAAGGATTTGGAATCAGAGAAGTCTGTGCTTCTCTTGGGGTCCACTGGTTTGGACTTGCAAATGCTATACAATGAAGAATAATGCAGACTTTTCATCATGAAAACCTTGTTATCTAGACCCTTGAGCTGGAATGGGGTCTTGGTTTCCTTGCTTTTCCTTGAATGCATCAGGCACCTGGCTTTGGGAACCTTTATCAGGAACATTCTTTTCCCATTTTCCCAGACATTGGGAAGATCCACAAGGGGATCAAGTTGGAGGAGGGTAAACAGTGATTGGGGTGAGGGTGTGGAAAGAAAAATAACTTAGAAGCATAAAGGCCTCTGGAAGAGAAAGAGAAGGTCATGAAGGTAGGGGCAAGCTGGGGTCACACAGCAGTTCTGAAGAGTGCTCCTTCTGTATTCCAGGCCTGCACTGAATGGTGGAGTCCAAGGAAACCAGTATTTGGTGATGAGACCTTTTTCATTAATGACGAGGACAAAGATACAAAGATTAGAACTTCCTAAGACATGGAATTACAAAGTGTACCCCATATATATTTCTCAGACTAGTACAATGGTCTCCTTTCTGGTTTCCCTACCCCCACAATGGGATCAAAGCCTGAGTTATATTAGTCATCTCTATGCCTAAAGGCCCTTGCTTTTCCAGTAGCACACAACAACAACTGGTCAAATACAGAATAGTTAAAAGCGAATCATTATGATTCATCTTGATCACAAAATTAACATAGTAATTCATTCAACAGATAATGACCAAGTATATGTTATATACCAAGCACTATACTAGTCTCCAGGTATACAGTGGTAGCCAAAATAGGAGTGGCCTCTGCACTTGGACTTATAAGTTAGTGAAGAAGGCAGACATGAGCCAAATAAATCTTCAGTGAATAAGCATTTGCATACATGATACTTGTGATACATGCTAAGAAGGAGTAGAACACAGGGCTAGTAGGAATAAATGGTCACTTATTTAGATTGGTGATTGGGAAGCCCTCAAAAGGTAACAGTTAATCACAGATCTGAAGGATAAATAAGGGCTAAACCATGAATGACAGGAAGAATGTTCTGGGAAGAGGGAACAGAATTGTGAAAGTCATGATGTTGGAAAATACTTAGCGTTTTCAAAGCACAGAAAGAAAATTAATATAATTGGATTATAGTGAGAAATCCAGAGAGTGGCCAGAGATGAGACCAAAGATATAGACAGGAATCAGATCATTCTGAATTGTGTAGCCCACGAGATGCATTTTAACTTCATCCTGGGAACAATGGGAAGCCTGTGTTAGGCTTTTGGCTGGGCAGTGGCATGGTAAAATTTGCATTTTTAAATTGCAGAACAGGCTAGTCAAGTAGTTATTTTATAAGTAAAGCATAATAATGATATTGAATTATTAGGCAAACCTTGGCTGATGGTCAATTTGACATGAGAGTGATGGATAGAATAAGAAGGGTTATTAATAAGAGGGAGCCCAGGGACCAGATTTGCAAGTGCATACATTTGCTAGAGCACAGTTGGCTGAAGACTCAGTGGAGGACCACACAGGTCTTCACTGCAGCAGCGGCAGCAGAAGTGACTCTGCTAGTCTGGAATGACTGTCTTACTTTCTGAGTCTCTGTCACATCTATAGATCTGAGGGAATTTCATCTGACCTACATCAAAGACCTTGAAGATGAAAGGGGCTTTCACCTTGGGAAAACTGAACTGGCCCAATGAGACATTAGCTGAATAAGGACACTCATTTAAAACATGTGCAAGTATTTCCAGGCATCAAAGCATCAAAATATTGACTGATCAAGAAAATATGGAGCAAGCAGGGAGATCTAATCAATACTTCTGGATTTAACAACAGTCCCAAGAATGGAATGTCACAGAGTATCCTTTCTCTATCACCTGCTTCATTACAAATAGTTGGTCACACTAGTTGGGTTTTAGTGAATGTTAATGCTGTAATCAGGTATGTGTGTATGTGTGGGTGTGGGTATGTGTGTACAATAAAATTTCCATGGACGCCACTATTTTGTGCTAAGTCACTTTCCCTGAATCTGATATATGCAGAGACAATACTGAATTTTACTAGCCTTATTAACCCTTACTCCAATAACATTCTCCTCACTGTCACTAGGATGATCTTTCCAAAATTAGACTCATCCCTGCCCATCCACTTCTTAAGATCTGTGTTAGCTCCTTGCAGAAAACAATAAATTTCCAACTCACAGGTTTTTGAGACCCTTTAAAACATAGTCCTTGATTATCTTTCCAAGTTAATCTCCTACCACTCAACCTCATGCAACTAACACTCCAAAAGGTCAGAATATTCCTAATTACAAGTCCAAAGGAAGGGACTTTCTGAGAAAAGGGTCAGGGTGCTTGACTTCAAGGACAATCAGCACCTTGGACAAGGACCCTAAGCTCTATCTCTGCTCTTCACATTTTCTCTCAGGCCCTACAGAGAAGTTAACATCACTAACATATTTTGGACTCTGTATTTTAGGCAATGCACTTAAACTTACAAGGAGTTACCAAAGGCTCTTTCTAGATGCTGAAAATCTTTAGAGACACTGCTGTACTGTGCTAGTAATCGAAGAATTATCAACCTAACTGGAATTCTAGAATGTATTTCTATTTATTTATTCACTTTTCTAATTTTAGAGAGACAGAGTATGAGTGGGGAGAGGGACAGAAGGAAAGAGAGAGAGAGAATCTTAAGCAGGCTCCACACTAAGTGCATAGCCTGACCCAGGGCTCAATCCGATGACCCTTGGATTGTGACCCAAACTCAAATCAAGAGTCAGGTGCTAAACTAACTGAGCCACTCAGACACCCCTGTTCTTGATTATAGGCAAGTAGACTTTCTCGTACCTCTATGCCTCTGTACATGTACTCTTCTCTTCCTTTAGAACAGTGTGGTAGTTCAACTCCAAGAGGATGACAGTTGAGTCCTTCCCTTCCTGTAGGCATATGCCATTTCTCTTATTGAGAGGTGGAGCCTGCTTCTCCACTCTTAGGCTGGCTGGTCACTGGTTTTAATAATGATAAGCAAAAGAGATGATGTTAGCCAGTTCTGGCCAGCAGAGATGATGCCTGGTTTTTAATAAGACTGGCATTCCTCCTGGCCTTCTTGGAACACTTGCTCTGGGGGGAGCCAACCATCATGCAAGAAGTATGATTGCCATAAGTCTGCCATGCTACAAAGAAGCCTAAGTTAGATGCACAGAGAAAGAACAATGCCAGCTAGCCCTGGTTGTTCTAGCAATTTCAACCAAGGGGTCAGATGTGCAAATAAAGGAGCATTTGGGCATTCCATCCCTAGCAGATGCCACTTAAGGAAGAACTGAGGCCCCAGACATATGGATCTTGAATAGCTGCCCCAGTCATTTCCAGCCATTGAAGTCATTCCAGCTGTCTCTTCATTTTCAAGCAGACACAAGATATCCCTGCTGTGCCTTGCCCAAACTCCTGACTCACAGAATTACAAACAAAATACAGTGACTGTTGATTTAGGCCATTAAATGTTGGTATGGTATATTATAACAAGGCAAAGAACAGTGACATATTTCTTTCTTTCTGTCTTGACAAACTCGTAACACTCATCCTTTAAAATTCAACTCCTCCATGTTTTCCTGGATCAACTTGACAAAGCCTGAGGAGCCTAGTTCTATTTCCTACTGATACTCTATCAACTCATCTTAGCTTCTTCTCACCTAGTGAACCAACTCATTTCCTTCCTACTAAGTGAGTTTCAATAGCCAAAGAAATAGCTTCCAAGACAAGTGGTATGAGGAAGCCAACTCTCTATGAGCATAGAAATTGGATCCATGTAATGAGTGCCCATTGTCTCCCAGAACAGTCCCAGACAACTGATGTTCCCATGGCCAGTTGTAAGGCTATCCAGCCAACAGAGAACCATAATCTGTTGTTATATCTGCTTCTTGTATTTAACTTTTTTTTCTTCTTCCACTGGCAAAGCCAGATAGCAGCCCACCTGAGTTTTTGCATGTATTTGTGATCTAAAGACTATGAACTGTTTTCCTTTCTTGTTCCTATGAATGGAAGAATGATTGCATCACATTCCCAAACCAACCAATAGTAGAGCACTTGAGTATATTTTGAGTAGCAGTTCCCACTTTTGCAAAAACTATGAAAAGGAACTTATAAAATTCCCTTTGGTGCTGAAAGACTAGCGATTAGTGGCAGGAGGTAGGAGACATGCTAAAATCTGGATATCAACTGATTGGTAAAAAAAACATTCTTTGATTTCTTGGTCTGTGTACACTCAATTCTGGATGCAGAAAAAAGGACAATAGTATATAATGTCAGCTGTACTAAGCATAGTCCTTTTTATTCTGACTTAGTATATAGGATTTCTTTGTCTGAGTCCTGTCTGTCTATACATATATCCATTCATTTATCCATTCAATAAAACAAACATTTTTGGGTATCTGTTCTGTGCCATACACCATGCTACATGCTGGGGATACAGTAGAATGCAAAACATAAATGGTCCTCTCCTCTTGGAACCTGCCATCTGTCAGAAGGGTTGGGCCTTAAACAAACACATTTGGGAGATGAAATCAGTGCTGAGAAGAAAAGGGGAACAAAATTCTATGAAGCACCTAACAAAGAAATCCAATCTGGTCTGGGGAGAAAAGGGTTAGGAATGTTAGAAATCTGTGAATTTAGATCTAAAGGAGTCAGTTAGGAGAGGAATGTGGGTATAACCAGATGAGGAGTTGGAAAACATTTCTGTTAAGTGATAGAAAGTAAATAATTTAGACTTTGTGGGATAGACAGTCTCTGTAGCAATTACTAAACTCTACTGATATAGCACAAAGGCAGCTATATATAGACAGTTTGTAAACAAATAAACATAGGTGTGTTCCAATAAAACTTTATTTACCATAACAAAGAGTGGGCTCTATGTGGCCTATGGGCTGTAGTTTGCGCACTCTGCATGAAGAGAGAGCAATAGTGTAGGGAAAGGTCCTGTGGTAGAAGGAGTGTGGAAAAGGTGAACTACTAAGAGAAGAAGGTAGTATGACTGGAGCTCACAGAGAAGGGTGCAGTGATGTGAGAGAGTTTGGGAAAGGTGGAGAGGGAAAAACCTGTGTGGACTTTGGTTTGTAGCTTAAGAATAATGAGAAGCTATAGAACTGTTTCAAGCCAGGGAAGGATAAGCATGTTCCAATTTGCCTTTAATACATCTCCTTAGTTGTTAAGAAGAATGTGGACTACAGAATCACAAGGATGAATATGACGATTATTCTTACTGAGGCAAGAGATGGCAGTTACTTGGACAAAGATGGAGGTAGTGGGTGTGAACGGGTTCTAGTTATATGGAAGACAAAGAATAATCAAAATGTGAGGTGGAACTTGTAGAAAGTGAGGGAAAGGAACATGCCAAGATTAATTTGCACTGCATCTCTGCTGAATGTATCTTTATGATTACATCTAATGCATCTTTTCTTGCTGTGGTGCTAAGGACATGAAATTTTATTTTCATTTCCAGCCTCCACATAATTAGGAAGTCAACTCACATGGTTGGTGAGGTGAAAAATAAATCACTTGAAGAGAAATGAAGCACATGGTTAATGGGCCAGGATAACTTCTCTCCACCAGACACCACTCTCCTTGCAGCTTCCCACACCTATCTCTACTGGAGGAATCATTCCAGATCACCATTGTCTGCGTTCCCTATCACATCACAGGCTTTTTAAGGGAGGAATTGCCTTTTTCTTGTTTATGTCACCAACACTTCATATTCTGATTGGGGGATCTCCTCATTTGAAATCTGTCTGCTATAGATGTAGGTACGGGTTACAGATGTATTAGATGTGGTGTGGATAGTTCTCACAGCTGAGTCAAGAGCATCTCAGTGAAAGGCAGCCTAAGTAACTAAACCTCATGACACCCTCCTCCAGAAATACGTGGGGCACGACCCAGAGAATAAGGAGGGTGGTAATGCTGGGGACAGAGGGATTTTGCCTGTCTGTGGCCTTCTGATCTTTTCTTCCACTTCCTCAAATGCTACCTCTTAAAGATCTCCTCTTGGCAAATCTCTACTTCCTATCTTCACCTCATACCTGCTGCCCACCTCTGTGGGCAAAAATTTTACATGGGCTCCTCAAACTGTGTGATGGAGCCAACCCTATGACTACTCCTTCATGGACTTCCCAAGATATATAGATCCACTCCTGACCCATTAACATATAAATCAGACTTCAGGTTCTTCAAAATTTCTACTTCAAATCAGAAAATTTTGCTTTGAATACTGAGACTCTATCATATCCAGGCTGAGTAGACAGTCATGAGACCACCTAACACATTAACTTCTTCACACACTTTGAGTTCTATCTCAGAACCCAGATGGATGACCAGAAGGTTCTGTTCTTGGATCACATTCACACAGTCCCTTTTAGAGTCCTGTGTTTTGCTCTCAGCTTTAACTGCTTTTCTATAGGCACTCCTGATGTATAAGTCCTGGTTCAACATTCTGGCTCTTCCATTAACTTGCTAAGTGACCCAAGGCAATGGGCCTCAGTTTCCTTATTCATGGCAAAGTCTTCAATCACCTTGTGTACACAAGGTAGCAAACATTTATATCTCCAGGCTGCGCTCCTTTGCTGAGCTCCAGGCCCACAGATCCAACTACCTACTTGACACCCCTTCAATGACTCAATAATATCTCCAACCTAACCTGTCAAGATGTGTAAACTCCCCCTCTTCTGCTCCAAATCTGGCCTCTTCCTGTGCTCATGATCTCATTTAATGTCATCACCACCCACTTATACTGAGTATGAGCAGAAAAGAGATGATTCTGGACTAAGCCCTGGGATGCTTCAGTGGTTAGAGGTTGGGGATAAGAGGATTGATGGATAATGAAGAATGAGAAGAAATGGCTGGGGAGGAAGGAGGAAAACCAGAAAAGGAAAAGTCAAGTGAAGAAAAGTGTTTCAAGAAAGATGGGCTGCTGATAGGTCAATCATATAAACCCAGGTTCAAACCCAGATTTGATTTCTTGGTAGCTGGGTGTCCTTGAGCAAGTTACCTAAATTCTGAGTCTTAGTTTCCCTAATATGCCTCACAGAGTTGTTGAGAATATGAAATGATGCATGTAAAGTGCTTTGTCCAGTAATTACACATAAAATTTTAGTGAGGAGAATTACTATTTATGCTTTCAACTCATCAAGGCTGTAGCACTGAGCTGAGGGAAAACAAAAAAAACAAAAAACCTGGTCTCTAAGTTTGGTTTATTCTGCTACCTAGCAACTACATATTTACATGTTCAACTTCACTTCTTTATCCCTGATTACTTTAACAAGCACTTTCTAAGTGCCCTGTTGTAATTCAGGACTGCTTGTGAGGTACAGAGCAGAATCTATTTTCTTCTCAAGATGTAGTGACCTAGCATAAATTGTCAAAAGCAAATTTAGCTTTGTAGCTTTACTGAGATCTCTCTGAGAAGGAATGGCTGGGCCAGCTCATAATGAAAGTAAAAGTCTGTGGCTGATACAATGCCATCCCTACTTAACTACAACGGAAAGTGAAATCTATACAAATCAAAGGGAATATGAGGCCAGGTTCCAATAACATGCAGAGGCAACTTCAACTAGGATCATTCTATTTTCCAAACAGGTAGCCTTTCCTGGAAAGTGAATTTAAGTAGGCTACAAATGTGACTCTTCTCGGGCAGGCTCCAGCTACTATTCCAGCCATATCTCTGGCCGTATCCTCTCAACAGAACACCTTGTACTCCAAGCCCCCTTTTCTAAGCCTACCATGACCCTTGTCCAAGTCTTCATCCCTTCCATCAGGGACAATCCTCCTCTTGCACCTCCTTCAAGTCAAAATCCATTCTCTCATGTAGTATCATCTGATGTAGAATCAATCACTTGCCAATCCTATGATCAGTGTTCCTAGGGCACTATACACACCTTTTCTTCATCACTTATCACATTTATTGAAACTAATCCACTTACAAGTCTCTTCTTGGAGGACAATAATATCCTTGAAGGCAAAGACCATGCCTTATTTATCTTCACAACCCCTACACTGCTTGGCATATAGTTGGTATTCAATGAATATTTAAAGGAAAACCTTGGCTCCCATAACCAGGAGATGAAAAATATAATTCAATTTGAGAAGATTTTATTTGTGCAGAAATTGGATTGGGGTTCTAGAGAAGATAAATCATTACTGACCATATTTCATTCATCTGAAGGAGACTGGGGGACAAGAACTAGAGTGGTTACAGCCCCCAATACTAGCCCGGATTCTTCTGCTAGTGACTCAATGAGTGACCTTGAGGAAACTCTCTAGGACTCAACTCTTCTTCTTTAAGATGGGAAGGTTGGATCAGGTGGTGTCTAAGGTAATGTTTAGTTTTGATGGTCTATCATGTCCCTTTTTGAGTCTAATATCTTTCTCTGAAACTTGTGTTAATTTACCTCAGTGTTTGTGATAGACAGTTTGTCTACTTTTTCAAGGCCACTTAAATTTCTATTTTGCACTTCCAGAGAATAAATAATTCCATTCAACTTTGGATTGCCAGGAATCAAGTGTGTCCTTTAATCTGTCAGCCAAGTGGATGATTACAAAATATTCAATAATCTCTGTAAAATATTCAATAAAACTAGAGGTGGCAAGCTTGTAACATTCAATTCTTCTTCTAGATTCAATTTAATCTTGGAGGAATGAGAAAATATAATTGTCCCTGCAAACAGAATTTTGTGCATTTTTTTTTCTCTTCATGATATTCTGTTGAGGTCTTGGTTTCACTGTGTGACTCATGATTGCTTTTTCTTGTAAATTTCCACTCCTTCAATTCTGTTAGGTTGTTTGCTATTCAGATAAAAGGAGCGAAAGCTCCGGAGATAGTTGAGAAAGAATCCTAGGCTTGGGGATCCTCAAAGCTATAATGGGTTTTAGCAACCTTAAGGTCCAGTACCTCCAAAGGGCAATGCCTTCTTGGTGCCTCCACCCCGAGAAAGGGGGTATTAGCCTTTATCTCCCAGGGTGCTGTAACTCTACCATTATCAGAGACAACTTAGCATGTAAAGAGCAAAGGCTTTGGAGTCTGACAGTCCTGGGATTTAGCTGAAGCCAGTGATTCAAACTCAAACATGCATCAGCATCACCTGAAACCTTTGTTAGAAACCTTGAGAACTTTGGGTTCCTTAGGTCTGGGGTGGGGCCCAAGAAATTCCTTCCAAAGAATTCCCAGGTGATGCTGATGCTTCTTATTACGGGACCACACTCTGAAAACCACTGCTTTGAGAAAATGACTCACTACTCAGTACCTGTGGACTTCAGTTTCCTTCTTTATAAAATGGGAATAATAACCCCCGTGGTTTAATGGAGTTGTCTTGGCTGAAGGCTTTGGTGTGTCAGATCCAGGGTTCAGTTCCAGCTCTGCTACTTAACGCTATGAGCCTTAGGCAAGTTCATTACTGTTTAAACCTCAGTTTCCTCACTTGTAAATCACCAGGGACAATTATAACACTTATTTAATCCTCCCAACATACCAATGAGATAAGATAATGCATATAAATGCATATAATTTCAGATGGAAATAGGCACATAATGAGCAACAGAGGATAGCTGGTATTATGAATAGTAATAATCTAGTAATTATTACATTTTGAGGCTCTAAACTGGAAGGATTAAGTGAGCTCATTGGCTGACACAACAGAAATCAAAAATAATCTCCGTACGCTGAGATAACAGGGTCAAATCTAACACAAAGACAGCACAGATGATATATAAAGTCCTTCACTTGGGCCCCCCAAATCATCTTTACTTGGGCTGAATGAGAAAGTTTTAGTTGGAACCCTGAGCTCTGCATTAGGCAGATATGTGATGGATATTTGGGGGTTCATTCATACATGAGCAGTGTACTCTGAACCCAGGATTAGAATCTAGAGTGAGGGTGATAGTGGCTCTCTAAACTTCCAGCGATTCAACCTAATGCAGAGTCACATTCATCTTGGAGACCATGCACTCCATGAACATGGACCAAATGGAGACAGAGGTGCCAACTGAGACTTTGAGCTGACTGGAAAACAGAAATGTATCCTGAAGAAGGCTGATGGCTGATGTGCGCTGCTCAGCCTGAAGGAACGACCTTCAGGGCACACACATGGCTGAAGTCCAACAGCAAGGGATGGGGGGGTGGGTACTGTAGGAAGAGAAAGACCGACTTTCTTACTTTATGTGACATCAGAGGGCAGCCAAGGGCCATCAATACACTTGACCAATACACTTGTATGCAAAAACTGGAATAAATGGATGGAAGTTACGTAAAGCAGACTGCAGCTCAAAAGGAGAGAGAATTCACTACCAGAGGAGTTGGGACCAGATATGGGCATGGAGCTAGCAGATCTTCATTGAATTCCAGCTCATCATTGGTTCTTTCATTCATACATTTAAACAAATGCTCAGTGGGTATCAAATGGGCCAGAGAGCTGGGCAGTGGTCAGGGTACATTCTGGTCAGCTTAGGATTTTAGCCTTTCCTTCATGGGCTACAAGGAGCCACTGAAGGGTTTTAAGCAAAAGAAAGGAAGGTCAAGTTGGAATACTGCAAAGACAGGACAGCAGAAATGTATTTAATTTTATTGAGTTTAGGTTTCCTCATTTATGACATCAGGATAATAATTCCTACCTGGTTGCAATGCTTTGAGAATTAGAGATAATATGTGAACAGCATCTAGCAAAATGACTGCCCCAGCAGGTACCAAACAAAGGCGAGGCATCATTAGCAATCCTTAACATCACACATCATCAGGGCCATAGTTTCCCCAGGGAATGACAGAGCCCAACCAATTTTCCCAGAGACCCATTTCTCCAGCTGGCTCAACATCCTCCTGACAGGGTGCGGGAATCTTCCTGAAGGAGTTTACAGCAACCTCAGCCATTAAATTTTTAAAGTCAAGCACTGTGTTCCCCATTTGAATTTCTTAATTTACATAATATGTTCCTAAAATCATCAGTTTAAAATTTTGCCTGGTGGTTCCCTCTGCCTGCCCCATCTCTGCCAAACCATCCTGCAGGATACCAAGCTTGGACATTCCCTGACATACCTGTGAGGACACCCTTTTAGGAGCTCTGTGGGGTGGAGATCAGAAAGGAATCAGGTTTCAGGACCAACCCTCTTCAGCAGCAGCAAACATCTCTGAGGCTACCGCAAGCTCTGAGGCTACTGAATATATTTTTGGTTGCATTGGAGGTACAAAGTCAGGGGAAGAATCTTGTGGCTCTTTTTGCAGGCAGGCTGCTCCTGTAGCCCCTATAGGGCTGTGAAAAGATGCTTGTTGTTGGACTACTTGTCCCCCTCCCCATCTGTGAGCTCTCTGTGTCTGGGGTCATCCCTTTTATCTAGGGCTTGGTCCAGATCAGGGATGCCTGAAGATGGGGCCATCTGGTCTACAGTCCCATCTCCTGTTATAGCATCGACCGGACAGCTGTCTTCCTGCGGGAGGAGCTTCAGGCTCTCAAGCAGACAGACTTCATTCTGTCAAGTTAGACAGAACTAAGAGGAGGCACTGTCCTGCCAGCAGGATTGGCTATTCCCCTTAATCTCCTTTCTCTCCTTCACCTAGCTTTGTGGTGGGCAGAAAGCTAAAGGTTACAGGAAAGACAAAGACGTTCGGTTCTGAAAGGAGAACATCTGGTTTGGAGTCCAGACCTCACTATCTACTCATCACGTGACTTGAGGAAGATCTTGCAATATCTCAGAACACCAGGTTCCTCAACTGTAAAATGGGTTTAGTAATAAACATACCACTATACAGGGTTCTGTGAGGACCGATGAAGATGCGTATCTGAGTGTGCTTATAACAGAGCCTGGCAGCTTGTGGGAATCTGATGGGCTCCCTGCCAGTGCCCAGGCCTGGGACAGGCCTCCATGTGGGAAATGGCTACGGTAGCAGCTTCTGCCCACATGGGAGAAGAGCTGGCTGGCCATCAGGAGAGGAGTGGTGTTCTCCCTCTCTCCTGGCCATGAGTGGCCACCATTTAGGCTGCTGAGCGTGGGCTACCATTCATGGTACAGGACAAGGGACACTGGTTCTGGGGTCAGATAACCCTATTTGGCTTCCAATCCCATCCCCACTCTGTGCGCATGTGATGTTGGGCTTACTTATTTTGGTTCTCTGAAATTCAGTTCCCCTGTTTATGAAGTGGGAATAATATCTAATTTGTTGGGTTCCTAGGAGGCTTAAGAGTGGGATTTATATAGAGCATGTGGCCTAATATGTAATGGGTGCCAATGAAAGTTACCTTCCTATTTGGGCTTTTGCTACTAGAAAGCTCAGAGCCAAACTGGAATATGAAAGTTACCAGTCTACATATTTAGATTGTTTTTTAATATAATAAATTACATTCTAATACAACCTGGTCTTGACCTTCTTGTCTTCATTTATGTGTTCCTGACATCTTGATTATTTCTCTTATTATTGTTTTGCTGTAGGTACTATTATTGAATATGTTCCCAAATTCTATGTAGAGCTAGATGGATAGAAGCAAACTGATGTCAGAAGAAATAGACCCTTAACTCTGCAAATGGTTGTATGATTTGGGGCATAGGGTCTCTCTGAACCTCAGTTTCCTCATCTGTAGGATGGGAGTGATAATAAACATACAAGCTTTCTTTTGGTGCAGGAATAAGGATCTATGGCTCCAATATTCTGCAAAAGGACTTTTGTAAACTATGAAAAACTCAGTAGAAACACATTATATGCAAGACAATGCCCATTTTTATTCATCAGTATAATTATTCCCCTCCCCAAACTGTGCTCAGGACTCATGGCACAGGGACTGGCATGTACCAAGTGCTGGGCAAGTGGCCACTGAATCTCACCTCCAGGGCCTCAACCATGCCTATATCCTTACTTAGCAGAGAGCAGAGAGCTTGATGGCCCAGCCTCTGATGCTGCTTAGAAACCAACTGCCTTCACACCCACCAGATATGCAGCCTTTCAGTACAATGGAAGCAAAACAATGAAGACAGAGTTTACCAACAGCACCCAGTGGGCAAGTGAGTCTGTCAGATGCCAGCATGGGAAGCCTAGACAACTGAGCTCCACACTGAGACAGGGAGACTGAAGGACTCCACAAAAACCTGTTTTTACCCTTTGCTAGGACCTGCACCCCACTCTATACACGCCTCACAATGCAAACAGTGTATGTCTTCCTTGTAAGGGACAAGGGGTTATTGGTTTCCTTAGAACAGAGAATGACCAGACCACCAGCACTAGACATCTCCATGCCAATACCCACCCCCTCCAAGTAATAACAGCTGGGCCCCTGGCTTTGTTCCAACCAGTTCCTGGATGCCCAAGGGGACACATACACCAGACTATAATTGTCAATAAAAAAGCTCCAGGCCCCGAATAAAGATGAGACTCCTTTGCTGAGTCTCCCGGATACTCGGCACTTTCTTTACATGTTCGATAAACTCTGCTTTCACCTCCTGCTGGCCTGTCCTCCTGCTGGCCCGTGTTTGATTTCTATCCTGCGCACAGCCAGGGACCTTCTTGGCTGGTCCCGCAGGAACCCCTCTGGTCCTTGGACCTGGCCTGCCAGCAGGCATCACTAGCACAGAAATTCAACAGGGATTTGTTTTGAAGCACTTTGATTTGGACTGAAAATGAACACAGAGAAGATGATACCATGAACAACAGATATAAAGAAAAAGATTTAAGCATGGGTGTAAAAAGATAGCACCAGAAGAAAGACTTGGAAAAATTATCCCAGTGAGTGAAAGATCTTAAAAAAAAAAATAAGTAAATAAATAACAATCAGCTACACAGGGCAATAAGATCAAAATGAGATTACTTAATAAAAGCCAACCATTTCTTTAAACTGAAAACAATGCACATTGTTTGTCCTTTAAATGTGACATGCACTCCTTTTTCAAGAATGCTGAAGCACCCCAAAGCAAAGGCCCACACCTGACAATGGCAAGGGCCCCATCACCCTTGCTTCCCAGAGGTCATTGCTCCTATACAAAATCTGGAAGCTTGATAGAATGGATGCTGTGGAACAGCAACAGTTATTTGGAATAGAAAACCCCTGAAAATCAACCTATGCAGGGAGATGCAGAATTTGAATCAGGCAGGAGCCCACCTGTTCAATAATGAAATAATTGCTCAGGGCACATTCTTCTGTAATCTTTTCTGATGTGACATCTATTCTTGTACTCTGTCTTTCTCCTGCTTCCTTAACATTTGCAAATAATCTCAGGGCCTCCTAAAGCCGCTGCAGAAGCCAGACAGTCACTTCCCTAATGCCAAGAAAATAGATTCAATTTTATATACATCAGGGTGATTTCAGAAGCAATTTCTACATCTCTAGTGTAAGCATTACTTACATTTTTTTCCCCTCAAATCTCATCCCAGCGGTTCCACAGGGCATTTTAAAGGTACCTGATGCATTCCAGGGTATTAAAAAGAATCCCCAGAGCGTGTTTGTGGCTATAGCCTGAGGACACCAGATGCATAGATAGAGTACTAAAATATTCAGTGACTCAAACAAATGCAAAATTTCTTAATAATTGAGTATACTGTCAACTGAACTTTTTTTCAATTTCAATGTCTTTTTTTAAAAGCAACGCCATTAAAAGGTATGTGTGTGTGTATCTGTGTGTGTATGCATATAAAACAAACACACATATCAATCATTTGGAAATATTGTCTCTAGACTTGAAAATGTCTGATTAGATTCTACTAGATAGGATTTCTCCTCCTTTTTGGCTGGCTAATCTACCTTGGTCTTGGATGCTTTCCTCTTAAGAGTTTAAGTTTTAGCTCTGGGGAATACAGTGATGTTTTCCCTTGAAATCCAAGAAATCACTGTTACCCAGGTTTCCACTTGTGATCAGAAAACTTAAGATCAAATACCTATAATTTCGAGGTCATGTATCTTTGACTATAATAGTTTTGGCACTCAGACTTCCCAGAAGTCTTTCCATTTTGACATTCAGCCTTCCCAGGCATTTTACACATGGAAAAAGGTGTGCACAAGAATCTGGCCTATATAGGAAAGGTTTGGGGTGAATGGGTATCACTTGGCCAGGATTGTCTATCAGCTAGACTTGTTATTGAACTTCCTTTCTCCCAGGGAAAGCAGGAGAATCAGTGACAGATGAATATAGATAGAGATTCTCAGGGATCTTCAGATGGGCCTTTCTTTCAGGACACACCAAGTCCATTTCCTTGTCAACCCTTTTTCTGCCTCTCCTGGCTGCCTATGTCACTATCGCCTTTTTCTGGGCCCAAGGGAATGTATGAATCCCAGCGATTCATCTGGGTTGAGAAAGGAAAAAGAGCTGGCTTCGTGGGTAGGCAGACTGCACACTTGCTCTGCTCTCTGAGGAAAATGCAAGTTAAATATTTGCTCATGAAATAATCAGTATGCACTGTTAGACTTTGTCTTTAAAGCCATTACACAATCTTAAGAAGTGTGCAGACTTAGCATTGCCAATAACGGGCAAAGTGATAGCATTTGTCTGTTGAGATGATGCAAAGGGAAGGACATGATGCCACCTATGTTGAATTTTTGGCAACATGTTAACCTGAGTGCAATCATGGTGAAGAAAATCAGATAAATCTGGATTGTGCCACATTCTAGGAGACAACTGGCTTAGACTTAAAATGTGTCGATGCCCTGAAAGAAAAAAAAAGGAGGGAGGGCTGGCTGTTCTAGATGAAAAGTGATGGAGAGACATGATGACCAAGTATAATGTGAGTACCTGAGTGGACCCTGGATTAAATCAGCAGCAACAACAACAACAACAATAAATATTTTAGGACCACTGAGGAAATTTAACTATACGCTGGTATATTCCATACTGAAATAAGGTTACATTTCTTGGGTCAGATAATTTTATAGTGGTTACATTGAAGAGTTTTCCTAGTTCTTAGGAATTCTCTGGAAGTAGAGTGTCATGATGTCTGCAACCTACTTCTAAATGGTTCCGAAAATTTTATAAAATTTTTATATAATCTTATATAAGTATATATATACAGGATATTTTTATATATGTATACATATATAATATATAGTATGGAGTGAGAGAGTGTGTGTGTACAAATATTGCAAATATGAATAATTGGTGAGTCTAGGTACAAGGTAAAGGAATATTCATTTTACTATTTTCTCAACCTTTTTATAGGTTTAAAACTAATCTCCTTCCCAAGGCGGCATGTCAATATTTGAAAATGGCTATTGCTTCCCTCAAAGTTCAGTGTTCTTAATCAGCGTGCCTATAAGAACCATCTAAGTGGCTTTTACAAAACCCACATCCCGCCTTACCCCTCCCCTCATCTCCCTACCTCTCTTCCCTCAGGAGATTGTGATTTAGTCAGTAAGGTGTAGGGCCTACATATGTGTATTATGAAAACTTTCTCAGAGGAGTTCTGTGCTATACTTAAGATGAGCAATCATGGGTCTAAGTTACCCTCAGAACATGGATCCATCAGGAATTAGCTATGTAACTCTGAGAAGGTCAGCCGCATGCACTGAACCTTGGCTACCTTACCTATAAAATGGGAACAATCATATGCAGTATCTCACGGGGCCATGGTGAGGACAAAGATGGTCTATAAATATTTGTTTCCTTTCTTTCTTCATTTTCTCATAGAACCCCCCCCCCCAACTGATCATATCTAAGTGATTTTTACAAATTATGGTTTCTTCCATTTGCCACACACTGTGTGGAGGACATTCATTTGTCTACGCTCACATTCCTTTAGATTTCCTGAATTCCCTAATCTGGAGCAGAGGCTGGGGAATCTAGCATTTCTATTAAATCTAGGAAAAATAATTGTCTTAAAGAGAGATGAGAACAAAAGTTAGTTTTAGGTTACCAGTCTTGAGATTTTCCTTTGGATAAGATTTAACTCTGAAATCTTAGCCACTTCTATAGGCTTGGGACCCTGTATCAATTCTGCATGAGGGCTCAGGTGCTCTTGACTAAAGGCCCCTTGGAACACTGGCTATAATTTGGACCTGGCCAGGCTTGGGAGACATGGGTTCCAGGTTTGGATAGGTATACTCATCAGCCTTGGGACATTGCAGAAGTTGCTTTTCTGAGCCTCAGTTTCCTAAGCACTCAAAACAGAGATGGCAATTAGTGGCACACCTACCTAACATGGTTTATATGAAACACTGTTTTGAAAACTGTAAGACACTCATTTCAATGCGGCATGTTTTTCTCCTTATGGGCATAACTATGTCCTCTTTTTTTTTTTTTTTAAACTACTATTAGTTTTAACCTGTATCTATTTATTTCCACAAGCAGTTAAGATGGCTTGCCCCATTTCCATTTGCTTTGGGGGAATATTCTTAAAACCTCCTTTTCCCTCAAGATGGGCTGCCCCAAGTCCTTGCCAGGGAGAACATTCATCCTTGGAACATCCAAGGAAGCATCCCGAACCCATACCCTTCAGCATCTGACCACTGTGAGGGGTCCACAGCAGAGGTACCAGGGTCAAGCTGAACCATGGATGTTCCCTTCCCCTTAGCTGGGTCAACTTACTGAATCCATTAACATCCTGAGAGCTAGAGGAGAAGCCTTCATCGTTGTGACTGGCGCTGAGCTTGGTGGTGGGTTTGTCGGCTGAGGCCACAGGCCCCATCTCCCTCTGGGCTCCACTCTGTGTCTCCTTCTGCTTCTTGGCCAGCTTCCTTTGGGACATGTGCAAGGGGAAAAAATCACAGTCAGATGGTTCCAGCTGCATTAAAGCATTGGAAAGATCAGATTGTTCTTCCACCCTACCCATCATCCTCAACCCCCAAACCTGGTTCATTCTCCAGGAACAGAGAGAGTCAAGATGGGTCCTCCAATGTCAAGGTGGAATAAGCCTAAATCCTCCTGAAACCATTAATGGCTTTCATTTACTCGGAAATATGAGGCTTATTCTGGATCATCTCCAACAATAGGTATGTTCTTTACTTGAGCTTAAAACCGGAAATCAATGAGACTTACATGATGATTCCTTGCTCTCCTTTTGAAGTGGGGAAGAAGCTGATTGGCCCTTTCTGTTCTCATGGCTCTGAATGAGATTCAAAATGGAGTATGACCTTTCTCAGGGACTAAGGTAATAAAATAACACGCCAAACAATGGACAACTGAAGTAGAGACTTGTGGTTGGTGAAGGGTGAGGGTGAGGGTGAGGGTTAGTTAGTCCTGTAGCTCGAAAGGAGAAAATTTAAAGCTGAACTTGATGCCTGACGATCATTCATAGGAATGAAAGACCTTCAGAACCAGATGGGCATTTATAATAATACTAGTTTAAATCAGTGATTTCCAAACTGTGATGGAAATTAGAATCATTTTGAGAGCGGATAAAAGCATGCAGAGGCCCCAGCTCATGGAGGTAGGATAGGGTTAGGCCTGTGCATGGCCACCTAGTTCCCAAGGTCATTATGACACCATCTACTGGATGTTAAAACCATTGGTTTTGGCATCAGGAAGACCTGGGTTCATATACTATCTCTGCCACCTGCCAGCTGCATGATGCAGGGCCCGTTCTTTAACCTCTTTAAGTTCTGAACTCGTCCTCTGAGTATATCAGTCAACAATGGGACCAAGCTCCTAGGGCTGTGATGATTAACTGAGATCATATGTGAAACACATGGAATACAGCACCTGGCACACAGTGAACATTCAACACATGACAGCTGCATCCTTGTTTTTATATCATCCCTGCTGGTCCAACCACATTCTAATGTCCAAATCCCCCTTCAAGAGACCCACTGTGAAATCTCTGGATATCAAGTGGTAGAGATTTGGACGCCTCCCCAGGCAGCTGAAGGTTTAAAAAGTCCTTCATATGGATTTGAAACCTACTTCTCTTAAATTTTAACCGGTTGTTCTTAGATCATTAGAAGTACAAAAATATTACTAACCCCTCTTGCATATGACAGTTTTTCAAACATTTCTAAAAAACCAATGCAGTCCCTCTGAGATTTCCCCACATTTCCAATTCTAAATATAGCTATTGTGTTCCTGTGATAAGGAAAGCGATGGACACATTAAATATCTTGGGGGTAAATTATCCCAGGTCTCTTGCTCCATTTTCCATAGGACTTGGTTTCAACTTCAATCTTAATCACTCCTATATCAACATGGAAACAACAGTTCTCCCAGAGGAGTCAAATTCAGGAAAAATTTTTCCAAAATTGAGCCTGCCTGGTCATGAAATATGCAATTTCAAGAGGAATGATCTCCCTATCAGAGGAGGTATGAAATGAAAAGATAAAACCTAGACACAGAAGTATTTTAGGGGAGTTCATCTAGGATGAATTCTAGTTTGACAGTATGGGGAGTAACACCCTTCCCATGGATCCCTGGATCTAGATGTGGACTGCACGGAAGAATGACAGATGGCATACTCAAGTGAGAATGATTTGGGGAGACTTTATGTGCAAAAGGACTACTGACAAAAGTAAGAAGGGTGAAGGGGAACCTAAGGTCCACCATAGTGACAGGTGAGTTGTTGGCCACCCACGTGTCCAGAGGGACAAGCAGAGGAAGCAGTCACTGGCACCCTGAAGGAGAGAGCTGTGAAGATAAGACCACCAGCTCAGAAGCAGCAGCCTTCTCTCGAGGAACTCAGTTGATCCTCACATGGCAGGAACAAGAGGCATCAACACCCTGGCTACATCCTCTTCTCTCCCCCTGACCAATGAACAGTGGGTCTCATTTGCTCAACCCAACTGGAAGCCAGAGGCATGGAGTCCAGGTAGCGCTAGCTCTGGAAGCAGAGAGCTCAGTGGAGAACGAGGCAAAGGAATCTGGATCCAGGAAACCCCCGCCAAGAAGAGAATTTTATCTCCCCCATTTTGGCCACAATTTGAAGACAAATGCAGCCTAAAATGGAACCCACGTACCCTCCCTCCCTCCTTCTCTCTTTCCCTCCCTCCCTCCCTTCCTTCCCTCCCATCTTTCCTCCTTCCCTCCTCTCCTCCTCTCCTTCCCTTCCCTTTCATTCCCTCCCTTCCTTCCCTTTATTTTCCTTCCTTTCTTTCCCTCTTTCCTTCCTTTCTTTCTTCTCTCCCTCCCTCCCTTTTTTCCTTTCTTTTCCGTTTTTCCCCCACTGGCTTGAGAAAAGAGGGGTTCTCAGGAATAGGAATGCGTCTTTTGTATATAACGCTCTAGCCACAGGCATTCTGTTCCAGGAGTCAAACTATTCCTGGTAGACAGAAAAACAACCAGAAAGGAAGTACTGGATCAGTGTTGGCAGTCAGACAGGGGCCAGGGGGGTGCCAACGAAGGAAAAATGAGTGGGTCTACTGCTGATGACATTTTGAAATTTTATTCTTCATTTATTATCAAAAAGGAGTGTGTTTAAAAATGTATATGTGACCTTCTTAATCATAAATTTGAAAAGATATACGGCAGATCCTTTGCCTCTATCTAAGCTCTGCTCACATTGCCCTGGCAGGAAATAAAAGGAAATCCAATAAGAAAGTTAACTTTAAAACTATAAGTGAGTGTGTATAATAGGCTTTGATATTTCCGTAGGGGCATAACTCCCAACCAATCCCATTCCATTAGGGGTAAAATAATATGGAGAGAGTTGTCTTGGGCATAAGTCATTCATTTCCAAAGGAATAATAATAATAAAAAAAGGCCTTGCTGCATCTGTGAAAAATGGCCTTTTATAGAAATGTTTGGGTAGCTCTGAAAACCTGGATGAAAAATGAAAAATTGAACTTCTATGAAACATAGGTATTTAAAAACTCGACAACCAACTGAGTTGTAAAAACTCAGGAGTATGGCATCCTTAGTATTTAGCCCATGGTTGACACTATGTGTTCACGATGATGAGGCTATATAATAATTTAAAAATGTACAGACAGGTGTTTTAGCAGCTGGAAAACACAGCTACAAAGTAGAAATAGAAGGAAGGGATGTGGAAAGAAAGAAAACATAAAACTATAGTTTTGGGATCTATATTCTATCAGAATTCAAAATTTAAGAATTAAAAAACCATCTTGGTAAAACAGGAAAAATCATTTTATTCCTATAGCCATCGAGTTAACTCAGACCCCCCTCCCTGTTTTTCCTTAAGAGAAGGGGGGAAATCCAAGCCTATGAGTAGGGCATGAAAGACCCGTAGGCTATGGCTCTAGGCTTCAACTCAGCCTTATCTTCCATACACACCTTCTCTTAGGGAACACCAGCCACCTCATCTTCACCCCCCAACCATTCCTCAATACTATACATTCCTTAATATGTCCCCATTCTTCTCTACTGGCCCCTCCTCTCCATCCTTCAAGGCTCAGTGTCATTCAAATGTCACATCTCCTTGAAGGTTTCTCTTGCTCCTCTACATAGATTTGTGATTTTCTCTTCTTGGTTGACTCATTCACTGAACAAATATTTATTGAGCACCTACATGTACCGGCTTCTGCTAGAGGTAAGATCACAGTGACAAAAGCCAGACATGACCCTGACCTTCACAGAGCACAGAGACTAACGGCAAAGACAGGTGCTAAACAGATAAATACAGACACAGTTATAAAATCACGAAAGTGATGAAAGCCAGGGAGAAGAAATGCATGGAGCTAAGAAACACCAATGGTTGGTTTGAACCTTCTCAGATCAAGGAAGGCCTCATTGCCATGCCAGCTAAGCACCTGTCTAGTTGAATTGCAGGGATCCAACTCTCCCACCCACTAGGGCAAGAGCCTCTTGGGTGAAGGGTTTTCGACTTCTCGCACCTACTCTGATTTCTTGCTGAGTGTCTGGCACACAGCCAGTGCTCAATAAATTTGTTGTACAAATTTATATTTAAAAGTCTACAATTTGAAGTGCAGAAGAGATTGCCATCCTACTCCGACTGCAAATTATAACCACTTTAAAAAAAGATACATACAAGGAAAGAGGAAGAAAAACTTGCACAAAATTAGTTTGTGACCTGAAATATTTCTACTTATGAATATTTCTGGCTGACAACTTAGCATTTTCTTCCAGTAGTTGTCACAGAATTCTTGGGATGTTTGCAGAATTAATGGAATGCTCACAGAAGTCAGATTTTTTTCCCTCAAAGCCCACAGTATAGCCATAGCTATAAAATGTTTTTTTTAATCACATAAAATAGTTACATGATACATGGGAGAGTCACATAACTTATGGAATCTTCAGATCCTTCAAGATTCAAGTACTTGTGACTTATGAAACTTGGAATTTTTTTCTCTAGTTGTTGAGATTCTTGCCAACTGGGTCACACAATTTCACCAGTAGGGGGTACCAGAAGCTGGTAAAAAGAGAGCACTCATAAGCCTATCTATTCCTCTGCAGGGACATTTCTAGAGCCAAAGAACATTTTAAGACATAGCAATCCGAAGTTT
This sequence comes from Panthera pardus, assembly GCF_024362965.1. Taxonomy (NCBI): domain Eukaryota; kingdom Metazoa; phylum Chordata; class Mammalia; order Carnivora; family Felidae; genus Panthera; species Panthera pardus. Next base: position 18,086,629 of record NW_026526821.1, on the reverse strand, counting down.
ACTGTTTCTGACAGGCGGGGACAATGTGATGTGACCATAGCTCTTGGCATTCTTTCTTCTAACAGATCACTCTGAGGTCTTTCTGACCTTTGCTTGTTAGCTGAGTGAGGGTAGGTGGCAGGGGATGTGCCCATGATGGACCGTGAGTCCTATGATTTATTCTGAGCACCACTCTTTATAAGGGGTAGTGGCAGGTGGAATGACTCAAGGGAGAGGAATGCGGGGCTGTGAAGGGTTCTGAAATCATGCTCTGAGAGAAGAAATGTCTGAAACAATGGGGATTATTTTTCAAGGAGAAGGAATATTCAGGAATGCCCTCTTCACACATCTGACTGTCTGGCTCTGTTGTGGCCCCAGGGGCAGAATTAGAACCAGGTTGGCTTGAAACAAGGAAGAAAGAACAAAGTACAATTGCTTGGGTCTCTTTTGGAAGCACCTAATGCCTGACTGTCCTTCCCATTTTTAATTCTTTGGTAACCTTCTCTACACCTTTTAAGTCCCAACTCAAATGTCCCCTACTCGTCTCCTTCCCAAAGTTAGTAGTTTCTTCCTCTTTGCACATTAATTTGTTGGAAAAATATTTAATGAGCCCTTACTTTGTGCCAGTGGCTGTTAGAAAGAGATCATTATGTAAAAAGCCAAGCATGACGCTTGCCCTGTTTGGGCTTTTGGAAGTAACGCATAGCCCCTCATTGGCAAAGTTCCAGTAGAGACTGAGAAGCCACTTGGAATAGAGGTGGTAGGGAATTGACCATCTGGATCCTGAAAAACCCTTGAATCTTTTCTGGGCTGGGAACAGGAGGCTCCAGCCAATGGGGGGGAGAGTGTTGGGGCCTCCACCTAGGATTTTTCCCTAAATGTGAAGAGCTATGCCCATGCTCCTGGGGAGGCATGGTTAAGGCACTCTTTCTTTTCCACATAGGGCTCATCCTCTGTTGGTATCTCTAGACAGTTTCCTGGGAAGCCACAAAGATTAGATAGAACACTGGAGCCAGAGAGAAATCCTCAGCCCATAGGAGGTAGACAAAGAAAATACAGAGCTGAGACTCTACTCCTATTAAAAGGCAGCACTGTACCCTTTGAAGCCAGTATGCTTCTGTGCTGACATAATCAGATCTCTAATTAAAGTGATGCATCAGAACTGTAAGGGAACGGTACCAGCCTCTCAATTTCTTCAAGAAGAAGCAGGCCTGGACAGGGGAGGGGCTTAGCCAAGGCACACAGCACAATGGCAGAAGCCACAGGACCCAAACCCTGCTTTCTACCTGCCAGTGCACCTGTTCCAACATTCCTCCACCTCTCTTTTCAGAATGAAATTAGAAGTGCAAATTCAGTCCATGGCACATATGATTTTAGTCCCTTATGAATGCAGCAAAACCTCATTAATCCAAACCTCACTAACTCAGAACTACTGTAACTGAGGCAGAGGCTGGGCTTTACCACATTAGAGTTGGTAGTATAAATGAGGATATGGGTATGTGCAGAATTCAAAGGAGAACACACCACTTTCTCTTACATCAGGAGGCAGAATGGCAAAGCAGTTAACACACTGGCTTTGGTGCCAGACAGCCTGGCATCAAAACCTGGCGCCATCTCAGACTAGCTGTGTGAGCTCTTACAAGTACTCATCCGTCGGCATGTCAGTTTCCTCCTGTCTGAAAAGTAGGTAACAGTAGTACTTTCCCAGAAAGTGGCTGCAAAATTAAATGGTATGTGGCTAGCAAAGCATTTTTCCCAGAGAATCGTACACAGTAAGCACTCAATACATGCTCTCTGGTAATCTTTTAAAGATAAGGAGTAGCCATGTTAATTTAAATGGCCTCATTGTTTATGAAACATGAATCCTTTAGAGCAGATGCTCTGAAGAATGCCTTTTCTCTAAAAACGTTCTTTGATGTATTCTAGAGCAGTGCTGCTCGACCTTGGCTGCACCAATCGTTTGGGGAGCTTCAAAAATTATTGGTGAGATTCTAGTTTAATTGGTCTGGGGTGCAGCCTGGGCGTGTGGGTTTTCAGAAGCTCTCCAGGTGATTATAAATGTGCCACCGAGCTTGAGCACCACTGATGTAGAACAGGGTTGTCTCTGGAACAGCAGCATCAGCTTCACCTGGGAACATAATTAGAAATGCAATTTCCCTGGCCCCACCCCTGACCTACTGAATCAGAAACTCTGGATGATTAATAATCTCTGCGGGCAGTTCTAACGCATGCTGGAGTTTAAAGACCCGGATGTTTGAGAACCCACTCCTTAGCTGGTCTGAATCAGTGAGGAGTCCCTATCATCCTTCACCTGTGGAAGTGGAGGAGCAGGAAGCAGGTGACTTGGCTGCCAGCCTCAGGGGTCCAAATATCTTCTTGTTACCAGAGACATGCCCTTTCCCCTTACTGGGTATTGATTTCTCTACAGGGGTAGTTGGCATCTTAGAACCAAGGCAATAACAGATGCTATTTAAATGACTGTTACTGGTTGCAGGGTGTCCCCCTAAAATATATGTTAAAGTCCTAACCTTTGGTATCTGTGAATGACCTTACTTGGAAATGAGGTCTTTAAAGATGTAATCAAGTTAAGATGAAGTCATCAGAGTGGGCTCTACTCCAACTGGTCTGGTATCCTTATAAGAAAAGGGAAATTTGGATGGAGACACACAGGGAGAAGGCATGTGATGACAGAGGCAGAGAACGGAGTGAGGCAACTAGAAGCCAAGGATTGCCAGCAGCCACCAGAAACTTGGAAGAAGCAAGGAAGGATTCTACCCAGAGTTCCAGAGGGAGAATGACCCTGTGACATATGGATTTCAGACTTCTACCCTTTGGAACTGTGAGAGACTAAGTCCGTTTGTTTTCTTTTTTTCCCCCCAGCCATCCAGTTGGTGGTATTTTGTTATGGAGCTCTAGGAAATGAATACAAGATCCATGAAATAGTAAATCCCAAATCCATTTCATTTATTTAATAAACATGTAAACAGCACTTATGCCATGCTAGGCACTATTAAGGCTATTACAAACACAATGTGTTAGCTCCTTTAATTCTCCTAAATACTGTAGGAGATTGGTAAACACATCCCCATTTCACAGATGAGAAGGAGAGGCAGAGAGAGTGGAAGAAATTCATGGAAAGTCACCCAGGCTTTAGGAGACAGAGCTGGGATTCAAACTCAGGCAGTCAGGCTTCTGAATGTTCTCTAAGATTCCTTGCTGTGTCATGCTTAGCCAAGGACCTATATGTATCCTCCCTTGTCCCAAAGCTTTCTCAGCTGGGTCCCTTCCTTTCCAGGCAAACACGCACTCACATACATATGCACACACGTGCAGGCAGAAAACTCACACATCTGCTCACATCCTGCAGGCAATGCACATTGGGTCAGCCCATTACTTCTGTTGGGTACCGATTCTAGAACATAGCTGGTGGGTCCTTCCTCCTCCACCCCCATCACCCTAGCCTGGGGCTTCTATGTGTTTCCACTGGAATGGCGAAGTTATAGAAATAACCGCAGCAGATGCCATCACAATTTGAAAGACTGAAGGATCCCAGCCACTGCCTGTCACCTCCATCTCTCTGCTGTCTTGCTCTCCATGTGTATGACTCTACCTGTCTGCCTCTGCTTCTCTCTTCCTTGTGGCTGCCCCTCTCCATTTCTTGCCTAGGTGGCTCTCCTACGTATTATGCTCTTTTCACAAAGGACAGAGTCAGATTTAGTTTAACCATCGTCTAGCGGGCTGGCAGGGGAACCAGTGCAGAAGAAGGCCTAAGACAGATGCTAGGCCCTCCTCCCACTGCCCACATGGCCACACTATCTCTTGGACCCTGCAGCAGAACCCAGAGGGAACAGCATGGGCTCTGGAGCCAAGAGTGCCTTGGTTCAAGTCCCAGCTCCAGTATTTACTAGCTATGTGGCCTTGGACAGTTACTTAGCTTCTTTACAACTCAGTTTCCTTATCTTTAAAATAGGGGGTACTTACAGTGAATGCTTATGACAACTGTTTGCAATAGCTACTAACTTACAAATACTAATGAACTTACGACAGGATGTGTCACCTACCAGATAAGCTCTGTGTTAAGTGTTTGTTACATAATAAACAAGGAGAAGGGAGTAACTGCCTCATAGGAAAGTGAGGACAGAATCTTTGGCTGAGACAGTGCTGAGTTCCCGAAGAGCTTTCAGGCCACTGAGCTCTGAACCTCTGGGCAAAGCGAACAGCCCTCTGCTGTTGGTTCTGTGGAAATGGACTGTGGCTCCAGACTAACCTGATTCTAACAAGCTGCTGAATCCTACTTGCGTCTCCGCCTCTGAGACTATCAGACTCAGTTTCCTTCTCTGTAAAATGGTATTTGATAGGCCCTTGTTCAGAGAGTGACTACGATGATTAGAAATAGTAAGTGTACATTCCTGGCATGGTCTTTGGTACGTAACAAACACTCCGCAAATGCCAGTTCTTTTTCTCTCCCTTCTTCACACTGGCAGTCCGCATGCGTTTCCCCTGCTTTATTTTTACCTTAATTTTGTGTTTGATCTTCTCCCCGAGATGAACACTCCAGGGAACCAAAATGACTACTTTTTCTCCCGGCACCCTGCCCTACTCCATCCATACCTTGCTTACACAACCACAAACCAAGCCAGACTCTCGGGCAGATGTTTTGCTCCCGGTCCTGTTCTGACCCTCATTACAGGTTACAGAGTCTTGGATTCTCTGGGCTGGAATGGCCTTTGGGGCTCTCCAGACACTCTCCCACCATGGCTGGAAGGTCCCTTGCAACTCCCCAACAAGTGGACATGCAGGTCCTGATTGTCAACTCCAGTGACAGGGACTCGTCATGTCTCCAGGCAGCCTCTTCCCAGAGAGGCAGGTCCCTAGATGGGGATGTTCTCCTCTGAGCTGAGGCTGAGCTGAACTATGTCTCCTGTCCATGCCCTCTTGGATGCCCTGGGTTGGGCTGCCTGTTCTACCCAACCAGCCTATACATGGATGGATGGATGGATGACCACAAAGCCTTCAGACTTTACTAAACTCTTCTAAACCATCTCTCCTCCTTCCTGAGGCTCTGCAGCTATTCCTTCCCTAGTTCACTGAACCACCTTTTGTACTCCACATCCCTGTGCCCACACCTCTTCTCAGACCTTGACCCAGGGCCCTCTCTTTCTCCCCCTCCCCCCACCCCACTACAGGCCTTTGGCTCCCTCCAGAAACCACGATGGCCTGCTGGATGGCCAGCCCCCAGGGTCATCTCCCCTGTTAGACTGTGACCACACCAGCAGGGGCCATGCTGGCCTTGGGCACTTCCCACTCCCCAGGGCCTCACGCAGTTGCTGGCACAAGCACCTGCTGAATTAACGTATAAGCAGATCACAAGCCCTTTAAGTTCCGTCTCGAACACTATGTCTTCCAGGAGGCCTTTTCTGATCTCTCCCTGATGGGACATACTTTACCTACATTTCATCTCCTAGTCATCTTCCTGCTGTTCTCACCATCCTTCATTATAACGGCTTCCATAACATCCATTAGTTCACTTTTCCCTAGCACCTAGTTCAGCACTTGGCACAACGTTGTAAAAGCTTTAAAAATGTTTACTGACTAAATGAATGAATGAATGAGTAACACGTTTAATTCCTTTATTGTTGCTCTGTCCCATATTTGAGCATCCCCATGACTTAGACCTGACACTTTTAATCTATTTCTGCACCAAGTGTCTGTACTGGAACAGGTCCTTCTTATTATTCTACAGGAGGGGCCTTTCTCTACAGATGGTGCACGATGGAGATTCTCAAACCTGAGGGTGCGCCAGAATCACCTAGACAGCGTGTTGAAAACAGGGATGATTAGGCTCCACGCTCAGAGTTTCTGATTTGGTGAATCTGAGTTTAGGATCTGAGAATCTGCATTTCCAAGTTCCTAGGAGATGCTGGAACTATACTTGGAGAACTGGTCTATGGAATGTCATCTCCGGCCCCACTGTGGAGCACATACTACTTACCTGCTGTCTATTCTCCATCAGTCACCTCAAACCTTATTCCCATCCCCAATCCCAGCTCATTTCTCCTAGAACTGCCTGTGAGCACAATATACTCTTTACTCAAGCATTCCCATTTTCTTGGGGCTTTATCCTAATGAAATAATAATAAAAATCCATGTATTACGTGGACGACATTGGAAAACAGCTGTGTGTATGGCAGGGGTTCTTGATCTCAGCACGATTGACATGTGGGGCCGGAGAGTTCGTTGCCGCATGGGCTGTCCTGTGCGCGGCAGGATGTTTATCTGGTTCCGTGGCTTGTACCCACCACCTTCCAGGAATGCCTCTCGTTCCCAGGTGTGACAAATAAAAAAATGTCTTTAGGCACTGTCAAATGTCCCCAGGAGGGAGGCTGGGGAGGGCAGTACTGCCCCTGATCTACAACCACTGGTAAAGACAGGTGAATATAACAGTGTAACATGTAGGAAATACCAGCATGTGCTCAATACCTTGAAAACACTTGTAACCCTCACAGCAGCATGACAAGGGAGTGATTATTTCTTTTGTTTTATAGGTGAGGAGTCGGAGGCCCAGAGGTTAATCCCAAACTCATAAAACAGGTAAAGGGACCGGGAGGGAATGGAGCCCCGATTCTTTAGCCTGCAGAGTCCTGTTCTCCCCGTTAGCCTGTTCTGCAGCTTCTCTTCAATTGCAAACCATCAGTCACAGCCTCATAAATGTCTACCAATAGGGGATTGCTTCAGTAAATGATGGTGCATCCCCCAGATGGAATATTATGCAGCTATTAAAATGACAGAGTGCCATTAAAAATGAAAACTATGTAACAACATTGAAGAATGCTAACTGGCTTACATTAAGTTCAAAAAAAAAAAAAAAAAAAAAACAAACCCAGAGAATGAAACTGTGTACCCTGTGATTACCACTGTGAGGAAGCGTGTCTATGCTAACGTGTTATATGGAGGGTATTAAGGATAATTTTCATTTCTTCTTTGATACCATTGTTATCAGAATGTCTTTGCGATCATTATTTTTAAGTAGCAGCAGGGTAATGAAATTCAGGATGTTAGGTTTTGTCATAGGTCTTCCTTGCACCTGAACTGGTGGAACTAAAGCTTCTCTAATCCTTTGAGTGTGGCAGGGGTTTGATACGCTATCACTTCTCCTCAGATAGCACAGTTGCATGTATGTTTCTGAGCCAGGACATCTCTCTTTGAACTGACCCGCTTCCCCTAAGCACAGCAAGCTGGAAGCACAGAGGAAAACACTGCTGAAGGCATCAGTGTGGATCACTCAGGGAGCCAGGGCTGTGAGAAGCACGCAATGTGTCTGTCAGAGGGTACTGTGCACTGCACTGGTTTCATGCATTATGCATCAAGAGTGGCCTGGCACCCTGGCCCGGCCGTGCGGGAGAAGGCTTGCATAAGGCACATCTGATGAACTGATTGGAATGTCAAAATGTCATTAAGGATAAATTAATGGATGTGTTACTTTGGCTGTAAGAGGCAGAGCCAGGAAGACAACAGGCTGCCGGCGGGCTGTTCCCTAGCCCAAGACAGACGGCGTTTGCAATGGAGATTCATGGTCTTTATGTAACGTGAGGTGCTTTGCAGGGAGAAGAACAAACAGAAATGCTCCAGCACTTAAGCACCGTAAAATCACAAGCATGAGATAAATTAATTAGCGTACACTAGGAAGGCGGCTGGTCTGTCTGCACTCCTGGGGAAAGCCAGAATGGATGGCACTGGGCTGGAGAGGATGGGTCTCAACACCAGACTCCTAAGGAAAGCAATTGAATTTAATGTGCAATCATAAACTGCAGCTGATGGAAAGATAAGTCTGGTCTGTGTTCATTTTTTCGTGGATGCCATTTCTGTCTACTCCTCCAAGCTCTTGGTGTCTGTGGGTCAAATGTCTTAGGTGACCAGGGAGACTGGCACCACCACTGCCACTTGCTTCTGATGCCATGGGGGAATCAGTACTTTGACACAGGGGAAACTCTCTGGGAAGCCTGACTTCCCTTGGGACAGCCTAGATAACGGTGGTCCATTATTCTGTGATGGGAGGCTCACTACCCCACATTCAACCTAGTCTATTGTTGGACAAGCATTGTTAGAAAGGCCTTTCTTACTTAGGCTTCTCCAGCATCTTCCTCCTTGCAACATAACAACAACAACAACAACAACAACAACAACAACAACAACAACAAAGCAACAATGAGAGTAGCTAATGCTCACTGAGCATTTGCTAGGTGCCAGGAACTGTACTCTGGTAAAGTCAGCACCCTATCTTGGATCAATCATCCCCACTTTATAGTGTAGGAAACTGAAGAGCAGAGAGGGTGAGAGAGATACTCAAGAGCACACGGCTAGTGCGTGGTAGAGCCAGGATCCAAACCCAGGTCTGCCTAAAACCAAGTCTTAACATCTTAACCATCACATAATTCTAACTGCCATAACCTCCACTCATGGAATAGAGCCTGGCTTTCAGAGCAACACAGAATGTGAGAAGGCAACATGGATGGAGCTAACATTTTGGGTATGTAGTGGGTACTTTGCTAAGTACTTGGCCTGGGTGAGCCTAATCAACCTTTTTTCTTTTCTTTTCTTTTTTTTTTCAATATATGAAGTTTATTGTCAAATTGGTTTCCATACAACTTTTTTCTTTTTTTAATTTGAGAACAGTTGACACACAATGTTACTTTGGTTTCAGGTGTACAACACAGTGATTCAGCTTCTCTATATATTATATACTATGCTCACCATAAGTGTAGCTACCATCTGTCACCATACGGCACTATTACAGTATCATTGACCATAATCTCTATTTTATTGTATTCCCGTGACTTATTCATTCCACAACTGGAAGCCTATATCTCCCACTCTCCACTCATTTTGTCCCTCCCTCCACTCCCTTCTCTCTAGTAGCCATTGGTTTATTCTCTGTATTTATAGGACTGATTATTCTTTTTGTTTATTAGTCTGTTTTTTTTTTTAAATCGACATGTGAGTGGAATCATATGGTATTTATCTTTCTCAGTCTGACTTACTTCACTTAGCGTAGTACTACTGTCTAGGTCTACCCATGTTGTTGCAAATGGCAAGATCTCATCCTTTTTTATGGCTGTGCAATGTTGCAGTGTGTCTGTGTGCACACACACACACATGTTTGTCCTTTCTTATCCATTTGTTTTGTCTAATCCCTCTTTCACGCAATAGCCCTGTTTGCTTGAAATAAGTTACTATTTTATCCAACTGAGATCTTTTTGTCTTTGTTTTTTGTGTTACCAAGTGCAATAATTTTTAACATATGAGAGTTAGTTATATTTCCATATATGAACAATGAACAATTAGAATATGAAATTTAAAAAATGGTGCCATTTAAATAGCATGGAAAAATGAAACATTCAGGTATAAATCCACCAAAAGATGCAGGGATCCTGCATACTGAGAACAACACGTGGATGATAAAACAAATGAAAGTAGACCCATACAGACAGAGAGACAACCCCATATTCCTGGGCCAAAAGACTCAATACTGTTATGATGTTGATTTTCACCAAACTGATCTATAGATTCAACACAAGCCCAATCAAAACCAAGCAAGATTTCTTTCAGGTATCAACATCTGATTCTAAAATGCCATCGTACACTTTTTTTTTAATTTTTATTTTTTAATTTATTTTTGAGACAGAGAGAGACAGAGCATGAACGGGGGAGGGGCAGAGAGTGAGGGAGACACAGAATCGGAAGCAGGCTCCAGGCTCTGAGCCATCAGCCCAGAGCCCAACGCGGGGCTCGAACTCATCGTACACTTATTTTTAAAGAAAGAAGCGGGGGAGGAAGCTTTCAAACCTTAACTGTCCAGAAAATGAAACCAGACACCTGTTGTCATGCTAAATATCATAATCATCTGGGTACATTTTTATATAATGTTATTCTTCTATGTCTGGCATAGCTGAATTTGAATAAAATCCTCTCCATAGCACAACCTTATTCGTAAGACATTATAAACAAAAACATGTTAAGAAACAAAAGTTTGTTCTAAAAAATTAAAAGTGGGACTCAAAAAGCCCATTTAAGAAATAACAAAAATCACCCCCGACCTTATCTTTCCTTTAATCTTTGTCCTTATTCCTCCAATTCAGATTATAAAATTTCTTACAGCTAGAAAAAGATGAATGACCTTTTTCCTGTTTGAGTCTTGTCCCATTTAGACAGTGAGTGTACTTAATGGAATAAGGGGGTGGGAACAGGTGTTTTTCTTTTCTTTTCTCCAATTACAATTTGGAACAATGGTTATATACTTTCAGGCAGTGACCAACACTGGACTTAGCTCATGGCATACTCCACCTGATCTCAGAGGGCATAGTTCCTCCCAGTTCTGCTGCCCGCTCCCTGTCACAACCACCTCTCAATCCATCATGAGAACACAGTACCAGTCACTGGTAACTCTGTTCCATGGATTTCTTTCTTCAAGTAGCCTGTGACCCTGTTCAGTTGGGTGAGCCTTCATTTCCTGGCATTTAATGATACTTCCTCACTGGAGTGCCTTGAAAGTTCCAGGAGAGATCTGTATAAAAGTACTTTCTAAAGTGCAAAACACCAGTAGACATATAACATAAAATACAATAATAGCTGCAATGTACCAAGCACCAACCATGTACCAGATACAAAATTAGACGCTGTACACATGTTGTATTATTTTATGTAATCCTTGGTAAATCCCCAAGACAACCCTCCAATTTTGGTATCACTGTCCTCCTTTGACAGATGAGGAAACATAGGCTCAGGTTAGCTTAGAAAGGGGCAGAGTCCAGGGTCACCTGGGTGGCTCAGTCAGTTGAGCGTCCGACTTCGACTCAGGTCATAATATAACAGTTCAGTTCCTGAGTTTGAGCCCCACACCAGGCTGGCCGCTGTCAGCACAGAGCCTGCGCTGGATCCTATGACTCCTTCTCTCTCTCTCTGCCCCTCCCCCGCTCTCTCTCTAAAAAATAAATAAACATTTTTAAAAAAATGAAAGAAAGTGGCAAAGTGCAGGATTCAAACACGAATTCAGTCCATGCTCTTCTCTTTACAACATTGCTTCTAGGTACTGAGTATGGTTTTCCTCACCATTGAGAGCTAAGGCAAAAGCACTGTTTAATACCCTTAAAAGGTGAGAGATGAGATTATAAAAGTATAATTTATTGAGCAAATTGCTCCCAGCTTAGATTACTACACCTGCATAGTAATACAGTGGATGGATACACTTTGAGCCAGCCACTGATCTCCTGGAAAAACCTTACATCCCACATCTTCACAAGTTTTGCTGTAGAAAGCAAAGACAACACAAAAGAATAGAATGAGATCCCTTATTAAGTGTATCTGAATTTAGAGGTTTCGCTAGAAGTTCTCTCTTCATCAGATGTCCAAGTCATAAATGATGTGGGAAGGCAGAATAAAGTAAAATGCAGACTATCTTAGCTTTTCTTCATTTCTAAAAACGTTCATTGTCGCTATTTTCCAAAACAAAACAAGCCTTCTTTAATCTTAAGGCTCGATTTGGTTTATAACCTTATTAAACCACATTTTCACTCGTTACAAAGTCAAGCCTCCCTCTAAAAACCGGGTCTTTTAATACTTCCACTTAAAAAAAACAAAAACAAAAACAAAAACTGTGTGGTTGCCATATACCCAACAATCCCCACCCTTTTAGAATGTTTTGCCCAGTGGTTCAAAGCCATTGGAATTAAAAACTGCTCTAGAAAGAAGCTCAAACAATGTTTATTCTGATAAAAATCAGATTTCACAAGCAGAAGTACTGGGCTCCTTGAGGTTTCACTGATGAAGAGAAGGCTCATGAACACCTATTTCCCAGGAGACAGATGATGGCTGAGGGGTCTTTACTCCTCACAGTGGTACCAACACCACTAAGAGGAATGATTGTTACGATAAATTAAACAATATTTTAAAATGTGCCTGGGTCATTTTTGCCATTTGTTAAATGGCGTCTACACATTCATGAATAGCATACAGATTGTCTACCTCAATATCTAAAGGAAGGAAACAGTGTTGGCAAATAGGGCTCTGTCTTCTTTGGACTCTGCCTTCCAAACTCGATTTCCATTAGCATAACCAAAGCTGTGTCTATTTGATGATACAGTGGGAACAAATTCCCAACTGAGGTTCTAGGTTAAGTGGCCAGAACAAGCCCTCGTGCTTATCTTCCAAATGATTATATTCCATGACCCTGGATTCTCAAGGTCTCTCAGTTGGATGGTTCTTAGCCATGGTTTCAGACTAGAGTAACCTGGTGAACTTTAAAATGTCTAGCCAACCCTTGAGACCAATGAAATCAGTTCTCCAGTCTTTATGAGTTGTGACTTATGGTACTCTCCCTACCTCGCTGCCCTCCTCAAACATACACTCTGAACTCTGTGGTCAGGAAGGAGGCGACATTCCTAATGTGGCAATGGGACTGTTCACAACAGACTGGCCCTTCTGCATTCTGAGACCCTTTCCACTTTTAAGGCAGGTTTTGGTAGTGACAGACCTGTCACTCTCCAGCTCTTATTTTAGAAATAACCACGGGTAGACCTTCTAAAAACCCCAGCCTTTATTCTGACCACTGGTCTACAAAGTGTTCTTGTGTTGAAATGATTTTGTCCACCCTCGTGACGCTGGCCAGAATCATTAACTGACTCTGACCTCTCTCACCGATATCCGCACGGATAGACGCCAGGAGGAGGCATGTCTTATCCGATTACTCAGGGAGACATTTTGTGAGTTTAAGAACCACTATCTACAATAGACCCTCTTCATTCTATTGGGCAAATTCTTCTTCCATTTAACTTACATTTGGAAGTTACAACTTCTATCTTCCCCCAACCCCCGACACCACCCACCACGGCTATGTCCCAGCTCAGCTCTGCCATTTAATAAAAGACAACCATTCCCCTGGCACAGACATTATATCATTTAATTTCTTAAGATAATCTCATGAAGTGAGCACTAAAATTCCCATTATACAGATAAGAAACAAACTCAGAACGCTCAGGATTCACAGCTGCTAAGTAGTGACACTGGGATTCACACTTTCTCCTTCCTCTTTTCTTTCCCTCTCTGCTCTATTTCTTTGTTCCCAACTCATTTCCCAGCATGTAATCTATTTAGTTATACAATGTGTGCATGCGTGTGTGTGTGTGTGTGTGTGTGTATGTGTGTATTTCTAGACAGTGAGGCCAAAGAGAAATGTGGGTATCATTTCTTTGGTGAGGCACCCTCTTAAGTTGGTCCAGGGGTGTCTTTCCTCAAAGCAGATTCAGTGACTTCTTCCCTCTGCCATGTCTTCATTCTCCTCTTCCAAGTATATATAACATTATTTTATAACTTTTTAATATGTGAAAGTTGCCTTTTAAGCTGTGAGCTTCCTGAAAGAAGAGTATTTCTTTCTAAATACTTAACACCTGGCTCGGTACTTAGCACAAAAGAACAACTGCTCAGTAAATGCTCATGAATGAAAGAATATGTCACAGAAACAGCAATGTAGGTGTTATTACCCCCATTTTACAGACAAGACACTGAAGGTGGGACTCAGTCAAGTTCCTGAAGGTGCAGAGCCAGGATGCTGGGGCTCTTTCCTGCACGGCATAGGCATCCATCCAATAATACCTTGCTAAGTGCCTCCAAGCCCAACCAGACACCTAGGTACTAAGTGGGAAAGCACTTTGGAAGAGGTAAAGCTGTATATACAAATACGACGAAATCATTATCATCATTATCAACACTGCAGAGCTTAACTAAAGCACTTCCTTCCATTAAAAGCACTACACTGAAACATTTAGAAAGGCATTTTCCAGTTTGAGCCCCTCAGGATCCTATCTTTGCTACAGCCCTAGCTGAAAGCGTCGTTCCCACTCTGGGGATGCTTGCTAAAGGCAAGGGCTTTCAGAATTAAACCCATCCTGCCCTGGAGGACCTTGAGGAGCATGGTGGTGGGCACTTCTGACCCTCGCTCTCTCCTCTGGCTGGTCCAGCAAAAGCTACAGTCACTTTTGTGATGCACAGTGAGCTCCCCCAGGAGAGAGCTATGCATGGTGATGCCCACAGCCCAAAGAAGAGCAAATGCCTGTGAATGAATGAGTGCCCAAGGATGAAGTTTTTAGAGTTTACTTATCATCAGCAGGCAACAAGTGGTGACCCCAATTAGTTGGTACACAGAGGGTCCACAGGCAATGATACGTGCACGTGCAGGGGAGGGGCATGCCACATACTCAAATCCACTTGTCTCCAGTGGACAAATGGAAGACAAGCCAATGGAAATGTGGCAGACTGTATTCCTTGAGAATTGGACTCTGAGACAGAGACTGACAGGCAGGAGATGAACTAGGAGGCGCTTCTGGGGTCAACATCTATGGGAGGGAAAGGAAAAGACAGGTGAGGGAAGGGAAGGGAAAGAGTGGGTGGAAGGGGAACTTGGTGATGCATGGGAAATGAAGACTTAAGGCAACCCCACGGGAAGCTCTGAAGCTGGGGTGACTCTCACACCCCCGTATTGAATAGCTACTGGATGACCTTGGGTGAAGCAGCTCTGAAGGAAAAATGATCCCAAAGGGGGCTGTCAACCAAGAGTTGTCTACCAGCAGTAATTCTGGTCACTAGGGGAGTAAGTCTTTCATTCTTTAAAAAACAATTTTTTGAATTAAAAATTGAAGTATATAGTATTATATTAGTTTCAGGTATACAACATAATAATTCAACAATTCTATACATTTCTCACTGTTCACCAAGATAAGTGTACTCTTAATCCCCTTTATCTATTTCATCCATCCCCACCACCACCTCGTCTCTGGTAACCAGTGGTTTGTTCTCTGTATTCAGGAAGTGTTTTTGTTGGTGGTCTCTTTTTTTCTGTTTTGTTTCTTAAGTTCCACATGAGTGAAATCATATGGTATTTGTCTTTCTTCAGATAATTTATTTCACTTAGCATTACACCTTCTAGATCTATCCATGTTGTTGCAAATGGCAAGATCTCATTCTTTTTTTATGGCTGAGTAATATTCCATTTTATATACATATATGTTTTATACCCCCCCCCCACACACACATACACTTCCACAACCTCTTTATCCATTTTTCCAAAGAAGACACACAGACACGTACAAAGATACTCCACATCATTCATCATCAGGGAAATGCAAATCAAACCCACAATAAGGTATCACTTTACACCTGTCAGAATGGCTAAAATCAAAAACACAAGAAACAACAAGTGTTGGTGAGGATGTGGAGAAAAAGGAACCCTCGTGTATTATTGGTGGCAATGTGAACTCGTACAGCCACTGTGGAAAACAGTATGAAGGTGCCTCAAAAAATAAAAAAATAGGACTACCCTCTGCTCTTATAATCACACTACGGGGTATCCACCCAAAGTCCTTCATTCGTGAAGGGAGCTGTGAGTAGCACATCATAACTTTCTCCATGAGAACTTCTCTTTCCAACCACATTTTGGTATGTCACTGCTTTCTGTCAGCAGTATTCCCCATACTCCTGTTTACCTGCTTTACAAAGTTCAAATGCATTTACAGAACAGAAGCAGAATCACAGGCAGACCTTTCCAAGCCTCAAGGCATCACTAAAACCTAGTTGGGTTTTAAAACTTAAAGTATAAACTTAAAACTGAAGTATGCACATCTTCTGTCTTCTTTGGAGGAGAAATGCTCATTTGTATCTTCTCTGATTAAGTTGACAGAGCCTCTGACTTATAGATTTGCTCTGTTTGGTATTTATGACTGATGTGTTTAGACTCTAATTCAATAGAGTGAACAATAAAGCATCCATTCAGTTGTAATCCCTATCCAAATCTATCTGTGCACATGATCTAGCCCACTGCATTTATATCTATCTTGTTGTGGCAGTATTCATTAATTTTATGCATTTATAATTGTGAAATGCAAGTACAACATTTCTAAACCTAAAACCAATATAAAATTACAAAAATACGTCTGATCTGAAAGACACCCCCCCCCCATCACCATATGCCAAAAATGTATGAAGATGGGTACTATCTTCAGGAGAATGGAAAAGCATAATTCAATGGGAGAGAAAACAAAATGGGGGTAGCAACCTCACACATACACCCACCTGGGTGCACTCATTCAAGTAATCGACACAGTCTGATGATGTCTGATTTGTTCTGGGCTCCAAGTTAGTCATCAGGAAATGAAAGATGAGTAACACACAGTCCTTGTCAACAAGGAGACAGACGTGCAAATACACCACGGGCAGAATAACCTAAGAATTGTTCGTGAATGAGTGAGTCAGGGGACAAAGGAATGAAGGCTGGATGTAACAACAAAGATGAGGAGACGGATACGGTCTGCCTAAATACGAATGGCAATTTCCCCCTTCAGTTGGAATTTTCCAGGCACAGAGGGTGGCTAGGCATCCCAGGAAGAGGGCCAAGTGCAAAGGTGTGATATTGAGAAAGGGACAGTTGTATCGGGGTGATGTAAGGGTGTCAGGAGAAAAGCTGCTCTCAAAGTAGGCATGCAAAATAAGAACTTGAGGTGTGTGCTAAGATGCAGATTCCCAGGCTGCACTTTCAAAGGGACTGAGTTCCCCCCGGGGGGGGGGGGGGGTGAGGGGGCAGGAATCAGTTCTCACCACAGTCCTCCCCTTGGCTGCACAGCAACATGGCTGCCATCTCTGCCTGGCCCTCATGGTGACACCTTCCCCTTCCGCTTGTCAACATGTCTGCTGTCAGCTTTTGGTAATTGATACTTATCTCTAAACGGTTTCCTTCAATTCCTATCTTTTCTTCATTTTTATTTGAAGTGGCTGATGAATTACATAAAAAGCTTTTTGAGTATCTCTTGATATAATCATTTTAAATTCCTCTTTACATGTACTGAGGCAACAATACTTGATTTGCAACAGCCTATGATGTGAAAAAGTGTATACACTGACCAACGGAGGTGATTTCTTACTTTGGTTGAAGATCTACTACATAATAAGCATTTTATTATGTCCTTGAATCCTTGAAAGATCTCTGCGAGGTACCCATTTTTAGTCCCCACTTTACATCTTAGTCAACTGAGACCCAGAGGCTGCACAGGAGCAAAGGTTGCCTTAAAGATAGAGAAGCAAGGAAGGGAAAGGGTCTGGAGGTAGCTAAAAATCGTTGCCATTTCTTTTCTTTTTGAGAACAGACCATCTCCCTGTTGACTTCAGCTGTTATGGCTTTTAATATCACCTTGCTCTTCTCATTCACATGAGGAAAACCAGAAAGAACAAGAAACATTCTTAAGACACATTTGCCCCTTCCTGCCCATGATACCAAGTAATTGCAGTGAGAGTTCAGAGAAAAGCACCATTCCCGTGGGTGGAGAGAATCAGGGAAGACTTCCTGTAGGAAGCAATGTTAGATATGGACCTTGAAGGGTAGATGTAGGATTCAAATATGCTGGAATGGGGAAAGATGGGAAGGATATGGGAACTCAAGAGTTCCAGAGTCTCTGCAGACAAGGCCCAGCCCAGGTCACTATTTTCTGTCTCCATGACACGTGTACAGGCATTTACCTAAGGCTAAGTGGAACAGTTAAGTGCTCTCTCTCTCTGCTGGAACAGTTGGTAAACAACTTAGTGCTTTTTCAAGAACTGCTACACTAAAATGTCTCTGTTTGAAACAATTACAGTGCCCATCACACACCTTGAGACAAATTAATCCGTGAACACATTCCAACTCTTAATATCCTTTTAAAAAGCAGACACTGAAGTGGTTGGGAGCTTCTTTACTATAGAGAAAAGCAAATGGCATTCTAGAGAGGCATTTCGGTTAGCTCCGAATGTAAGGAATCATAGCTGCTACTTTGTAGCAGCCACTCTACGTATACCCTCTCACCAGCCCTGGCAAAAACGCAAAAACGCAAAAACGCAAAAACCTGGGGAGTTAGCATTGTTATCACCACTTTGCAGATGAAGAAACTGAGGCTCAGAGTGGTTCCATGTATGTTGAAGGTCTGAACAGTCTGACATGGAATCGGGATCTAGGTCTGACAACAAAACTCACATTATCTCCCTATTTTTTAGCATGTGCTGGACAATGAAGGGCCCCATTGTAGACTCTTCTCTGTCCTTAGGTCTCAGTTCCTTTGGTCTACAGCTCTGTTTATCCTGGTCATTATTAGCACTCTGTTGGTCCCTCTTCACTCTAATCCCCTGGCTACTTCTGATCTGGCAGCCCAGTGCTCTCAGCTCTGACCAGCTGGCAAATACCCAGGATGGCAAAGACAGAAGTGCCTCAAGGGTGTCCTTGTCAGCCAGGAATAGCTACCACTTCTTGCCCCTAGCAAGGTACTGATGTCCATGAACAGAACTGAGGTTCTCCAGGCAGGTTGAAAGCACCCACTTGGGGTCTACACCTAAGAATGGAGTTCTGAATCTGGAAATCACGGGGGTCAGCATTTCCTTTTTGTTCCCTTTTCTCCACCTACATTCATCTCTCCATCCTACAGTCTCACAGAACCTGTCGTGCCTCCCCTCTGAGGCTGCTCCCTATCCCCACTTTGCCTCCAGACCTTCCCTTCCAGACGTGCCCTCCCCCTAACCACCCACCCCCCCACCAGCATCTTCAGCCTCTTCCTCTGTACAGACTCCTCTACTTCGTTGTATATAAGTGCCCAGGACTTTCTCACCCTTCAAGTAGCCACTCTCATGTTTCTCCTCTGCTTTAGGGTCTGGTGGTTAAAAAGAAGTATCCTCCTCCTCATGGGCTCTAGGCTGGCTTTGTCCCTCAACCCACCCCATGACCTGCACAAATGACTGCTGATGCTCAGATGTCTGGGACACGCTCACGTTCTCCACTGCCATCTCTCTGCATCTCTACTGTCAAATCTTCCTTCTGCAACGGACTTGGTTCTTAAAGCTTTGCTCCTACTTCTCTGTCTGCCTTTCCAGTTCTCCTCCTCTGAATCTTCAACCACATTCAGTTCCCCAGCTGGCATGAGCTTCACACGCTAAGATCTGTAACTTAGGGGGCACCTGGGTGGCTCAGTCAGTCGAGTGTCTGACTGCACTCAGGTCATGATCTCATGGTTCATGATTTGAGCCCCACATCAGGCTCATTGCTGTCAGTGCGGAGCCCGCTTTGGGATCCTCTGTCCCCCTCTCTCTCTGCCACTCCCCTGCTTGTGTGCACTCTCTTGCTCTCTCTCTCTCTCAGAAATAAACATTAAATAAATCTGTGACTTAGAACTCTAAGTTTGCACAACTGCACAACTGTTTATCACTGCACCTCGAACTACAAGTACTTGCTAGTCTGTCTCCTATACTCTTGCACTGTGCATCTTGGATTCTGCCACATTACCAGCACAGTGCCTGGCATGAAGTGGGCATCCAAAGACAGTGCTATGCACACTGTCTAACAGACGGAGGAGGTGAGGTGCCCAGAGACAGGGATGGGTCATCGCATGCCTGTAACTACTGTGGAACACTGGTGCCAGAAGAACCTCTCGAAGGCCAGAGGAGCTCCCAGTGGCCACCACTACTTTCCTGACCCCTTATGGTTTCTGCAAAAGGAAATAAAGAAAACTAACATTTCATTAGTGCAACTTTGTGCGAGGCACTTTATAAAATCCCTCATTCCCTGAGTTAGGCACTGTTACCCCCATTTTAGAGTTAAGAGAAATAAGGCTCAAGGAGTTCTGAGGATTTCCTCAAGGATTCAAAACTGGTGTGTGACAAAGATGTGGCTTGAACCCAGAGCTGCATGATTCCTGAAGCTCATTCTCTTCACCACAGCAACAACACCCCATATCATTTTAACCCTTGTGCCTTTGCAGATGCGGTTCCCTCTGTTTAGAATTCTTGTTTCTTCAGGAGTGGGCAAATCCATCCCTACAAACACTGGTAACTATCCCCTGCCCCATTAAAAAATTAGTCACCCGAGTAAATGCCTCTATAGGACAGTACATATAGGTGCGTCTCAGCCAACATTTCAAGCATTTCATTTTACACTAGTCCCCAGACAGGCTTGAACACTAGGAAGGTAGGGCTCAAAGTCCTGGCCATCTCTCCATCCACAGTGTCTGGAACATAATGAACATGTTCAACGCATGTTTGCCAGATGAGTGAATGAACAAACAAAACAGGTTCTCCGGTACTTTCAGTGTTGATGGTGGGGTCCATCAGTTCCTATAGAACATGATGGTGGTGGCAACAGAATGTTATTTACTCAGTGCCTAGCCTGTTGACCTTAGACCGAAACACTGAGCAGAGGGGGTGGGAGAGCCTTTTGCTGGCAAAATCTGCGTCTGTGAAGGCTTCAGCAGATGGTCACTAACAGGCATGGCCTCTCTTGTAAGGCGGGGTATGCCGGGGTAGAGCTAGACATGGAATGATGGACAATACACTTTGCCAGAAGCCAGACATTCCGAGTTTTAATCCCACTGGATGTGTGATTTCACACACTTCTCTGGACCTCAATGTTCAAACACTGGAAATGCATATTAAGGATATGGGATTACTTCAGTGGTTTTCTTAACTTTTCATACCAAGGATCTATTCGTGTAGTTTTTCTTTCCCTTTACCTTCATGTTTTTAAAATGTCTGGTCTAATAATGAGAAAGATCATCATTTTTATTTAGAAAGTGCAAAAAAATTGACAGGCAACAGCCCAGACATAACTACCAACAAAATGCATTGATAACAGGAGATAACTATTGCCAAACACCAGACTGAGATAATTCCAGCCCAAAGACCTCGGATGTTTCTGTCACCTATGAAGCTGGTTCTAGGTAAAGTCCCATTTCCCTGTAGACTTGCTGAAATAGTGGAAACAGCCAATGAATTTCTCTCTAACCTTTGAGCCCCTTAAGGCAACACATTCCCCTAGTAGACATAAATGGGCTCTGAAGTTGCTGAGATCCGTGATTCTGTTTTATGTCTGCAAGTCCTGCAGGGGGATTAGGTTGACCTCTTCCTGAAATTTGGGGATTTCTAACTATAAAACGACACTGCCAAAAGAGAAACAGCCCTTCACAGCTCCAAACAAAGGCGGGGGGACGGGGAGGGAGGAGTCCAAGATGGAAGAAACATAACAGACATCAACAATGCAACAATGACAGTGCATTTTCAAATGGAAAACATCTATGGGAAATAAAAACTTTGGGGCTACAGATGACTTAGACAGAAGTGAGTATGAGAAACCAACAGACACTTGGTTGGTGCAGGAAATGCATGCTACAGGTTCCCTTACAGGGCACGAAGCAAAGTTTCCCCGGGTCGATACTTACAAGTAATAGGAGTAGGAATAAGCATTTCTTCTATATATTGATGGGCAGTCAGATGAAGGAAATGTCCAAAAAAGGGGAAAAAGAAAAGACAAACAAACAAGAATTAGATTTATATGAAATTTTGATTCTTAGAAATGCACATAGTATTTCAGCATCCCAAAGTTCAAGGAGATGCAAGTTTCTCTCCTAATCATCTTTGCTGAGAATCAAATACTTCCAGTGGTAGAAGGAATGAGAGAGACCTCTCTTATGATGGAGAAACTCACTACTCATGCAGAGAAAGCCACATCTAATGTTGGCTGTTTTAATTGTTTATAAGTCCTTTTCTATAGTCCATCAAAACTAGCCTCCTTGTAATTACGACTTTTTGGTCCTGGGTCATATTTCTGTGGCCTTCTAGAACTACTCTACCACTCTTCACATGACAGTTCCCTTAAGATCTAAGGAAAGCCATAATGATTTTATGTTCTCAGTTTCAGGTCAAACTGCATCAGAACCTATTTAAATAAGTTAGGTAAGGTCTTGCCAAAAGCAAGGTAATCAGGTAGCAGCATTCAAGATGACTCTCCCCCCCCAAAAAAAAGATGGCTCCCAATGATCCACGCTTCCCAGTACGCATGCCCATGTGTAGTTCTTTCCCACACTGAAGCAGGAATGGCCCTGTGTGACCAAAAGAATGTGGTAAGAATTACATTCTGGGACTTTCTAGGATAGATGAGGAAGAAGACTTGTAGCTCTGCCTGGGTATTTTGAACTCTGAGTTGGAACCCTGACTCTCCATGTAAGAAGTCTAAGTATCTTGAGGTAGCCATGATGAAAAGATCATATGGAGAGACCCTAAAACTGTACGAAGAGAGATATCCAGCTAGCCCTCACCAGTTGGATTATGTCGATTGAGACCCTTGGTATCATGGAACAAAACAAGTCATTCCTTTTAAGCCTTAACCAGACCATAGGTTCATAAGAAATATAAGTCACTAAAATTCAGGTTTGTTACCTATCAGTAGATAACCGGAACAAAATTCAAACTTCATCATTAAAAAGCATTGGACGAAGAGAAAGGAATTCCAACTTTCAATCTAAACAGACTACAACCTTAAGAAATTCTCTGTGCCTTTATTTCCTTATCTGATCCTCAGATGAGCTGAACCAGACCATTAGTTTTAAAAACTGTGTGTGCAGGATCCTGGGGACTCTGTACAGTAGCCTCATTGAAATGGGATAGGGGGAAACTGAGCAGGTAGGATTGCTTATCCATGAAAGCCAGCAAGCACTTCTTCTCCATTTTTACCTCTTTTATAAATTGAGTTTCATTTAAAATGTTACATGACTAAGAATTCCACTCTCCAAAAGAATGTTTGAAAAATCACTACCTGCAATCTCTTTCTGATGTCCCTTCTAGCTCTTGGCTTCTGAATAATAAAAATCTCAAACAAGTCCACGATATTCCCTTTGTTATAACTTTTTGTATTTTGTAGGAAAATAAATAGGAATGCTTTTATCTTACAGACTTAGCCGCACTGACAATAACTGACACATTTGTGGATTGAGAAAAATTGCTGATAACTAAGGTCCCCAAATATCCATCTGAATAGGCAAGAAAAGTTCCCTTCCCTCTTGAGTTATTTGGTTAATTTCAAGTGTTATCCAGTTTGCTTGGCACAGGAAGATACAGTTTTATATCTGCAGGGTGGGAACATGTCCTCAGAGCCTGAAATTTCTCCCTCTCAAGTTCAAAGTGGCCAAAGCCTCTAAGCAGGGTGACTTCTAGGCAGGCGACCTCTAGGCTTTCTCTTATTTATCAGGAGAGCCCAACTCCAGCTACAGAAGATAAGTGACTCTGAGAGCTAAGAAGTCATGGCAGAAAAGCAGCTCCATGCCTACTTGTGAAGCTGGGCTGGGGAAAATGAGCCACAGTGCAGCAAGATCTGTTCACTCATAAAACTGTTCAGTGTCTTGGGTCAGATGAACAGGGACCCTAGATGATGAAAGGGTTGAAGAATTCCCTGCCGTGATGGGTGGGAGTGGAAGAGCCCATGTAAGTCACCAAATCCCTCTCATCAACCATACAGGTTCATGCTGTAAGGAGATCATTCCTCTCCTTCATTGCTGGCTCTGTGGTCCTGTGACTGGAAATTTGATTCCTTGGGGAAGAAAGTGCAGGATCCATTTGATGAAGACTTCTAGACATGTATGTTCCCCATTCTGTCAAGAACAAGCAGGCTGAGAATCGAGAGCGCAGGGTTCTGATCCCAGAACTTTCACTTGCTCACTGTGACATTCTGGGCAATGTTCCTCCCCCTGGCCCTGTGTTTCCTGATCCATGTACCATGGTGAATGGCATGGATGACTGCCAGCCTAAACATCTTTGCGGAGTGGAAATGTGATGTCTTAGCATTCCAGCACCACCACTTGCTAACTGCATGTCTTTGATAAGTCACTATTTAGGTATCTCTGAGTCTCAGTTTTTCCATGTCAAAGTTGGGAGTGATAATTACCTATTCCCAAAAGTGGGCATTAATATTAGATTAATCTAAATCATATTCAGATTATATATGACATAAAATATATAAAGTATTTTAAGTAAATTATATTAAGCTAAACACCTGACATTATGAGTGCTCAGTAAAGGGGAATTTATGCCCCCACCTTATCCACACATATAAGGTTTGCTGCTTCTCACTCCGGTAACCAGGAACAAAGTGTTCACCTCTTTAGGAATATTTAAAATAGTATTAAAAGAAGAGAAAATACTTACGTAGCACTTACTATGTGTCAGGCATTGTTCTAGGCTCTCATATATTAACTCATGTATTCCTCACAACCACCCTGACAGGTGGGTATTATTATCAGCCACAGATGAAGAAACTGAGGCAGAGAAGGTTAAGTAACATGCTTAAGATCTTGCAGCTAGTAACTGGACTTGATAGCAATGAGGCTCTAAAGCTGGACAACAACATGGGTCTAAGCCCACGTACTTGACCACCAGCCTATGCTGTCTATATGAAGGAAGAAACAGGTGTATGTTGACCAGCACAGTGGGTCTGGCATTGATATGACACATGCCTTAAATCTTTTAATCCTCCCCATAACCCCATGGAGCAGGCATTATGTTTCTCATTTTTGGTTGAGGTATCTGAGGCTCTAAGGGGTCACTCCTCACTCATAGTGAGGATCCTACTGCTGTTGTGCAGTTTGGGGCCAATGGCAAGGCCTCCATCCTGAGCCAGATTTCCTCACCATCAGCAGCCCCAGGCTGTGCTCTTGGGCCCCAGGCTGCACTCAATATTCTGGACCTTCTGGGCTTCTCTGCTTCCAACCTTCAGGATTTACCTATAGTTGGGCCACCTCCTCAGGACAACACACTTCCCTATCTTCAAACCACCTCTTCAAAGTAGCTTTTCTGAGTTATCCTGGTTGTCATCAAAAGCCAGTGCTATCCCTGACCCAGCTTTAAGGCAACTCCAGATTAACAGCAACTGACAAACTTCTATTAATTGAGTATCTTTTCCCAATTACATTGCAAAGTCTTCCAGGGCAAGGATTATAGTTCTTTTCTGTGTGGCCAAAACACAGTATACATGTGTGTTTTCTCTGAGGCTTGAAGAAGTTTTACTGAAGGTCTAAATTCACAAGGATACAGTGATATTGTAAGTAACAGATTGCCTGAGACCAAAAATCCTGAGCAGGAAGACAGCTGTGCTTAGGAAAAAAAAAAAAAAAACAAAAAAAACAAAAACAACTCCAAACTTAATAAATCACATATTACACAATCTTCTTTTCAGCTGGCTGACAAAACTGATGCGAGGCACAACTTTCCTTTGTTCCATGCTAAACAGGACTGAGCTGTCCATTTTAACCATCCATTTGATCATCTACCTATCCATCTAGCTCATAAACCTACCCATCCACCCTTCTACCTATCCATGTATCCATCTATGCATGCATCCAACCACCCATCCCTCCACCCATCTAACCATCCATCCATCTACCCACTTAGCAATTTATCCACCCACTTATCCATCTAGCCCATAAACCCACACACTCATCTATTCATCCATCCACTCATCTTCCCTTTAATCCAACACTCCATCTATCATCTACTCGTCCATCTTTCCATCATCAACTCAGCAAAAACTTCTCAAGGGCCTACTACGTGTGCCTGTCCCTGCTAAGTACCACAGATAGAAAGACAAATGAGATCTTGATCCAGCCCAAATGTCTGATGAGAGAGCCAGATAAGGAGCTTATAAAACAAATAATAAGAGCTACCACTTAAACTGCAGGAGGTCACTTATGTGCCAGGTATTGATCTAGTACATTATGTGGACTATTTTATTTAATCCTCACTATGAAGCATTATTATCCTTGTTTTGAGGATGAGGAAAGTGAAGCTTAGACAACTTGCTCAAGTTTACATAGTTGAGTATGGGATGAGAATCCAAGCAGTCTGACTTTAGGAGCCTCCATTAATAACCACTAGGCTCTAGTGTCTTCTGGAGTGATAAATGGTATTGTGGCAACACAGGGAGCAGTGGGACCATATTCAGGGGGAAAGGGTGGGGAGGGGGACAGATAAGGTGGCCTAGAGTCTATGATGCTTGAGTTATAAAGTCAAGGAGCATTTAGATGGAGTAGGAGGAAGGGTATTTCCAGGAAGATGGAACTGTTTATAGAATGGTTAGGTCAGTTAGCAAGGTGAGAATGTCAAAATGTTGGCAGGTCTTAGTTCCCAAAGAGCTTATGGAGCTCAGTCTCAACACCACTGGGCATAGGAAGTACCAGTGACCAAATATTTTTCTAGATGAATGATTCTGGCAGAAGTGTGAGAATAAAGTTGTAGGGGAGAGGGACTGGGGTCATGAATGCTGCTGCAGAGGTCAAAGCAAGAGATGTTGGGGGCCTATTTCGTAATGGCCATGGGGAAGGAGATGTGAAAGTGAAAGTAGGTGATTAAATGTGAGCATACTGAAGAGGACCTCCAAGTTTCTGGCCTGAGTGGCTACGTAGGGAGTGCAAACAGAAGGATTCACTTTTCAGTGGATGGAGCAAGGAGCTGTTTAGAATGGGGTGGACAAAACAGCATGACATCCTTAATTTGGGCTGTTCGCCCACTGCAACGAACCACTCAAAATCATGACTTACAGTTCAGCATCTCAGCAAGTCCTATTTTATATTTCATTCAGGCTAGACATTCAGGTGTTTAAGAGTGTCATATCCATTATCAGACGGGCCAAGTTTGAGACCCAGCTCTGCCACTTATGAGCTATGTGATTTGGGGCACTTTCCTTCAATTCCACATTTCAGCTTTGTGATCTGCAGCACACTATAATCTCACAGTGGCACAGTCTCTTTGGCTGACCCACAAGTTCCCTTTCCCTATTGACTCACTCTTTTTTTTTCCCCCCTTGATAGACAGTGTGTTCCCTGAAGACTCAGATCATGCTATATCTTTCCTATGCTGCCCTTTTAGTCTTACACCCTCACCACAGGACTGGACTTATTCTTGGTGCTCCATGTTGATATTTAGGTCTATGTCCTGAGTGAAGCTTTCCTGCCCAAGGGATGGAGTGTTAATTCTGGGCCCCATCTGTTCTAATTTCTCCAGACTCCTCCATTCGACATGTTTTTAGGGAATCCCCAGTATCCACATGGCACATTTGTGATAAGGATGAATCAGAATAGACAGCTGATGGTTTAGTAAAGAAGATAAGACATGAATACAAATGACAAATATAACAGGATACAATATGGATCCTCACAGAGCGGATCCAGATGGTGAAGAGATTGTGTCTAGATTGGAGGTCAGGAAGGGTTTACTGGAGAAGGCAGCTTTTGAATTAGATCTTAAACAGGGGTAGAATGTGGTCACATGGAACTAAGGTACACAGGTATTGAACGAGGAGGAAGCTTCACAAGCAAGGGTATAACAGTAGAGTAAGACTTTAGGAAATGTTCCAGAGTTACTGTGAGCAGGGGGACAGCGCAGCTTGACAAAATTCTCCAGATGTCCTAAAGCATGTGCTCCTTTTCTCATCTCTACCCCAGGAACTATTGTTATAAGGCAGGAGAAGCCATCAAGGGATTTTAGACAGCAGGTTTGGGAGTACAAGTTTCCTTTCTGAAATGTTACTTTGGCTGCATTGTGGAGGATGGGTTGGAGGGGTGGGGCTGGGGAGGAGACTCATACAATAGAGCTATGGGGGCCTCCACCAGGGAAGGGGCAGTGCAGGGAGTGAGGAGAGGGTGTGACCAAGAGAAGGTAAAGATGTGGGTTCAGAAGTATCAGGGCGAAGCAACCCTATCAGTTTGGCTGATGGAGTGAGAGGGAGTGCCTGCCACTGAGATGGGGACACAGGACTGTGAGCAGGTCAGTGGACAGGTCATGATTTGGGCTTTGACCATGAAAACCTTGAGGGGTTTTCAAGGCAGATGTCCAGAGGCAGATGATACAGGGTGAGAAAAGGCTAAAGCAGAAGATCCTGCCCTCTCAGGTCATTTTCACCTTGACGCCAGCAAAATGACAACCACCACGTGGCTAAATTCACACCTGAAGACCTGTGTACGTGGTACAGTGGCTACATGCAGGGGAGTATCAATGCATCTTTCTGGGGTTGGGGGCTTGTGGGAAGACTCATGTTAGAGGTATTAGTTGGGAGTCCTACTTGGAAGAACTTGGGGCTGAGGGTTAGGGAGTGACAGGAAACTTGTAGGTGAACACAAACACCTGACATTTGATTCAGGGACACAATATGCATTACAGCAGAGAGCAGTAGAAAATGACCCCTGAACCTGGGTTGCCGGCTTCCTATTTCAGGATTCACTGACTCTCTACCAGTCTGCGTGGACTAATAGAATAGAAGGTAACAGCATTCAGTTAACTCTCTGGAGTCACAGAGCCTGGTTTTGTATTTGTATTTGTACCCAAAACCTTGGGCAACTTATAAACCTTTTTGAACTTCAGTTTCCTCTTCTCAAACAAACAAAGGTGTACCAATGTCCTATCCTACCATGATTATTTGTAGTATTAAAATCACAATATGGTGACAGTTTAAATGGAAAATAAACAAATTAGCTTAGATGATGTGTACTGATTGCAGTACTGCTCTTCGCATATTAGCATAGGAGCTGGCTTGGTACAGGTGATGGTCATGTGTGAGATGAATGTCTCTGTTAATACTGTGCATTATGACCACTTAGGCAGGGATAGGAAATAAAGCCTGTCCAGACCATTAGCTCATTTGATCTTCAGAACAACCCCATAGGATTAGCCACATCTCACAGGTGAGAAAGGAAAGGCTGAGCTTTGTTGCATCTCCAAGGCAAACAGCACATAAATGGGACCCAGTTTTTCTGCTTCCCAGTCCACAAAAACAAGATGTATGTACCCATGAGACTGGGAACTTCTGGGGCAGACTGAAGTCACAGAGAATCAAAGTACACCAAGAGATGCACATTTATCTCAAAGTAGACTCTCATATCTCAAACTCAAGATACTTCAAATTCATTCCTGGAAAAGTTACTATCTGGACAGACCTGGTTGGGAGAAAATTGAGGCTAGAGCAGAAAGAGCTGGGCAGGGGGAAGAGGAGGGGAGAAGGAAGTGGCTAGAACCATGTGTGGGAACTGACTTCAAAAACGTCTCCTAAAAGTTGCTCAGTTTCCATTTGAAAAGTAAAAAGGGAATGAAAAGTTAATAGAGGATCCAGACAAGGCTTGGGGAACAAATATACCAAAGAATCCTGCTTAACCTGGCTTCACTGTTTCCCCATGCAAAAGTAAATGGTTATGCCTTAAGCCTTGGAGGACCATGCTCAGACTTTAGGAAGTATGTCCCAAGGAATAAACTGGGACTATGGCAAGCTTGTGGGCATGAGCCCATATGAGCATATCCACTCAAACAAACATTAAAATGTAGAACTTCCCATATGTGAGTGGCTAATAAATACTTTCAAACATCAAGGTTAAGGCATTAAAGCTTGAGCTTGCCACCTTAATTTTCATTGAAAGCTCCCAGAGCCCTAAGGTAGTAAGCCAAGGGACCACAGGGGTGGCCTAGCAACCCTTTGGCTGCAACATTTCTTTGGGAGAGGATGTCCAGCAATTCTTTTTTTATTGTTTATTATTTTTGAGAGAGAGACACACACACATACACAGACAGAGAGCAAGCAGGGAAGGGGAAGAAAGAGAGGACGACACAGAATCAGAAGCAGGCTCCAGGCTCTGAGCTCTCAGGACAGAGCCCAACACAGGGTTCAAACCCACAGACCGTGAGATCATGACCTGAGCTGTAGCTGGCCGCCCAACTGATGTCTAGCCCAGATGTCTAGCAATTCTAAAGGGAGGAGGCCAGGGAAGAAGATGACCAGGACTGTAGTAATGAGTCTCTATTTCAAAACTCAACAGGGTGGTCATGAAAAGGAGGTATGTTCTATTACCTAGGTGCATACAGAAACCCATTCTAGACCATTCTGAGGTCCACATGTGATCAAGGGAACCAGGAGTAAAGGATGGAGCCAATCATCCAGCCAATATCCAATATCCTGGTAAGTAACTTGATATATCAGGGAGGGGCTTCAGGCTCCCTTCTTATAATGCTCATGTAAACCTTTATATCTCCATGTAGCCCTGATTCTGCATTGGTCTGCATTCAAAGAAATCCTCTCCAAACAGCCAAAGGTACTACAAAAAAGAAAAATACTTTAACTTGTATCTTTTGCAAACTGTAAGGGAAACCTGTTTGAATCATCCCCCAACAGGGGCTCCTGGGTGGCTCATTTGGTTGTGTGTGACTTCACCTAAGGTCATGATCTCATGGGTCCCTGAGTTTTAGCCCCCTGCATCAGGCTCTGTGCTGACAGCTCAGAGCCTGGAGCCCACTTTGGTTTCTGTGTCTCCCTCTCTCTCTGTACCTCCCCTGTTCTTACTTTGTCTCTCTCTCTCAAAAATAAATAGACGTTAAAAAAACTGAATCACCCCCCAACATTTCAGACCCCTTTCTGCAACCTTACATTTCTCAACATCCTCTCTATCCATTACAAAACAACCAAGCAACAAAACATCCCTCAGGCTATGTCTCTACCCCTCTATTGCCCACCCCTACCTTTGGAATGTAAATTGTTTAGCTGCTTTCATTAAGTCCTTCCCTTTGTCCTCTGTATCTCTAGCCCATTCTCAGTTGGCTTTCTATTTCAGTATCACAAAAGAAAACACCTAAAAGCAAGAGAAAGACTCTCTTTAGGGAGTCACAAGGAAGCCCTATAAGGCCAGTGATGATGAACTCTACAGAACAATCTAGGGACATCTCCTTTGTACTGAAACCTTTTGTCTGAAGCTTTGGGGAAGTTTTCAAGCCAGCTGAATCCCTTAGTAGCAGAGAAAACAGGAAACCACTACTCCCATGTCTGTAGAGGTGAGGAAGAAGACCCAGCTCAAATCAGTGGAGGGGACATAGCAGGCATTTGACTTCTGAGAGTTCCTGCAACCAGGAAGGAACTCGAGGTCACACCGGGACACTGAAGAGATGCTGACACACCAGGGTCCTGAGTTGTGATGATCTGCCTATTATTTGGGGGTTTCTTTTTGTGCAATATCTCTTCTTTTTAGGTAGCTGTGGGCAGCATTCTGGCCAGCAGTAAGATAGTGACAGACTCAATTGAACAATGAAGTTTTCCCCATACTTCTACACAGGGCTGGAGTAAGAAGATCTAAGGGAGCTCACCAAATGCTCCACTGTCTTTTGGGGGAATCTCTAGACATCAGAAGACACTGTAGGTTAGAAAGTGTGTAGACCTACCTTTATGCTCTCTTTCTCCTCTCCTCTCCTTTCCTTGCCCTACACCTATCTGTAAATTATCACTATCAAGTAGGTCAGCAAAAGGTCTTCTTTTCTCCAAAAGATACTGTATATGCAAACACTGATCAGCCTCCACCTCCACCCACCCCCCTCACTGCCAAAACATCTGTGTTTTGCTTCTCGGGACAAATGGTGGTCATGTAATGCCTATTGGTTGGGTCTGATGGACAGTTTTGATAGAGGTGAGAGATGATGAAGACACGCAGTAGAGGTTAAAGCCACACAAAGGGCTCTCTTTATACTTGTTCCCACCCTGGAAACAGAAAGCCCTTTCCTCCCTCCTGAGAAGTCACACATTGCAGAAATAGCTGTGGAGAAGGAAGTGAAATTTCTTCACAAGCTCACAGACGGTGGTGACGTGGGTTAAGCCAGGCTTTAGAAAGAGCAAAATTGGAAGAGCTTATCTGACTTACAAATCAGTGGCAAAGAATGAGAACATTTCAGGTCTATCAAAGAGGAATGAGATTCTATTAAATCAGTTACTTTTTCCAGGTAGACAATCCCCAGCTCACCTCTGCCTCTAATGCATCTGTGACTCTAAGAAACATGTCAGCAATCTTACATGTGCCCATCGCCCCCAGAGAAACCAGACTTCATGTTTGACTTCATCTAATAGCTGACTTGTCACTGATACCTGCAATATGGTCATACGGTTGATGATGATATGACAATGCAATGCTGTCCTCAATGCTTTGGGAGCTCTTGCTCCCCAATATTAATGTAGTACCTACCCTTCCCCCTCTCCAACCAGAAAATCAGTAGCTGGATAAGAACCTTAACTCTCCAGTTATTCTGCTGAGAGCCTGAGGAAAGGAGTGGTTCTGTTAGACAAAAGATGTCAAGAAAAGGACAAGGTCCTACCAGTAAGATATCCTGGCCAGAGGGAGGACTGGCTGATTCAGAACAGAGTCATGAAAGACACAGGGATATTCTGGAGCTGAAATGGCTAAGAGAAGGCTGACTGCCATGTACAGTGGGAACCCCAGTATTTCTGACTCACTGATAATTGGAAAAGGGGATTTTTAAAAAACTTTCCTTATATTCATGAGAGTCCTTAGATAGAAGCGGCACTTTGTCTTTAGGGCATTCTGTCCCTTTGTTTTCTGGTGAGACACAAATTTCACGAGCACTTTTCCTTCCACAGATGGAAGTAAGTCCCTGGTCCTTGTTACTGGGTTTGCTCTGAACTCTGTCAGTAACCAGACATCAGAGCTTCAGGCTGTGGCTTGTTTAATGATGTAAAAGCATCTTCAAGTTGGTGGCAGGGCGCACCGAAGCACATAATGTAATGTAGATAAAGGTTCTGTTTGCTTCGGCAGAGGAGGGGAGCAGGAAGGTGGAGACCAAGGTTGGGACCACGATGTTGAAATTGAGAAGACATGAGGGTGCACGGTAGACATGGATACATGGGGGCAGTCCAAGGGCTAAGGAGAGGTGGGCCCCAGGACTTCCGGTTTGGAGGAATAACAGTGCATCCTGGGACAGTGACAGCTGATATTCATCAGCTTTCCTGGATGAATGGTTCCTTTCCCTCTCTGCAATTCCCTTGCGTTAGCCTCAAGCCTTGCGAATGTCTGAAAACAGAAGATGTCAGTGTGTTGAATCTTGGAGATAAGGAGGAGCCTGTACCTGGCTTTCATGAGCCATGCAACATGTGATAACTGTGTTAGTGGACCAGAGATGCCCAGGAAGACATCCGTTCAGAAAGAACAAGTAGCAACAATCCAGCTGGGAAGGCCCTATGGGACATGGAGTAGGAAGGAATCTTCCCTTGGGACTATCACCCCATGGGAGGCTTTACCTCTGCCATGCAGGGGGCAGCGTAGGATGCTGCTGGCGGACCAAAGAGAAATCAGGGTGAGTGAAAGCAAAAAGAATAAAGCATTACTTTCCTGCATCTGTATTTCTGGGGCTCCCCAGTAACCTTGATGAGACATGATCAATCACAACAGAGCAGCTAACTCTGAGAAGATTCATGACATGGAACCCCATGGCACAACAGGGTGGCCCAGCCATAGGGATCGATGGTTCCCTAAGAAACTGACCATCTCAGGGCCACTTGCCAAGCAGGCAGCACACACCTTTCAGATGCCAACACAATGAGCCACAATTAGCTCAATTACTTCAGGACTTGAACACTCACAGAAGAAGGTGCTTGCTCCGAAGAGATCAGCAGAGCAAAGACCTGGCCACACGGCAGCGTTGGGCCAGCTGGGGTCAGCAGAGTCTGCAGGGCAGCACCAGACACTCACCTCCTTTTGATGG
Organism: Panthera pardus; assembly: GCF_024362965.1. NCBI lineage: Eukaryota > Metazoa > Chordata > Mammalia > Carnivora > Felidae > Panthera > Panthera pardus. The sequence continues at coordinate 18,053,263 of NW_026526821.1, read as the reverse complement.
TGAGCATGACGCCCAGGAGAATGATGATGAACATGAGGAGGCCAGCGATCACACCGGCCATCTTCACGGTGTTGTCTACCTGCTTCTCTGGCTCCACGGTGTTAGAATTCTGAGTGGAGGCACCTTCAAGGGGAAAGAAGAAGAAAGATGTGGAAAAGGCTCACACATACGACCAGAAAACAATTATAATGACAACAGGTTCTACTTACTGAGCGCTGACTATGTGCCAGGCACTGTGCTAAGAGCATGACACATGTTGTCCCTTGTACCCTTTTTGAGGATCAATCCTTTGTGATATTGGATTATACCTCCCCCTTTTTTGAGGTGCAGAGAAATGAAGTGAAAGTCCCAAGTTTGCACAACTGCTGTGACAGGGAATCCCTATCCTCTGGTGAGGTCAAGTGGAGCGTTTCATCCCTCACACTGATTTGTCCCTCGGATCAAACCATGGATCTATTTACAGTTTTATTCTTGGGTTCATGAAATTGTCCCAAACCCAACTTTATTCTTTCTGGTAAATGGTGAAAACAAGAGCTTTGTGTTAAGGTAACATGATTGAAATCACTCAAATTTTAAAGGTAAAAGCATAAAGTTTTTGTTTTACCTTCCATGAAACAAACGGTGTGGCAGAAATTTGGTGCATTAAAGCTAATTTCCTGGGGTTCAGAAAACACTTCTATGTGACTAACTCCATTTCTGGAATTTAATGCCAATGTTATGTGCTCTGCCAGGTACAAACTCTCTGATTCGGTTCCAGGTAGCCAAAAAATACCTCAGCCTGGCCTCTTCAGGCAATGTACCGGGGATCAGAGGCCACTTCTCACTGTAGACACCTACAGGAACACTTCTGGAGAGTGGTCCACGGGTTACCAGCACCCTGAGTGAATTCCTTCCTGCTGCCGTTCATATTCCCCAGCGCCACATTTGAGTGCAGCAGGTTAAGTCCAAAGACTCCTCTGCCTGGCACATCCCTACTTCCCAGTTTCTGCCACTTCAGCACCAGCTCATTCTTCATCACCATCTGCGTCTCCTCTGGTTGCCTGTGCCCCTGGGAGAGTGCCTCTCTCTCTACTAAATCCTAACTCTCTGTAACACTTTGGACATACCTCAATATACTGATATTATTAGCTATTTGTTTCTCCATCTGTCTCCTCCAGTGCTCTGCCAGCACCTTGGGGCGGGGGGGGGAGATTATGCCTCCTTTATCTTTGTTTCCTCATGGTAGTACCGAGCCTGGCTTGTACTAGGTGTTCTCTTAATGTTTGTGGTTGTTCGACGTTTAGCTGAAGGGAAGACACTGCTGCCCACACACATTGTTCTCATGGAACCAAACTGAATTTCTCCTTTTTCAGCCACGTGCTCACAGAACTCAGTTGAACTGAAGGAAAGCTAATGCCCATAAGCTACGATTCTGATTCCCCAAGCCCACTGATGTTTAAGAACAGCCCTTCAGCACAAGGATGCATCCCCTCTTCCTGTTTAAGAGTGTCAAGTGTTTCCCCCATCAGAGCACATTCCCCAAACTCTCTTGTAACTGGGACAAGTCTCCCCCGTGGGAACGGCAAGTCTTCAAGAACAGGGAATGTGGCTCTCAGCTCTCTAATGTCAGTGTCTCACACAGGCTGCCCTCCTCCTGTCGGCTTACACATGACTGAAGGATATAAAGATGTTTGTTTGCTTCATTCATCTGCTACTGAGCACCCACGTACTGTGTGCCAAACAATGCTGTCTATGGGATGAGAGATCCTTCTCTTGGATGGACTTATGGGTCAGAGATTTTATTCAGTTCCCTTAATCAGCTAAAGGCAAGACCAGCTCATCAAATCCCAGGGCTGCCTAAGCAAGCTCTGCCTATCTCTGCCTCAGTGAGTTCATGGGGGAGTTAGCCAACCACCTCTTTGGCAGGGCTGGTCTCATATTCCAGAATGGGGGCTGGTTCCAAGGAACCATACATAGCCCCCATTTCCTAGTTTGGAGTCATGCTTTCTGAGATAAGGCTAGTCCACTGTGTACCAAACATAAAGGAAGCTGAACACCTCAGATGACAATTTCTTCAATTGTGTCAGTCTTTCTGTTTGGATTTGAAGGAAGGAAGTTGGCTCGGGAGCATTCACTGGCATAGCTGAACTTTATTTAGCGCCTGCTGTGAGATCCTATTCTAGAGACTGGGGCTACAAAGGCAAAAGAGCCCTGGAGAGGATGTTATTACCCTAGGAATACTGTTACTGGCTTGGCTTAAAGAGATTCATACTTCATTCCTTCAGTAAATGATCACAAGCACAGGCATTCAGTGACACAGTGGTGAGTGAAACAGGCACAGTCCCTGCCCTCGAGGCGCCTACTGTGAGTGATGGGTGGGACTCAGGAGACGGAATTAATGAACTGAGAATCAATAATAGTAAGCTTGCAAATCTGTTAACAATGAGAAAAGAGAGGCACATGGCACTCGGGAAGCACACAATAGGGAAGTGAATCATTCCTGGGAAGACATGGGCAGAGAACACAAGAGGAGCAAGTGGGAGCCGTGGAAGGAAGAGCACTGGCTGAGGCTGTGTGATGGGGCAAGGAGACTGGTGCACTTGAGAAATGAAAGAAATAGAGAATAACGTGGGCAAGAAAGCAAGGAGCGCATGATGAGAGGGAAGCTGAAGAGGCAGCAGGGGCCCATCCACACAGGGCATCAGAAGCTACAATGAAAGCTTTTGTTCTTTACCCCATGAAATGCAGGGAGCCATTTAAGTGTTGTTCATGCAGCAATAATATGGTCAGATTTACTTTTCCGACTGATCATTCCAGCTTCAGTGTGGAGCCAAAGTGACTTGGAGAGACAAATTTTGAAACCATTGCAGGCATCCATGTGGGAGATGATAGCTGTGTGGATTTAGGAGATGGTGATGGCAATAAAAGAGATAATTACTGAAATGCATATAAATAAAACCTGCTGCTGGGATGGATGCAGAGAGTGAGGGGCAAAGAACTGTGGAGGATGACCACAACTTTTTGGTTTTCATAACAAGGTGGGTGATGGTGCTGTTTATGAGCTCAAGAAACAATGGGCAAAGTATAGCTGTAGAGACAGAATGGGTGTGTTTGGGGCAATCTGAGCTGGAGATCTACTCTAGAAAAGGAGGCAGTTAAAAGTGCAGGTCTGGAGCTCTGGAAAGAAGTCTGAGCTGCAGGTAAAAATGTGTGATTTATGCATACAGATAGATGGTATCTGCAGCTCGGGGTTGATGGAGACACCCAGGGAAAGAATAAAGAGTAAAAGGAGAAGGAGGCTTAGAGAGAGAGTAGAGAGTCTACAGCACTTAGTGAGTGGGTAGACAATGATATGCCTGCATAGGAGGCAGAGGAGGAGTGGCCAGACAGTTAATAAAACAACCCAGGAGTGTAGAGTGCCCTAGAGCCAAGAGAAGAGTGTTTCAAGAAGGAAGGAATAATCAGCTGTGTCAAACACTGCTCCTAGGATAGAATCAAGCTCCAGCCAAAGGAAAGTGAAGGTGTTGGATATGTGTTAGAAACCCTTTCCCAACTAAGTTCCAAGACGTCCCTAGATTTAAGTGGTGACCATGAACCAACAATGGAACATACTTGAACCAGGGAATCTATCTGGAAAGGCCAGCCAGTGGTTTAGACAGATTCAGTGAGCTCAGCCGACAGGCATCAGGGCTGAAATCACAAACTCTATACAGGAAGTGATGAGGAGGAGTTATACTTGGCTGGCCCAACCAGACTCCAGGTATAGGGACAAGAACAAGCCCTGGGACATGGCCAACCCAATATCCACTTTAGCACCCTTTCAAGGGCATTTGCTTGAGTTACTGTGGAATTGTGCCTCTGTTGAAAAAGTAAGCATGCCAACAGCACTTAAAGGTGGGTGGTACAGGTACAGAGGAAATGTCTCTGGGACTGAAGGCCAGACAGCATTCCCATGTGGCTCCTTCATCTGAGAGGAAGAAAAGAGGGACAGAGACAGAGCATGGGCTAGCCCTGCGCCTGGTGCAGAGTCAGACGAATCTACATGAGGCCTTACATATAAGTTCTCAACAGAGCAGATGAGACCCTATGATAAGACTTATGGGGAAGCACATAAGGGTTGGCTCATGGGGGGGGGTCTCCTAGCAATACGATGGGCTGTCTCAGGCAGGCACTGAGCTCATCATCAAACAGAAGCTCAATTACTACTACTTAAAAAAAATCAACTTAAGGGGCACCTGGGTGACTCAGTCGGTTAAGCATCTGACTCTTGATTTTGGCTCAGATCATAATCTCACACCTTTGTGAGATGAAGCCCCGCATCGGGCTTTGAGCAGACAGCATGGAGCTTGCTTGAGATTCTCTCTCTCCCCCTTTCTCTTTGCCCCTCCCCTGCACACACTCTCTCTCTAAATAAATAAATAAGTAAATAAATAAATAAAATGTTAGCTTAAATGTACTGATCTATTACTGGGTGCCAAGTAATGTGCCCAACACTTTTCATACATGAAGTCATTGAAACTTCTAAAAACTCAGGAGGTACTAGTTTTGTTTCCCCTTTTATATAGATTAAGAAACTTCACAGAAGGGTTAAATGACTTGTCCAAGGCCATATAACTAGTGAGTTTCAGAGATGGGACTTTGTGTACAGGGCTCACCCCCTTATCACTATAATGAACTGCCCTTGACAGAGGTGTAGTTAAGGACATCCCAGGACTGGGTCCACAAAGAAGTTTGGCCATCTGACTCATTGGCCAGAAATCCAGAGGAATTTTTCAGAGGAAGAACTGGAAACAACATGGGAGGTGTGTTACTTTTGCTCTAAGCCACCCTTTCATGAGAGTCAAACTTCATATTGTATCAGTCTCCCAGTCCCTTAAAAAGACCTCTTTCTGGCCTTGGGTACTTTCTATCCACTAAGCAGGGATAAGCCTGGTAACTGAGAGAAGGGGGAGGGACTTGGATGTGTCCTCTTCATCTCTGCCATCCACCGGGAGCAGCCTGAGAATAGTCCACGTAAATCAGAACTGGCAGCTATGCACCAGGTAGTAAATTTATCCAACTGGAGTAGCTTCAAGCCTCTACCTAAGTCCCTTGTGTGATGTAATCATCAAAAACAATCTTATGAACTCAGCCCACACTGACAGGAAACTACTGTCTCTACATGAGGTTGCATGCCCAACTTTATACCTTAGCCAACCGGGCCCTCTGAGCTCTGAACACTCCCAAAGGCCAAACCTGTCCTCTCAAAGATGTTGCTGCTGCCCTCTGTCCTCTGTCCATGAAATCACTGATGTCTTAGAATCCAGATTCCTCCCAGCTCCAGCTCAGAGTTCACATCTGGCTTTCAGTGTACTACCTACTCACTGCTGCATATGGAAACCTGGTGCCCAAGGAATAGCTCTTGGTCTCTTGAAGTCTTCCCCTCTCCCTCAGTATTTCCTCCATACATAGAGTCCAGTCACCATGCTCCATCTCCCTACCATCTCCTCCCATGCTGCCAAACAACCATCCCAGTTTATATTCCCCAAGGATTCCTGATATCCACCAAGGGCAATTAGCTTTGCTTAACACTGTACTAGTCAGGTCACTCTGGTGAGGCTTATCCAGTTGTTGACTCTACCCTTGGAGAGGGGGCTCCAGGGTAAAGACAGGTCAAGAGCCTTGCCATTCAAAGTGTGATCCAAAGACCAGAAGCATCAGTATCACTTGGGAGCTTATTACAAATGCAGAATCTCAGGCCCCATTCCAGATGTAATCAATCAGCACCTGCATTTTAACAAGGTATGTAGGTTATTCAGTGCATACTAAAATCAGAGATCATTGACTTTGGAGGAATGGCAGTCAGAATAGGACTTCATGGCCTAGAGAGTGGAAGATTCACATGAGACTTAGTTCTTGCTTTCAAAAAGTTGAAAAGCCACTGTGGGTGATGGAATAGATCGATCCCTTTAATTTTAAAAATTGGAGCTAATATCACTGGGTAGAGTGATGGGGGTAAATTAGGGGCCAACACAAAGAAAGGTTTTTATGTGGAATCACTATCCAGCTGAGGCTCAAGCCTGTGATACAGCACTATAATGTAGAAAGGAGCATAAAAGCAGTCATAGTTCCCCAGTCCTATTCCCGAGTTGGCCCTCCTTTGTATCTGCCTACTTTGTCTCTACGTGTTCTCACCTCCCGGGCTTCTGGAATGCTTAACCAAGCCTTCAACACTTCACTGTCATGGGACAGTGACCTTTTTTCTTTGCTTATTGACCCTGCTTCCCACCTCAAGTCGGCATCCTTTGATTCCAGTGATACCCATGTCCTGGGTGAGAGACATTCTCCCTGTCATCTTTAGAGACATGAAACTCCCATGGGGTCAACCCCCAAGTCCCCAAGTTACCCACAAAAGCAGGAGAATGTGTCACCAACAATGAAAGACACCATCTGGAAACTTGGTATTCTCCCACCATGTAGAGGGCCTCTACAACCTCTTATAACCCTTCTGAGATTGAGATTCTATGGTTTTATGAGATCAGTCAAAAGCAATGGGTTTCAGATCAGAAATACATGAATTTGCATCCAGATTCCATCCTAACTGGTTGTGTGACCTTGACCAAACCTGTTAACCACCATGTGATTTGATATCCTCATTTGTAAAATACGGAGTAAATGCCAAGTTCACAGGGATTTTCAAAGAATCAAATGTAATAACAGAGGTAAAAAAGTTTGACAAACTCTGAGGAACTGCTCACGCATGGGGCAAAATGATGGCATGGCCTTGGAACTAGTTCCAGGGTTGGTAGGCGGGCTTTTCTATGTCTATAAACTGTGGGTGCACTATGGGTACTGGGGTGACGCTTCCTTGCAACCTGCTGCCTGAGTTCATCTAATCCTTAGGATGAAGGGAGGCAGAGACCCCCAGAGTGATTCACTTAACTCTCCTCCTATAGGCAAGGCCCGTATCAGGCTTACATCTGGATGACTTAATGGCAGCAATAACAAAATGTGGCAACAAGGGATTAACGATTCATTCTCAAAGTGCTCTCACTGGCTACAGGCCCAATTCTATAGCTTTATTTCAGAGAACTTCCCTGTAAAGATATGGAGCAAAAATAGAAATCTCAGATAAAGAACGTCTAATTGCAATTGACAAAACCAAGTAAATCCCAGTGGATGCATAACCCATGCTGGTGATCATTGCTGATGGTAAAGAAAGGAAGTTGGCTCTCGGGAACACAATTCCTAATAGCCGCAGTCTTTAAAATACACAGTCGCCTCCTAGCTATCTAAGGGCATATTATCCCCAAATCTTACTGTGCTGGCAGTTCACCCCTGTCTACTTAATGACTTCTCTTGTTGGAGAGTTTTTCTGTCTTTACTCTGTCTTTGCACGCATCTGGCACCCAGGAGAGAAAACCTTTCAAACTCTGACTCTGAGCTGCTACCTCAATGCCAGTGAAGGTTTTAAGGATTGCAGACATCTCTGATTATGGGGCGTTTGCCAAGAGGAGGCAACAGGGAAAAGGTGAGAAAGCTGGGCAACTTTCTGGCTCTTCTAAAGTCAGGTATGTACCATATCCCTTCTTGATTTTGCTGGAAGCGAATTCTCAGAATGGTAGGCTATTTTTAAGATGGAATTTAAGTCCAAGATAGGAAAAAAGTTGGTAGGAAAGCATCTGGATACTTCATTAGATTCAAGCCTCCAGACTTTACAAATTGCATCCCAAGGCATTGAGAGCATTTGTAATTGTGATCATGAACTACTTTGGCAGTCTTTGAGGATTGAAATTGTAGCAAACAGGAGGGGTGCGAGAAGCCTGGGGAGAAACAAATGCTGTTGTTGACTTTTTTTTTTAATGGGAAAATGTGGATTCCAGATATTTCACAAGAGTAAAGTGTGATGTTGATACAGGAAAAAAAACACACAGACTGGATGATTAAATCACATTTTTTCCCTTACCATTTACTACAGGAAGGAAGAATCACTAGAAATCAGCACAGGCTCTGCATCCACCAGTATCCAACCAGGAAAAGGGAAACGACTCCAAACATTTAAAATGGAACATATTTACTAGAGAATTGACACACGGGGATCAGGAGAAGATGGTGAGGCAACCGAGACAATAGCAACACCAGGAGTCATTACCCAACCTAGACCGGAGACAAAAGGAGGTGGTGGTATCATCAGAGCCCAGAGGTCGGGGTCACCCAAAAGAAGTTAGGATTCTGGAAGATCGCCAGAAGTGGAGTCATGGAGGGGACATGGTCACCGCCAAAGAAGGCGCCTGAAGCCAAGAGGGAAAGGCTTCTCCTTCCTCTTCCTGTGTAATTAATGTCTCTTTACTGGCCAAACCCAGATACCAGTTGACATGCGGCCCAGGAAACACAGCCTGCAGGGGTCACCTGTACATCCCAGGCAGCAAGGGAAGAACAAAGGAGAGATGTGAGGCCAAATAGGCCAAGGGCCACCAAGGGCTTCCTATGAACAAGTGATGATATTCATCGCCACTTTGGAGAGGTGTCTGGGTTTATAATCCAGGAGGAATGCCCAGGACCATGTGTTAATTTCAGCAAAATCAAGGCCAAGTTAGAGAAATTGTGGCTGGCTTTCGGGACAGCTAGGTGTTAAACTAGGTTGCTCAGCAGGTACTGCTTACTGGTATTTTGATCTAGAATCTTATCTTGATCAGCCAGATTAAGACGCCTTTGTATATATGCCTGTCCCTGCTGAGTTTGCCACCTGCTGTATCATGCAGCTCCATTTTATACCAGCTTTTCTTGAAATTATCTCCCCTCATGCCCTCTTGCCAACAAATCATATTCTAATATGGAAGGGATTGATGAACATGTCATGTGAATCTTGTTATATGGGTCAAATTATACAGACTTTGCTCAAATGATATTTAAACCTGACCTTTTTAACTTAAGTTCACTCATCCTTTTCACTTTCCTTGTATATCAACCACCATCTCTAAGCCCTTAACACACTGAGTTCAGTTTTATTATTAATCTCTGGGCTTTCCCTATAATTCCTTTCTTGATATTTAGCCACCACAGCATCCCATATAATTATACAGGGAGACAAGCCTAGATCAAGTTTAAGTAACTGTTGTCTACTTTATTCCTAATATTCTTTCTCTGGTCTCAAGATAATAATTTTTAAAAATTTCTGACTACCTTCCCCACACCTGGGAACGGTGCCTCCCTCACTAGGTCTGGTTGATAATGGAGCACTTGAGAAGGATTATTCCATCATTCTTCTAAGTGACATCACCTAGGATGTTTCTCAAGTAATAAATAAATTGCTTCAATTCATCATATGACAGTAATTGCTTTTAGCCAAGATTTAACTCTGAGTCAATGTCAAGGAGCTGGAAAACACTACAGAGACACGGGTTTTTCAAAGATAGCTTTAGCCTTGTTGGGGAAAACCATTTAATAAGTACTGAGTTAAGTGTAAAGAAGATACAGATTTCTAATATCCCAGCCTCCCTCAATATCACCCAGCTGGTTCTAAGAGGTTGGAATTGACTTCATCACAGCCTATACAACTAAAACTGCTAAATATTGCTGACAGAGGTTGCCCTCTTTTGCAGCTTTAAGTGGAGGTTAGCACCTCGTGAGATGGGAATAGCTTTAATTGATTGTTTGAAAGCACCCTGGCCACTCAAATAAATTGTTCCTCAAATGCTGATTCTGCTTGGTCCTATGCATCTCCTGAATCTCTTTCTGGGTGGACCTTGCTTTACACAGCAAATGCTCTGTGTAGGTCAAATTCTAATTCAGTCATGTTGCATACAGTAGAAAAGCTGGCTATGTAAAACCCTTATGGTTAATGTCTTCTGGGTGCAGGAAAATTGGTCTTCTGAATTTTTTTTTATGTGTTCAGAATTCTGCATTATAGACTTATTTAAGAGGAGTCATGCCTGATTGATGCCAGACATTGTCATTATTGACACATCCCTTGTAAGGTATCTGCGTTCCAGGGCTTCACCACTGGTGAGCTGAGAATCCCTTCATACTTCCCTATACCCTCAACTGTTGCTTCGTGTGCCCAGAAGCCCACAGTGTGAGTGCCAAGACCCTAGCCCGTGACCAGAGAAGGGCCACAAGCAATGGCTAGAGCTGGGTGCACTCTGTAGACTGCTACAGTTAAGGTTAAAGACCAAGATGTGGCTGAGGTAGGCATCATATCTAAAGGAGGCATCAGGAGCCAGCCTGTGTGGGGTTTAGGGCTCTGCCTGTACCTACCCACAGTGAGAGGTCAGCCTATGCCTAGAGTTCTGAAAGGACTTTGGCCAGCAGTGATACTTAGCCCATGGAATGGGACTGGATGGAGCCAAGTGACCTCCAAATGGACTAAACCCATTACCCTGATCTCATTAGCACCAACTCAACTCTTGGCCACAGAGAAAAAGTCCTGGACACTGCCTGATGAGTGGTGTTAGGATTATAATGCTGACAGTGAGGACAGCAAGGTGCTGGGCATGTGAGGTAATTAAGAGACAGTCCTGCTGTCTAGGAGCTCATTACCTGGCAGGAGAGAGAAGTCTCCAAGCTGAAAATCAAAGCTATTACAGGTGTATACAGCAAAGGGCATGCATGACTGCTTAGCCAAAGCAAGATTACAAAGTTGGTTTTCACATGTCATCAGTGGTATGGGACATGTCATGGGCATCCCTGAGACCATCCAGTGGCCTCCTCTCTCCCTTCCCCACCCTGGTTCCCTACGGTCCAGACGAGGCTCGCCCTGCCAACAAGGAAGAAGATGCTGAGCCAGCTCAGTGCCAGCAGGACTGGCTCCCTGCTTGCAGAAATCTGTGCACTGGGCCTGAGCCTGAGCCTGAGCCTGGGGGGCTCAAAGCTGCTTAGCTGTGGCAGAGAGGAGCACCCACAGTTTGCACTGGGGATTAAGGGTTTAGTCTGAAGCACAGATGTAAGAGAGGAGAACACACACTCATTGGTGTGCCCTGTGGCCAAGTAGATGGTCCTGTTAGACGTTCCAGGCAGCCAGTGTGAGACAGTGCATGGTCACCCTGAATAGATCGTAGTTCTTCCTGTGGAGTTCAGGGAAGTCTGGGGCAGCTGTGGAACAAGGGAAGCCTTCTCCAGAGCAGTCACTGTAGCGGTGGGCACAAAAGCCCACTGGGATGGTATACAGGCCAAACAAGGTCAGGACACAGAGAACAGGTTACCACGGCCTGAATGGTGAGGCAGAGGTCAAGGCCAGGGTGTGACCAGCAGCAAATGCTAGGACTATTCAAAAGCAGGAGGAAGAACCAAAAAGGAGAGGGTCAGAGCCACAGAGCAGAGGCTGGCTGTGAGCCAAACACAGAATACAGCCAACATGGAGGCCCCACAGGTTGGCCAAATAAATTCTCTGGGATGGCAACTCTTGGCCCTGGTCTCATGGAGGTCTGTCCACTGTAAGGGAACAGCCTTGAGGGTGGACTCCTGCCCGTTGCCCAGTGCTCTGGATTCCTGCATTTCCAAGTGTATTAGTTCTATAGGGCTGTCATGAGAAGTTACCACAATTGGAGTGGCTTAAAGCAACAGAAATGTACTCTCTCACAGTTCTAGAGGGCAGAAGTCTAAAATCAGGATGTCCAGGCTGCCCCTGAGACTGGGTAGAATCCTCCCTTGCCTCCTCTGAACTGCAGGTTTGCTAGGCAATTTCCTCGGCAGCCCACTCCACCTCCGTCACCACAGCATCCTCCGTGTGGGTCTGTCTTCACATGATGTTTCCTTCTTGTAAGGACATCAGTCTCATTGAATTAGAGCCTGCCCTCATGACCCATCTTAACTAAGTACATTTGTGAATACCCTCTTTATGAATAAGATCACTTTCACAGGAACTGGGGTTAGGCCTTCCACATATCTTTTGGGGGAAGACATTGAATCCACCACACCAGGCTAAGCTCGGGCATGTTTTAAGCAGTCTGGGAATGGGCTGGGAATAGGAGGGAGGTCTTAGCATTTAGCTGAGTAAAATGCAATCACTAATAGGGGTTAGGGCCAATCAGATATGGGAAGAGGACAGGACACCCCTGCTTGGTCATGGGCTGAGCAGCGCAGGAGGCTTCAGGAAGGCCACTATGTCTGGCTTTATTTGTCTGAACAGCACAGCAGGGTGTGCTGGGTCAAGGTGTCCCCAAGGCTCTTACTCAGAAACAGAATTCAGTTCTTTCCAACCGACTCTGGCCAAGCTGATCTCTCACGGGATGACCACATTACCTGACTCAAAGGGGGAGGAAGGGGTAGGAAACGCTAAGATCTGCCCAGCCTGGGTAGCTTTGCCCGGATCTTGCCTCTGGAACATGCTGCCTACAGCAAGCCTTAGAGCCTGGAAAGGAGGGGAGGCACGGAATGGAACAAGAAATCTATAGGAAGGATTAGTGGAAGCACGAGCGGGATCAGAGGGAACGACCGGTAAACACGCAGCACAGAATTCAGATTAGTGCAACGAAACTGAGCAAGGGTAATAAAACCAGCAGTGGGAACAGCATCGATTGTTGAGATTCCAGGCAAATCCACCATGAACATGTTTTCTTTCTTCTAGCCTTTGCCCCTTGGCTCTTGGAAGCAGAAACACTGAATCACTGTGTTCTGTACTAAAAGCTGATCTACCCTCCTCCCCAAAGGATGGATGGAAAGCAGCTCTGTGTTAGAGGCTAGGAGTGAGGTCCAGAGCATTTGCAGCCATGGCTGTTGCTTCCAGAGGCATGCTCAGAGGACTGAGATGTCTGTCCTGAGGTGCCTATGCATTCTGCCTCTAAGTCTGACCTCTCCTGGGTCAGCACCAGGTGAGCCCAAGACAGCCTATGCAGGGCTGAACCAGTAGATTTAGGGGACCTCTATCCAGAAATTCCAGAGAATCATCCTCTAGGAAGCTTGGCAGATGGGGCTGCACAGAGTTCAAATACTGGATAGAAAACCAGTGCTCAGTGACTCACAGTGAGCCTAACCAAATGGCAGACGGTGAGTCAGGTGAGGTGAGGCAGAGGGTGGGGTGGGGAGAGCACCCAATGCTTGGCACATGATCTATTACTGTCAATCATCCACTCAACCCATAAGTCTGCTCATGCATGGGGTCGTGTAAATGACCACTGTATGTGTCTGGGCACAGGCTAAGAGGTGACAGAAACCACACAGCTCCAAAAAAGTGTGCTTGGGGTGTGAATGTGGCCGTGTTGATGAGGCCCCCTCACTCGGGGCTGACTCAGGGGATCCTCTGTATACACTGGCCTGGCCAGTTGAGCATCGTCGCTCAGTGTAGCCCGAGACATTGGGGGTCAGGGAAGGTTTTGTATAGACTTGATCGTAACAGGTGAGTAAGGTAGACAACAGAGGGAGAGCATCACAGCGAAGGGAGGGGCTGTGAGAAGGCAGGCCCTGCTGATGTAATCAGTGTGAACATGGCACAGGATGCCAAAGAGGGAAGGAAGTTGAAGAGTGAGGGTCTTTGATTCAGGCTAACTCTCCCAAAGCACAGGGGAGCCTGGTGGCATTTCAATCAGGAGCAGATTCTTATTGCTGGACCATCACTCAGGCTTCAGTGGAGCATACACTAAAAAGGGCACCATTGTGACGACAGGAAGGTCAGCCTGGAAGCTGTGACACTAATCTGAGCAGGACTTAATGAGTCTTGGGAATGAGAAGCAGCAGCGAGAAAAGGAGGCATTCTGGAGGCTGTACTGGTCCCACGTGGTGACTAGCTGGTACCTAAGCTGGGAAGAAAGAGCAAGGATGGCCCTTGGATTCTGAATCTGAATTTAATGGCAGTTTGCACAGAAGCGTGGAGACAGGTTTCACTTTGGTCTAAGGAGAATGTCCTGAGAGAGAAAAAGATGTAGTGAAGGCCTCAGTCAGATATGCTCCTTGCTTAGATGCTTGTTTGCAGGCAGCAGAAACATTCACCTGCTATAGGAGAACACCCCACTGGAGAAGCAACATGCGAGAAAATGCCTTCCTCTCCTGTGTTAAGGTTACTGGTTCAGCAGGGAGATTGGTAACAGAAGCTGGCAGCTAGAGTGGTGGGCCCGTAGCCGTAGGTCCATCAGGCTTGTGAGCACCTACTGGAAGACTGCTGACAAAGATCGCATCCTGGATCGAGTACTGGGCTCCTGCCGTGCTTTGCTGCGTCAGCCTAGCCATGCCAGTAGCTAGATGGAAGAGCTGTGGCTGTCCGGATCCTGAATGTCACCCATCTCCCTGACCTCCAGTTTGGTCCCTGCTCCTCATCTGCAGACACAGCCCTGGCCTGAGCTTTGGGACCACCAAAGGCTTTGGCCAAGGGGACCAGAGGACACCCAGGTCAAAGGCTCAGGGACCTCAGCATTGTGTCATCTCAGCTCTCTAACTCTTGCCTAGGTCCATCACAGCAGCTGGGGTTATCATGCTACTGTGTCCAGCCTCCCACCTTATATTCCAACTCCCTAATGAGCCCTTATTTGTAAATTCTGCTTGTCACTTTAGGCTGAGGCTCTCATGGGCTCTCACCTTTCACCCCCACCCTCCATGTTTCTCAGGAACCACAGATCTGGTCCAGCCACCTGCCTGAATCTCACCATTGGTGAGCTTGGCTGCTTCCTCCTATTTGGACCTCAATTTCCTCATCTGTAAAATGGGTTTATGATAATAATAAAAGCAACAGCACAAGTTTAAGCACTCAAAATGTATTATCTCATTTATTCCTCTTAACAATAGTTATTATTAGTATCCCCATTTTGCCTATAAGGAAATGGGACAATTGTAACCTCTCTGCGGCTCAAAGTCCCAGGGCTAGTCATTATGTGGTTCTGAAGCACAGTCCTGAGCCCCTTTGCTATGGTATTTCCTGGTTCTTGGCGCATAATCGGTATCCACTAATGTTGACCATGGGCACACAGCATGGTGGGTAAGAGTACAGACTCTCCAGAGAAATCTAAGTTCAGTTCCTGGCTTTATCATTTCTGAGCTGTGTGATTTTCAATCATCAGAGCCTCAGTTTCCTCACCTGTAAATGAGGATGCTAATAGCTCCCTATGGGGTAGAGTTGGTGGAAAGCTTAACTGCATTAATGATGTGAAGCCCTCTGCACATGCCACAGGATGAAGGAAGTCTGTAACACACCTGGCTTGTTTCACTGTTCTTTTCCTCATCTTGCTAGACATCCCTGAAGCCCCTGCCCCCCCCGCCCCCCCCCCCAAGAGCTGCTGCCTCTCTCCAGCCAACCTGGCAGGCTGTCTCAGCTGTGGGTCCACCAAGCACAGCCTGTCACTGTGGGTGCTTGGGTTCCAGCCTTTTCCAGAGCACTACATCTGGTCCTAATGCTTCCAGCTCCTGTTCTCATACCATCCCTCAATCCTTGCCAGGGGGCATAGCATCCCTGCGGGGGTCCCTGAGGCCCCAGGGTGTCCCAGTCTGCCTAAGCCACCAGGCACCGAGCGGAGCCCTCAGGAGGCTGCTGCGCTGCCTCCCCATCTGCTCTGGGCCCACACACTTTTGTCCCAAAGGCTCAAAGTCTACCTAGTCCAGAATTTATAAGCTGGCCCTGGGAAAGTGGCTTTAGAGGCAGTTGCAAAGCAATCTCAGAGAAGTGTTTTATGGCCTGAATCCTGTTACTGCGGCAAGGCTCTGATTTTAAAAACTGCCAGGAAAACAACAATAGAGGGTTTCAACATGAAGTGAACGGGAAAGAAAGGAACAATAGAGGGGAGGTGTATCTGACACCCCCTTAAGCAGGAGCCATGCTAGAAACGCATCCATTTTCTCTGATGACCGTCGCCACGAGTCCCAGGGGTGGGACTCTTCCACATCATTTCATGGATGAGGACCTGGGATCAGCAAGGCTGAATGATTTGCCCAAGTTCCCCCAGTTTTAAGGAACAGAATCTCCATATGAGGGCTTGTCTCAAAGCCCTTCTCCTTGTGACAGACTGACAGTGGGCACTGGGAAGAGCCAAGGTAGTGAATTGGAGTCTGACAGGGGTTCAGCTCAGGCAGACAGTTAGTGCATCACTCCAGCCTCCAAATGGACCCAGCGTTTCAGACTGGAGGCGTGGCTCAGTTACTGCAGGGGCAGAGAAGGGGCATTCTTTCTCTCATGGTGGACCTGCGACACCCCAAGTCCTTCAGGTGAAATGTGAGCTAGTCATCTGTCCACTGCAGCCTCAAGTCAACAACAGAAAGACATCCAACACTGGCCACAAGAGATTTTACCTTATTTTTTCAAGGCCAGCATCCCTGTTCTCTACCCTCAAACCCACTTGTGACAACCAAATGCATTTCCAGACATTGTCAAATGTGTGTGTGTGTGTGTGTGTGTGTGTGTGTGTGTGTGTGAAATCTGAATCAAGTAATTGAACATTTCCTGAGCCACTACTCTGTGAATATACACTTCTGTTCTCTGACTAGGCACAAAGATGATCAAGACATTTTTTTACCTCTAGATCTGCACTGTCCAGAATGGTAGCCACTAAGCCACATGTAGTTACCAAGCATCTGAAATGTGGCTAGTGTGGCTGAGGAACTGAGGTTTTAAATTTATTTTATTACTTATTTTAACTAATTTAAATTTTAAAACTATACTAGTTTAAAATATGTTTACTTGTTAAACACGATGTTTATCTTTTTGGGGTTGTATTTCATTTTAACTGTTTGAAATCTAGCATCTGAATTGAGAAGTGTTCTAAGTGTAAAATGTATACCAGATTTCAAAGACTTAGGGCAAAAAGAACATAAAATACCTTTCACTAGTAATTTTAAAATAATAACTGCATGTTAAAATGATGTTTTATATGCATTGGGTTAAATAATACCTAGTAACATTAATTTCATCTGTTATTTTTTTCTTTTTTAATGTGACTCTAAAAAAATGTAAAATTATAGGGGTGCCTCGGTTCAGGTCATGATCCCATGGTTTGTGAGTTAGAGCCCCATATCAGGCTCTCTGCTGTCAGCACAGAACCTACTTTGGATCCTCTGTCCCCGCCACCCCCCCCCCCCCCCCCCTGCCAACTGCCTCTCCCCTGCTCTTGCACAGGTGCTCTCTCTCTCTCTCTCAAAAATAAACACTTCTGGGGCGCCTGGGTGGCTTGGTCGGTTAGGCGTCCGACTTCGGCTCAGGTCACAATCTCGCGGTCCGTGAGTTCGAGCCCTGCATCAGGCTCTGGGCTGATGGCTTGGGGCTTGGAGCCTGGAGCCTGGAGCCTGCTTCTGATTCTGTGTCTCCCTCTCTCTCTGCCCCTCCCCCGTTCATGCTCTGTCTCTCTCTGTCTCAAAAATAAATAAACGTTAAAAAAAAATAAACACTTCTGTAAAAATGTAAAATTACAGACATGGTTCAAGTTCTGTTTATTGAACAGTGCAGCTCTGAAAGATTTCAAGAGGGGGAGCTACTGTCCCTCAGGGGACCTGGGGGACTGTCTGGAGATAGAGTTGGCTGTCATAATTGAGGGATGAAGTGCTACTGGCATCTAGTGGGTAGAAGCCGGAGGTGCCGCTGACCATCCTAACACGCACATGGCAGCCCCCCACCACAGAGAATTACCCATCCCCAAGTGTCCCTAGTGCCGAGGGTGACAAGCCCTGTCCCTGAACACAGATTCTCTGAAGGCGAGGTCAGGAAGTCAGAGACCTGAAGAGCTAGTCAGAGTTAGCTGAGCAAGGAAGTTAAGGCTATCATACTTCGCTCTCCCCATTAACTATGGCCGGGTGCACTGCTATCCCCACTTGTCCGGAAAAGAAGGGAGCCCAGAGAAAAGAAATCGCTTGCCCACCATCACCAGGCCAGAACTGGGGCAGAGCCGAGAGCTGAACACAGCCTCGACTCCAAATGCCAGCCTGTCCCTGACACACAACGTGGCTCCACAGTTCTCTGCGCTGCTGATCTGAAATGAGGCAGCCTGCGCTCACGGTCTGAACTCCTCGTCATTCACATCTGACATTATTATTTACACCAGCCCTTATTGCTACCAGGGGAAGAGCATTAACAAAAACACCCTTTGAAAGGGACCTTCTGCTCAAAGAGAAACACTCGCAGGCACCTCACCCATCAAATGAGGCCGAGAAACCAATGGAACACGATGAAATAAACCTGTCAGAGGAGGAACATTCAGACACCTCAGAGGCAAGAGGTAAGAACAAATGTGCCTGATACAGAATTGGCTCTGTTTAAAGAAAACATTATCAGACTGCTCGACTTGAATAGATCCCAGAGAACAATGGCCCAGTGGAAATGGAGCTCCCTCACCTGCTCTGGAGAAGCACGGTTCCTCAGTAAAGTGGGTATGGGCACGGGGGTGGAGTCACTGGCCCCTCACTCTGACTACACAGCCCTGGGGGTGAGGGTGAGGGTGAGGGTGAGGCTGGTGGGCCTATGATGGGGGGATAGTAGGAGACTGACATTTCCTGAAGGCCTACTATGTGCTGCTGTGGAGCAGGGCACTCTCCAGGGTCCCCTAATAGTCATCGGTAAAATGACTGTGAAGTGTGACAATTAGATTTGCCGGTGAAAAAAGCCTATGCAACTTGCTTAAAGTCACATAGGTAATGAGTGGCTAGGAGGACACTCCTGGGGTGTGGGCAGTGACATGCTGAGCTGTGGAGGTAGCTATGGAGGAAAGCTGGGCTGGGCTGTAGCGAATGCTACATGGAGGGTCTGCCCAGATCTCCTCTCCAGGGCTGGTGCACCTCATCTCTATCTGCCAAGCGTGCTGGCTGCTAAAGGCTCACAGATACCTCCTTCTCAGCAGAAGTGCTGTAAGGCGGAGGTGAGCTGCCTCTCCAGGAGGCTGTGCACTCGCATGGGAGCCCGTGGCCAATAGCTGGCTGACACAGTGGCACAACTGCTGGCCCCTGACTTCAAGGTGGGGGCAGCTCCCACATTCCAGAGGCCCCTGTGGGCTCAGGCTGACACAGGCCTCCACATCCTCCCTTAGTTTCTTCCCTGCCCTACCCTGTCTTCCTCATTTTCTTCTGAGAATACTCCTCCATGAATGATTTGCACAAGAATGCCTATCTCAGGCTCTGTGTCTAGAGAACCCAGAGACATTCATTAGCAGTGCTATTTCTTTTTTTTTTTTAATGTTTATTTATTTATCTTGAGAGAGAGAGTGCGTGTGTGTGTGTGGAGAGAAAGAGAGAGGGAGGGAGGGAAGGAGGGAGAACATGAGTGGGGGAGGGGCAGAGAGAGAGAGAGAGGGAGAGAGAGAATCCTAAGCAGGCTCTGCATTGTCAGCACAAAGCCTGACATGGGGCTTGAACTGAGGAACCATGAGATCACGACCTAAGTGAAAATCAAGAGTTGGATGCTTAACCAACTGAGCCACCCAGGTGCCCCGGCAGTGATATTTCTGAATTTGGGAAAGGGGGTGGACAGTAGAGGATTGTGAGGTACTGGATGGCCAGACTCCTGTCATGACTGCCTGCCGCACCCCCTTTCTCCCTATGACAAACTAGCCAGTCAGGGACCAGCAGAGAGGAGGCCATTGTCTGAGCAACAACTCTGAGAGAGGTGACAGTAAAAGATTTGAAATCGCCAACGACTGTAATGACAAGAATGAGCCCCTGAGGTAGAATCTCTAGGTCAGCAGCATCCCTTGTCTATCAGGCCCTGAAATGGGCATTAGCCTCTGACACAGATGGGCTCTGCAGCCCAGTCTCTGAAGAGCAATGGATGTTTATGCAACATTAGATCAAACTGCAGTGTATTCGATGGAAGGGGCTGGTATTTACTTCAAACATATACCTACTCTGGACTGGGCACTCCCATACCAGCCCTTCTTACACTCGTCATCTTGTATGGTTTTGGAGTACACCTCCAGAAGACGCTGCCTGTGCAGAGACTGCGAGAAAATGGCGCCCCCTAAGAGGTAACCATGATTACTCCTGCTTCACACATAGGAGAAGTTGAGATCATCACACTGAAAGGGGTTGTCCCAGGGGTGCCTGGGTGGCTCAGTCAGTTAAGCATCCAACTTTGGATCAGGTCATGATATCACGGTTTGTGGATTTGAGCCCTGCATTGGGTTCTACGCTGACAGCTCGGAGCTTGGAGCCTGGAGCCTGGAGCCTGGAGCCTGGACCCCACTTCAGATTCTGTGTCTCCCTCTCTCTCTGACCCTCCCCGACTTGTGTGTGTGCATGTGTGCTTGCTCGCTCTCTCTCTCTCTCAAAAATAAATAAATAAACGTTAAAAAAAATAAAGGGCCTGTCTGGGACAAATGGTAGGCTTGGGATCACAGCCTGATCTACTTACTTCCTAAGCACAGACGTAATAGGTCAACTTCTTCCCTAACCTCAGACCACAGCTAAGCTGTCACTTCCTGGGGCTTGCTTCCCTTTGCTCCAGGTATATGTGTTTGTCTATTTTGAACACCACATACCTCTCGTTTGTGGCACTACTCATGGTTACAGTTGTACATTGATTTGTGTGGCTCTTTCCCTTCCCAGAAAGTCACAGGAACATGTCTTTTTTTCCTCATCATTGTATGCCTCAATGCCTGCAACAGCGCCTGGCACACAGCAGGTACTTAGTAGTAAGCATTAGAATGGATGAGTGGATAGATGCATGAATGAAAGGAGGGATGGAGAGTTGGGTGGATGGGTGAATGGGTGGGTGGCTGGAAGAATAGGTGGGCAGATGGATGGGTGGGGTGGAGGGACTGCCAGTTCCTCTCTGGGGCACCTGGCCTGGAGGATGCCCTGAGCATGGGCCACTCTCAATCCCTTCCCACCCGCCCAGGGCTCTGATGGTCACCTGTGGTGAGGAGGCAGAGTGGAGTCCCCGGGGTCACCTGGGCGCTGCCCATTGGTGCTGACCACAAGGAAGCCAGTCCCCAGGCAGCATGCAGAAGAGAAGGAGAGAAAGAAACACACATGAAAACGTGTGGCACGGTGAACAAAACCATAGTTCTTGTGGCTCTGAAGAGCTCACACTAAACAGCAAAAGAACATCGTGATCTAACACAACAAGGCCCGAAAAAGATTTTTAAAAATGAAACGAGAATAAGATTCAGCATTTATCAAGGCCCCACGACATGCCAGGTACCTCACACACAATGTTTCTGAGACTGAGAGCATCCCAGAAAGGTCAGTATTATTACAAATGAACGCATCATCTTTCCACTTGGTGTCTTCTCTCCCAGTCTCTGCTTTCTTAGTAAATGGTGGCCCCACCCACGTAGCACCTTGGTCTAGCAAACTGGGAGTCATCCTTTACCCCTCCTTTTTACTGACCTCCCACTTCTAATTACTCAGCATGCCTTAGTCATTATATTCCAGGAAGGTTCTGGAAGCCTCCTCCTCCTTCTCTCCAATTTCATTTCCTCTTGGTTGAAGCCACCCTCATATTTCACTGGGGATTACCTAAGCAGCCTCCTGTTGGTCTTCCTGTCTCTGGTCTTGCCCCCTATCAATCTACTCTCCACCCTTCAGCTGAAGGGCATGAGAAAGTCAAATGTCAAATCCCCTCCACCAGCTCGCAGACCCTCAATGACAGATCCTTGCCTGTTGGTCCACACTCTCTGCCCAAAGGGCAATGAAATCTTCTCTGTTATCAACAGCCCCCTACCTTCTTATCTGTAGGCCTTACCCAGCCTCATCACCTCGTGTGGAATGCACTCCCTTCCTGCCCCTTTACCTGGCTGGCAACTGTTCATCCTTCAGGAAATCAGTTTGGAATTCCTTTATTGGAAGTCTTGAGCATCTCACCATGTATGGAGAAGATGGCCTGCTCTGTTTTCCCATCACACCCTAGTCTTCCCTTTATACAGTGATAACCTTCCCGTGTTATTAATGGCTGACTTCTCCTTGGTTCTGTAAATTCCTTGAAGGTAGTCACAGCGTTCCATTTACTAGGCAATCTCGTACCCGGCATGTAGTAGGTACTCTGTGAATATTTGTTGGATAAATAGACGAGTGAATACATGAACCAGAGAACTACTGTAACTTGCTCAAGATCACACAACTAGCAACTGGCAGATGCAGTATTCCAACCCTGGTTTGCATGACTAACACTCCTGCCCTCTGAAACCAACCACTTGTCTCTATAAAGAAAATGATACAAAAGGCAGTAAGGTGTCTTATGCTTGGTAAAAGGCTGCATGTTCCTCTACTGATTCATCAACAAAACTGTATAAAGCCTTTATGCAAATGGAGAGAGAGGTAGGGTGTTCCAGACCAACTGGTAAATAGGAAATACATAATTTCAAAAATTCACACAAATACCAAGCTTGATCGAGGTCACGAAATACTATAAAATGTAACTACCACTTAGTTGTCATCATAATATTCCTCCCTTTAAGGTATGAAGAACTGTGCCATTTTCAAAGCACATACTAAGTCAGAGGTCAGTAAACTATGGCTCATGGGTCAAATCCAGCTTCCCACGGTTCCCTGTGTGGCCATGTGCTAGGAATGGTTTTTATATTTTTAAATGGTTGGGGGACAAAGAAACAAAAAGAAGAGTAATACTTTATGGTGTACAAAAATTATACAAAATCTACATTTCAATGTCCAGAAATAAAGTTTTATTGGAACATAGTCACACTCTCATTTTATATTTATTTCACTGCTTTCTGTGCTGCAATGACAAAGCTACGTAGGTGTGACAGACACCACAGGCCTTGCAAAACTGAAAATACCTACTATCTGGCCCTTTACAGAAAGTCTGCCAACCCCTAGTCTAAGTGGCTATTTTTATTAATTTTCCCCCACCTTTGAGGTAGGCAGGATATGGCTTGCATGCATGTCAGAAAAAGAAACAGAAAGCTTGAGAAGACATGACTCAAATGTTCTCACTTGTCCCATTTCAGTGGCTTCTACCTGTTCTCCCATGCTCCCACCTTGTCTGTGCTCTGAAACCCCATCTCTGATCCATCTTCTAAGCTATAACTAGGGTGGCCTTCGGACAAAGGCAGTTTGCTTAAGCACCTCCAAGGGCGCCCACAGTCTCAGGACTATGTCTATATATATATATATATATGTGTGTATATGTATACATACATATACATATATACATATACATACACACATATACATATATACATATATCTATATCTATATATAGATAGATATAGATATATAGATATATATATCACATATATTATGGGGCTATGCTGAGTCCTTGGTGTCCTGGCCTTGCTTGCCATTTCAGCCTCCACCTCTGTTCACTCCTGCCCTCTGGTCACACTGGCATCTGTCTGTTTGCTTTGACCTATTCAAGTTCAGTGGCATGCTTTCTTGCCTCCAATGATCTGCACATGCTACTTCCTCAACTCAGAAGACCTCCCTGCCTTACTCTTCAGCCTTGTTCAATATGATAACCGTCACTCTTTTAAAACTTGTCTCAGTAACCACGTACCTGAGAATGCACACCCTAAAGTGATTTATGTTTCCCTTCTCTGCTCCCACAGTATCCTGGATTTACCTTCATCACAGCGCTTATCATGCTATATTGATATAATTTATCTTTTTGTTGTTCCACTAGCTACCCGTTGAGTGCTTATTATAAGCTTGGCATTGCACTAAGCACTTTATATGCATTAGCCCATTGAATTCTTACATTAGTCCCATAAAGTAAGTGGTGCTATTGTCATGGTTTTACAGATGGGGAAACCAAGACATAGAGCAGTTAAGTGCCTTTTCCAGCCTAGAATCAAAGACTGCCCAAATCCAAAGACAAATTTCTTAACCTCTATGGGACAGGAGGCCACTGTCAATACTAAGTTGCACTCAATATATATTTATGGAAAATTAAATGAAGAAATGAAATTCTGGTTTAGTATTTACCTACTAGCTGTGTCATTTGGAAAATTACACTTATGAGTTTCAATTCCCTACCCATAAAATGGGAATACTAATAAGTATCTCATGAAGTTCTTTTAAGGATTAAATAAATTTAAAAAAAACAGTTAAAGCCTTAGTTTGGTTGACAGGCCCAGAGGAGCCTCCCCACTCTACCACCTAGGGCTCCAACTCTGCTGGGTAGGAGTGCTTAGCTATGAAGGGCAGACACAGAAGTATAGCTGCATAGGTGTTGGGATGGGAAGACGTCTCTCTAGTGGGTACAGTAGCAGAAGACGAGCGATGGATCATGGGTCTCAGCAGGACACAAAGGGAAGTGGAAACAGGAAAAGAGCTCATACATATTGTGTAGAGATGACTAGCGTTTACTGGTGCCTGGTCTATCACTCCTTCTTAGTCACACAGAAGAATCCAAGCCTCATCAGAGCCATGTAAGCAGAAGTGACTAGAGTCATTTCCAAGTGAGGTATTCAAGATCCAGGTTACTATCCCCATACTTTCTCTTCCCTAATATGGCATCTTTTGAGGCCACATATATTCTAGATGGCATAACAACAAAGAAAACTTTCTGATATTAAGCCACTGATACTTGGGTATTAATTTGTTATTGCAGCTAAGCCTGACCTATCCTAACTAATCCGGCAGAAGAAAAGGTAGTAGTCCCTTGCTTTCTCTTCTGCCATCTGGTTCCCACATCATATGGATTTTCTGTTAGAGGATTCATGACCCTGCTCTCTCCATAGTTTCCAGCCCCCATTCATATATATTAATATTAATAAAAATATTAATAAAAATATTAATATTGTGCAAAGAAGAAGATCAGAATTATAAGTGCCTCAGACTTCTTTTCTGATTTTTGACTTCTATTTCCTTCTCAAGCAAAGAATGGTGAATAGAAAGAGATGCTGATGGACTAAAGATGACACTAGAATAGATAACCTTGAAGGCAAACTAATTTCTTGGTTTATTAGCTTCAATATATTATACTAGTGTAAAAAGCTGAGGGCTCCTTGAGGCACCAGGTCTGCTACAGATCTCAGGACTTAGCCTGGACACTGCCAAAGAGAAACAAAAGACCCATCATGCTCTAAATATTCTATTATCGACTATTATTGGAATAGAGTCATGGGAAGGGGTTAACAAATAGGAGATAGGGGACTCTGACTCACAGAATCTCACCCCGTCTATGTCATTGACAAGATTCAAAATGGTGTCACGGGAATGCCATGAGCTTTGGAGTTAGAACTCAGCTGCAATTCTGTGGGACCTTGGGTTCTTTATTCAACCCTTCTGGGATTATACTGTTTCATTTCTTGAGTAAGGGTAATAATGATGATCACTATTTATTTAGTGTGTAATACATGCCAGGCTTTGATTCTATCATCTCATTATAAACTCATGTCAACATACACAGCCTTATGACTGGTACACAGCACCATAGTACCATGACTGGTATCACAGATGGTTAATTTTTGCTAGCCCTCTTCACCTCCCCCCCCCTTCAACACTACATTGAAACCCCATCAGAGAAAGCTCTAATAGAGCTTTATTCTCTTTATTTCTAACCCTGTCTCCAGAAACATTTTCCTCTTTCTCTGACTCATGATTTTAAAATTCCTCCTATCCCTTTGTGAGATACAATTGCTCTGGAGCATCAGATTTGAGCTAAGGTCAACTCAGGTGTCTCAGGTCTTGGGTAGATAATTCTCATTTGTAGTTCACAGGGATGTCCCGAGGACATGCTTGAAGGGCAAGTGTTGGTGTTGGTTTTGTTTTCCTGGACTCTATTGCTCTAGCTTTGTCTTCCTGAGTGGGGTGGGGAAAAGGGTGTGTGTGTGTGTGTGTGTGTGTGTGTGTGTGTGTGTGTGTGTGTGAGAGAGAGAGAGAGAGAGAGAGAGAGAGAGAGAGAGAGAGAGAGAGAAGTATGAACAGTCTAGAGAGAAGGGATAGGAGAAGGACAAAAGAAGACTAGAGAGATGTGTCAGTGGTTGTAGAAAGAAAAATATTAATGTGAATGTCATCTTTGGGTTATTTTGGTCTACTTATAATATAATCTTTTTCTTCTATCTTGTCACAAAACCTTCAGGAAAAGCCAAATTATTCCTTTGGAATTTTAGGGCCTAGAAGACACTGAGTGAAAATAAGAGGGGCCAAGGGCCAAGGAGATCTGTTATACTCAAGCAATTCTGAGAACCCTCATTATGGAAAATTCACCTTATTGGGTTTGGCTAGAGAGAAACAGTACCACCCTACTCTAACCCCCAAGCACACACCCTGGACTTCTCCCTCTGAAATTCTGGCAGGATTTCTAAAGACTGAACAAGAGTCAAGAGTTTTCCAATAGACTGACTCACTATAGTTTGCCTCTCATAAGTGATCCCTCACTGGGGTCTCTACTTCAGCTACCACAGCTAGATTTGGGCATCCTGTGGTCCTGAGTCCCTCCTGAAATTGTTAGGTAGATCAGGAGGAAAGGAAAAGTGCTACAGTCAAAGGGCAGCAGGTGCATGAGCAAAATGCTATAGTCAATAAAAATACATGATTGCTATGTAGAATCTCATTTAAACATAACAACCTATTGATGAAGAGGTTAAATACCAAGAAGTGAGGCCAGCATCATTCCTGTGCCTGTTTCTGCACTTTGGATCTAGCCTGAGTGCATCTGATAAATGTGTGATTTGTGGAATTGTATGAGAAATGACTAGAGCCTGGGCTTTGGGTTTTCTTCCTTAGAGAACAGCAGAGAGAGAGGTGGGTCTCCAGGTCTCCTATCAGAGAAGTTCAGAAGAATGAAGGAGGGAAGCTAAAGATGTTTATAATCTGTTATATTCTTGACCTTTTATGTGCATTACCTCAAATAATCATGAGAAAGAATGAATGATCTCCAGCCTAAAAGTGAAGTGATAGACTCATAAAGGTTGACTTACCCAAGGTCAAACAGTTAAGTTTAGGATGTGGGATTTAAAGCCAGGTGACTCTGATTCCCCATTATTCCATGCAACCTCTCAAAGAAGCTTCATAAAGATAGAACCTTCTGCATAGAATTGGGTCAACAGAGGGGAGGGCAGGTGATGGGAATTTCCTATCTGATAGGAGACAATACCTACATCTTGCTTGGCTTCTCACACCACCTGTGGCATGTTATCCTTACAGATAAGGAATCTATGGACACATCATTCCCCTTCCTGGCTCCAGTCTTAGCATCTGCAAAATGAGGGCATCTCACTAGAGAATGGGTATTTATTGTCCTGCCACTCTCTGCAGGGGTGAGAATCCATTATGAAGAGAGAAGAGAAAATGCTGGATGAAATGCTCCACCTCAGGCTTAGCCATTATAAAAAGAAACCACATTTACAAAAGACCATTGCCCACGTCTCTTTCCTATTGCCATTGGGACAATGGTTTTAGTCCATCACCACCACAGGGCAGCATGGATCTACTGGTGACATTGGCCCCTTATCTCATGCTTCATTATTCTGGAGTTCAGCTTTCAGCACCTACTCTGAGGGGGCTGTTTTAATGGGATCGTTAGAGAGTGTTTACTAGATTAAAACTGTGGCTGTCTTCTGCAAAGCAACTCTGCAAATGGCTTTATGGGTTTCCGGATTTATTTTGTCTCAATGACTAGGCTCAGTTTGCAAATCAAATCAAAGCTGATTTTTCTAACTGCCACTCGGGCGCACCCAGCGGGAGTCTGCAGAACCAGCTGTGTTCCCTCCCTGGCTGGTGCCAGAGATGGGAGTGCTATTGTCTGCTGGTGGCCAGAGAGGTTCCAACAGGGAGAGGGCAGACAGGCAAGTACCTGCTTGACCCTAATTGGGGCGGAGGGACACAGAGAAAACAAATTTTATTTTCTGGAGGGAGGAAAGGCAGACAGGATCTATGTGGCCTCAAAGACACATTGGCAGAAATAACAGGGAGCCAATATGGACTCATGATA
Organism: Panthera pardus; assembly: GCF_024362965.1. NCBI lineage: Eukaryota > Metazoa > Chordata > Mammalia > Carnivora > Felidae > Panthera > Panthera pardus. The sequence continues at coordinate 18,025,572 of NW_026526821.1, read as the reverse complement.
TTGAGGCTCCCTCCAAATGAAGTGTCCTCCCATGGTGGGAGGAACTCTTTGGGCCAGTAGTGAGGTCCCTGTTATAGCAAATACCCCAGCAGAGCCTGGCTGGCCTTTCTGTGAGTGGGTACTGTAGATTACATAGTTGATCTCTACCTCATTCCTTTTTACTCCTACATTGAAAGAGAACAGTGCTGACAAATAGGTTGTATTTGAAAAAAAAAAAGAGGCCATGAAAGAATAACCTATTTTCCTCCATCCATCCATCCATCTATCCATTAATCAATTGACCATCCATTGATTTATCCCTTTGTTCATTCAATATATTTTACTGAGCACGAAAGTATGCTAGAACCTGGGGACACAACAGTGCTCAAAATAGGCAAAATGCTTTTACTACACTTGGAATGTGGCTGGGATACAGACACTAAACATGTAAGCAAACCAAAAAAAATGTACATATTTGCAAGTCAAAATGAATGCTATGAAAAAAAGTACAGGGTATGATTTCAGGTGGAAAATGTTGGGGATATACATCAGATTGGAGGTCAGGATGATCTTTCTGAGGAAGTGTGTCTATGCTGCAGTTAGAAAGATATTTATCTGTTATACAGGCACATACAGTGGCTGGATAATTTCGGGCAGAGGGGGCAGGATGAGTAAAGGCCCTGAAGTTAGAAGGAACTTGGTAAGTCAGAAGAATATTGCAAGTATGAGGATAGAAGCTTGGGAGAGGCTGATCTAGAACTTGGCAGATCCAAGTGCCCTCCATCAATACCATTTTCCCCTTGGCCTGCTCTGAGTCAGAAAGGCACAAACAGATGCTCAGGTCCCTCCTTCAGCAGCTATAGCCTGGGGCACCTCCCACCACAGAGGATAATCATCTTCCACAGGAAAGGCAGTTCCCCGCCCCCATACTCCCTCCAGCCTAAGCTTCAGAACCTTGGAAGTCTAAGGTTGCACTTTCATTGCAAATTTCTACATGCTCTATCTTCCCAAGAGTGGTCTCTGAGTATGTTCAGATTCCATCTTCAACCTGGTTCTGAAACTGAGCCCATCCCTCATCTTCCAAATACGAGGTAAACCTTACTTAATGGGTCTAAATGTACCTCCCACTTACTTGCTCTATCTCACAATTCCTGTTTTAACTACACAAATGAAGCCTCACTGTTATCTTCATACTGCCCTCCCTTCAGAGAATGAGTAATAATAATTCTCTGTTTCTAAACCAAAAATGTAATGCTTATTTACCCATTAGCTGAAGTTTTCTCTCTGCAGCTCTGAACAAATTCTCAGAGTAGAGTGTACCAAGCACAGGGCTTTCAGGATTTTCTTTTAGCTCTTGAAATTGAGGCAATTCCATGAGCTTTTTGCTATCCCTCAACCCGATGATGAAACACATCCTCTTTATAATAAGATCAGTGCAGTGGAGGCCACTGGTGCCACTCCCAGATCCCCTTTGCAGGTCAGTGTATCATACCCAACCTTCCCCCCACACCCCCATGCCCCTGCTGCTGTTGGTATTAAGACTAAGGGCTCACACCTGTGACATTCTCCAGAGACTTTGGCCAAGGCTCTGGGATACCATTTCCCCTGGAGCCACCTGAGAAATGGAGGGGAGGGAGAAGGGTAAGGAAAGGGGAAAGTACCAAGGACTAATTGTTATGGGGGAGAGACACAGAAAACCTGGTCTTCTTGCTTCAAGGCAGAACTTTGGAGAAATTTATACTCCACTTGCATCTAGCCTAGGCTTGCATTTATCTGAGAACAGATTCTTGCTTTAACATTTTCTTTTTACCATCCCACTTCCCTCTTTGATTTATAGATTTCTTCCAAGTGCCCTCCATCAATACATTACATGCACCAAAATCCCTGCTTCAGGCTCTGCTTCCAGGGAATCTGTCTTAAGACAGCTCCTATTTGCCTTTATCTACTCATCGATGAAATCCACTTCCCCACTATGGTTGAACTCACATTCTAATTCCTCTAAATCTCTAGCCAAAGTTAATAACAGGCAACCCCTGGCTGATCAACAAGATAAAAAAGAATGTGAATCTGGGGCAATGCCAACAAGACCCTTCCATCAATGAAAAAGACCGTTTTCAAGGCTTTTGAGGTGAGCCTGTCCTGATGCTAGAATTACCCTTCTACTAGCAAATATCAAACTCCCACCCCACAGTCCCTTAGCTGGGCCTTCAATTTGTGGTTCTGCCCTCACTCTGTAAATAAATATTGCCCCCTGGTGATATGCAAATCCCTACCCTCTCAATCCTCTAAATACATACAGTCTTGACTCTTAACAAGGACTTTGGACCAGGGGTATGGCTCCTCTCACAGTCTGAGCTGCTGAGTCAGCTGGCCTTCCAATCCTACCCTTGGTCTGGGTATTGTGCAATTCCCAGTGTTTAGGTGAGAAGGGGTAGTGATGGAGGTAATAGAAGGGTTGTATCTCCCATACTGGACCAGTCCCAGAGAAACAGAACCCCAGATGAAGGCCCAGGAACATACATGCCATTACTGCCTGGAGCTTTGGCCCCAACGGTACTCTAGCCCCCATTCAGTACATTTCACTTCCATTTGGAAGCATTGATCATAATCATAAGTCCACGATTATCTGTCAAAATCACTCATGCAAGGTCTGTTTCCACACTGGATCGTGAGCTCCTTGAGGACAGGCATCATGCCTGCTGATTCAGCACAAAACCCTAGTTCCTTTCAAGGTACCCAGCTCACAGATGCTGACTGAGCAGACTACACAAAGGAAATAACATTTATTGACAATATTTTTTTCCAAAACACCTCGCAGTAAATACAACACTTAGATGTTTATTATATCGTCTGATCCTCTAACAAACTGGGTGGTAGAGGCCTTGGTGTGCCGGAGCTGGCTTGTATTAGCTTGCTAGACCCGGGTGTTAAACACTCTGGACTTTTTTGCAAGCCAGTTATTAAACCATTGGTAACTTGATATTGGACATGGTGGGGATATTTATACTTTGGAGATCAACAAAGACTACAAATAAGGGCTTTTCTTTTACAAAGAGCAGGTTTATCATGAAACCACTGGCAGTAGGGATGTTTAAAAAATGTTCTGTGAATGGATAGATGGGGATAACCTGAAACATGGCACTTGGAGTTTGAGAGAGATCAACTGAGACTCTCAAGGTCTCTGACTCTTGCTGCAGTAAGATGCCGGCTTCAAATGCATTTATTCATTTCAGTGAGCATTTTTTGATTGCCAGGCATGTGCCAGGAACTTCTGCCATGGCAAAATGTGATGAGGAAGTTAGTGGTTAAGACCAAGGATCACCTCATCAGAGACCTTCCAAGTTAGCAGTGCTGATGCCTGCCCCAGAAAGCAGGCTCTGCTCAGGGCCCTGAAACCTGACTAGATCAGGACCTGATGCTCCACCATCATGTAGGGTCTGAGTAGGGTCCTGCTGTCACAGACCCAGCCATTGGGTGTGTGCAGACCACCTACTGTATTTACCCGCTGCCCAGGGCTCCCTCCACAGAACCTGCAATTCCTCTGCCCAAAGCAGCCTGACTAAACTTCCCAAGGGAACAGAAGTCCAATCTAGACCCAGTCCACTGCCAGGGCCCCCCTCTGACAGGGCTGGTTCTTGCTCCTTGCACACCCTTAAAAGCCACTGGGATTATACTGTGAATAGTGAGCAATCAGAGGCTCCAGTGGAAACCACATAGACACTGCCCCTAAATGCATGGGTCCTGTTATGCGTTGAACTATGCGTCCGTCCCCCAGTTCATATGTTGAAATCCCAACACCCAGTGCCTCAGAAGGTGTCCTTATTTGGTAATAGCGTCCTTGTAGATGTAATTAGTTAATTTAGGATGAGGTCAACCTGGAACAGGGTGGGCTCCTAATCTAACAGTACCTAGTGTCCCTATGAAAAAGGGGAAACTTGGACAGGAGATGCCCACAAGGAGAATGCCATGTGAAGATGCAAACTAAGGAACAATGAAGATTGCTAGAAGCTAGGGAGAGGCATGGATCACATCCTCTCCTCACAGTCCTCAAAGGAGCCAACCCTACTGACACCTTACCTCAGACTTCCAGCCTCCAGAATGTGAGACAAGAAATTTTGTTGTTAAGCCACTCAGCTGCTGGTACTCTGGTACAGCAGCCATAGAAAACTATTCTAGGTCCCTTGCTTTGCAACCCTCCAAACTGGGCAGTGCTGCATCAGAGTTCAAGTGACTAACAGGAACGCTGCAGACTCAAGGGTTAGAGCATCATGCTGGAGCCAGATGTGGAATCTAACAGAAGAGGCACTGGGCTTGGGGTCAGGTCAGAATGACCCCGCCTGAGTGCTGGGGATTGTTACGTTCTCCCTGGGAGCCCTTCTATTCTGCAGGACTCACACAGGTGACCACGGACACCATCAGGAGTCACCAGAGTCAGGGATAAAACATCAGCAGAGCAGTGGCCTTGAGTTTGCACATGTGATCACACTCCAGGGGTTGGATGCCCACTGGAAGCCCCAAGAGGAAGGTGCCATGATGACAGAGAAGTGCCAAGTACTTGGAGGGAGCCAGATGGCCAGTGCAATATGTCACTGGCACTTTAGATACTGCCAAAGCCTATGGGATTCCCAGTATCTTATTTTTCTCTATTAAAAGTAATAGTGTTTTCAGCAAACCCACAAAATGGGGAAATTTGATTCCAGAAAGAGATGGGCCAAATATTCATTCCTGGCCTTAGATCCTTGCTACAGAGTCCTCATGAAAAGAGCACAGAATTAGACAGGGTTTACCCTTAATCAACCCCGGATGCTCCAAAGCTAACGTGAGGCACAGAGTAGACACCAACCAAACACAGGTCTGCTTTCCTTTGTCTTTTCTTGGCTTTTTTCTCACCAAGCATCCTCTTATCTGAGGTGGCACTGAGAGGGGTAACTCCCTGGGACTCTGAGAGACTGGCATTCTCCACTGTTCAGTTCTCTGTCCTATTCAAGGTGCTCCTAAAGCTCCACTTGTCTGGGCTGAAGGGCTGGCCCTCGCAGACCTGGAAAGTGAAGGTGTCAGTGCTGGGAATCTACCTCTGACTCCTGACTCCTTCCTGCCCTGCCAGGGCTCGGCCATCTGAGAATCCAGATTCATTCACTTGTTCCCATCCCTCCACACATCCACACGTTACATGTGTACACCCCCCTAAGGAAGACAGTATCCTACAAGTCAAATGTGAGGACAAATCCTTATGCTTAGAAGAGGTACATGTTTTCCTCTCTAGTTCTTTCAGGACCAGTGCAGCTGTACTGCAGGGAGAAGTGCTTCATGCTGGGTCTCTAGGACTATGAGGACAGTGGATCCTGAAGTTGCCCCAGAAGTAGAGTTTTAATTATTCTCTTGTAAAGTTCCCATATCTATCTCTTGTCTATCCAACCATGTGTTCCCAATTCCCAGTTTAGAAAACAGGATCCAACAAACTACCCTTTAGGGGGGCTTATGTCCCAGAGGGTATCCTTAGAATACCACATCCCCCCACCCCTGCCATGGAGGGCAGAGCAACCACATCAACCTCTCCCTTGTCTAGAGGTCAAAGCTGGAGGGGTGGGTGAAGGAGGTGTCCCTGTACGTTTCCTTCCTTCCCCCAGCTGCCCCTTTAAGCGGGACACAGCAGACGCTCAGCTGTCCGGAGCTCTAATGCTATTCAATTGATGATGCTCTTCCTCCTGGATTATCTGTTTTCCTCAGTGGGAAAGCCTTCTAAGGCCTGTGATTTGTGTCACTTTTGTTTGCAGGCCATCAATTCTCCTTGCCTCACAAAGAGTAGTTTATCTCTGTCTGTCCAGTAGCCTGAGTTCCTGAGAGAGAACAAGTTAGGGACATGCCGGCCTCTCATGACTTATGTGAAATCAGAGGGGGTTCTTATCACAGTGAGTCCTTGGTGCTTCTGTCTTCTCCTTCCTCCTGTATCATCTTTCCTTCTCAGCCTACATATTGAGCTGGTTTTCTTCAAAGTTATGAAAGACATGAGTGATAGGTCTTGGTGCATATTTTGTGAAACAGCCATAGACATTCTCCTCCTTCTCCTCTCTCTCTCTCCCCCTCCCTCATTTCTACCTCTTCCCACACATATGTATGTGTTTTCCTCTGTATGACTGTGCATGCGTGTATATACTCACATATGTACATACACACTTGGGTCATCGTCTTTGTCTTATGTTTTATATCTATGATTATATGCCTACTTATATTTATAATTGCCATCTCTGGGGAAGCATCCTATGTAACTATATACACTGTCAATAAATGCAAGGGACAACAGAATTGTCCAATTTTCATGTGGTTATATGGAGAGAATTGCTGTTAAAAATATCCATCCTATAACAAAAAGATAAACCTGATTTCTAACCATTCAACCTTGTAATAGGTTAAATGATAACAAACCATTCATTGATTTTTTTTTAAAGAGTAATAAACAGAAACATGTACCAATTGAAAGGGCCAGGCAATTCAATTATAATTAGGAAAACAAAAAGTGATGAGCCTGAACAATGCTGCCTTAGTTTTTGGGATAAGTATTGAAAATGCCAACTACATAACAATGCAGTGTTTGTTTTCTCATTATTAAAGGCACCGACACTATCACCTCATTTGTGAAAGCCAAACCCAGCTGAAAAAAGCACAAAACTCAGAAGATAGGTGTACCAGACATGCTAAAAAAATACCCATATAAGCACAAACCCAAATATAATGAAAATATATAGAAGAATATTTAAGAAAATTTATATTCATCACTCTACTGATTAATTTACCAGTCCATTCATCTGTCCATCTGTCTGTCAGTCCGTCTGTCTGCCCAACAATCCCCATCCATCTATCCATCCACTGATTCAACAAGTATTTTTTGAGCTCTTATTATGTTTTTGGCATTGTGTTATTAATATACACTGTAGGTATTTATTAACATATACTGTAGGTATAATGACTCCAATGAAAATAACAATTCTTTCTTTTATTTTTAGTAATTGTTGCCTAAACTTTCCCTGTGTGGCTAGATGGAGAAATCCTTAAATGGTTGAAGACAGACAAGGACATGCCAACATACCTTTTGTAGCCAGGCGAACACAGTTGATTTTGGTCTCCTGTGAACAACAAAAGTGAGGTTCCAGTTAATTAGTTGTGGGTTTGGTTTGTCATATAAAGAAAAGATGTACATATGTATACCTGTATATATGTCTGTATATGTATTTTTAATTACAACCTGAAATTTGTCCTTTCCATTTCTTCCCCCATCGTAATCACCTTTTTTTTTTTTTTAAAGATTTTAAGTAATCTCTACCCTCAATGCAGGGCTTGAACCTATAACCCCCAGATCAAGAACCACATGCTGTACCAACAGAGTTAGCCAGGCACACCAGGAATCACTTTTTAATTCTATTTCTTCATTTATTTTCAGGCAAGGTACATATTTTGTGCCTTTTAATTCCTGGCTCCCATCACCTCATAAGCTGCCTCCCAGACAGAACCACTTATAAACATCAAATCCTATGACTTCCCAGCACAGGACAACTTTTTTTTTTTTTTAATTTTTTTTTTAACGTTTATTTATTTTTGAGACAGAGACAGAGCATGAGCAGGGGAGGGGCAGAGAGAGAGGGAGACACAGAATCTGAAACGGGCTCCAGGCTCTGAGCTGTCAGCACAGAGCCCGACGCGGGGCTCGAACTCACGGACCGCGAGATCGTGACCTGAGCCGAAGTCGGACGCTCAACCGACTGAGCCACCCAGGCGCCCCGAGCACAGGACAACTTTAATAATAATACTAGATGGGTACACTGTGGCATATATTAGTAGATGGCACCAAGAGCATCTTTGGGAAACTATGTTGGTAAGTAAATAATAAGTAAAAAATGCATCTATCTGCACAGACTGAAACAGATACTAGACAAGATCCCAGGCAATATGAATGTGTAAGAATCAAACTGCAAAGTTCATGTTCAAAAAGTTACACTAGCCCTGAGATCTCTGGTGAACCTCACAGTTTTCATGGGTAATGTTGTGTGTGTGTATGTTTGCATGGCAATCGAATCTTTGGTGGGTAAACTATCTAGTTATTGTTGGCTGTTCCCCAAATGGACAAGACCCATAAACTTGAGATATTACTGGGCCTGCAGTTGAGTTACAGAAGAGTGTGCTCAGAAAGATCATCATTTTAGCATGCTTTCTTAGGATCATCTCCAAGGAGGCCCTAGAATCAGTTGAAAATTCCAGTTGACTAAGTAATACGCCCAGCAACAGTCTGAATATAGTGTAGCAATGAAAATAAAAGGCAAAAAGGAATGCAAGTGTATGGGTCTCAAGAATCAAACGTGCGTCTTGCTAATGCTCACTCATAAGAAATTACTGCATCTTGAAAGCACTTGTGTTAGTCAGGTCTTTGAGGGTTCCTGGACCCAATTCTGTTTTGGGAGGGTGGTTCCTCCCTTTCCACAACATTAAGCAATCCTCAGATATCAACAGGGTGTCACAGAATTCAACTCAATTTTGATACTATCTACCTGGAGATAGCATCAGATTCTACAGGTTAAGGGTTCAGTTCCACAAGACTGCTCCCTATCCCCCACTTCAAATGATGCCAGTTTCAAGCCCCAGGCTGTTATCTGTGCTTCTGACTTACCAGCTACATTTTGGAGATTCCAATGACCTCCTCCTTAGGTTCAATTAATTTTCCAGAGCAGCTCACAGAACTCAGAGAAACAGGTTACTAAATCACCAGTTTGTTGTAAAAAGATATAACCCAGGAATAGTCCGATGCAAGAGACGCATAGGGTGAAGTATGTGGGGAGGGGCGCAGAACCTTCATGCCTTTTCCAGAAGTGCTACTCTCCCCAAACTCCATGTGGTCACCTACCCAGAAGGTCTCTGAACCCAGTCCTTCTGGGTTTTTATGGAAAGCTTCACTGCATAGTCATTATTGACTAACTCACTGGCCATTGGCTGATTCAACCTCCAGCCCCTCCCCTCTCTCCAGAGGTCCAGTAGATTGGGGTGGGGTGGGGTGGGACTGTGGGACTGGAAGTTCCAACCCTCTAATCAAAAGTTGATCCTCCTGGCAACTAGCATCCTCCTTGGGTGGGGTCCCAAAGTCACCTTCATTAACGTAACAAAAGACACCTTTATCACCATTGACACTTAGGAAATTCTTAAGGTTTGGGAAGCTGTGAACCAGAAACCATGAAGAAAGACCAAATACATATGAGAAATATATTTTGGTCATCTGAAAGACCAAAAATATATTTCTTATAAGAGATCACAATATTGCATCAGGGTTATGCAGAGATATAAAACCCATGAATTGCAGGGGCAAAAAACAGTAAAGGTATATTTCCCACTCAAACCAACATGTCCAATGTAGGTGCATGACGGTCTGAGGTGGGGTAGTAGTGGTGGTTGGGGGACACTATAACCACTGTAGTCACTCAGAGACCAAGGCTGGTACCTCCATTTTAACACAAGGCTTCAGTGTTCACTGAGGCAGGAGAAGAGAATGCTGGAGTTGGGCACTGGCAATTAAATGCTTTGTATCAGAAACTACACTTGCTTGACTCAAGTTTCATTGATTAGAAGCAGTCATGTGGCCATGCCTAACTTAAGTGAAGGAAGAAATGGTAATGTCTACAGCAGAGTCTATTTTCTCTAAGCATACCTCTGAATGCTAGAGACTGTCACTTTGATTAAACTCAAGTATGATTCCCTAGTGGTGTTGAGTCTGTTCCTCAGACCACAGAAAGTCTGCCCTTGGTTTGTGTAGCAGAGATGTCTGGATACTGAAAGATAGTTCTCACATCCACTAACATTCTTCTTCCTCAACAATTCCAATGATAAGAGTTCAAGTCCTTTGAACGAATACTGGTACTCATCCTAGGACATCCTCCAGTTTGTCCCTCTTAATGAGAAGGGACTAGAATATGAAGCAGCAGTCTGCATGTGGTCTTGTCAGTATATGATTATCTAGATTATCACTATATTCTATTTTCCTTAGTTATATTGGGCTTCTGTTAACATAGCAAATATCCCAGTTTTTCAGTCATCATGATGAATGTGCCATCAACCTTACCCCCACAAAAAAATACCTGCCTGCTCCTACATACATAAATGTGGTTGTGTTTCTGGAATCCAAGTACAGAGTCATATACTGACTTCCACTGTTGACTTCCATCTTCTTTGATCTGATTGCTATTGCTTGTTCTCATATGCTTCACCATATGCAAGTTTTTGAAAATATTTTTTTCTATATTTTTATCCAGATCGTTAGTATAAGTGATAACCTAGAAAACGGCACTGATAGAGCTCTATGACATGTACCAGAATCCATCTTCCGGGCTGGCATTTATTGCTCATCAGAATTTGTGGTGGTTATCTAACTGCTCATCTCTTCAATTGTTTATGCACTTGGATCCTACTGCTGTGTTTTTCCACAAAAATATTTTGAGAATAGGGTCAAATTCACTTCAGATACTCATGCTCTGTCTACTGCACTCTTGCAATTTATCAGCCTAAGAACTCTCTCAAAGAAAGAAGGTTGGGTTGACATGACTTGTTCTTTGGGACAAGTGTTTCCTTTACATTCTTTAATGCCGAAAAGTGCTCTTTTTTCAAATAAACAATTGCTTTATTAAAAAACTGGAAAATGCAGAAATGATGCAAATATATGAAGTATTCATTTGAGATGTTCATATGATATTTGAAGAATGCTACATTTCAAGAAAAATGTTTTTTTAAAATTTTTTTTAACATTTATTTATTTTTGAGACAGAGAGAGAGCATGAACGGGGGAGGGGCAGAGAGAGAGGGAGACACAGAATCGGAAGCAGGCTCCAGGCTCTGAGCCATCAGCCCAGAGCCCAACGCGGGGCTCAAACTCACGGACCGCGAGATCGTGACCTGAGCTGAAGTCGGACGCTCAACCGACTGAGCCACCCAGGTGCCCCAAGAAAAATGTTTTTTAAAAAGTACATCCAGAAGGCAGAAAGAAGGAAAAATTATGAATAAAAAATATGAAAATAAAGTAAAACTCTCTAAATGTGATGCCAAAGAAGCTTCAGTAACAAATGAGGTAAAACTTGAAAATGATGATAAAAGTGAGCCAACTAATTTTTTGTTTTCAAGCTTGGAGAAAGAGCAGATGTTCAACTCCTGCTGGCTTCCATTTCTGCTCTCTGGTTTAAAGGGTCAGTGAGCTGAAGCCTGAGATGGTTACAGAAAGCACAAGCTCCTGAGGACTGAAAGCTTTCTTCACATGGCTGTGCAACCACCACAATGACTATCACCCAGAAACTGTGCAGGGTGGGAGCCATACCAAGAGACTAGGAATGGTAAGAAGAATCTCCAACTTTGTATTAATACAATGAAAAAAGATTTTTACAAGTGCTATTATTAGGAAACTTGCCAATTGTGCAAGATTATTGCATACAGCAACGGGCAAGAGTTTGATGAGGTTTCACTGCTGGGGGTAATTGGTAAATATGGATCTCAACTTCAAAGTGAGTCAATCTAATCTTTTCACATCTAAGAATCTATTCTCAGGGAATAACCTGAAATGTTAGAAGGTTTATATCCTAAGATGTCGGTTCCAATGGTCTTTATAAAAGTTAAAGTGAAGCTCCACATACCGGTCTAACCCTACAGGCATGGTAAAGAAATTGTAGTCTATCCACACAGTGGAATATTATGAAGCTAACCAAAAATAATTGTGAGTACCATATAATAACATGGCATAGTACACGTAAAAATATATTAAAGGAATAAAGCAAAGTACAATCTTTACTACAACATGCAAATATAAACATTTAAAAATAATTTGTGAAAGAAATATACTTAAGAAGCATTACTTGGTTCATTTGAAGTACAACATACATAGAGACAAGTATACTAACTTTAACTACAATTTTCCAAGTTTTCTATCTTTAAGTTTTTATTTGAGAGAGAGAGAGAGAGAGAGAGAGAAAGAGAGAGAGAGAGAGCGCGCACACACACATAGGAGAAAGGGGCAGAGGGAGAAAAAGAATCTTTTTTAAAAAAAGTTTTATTGGGGCGCCTGGGTGGCGCAGTCGGTTAAGCGTCCGACTTCAGCCAGGTCACGATCTCGCGGTCCGTGAGTTCGAGCCCCGCGTCAGGCTCTGGGCTGACGGCTCGGAGCCTGGAGCCTGTTTCCGATTCTGTGTCTCCCTCTCTCTCTGCCCCTCCCCCGTTCATGCTCTGTCTCTCTCTGTCCCAAAAATAAATAAAAAAAAAAAAAAAAAAAAAACGTTGAAAAAAAGTTTTATTTATTTTGAGAGAGGGAGAGTGTGTGATTGAGTGCATGTGCCTGTTAGCAGGGGAGGGGAAGAGAGAGAGGGAGAGAGAGAATCCCAAGGAGGCTCCTTGCTGTCAGTGTGGAGCCCAGCAGGGCTCAAACTCATCAAGTATGAGATCATGATCTGAGCCAAAACCAAGAGTCGCATGCTTAACTGACGGAGCCACCCAGGCACCCAAGTTTGCCAAGTTTTGCACAAAGTAAATACGCACCTATGGCCAGCACCCCAGATGAAAACACCAACTATTACCAGCACATCATGCTCCCTCTGGGTCACTTCATGCCTGCAGTAGTGAAAACACTAACCTGCCTTCTGTGGGAATGTTTTCTGTAAAATGGGTCATATTAAAGGGAATCTAGGTAGTTTCAATGGTTTCTTCTGCTGCTTGCTTTCCTTCATTGGGTCATTTGTGACAATTTTCTGAGAATCTTCTTCCCTTCCACAGTTGCATGTGTGAAAGTGAGCCATTTCTGACACCACCTCCTCCACCCCACATCTATTAAAAGCTGTTTTCTATAATCTGGAGCACATGTCTCATTATACTTGACTCTCCCTGGCTCTCACAAACATGATGTTGACATGTCTGCTTTCTCCCAAATTCCTGACACCTCTAATTCCATAACCAATTTGTCTTTGTTGGTTAGAATTAGATACAGAATAACAAAGTCCTAAGTCACTCTCTTGCCCTTCTGCGTGATTGAATTGTTAGCAAGCAAGTTGGGAACATGCTAGACGCTCTGCATCCCAACATATGGGAAGTCTGGCCAGTGTGCACATACCCAAAGTCCCCAATCCATTCAATAAACAGGCAATGAGTACTTTCTTTGTGCCAAGATTATATAAAGCTTTGGGGAAAGGAGAAACATTTGGTACACTTTCTGTTCTATCTCCATTAATTATATCCTACTTCTAGATGTGTCATATATTCTGGGACAGTACAATATAATTTCCTTTCCCTATCATTTTAACTTCACTCACAGCCCAGTCCCCACTCCGGACTGGCAAATCTGGACACAGGTATATATCACCTTAGAGTAGAATTTAATATCCTAACTGTTGTGATTCTGTTGAGACCTGCTTCTACTCAAGCTCTGCCAGTGCTGGGCAATATAAAGCAAGTCACTGCTGCTCTCTATGGCTCAATTTCCCCATGAATCAAATAACAGAGACAGGGTTGGAAAAGGCCAATTTGGTAGAGTGGGCAGGGTATTCTAAGGTTGCTTCAAGTTCTCAAAATGCTGAGTCTGGTTTCAGCTACTGGCAGTATGCCTTTTCTTTCAGTACTCTTTTTCTTGACATCACTCCATATCATACCACACCCCACAACACATAGCTCACTAAAAAAACCCAAATGCCTCATGTCTACAACTACTTACCTACTCGTAGCCCCCATTTCAAGACTAGATCAAGTCTGTCTCATCTATATATCCATCCTTTCACCATCTGCTAAAATTATAGGATGTCTCTTTAATTCAGAGGCATATTGCCCAAGGCATCAAGTATTTTAGTAGATGCTAATTATTATCCAGTTAGACTTAGGTTAAGTTGTGTCACTACCCTGACCAAGAAGCCCTAGGTACCTGAGGAGTACATAAAATTCTTACTCTACTCCCATTAGACTGCCCTATGTATAGGATGGGGATTTGGTTCTCACCCTAGTTTTCACATAATTTTCCCACTTACCATAACTCATGCCTTTGTCTTGTCTAAGATTGAGATACCCTAGTAAATACAATGGGAATTAGCCCTGACACCATAGTCTACTTTGCCAAGTTGCTTTGGCTCCTGCCTTAATATTCCTCTAAGACTTGGCTAGGGCCCCAACAGCCCACTTATTCCTTTATTTATTTATTCATTTGGTCAGCCAATCAACAGTTATTTATTGATGTGATCATTATTGATTATATGGATGATTACTGAATGATCACTATGTGCCAGGCATTGTGCTGGGTACTAGTGTTACAGGATGAGCAAAACAGACAGGGTCCATGTCCTCATGGAGCATGTACACATTATTTTCCAATATTTGTGACTAACATTAGATACCTATTCTCACAAGTAAGTATCTGATTACAAGTTGCAATAAACACTGTGAGGAAGAAGTACTAGGTGCTAAGTATGTGTAAGAAGAAGACACGAAGTGTGGATGGGAAGGAAAAAGATACACTGCCTTGAGAAAAGACCATTTAACTTGTGACTTGGGAGATAAGTAGGAGTTAGATATATGAAGTATAAAAAAAATGTGTCCTGGATTCAGGAACAAATGTGAAAAGACTTGGACGTGAGAAAATGCATGGTGTAGTGGAAGATATAAACAAGTCTGGAATGGTTACATTATAAAGAAGGACTTGGAGAATGATAATGAGGTGAAGCTAGAGACAGAAGCCTCGTAGAGCCTTTTAGACTGTACAGTTTTGGCCTATATTTTAAGAAGAACTGGAAGCCATTAAAGATTTATTTGCAGAAACAATGAAGTTTTCAGATTTACATTTTTTTTTAAATGTAAAGAATTTAGGGGTGCTTGGGTGGCTCAATTGGTTAAGCTTCTGACTCTAGATTTCAGCTCTGGTCACGATCTCACAGTTCCTGAGATCAGGCCCTGCATTAGGCTTGGTGCTGAAAGCAAGGAGCCTTCTTGAGATGCTCTCTCTCCCTCTCTTTCTGCCCAACCCCACTGTTTCTCTCTCTCCCTCTCTCAAAATAAATAAATAAATTTACAAAAATAAAATAATAAAATGTAGAGACTGTTATATACAGAACAGACTTATGGTACAAGAAAAATTAGTAAGTAGGAAGAATGTGGTGTAGTCTAGCCAAGAGATGGTGGTGGCCAAGACAGTGACTGCAGGGATCCTGTTTCAACCTCCCCCATCCTTGGAAGGCATATTTTGGCTCTGCCTGACCCTAGAGACCTTCCAACACCTCACCCCACCCCATGCTTATGAATCAGTATTGGCTTCTGGTACGGACACCAACTGGGTCCTCAGTCTAGCCTCTCTGTACCCCAATTCCCCTTGACTCTCTTCCAAAAATCCACAAAGTACACAACATTAGCATAATTAAAATACAGAGAATGCTCAAAACTTCATAATCACTGTTAGGAAAAAAATTAAACACCACAAATGAACGAAATATTTTAAAGGTTTTCAGCACAAGCTTTTGTGGACAGCAAGGGCCATATGGAAAAGCAACATGAAAGAGAAGAGAGGTGAGCCAGTAGAGGGTGTAAGATTGATCTAAAATGATCTTTAGGGGAGCATGGGTGGCTCAGTCAGTTGAGCATCTGACTCTTGACTTTGGCTCAGGTCACTGGATCAAGTACCATATTGGGCTCTACACTGGGCATGAAGCCTGCTTAGGATTCTCTCTCGCTCTTCCTCTGCCCACCACCCCTGCCTATGTGCAGCTCTCTAAAAAATAATAATAATAAAATAATAATAATAATAAAAATAATAAAACGATCTCTAGCAAGACCAAGTTTGTATGTATAAAAAATCTGAAAATGTGTGAAAATGCTGATAGATTAAGACATTGAGTAGGTGGAAAGGACTTGAAGGCACACATAATTCAAGGTGGCAACCTTAAATAAATCACTTATAGGGGAAAATAAGGTAAAAAGAAGGGAAATGTGCCCTTGGGAGATTTATTGAGGAAAAGGAAAAGAGGCAAGAGGAATTTTAAGATCCTGTGAGTCAAAAGAGAGAGAGAGAGAAAACAGCAGCAACATGAGTCCAAGAACACACATCCACCCATCCTCCATCAGAGACAAGACTTAAGTCATCCATTAAAAAATCATATTTCACTCCCCTATCAGAATACTGTGTTTTTCAACTAAAATCTTGTAAGCCACCTTCAATCTACACTATGAATAAAAGGAAAGTGCCAAATAAAGCTACTCTACGAAGAAAACAGAAAATAAAAATAAAAACATCTCAAGTGATAAAAATAAACCCCCCTCAAATTAAGGGAAAAACAAAACAAAACCATCACAAACCAAAACGAAAATTGTAACCACCACTCCAAATTGAATTAAATTTCCTCAAACAACTCTGAATTATAAATGCAAAGATTAAAAACTGATATGTATAAAAAATCAGCAGAAAAAAAAAGAGTTGAGTGAACTTAGGAAAATAAGAAGAAAGGCAAAAGCACTTCAGAAATGATGTTTAAATAACAAGGTGTCCAAAGAAAAATTTTTATAAGTGGCACTGAAGAAAGGAAAAAACAACCAAGAAAAAGAAAATAAAATAAAGAATAAAATAGCAAGGGTCAGTGAAAGGTGACTGAGAGGGAAGACAAAGAAGTTCCAATATATGTATACTTGAAATTCCTGAGAAGACAGATGGAACAATTGGATAGGGAGAGATTTAGAACAATAATCAAAGGAAAATTCTGGAATTAAAAGACACCCTGAGCCTATATATTGAAAGGACCCAAAGACTCAAAAGATTGATTCCAAGATTCTAATAAAACAATTCAACTTAAAAAAAAAAAAAGTCCTCAAAGACTCCAGGCAAAGAAATCACAAGGGCAAGAGATGTCATGAGATATCTCCAAAGCAACATCAAAGTCCATGAAATAAGGGGCAGCATTTTCAAGAAACTCAAAGAATGAAATTATGAACCAAGAGTTTTACAACTAGCCAGGTGTCTTTTGAATATCAAAGCTATAGGAAAGTAACTTTCAACATTCAACAGCTCAATGAATACCACGCCTGTGACTCTTTCTTGAGGAATGTATCAGAGGATAAATTTCATTCAACAAAGAGTGGACCGAGAAAATTTCAGCAAAAAGACTAACGGTAAGCATTTAACATATTTATTGTAAATATAAGACTAAAACAAGGTAGGGACATAATTGAGAGCAGAACACAGAAATGTTATATTTTCTGACAATGCAGGAGTAATGCAAGAAACAGTGAGAAAGAGAATAAACAGGGGAAAAGGAGAGTAGGACAAATTCATTGGTTGTTCACAGGCACTAGGTGAAAGTCGATGGATACTACCAAAAATTGACAAGCCAGTGATGTCTGCAAGATGGCAGAATAAGAGTTTCCAGCACTCATCCTCCCACAGAAATGTAATTTTCTCCTCCCAGCCACAGAGGAGAGTACCTTTATGAGAGCTCAGAAGTCCAGCAGAGAGGTTGCAGTACCCCACTGGAGCAAAAAATCTGAAAACAAATGCATCCAAGAGGGTAAGAAGAGCAATTTCATTTTACTTGTGTCACATGTCCCCCAAAGTGGCACAGCCCAGTGCCCAGAGAGACCCCTCAGCCCACGATTTCTCTCCTGGGGGAATGTGAGAGCACAGTGAATGCCTGGCTTCCCCAGACAGGCGAGATGCTGCCCAAGAGGCCCATTTCTTTGTTGCCCCAACTAGAACACTGAGGGGATCAGCATGGCTAAATAGTCTGAGGGATGTTTGGAGCAGGGAAAAGAAAAATGTGGTATATACAGAACTATGAACTACTGTGGAGTCTTAAGAAAGAAAGACATCCTGCCATTTTTAACAACATGGATGAACCTGGAGGACATTATGCAAAATGAAATAAACCAGACAAAGAAAAACAAATATGTGTGATCTCACAAAGTGGAATCTAAAAAAGTTGAAATCATAAAAGCAGAGAGGGGAACGGGTGGTTTTAAGGGGCTAGAGAGCAGGGGAAATGAGAAGATACTGGTCTAAGAGTTATGCAGGATTCATAAATTCTGCAGATCTGTAAAATATTGTTATCTTTTTTTAAATGTTTATTTATTTTTGAGAGAGAGAGCGAGGGGGGAGGGGCAGAGAGAGAGAGGGAGACACAGAGTCTGAAGCAGGCTCCAGGTTCTGAGCTGTCAGCACAGAGCCTGATGCGGGGTTCAAATTCACAGACTGTGAGATCATGAGCTGAGCCAAAGTCGCACACTTGCTGACTGAGCCACCCAGGTGCCCCTAAAACACTCTATGTTATACTTGAAACTTGCTAAGAGAGTAGGCCTTAAGTGTTCTCACCACACACAATGTGAGGTGATAGGTATGGTAATCAGCCTGATTATGGTAATCATTTCATAATGTACATGTGCATCAAAACATCACATTACAGCTTAAATATATACAATTATTACTTGTTAATTATACTTTAATAATTCTGGGGAAAAATGCTGAGCAACCAGACAAGAAAAGGTTAGATATGAAAAGAGGATTAAAGAGTTACAAAGGGAAGTACCAGAACAAACGTACAAACCTTTCTAAATATCAGAAGATAGTTTAGCACAAATGAATAAGGAAAACACATATTAAATTAGGATATAAAGAATGGGTGCTAGAGTTGAGACCAAACATGTCAGTCATGTCAACACTTGTGAATGGGTTTAACTCACACAATTAAATGAAAGAGACTTCAAATTGCCTCATAAAGCAAGACCCAACTATCTGCTATGTATAAAGGTCACACCTAAAACAAAGTGATTCAGAAAGGCAACAATAAAGGAATGGGGAAAATTATACATAAAAAAAAAACCCAGCAGAAATAGCAATCCTGATATCAGACACACCAGAATACAATTCAAAAAGCATTAAACACAGCAAAGGACACTTTTTAAACCTACAATTAATGGGAAATATAACAGGTATGAATATCTACGCACCAAACCCACAATAATCACCTTTATGAAGTAGAAACTAGAAGAGATACAAGAATAATAGACTATTGTCAGAATAAGTCAGATCAAGTGGGAAGAGACAGGTACAGACCTAGAAAAGCTAAAATAATTAGGCAGCTCCAGTGGATGTACATCAAACCCTACAGCCTGTTAACAGACAGAAACCTTCCCCTTATGAGCTTATGAAACATTTACAAAAACTGAGCATGCATTAGCTAATTAAGAAAGCATCACTATGTTCCATAAAGTAGAATTATTATCAATATTCTATGATTACAGTGTAATAAAATTAGAAATTATTAAGAATATTAAAAAACCAAACAGGCCCTTCCTCCTGGAAAGTTCCAAAATAATTTCTTTTGACTTACTCCTGGGCGAATGTGGAGTTAAAATATAATGAAGATTCTACAGATCAGAATCTATGAAAAACAGAGCAGTGATAAAGTGAAAGAATGAAAAAAAAATCAAATTTCTAGCACAAAAATCTAGAAAAGGAACAAAAAATGGGCCAAAAGGCATACAAGGGGGAATGATAAATGCAAAAGCAGAAACTATTGAAGAAAAAAATAGTAAGGAATAAAAAAGGTAAAAAGAGAGGAAGCACCATTATACAAATAAGAAATGACAAGGGGGAAATAACTATTGAAAAAGAAGAAATCTGTAAAAATGACACTGCTCCTTAGATGTCTGGAAATAAATTCTGAAAAGCTAAATGAAATTGATAAATGCCTAGGAAAAATGGGTCCTAATAGAAATAAAAACTTACAGCACATTCCACAGAAGAAACAGAGGAAGATATCAAGGACTATGCAAACGGTGCCCAGATGTTTTCACAGGGAAACTGCAACCAGACTGTTGAAGACAAGATAGCACTAACCTATATTATTCTACAACATGGAAAATGAAGGAAGGCTTGCTCATTTCATTATGAAACCAGCCTAACACTGACACATAAACTTAGTAAAGATAATACCAAAAAAAAAAAAAAAAAAGAAAAGGGAAATTATAGATCAATTTTATGTTCCAATGTGTAAAACTCTTAACATGTTAGTAAACGGAATTCAACACTTGCATTGAGAAAAGTTAAATGCTATGACCAAGAGGAATGTATTCTAGAAGTGGAAGGTTGGTTTGATGTGAAGAAATCCATTCATATGATACATACACACACACTGTATTAAGAGATCAAAGAAGAAAATCCTATCATTATATCTAACATAAAAAAAGCATTTGATGCAATTCAATACTTATTTCTAATTTAAAAAGCCACTCAAGAAAATAGGAATTGATGAATACTTTCATAATATAATGAAAAAATATATTTTAGTCCTAAAATCAGCATCCTACTTAATGGGGATTTAGTAAAGGCATTCCCACTAACATCAAGATCAAGAGTAGAATATTCTCTGTCTCCACTACCCCTTTAGAAAATACTGGAAGTAGCAGCCAGTGCAACTTGTATAAAAGAAATCAAATAGAGGCATATAAATTGGAAAATAAACTTTAAAATATTTCTGTTTGCAAATGACATCATGGTATATCTAGAAATCCTTAGAGAATTAATGATAAAAATTAGCAGGATATAAAATTAACATATAAAGTGAACAGTATCCATATATACAACTGATAGTCAGAGGATATGATGCCAGCAAATCCCATTTACAATGACAACTAAGTTTAAATACTTGGTAATAAACTTACCAAGAAGTGCAAAACCTTTATAAAGAAAATTTTACAACACCCCTGAAAAACATAATGGCAGACTGGAACAAAAAAAAGTTATGCTCTGTTCTCAGCTAGGACAATATAACATCTTAAAGATGTCAGTTCACCCTAATTAACGTGTAAATGAGTGGTAATAGCAGTAAAATTACTAATAGGACTTTTATGGAGCTGGACAAGTGATACTAAGACTTGCATGAAAAAATGAACATGCAAAAAGTAGGAAATCACTGAAAGAGAAAGTCCAGGCAGGACAACTTGCCCTAACACATATTAAAAACATAAAATCTCTGTAATTTTACCAGTGTGGTATTAGTGCATAAAGAGGCCAATGGGCCAGGGGAACAGAATGCAAAATCCAGAGAAAGACCCAAGAACATATGAAAATCTAAAATATGAGAAAAGGGGCATCTCAAATTACTGGGGCAAAGATGGACTTATAAATAAATGTTGCTAGGACAACCAAACAGACATTTGGGGAAAAAAGACAAAATTAAATCCATACTTCACACCATACACAAAAATAAACACCAAACATCAGAAATTTAAATGTAAAGAAATGAAACTATACAAGCAGAAGAAGCAAATATGTGTGAATTCCTTTATAAACTTGGTGTAAGATTTTTCACTCTGACTCAAAGTGTAGATGCAATAAAAAAAAATTGATGCATTTCACTACCTTTTTTTTTTTTTTTGGTGTGGCAAAAACACTGATAAGCAGAGTCAAAAGACAACAAACTGGGAAAAATTGCAACATATAGCACAGAGAAAGAGTTAATATCCTTTGGGGTGCCTGGGTGGCTCAATCAGTTGAGCGCCCAACTCTTTGATTTTTGGCTTGGGGTATGACCTCAGGGTTCGTGAGTTTGAGCCCTCCATCAAGCCCTGCAATGACAGTGCAGAGCCTGCTTGGGATTCTTTCTCTCTCCCTCTCTCTGTTCCTCCCCAACTTGTGCTTTCTCTGTCTCTCAAAATAAATAAATTAAAAAAACAACACTTTAAAGTAAAAAGAAAAGAGGGTCTGCCTGGGTGGCTCAGTCAGTTAAGCGTCCAACTTCGGTTCAGGTCATATCTCACAGTTCGTGAGTTCGAGCCCTCCGTCAGGGCTCTGTGCTGACATCTCAGAGCCTGGAACCTGCTTTGGATTCTGTGTCTCCCTCTCTGCCATTTTCCCGTTCACACTCTGTTTGTCTCTCTCTAAAAAATAAACATTAAAAAAATTAAAAAGAGAAGAGCTAATATCCCTTCCTTATATATAAATAGACCTTAGAAATTGAGGGGAAGAGGTAAAAAGCCTGATAGAAAATCAGGCAAAAGACATAAGGAAAAGCGGCTGGCTCTGTCGGTAGAACAGGCAATTCTTGATCTCGGGATCATGAGTCTGAGCTCCACGATAGGAACAAAGTTTACTTAAAAATATACATATATAAAGCAGTAATTAAAAAATTAAATTAAAATGTCTCCTAAATATATGAATATATTTTAATTATATATATATTTTAATTATATATATATATATAATTTAATTATGAATATATATTTTAAAATGTATGACTTCACTTATAATAAGAGAAAGGAGATTAAAAACATATTGAGATAAAACTTCTTTTAAAATTGAGGTATAATTGAAATACAATATTATATTAGTTTCATGTAGACAACACAGTGACTCAACATTTTTATACATTGTGAAATGATCACCACAACAAGTCTAGTTACCATCTGTCACCATACAAAGTTGATACAATATTATTGACTATATTCCCTATGGCATACATTGCCCCTGACCAATTTATTTTATTAAAATTGGCATTCTTGTTCCCCTTCAATCATTTTGCTCTCCCCCAAGCCCCTCCCTTCTAGTAACCAACAATTTGTTCTCTGTATTTATGAGTATGAGTCTTGTTATATTTGTTTGCTTTGTTTTTTAGATTCCACATATAAGTAAAGTCATGAAGTATTTGTCTTTCTCTGACTTACTTGCCTTAGCATAATCATATTCTCAAAGTCTGGCTAGCCATGCTGTCACAAATGGCAAGATTTCATTCTTTTTTTTTTTTTAATGGCTGAGTAGTGTTCCACTGTGCACGTGTATATACACATCATATAAACATATATATGTACATACATGACACGTCTTCTTTATCCACTCACCCACTGATGAATACTTAGGTTGTTTCAATCAAAAAGATACATGCACCCCTACATTTGTTGCAGCATTATTTAATAGCCAAGATAAAATTTCTTATGTATAACTTTGGAGACACCTCCCAAAATACAGAAATATATATTCATACATTCCTTTATTACAGTAGTGTTTGCAATTGAAAAATACTGGGAAAAATCTATATGTACATATAGGAGAATAATTGAGTAGACTAATATAGCTACATCATGAAATACTATGAAGCTACAAAAAAGAATGATCTCTATGAAATAATATAAAGTGATTTTCAGGCCTCCATGGTATGTCACCTTTTTTATAAGAGGAAATAAAATATATGTGAACTTCTTAATTTTTTCCAATAATTTACAAGAAACCAATGACACTGATTTCCCACAGGGGATAGTGGGAATGGGGGGGAAAGAAATGGTATGTACCTTTCTGCATACACTTCTTTTGTATAGCTTACACTTTTGGAACCATGTTGCAATGTTTTACATATCCAAAAAAAAAAAAGCAGTAAGAATGGGGAAAGGGGCAGGTACCTGGGTGGCTCAGTTGGTTAAGTGGCCAACTCTTGATTTCAGCTCAGGTCATGATCTCACACTTGTGAGATCAAGCCCCACATTGGGCGTGGAACCTGCCCAAGATTCTCTCTCTCCCTCTGCTCCTCCCCCCGTCTCAAAAAATAAATGGGTAAAATGAACCCAAAATTAGTAACAAAGATAACCAAATAAACCTAACTACATTCCCAATAAACAACCGTACCTTAGAGAAAGAAAAAAGAACCAACTAACTCTGAACACAATATTTTGTACAGCCCATCTATAAGTCTATGTTAAATCCTAGTTAATTGGTTTGTTTTACAAAGTGATATAGGTTAGTAATTCTGAAAATAATTTTTAGGTATTCTAGGGTTGAGTGAATAAGGAAACATGTTGAGAATAATTAAAATTTCTCACTGCCAGAGAAGTGAGCTGAAATATGGGAGGGGTGAAGACTGAAATGAATCCTGTGATGTCAGACTGGAATTAGGGCTCTGATTATAAACTCTTGGTTTTTAATACAGAGATTATTATTAACTGGCTAGGCAGTCAGAGAGGCAGATAGATATAGGAAAGTATATAGGTACATGTATATCTTGTATTTGTTTTCACTGTGAGAGCCAGAAGCAATAATACCCATCAGCAACAATACTCAGCAGCTCTGAGATCTTGGTTTCTAAGTACCATTCTCTATTAAAGGAATTGGAGTTGGTGCACAAAAAGCACAATAAATCGTACCAGAAAAATAAAAAAAAGTTTCCAAGAACTTATGGGGACATATCACAAGGACAAAGGTACTTCTCTGAAGGTATACTTCTTATATTTGCACGATCTGGACAGAGAGACAAATGAGAGCCACAAACTGCTTACTTAAATGCTTAAATCAATAGATCAAACTAATGACCTGTTAAATGAGATATACTCGTTCCATCCTACTTTGGCAAATGCATCTGTACATAAAAACAAAAATCAGAAGATACATGCATAGTTTTCACCTGGCTATAAGTCAGCAAAATATATCTTTAAAAAAAAAGGGATATAGGAACTGACTAGAAGGGGCTCCCACTAAGACTGGGACAATCTGAGCATAAAAATAAATAATAATGGCAATAGGTTATCATGGACTCAGTACAATCAGAATCTGTGAGTTTTCACTAATAGAAATAAATAATACATTAAAAACAAGGGAGAAAGGAGAGCCCATCCTCACAATAGATGTTAACCAATACATAAATTATCATGGAATGAGAAAAAACATCCTTTGGCAAACATCTTATCAAGAATTGATTCAGACAAGAATCATCAACAAATGCTAAAACTAAGGGAAGAAAGTTTAATGAAGAACAGGATGTTTACCTAGTGTAGAAATAAATCCTCACAAAACATGTATACATTAAAAAGAAACAGTAACTTTACAGTGAGGAAAACCTTGGTGGAGAACACTTTAAGGATCAACTTTAACATTACCTGTAATGGCACACATGGATATAAAGTGCCTCCTGATATGATGCACTGGGAAGAATTCAATATCACTTTTGTAGTATTCCTGCCAAAAAAGGCATAACTTTAATCTAATCCCAAGCAAACCCAACACGGGGACATTCCGCAAAATAACTGGCCTATCGTAATTTTCAAGACTCAAGGTCAAGAGAGCCAAGGAAAGGCTGAGATATAACGAATCTAAAGAGACATGACAACTAAATGTAACAAGTGATCCTGGGCCAGATTAAAAAAACAAAAACAAAAAAATCTGACATAAAGGACATAATTGAGTCAAGTGGCAAAGCTGGGACTAATGGTATTACATCAACATTAATTTCCTGGTAATTGTATTGTACTGTATTGGAAATGCATGTTGAAGCATTTAGGTGTAAAGGGATGACAGATCACTGACTGACAGATTGATAGAGTTGGGGAGACAGAGAGAGAGAATGGAATGGTAAAGCAAATATGGTAATCTGTAAGCAATTAGGGAGCTAGGGTGGTCTATGAAAGCTCTTTATGTTATTCTTGACACTTTTCTGTAAGTTTGAAATGACTTTGAAACAAGGAGTCAAAAATATTTGCCAGAGTAGAGGGAGTGAATTGGGGTAGATCAAAGAAGACTGGTAATGGGTTGATCATTGTTGAAATAAGGGGCATACAGAAATGAGTCTATGATACTCTTTATTTTTGTACAAGTTTGAAATTTTCCATATTAACAAATTTCTTAAAGGGAGAGAATATTTTTTTTGCCACATCCTGAATATATTGTGTTCTCTTTGTCTCAGCTATCACCACCTTTCTCTACAGCCATTATCTCTTTCCTAAATGGCTGCAATAGCTTTCTGTCCACTCTACCTACAGCCTTTCTTGACCCTGATAATTCATGCCTCTCTGTAATCTTTTAACTGCCTAGGACAGATCCCACTAATCCCTATTTAAACTCTCCAATGGATTCCTGGTAGATTAAGGGTAAAACCCCAGCTCTTCCCCTTGATTGTTACTTCCCTGCATAAACCAACATTGCCATTTCTTCTTTTTACTACTTTCTCCCTCTAGGCAGATTGCTTTTGTTTACAATCCCTGAACCTACTCAATTCATTTCGTCCTCAGGGCCTTTACATTTGCTGTTCCCTCTGCCTGGAATCTCATAATCTTCATGTCCTGATCATTTGAGTTTTGTATCTGTCACTTCCTCAAGATGCCTTCCCTGATGGTTCCACTCAATTGCCACACTCTCCATTCACCCTCTATCATAGATCATTCTTTTCTATTCTCACCCATCCTTACATGAAATTGTAATTTTTATGAACTTTCCATGCTTCCCACCAGATATAAAGAAAGACCATGAAGGCAAGAGACTTGCTCATTCTTTTCACTGATGGCACAGTACCTGGCACATACGGATCATGCCATAAAAAATGGCGGATGTTAGACATTCAAATTCTAGTTTTGTTTTTCACTGGTTGAGTGAACTTGGGTAAATCCCTTGGGCAAATCCCTTGGGCAAATTCCTTAATCTTTCTGAATCACACTGTCCTCATCTATGGAATGGTAGCAATACCCAATGCACATCTCACTGGGTTGAACAAAATTTTGAACGCACATGTGCCTGAGAGATGCAAAGAAGTAGACGTGCATGGCTTTATTATTATAATGAATTGATACTGGGATTATTGACAAAATCATGTTCCCTGTCTACAAGAGAATAAATTCTAAGCTTTTAACTATAGCCTGCTAAGTCCTCCCACCCCTCATTATCTGCTTCCTGTCTTTCTCTCTCTGGCCTTCTATCTATATCTCAGAATCAATCCTATCAAATCTTCCCAAATCATGGAATGATACAATTTGGGCCTCTGCTCAGATGCTTCCTCTATAGGACACGCTCAGTCCTCTGACCTATTGTCTGCATGAGAAATACCCACTTACCTTCAAAATTCAAATAAATTGTCATTTTTTTTTCTATGAAACTTTTCCTAAGTACCTTCTCATCCCCTCCATCTCCAGGCTTCCAGGGGTACAGTGGGTACTTCACCAATGAGACCCCTGATATGGTTTATTGTACACATAAACCTATTGTACACATTTGTTTGCATGACTGTCTTTCCCACTGTACTGTGCGTTCTCCAGGGCAGGAACTGTACCTTATTTACCTGTTTACCTGTGTATCTCCCCACCAGATCAGAGCAAGCCCTTAATAAATGGCTGTTGGATTTTTGCTGCCACCACCACCACCATCAGCAGCAGCATCTCCTTACAGAGGAGAGAATGGCCAATGATGACACAGTTTTGCAGAATAAACAAATGCAGATAAATGGGGGAGACCGGGTTCAAGTCATGGCTCTGACCTTGGGCAAATCACTTCCCCACTCTGGACAACAGTTTCTTTTTCTGTTGTAAGAAAGGCACCGTATAATCTATACACTCCCTTTTAAAACTACATTTCATGCTTCCCATTCCTCAACACCAGAATTATACTCTAATTGGGATGTCCAAAGTGTGGTTCTTGGGCCTCATGGAGAGAGCGTTAGACCTTCCACAAGGGACTGGGAACTCCCAGGTCTAAACCAACAGAAGCTAGAGCCGTCCTTCATGCCTCCCTGCACAGCTCTTATCTGACCTTAATGATCACGGCTCTCTGTGAGAGATCCTTTGAGCTGTAATTACTAATTGATGTTTGTAAAGTCTTTGAAATTCTCAGGTGACAGATGTAATCAAGGGCCAATTTATTATGATAATTGTTATTAGTACAGCTCCTCATTATTTGTTGATGTTAACGGCAGGGCCAGCAGGTGTTTCAAGATTAAGCAGGGGATTGAGGCTGGCCATATCTGGGCAGAGAAAGAGATAAATGTGATGTGTGGGGGATCTGAGGTCTTTTAGAGACCCTGCTGATTTCAGTCTAGTCAGATTCCACTTTGTGGGGTAATGAATCAGCATCAAGGCACTAAATGTATAAGGCTGCCTAATGGCATGTTTACATGTTCATGTTCAAACCCAGCTCGGTCTCTTGCTCCTGGAATGTGCTTCGGCACATCCTCAGTCTTGGCTTGCTCCTCTGTTAAATGAAGATACATCCAGTATGAATTTACACTTGCTGTGTAATTGTGCAATTTACACTTGCTTGAGGCAAGGAAGAGCGGATGTGGGAAGACCAGTTGGGAGGCTGTTGAGGTTTCCCAGGCACAAGATGATGATATTTAGGATGAGGATGGTGACACTGGAAATGAGAAGAATATGTGGATTGAAGAAAACTTGAGTGTCGAACCATTAGCATTTGGTGAGCAACTGGATACAGCAAGTGAGATGTCTTGGGCAACCCAGACTTCTAAGATAGGAAAGACCCAGGGATCTTTTTGGAGGGGAGGAATGAACAATTCAGTTTTTAAGAAGTCATTGCTGACTATCTCCACCAGTCTCATGTAGGTTTGGTTTATGTGACTCTCATCAACTCTGCAGCCCAATAAATTGAGTTAATGGGCAAATCTGGGGGACATGATGTAAAGGTTGGAACATGACCAACATTCAGTTTCCAGGAAGGGCTTGCAGAACTGCCCACTTGTTTCTCTGTAAGTACATTTCTAACCTCCCTTTGAAATCTCACTCTTCCTGTCTCCTCGATGTATCCAGTGTGCCAACTGGTGTCTTTGCACACTTTGGACTTCACTGATTTTGTTTCTCCTCCCTTAATTACCTCCTCCTGAACCCTATTCCCCATCTATTCAAATTTGATTGATGGATTTCAAAAGCCTGTGCACCCTCTGATTTTTCGTGTCCTTTCCTTAGTACACCTCTATACTCTGCCTCATATATATCACCTGTGACATTCTAGTAATGATAGCTGACACTAACTCAGTGTTTATTGTAAGCCAAGCACCATGATAAGCATTTTTAATGCATCTTCTTATTTAATATTTACATTTTGATAAAGTTGATACTATGGGCATAAAAATTTTCCGAATGAGAACTTGATTCATAGAGTCTAAATCACTTTCCTAAGGTCACATGGATGGTCAGTGCCAACCTA
Source organism: Panthera pardus (assembly GCF_024362965.1). Taxonomy (NCBI): domain Eukaryota; kingdom Metazoa; phylum Chordata; class Mammalia; order Carnivora; family Felidae; genus Panthera; species Panthera pardus. The sequence continues at coordinate 17,996,672 of NW_026526821.1, read as the reverse complement.
TGCAACAGACTCTGTACCAGGTATGTTCATCAATAATGCCTAGGGAAAAAAAACTTTGAGATCCATTAATTTATTTAATGGAATTAATTGATGGCATTAATGCTATTATACAGCACAAGAAACAAAACCACTGAGTGTAAATGACTCCATTAAAGTTCAATTTAATATTGTATCACAATGTTGATTGGGAAGCAGAGACAGTATGGTATTGGAGTAGAGACAGTGTTGAATGTTGGAGTAGAGATAGTATGATATTGGCCAGTATCTCCTCAGGGCCCCTTATGTAAGAATATACATGATAAATCTCCCTTCTAGAGTCTCCCATGGAAAGTATGTATGCTTCTTTTCATGAAGACAAACTTTGCAAATCTGCCATACATTCCTTTTTGCCTTTGCTTCCAGGAAGCTCAGGAGGTACAGCTAATGTTCTATTTCACTAACCACCTATGTTAGGCCTCTAGTGTAATGACAACGTTTCTTCTGCTAAGATTCTTGAGCTAATTTTAAATTTATATTAAGTCAGTATGCATACGTATTCACATATATACACACATAATTATATACACATGCTAAAATATGTGTATTATGCATACATACACATATGCTGAATTTGCACATGTGTGCATGCACAAACACATACACGTATATGTGATATCTTCATTCAAAAGGTGCTTAGGAATATGAATAAAGTTATCACGATCTATTATTTATTCCTTACAAAGACTCCGGGGAGCTTGGGAGGGCATATCTTGTCCCTACTTGACAGATGGGGAAACTGAAGTTTAGTAGGCAGGTATTCATTTCATGAAGCTGAAAAATAGCAGAGCCAGTTTTTAAAGTCATAGATCCAGTTTCCAAATTCAGTGGTATCCCAACTTTTTCACCATTTGGAGGCCAATTGGGCCAAACTTCATAAGGACCCTTGGTTTGCAAGGGGCCTGATGGAAGCAGAAAGCCCTGCTATGTGGAAACTTAGGTTGCTATTTCCATGAGCCTTTTGAGGGCTGGGGGCTGGAGCCTCAAGACCCGGACTGACAAGATTATCAGCTATCAACATTTGGGTAACCTCCATTTCCTTTTCCAAATGAGTCTAAAGTATCTTTGTGTTGAAAGGAAAATGTTCTTGGTCCCTCAGGTCTCATACCATGATAATAAAATCTGTAGGAACTAGGAGTGAGTGAAAAAATAAATTAGCAACCTGGGAGAGCTCATTTTGGTATTTGTACAAGGTGACACTCAGGGAATTTCTCTCTCACTTAGTAAGAGAAGTTTGAGCCCCAACAGGGCTTCAATAGAAGTTCAGAACTTTTAAGAGCAGGTGCTAAGGCTCACATAGTAGAAAGGAGCTTAGAGGTAGGTATGCTCAGGAGGCTGGGTGATCCCCAGGATCTGAGGATTGGGAAGGAGGACTGGGCAGGTTGATGCGGCAGGCAAAGCAGGCTCTGGTGACAAAGCAGGACTTGGAGGGGCACTGACCAGGCCTAAGTTTTCCAAAGTGGTTATAGAAAGGTTTTGGTGATAACCCTGGCTTCCAAATGTCCATTTCAGTCTCCCTCTCTACTTTCACTCAGCTGCGGCAGAGCTGATACAATCCAGAGACAAGTTCCTAACGTAGGACTATGGTAACAAGTCAGTAAAATAATACGTGGAGGTCTTCGGTTCACAGTTTTCTGATACTTTGGCAGCAATTGATGGGTGGGAGAGATCTAAAGTTTTCTGAGGCCTCTCAACCATACTTCATGGTAGACTTGGAAGAACCACTGCCTTTCAAAGTGGAACAGTGTCAACAGGGAGTATTAGACATTTCTTTACCATGTATCGATGGAGAGAAAATGAGAAAGCTGTTACTAAAATCCCTTCTTCAGTATGAAGTAACTGAGATTCTATGAGATTGTTGGATGCTCCTGGCAGTCTATTCATTCACTGATTTAAATGGAGTCGCTTTGTGAGACCAATTGGGAAGTAGCACAGGTGATAGCACCTTCTTAGTGTCTGGGATGCAGTAGGAGCACAATAATAGAAAGTTCTCAGGATCTGTAATAGGAAATGGACAGGTGCTTCAAGATTGAGTGTATCATGGGAATTTTATGGAAAAGTTTCATTATGGGCAATAATAAGGAAGTGTGGTGGTCATTAAGGATGTTCTCAAATACCTTAAGTTCACATTCTTGGCACTTGGCTGGAATCAGCTGCCTCATTGTTTTTGAAGTTAAGCATGGCCGCATAAATAGCCCTGGCCAATGAAATGTCCAAGTGCTGGGTATCATTTTGTGTGGAAATTTTTTAGAATGAGTGCCCTTTTGCCACATTTCTCTTCCTCTGCCTTGGTGATTGTGTAAGCATATGTCAAAATGGACTTTCCCTTAGCTTCAGCCCCCTGAGTGACTATGATGAACAGAGTCCTTCTGCCGACCCATTCTGGACATGCAGAAGGAATGAACAATATTTCTTTTTCTGATAATACATGGATATTTCATGGTTGTTTGCTACTATAGCATAAATTAGTTTGTCCTAACCAATACAGGGGTTTTCTTATAAATTCCCTGATTGGAATATCTAAAACCCAAGTCATGACATACCCCTGTATGATCTTAACCCTAACCCATCTGAGCTTGGGCCTCCCCTATCTTCTCATTCCATGGTCCACCTGAGCTTTCCTCACGTGACAAATGAGAAGTCACTAAAGGAGACAAGTGAGAAGTCACTAAAGGAGAAATAGAATCAGGAAACGGGGTTGGGAGGGGCAAGATCACTCCCCAAAGGCAAAATCGATTATGTCACAAGATTCAACAAGAACAGAGGTCAGACTTGGACCATGTGTGAAACATTAAACTAATAAAAATAAAGCCTGAAGTGAGGTTATGAAGCAATTAAGTGATGGGTGAGTCAAGACAGTCAACAGCTGCCAAATAGACATAGTTCCTGAGGTTAGATAAGGATGCTCCAACCTTCCCCTGCCTCAGGAGAGGAGCTTCAGGAAAGCAGCAAAAAGGAAAAGAACTTGGGCGGGGGGGGGGGGGGGGGGGGGGGGGGAGGTAGGTCATTCATCTTGAGATGTTAAGCAGCAGCACAAGTTCACATCATTGGAAATAGCCCAAATTCAAAGCCAAGTCTGTCTGATGACTACCTCTCAATTCTTTCCACCCCACCATGCCTCAGAAAACCAATCCACGTACAAACATTCTTTTAACAGTTTTTGGACACAACTAAATATAGCTCCTTCCAGTACATTCAGAGACGCAGAACTCTCCATAACCACACTCTACCTAGATAATCCTCACTATTATAATGTGATTACACTGCAAACATGAGGACCCCTTCAAAATAGCATCTGGCTTCCAACTGCTCTCAAGAGGCAATTGAGTTCAGGAGCTGGAAGAGAAAGCGAGAGAATGAGAACAATCACCCTGTACTTCCCAATTCTCTTATTTAGATCACCATTTGGCAGAGGCATCATCCAGGTTAAATGTGCTCCTACATGATGAAAAAGATATGGCAAGGAAAGAGTTTTCTCTCTGCATAAATATAACATGCACAACAACCCTGCCCAAGAAAAGGTGGCTTCTGGTGGATATTTGCATGAATTTGCCACACTTGTTTTGCATCCAACCGTTAATTATGGTCCTTTCAACTTCACAATTATGGCTAATGGTGGTGGGGATGCAGAGAACAGTAGATTCAGCAGACCTCATTCTGGGAGGAGTGGGGGAGAAAACAATGCAAAACTGCACCCACCTGCTGTTTACAACTGAGACAGTTACTCTGGGTACCATTTGGAAGATGTGGAGGAAATCAAGGCTGCCCAGGAGCCTGGAGCTTGGGAAATGAGACAGCTGGGGAAAAGTCTTACTGCTATGATGGAAGGAAGGTCCTCCAGGGGCTCATCTGTCTATGGTGAAAATAGCTCAGAACCACATCTCTCATGCCTCACAGACTGGAAATTCAGACTGCACTGACACTTACTTGGTATCTTTCAGAATTCAAGATCTTTTCTCATTTAATCTTCAAAATGACTGTGTGAGTTTTATATTACCATTTCGATTTCATAAGCAAGAAAACAGACTCACAAACAAGAAACAGTTCGAAACAGTTCATACTCTCATTCATCTACTCATGCAACAATCATCAAGTATCTACTATGTGTTAAATATTGTATTTAGTATGGAGAATACAGAGGCAAACAAAACAGAGCTGCTACCTCCGGTAGCTCTCAGTTTAAGGATGAAGGCATGCACTACACAAAAATAAGTGCAATTAAAAGTGTGCTCAGTGTTATAAAAAAAAAAAAAAAGAACAGGTTAACATGTGAGTGAGTACTGGCATGGACAGCTCTTAGAAAATATAAATGCAAAGTTCTCAGAGGATGGGACATCGAAAAGGAGGCCTGAAAAATGAGAAGGTACTAGTTCTGCAAAGAATGAAGAGAAGAGACAGGTAGAATTACACCTTGCATAAGGGCTCCAAAGTGAGAAAAATATCTTGGAATGTTAGGGAAATAATGTTTTAGAAAATGGTAAGGAGAGGAGGGGTCGTGAACATGTAGCAGGCATGGTCTAACTATCTCTGAAGTACAATTCTAGGTTCTAGGTATCGTTTTGAAGGAGGGCATTGGAAAAAAGGAGTATGTCTATGAAAGTACAGAACAAATAGGATTAAGAAGATAGAGAAAATCATTCCAAGTGAGAAACAGAAGTAACTGCATGTTAGACATCAATAAGATATAGCCTGGGTGACCAAACAAAGATGGTAATTGGTACTGTCTTATTTTCTCCAAGAGGCTGACATGGGAAGAAAGATTTGATTTGTTCAAACAAATACAAGTGCCCAAGAGTACAGAGTTAAGAAGACCAAATTTGGCTTTATAGAAGGAAGAAAGTTCTAATAATTTTACCTGCTCCACAAAGGAATCAACTCTTTCCCTCCAGAGAATTGCAGTGATCAAGCTGAGGTTCTATAATGCCCTGCCAAGCACACCTTATTGGAGATTTCTTTGTAGGCTGCTGGTCTGCATTAGATGACACTGCAAAATTGCCCAGTTCTAAAATGATATAATAGATCTATGATATAGCCATATCCAAAATAAATGGTTACAATATGGCTTGATTCACAAGAAAGACTGGCACTGAGGAGTCAGAACCAAGGACAGTGCTCTAACAGCCAACACTGCCCTTGTTCTCCATAAGAAAGCATCAATGGCTAAATGTGATATTACTAATCTGATCAAAATTCCCAGTAAAAGTGCCTGTCAACAATCCACACTTCAGGAAAATACCTGCAAGGTCTCTGAGCACCATGCCTCATGATGTACATCATACTTGGGCTCTCCATTGTGTTTACAGAGATGGATTAAAATACTTCCACATTTATGTAGATTACTGTAGAATTTACAGAATATCCTTATCCTCATCCCATTAATATTCAACACAGATCTTATGTCAACATTTAATGAGTGAAGAAATGCCTTTTTTTGACGTTTGGTATGCACTTGCTAGAGGTTTACTTAATTAATTGATCAATCATATGTAACTATTTTTAATAGCTTACTTAAAATCAGAGTTATTAGGGTTTTGTGTGTAGGTAGTCTGATTGCACAGGCTGGATATTTATCCAGTCTGATGAACTGAAAAAAAAAAACTCTATTTAATATCCATAGAATAAATATACCTGGACCCTAAAATTTTCTTACCCCATTCTGATGAAACTTGCAGGTAGAGTTGGGAGAAATAAAACTGATTGACAGTGAGTTATTCAATCTGGCCAACGACTATCCTGCAACAAATGGCCATTTTTTGCTTTCCTTTAATTTGTTTTAATTTAATGTGACTTGGCCTCATCCTTTGTTTGGTTTTAATCTTCTAGTAATATGGAAATAGCTTGATCCAAGATATTTTTTCCTCTTTAAAGAGGGGAACAAAGAACCACTTAAAAGAATCAAACCTGGTACTTTTGTCTTCTGGCTTGCTTTATAGTTGCTGATTTTCATCACTTACAGTTTCATCACTTACAGTTTCCTTTGCTTCTCCCCATTTTCTTTGTAGATTGTTGTTTCCTGTTTTTTTAAAGGTTAGATTGGAAATCTGCCTTTATGTTTAAAAAAATTTACTTTTCAAAAATTCTCAGTATCAAAAATAAAGTAGTTGCTATTTGTTCCATCCTGTCTAAATTGGGGAAATTGGCAGATTTTTATTTACACTCATCAATCCTCCAACTCTTTCTCAGTTTGTGTTGACATAACAGCAGATTACAGACCTTGATTAGAATTGTTAATTCCTTACATCTTCTCTTTAATTACTTTTTTATATTAACCTTCTCTTTTGTAACATATTTATAGCAATTATTTAGCATTAACACTATGTTTAGTTAATTTCCAAGTTCAGTGTTGGTCTTTTCATTCTACATTTCTCTGTTCTTGATTTCTTTATTTTGATTCATTGCTTGGTCAATTGCTCTTTGAATGATTTATTAGAGGCAGAGCATGCGGGAGCCCCTGGATACTGAGAATGTCTTTCTGATGTATTTACACAAGAACAACAACTGGGCTGATAAAGAATTTGTGGGTTATAACATTTTCTCCTCAAAAATCCTCCAGGCTTAACTGCATTGTCTGCTGCCCTTTATGAGATGGAGAAATCTGAGAGGGGCCGGCAGAGATTTGTTAGACTGAGAATGGCTTTTCTGCTCCTATGACTCTTTAACTTAACTCTTTTCAGTATAACTTAATACTAAATACAGTAATTTGAAATAGTGTGTAGTTTTTTCCTTGTCAGAAAAATACAACATGCTGAGCATCCAGCTCCCACAGCTCTTCCTCTGCTCCTTTTTCTGTTTCCTCCTGTTCCTCTGTCCCTCTATGTTTCCCTCAAGACACCTGGCATAAGCACCCATCCAATTCCTTTCCTGCAAATCTTAGTTCCAAAACGGGAGCACACATGGTGTGGGATGGAAGGCATAAGTAATTAAATGGCCTTGTTCATCCGGAAGCAGTAGTAGAAACTACTTCCTGGATGAGGTAGCTTCAGAGTGGGGTGACTTCTTTCCCAATGGCAAGCCTCCTTCCTTGAGGAAGTAACCTACTGTGTGAAGTTTGTAAAGCCAAACCTCCCACGGTTCTCTTGCCTCACCTGCTTGTTCCACTCAAGGCCAACCACACTTGGGTTGGGGAATTCCTCCTGGGGTCCATTTGTCTCTATAGACTTGGTCCCCAGCTGGGTTTCTATTAGAGTCATGGTAGGAATGTGATATAGAGTGAACTGAGTACAGCTGCTACTCTTCTTCACAGCATGGAAACCCAAACAGCACCTCTTGACATGTCGCCAAGAGCAGAGAAAGCCACACCTTCTCAGAATTGCGCTCGACCAACAAACTGGCCAGTCTGGGATGCAGAGAAAAAGAGACAAGATGGGCCCCCAGATGCTTTCTGCCCATCTTTATGTCTTCTTCCTCAATACGTCAGAGTGCTTCATGCAGAGGAAATACCAGATGGACAGATGGAAGGCAGTCTGGCAGCTTCTCTTTGTAGTTTTAGACTCTGAGGAATGTTGCTTGGGCAAGTAATAAATGCAGAACTGAAATACCAGTGTGGAATTTAAATGGGTATGTGGACATTTAAAATGTTAATTAGTTCCTCAATCCAGGTTTCTCATAAGGTAATGACTGCCACTGACAGACTAAACTCTCTATCTCGGCCACCAGAGCCTACAGAGGCTATTCAGCACACACTTCACCAAATCTTGCTTTTGTTTCAGCTTTCCTTCCTCCAGTGAGTTTCTCACTTCTCCAGATATACCATGGAACATGGCACACACCAGACTCCCTTATGTTAAGAAAAGGTCTTGCAGGGGAGGGGAGGGTTGCACATACTATGTAATCTTAATATGAACTATAGGGCTTAGCTTATGTCAGTATTTGTTGTATATTTGTTGAGTGAAATATGGCAACCTGAGATATATCCACAAAAGCAAAATGGGAAATACTTGTGTCATAAGAGGAACTAAAGATATTTAGTTTGCAGAAAATAAGACCACCTGGGTGTATCTGAACAGAGGGGAAGTGGATGGTAGGAAAGATCTGATGTAACTGAAAGAATACCACCTAAGAAGGTGATTGCATTGGTTCTCTTGGGACCTAAGGGTATGGACCAAGAGCATTGGGTAGAACCTATAATAAGAAACGTATTTTGGGGCACCTAGGTGGCTCAGTTGGTTAAGCGTCCGACTTCAGCTCATGTCATGATCTCACAGTCTGTGAGTTCAAGCCCCGTGTTGGGCTCTGTGCTGACAGCTCAGAGCCTGGAGCCTGCTTCAGATTCTGTCTCCCTCTCTCCCTGCCCCTCCCCCACTCATGCTCTGTCTCAAAAATAAATAAAAACATTAAAAACATGAAAAAAATAAACATATTTCAGGCAGTACAATAGAAGGCTTTCTTGGAGCCACCGACACCCCAAAGATCGGTAAAATTACCACATAAAGAAGTGAGTTCTTGGTCATTAGAGATATTCAAGAATAAGCACTAATACCAGTTAACTGTGATGTTGCAATGTTGATTGTTTTATGTGTAGGGGGAGAGAGGTAGATATTTGGTGACCTTTCCCATCCTTTTCAGCCCCGTGATTTTGTGATGTTATGACTGGTATCCCATCTTGACCAAAGAAATATCTGACACTAAAAAAGTTTCCCTTGTCTTTGGGAGAAGAGAATATTTTCTAATGTGAAAATTTTCTATTGCTAATAATAAAAGAGTTAGTATTCACTGATTAACTACAACATGCTTAATGCATTCATAAATAACAGATAGGTATTTTATGGATGAGGAAATTAATCATTAGATGGGCATGCAATGTTCCCAAAGGTGATTTGAAAGAACTTTTTTATCTTTTAATATTGAGCTTTGCAAATTTTTTCTGTAAAGGGTCATATAGTAAATATTTTAGGCTTTATGTGGCATAAAGTCTCTGTCTAAACTACTCAACTGTATTGGTGTAGCATCAAAAGCAGCCTTAGACCAAGTAAATGAAAGGCACTGCTGTACTTAAAAAAAAGTGTGCGTGTGTGTGTGTGTGTGTGTGTGTGTGTGTGTGTGTATCAGTCATGGGGCTGGATTTGGTCCACAGGCCTTAGTTTGGCAACCTCTGCTCTAAAGCCATGCTACTTCTCATTTGAGAATAGGAAAATACAATCAAGGCAAGAAATGGCCTTCATGGGGCCATACTTACTCCATTGGCTTTGCTGAGTGCCTGGAAATAGATGCTGTAGCTTTTCAGAGGGGAAAGAGGAGGGTTCCAGTATCCATTGTATGTCTTGTTGTCACCCACTGTAAATGGCTGGGTGACAGGCAGGTTGGCAGGCTTCAATTCAGCAGCAAAGTAGTGTAGAGAATCAAGGCTGGAGGCATTCCTATAGCTCACAGGCACCGAAAAGCACTCAATGATATCAGCTGCCCTCCGTGATTTTTGAAGTCGCTCCTCCTTGACAACCAGCTGATAAACACTGAACAGGAAAGAGAAGCAGATGAGCAATGATCTGGAGGGATGCACTTGTTATTACCATTTCTGTCTAAAACTGAACCTCCCTCCTGAGTTTTAGAATTATAAACCCACTGCTGTGTAGAAATAGATCTCCATTTAGATGTCCCAAGGCCAGCTCACACTGGATATATCCAAAATGTAACTTGGTCCCAACCCCTACAAACCTGCCTCTTCCTCCTTCTACCTTTCTTTCCTTAGTGAAGGGTAGCATTGGCCATCAAGTGACCAGATATTGAGTCTGGGGCTCATTTTCAATTCCTACCTCCTTAGATCTCACTCAGCCCCTATAAACAAAAAGCCCAGTTGACATCAGCAATCTGCATCTGCCCCACCTCTTTTTCTTCCTTCATTGATAATGCTTAGGTTGGGCACTTCCCTACCTCTTCCCGGATTCAACTGGTCTCTTTACCTCTAACTTACCTGATAAACTAGTCAACTCATTGATCTTCCTAAACATATAAACATGGTCTCTCTTCAAACTCTTTCATAAGCTGTTATCCTAATGATATAATCTAAACTCCTCATCCTGGCACTGGGGACACTTGTGCCTGGCTTCCAGTCTGTCTTTCAGAAACTCTTAGTTTGGACCCCTCATTCCAGTGGATCCAGACAAACATCCTTGGGATTTCACTCCATCAGTTCATGCTTCCTACACATGCAATGTCTTCTATCCACTTCTCTCTGGGGAAGCCTTTCCCTAAAGGCTGAGTCTATCTTTCATCTCCTCAATGAAGCCTGTCTAGACCCTCCCACTCTGAATGAGTTTCCCCCCACCTTAGTTCCCCTACAACTCACTAATGGATATCTTCTTGGGATTGTAAGAATATGAGCACAGGACTGTTTCTCTGGTTAGACTGTTACCTTTTTAGACAGTGGGAGTTGTGGCTTAGTTATTTCTGCATCATTTACCCCAACCTCACATTGCCCACTAGGTTACCTGATACCCCTAAAGTCATCACTGAATGCTTGTTCAAGTAAACCAAATTAAATTGAGTTAAAATTGAAAGTAGGCATGAAACTAAATATGACTGGATACAGAATCCCTAATCAAAATAAACAGTGAATACTCTGAGCTCCTGTCTAGTGATTGTGTACCATTCCCTTCAACTTGGAAGGAAGTAAGAAGGTACCAGTCTGTGAAGAGAGATGACTGAGCCTTTATTGAACACCAGCTATAGGCCAAATATGTAGGCTCCTTTTATAAAAGTTATCCTAAACGTTGGTGGATCTGGATGGCATTTTATTATCTCTTTGAATGTCCACAGTTCGTATCTCTCTGTAAATACTTTTCTTTTAGAAGATCTTTTTTGCAGAGCTCTCTGGACTCATGACCTAAGACAAAAGATCAATTGCCCAAAGAGTGCCCCCAGGAAATTTTTGTGAATTAAAGGTGACTTCAGCAGTCACCCAAACCAATCTTCTAAAGATGGAATAGTGAGATAGCACATGGTTTATGAAAATGGAGCATGGTGAGCGCTACCAATCCTTCAATCAAGCCGTCCATCTAAATACACTTGGTTAAGAAACATAACTTGGACAAAGACAGAGGCAGAGGACTATTTCACTAAAATAAAAGGGTATAGAGGGACTAACCCAAGGAAACATGATACAATATGGCAGGGCTTCCCCTGAATCTCCTTGAGCATGAGGATCGTCAACAATGCAGATGGAAAAAAAATACACCATGTGAATGTTTGCCACACTTGGAAGACAGTGATACCTTGAGTGGAGGAGAGCAATAGCTCAGTGAGCATGTGTACTCTCTGATGGGCACAACTGGATGAGAACTCAGCAGCCCAGAGTGCAGGTGAGTGTCATGTGAGTGGATACGGCCACTTCTCTGGGAGGGCAGACTACACCTGAGTGTGAAAAATATCCAAATGAGCATCTGTAGGACCTGGGTGTCTAAAAACCGAGCGAACACATATACTCTTTGAATGAGTGTGACATTCAGATGAATGTGTGTGGACACCTAAATGTGTATGACATGTGAGTGTGTCTAACATCCCAAAGTATATGTGTGTGTGACATCTATATGTGTTCATAAAACTGAAGTCTGGGGTGCCTGGGTGGCTCAGTCAGTTAAGCCTCCGAATCTTGATTTCGGCTCAGGTCATGATCTCTCAGTTTGTGAGTTCGAGCCCCACATCTGCACTGACAGTGCAGAGCCTGCTTGGGATTCTCTGTCTCCTTCTCTCTCTGACCCTCTCTTGCTTGTGCTCCCCTTTCTCAAAATAAATAAATAAATAAATAACACTAAAAGTATGTATTAAAAAAAATTGAAGCCAATAAATGCCTAAATTAAATCATGACTTCAGGGCACATTCCCTCCTCAACTCTGGGGTCCTTCTCAACAGTATAACCACTATGTTTATCAAGACAGCTAAGCTCAAAACAGTCTCTGAAAGACATCACCAAGACCCAAGACCCAAACCTAGAGGAGTGGTGTCTATAACAGTTTTCAGGACCTCCATTGCTTTACATATAACAGCAGTCTCAAGTAAAACTCTGAATCTTGCTAGAGTGCTCAGGACTGCTTGTTGCGGGTCTGACTCATGCAACTCTAATCTATGAGGAAAAGGGCAAAAGGCAATGAAGAGTGAAGGAGCAACAGTCTCTTGGGTCCATGTGTGGAGAATTGCAGTAGGATCTAAAAGACTGAACTGGGCTTGGAGGCACTCAGCCTATCCAGCCTGCATGCCCTCCTGACTGGGTTGGGAGGCACTAACAGGCCCCACCTCTAGGAATGGGGTTTGCAAAGACCTGTGAGTCCCTGCTTTCCTCTGATGTCCAATCTATCCCTTACTATTCTTGGGTTAATCCTGTCCACATGAGAAGACCTCTGTCCTTGTTTCTAAGTTGAAAACTCTTGTGCCACCCCTGAGTCCTTTTGTTACCCTCTCACTCTAAATTGAGAATCCAAAGCCTTGGAACTTCATTGGGGCCGGATCCCATTCCCGGACTCGCTTTCTGTTGTCCTTGGCCCTACTATGATGGGATGGATCACGCAGAGCCGCCAGGCTGGCCTGAGTACTGCACATGACTGGCATGAGACTCTGTGGTCGTGGACAGCTAAGCAGTGGGTCTTCACTGGGCTCTGACGCGTGAATGCTGCCAAAGGCTACAGAGGGAGGCAATACATGTCTCCAGGGGCCAGCCCAGGATCCCGCCATCAATCTCACTACTGAGGACTCACTTGTCAATTCAACCAAACTCAGCAACCAGATTACAGGTGAAGACACTGAGGCTGACAGGCTGAGTGCCCTGTGTCAAACTGTGGCAAAAGCAAAAAGCTAGACTTTCATTCACAGTTCAGTATCCTTTTCTTTCTCCATCTCCCTTCTTTTTCCATAAGCCAACAACATGTGACAAAGGACCTTCGGAGTAGTTTTTACTTGGCAGACTGAACTCCTTAGCTCTATCGGCTTCTTCTGAAATCATAAAGCCTGGCAAAGGATATCTGGGGAAGGGCGGGGTGGTGGTGGTTAAACCGAGTTGTCAACATACAGTTCGCATACAATTGGGATTAATGTGCTTGAATGCAACCAGCAACACCCTCAGGCCTACTGTGCCTGCAGCTTCTCCATTCAGAGGCAAATGTGCAACCATGGCCAGGAAGCCATAAACCATTTGGTAGTATAAATCTTTTTTCCAGTGGACCCAGCCCCTCTTAAAGATCAGGGGACTCTGATTAAGGAGGAGAATGGCACGTGTAAGCTGTGTAAGTGTCCTTTCCCTGATACGCACACTTTAGGAAGCAGGGGTGGGGTGGGGGGACAAGACAGTTTCTTTTTGTTTCTTGGGATAACTTCATTCTCATTGTCCTTCTCTTAGGAACATATTTATCTAAGCTCTTTATGGCTTGTTGGTAATGATAAAATCATACCTAAATGAGAAGAACTCCTCCAAAGTCATATCTCTAGTGCAAAAGAAGTGATTGAAACATATTCCGGAGCATTTGTGAACAGAAAGGATTTTTTTTTAGTAGAAAAATCCTGATAGTATTAGAGAAGAATAACAAGATGCTCACCTCACCACATACAGCATTTACCCCCACATTTCCCCATCCTGTGACATCCCCTCTATTTCTTCCAGTGAGAAGATGGACATTTGAGGTCCCAAGACCTCAGCGCATAGAGGACAGGTGCTTCAGAAACCTTGAAGAGTAAGAGGTGCGGGAATTCCTCTGCAGGTATTAGAGGAGGACCCTGCCATCGGGGCCTCATGGCCCCTCTGATTCCTGAGTTGACAGTCTGGGTGATAACTCATGCTCCTCTATGAAGGACCAAGGGCCTATCAGAGCCATCCATCAATCACTAACACATCCTATGGCCCCCTTTTTATATCTGGGGAAGAGATCTCCAGCAAGGTGCTATTACCCATTCAGAATACTTAAGTCAGGTGACAGACAAACAGGATGCTGTAGTTCACAGGTGAAGACTGCCAAGAATCAGAAAAGGGGACATTTAACACCCATGTTCTCCCATAAATAGGCTTCATAAATTTATATGATCAGTTCATACTGACACTGCCAATTCACATCCATTAACACAAGACTCTTCCTCACCTTCCCCATTGTGAATTTGTTTCCTACAGTGAAAACCCTGGTTTTTAATATCACTATTTTTTACTCGTTTACCCTGTCACACAATACACACAAAAGCATTTCAGAATTAACTCATCAACCAACCAAAACCAGCCTCAATACTTAAAAAGTAAAATTCAAGGTTTCTCTTCTGCCCTGTTCCAGCTCCTTCCCGAACAATTCAGTCTTAAAGCCATTAGGCAGGGCAGAGCAAGGCAGGCAACCTTATGCTATGGGGAAAGCCGTGGTGGCCCTGTGTGGGGAGCAGAAACCACTTAGTGTCCCCGAGGCCATTCAGGTGATCTACAAGATCAAAAATATTTCAGAATACCATTAAGATACTATTTGCCTTTTGTACTTTTGGTGTCTCACAAGTGTACTGTGGAGTTCTTTTTTTTTTTATGTTTTAAAATACGTTTTTTTAAATATATGAAATTTATTGTCAAATTGGTTTCCATACAACACCCAGTGCTCATCCCAACAGGTGCCCTCTTCAATACCCATTACCCACCCTCCCCTCCCTCCCACCCCCATCAGCCCTCAGTTTGTTCTCAGTTTTTAAGAGTCTCTTATGCTTTGGTTCTCTCCCACTCTAACCTCTTTTTTTTTTTTCCCCTTCCCCTCCCCCATGGGTTCCTGTTAAGTTTCTCAGGATCCACATAAGAGTGAACACATATGGTATCTGTCTTTCTCTCTATGGCTTATTTCACTTAGCATCACACTCTCCAGTTCCATCCTACTGTGGAGTTCTTAAAAAGCCACAGGACTTCAAAAACACATGAAGTTGGTAGTGTAGGTATCTCTTCGAGGTACTTATTTCATTTCCTTTGGATATATAACCAAAAGTGAGAATGCTGGATCATAGGTTAGCTGTATTTTTAAATTTTTTTTGAGAAACCTTCATACTGTTTTCCATAATGGCAGCATCAGTTTACATTTCTACCAACAGTGTACAAAATCCTCGTTTATTCACATCCTTGCCAACACAGTATCTTTTGTGTTTCTGATAATAGTTGCTTTAATAGGTATGAAGTGATATCTCATTGTGGTTTTGATTTGCATTTCCCTGATGACTAGTGATGCTGAATACCTTTTCATGTACCTGTTGGCCAAATGAATACCTTTTTTGGGAAACTGTCTATCCATGTCCTTTTTCCACTCTTAATTAGATTATCTCTTTTTTTTTTTTTTTTTTTTTGCTGGTGAGTTGTAGGATTTCCCTATGTATTTTGAATATTAGTCCCTTATCAGGTATGTGTTTTACAAATGTTATTTCCCATTTTGCAGTCTGCTTTTTCATTTTGTTGATTGCTTCTTTTGCAGTGAAAAGCTTTTTAGTTTGGGATGGAACTACTTGTTTATTTTTGCTTTTGTTGCTTGTGTTTTTGATGTCATTTCCATTAAATCGCTGCCAACACCAAATTCAAGAAACTTTTCCCATTTTCGTGTAGGAGTTTATGTTTCAGGTCTTACATTAAGTCTTTAATCCATTTCAAGTTAATTTTTGTGAGTGATGCAAGACAGGGGTCCAGCTTCACTCACTTACATGTGAATAGTCAGTTTTCCCAATACCATTTATTAAAAAGATGATCTTTTCCCCATTGAGTATCCTTGGCTTCCTTGTCAAAGATTAGTTTGAAATATATGCATATACATATATATCCATATATGCATGGACTTATTTCTGAGCTCTCAATTCTGTTCCATTGGTCAATGTGTCTGTTTTTGTATCACTGCCATACTGTTTTGATTACTATAACTTTGTAATATAGTTTTAAAACAGGACGTGTGATGTTTCCAACTTTGTTCTTCTTTTTCAGTATTTCTTTGGCTACTTGAAACCTTTTGTGGTTCCATGTAAATTTTAGAATTGTTTTTTTTCTATTTCTGTAAAAATGCCTTTGGAATCTTGGTAAGGATTACAATGAATCTAGATGGCTTTGGGTAGTATGGACATTTTAACAATATTCATTCTTCTGATCCATAAACACAGGATATCTTTGTATTTATTTGCATCTTCTTCAGTTTTTTTCATTAGTACCTTACAGTTTTCAGTGTACTGGTCTTTCATCTCGTTATTTAAATGTATTCCTAAGTATTTTATTCTTTTGACACTATTGTAAATGGGGATGTATTCTTTATTTCTCAGATAATTGTTAGTGTACAGAAATGCAACAATTTTTATATGTTGTTTTTTGTAGCTTTATCAAATTATCCTTTAACTTTTATTATAAAGTTATTATATTGCATAATATATATATATAAAGTTATTGTTATATCAGTCATATATTACATACGATATTACACCTTATGTATGAGATCATGTCTTCTGCCAACAGATAATTTTGCTTCTTCCTTTCCAGTTTGGATACCTTTTATTTCTTTTTATTGTCTGACTGCTCTGCCCAGAACTTCCAGTACTATGTTGAATGGGAGGTGTGAGAGTGGGCACCTTTGTTTTATTCCTGATTTTAGAAGAAAACCTTTTAATTTTTCACCACTGAATATGCTACCTGTGGGCTTGTCATATTATTATGTTGAGGTATGTTCCTTCTATAGCCAGTTCACTGACATTTTTTAAAATCATGAATGGTTACTGCATTTTGTCCAATGCTTTTTCTGTATCTACTGAGATAAGCATATGATTTTCCCCATTCCTTCTATTAATGTGATGGATGCATCACATTTATTGATTTGTGTACGTTGAACCATCCTTGCACCCCAGAAATGAATTCTACTTGACCAATCATAATCCTTTTAATGAATTCAGTCAGCTAATATTTTGTTGAGACTGTCACTGATTTTTCAGGTGAGGGCAGATAATAGTCATCTCAGAGTCAGAAGTATGCTGCTGAAGATCAGGGGTTCCCAACTCTGGCTGTACATTTTAATTGTCCAGCAGACTTTTAAAAAAATGCTATTCCTTGGCCCCACCCTGGACCAACCAAATCAGAATCTCTAGGGGTAATCTTTAGGGGGTCTCCAGATGATCCTAATGTGCGACTATGAAACCACAAACCTAGGTGATTCTAATATTTATACCTTTGTCCTAGCAGGGACATCCCCCTCAAACATTCTTACTTTGTTTAAAATCATTACTTTGGGGGCACCTGAGTGGCTCAGTTGGTTAAGCATCCAACTTCAGCTCAGGTCATGATCTCACGGTCTGTGAGTTCGAGCCCCGCATAGGGCTCTGTGCTGACAGCTCGGAGCCTGGAGCCTGCTTCTGCTTCTGTGTCTCCTTCTCTCTCTGCCCCTTCCCCACTTATGCCCTGTCTCTATCAAAAATAAGTACATGTTGAAAAAAAATTTTTTTTAATAAAAAAATACATAAAAACAAAATCATTAGTTTGGGTCATTCCAATCCACCTCAGCATTCCTTCATAATTATCAGTTTTTTTGAGTCACTGTCTATTACATCTGTTGATTTATTTCTTTTATAGTTTCATCACAAGTAAAATAGGTCTTGTCTGATTATTCTGCCTGCTCCCTAATAGTCCATGAACTTCATGAGGTCTGAGACCTCTTGCCTGGTTTGTTGTCTGAGATCTTATTGCCTGGTTTGCTGCTGCACCCCCAGCTTCTAATATCCTGCTAAACACATAACAGCTGTTCACTAAGTACTTATTAAATAAACGAAATTGGCAAAATTTAGAAAATGAATTTTAGATGCATGTTCATGTCAGTTCTTACTACATGCTTCAATGCTATTCTAGATGCTGTTCCACCTCCCCAAGATGCCTTTTTCCTTTTTCTGCATCTTGAGGATTCTTCATCCAATCTAGACCTGTATCAGATGTTACTCTTTCTGAAGAGACTTCTCTCTCTTGCAATCCAGAGCTAGTTTCTCCTTCCTCTGTTCCCATAGCTCTCTGTCCATATTTCTATCATAGCTCCCATTGCAATGATTACCTCACCCAATAGAAAATGTTTAATGAGCACTTACTACCTACTAGACATCATGCTTACGCCCATTCAACACATTATTTAATTTGACCTTCATAATAACTCTTAAGAGACAGATACTATTACCTTATTGTGACAGAATAAGAGAAATAGAGCACAGAGAGGCTCAGAAACTTAAAGCCACACTGCTATTTGAACACTGAGGTTAATATTTGAATGCAGACAGTCTGACTCCTGAGCCCTTAGTCTTATCCATAAGGCTAAACAGCTTTTTAGCACACCCTAAGTTGAACCATCATCTATAATTTACCCCACCAAATAACGTACTTCTTAAAAAAATTTTATCTTAAAGCTAACTCAATTGTTTTAAACATAGTTTTAATATTATATACAAAAGGCTCCCCAGTAGCAAATATCTTTATTCCAGGAGGTCTAGTGACTTAGGAAACTTGTCAACTAAGAAGCTCTTAGTATTGGCACAATGAAAATAGTTAAAGGCATAAGGTCTTAACTCAAACATACTGACTAATACTTACATGGTCTGCTAATACCTTTTCTTCCAAAGGACACTTGACTGAGTGGTCTATAGGAACATGTAGGTGTTGGATGTTCATGGCCCTGACAATAATCTACAGGAACACTGTAAATGCACTCCTCACTGAGGTTAACTTTGTTCTCTCTTATGCATTCTCTGTACTTCCTTAGGTTAATGCAATTTCATTAAATAAGTAAGGAAGGTGCTTAGTTTCTCTATTTTCCTAGGTTACCAGAGGGCCTTCTGATGGCCAGAATGACTATGAGGAAAGGTCCCAGAAAGCAGCAACTGGCATCAGGGTTGATTCATATATAGACAGTAAAGCCCTTAGTCATCAAAAAAAGTTTATCATTAGTAAATAAAACAAGGGCTGTGTAATACACCTTTAGTGGATTTCTAATAACTTTGATTAAAGTATTAGCATTTATAAACCTGGTTTCTAGTGCAATACACATCCGTGTGACCTTGGGCAAGTAATTTAATCTCACAAGAGAGAACAGTTATTACATTTCTTAGTCATTCTTTCTGGTTCTGTGTCCACCAGCCAGCCTCTGTGTGCTCTGTTGCTAATGAGGGCACTGCGGACCTCTTCGGAGTTGTTCTGAAACTATTGGCACTTCCTCTCATGGTAAAGAGGGCTAGAAAATTTAAGTCCTGCTCTTCCCCAACCTTCACCTATATTTGGCCTTAGACTAGCATTTCCAGTGACTGTCTTGAACAGTAGTGAAAAAATCCTGTTCCTTTGCCTCAAGGGGCACTTATTCAAGGTGAAATTCACTCGCCAGAGCCCCCCACAGAACACACCCATGTTTGGCTTCTTAACCCTCTCTTTCCAGCTTCCCCTTCTCTTGAACTAGTTTTTACTGGGAGCATCCCCTCAATAAATCACTTGCCTCCAAATCCTTGGCCTATGAGTCGGTTTCTGAGAGAACCCAACCTAAAATAACCTCTATATGCCTCAACTTCCTCACATTTAAAATTGTGGTGTGGGCCTTCTTGAAGTCGTGTTGTGAGGAGCTCAGCACAAAGAGCTCTCTCCAAAGAGCAATCAATAAACTGAACAATACTGTCCACACTAATGATTTCAGGAGTGGGTGGAGAAAACTCACAATTGCGAACATGTATATGCAACATCTATAATAGAAAAGAAAAAAAAGTCTCATATTAATAATCTACGTTTCCATTTTAAGGCAGTAGAATAATGAAAGCAAATTAAACTCCAAACAGAAAGAAGAATAAAGATTAAAGTAGAAATCAATGTGACAGACAACATAAAAGTAAGAGTGAAAAATCAATGAAACAAAAGTTGATTTTTTGAAAAGATCAACACAGTTGGCAACTATATCTCCACTGGCCAAAAGGCAAAGAGATAACATAAATTACCAAAATCAAGAATGAAAAAGGAAACACCACTACAGACTCTACAGAAAATTTAAAAATTATAAATTAAAAATTATAAATTTAAAAATTAAAAAAAAACTTTATGCCAAAAAAACTTAGACAGTTTAGATGAAATGGGCAAATTCCTACAAATACATAATTTATCAAAACTGAGTCATGAAAAAAAAGAAGATTTCAATGTACTCATAAGAAGTAATTGAATTAGTAATTAAAATTCTTCCCTCAAAAAAGCCCAGCCCATACGGCTTCACTGGTGAAGTCTACCAAATATTTAAGGAATAAATAATTCTGATTTTTCATAAACTTGCCCAGAAAATAGCAGAGGAGGTAATGCACCCTGACTCATTCTATGAAACCCTGATATCAAAACCAGAGAAATACATTATAATAAAATAAAACTAGAGCCTAAGCATTCATGAATATAGGCCCCAAAATATTTAACCAAATAATAGCCAACTAAATCTACCAACATATAAAAAAGATGATACATCATAACTGATTTATCCCAGGAATGCAAGGTTGATTTACTATCTAAAAATCAATTAATGCAATCTAGCATCTATTGAGAATAAATGGAAGAAATCACATGATAATTCCAACAGATTCAGAAAAAAAAGTGACAAAGTCAAATGCATATTTATGATAAAAAGTACTGATAAGCTAGAAATAGAGAGAAGCTTTCTAAATTTGATAAGGTCATCTATGAAACATGTTAAAGTTAACACTCAAGAGTAAAAGATAATGCTTTCCCTCTAAAAGCAGGAACAAGACAAAGATGTCTACTCATCACTGTACTATAGAGTCTAGGCAGTGAAATAAAACATTGTGCTAGAGATTCTAGCCAGTGAGCCTAGTTAATTAATTAAAGGCATTGGAGGGAAAGGAGTGAAACCTTTCATTTGCAGATGACATGATCCTACACAAAGAAAATCATAAGAAATACACATAGATACAGAAACTGACACAGACACACACAGATACCCAACTATAATAAACAATTTCAACAAGATCACAGGACACAAAACTAATACATAAAAATCAACTGTATATTTATCATTAGTAAAAGACAATCTAAAAGTGAAATTAAGAGAATAAAATTCCATTCACAATAGTAACAAAAATAATACTTAGTTATAAATAAGTCTGAACAAAAGAAGTGAAATACTTGTACATTAAATAGTACAAAACATCAATGAAAAAATTGAAGACCTAAATAAATGCAGAGACATAGTCACGTGCATGTATTGGAACAGTCAATACTGTTAATATGGCAATTCTATGCAATCTCTATCAGAATCCCAGGAGACTTTCTACAAAAATTAATAAGCGGATACTAAAATATATATGGAAATGCAAATATCCATAATAGAACAATTTTACAAAATAAGAATAAAGGAGGATTTAAAGTTCCTGATTACACAATATGAAAATCAACACAGTGTGGTGCTGGCATAGGATAGACTTACAGATCGAGGGAGGAGAAATGAGGGTACAGAAATAACCCCCCACATTTGTGATCAATTGATTCTTGAGAATCCAAGAAAATGTGATGGTCAAAGAATAATCTTTTCAGCAAGTGATGCTAGGCCACCTGAATAGTCACATGCAAAAATATAAATTTAAATTCATACTATACACAAGAACTAACAGAAAATAGATCATAGTCCTGTTAGAGCTAAAAGTATAGAACTTCTAGGAAAAAACACAGGAGAAGATCTTCATGATGTTGGATTAGGAAAAGAGTGTAAAATACAACATCAAAAATATCCATTAATGGGGGAAAAATTACACACACACACACACACACGTGTAATATATAATACATATAATGACATCCAGCTCATATACATTAAATTTATATATGTTGAATATATACTATGTAATATATAGTATATATATTATATATATTTATATTGGACTTCAGAAGACACTATTAAGCAAATGACAAGACAAGCTACACGTTGAGACAAAATATTTGAAAAATCATATGTATGGTAAGACTTCTCTGCAACATACATAAGGACCCATTACAACTTAATAACAAGAGGACAAACAACTCAATTAAAAATTGGCAAAATATTTGACTAGACATTTCACTAAAGATGAAATATAAGTGCCTAATAAGCTCATGAAAAGATGGTCAAGCTCATTAGTCATTAGGCAAATGTGAATTAAAACCAGAATGAGAAACTACCCACCCACCAACCCACCCACCCACAAGAATGCCTATCACTAAACAGACAACAGCAAGTGTTGCCACAGGCATGAGAAAACTGGAACTGGCATACACTGCTGTTGGAAAGGTTAAAAAAAAAATGGGGCAGCTACTTTGGAAAACAGTTTGGAAGTTCCTTAAAAAGGTAAATATAGGGGTGCCTGGGTGGCTCAGTCAGTTGAGTGTTCAACTCGATTTTGGCTAAGGTCAAGATTTCATGGATCATGAAATTGAGCCTTAAAGTGGCTCCATGCTGACAGCATGAGGCCTGCTTGGGATTCTCTCTCTCACCCCCTCCTACACTCGTGCGCACCTATGTGTGTTCTTGCTCTCAAAATAAATAAAATTTAAAAAAAGGTAAATGTAAAACTACTATTCACCTAGCCAAAAAAATGAAAACATGTGTATACAAAAACTTGTATACAAATGCTAATAGCAGTATTATTCATAATTGGCAAAATATTAAAACAATCTAAATGTCTATCAACTGGTGAACAAATAAACAGTATGTGGTATATCCATATAATAAAATATAATTCAGCAATAAAAGAAACAAATGACTGATATGTTCTACAATAGGCATTAAGCTCAAAAACACTGTATTAAATGAGAGAAGCCAGATGGAAAAGACTATTCATTGTATGATTCCATTCATCTGAAATGTCAAGAAAAGGCAAATTTATAGAGATAGAAATCAGATTAGTGATTGCCTGGGATTGGAGGTGGGAACAAGAATCAACTTCACTTGGGCACAGGGTATTTTATGGTGTGGTGAAATGTTCTAAAATGGGATTGTGGTGATGGTTGCACAACCCTATAAATTTACTGAAAATCATTGAATTGTACACTTAAAATGGGTGGATTTTATGGTATGTAAATTATACCTCAATAAAGCTGTTAAAGAAACGAGGGAAATGGACTGAATAATCTTGGATGTTCTTCCTCCTCTCAAAAGTCTGTGCTTTAGCATTCAACTATGCACACATTTTAATACAAAAATGCTATGATAAACCTTTGGCATTATTGTACAAGTCGGGCTAAGAAACAAATGCGAGCTTTATAATCCCCGATAGAATCTAGCTTTGCAATTACATTCCCCACATTAAAGGTCACTCAGAACTAAGGAGCTGAAATTTACAATGGTATGTCTTAGTTAGCCAACCTTTAATCCAAGGCTCTGGGAATTCCTGGTTTCCTTCTTCCCCTCACTGTTTGCCTTGCACAATAGCCCTTAGAGAAGGCAAGAAAATGGGATGAGGTAGACATTCACAGTCTGGCATGTGCACGTGTTATCTTCGCGTGGCTTCTGACTAGCTGTGTGACCTACTGCCCCCTCTGTCTTCCATGTACTTATTTATTTATTCATCTGATATTAATCAAGTGACTACAGTGCAGCAGGTGCAAATTTGAAAATAACATGCTCCCTGGTTGATGGGGACCCGAGATGCAGAGACAGATATTAACTGTTCAGCATAATTCAGGGAGGTAAGGGCACAACGAGGAGCTCCAACAGGGAAGGATTCTGAGGAGAGAGGCACATGCAGGATAGTGTGGGGACCAAATGGAATAATGTGTCTAGAGAGTGCTTTCCATAGAGTAGAGTGCTCTATACAAGTTGGCTGGAGCCAACACAATTGCTGCATGCATCATTATTACAGTGTTATCAATTAGACAACAAAAATTTGCCTTGTTTTCCATTTGGACCCTTCTGTGATTGAACTGCATTTTGTAAATTTAGCGAAAGTGGATGCTGAGTAGAAATTTAGAGATATAAATATGTTGTGTAAAGGGGCCATAACAATTCAACTGAAGGGTTCCAATTAAGTTTTACTTATCAGATGAAAGCAAAAGAAAGCTTATAAGGAAAAACCAGACAACCATCAGATGATGGCTAGGGCCATACCCTCTTCTCCAACATACCCTCTTCTCCAACATTTCAAAGAAGCATAACTAGCTTTCACAGAGCATGCACTTACTTCCGTTGAGATAGATTTTAAATCAAAATGCAGAAGATCTGGCGATGGCCCTTACATCCTTTCTCTTAGTCATGGGTCCTCTCTTGTTCATAATACCATACATAAGAACTACCATGGTTCTAATTTTAATAAATATCCAGAATCTGACCACTTCTAGGACCTCTACAGCTACCACCTTGGCCAAACCCCCACGATGTTTTGACTGGATTAGTACAATAGCCTCTCAGCTGATCTCCCACGTTTCACTCTTGCTCCCTACAATCTATTCACACAACGGTGGCCAGAGTGACCCTTTAAAAACATGACTCAGGTTATGACACTCCTGCACTAAAAGCCTTCCTACTTAGAGTAAAAGGCAACAACTTTGCAACGTCTACAAGGCCCTCTCATACAAACTCTCGGATGTCATCTCTTCTAATGCTTCTCTAGTTACGTGGCCTTTTGGCTGCTCCTTAAAAACCCTAAGCATGCTCCTATCTCAAGGCCTTTGCATTTGACACCTTCTATGCCTGGAATGCTTTTCCCTCAGATATATGCAACCCTTGGAAGGCTTGCTTCTTCATCTCTGCCAGTGAAGTCTTACCTGACCACTTTATTTAAAATACAACCGCTCAGGGGCACCTGGGTGGCTCAGTCAGTTGAGCATCTGACTTCGACTCAGGTCATGATCTCGCAGTCTGAGTTCGAGCCCCACGTCAGGCTCTGTGCTGACAGCTCAGAGCCTGGAGCCTGCTTCGGATTCTGTGTCTCCCTCTCTCGCTGCCCCTCCCCCACTCATGCTCTGTCTCTCTCAGTCTCTCAAAAATAAATAAACATTAAAAAATAAATAAAAAATAAAATACAACCCCAATCCTAACAAACCCTGTTACATTCTTCTGCCTAAAATATTTTCTTCATGTCATTTATCATCATCATGCACCCCGTGTGTATCTGTGCATGCATGCTTGTGCATGCACACCCATGCACCTGAAAGGTGAAGTCATTTTAAGGGAGGACGATAAGCAGTGAAAATGTCAACCTTCTTTCCAGGAAAAAGCAACTGGATAGATACGAGGCCAGTTAGCTGGTATTTGGATAGATGACCTTGATTTGGTAACCTTTTCTAAAGCAGCACTGAACTAAAACGCAAGGTAGGGGTTTCAGTGCTGGCTTTACCACTCCCCCGCTCTGTCTGACGTGCTGAGTAAGTCACTTTGCCTCTAGAACTTGCATCTAAAATGGGATAAGCCTGGCCAATGCAGTAAGACACAAAACAGACGAGATAAACATTTTAGAGAGGAAAGCAATTTATCATCATTTGTAGATAATATGATGGTGACCTAATATATCGAAGAGAATCAACTGAAAGGCTCCTAAAATTAATGAAAGAATTCAGTAAAGTGGTTTGATAGAAGATAGAGATAAATAAACTGTACAGCATGAAAACCAAGCTACAAGATGCAATAAAAAGTCCTTTTAGAATAGAGTCCTTTAAAAACAACTAAGGATCACACAACAAATAAGAAATGTACAGGACTGACATGGCAAGGAAAAATAAAGCTCTCTATTGAGTGAAATAAAAGAGTATCTCCAGCCCCTAGCACAGGGCTGAGCAGAGCCGGTGTTAAATAATTGTGCAGAACTGAAGACAAATAAAGGGACAGAAATGCTCAAGTCCTGGATGAAAGCATCACACACTGTAAAGATGTCAGTTCTGGCCCAACTGAGGCTTTTCCTTTGGGAAAAAGCAAACTCTATAAAACATGAGGCTAGTTAGGTGATCCCTGGGAGCCATGAAGACGTGCATGACCCTAATTTGAAAATTCTAATAATTTCAATGGGAGGTTTTTTTTATTTTTTTGGTTTGTTTGTTTAAAATAAGAATTATAGTTAAGAACTTTTTTTAAATGAATGAATGAATGAATGAATGAATGAATAAATAAATAAATAAATAAATGTGCAAAACCACTACTGGATATTAAAGCATATAATGAAGTTAAAACAATTAAATCATGGGTACTGGAGTATGATTAAAAGAAAATGGGATAAATTTGTGTGTGTGTGTGTGTGTGTGTGTGTATGTGTGGTGTGAATTTTACATACAGAAACAGAAGCCACACAAATCAATGGGAAAGAGAAAATTTTATCAATAAATAGTGCTGGGGAAAATTACATAATTATGAGGAAAAAACCACCAAATTTAAGGCCTCACCCTATATGACAAACCACAGTACGCTCCACTGGCTCAAAAGAGAATTTATTTATTAAAAATTTTCAGGATGCCCTGGCAATCAAATGCAATGTAACGGGTTCATGACTGGATTTTAAGAAGCCTTAAAGGATCATTAATTAATTGATACAACTGGGGAAACTGGAATATGAGCTACATATCAGATGCTACTATTATATCAATTCTAAATTTCCTGAATGTGCTAATTGTATTGTGGCTGTAGAGAAGATTGACCTTTTTCTTAGGAAATACCCACCAGCCATTTGAAAGGTAAAAAAAATACGACAAAATGTTTACAACTGGTGGGTTAGGGGGGTGGGGAAGAATATATGGATGTTTACTGTTCTATCCTTGCAACATCCTGTAAGTTTGAAATTGACAAAAAAAAAACAGATATTGAGTGGAAAAAATCTTTTTAAGAATTAACAATAGAACTCACAAAAGTTAAAAGAAACAAGATGTAGCTATTGTAAATGTGAAATGTCGGATTATAAGAATAAAAAATAAAACAAAAAATCAGAAAAACTAGTCCCAGAAATTATGACAGAGATGGAAACAATATTTAATTTTTTTTTTTAATTTGAGAGAATGAGAGAGAGAGAGAGAGAGAAAGAGAAAATCCCAAGCAGGCTGCACGTCCAGCATGGAGCCCAATGAGGGATTTGATCCCACAATCCTGGGATCATGACTTGAGCTGAAATCAAGAGTTGGATGCCCAAACGACTAAGCCACCCAGGTGCCCCAAGGAAACAATATTTTAATATTTGAGATCATATTTGATATGCAGGATAAAAATGATAAGGGTACACACAAAAACCAATAACACCTCTGTATACAGAGGTATATACCATATTCTCTCTGTATAATGAGATAGAACTAGAAATTACTAAACCAAAATTCTAAGCAAATAAAAACTTCCAGCTGGGGAAAATAAGAACTTTCCTAAATAACTCTAATATCAAATAGGAAATCAAAACCACAATTTCACACTCCTTAGAAACTATTATGCTGAGAACAATGATGTCTAATGCCTATGGGATAGGACCAAACCTGTTTTCAGAATCTGAAAAGCCTTTGTTATTAAACAAAAAAGAATGACAATAAATTAATTAAGCATTCCATAAAAAGAAAATTAGAATAAACAACACTGGAGCCAGATGGCTTTTCCAATGATTTTTTTTTCAATCTTTCAACAACTGATAATTCCCATGCTATCTAAACAATTACATAAGACAGAAACAGAGGGAAAGCATCTCAAATTGTTGCAAATTATTCCTCTAGAACACTATTAAACTGGTTCCCTATAAACAGGTCATTTAGCTCAGGTACACAAGATAGATTTAGTAATAGAAAAGTCTAGGGAAATAACACATAAATAAAACCAATATGATCATATGAATAGACACCAAAAAGACAAGATAAAATTTAACATCCATTTCTCATTTAAAAAGAGTCACCAAGATAAGTGGCAAAATACAGGTAATTTTTCTTATCATGTTTTAAAAATATCTATTTTAAACCTTCCACTAACATCACACATAGAGGTAATTTCCTGTAAGACTAGTCTTTGAGGTTGGGGGTAACGAAAAAAGGTCAACCATCACTCTTTGGCAACATTCCCCAGAAAGCTCTACCGAATGCAACAAAGTATAAAACCAAAAGAAAAGCTATCATAACTGGAAAGGGGGACTTAAAATTGTCATTATTCATAGGTGATGTGATTATTAGACTGGTAAACCGAGATAATAAAATTTAATTAAAGAAACTCACAAGAGGTTTCAGCAAATGGAATGGATAAAACACACACACACAGTCACACACGGTTTCCCTAAATACCAGTGAAACCAGTTAGCAAACGTAATGGGAGAAAGACAGCATAAAATACCACAAACAGGGGCAGCTGGGTGGCTCGGTTGGTTAAGCCACCAACTTTGGCTCAGGACATGATCTCACGGTTTGTGGGTTTGAGCCCCATGTCGGGCTCTGTGCTGACAGCTCGGAGCCTGGAGCCTGCTTCACTTTCTGCGTCTCCCTCTCTCTCTGCCTCACCCATGTTCGCCCTCTCTCTCTCTCTCTCAAAAAAAATACCACAAACAATATTAGCAAGAAACAATTTTAACAAAATAGCTGTGGATGTCATCTACATGAAGGAATCTACTTAATTTTCCTGAGCAAGAGTAAAGCCTCAAATGGATAGGTTTGCCCTCTTTCAGGGTACAAAGTCTCATGATAATGTAACCATTTCAGATTAAGTAAGAGTCTTAATACAATTTAGGTCAATTCCACTGGGGACTATTTAGGCAACATGATAAAAAGATTTTAAAATGTATTGGGAAATGTAAGTGGGTGAAAACAGCGAAGGACAGTTGGAACAACAAGAATCATTAGGAAGACTAGATACTAAAATAGTTGGGGAAGCTATAATTAAAATGGGTGGTATATGCACAGTGCTCAAAAGAGGCAGTTCTAACAGAACAGTGAAGGCAAACCAAGAACATCATAGTGGGATGTGCACGGGCCCGCAACACACACACACACACACACACACACACACACACACACACACACACACACACAAAGCGTGCACACACACAGGCAAGATCACAAGTCAGCAGTACCACAGGGAATATTCTGTCAATACTGTGGAGGAAATCTGCTAACTACTAGGAAAGATAAAAGAATAAGTACCCAGTAAATATCATTAAAATGGTAACTGCTGTTATGGTATGTGGCAAAAAAGGGGGTCCAACATTGTAAGGGAGTATCGCAATTATGAACAAACTAAGTTTTTAATTTGATAAAGAAAAATGAAAAAAAAGCCCACCCAAAATGTTATTATTTTATGATGGATAAGAGACTGCTTTCTCCTTTTCATTTTTCTGTAATTTCTATATAAGCAAATATAATTTTTGTGATCTAAATTAAACTTTATTCAAAATAAGGGTATATAAACGACCTCAGTGTTGTGATGAAAATCAAAATTAGGAACGTGAAAATACTCTAAAAATGATTATTTAATGTAACATGTTACAACTGGCTATAGTATCATTTTTATTTTTTTATTATTGTTTTATAATCTTTATTTTTGAGAGAGAGAGAGAGAGAGAGAGAGAGAGAGAGAGAGAGAGAGAGAGAGAGGTGGGGAAGGACAGAGAGAGAGGGAGACACAGAATCTGAAGCAGGCTCCAGGCTGTCAGCACAGAGCCCAATGTGGGACTCGAACCCATGAACTGCAAGATCATGACCTAGAATGAAGTCAGATGCTCAAATGGCTGAGTCATCAGGCACCCCTGTAGTTTCATATTTTTAACTGATGGATGGATTTCTGTACTTGGGTGACATGGTATAATCCACACCCAATACACCTCTAGCTTGATGAGTAATGTTGACTCTTGAATATTTAGTCAATATACCCCACCCCTAAGGTACCTCGGAAGTGTTATCTTCCCAGCTCATGTTGAAAAGTCTCATTTCAGTCAATCAAGGATCCAGTAATGGATGAAGGAAAGTTTACTCCATTTACAATGGCCACTGACCTACAGCTCTGTTAGCTAACGACAATAGCTTATTTAAAAAATAACTTTAAAACAGTTTATGTCAACATAAGTAATAAAGAGTGCTTACAGCAAACAGTGCCAATCGACAAGGAGAAGCAGTATGCCATAGGGCTTTGCCATAGGGCATTGAACCAGCAGTATCCTTATCATCTAGGAAGGTTCTGAAAATACAGAATCTTGGGCCCCATCCTCTAGCTACTGAGTCAGAAACTGTTTTTGAAAGATTGCAGGTAATTCATCTACACTTTAAACTCTGAAAAGCAAGAAAGAGAAATAGAACACTCTAGGGAACGAGAAATCTTCCTGTTTTGTTTTGTTTCTTTAACAAACATTTGGAAGCATTTTATGTCCCCCAGTGGAAAGCCAGCCTGTTTACCTCCCCCCAGGCTTCCTAGCATTGTCGTCTTCTTCAGATGTCCTAGGAAGCAACCCCTTTACCCTCCTGCCAAGTTCTCAGCTGAAATGTCATTGTTCTTTCTAGAGTCCCTTTATGTTGTAAGAGGAACAAAATAAATAAATAAAGTTGAACAAGGCTAGATTAAATAGGGATTCAGGCTCCAAACTTCATGATTCAAACCCATAGTGATGCTTCTGTAGAAGAAGATGCTACAGTGGCTGTTTTTAAGAGTAATCAATAGGGTGCCTTGGATGTCTCTACCTCCAACAAAGACATTTGCTTAAGGAAAGTGACACGTGAAAATACTCTGTGCACTTTTTTTATAAGACTATCTGAAATCAATTATCCTCAAAAAAGCCCTTCCACACTCTAAAAAGGTAGATGGAATGATTATTAATTAACCACTAAATTAATCATAATAATGGGCATATTAATGCCAGATAGAGAAAATAAAAGCTATGGAAGAATTATTACACTAATGAAAACACTTTTCCCATGGGGAAATGTAACCCCACAATGAACTTATTTGCAGGAGTGCAGTAAGCTGGAAATCACCCAAGTGTAGAGAACTGTAGGTGCCAGCTCTCCATCCAACAATAGAATTGCCTGTGAATTCCAGACCCCACTACAATCTCCGGATGTGGGGCTTGGAAATATGAACTTTGAACAAGCCTGCTAAAGTATTCTCATATATACCAAATTTCAGAGACCCTCCTGCAGAAATCTTGCCCTGATTTTGTGATGTAAATCAAAGAGATCCATGGGTATAGTATAATCACTTAATCTAGCAGCTCTCAACCAAGATCCTTTCTGTGATTCTGCAACATCAAAATGATTTTAATAGTATACTAAGACTCTATTTGCCTTTTCTCAGTGTGTTGATACTTGCACTGAGTACAAATGCAATGGTATCCAACTGTTCTTGTCACTGAATTCTCCACTCACTATAAAAAAACAAAAATGCCAGTTTTACTTAAGAATGTCCTTGATGAAGGGCACCAGGATGGCTCAGTCGGTTAAACATCCAACTTCGGCTCAGGTCATGATCTCACGGCTCGTGAGTTCGAGCCCCGCGTCGGGCTCTGTGCTGACAGCTCAGAGCCTGGAGCCTGCTTCAGATTCTGTGTCTCCTTCTCTCTCTGCCCCTCCCTACTCATGCTGTCTCTCTCTCTCAAAAATAAATAAACATTAAGAAAAATGAAATAAAAGAATGTCCTTGATGAAGCAGTAAAAAGTGTTAATTCCAACCCACGAATACATGTCTTTTTAACATTCATGTGACCCAAGAGGAAGCTTTTTATCAATCATTTCTCCTGCTTACTGAAGTTCTTTTTTAAATCTTTATGTTTTTCTTTATTTTTGAGGGAGACAGACAGAGACAGAGAAACAGAGTGTGAGTGGGGGAGGGGCAGGAGAGAGGGAGACACACAATCTCAAGCAGGCTCCAGGCTCTGAGCTGTCAGCACAAAGCCCCATGTGGGGATCAAACTCACAACCCGCAAGATCATGACCTGAGCCGAAGTCAGATGCTTAACTGACTGAGCCACCGGGGCGCCCTTCTACTGCTTATTGAAGTTCTACAGTTTCTTAAGGAAAAGTATTTCTGTGATCGAGTTGCATGCTAACATAGGCATATTTTAAATGAAGCACCATTGTTTTCTTAAAAGAGTGACTAACAAATTATGGTTATTCACATTTGGATATTTGGCATACATTTTCTCCAAAATAAATGAAATTTATCTGTCACTTAAGGAAAACTGACAGTATTTGTTCATAACTGAGTTTTCATGTGAAAGTTAGAATTTGGAAAACTTGGGAGGAGCCAAGATGGCGGAAGAGCATGGAAGTTTTTTGTGTGTTTTGCATCCATGAAATACAGCCAGACCAACATTAAACCATCCTACACACCTAGAAAACTGATTGGAGGATTAACACAACAATCTGCACAACCTGAACCACAGAATTCAGCAAGTAAGCGGCAGACAGAAGTGAACTTGGGGAGCGAGAAGCCGCGGAGGATAGGCAACTGCTTTTGTGGGTGGAAAGAGGACCGAGACTGGGGGTGGGGGAGAATATGGGAAAAGCACCCCTCCCCAAAAGCAACTGAAGAGAAAGTGGAAAATTGGAAACAGCTGTGGGGACTAAACTAAAAAAGGGAGAAAGGAGAAAGGAGTTTAAATTCCATTAAGACTGTAAACAAGGGGAGCGCAAAGGCTGCAACTCCGCAGCTCCATACCTGGCGGTGCTCTGGTGGGAAAAGTGAATCCCCAGCAGCAGAGTGGGGGCCGGGAGGCTCTCGGGCCACATGGGGAAAAGCGGCTCCACTGCTGCAAGGACATTTGGTAGACTGTTGAAGCCACCTGGTACCAGCAGACCCCAGAGAACGGCCACATTTGCTGGTGCCGGAAAAGGTCATTAAGGGTAAAGCCTGGGGCCAGATGTGGCTTGTGATTTTCCATAATCCCCGAAACGCTGCTGCTACACTGTCTCGTGAACTTTTTCTGCGGCGGGCTGGCACCTGGCCGCAGTCTCGGGCCACAGCAGCAGCAGGGTCCAGCAAGCGTTCCTGGGTGCAGCCGACATTTGGCCATTGCTGGGTGAGACCCTCCCGCAGAGGGGCAGAACGGGTCAAAGCCACAGTCCTTCAGAACTAAGGGGCCGGGGAAAACAGCTGCATCTGAGACAAAACTCAGGAGACAGGTACTGCCTGGGGCCTGGTCACGGAGAGTGAAAAAGCAGGGAGTGGACAGAAGCTGAAGACAGAGGTTGGGTGCACGATTGCTGATCCGGGAGAACAGACTGGGCAGCTGGGTGGCTCCATTTTCACTGCTCCCGCACATGCACATACGCACCTACCAGCACCTCAACATATCCACCCCAGTAGGCTAGCAGCGCCATCTAGTGGAGAACGGGGCCATTGCACTAAGCCCCTCCAAACTGGGCCAACCTTCCTCTTCAGGAACACAAGTCTCACCACTGGCTTAGTTTATGGACTAAAAAGTGCTACATAGACTGACTTCTAGGGGAAAACGAAGCAATGTCAGTCCTACTTCAATCTGTTAGCAGGTCCATCTATTCAATTTCCTTCTTTTTTTTTCTTTTTCTCTTTTACACTTCTTTTGAATACAGAAAGAGAAAAAAATCATTTTTATTTTCAATTTTTATTAAAAATATTTTTCTTTAAATTTTATTACTGTATTTTTTACTTTTGTGTAAATTTTTTCAAATTCTATTTTATTTCCATCACTTTATTTTAGTCTACCTCAGTGTATTCACCTTTTCAAATTTTCAAACAATTTCCTTTTTATTTTTTCTGTATTTTTTTCTCTTTTTAGTTTCTTTTCTTTTTCCTGAATGCAGAAAGAGAAAAACTTCATTTTTACTTTCAATTTCTATTAAAATATTTTTAATTTTTTACTATACTTTTGCTTTTATGTAAATTTTTTCAAATTCTATTTTACTTCCATCATTTTATTTTAGTCTACTACAGTGTACTCACTTTTTCAAATTTTCAAACAATTTCATTTTTTCTTTCTTTTTAAATATTTTTTCTTTTTCTTTTTCATTTCTTTTCTTTTTTCTTGAATATAGAAAAAGAAAAAAATTCATATTTATTTTTAATTTTTATTAAAAATATTTTTCTTTAATTTTTTCTACTATATTCTTTACTTTTGTGTACATTTTTTCAAATTCTATTTTACCATCATCTCATTTTAGTCTACCTCAGTGTATTCATTTTTTTTAATTCTCAAATGATTTCCTTTTTTTTCCTTCCACCCCCCTTTTTTTTCTCTAATCTGTCAAACCACTTTCAACACCCAGACCAAAACACACCTAGGATCTAGCATCATCTATTCGATTTGTGTGTGAGTGTTTTTAATTTTTAATTTTAATATTTTTTTAATTTTAATTTTTTTAATTTCAATTTTTCTACCTCATTACTTCCTTTTCTGCCTTCAAAAATGACAAAATGAAGGAATTCATCCCAAAAGAAAGAGCACAAAGAAACAACAGCCAGGGATTTAACCAACACAGATACAGGCAAGATGTCTGAACCAGAATTCAGAATCACGATAATAAGAATACCAGCTGGAGTCAAAAATAGATTGGAATCCCTTTCTGCAGAGATAAAAGAAGTAAAAAACAGCCAGAATGAAATTAAAAATGTTATAACTGAGCTGCAATCACGGATGGATGCAGTGGCAGCAAGGATGGATGAGGCAGAACAGAGAATCAGCAATACAGAGGACAAACTTATAGAGAATAATGAAGCAGAAAAAAAGAGGGAGATTAAGGCAAAAGAGCACGATTTAAGAATTAGAGAAATCAGTGACTCATTAAAAAGGAATAACATCAGAATCATAGGGGTCCCAGAAGAGGAAGAGAGAGAAATAGGGGTAGAAGGGTTATGTGAACAAATCATAGGGGAAAACGTTCCTAACCTGGGGAAAGACACAGACATCAAAATCCAGGAAGCACAAAGGACCCCCATTAGATTCAACAAAAACAGATCATCAACAAGGCACATCATAGTCAAATTCACAAAATACTCAGGCAAGGAGAGAATCATGAAAGCAGCAAGGGAAAAAATGTCCCTAACATACAAGGGAAGACAGATCAGGTCTGTAGCAGACCTATCCACAGAAACTTGGCAGGCCAGAAAGGAGTGGCAGGATATATTCAATGTGCTGAATCAGAAAAATATGCAGCCAAGAATTCTTTATCCAGCAAGGCTGTCATTCAAAATAGAAGGAGAGATAAAAAGTTTCCCAGACAAAAATTAAAGGAGTTTGTGACCACTAAACCAGACCTGCCAGAAATGTTAAGGGGGACTCTCTGAGGGGAGAAAAGATGAAAAAAAAAATACACACACACACACACACACACACACACACCAAAAGCAACAAAGATTAGAAAGGACCAGGGAACACCACCAGAAACTCCAACTCTAGATCATAATGGCAATAAATTCATATCTTTCAGTACTCACTCTAGATGTCAATGGACTCAATGCTCCAATCAAAAGACATAGGGTAACAGAATGGATAAGAAAACAAGATCCATCTATATGCTGTTTACAAGAGACCCACCTTAGACCTAAAGACACCTTCAAATTGAAAATAGGGGGATGGAGAACTATCTATCATGCTAATGGTCAACAAAAGCAAGCTGGAGTAGCCATACTTATATCAGACAATCTAGACTTTAAAATAAAGACTGTATCAAGAGATTCAGAAGGGCATTATATCATAATCAAGGGGTCTATCCACCAAGAAGACCTAACAATTGTAAACATTTATGCACCAAATGTGAAGCACCTAAATATATAAATCAATTAATCACAAACATAAAGAAACTCATTGATAGTAATACCATAATAGTAGGAGACTTCAAGACCCCACTCACAACAATGGACAGATCATCTTATCAAAAAATCAACAAGGAAACAATGGCTTTGAATGACACACTGGACCAGATGGACTTAGCAGATACATTCAGAACATTTCATCCTAAAGCAGCAGAATATACATTCTTCTCCAGTGCACATGGAACTTTCTCCAGAATAGACCATATACTGGGACACAAATCAGCCCTAAGTAAGTACAAAAAACTCGAGATCATACCATGCATATTTTCAGACCACAATGCTATGAAACTCGAAATCAACCATAAGAAAAAGTTTGGAAAGGTAACAAATACTTGGAGACTGAAGAACATCCTACTCAAGAATGAATGGGCTAACCAAGCAGTTAAAGAGGAAATTAGAAAGTATATGAAAGTCAATGAAAATGATAACACCACAACCCAAAACCTCTGGGACGCAGCAAAGGCGGTCATAGGAGGAAAGTAGATAGCAATTCAGGCCTTCCTAAAGAAGGAAGAAAGATCTCAGATACTCAACCTAACCTTACACCTTATGGAGCTGGAAAAAGAATAGCAAATAAAACCCAAAACCACCAGAAGACAGGAAATAATACAGATTAGAGAAGAAATTAATGCTATTGAAACCAAAAAAAGAGTAGAACAGATCAATGAAACCAGAAGCTGGTTCTATGAAAGAATTAACAAAATTGATAAACCACAGGCCAGTTTGATCAAAAAGGACCCAAATAAATAAAATCAAGAATGAAAGAGGAGAGATCACAACCAACACAACAGAAATAAAAACAATGATAAGAGGATATTATGAGCAATTATATGCCAACAAAATGGGCAATCTGGAAGAAATGGACAAATTCCTAGAAACATATACACTACCAAAACTGAAACAGGAAGAAATAGAAAATTTGAACAGACCCATAACCAGTAAGGAAATCAAATTAGTAATCAAAAATCTGCCAAAAAACAAGAGTCCAGGGACAGATGGCTTTCCAGGGGAATTCTACCAAACATTTAAGGAAGAGTTAGCACCTATTCTCTTGAAACTGTTCCAAAAAAATAGAAATGGAAGGAAAACTTCTAAACTCTTTCTATGAAGCCAGCATTACTTTGATTCCAAAACCAGACAAAGACCCCACTAGAAAGGAAAACTATAGACTAATTACCCTGATGAACATGGATGAAAAAATCCTCAACAAGATATTAGCCAACCAGATCCAACAATACATTAAAAAAATTATTCATACGACCAACCAGGATTTATACCTGGGATGCAGGGCTGGTTCAATATCCGCAAAACAATTAATGTGATTCATCACATCAATAAAAGAAAGGACAAGAACCATATGATCCTCTCAATAGATGCAGAGAAAGCATTTGACAAAATACAGCATCCTTTCTTGATAAAAACACTCAAGAAAGTAGGGATAGAAGGTGCATACCTCGAGATCATAAAAGCCATATATGAACGACCCACTGCTAATATCATCCTCAATGGGGAAAAACTGAGAGCTTTCCCCCTAAGGTCAGGAACAAGACAGGGATGTCCACTGTCGCCACTGTTATTCAACACAGTGTTGGAAGTCTTAGCCTCTGCAATCAGACAACACAAAGAAATAAAAGGCATCCAATCGGCCAGGAGGAGGTCAAACTTTCACTCTTAGCCGATGAAATGATACTCTATATGGAAAACCCAAAAGATTCCACCAAAAAACTGCTAGAATTGATTCATGAATTCAGCAAAGTTGCAGGATATAAAATCAACACACAGAAATTGGTTGCATTCCTATACACCAACAGTGAAGCGACAGAAAGAGAAATCAAGGAATTGATCCCATTTATAGTTGCACAAAAGACCACAGAATACCTAGGAATAAATCTAACCAAAGAGGTGAAAAATCTATACACTGAAGACTATAGAAAGCTTATGAAAGAAATTGAAGAAGACACAAAAAAATGGAAAAAGATTCCGTGCTCCTGGATAGGAAGAACAAATACTGTTAAAATGTTGATACTACCCAAAGCAATCTACATATTCAATCCAATCCCTATCAAAGTAACACCATCATTCTTCACAGAGCTAGAACAAATAATCCTAAAATTTGTATGGAACCAGAAAAGACCCTGAATAGCCAAAGCGATCTTGAAAAAGAAAACCAAAGCAGGAGGCGTAACAATCCCAGACTTCAAGCTATACTACAAAGTTGTAATCATCAAGACAGTATGGTACTGGCACAAGAACAGACACTCAGATCAATGGAACAGAATACAGAACCCAGAAATGGACCCACAAACGAATGGCCAACTAATCTTTGACAAAATAGGAAAGAATATCCAATGGAATAAAGACAGTCTCTTTAGCAAGTGGTGCTGGGAAAACTGGACAGCGACATGCAGAAGAATAAAACTTTACCACTTTCTTACACCATACACAAAAATAAACTCAAAATGGATGAAAGACTTCAAAGTAATACAGGAAGACATCAAAATCCTCGAGGAGAAAGCAGGCAAAAACCTCTTTGATCTTGCCCACAGCAACTGCTTACTCAACACGTCTCCAGAGGCAAGGGAAACAAAAGCAAAAATGAGGGCCTCACCAAAATAAAAAGCTTCTGCACAGCGAAGGAAATAATTAGCAAAACTAAAAGGCAACTGACAAAATGGGAGAAGATATTTGCAAATGACATATCAGATAAAGGTTAGTATCCAAAATCTATAAAGAACTTATCAAACTCAACACCCAAAAAACAAATAATCCAGTGAAGAAATGGGCAGAAGACATGAATAGACACTTCTCCAAGGAAGACATCCAGATGGCCAACCGGCACATGAGAAAATACTCCACATCACTCACCATCAGGGAAATACAAATCAAAACCACAATGAGATACCACCTTACACCTGTCAGAATGGCTAATATTAACAACTCAGGCAACAACAGATGTTGGCGAGGATGCGGAGAAAGAGGATCTCTTTTGCATTGTTGGTGGGAATGCAAGCTGGTGCAGCCACTCTGGAAACAGTATGGAGGTTCCTCAAAAAATTAAAAATAGAACTACCCTACAACCCAGCAATTACACTACTAGGCATTTATCCAAAGGATACAGATGTGCTGTTTTGAAGGGATACATGCACCCCCATGTTTATAGTAGCACTATCAACAACAGCCAAAGTATGGAAAGAGCCCAAATGTCCATCGAAGGATGAATGGATAAAGAAAATTTCGTGTATATATATATATATATATATATATATATGTGTGTGTGTGTGTGTGTCTGTGTATATATATATATATATATACACAGACACACACACATATAGTGGAGTATTACTCAGCAATCAAAAGAATGAAATCTTGTCATTTGCAACTACATGGATAGAACTGGAGGGTATTATGCTAAGTGAAATTAGTGAGTCAGAGAAAGACAAAAATCATATGACTTCAGTCATATGAGGACTTTAAGAGACAAAACAGATGAACATAAGGAAAGGGAAACAAAAAGAATATAAAAACAGGGAGGGGGACAAAGCAGAAGAGACTCATAAATATGGAGAACAAACTGGGGAGGGGTTGTGGGAGGGGGGATGGGCTAAATGGGTAAGGGGCACTAAGGAATCTACTCCTGAAATCATTGTTGCACTATATTCCAAAAAAAAAAAAACAATTTGGAAAACTTGTTTTCTGTCACTATGAACTTGACAGATTCCCAATACTTAAAAACTTATGATGAGATCAGTGGTGATATTAGCAAATGTGATTATTTTGATACTGTATAATAAAATGTGTCAACATTTGGAAGATTTTTATAATTCAGTGAAATTTTTTCAAAGGACCAAAGCATAATGTTACAAAAATCAAGGAGAAAATATCAATGAGGATAAAATATCCATTCAAAGTGCAATGTAAAGGGATATATTTTAATGTAACAGACTATGAAAATTCACTGATACAGTTTCATTGCACTAAACTTGAGGAAACTACCATTCTCTGAGTTTTGGTGTATTATCAAAGAATATCCACAATTACCTTAACAGGCTATTGAACTAGTCTCACTTTTTCCAATTACACATCCATGTGAGGCTGGATTTCCTTTACATATTTCAACCAAATCAATTCATGACAACAGATTAAGTGCAGAAATAGATGGGATAATTTAATTATCTTCTACTAAGCCAGACATTAAAAATGTTTGTAAAAATGTTAAACACTGTACTTCTTCTCCCTAATTTTATTGCTCTGGAAAATATAACTTTATATTTATATAACATTCATTATATTTATACATAATAATTTATATATACATAACAATTTATATAAAATTATATATAACACACATATATTTATATTATATTAATTTATTATATTAGGTAGTGATTTTATTACTATTTTTGAATGATTTATAGTGTTCTTAAAATGTGGCTTTAATTTCTAATATAGTAAATATTGATAGACAAAACCCACATGAACAAAAGGTATTTGGGACCTTTGTTATTATTATTATTTTTAACATTTATTTTATTTTTGAGGGACAGAGCATGAGTGGGGGTGGGGGGGCAGAGAAAGAAGGAGACACAGAATCTGAAGCAGGTTCCAGGCTCTGAGCTGTCAGCACAGAGCCCAATGCGGGGCTCGAACCCACGAACCGCAAGATCATGACCTGAGGCAAAGTCCGTCGCCCAACCGACTGAACCACCCAGGTGCCCCTTCATTATTATTTTTTTTTAACGTTTATTTATTTTTGAGACAGAGAGAGACAGAGCATGAACAGGGGAGGGTCAGAGAGAGGAAGACACAGAATCTGAAACAGGCTCCAGGCTCTGAGCTGTCAGCACAGAGCCCGACGCGGGGCTCGAACTCACGGACCGCGAGATCATGACCCGAGCTGAAGTCGGCCGCTTAACCGACTGAGCCACCCAGGCGCCCCTGTTTTGTTTTTTTTTTTAATGTAAAGGGGTGTTGAGACCAAGAAGATTGAGAAGCTTTGATCTACTCATAAATTTTCAAAAAAAAAAAAAAAAAAAAAAGAAAGGAAAAAAAAAGAAGGTGGTTATCAAGATCCTCCGAGGTCAGGGTTTCTCAGTGTTGGCACTAATGACATTTTGAATAAATGATGTTTGTTGTGGAGGCGGTCCTGTACACTGAGGGATATTCAGTAGGATCCTTGGTCTCTACTGACTAACTAGGTGCCAATAGCAGTCCCCACCCCCGAATTGTAACAACCAAAAATGTCTCAGTCATCGTCTCTGTGGAACAAATTAACTCTAGTTGAGAACCACTGCCATAGGTAAAAAGATGTTAAAAAGACAATTTACAAAAAGGAATGTCAATAGTATAAAAATACATGGGGAAAAAAATTCTGCCTTGCCATTAAGTCAAGAAAGGCAAATCAAGATGATAATATACTCCCATTTAAAGGCATTATCAAAGTAAATGTCAATCATAACATCCATCTCAGCACAGTTGTGTTGGAAATGGTAGGATTACAGAACTCCAGCAACACTGTAAATTGAATCATCAAATTGGGGAAATAATTTGGCAATGAATTTCAAAAGTCACAAACAACTTTTATCACTGAGGAGTACAAAGAGCCTAGATGCTAAACTATGCCTTAAATTTGAATTTTGGCTCTGAAACTTACTAGCTATGTGAACTTCCTTTAAATATTTAAAAGATATTTGAAAATCCGAAGACAGCAAATGATTATTGTGAGAACTGGATGAGATAATAATGTAAGTGAACTTCTAGCTGCAAGTGGAAGATTTAATGCACTCCATTTATCTTTCCTTTTTCCTGAAATTCCATTAAACGATAGGAAAAGATGAAAAAGCATATA
The DNA here is from genome assembly GCF_024362965.1 of Panthera pardus. NCBI lineage: Eukaryota > Metazoa > Chordata > Mammalia > Carnivora > Felidae > Panthera > Panthera pardus. Next base: position 17,955,155 of record NW_026526821.1, on the reverse strand, counting down.
AATCTACAAGGAAATAAAGAAGAGAAGGGCCATTCATGGTTGAGAAGTTTCAACAAAATTCTGGAAGACTAAACATGGCCAGAGAAGGGGTGTCTGGTGTGGGAAGATAAAGAAAGCCAAACTGTAAAGAGAAATGAACAAAGGGAGTTCATTTGCCAATGGATTTCAAGCAAGACTGATCTTGAAGCGGAAAGGTATAGGGGTGTGGAAGTGAAATGTGGAGCTGAAAACAGGGATGCTGATCCAAAGTCTGTAGATAAATCCATAAAACTCTTGAACTTGGGCCTCTACTTGTCTATCCTCACACCTCAGGCAGGAGAGAGAAGTTCCACCTCTGGAGAATCTGAACGTCTTCACTCCCCCAAACATGGCACTTCCAATCAAGTTCTACATGTTACTTTTACTTCTTTATTTTATGTCTTTTAGTTTTCTTCTAGACTTTTAACCATCATTTGTATACACTTTAAATACAGAATTAAAACTGTATTATATGTAATTTTACATGATACCTTTTTTCATTAACATTATGTTGTGAACATTTCTTTTACTCATTTAACCAGGAGGAAAATGGTACAACTTCTCCCTTCTGCCTTTTCAACTTGGGAGCTAGATAATCCTTTGTTAATTTTGATAGGTTTTCAAAGAAAACAAAAACACTAACTCAAAAAAGTATCTGCAACCCCCATGTTCATGGCATTACTTACAGTGGCCAAGACATGGAAACAACCTAAATGGCCATCGATGGGTGAATGGATAAAGAAACTGCGGTCTGTCCATACAATGGACTATTATACATGGATAATGTATATTATCCATGGATAATGGATGGTCCTGGAAGGCATTTAGGCTCAATTAAGTCAGACAGAGAAAGAAAAATACCATATGATCTTACTTATATGTAGAATCTAATAAGCAAACAAACAGACACCAAACTTCTAGAAAAAGAGACCATATTTGTGGTTAGCAGAGGCAGGCAGGTACAGAAGAGGAGGTATTGGAGAAAGGTGGTCAAAAAGTACAAACATACAGGGATGAAATGGACAACATAATGACTCCAGCTAACACTGCTATGTGACATATAGGAAAGTTGTTAAGAGAGTAAATCCTAAGAGATCTCATTACAAGGAGGATTTTTTGTTCCTTTTATTATATATATGAGAAGATGAATGTTAGCTGAACCTATCGTGGTAATCATTTCACAATATAGTATATGTAAATCAAATCACCACACTGTACACCTTAAACTACAACAGTCATGTATGGCAATTATTTTTCTATAAAAGTGGAGAGAAGAAAATTCGACAGGTTTCCTAATAACCAAAGTTTTTCAAAATATAACATTCCAACTTTTCTTACAAAAAAAAAAAGAAAAACACCTTGAAAATTAACTGACCTATTGTATAAATTAAACATTTACTTTGTAAAATAAAAAGTATTCTAAATATCATAAACAATTTACTCTTTATTTTTTACCAGGATTTTATTTCAAATCCTATAGTATTGGGGGGCACCTTGTGGCTCAGTCAGTTAAGTGCCTGACTTCGGCTCAGGTCATGATCTCATGGTTGGGGAGTTCGAGCCATGTGTTGGGCTTTGTGCTAACAGCTCAGAGCCTGGAGCCTACATCGGATTCTGTGTCTCCCTCTCTCTCTGCTCCTCCCCTGCTCACACACACTCTGTCTCTGCCTCTCAAAAATAAATAAACATATTTAAAAAAAATAAAAAAGAATGCTACAGTATTTGGAGATATTTGAATTTCCAAAGATAATTAAATTTTGGACTTTTTCACTTCTGAAAAACTATGGAAGAGGCACTGAGAATAGAAGGATAAAAATGAACACTATTGTTAAGCTATGAATGAGGAAACAAAAGGCAAATACAGATTGATATAACTAATAATGTGTCATTTAATTTTTTATTGTTACTGAAAGAAATCGCATTACCTCAAGCAGATTATAGACAGGGTAACCATATTTTCCAGTTTTCCCACAAGAGTCCAGGTTTATGCCCATGCTCCTGCAGTATTTATTTGATCCCCTTCATTCTCAAAGTGCTCCAATTTGGACTATTATATGGTCATTAGAGTAATGAATTCATAAGAAAGCCTCCTGGCACAGACACTTAGTTGTGCACCATCTAAAAGGGGTAACACAGCAGGAAACCATGTACATGGTATGTCTTAAAATGGTTGCTTGTCACACACAACACATGGCGACTGGATTTTTTTTTCACTGTGGTATAATAAACACACATTTTATTAGCTTCAGGTGTACAACAATGATTCAGTATTTGCACACACTGTGAAATGATCACCACAATAAGTCTAGTTACCATGCATCACTATACAAAGTTATATATTTTTTTCCCTTGTGATGGGAAGTTTTAGGATTTACTCTCTTGGTTCACTTCACTACAATATCGACTACAGTCGCCATGCTGTACATTACATATCCATGACTTATTTATAATTGGAAATCTTTATTTCTTGATTCTCTTCACTCACTTTGCCCCCTTCCTCTCTAGTAACCATTGTTCTGTTCTCTGGATCTATGAGTTTTGTATTGTTTGCTTTGTTTTCTAGATAAGTGAAATCATACAATATATGTGTTTCTCTGTTAGATTTATTTCACTTACCATAATTCCCTCAAGGTCCATCCTTGATGCAAATGACAAAATTTAATTCTTTTTTACATACATATACAGTACCACATCTTTATCCATTCACTCATTGATAGACAGTTAGGCTGCTTCTATATTTTGGCTATTATAAATAATATTGCAATGAACATAGGGGTGGATATATCTTTTTAAATTAGTATTTTTGTTTTCTCTGGATAAATAGTGGAATTGATGATCAGACAGTAGTTCATTTTCAATTTTTTGAGGAATCTTCATACTGTTTTCCAAAGTGACTACACCAATTTACATTCCCACCAAAAGTTCACAAAAGTTTTTATTTCTCCCTATCTTTGCCAATACTTGTTATTTCTTATCTTTTTTTTTTTTTTTTTTTTTTTTGATAATAGCCATTGGTAACTCATTGTGGTTTTGATTTGCATTTTCCTGATGATTAATGATGCTGAGCATCTCTTCATGCGCCTGTTGGCCATGTGTATGTCTTCTTTGGAAAAATTTCTACTCAGGTCTTCTGCCCACTTTTTAATCTTGGCTATTGAGTTGTAGGAGTTCTTTATGTACTTTGCATATTAACCCCTTATTGGGTATACGATTTGCAAATATTTTCTCCCATTCAGTAGCATGCTTTTTTATTTTGCTGATGTTTTCCTTTGCTATGCAGAAGCATTTTAGTTTGATGTAGTCTCACTTGTTTATTTTTGCCTTTATTCTTGCCAAAAAATCATCTCCAAGACCAATGTCAAGAAGCTTGTCACCTATGTTTTCTTCTAGGAGTTTAATGGCGTCAGGTATTATATTCAAGTCTTTAATCTATTTTGAGTTAATTTTTGTGTATGGTATAAGCCATCAGTCTAGTACCATTCATTTGCATGTGGCTTTCCAGTTTTCCCAACACCATTTATTAAAAAGGTGGTCATCTCCTCATTGTATATTTTTGCCTCCTTTATTATAAATTAACTGACCATATAATTGTGGGTTTATTTCTAGGATCTCTGTTCTGTTCTCTTGATCTATGTGCCTGTTTATGTCAGTATCTTACTGTTTTGATTACTATCGCTTTGTAATATGGTTTAAAATCAGGGAGTGTGATACCTCCATATTTGTTTTTCTTTCTCAAGATTGCTTTGGCTATTCAGGGTCTATTATGATTCCATACAAATGTTAATATTATTTCTTCTATTTCTGTGAAAAATGCCATTGGAAGTTTGAAGGGATTGGACTGACTCTGTGAATTGTTTCCAGTAGTATGGGCATTTTAATGATATTAATTCTTCCAATCCATGAGCATGGAATATCTTTCTATTTATTTGTGTCTTCTTCAATTTCTTCCATCAATGTCCTATCGTTTTCAGTATACAGGCATTTTACCTCCTTGGTTAAATTTATTCCTAGGTATTTTATGCTTTGTGGTGCAACTGCAAATGAAATTGCCTTCTTCATTTCTCTTTCTGATCACAATAGCTTACTTTTAAATACTGACTACAAGTCTTGTTGGTTAGGTGAGAAACGCACCAATATAAAAGAGAATAGTCAACTCAAATGGAAAATAAAATGACTCAAGAGGAAATGGGGATGATACAGCAGTAAGCAAAGCCTCTCTCCCATAATCAAAATACTATCTTCAGAAAATTTGAGAAATGATTGCTTCTTTTTTCTTTTAAATATTTTTATTTACTTATTTTTTTATTTTTTTATTTTTAGAGAGAGAGAGAGAGAGCGTGAGCTGGTGAGAAGGGCAGAGGGAAAGAGAAACCAACCACACTCTCATCCTCAGCACAGAGCCTTACACAGGGCTTGATCCCACAACACTGGCATCACGACTTGAGCTGAAATCAAGAGTCAGATGCTCAACCTACTGAGCCACCCAGGCGCCCCGAGAAACAACTCCTTCTAGAAACAATAAGTGATGATGATATGAGAAAAATAAATTCAGAGAACCATATATAGCTCTTAAAAAATTATAATTGCTGAAATTTTAAACAACTGCTATACAAGGGTTATTTTTCTAGAAAATAGAACGGAAAGACCAAATATATATATATATATATATATATAATAGAAAAGAAAAGAAAAGAAAAAGAAAAAGAAAAATTAGGGGTAAACCTGAAATGACGGGGCTCTGTGAGAAGAAAAATGTATGACTAGCATAATAAAGATATTACTTGAATCAAATGGAATAATTGCATATTCTAGGATGAATTTTGAAAAAAACTGTACAAGACAGGAAGAGTAATGGCAGGTGGTATAGCATAGTGGTTAAGAGTTCAGACTGTGAAGCCAGACTCTTGTGTTCAAATCCTAGATCAACAACATATTAACTGTGTGAACTTGGGCAAGTTATCTCATCTTTCAGTGCTTCAGTTTCCACATTTTAAAATGGGGTTCATGCTATTCTTACCTTAAAGGGTTTAGGTGAGAATTAACTGAGTTAATGTATGTAAAGAACTGAAAATAGTATCTCGTACATAGTAAGCTTTGAGCTAATTATACAATACTATAACAAAAATAGTATACCACTTGGCACTGAAGTGCCCTGCTTTTATAGAATTATAAAATTAGCCATTGTGTATTTATTTAACTAAAAATAGTGGTATAACTACATTGGGAAGCTTGAGGGGAAGTACTAGATGATTTAAAAAAGCCAAATTCTCATTTATAATAATAGGAAGTAAACAGATAATGTCTACAACCAATCATTTTAAAACAGCACATTATATGGGGCGCCTGGGTGGCTCAGTCGGTTAAGCCTCCGACTCTTGATTTCAGCTCAAGTCATGATCTCATGGTTCATGAGTTTGGGCCCCACATCGGGCTCCATGCTGATAGAAAACACAAAGAAACAAAGGCTCCAGCACATTATGTAGTGACAATGCCAATTCCCAGAAGAAGTAAAGAATGACAATGCAGTTGCCTCTGGACACAGGAGTGGGTTTGAAAAGGTGGCTCAGGGGAATGGTCTTCGACTATCTGATTTCCTAACTATGTATACTTGTTACTTTGAGATTCTTTTTAATTAAAGAATGAAAAAAGTTAATATATATGAATTGGCTGTCAGTGCCTGGCATATAAGTGTAGGCATTCAATACATTTTAGTCCAATTTTATTCATGTCAGTAATTGAACTGAGAAATTTTTCCTATTTAAAGATGCAATACCAAAAGAAAAACGTAAGTACTTTTTTTTCCCCTGGGTTATTTATAACAATAAATAACTGGAAATGACCTAAATTTTCAACCATATGGGAATGGCTAAGTATCATGCAAAAATTTGGTAGAGTGCTATAGGCCAAGAACATAAGCTTATTGTTTCATATGGCTATGGGCTGGCTAAAACCTGCCCCCACACAAATACACTGAAAGAGAGAGACATTGTCGGGGGGGGGGGGTGGGGGGAGAGAGAGAGAGAGAGAGAGAGAGAGAGAGAGAGAGAGAGAGAGAAAGAGAAAGAGAGAGACTCTCTCTTTTATGTGTTTAGACTAGGAAACAGAAACCTGAGAAAACCAAGATGTCTGAACAGAGGAGACAGAGATGCGGTATGTCTTAGGGCAGCTTCCTCTGTCCTTAGAGTCTCTAATCTAGGACTTAACAGCTGCTTGGGTCACTAGAGAAGGGGAATTACTTCCAAACCTCAAAAAGTTTCTTTGTGAGCTCTCGCCTTTTATGCTTAGAATTCACATCACTATTCAGGGATGCATGCTAACAATCGACGCCCTTACTAGCAATTATTACAGACACTTAGGAGCCCCCTCCCTCATTCTAAAGTCAGACTCAGCATTAGCAAAGTCATGACTCACCTGGAATTCATTCTCAGTAGCGGCTCAGCCTCCAGCTCCACAATGTTCAGAAAACCCATTTATTAGCAAACTATTGATGAAACTAGGTGACAACAATGAAAAAGATGGACAACACAGTGCATGTGAGTCCCCATCTGAACCTAGAGACAAGGCCTATAGCTCTCAAAAATGCTACAGGCTGGGCAAGCCAGCTTTCTGGATCTTTATTTTCTCACCTGAGAAACGGGGTGAATTTTTCCTGCTTCAGTCTGATGCTCTGAATATCAAGTGAAATGTTGCTTGGGAAGTCACTAATCACCAGTTCTGATCCAGAGTAGGAGCTCAACAAAGCTCAGCTAGATGTGACATTGGCAGTCTGTGACTTGCTCTTTGGAACGGGGCTTCTCAAACTTTAGCATGCACCAGAATCTCCCAGAGACCTTGTTAAAACCCAGACTGCTCTATTCCCAGAGTTCCTGATTCAGTAGGTCAGGAGGCAGGGCCTGAACATCTGCATTTCTAACAGATTCCCAGATAATAGCACTGGTCCAGGACACAGCACAAAAATTACCCAAACCAACTGAGATAAAGGTTGAGGCTTTGGAGAGAGAAGAAAAAGGCAGGTGGAACAAGTTTTTCTATGGGTTCCTAACCTGTCCTTTGTCCTAATGCCCACTAGGTAGAACCTTGATTCGGCATCTTTACCAGTTCCGCCTCCTTCCAAAGCTCCCTTCCAAGGTTCTCCCACCAAACCAAACCTCCCTTGTCAACTTCCTATACTGAAAGATGACAACCCCATCCCATCTGCCTGCAGCCTACATGCTGATGCAAGAGGCCACCTTTTTAGGTTCCAAGAAATTATGCATTCGTTATGGAGGAAATTAACACCTCAAAGCAAACTATAATTAGGAATTCTTCAATTCAGTTTATGCTTTTTCAATTAGGCACTCTATAATTTTAATCATGGGAGCATTAACATGTTTCTGTAATTTATATACCTGTGGTATAATTAAGCCTGGGAAACACATTGCTCTAAACCTGAATAGAAGTGATTGTTTCCCTTCACACTTGCAGTATTACAGGTCCCTAATGGAGAGATGATGCCAGTTTCAAAGGAGCCATTTCTGAGTTGCAGAGGCCAATGAGAGAACTCTTGGCTTTGGTAATGTGAAGGCTGCTGTGGACCATGTGATGTCTTTGAACATCTGGCTCATGTGTAGACATCTGCATCCCAAAGCTACAACTCCTATTGTGACTTTCAAAACATTCCCGCCATTGGAAACTGCTTTGGACAACTATTCTTGGAAAGTAATTTCAATTAAGCAGGAACAGGGTGTCCTGGCAGGGGAGATGTTATCTGAGAGCCGTGGGAAGCAGATGGCTGAGAATTGAAGAAACTGAACAATAGGCTAAAACTTAGCCTGGATTGGGACCAAACTCCTTTTTGTACAGTGATTCCTCTTCCCACTTCTCTAGTTCTGCTCCTCTCATAATTTCTGCTCTGCCTTTTAGCTACAAAGCAGGGCCTGAATCCTGTGTGCAAGGTAGTTCTCTTGGGATTCTGAGCAGTTCTGCAAATTCAAGGAATTCAGAGGCACACTGAAAGTTTTTGTGCTTATTCAGACTGAACCTCTGAACTTTCTGAAGGTTAAAAACGTTCATTTTTTTCTCTTCTTCCTGCTCTCCCCACAATAGCAAATTCAGATTTGCTGACTGCAATAAAAGGAAAAAGAACATAATCAAAACTGGCCCGGGGGGACAATGCATACAGATTCCAACCCAGCTGAGTGACGCGCCCATATTGCTGTAACATTTTGGCATTCAATATATTTTGTCTGATCTAAGAAAATATGCAACTTTTTATAGAGTGAAAGTTGGAAATGGATTTGTTTCTCCCAGGCTGCTGGAGCCTTCCACAAAAGAATACAGATTTGTTCAGATCCTGACACTCCATCTCACCAAACATCCGTCTTCTACCTAAGCCCCGTATCTGCACAGAAGTGGTATCTTCAGATGTGCTATCAGCATGTAACAACACAACATGAATTCTTTCACACGCCATTGTTGTCATCGCAGGAAAACAGGGGTGTGTTTTTGGCCCCCGTATGGACCTTACAAAGAGAAGTAAGCTGGCAGAGATCCTAGTTTGACTAAAATTCATTATCTTCATGCTGAAACATACACCAAAACAGACAGAAGTTCCAAAAGCTGTAAAACCAACAGGGGCAACCTCACAGTAACACATAAAACAATTACTTCCCCATGTCAGGAGAACAAGTAAGCATCGGTGCCACAGAAGAGAATACTTCCCTAAGAGCTCCTCTCCCCATACGGGAGTCCAGCTGTAAGCTAACCCAGTGGTGCTGGAGTTGTGGTTCAAGACCAGCATGACCATCATCTGGGAGCTTGTGCAAATACAGATTCTCAGGTCTGGTGCTATTATCCCTGGGGATGAGCAAAAATCTACATTTTTACTAGCCCCCTAGGGGATTCTAATAGCCACTGTGATTTGATAACCCTGGGGTTAAATCATTTCCCAGATGCAGAGTGATGCAGTGGAGCTTGAGGAGCCTAGTTCAGTAGGTCAGGGTCTTAGCAGTAATGGGACCAGTCACAGGTCCCATTCTGGCTCTGGGGTCTTACACATTATGCCTGTGTCTAAGTCCCCATTAACAGCCCCTTGGAAGCCATATACAGAGCTTGACCTCTTTTTACCAGCCCCCTGAGGGCCTAGAGCCCTGCAGTAAAAACACAATTTTCTGTGATGATGGAAATGCCGTTCAATATGGTAGTCACTAGCCACATATGGTTGTTGTACTTGAAATGGGGACAATGTAATTAATGAAATAAAGTTTTAATTTAATTCATATTAATTTAAATTTAAATAGCCCCCATGGAGTCGTGGCTTCAGTACTGGACAGAGTAGGTTTAAAATCTTGCCCATGAATCCTTGTGTTATCGGTGTTACTATACCTCCTGCCGTGGCCAGGAACACTTATTTTATACATTTATAATCTTTAGAAATTGCTTAGGGAACCTACATCCAAGTGGAAATGCACCAGTTAAACAGCAAATTGCAAGCAGTTATAGCCAGGCAAGAAAATGATGGGTTGCATTGTGAAAGGGGGTGAGTACAAATTTCTTCTGCCTCATGGCAGAGACTCTAACCTTTAAGTTGTGCTTGTCCTACCAAAAAGCCAGGGCTTTCAAGATCACCTCCCTCAAGGCTGCTGAGAGGAGGCAACTCTCTGAGCAGCCGCAGGCAGCTGGAGTGAGCATTGTGCAGAATGCTTTTTGGATGAGAGTAAACCTCCTTGGAATCTAACATGGCACAGATCCATGTACCAGCTCAGAAGAACATCAATAGATTAGGCTATAGAAATGCACTTGATGGAGGCTGACTTGAAAGTCTGACCTTTGGGCAGTTGCAGACAGAAAGACTAAGAACCATCAGTTATCAGCTGTGCAAGATCTGAGACAAAGCAGTGATGCAAGCTGTCACGGGGCCCAGAACACTGTGAGAAATACAAGTCAGCAGAATAAAAGTTGGAGTAAAACTGAGACTCAGGAGAAGGCACCCTGTAGAATCCCTGTTGCTCTTGCAAAGGGTTTCACCACCTCCCCGGGATTGGGTGGATTAGCATGGTAAGGATTACATCTCCTTAGACAGGCTGCCCATGATAGCCTGGCCTCTTTGGTCCTTGAAATACTTGGCTTCAATGACGTTTACCTTCAACCCATTACCATTCTTCCACTACCACTACCAACATGGTAACTCCTGGAGCCACATTATTCCATTGCGGGGTTCCATTACTAAAACCTTATCTTTGATCATTTATTCTCTGAATGCCACTTTCTGTCTGTCCAGCCTCTCCCAACCTTGTACCCTCTGCACAGATTCCTCAACAGCATTGGGGTCACCTGGCCCTCAATATCTCTGTTATCTGCACAGCTAGCTCCATGGGCTTTTCAAATCAAGCCTGGACCATATGGCCCATTTTAAGCACTTTTGTTGGTATCATCATCTTCCTTTTCCTATGGTCCTTGATCAAGGTATGAGTCTCTCTTCTTTTCTACTGTAAGAGCTGCTGGGAGCTCTTAGAGAATTCTGAACAACAAAATTTCAACCATCTCCTGTTTAAAGCAAAAACAGAAACAAAAAACAATTAACAACAACCTTCTTTGGTTTTCATGTTTTAACTCTGCCCTGGTTTTTCTTCTACTTCTATGGCCAGCCCTTCTCCATCTCCTGTGTTGTTCCTTGACAGAGTTTCATAGAGCTGTCTTCTTCGTCTCTTCCTGTAGATCCTCTCCCTGGATAAGGTCACCTGCTCCTCCCATGCTTCAAATACCACTTGAATGTTAATGGTTCTCAAATCCAAAACCCCTGATCTCATGCCTCTACAGCTCTCCAGCCTTCTGGAATTTAAATAGTCCCTATGGTAGGAGGTGAACATGACAACCACACTGTCTCTTTTCCCTCATGCCAGTGACAGTCTGTTTCCATCTCTCCAGATGGCAGACGGTCCAAAATAGAACACTCTTTCGTTCTTCATGTTCCAGCAACTGCTCCTCCTGCTCCATTTAAAATATTCTTTCTGAAACACCTGTTTTTCCTCCTTGGTTTGAACCTAAGGAATAAAATCCAGAATCCATCAACACCAGAACCAATTCTTGGTAAGTTGGGTCACTGGGTTTTTTGGGGGGTCGATAAAGGGAAACCTGCAATACAATTAGGGTGAGCTGAAGTGAATGCAAACTCACCTACATTATCTGGGGCCCACCTTTCCTCCCTTTTGTTCTCCTGGGTGGTCTTCCTGATTGCACTCTGTGCCATACTCAACGGACTGATTCTGTCTCTTTGGGAAGTTTCACTGGTGGTTACATGTCCCTCTAATCACAGTTACACATGCCCTTAGTCGCCATATTTAGAGTAAGGGGCAGCCCCACTGGGAACAGCTCTGCAGTAGTATTTATCCCACTCTGCCTCATTTCTGGTTGTTTCTTTTTGTATCTGGCTCCTCCTCTTCCCCAGTTGGTGTGATGAAATCCCAGCCAGTGTGTAGACTTGGCAACAAATGGTATTACTTTCAGAGCTAAATCTCACAGTCTATGTGGGAGTGCCTCTTGCCCATCCCTCCACCAAAGTGGGACACATAGCACTCCTCATCTTTAGGCCCCAGCAAAGGTATCCCAGAGAGTGGGGAGCTAAGTGAAATAAATGATGTTTCAAGAAAGAGTATCCAGTATAACTGTCATTTCTCATCCCTCCCAAAGTGGACATGGACTCAGAAACACCTCAGGCTACCTGCTAATAACTCCTCAAAATTTTCATTTTTCCTTCTTAACTGGACACCTTTTGCACTCCTATCTTAGAATCAGATGGTAACGATGCCAATTTTGGTCACTGCACCTCCAAGGGACCAGCAAAAGCCTTCTGTGATTGTGTCTCATACTCCCCATCTGGGCTCCACAGTTACTAAAGGAATCCTGGAAGAAACTTGGCAATTTTTCCTTTTCTTTCCAATGAAGTTTTTTCTTTCTTTAAGAGTTGACTGGATCTTTGGGGCGCCTGGGTGGCTCAGTTGGTTAAGTACTGGACTTCGGCTCAGGTCATGATCTCATGGTTTGCGGGTTCGAGCCCTGCGTTGGGCTCTGTGCTGACAGCTTGGGGCCTGGAGCCTGCTTTGGATTCTGGGTGTCCCTCGCTCTCTGCCCCTCCCCAACTCATGCTCTGTCTCTCAAAAATGAATAAACATTAAAAAAAAACTTAAAGAGTTGACTGCCTCTCCAATTTGTACTGCAGCTAGTCACTGTGTATTTCAAAGCCACCGTCTTAACTATCTGCACCTGTCAAATGCAAAGGATTGGGGTTCCTCATCAGGAGTGAAAAGAACTTGCAGTTGTGTTAGAGACCATTCACCATGTTCTTCTGTCTCCCTGTACTCAGACTGTCATACTGTTGGCCTTCCAAACCAGAGCTGACCCCCTGGGTACTAGGCCTTAAGCATCCCATGAAAGCAGGTCACAAGTCCTACCTGACTTTGAAGGACATCCCTCAGAGCTCCCCAGGGAGCTCTCCTGGACCACACAACCTGTCCTTGCACAGCTGGTTGCTAATCCCCAGTTAGGTGCCCAAGCCATGTTCACCACCAATGGTCTCTCCTGGATAATGTGTCCTTGCAGACTCTTGCTTCCCTCAGTGCTCCTTGGCTCAGAGAAGGGCTCCATCCTCCAATCCACGAATAGGCCAAAATGTGGGAGTCACCCTGGACAATGTCTTTTCCTCCCCACCCACCTGCCTGCTCCTTAGAGAGAAGTCATCATCAAAGCTGCTGCCTAGTCAGCTCAAGGCCCTCTCTCTACCTCCACCACCATTAGACCCTGGGTGAATGTCCTTTCTCACCTGGACACCAATGTTCTGGCCCTTTCCCATCAAGCCTCATCAGGTGTCACTCTCCTTCACATTTCCTGCCCACTGCTGTCCTCCTGGCCTCGTTTTAGTCTTTCTAACTTCATCTCCTGCCTGGTCTGATTCCCTTTTAGGGGAAAAAAAAAACACCAGTAAGGTTTGCATTGTTGAAATGGCTCCCACTGTGGGCAAGCAGGGCTCAATCCTAATGCAGGTATGTGGGGAACCATGTGACACACACCTCCTCCAAAGGACAGGAGGCGGGGCACTGCTGGACTCCTGTCTCCTGTTGGCATTAAATTCCTTGTTTGTTTGTTTTTAAGTTTATTTATTTTGAGAGACAGAACAGAGGAGGGGCAGAGATAAAGAGAGAGAGAGAATCCTAGGCAGGCTCCATGCTGTCAGCGTGGAGCCCATGTGGGGCTCAAACTCACGAACTGTGAGATCATGACCTGAGCCCAAACCAAGAGTCAGACACTTAACAGACCCAGGTGTCCCAAATCCCGTGTGTCTGAGCTGTACCTGCCTGCTCAGACCAAACAAGGTCTGTGGGGTTTTGGAGAAAGCACAAAAGCAGAGACAAGAAAAGGAGGGGGTGCTGGTGTTAGAGGAGGGATCCTGTAACTTAGTACACAGGGAACAGGCCAGCTCAGCCACAGCTGACATCAGAGGTGGGGTGGGGAGGTAGCACCAACCTAGTCAGAACCGGCGGCCACGGCTAACAGTCTGTGTTGTCAATGAGTGTCTGTGGCACCACGTGAACAGCGCTGTCTCTGCCATTAGGATATCAGCCTCACGTGGGAACGTGTGCTCATTTCCGGATCTCCAGTGCTGCACAATGTCTGGCACGTGGTTGTTTGCTCCGATTCCAGTTAGGCATTTACTGACTTACTTAATGAATTGTGAACAGATAAACCTGGCTCACCTCCTGGGATCTGCTCCCACCTTTCCTGCTCGGTTTTGATTTCAGGTACCTACTCTGGTTCCCCATATTTATAAGATCTCACTTCAGGAAGCTCACGTGGGTCCCCATGATCATTCCTGGTGATGCTTTGGATCTGATTTACTTCGATTTCACAACACATATGGGCATCTCCTCCAAGCCGAGGGCACTGCTCTCAGCCCTTGATTTGCTGGCCTTTAAGCAGTTGAGGTACCCTAACCCTGTTTCATTTAGTATTTCTGAAAATGTGCTGAAATTTGAGGATCTGTTTTTAAGGCATATTGTTTTGCGGATTTTGTGACACTCTTGGAGATAACTGCATGTTTCCTTATGAGCCACACCCTTGCCAGCACCCTGCATGCAGATCTTCCATGGTGTCAGAGCAGCAAAGGATGAACAGTCATCAGCTTACAGCAGGGCTCAGAGAATCACCTCTCCCATGGCTACTAGGGGAGGGAGCCACTCTCGGTCTCAACGGCTTGGCCAACCCAAGGAGAAAGTTGAACAACTACCAGGTGCATTTGACACACTTTACCTCCTTTGATCTTCACAACAATCTGTGACGTGGGTATTTCCCATTTTTCTAACAAGCAGCTCTGAGATCAGAGGAGTTAAGTAACTGGCTCAAGGCCACTCATGAGTCAACTGCATGAGGCTGGGTATGATTGCAGAAGGCTTTGCTTTTCTGGCGTATCCCACTGGGAAGTTAGCTACGGCAGGAGGACACTAAGATGTCACGGGCTGATAGAGATTGAAACGACAAGTCCCTGACCGGGGACTGGCCAGGGCAGAGTGGGGGCCCCCAGGGGAGCCAATGTATCCTGCTGCACGGTGGGGAATGGCCCCAGGTGTAGCAGATTTGAACTGCACATTGGACAGGTAGAGAATGCCATGCTCGGCACAGAGAATGGCATAGACAAGGGCTGGAATGCTTACGGGAGAGCCAAGAGCTGCCAAATGTTCCCCATACCTCTCAGGACAAAGTCCAAACCCAAAATGATGATTCTTTACCGCACCCCAGCCTGTTCCTTTGCCTCCCTGCTCCCCTCTGCCCAAGTGTGCTGAGGTCCCTGCCGCCTCTGAACACACCGTGCACCTTCTCTGCCTTGGCTCCTGTGTATGCTGCTCCCCCCTCCTTCACTAAGCAAACTCCCCGCAAGCTGGCAGGTCTCAGGTCAGGCAACACTGTCTCCAGGAAGCCCTCTCTGCACCTGAGCCCATCAGGCTAATGATGGGTGCCTCTGCCCTGAACCCTCATAGAAACCTCTGACCAAGCATTTTTTTTCAGTTTTTCTGATTATCTTCCCGACAGAACTGCATTGTCCCAAATGGTAGCCGCGAGCTATGAATGACCCTGAAATTCTTTAAATTTAAATTAATTTAAGAAATAAACAAATTCAGTTCCTCAGTTACAGTGGTCATATTTCAAGTGCTCAATGATAGCCACATGTGGTTGGTGGTGATGACTGGACAGCACAGAGACTGGACATTTCCATCAGGGCAGAAAGTCAATGGGGCAGTAGCACACTTCCAGATTTAGAAGCTGAAGGCAAGGCCTGTGAAGGGTACCTCCAGTCCCAGCACCTGCCATCTACCAGGTGCGCAAAACAGACGTGCGGAGTCACTTACTTACTTGTGTTTTGAGCACCTACTACATGCCGGACACTGTCCCAGGGAAAGGGAATCCATCAGTGTCAAGCCTCGGGTTTCCTGGAGCTCACAGTCTAGGGAGGGGAGGGCAAGAAACAAAACCATAGGAAACATACTGGCAAGTACATAACACAATTAAAGAAAGAATGATGAAGGAAGCCCCCTGGGCCCTGTTGAGTAAAAACTGGTAACGGGGCAGAGTGAAAGGGAATAAAACTAGAAACGAAGGTTGCAGCCAGATTCTGATGGACCTGGCGTTCCATGTTAAGAAGCTTGAACTCAACATAGTGGAAAGCCAATGAATGACCCATTTAAGAATTTTAAGGGAATCATGAGAATCTACCCCCCCAAAACCAAGAGCACACTGTATATACACTGTATGTTATCTAACCTGACAATGAATTATACATATAAATTATATAAGAAGAATTTTAAGGGACACTCCAGCAGCTCAGTGGAGGATGGACTGAAGGAAGAAAAATTGATGGGAGGCAAACCAGCAAGACCACCCGGGCAGGACAGGTGAAGCATGGCAGAGGGGCAGAAGAAGCAGCTAATCCCGAAGGGATTCTAGACTGCACTGGACAGGTCCCTGTGACTGCTGGGAGGGGAAGGAACACAGGGGAACGTCCCTGAAGAAGCCACTGGGGCTCTGGGGGAGGATCTGCTACAGAATCTGGGGCTCTGCTTCAGGGACTACATTTTGGGTGATAAATTCACGGCCAAGTTACTTTCTTATGAAGGTTACCACAGATACATCAGCGTGACAGGTGGGGCGTGGGGGAAGAAGGTTTGGCGGGTTCGAGTTGGAGCTGAATATTAGATTCTAGTCACTATTTGATTGATCTTTTAAGCAATTCTGGGATTCTGTCACTTAAAAACCAATAAATCTTTGAAGGCCTGAGGAAAGCAATGCAAAAGCAATAAATCTCCATTGTGGAGTATGAGAAAAATAGGCCAAGCTTCCGAGGTGGTTTGGATGGAGGGATGGGGGTGCAGGAGCCCCGCACGACAATCCGCCCTTCTCCCCCTCGCCTCCCTGTGTGCCCAGTTCTACCAGGCAGAGTAGATTAGACCCATGGGGCTCCCCAGGGGCAGCAAGCAGCCGAGCAGGAGCCAGGACCAGAATGTTGCTGGCAGACGGAGGAAGAAAGCTACCTGGGTGGGGCCTGCAGCTGAGGCCCAGGGGTGAGGCTGCTGGAGAATGGGCTGCTCCACCCAGAGATGTGGGGTCCCAAGTTATGGGCTGGGCCTGCATAGTCCAGGGTTGGAAGTCCCCTGGGAAGCCATCTTGCCTACCCCGGATTCTCTAGTTACTGGAAACTCATTCCACAACAGCCCCACCGAAAAGTTACTGAGTCATCACTTGGCATCCCAGACACGGAGAACCCAGAACTTCTTGAGGGAGCAATGAACTCAGAAGCAGGAAGCAAGGTCCACACACAGACTTTGTGCAGAACGAGCTCCATGACCTTGGACCATTCAGTATCTTAGACTTCAGCTCCCTCCTGTGATACAGAGATGGTATGTCCCACCCAGCTCACTGAGTGATGATCACATGATACAGTGAAATTAAAGGAGCATTCAACTATAAAGTAGGAGTCCAGGCATCCGTGACCCAATCTATCTAGTGAGCTCATTGTGCCCTGTGGTTAGAGAGGAGCCTTCACTGTCTTCTCTATGCCCCCATGTCCCCCACCTGCGGGACTCTTCACTGGCCCGCTTGCCAGGGGTGTGCCCATCTCTCTGGACAGTGCAGTTCTTCCATCAATATACTGTCCCCACAGGCTTCAAAGCATCTTGTTTTGCCACTTTCAGCTCAGTATTGTGTCTGCTCACCTGCTTGATGCCCCACCCCCCTTCCTGTTCACATGCACACTTGCCGAAAGTTAAGGCTCAAGAGGACAGATGTATATCTACCTTGTTTCCTGCTACATCCCCATTGCTTAGCTCAGTTCCTGGGACATCTCAAGGGCTCAATAAATATGTGTTGAATGATCTAATGGTCCACTGCCTCCCAGATGGGCATCCTAGTGCCTAGAGTTCAAGGTGAACAAGGGCTAAGGTAACTGAAATCTACTGGGATATTGCCACTGCTGTCACTGCAGTTGACCCGGAAGTCATACTAACTGGCACTGGTTAATCTCCTTCCCTTCTTGGCAAATGCCCAAGCAACAGTCTAAAATAATCCCAGAAACTGAGCCTATACCCACTCTCAATGATCCAGAGCCTTGGGAAGAAAAGCAGTCAGACATTTACAGACACCAAGCACTGCCCCTTTGAGCAGTGACATTTAATTTTTTTTTCCCCCAATGGAAATGTCACCAAAATATGTCATGCACAACTTTCTCCTCGGGAGGTTGTGAGAAATGAGTGTTGGCTTAGGGTCAGCTGAACTGAGTTTAAGTTCTGTCTGTACCCCTTGCTTGTTTTGTGGCCTGAGTCAACTTACTTGGTTTCTATTTATCTCAGTTTCCATATCTGCAAAATGGGGGAGACGATTATCACAATGTTGTGAGGATACAGATAATTTATGTACAGGGACAGACATGCAGCAAGGGCTTACTTGTTAAATGGAAACCAGCAGCCTCTTTTAACTTGAAGACATAGAACCTAATGCTACATTTTTAGTTGAACCAGAACAGCTAATGAACACCCATGGCTGTGAGGGGCTACAGCACGTACGCCTCCCTGTTTGCTGAATCTCTGTGCCTGTTTTGTAGACCTGCCCTGTTTTTCTGCTGCTACTCACTGTCATTTCTCACTGCTACTGGGGCATTTCCATTCCCACCTCCTAATTTACTACAGTCTTAGGATGTATGAGCTTATTACAAAGATGTGCAAACTAAGAGCATGTAGGCTCAGAGGGAAAGTGTAAGGGGCACCTGTTTGGGGGAACTGGGAAAGCTTCCCCAGAAAAAAATAGTTTGAGCTGCTCAGAGGACCCCTTTTGGGAAGGGCTGGATGTAAATCTCATCTTTATCACTTGCTGACTATGTGAGCATGAACTTTAGTTTCCTCACTTCTAACAGGGATGTAATAATTCTAATAGGTTAGTCAAGGTTAAACTCTTGGAATGTAACAGTTGCTTACTTGCAATCCCACCCAGCAGCCAGTTGCCCAATAAAACATGGTGATAATTACTCCCATCTGTGTTCAGCTGGCTTCGATGAGTTTTCAGGGGTTCACAGACATATAATCTGATTCATCTTGAGGATGGGACCCTGAATCCTCTGTAGAAGAATTAACTTTATCCTGCCACTGGGCAAAACCAAGATTGCTTCTTTCTTAGTAAAATTTTTTTCTTTAAAAAGAAGTTTTTCTGAGACTTTGTGCTGGAAAGTAGTTAGGGGCTCCTAAGTAAAAAGCAACAGTCCTTCCTTCCCCATCATGGAATTAGGGTCTCAAAAGGCTTTGGAAATTTGAACAGGAAGGAAGTGGAGAACACTGTGACCCTACAGAGAGGGTAGATTTTCAAACACTGTTTTGAAAGAACCTCCTAAGTGCCACAGAGAGGAAGCAAAGCTAACAAATAACTCTCGAAGGTCTGCTCTGCTTTGGGTACTTCCGTATTTTGTGCTAAGCCTCTGCAAAATAGCTACCATCCACGCTTTCCAGATAAGGAAAACTGAGAGTCGGGGGGATTAAGTAACTCGCCCAAAGTCACACAGTAGTGTCAGAGCGGGATTTCAATCCACTGCTGGTCCGCTGCCACCGAAGTCAGGTCCTCTCCATCGCCCCACCCAGCAGCCAGCACACTACAGTGAGCTACATGGAATCTGTACCTGCTGGGAAGCCACAGTGGGATTCCAAGTGATGAAGTCCCCTTGCTGATTTGTATCCTTGAAGTAATGAAAGGGAGTACCTGGGTCTGCAATATAAAGGTCGTGGGCTTTTGGTCAGATCTGACCTATGCACCTGGGTCAGCAGCTAACTTGCTGTGTAAAGTGGGGCAAGCTGTTGCTTTTTTCTGGACCATACTTTCATCATCTTAGAAGCTTTCTAAGATTTTGAAATGGTGACTGATGCTGCTGTATGAGAGGTAAGAGCTGGGAAAGGGAGCGAGGCACTGGTGACCTGAACGGAACACATGATTTGGCACCTGTAGGCCCTGCACTCAAGTTCAGCTTTCCTACTTTTTTGTGTGCCCTTGGGCACTTCTGAGCCTCAATTTCTTCATGTGAAAATGAGGATCATCACTTAGAGAATGTGTAAGACAGTGAAATCCATGTACAGAGAGAATCAAATGAAAATGTTGCATGAGAGTAACAGGAAGAAAAGCAGTAACTCAAGTAATTATTCATATGACATAAGAGCCACCACCTGTTTTGGCTCATCACAGGTAGGACAGTCCTGGAACATATGTGGAGAACATAGTTCTCCTATGTGGAGAACATAAGGCGAGAGTTCTATAGCCAGGTGCTCCACAAACACCACGCACACCCACTGCAAGGCCTGAAGGATTCACCTGACTTAGGGTAGAACACAGTCCAAAATCTTCAGAAGAGATGAGAACTTCCAAATTGCTGCAGTTGATTTCATTTGCTCCGCCACCTACAATTTCTGGGTAGAGCTGGATCCGGTTTGGAAAACAGATAACTAGACCATCTCAGTTGCCTCCATCCTGGCTGGTCTCCCAGCCTCTGGTGTCACAAGAGTGATATTGCATGTGGCTATCCAGTGGCTTCCTGTGACCCCTCAAACAAACTGGAGATTCTCAAACATGGCCCCCATTCTCACCCGACCACTCCTGCCTTGACCTTTATGCTAAAGTAAATTCCAGAGCCTTGGATTAACTACTACCCATGCATCAGGCTGCTTCTCTCCTTCATGCCTTCCTAATGCTCGACCCTCTTACTGCCTTGGCAACATCTTATATCACATTTAAGAGACAGCTCGGTGTCATCTGAGAATGTCAGCTGGGAATTTCTTCTCTATAAGCATACACTGTATTGCAATTATGTTTTCATGTTTCTTGTTTCCCAACTGAAGTTTAACTTTCCTTAGGAAATGACTTATTCACAGCTAGTTTGCTGCTATCTCCCAAGCGGTTAAACAGTGCCTGGCCCTGAGCAACTTGCTCAACAGGTGTTTGTTGAAGGAATGGACGAATAAATGAATCATTTGGATCCCTTGTGCCCCACCATTCCTGGTAGATAAGATACTCAGTGCATGCTTGTTTAACCGAACTGAGCCAATTTGAAAGCCACTGCCCTTGTGCAGAGTGCAGTTGTTTCCAAGAGATGCCCACCTTCCTGGCAACCGTGAGCCTGGGGACTTGCACTGGCTCAGCTTAGCTACTGAACTACTTGCACTGCCTTGGCCAGAAGTATGCTCCTCAACTCCAACAACCTCTTGTGAAAGTCAGCAGTATGACCTTGCAAGTCCTCCTGAGGGACTCTAGTACCCCAAGGCCCTAACTGGACCAGCCCGGAGGTCTTGTCCCATTTACATGATTAGTTTGTTTGTAGAATTCAGCAAGTCGGTCCATGTGTCTGTTATGGCAGTCATATATGGAAAGGATATCCTTCCAGGAGATTCTGTTTCCAGGCCTCCAACCCCACTAAATAAACTGACCATAGGTGTGTTCCAGGAAGTTCTCTCTCAGCCCTCCTCATGTCCCCATCAGCATGTTCCCTCTGAACCCATCCTAATTCCTCACTGCTGGGGGAGAGACTCTTGGCCCAGTGGCACCCCCTGAACTGAGTTTGGGGCTGCTGATTCTCATTTTCCAGAAGCCTCACTTCTAGCCAGTCCTGTTCATGGGCACTGCACGGTGCAGAGAAGAAAAAGCACGAAGTCCAGGAGAAGAACCCTCCTCACCTGACAGGGGCTCCCCGTGACTGAGCAGGCTTCAGCATCACCGTGATGGTCGTGTCCGTTTCATTCAGCGGGGTGTCTGTGTCATATTCCGGCATCGATGGAGCTGGACAGAGAGAGGAGGGCACTCAGCACAGAACTCCTGCTAACTACCTCCCCTGCTGCCATTCCTAAAGACACCCAGGATGGCCAGAAGGAGGACACTGGGAAAGGGCTGGGCGAGAGTCACATGGCATCCCAGGTTTTCAGCACAGTTCTCCTTCCAACCTGCCTGTGGGTCCCTTCAAGGTGCAGAAGATAGAGGGGAAGGATGGCAGTGATGTGGCCACTGGCCCTCAGCAATCAAAGAGTTCCACACCATAAACAGATGAATGCAGGAAGGGTAAGTACTTAACAAAGATGTAAAAGCAGAGTCGACCTCCTTAAACACATCTGAAATGCAAATTACAGCAGTGATGAACTAGTTCCTCTTATCTTTTCTCTCTCTCTTTTTCACGAGACCCTCCCTTCTCTTATCCCCGACTGATGGGAAGACAACGTAATCTAATCCCTTGGGAAGCTAATCTAGCCATCTGTATGATGAGCTATTAAAACCCATAGCCCTTTTAATTCAGTATTTCAATTTCTGGAATTTAATCCTAAAGTTATAATCCAAACCAAGGAATTAAACTGCATTCTGTAACATGTTTACTGAAGAGTTATTTTCTAAAAACATGCAACCACAGGGGAATGTTTAATTAAATTACGTCCATCCGCTTGACAGAACATTATCATGAAAGCAATGTACCAACGTGTTAGATGCTTATGGTATAAAGATAAGTGAAAACATTAAGTTGCAAAAACCACTGTGGGTGTCTATGCAAAATACATATGCATGCATGCCAGAGGTATTTGCAAAGCTTGTAAATTGTAAAACGGGATCTGAGATAATTCCGTGTTGAATGTGTCTGGCGGTGGAGGGGACCCTACTGGTGACCAGGCGGGTGAAATCTCAGACATCCATGGCATTGTAACATCCATCCATCCATCCATCCATCCATCCAACATTTCATGAGAACCTATGGCTGTGCCCTGTACTGCCAAAAGGAATATTCTTGAAAAGAAATCATATTTTTACAAACGAATTTGTATGGGAAGAAGACGTCCTATTTAATGCAATTGTATGATAAATTATTTGGTGAATCACTTAGTGTTCCCTCTGGTCTAGTCTAATTAGTATGTTTTTTACACTTTAGGAGGTTTGTGGATTTGGTTTCTTCACGAACTACAGTGATACACGCCAGGGGATGCATCCTCTTACTTGCTCCAATACCATGAGGTGACAGCTGGCTCTGCCCTTTTTCACTCCCAGGAAAATTATGAATGGGGAAAAAACAGACCACCCTTCTTCCTTTCCCCTTTCTAAGACACATACCTGAAATTTTGGTGGCAATCCTAGTGGTGACAGGGGGCCCAAAGCCTTTTGCTGTGCTGGCCTTGATGGTGAAGGAGTAGGTGGTCCCCGGGTACAGACCCACAAAGAGGTGGTGGGTTTCATTCCGGAGCTTGAACACTTTCCCCCGCTGGCTGGAGAGGTCGGCACTCGGGTCCAGCGAGCCAACAGCCTTGTAGTTGATCTGTACAACAAGCCAGCAAACAAACAAATAAATACCTCGCGCGGGAAGCTAGATGGAGCTCATCCAGGGGAATGTCAGGAGAGCAAAGGAGAAGGAGGCATGTAAGTTTGAACAGCAAGTTCTGCTGGGATCGTCCACCTTACAGATGGTCCCAGCCTCGCAAGAGCACTGTGGACATGCGCCAGAGTGCTGCTGCCCAACAGAAATAGAATGTGGGCCACACCTAACACCTACGCTTTTCAATCATCTAGTGGGCACATGAAAAGAAAGTAAAAAAAGAAAGTAAAATTAATTTTCACATTTTGTTGAACCCGATATATGCAGAGTATTAGCATTTCAACCTGTAATCAACATAAACATTTAATGTGATATTTTAGATTCTATTATGCATATCAAGTCTTAGAAATCTAGTACGTAGTCTGTCCTTATGGCACATCTCCATCTGGACTAGCCAAGTTTCAAAAGCTCTGTAGCCCCATGTGGCCAGCGGCTGCCACATTGGACAGCACAGCTGTAGAGCAGTGTTTACGTGTGACGTCTGACAAGAATGGCTTGGAAGGCCACTTAAGAATGCAGCTTCCTCGCCCCTTCCTCCCCATGGTGCTCTCTGCTGCTTTCTCACGCGGTATCTTGTTCCTCTTCCCTAAACCTCGGGGCATCAGGATATTTATCTCATTTAAATGTTGGAGAAATGGAGACTCAACTGAAAGTAACCTGCATTAAGTCAGCACTTTCCAAACTTTCTGCGGGGAAGGCCCAGTTTTGTGTTTCCCAATCCATTGCTGACCCATAATAATCTGCAGACCCCATCGCGTGGGACTCATCATGTGAGTCTGGTAATAGCCACACCGGTCTGCACTCTGTGTAACCAGACACGCCCACTCCTCCCACACGGGGGGCTGTGGCAATGTCAAGGGACCATGAGAGCTTCTAAGTGCTCACTCTCTATTTCTGCACTTACCCTGCTGTGAGAGTAACAAAAACCGTTGGCATCCCAGCACCAGCCCCCATAGATCACACTCTTGAGTGCCACATTTGCAGGTCACACAGTTGTTAAAGTGACAAACACAGGATTGTAGGTTTATTTGTTTCATCTAGTTTGTCCTATTAAACATGTCTTATTAGGGGTCGCTGAGTGGCTCAGTCGGTTAAGCCTCGGACTTTGACTCAGGTCATGATCTCACGGTTTGTGAGTTCGAGCCCTGCATTGGGCTCTGTGCTGACAGCTCAGAGCCTGAAGCCTGACTTGGATTCTGTCTCCCTCTCCCTCTGCCCCTCCCCTGCTTGCACACTGTCTCTCAAAAAGAAAAATAAACATTAAAAAAATGTCTTTAATTAGAGTAGAACATACATACAGAAACTAAACACTTCAGTGAATTTTTATTAACCGGACACACGCGTATCACCAGCACCCGGCTGAAAGAACATTACCAGAACCAAGATGTAGCCTGCGTGCCCTCTTCCAATCCCTCCCCACCACCCTTGAGCAAGGATAACCTCTATCCTGACTTACACGCAGCACAGACTAGTGTTGCCTGGTCTTGTACTTTCTATCCGTGGAAGCATACAGGGCGTATTCCATGTCCGCCTTCTTTCGCTCCACATTGTGGTTGTGAGAGGCGTGCGGGCTGTCATGTGTAGCTCTAGGCCATGCATTCTCATGGTTGTTCAGGGTTCTACCCTTGACACACGACTAAACCCAGGTCTGTTGGATCTAAAAGCTGTGCTCCTTACTCTAGAAGTTGCTGCCCAGCCTGGAGACAACATCACATTAACTAAAGGATGCGTTCATTCATTGATTCACTTGTTCCTTCACAAACGTGTCCTGCATACACCTGCACCCTGGGGCCTGCACTGCACAACTGGTGCATACACAGCCGATGTGAACACAAGCTTGAGCCCGTGCCCAGGTGTCTTCCTTTCTGAGCAATGTAGGTCAACTACACACACACCTTCTATCACTCTGTCTTCGGTCAAGAATATCTTCTATGTGCCAGGAAGGCCAAACCCAGACAGAAACAGGAACACACCAACTTTACATCAAAAACAAGCCATTTGCTTATTTTTTCTGACAAGGGCGCCACGCGTTTTAGAGAAAGAGGTAACTTCTCTCTCTGTCAAGGAGTAGCAATTGACGCCACATGCTGAGGAGGAGACAGACCGGACTCCTTGGAGCAGAGCAAGGCCCAGAGGAAAACCACACTGAGCTGAAGGATTTGGGCACCTTGCAAGCAAAGCCTGGGCAGGAATACCTGTCCTGCAGGTCCTCAGTGAACCTGTCCCCAGCTTTCCCTCTGGTCACCCCCACCTGCTCCGCTTCTCAGAGAGAAACAAGGCAACCATCTGCCTCTCTGTGCTTGAGGGCTGTCCTGGGGGGGGGGGGGGTGCACTCGCCTGCGCTGGGTAATTGGCGCCCCCAGCGGCTAGAATGATGGTAGTTGATGCACACGGTCCCTGGGCTCCTCCCATGTGACACTCCTGCAGCATCCCAGGGGACTTCCTGGAGGGATTCCGCTCCGACTGCCTCCAACATAGCTGGCTGGGAAACACATCCATCACTGGCTACCGTCCCTTCCTTTCCCTTCCCCACTCCCACCTCTCGGTGTCTCAGGGTCACCAAACTAAGACAGTGTGCTCAGGGAGGTATCTCAGGGGAGAAGTGAGCTGATGGCAGAGGATAACACAGAGTCAGAGCAGCAGTGAAACATTCTAGGGTCTCGGCAGACGGAACCACTGGGGCAAAGGCCCGGGGTAGGAACAGTCTTGGGAGAACTGAGGAAGACCCAGTGTGACCGGCAGTGGTGAGCCAAGCAAATGGGGGAGCTGAGTCCCCCGTGTGCAGCTGGATTCAGGTTTCCTGGTGACGCAAGAACAGAGACACCCAGAGAGCTCTGACGGGTGGCAGACAAGCCCAGGTTACCAGTGCTCACGCATCCTTTTGAAATTCTGTCCCCGTCCCCCTGCCTGGGCTGGTGGCAACCACACTGATATACAGACACTGGGAGGTAAAACTCATGCCTTATTTACTAGCCAATTCCTTTTCTGCACTCCAAATTCAATCCAAAAGCGACTCAATTTCCACCGAGCTGTCAATATAATATACCGCGCTCCCCTGCTCTCCTAACCTTTCCTGGTATTACAGGATCCTCACTTACTTGTAATGAAACACTATGAATAAATCAATGTATGTTAATATAGCGTGCCTTCAATTTTTTATGAAGGGCTTCACCAAATCTAATTCCCACTGCTTTGTCAGAAACAGTCTCTGAAAAATTTAACTTGCAAGTTTTACGAAGTTAGTGGGGGGATGGACTGGGTAAGGAAAGCCAGAAGGTGAGAAAAATGGAATGGGATGGAGCTTGTGGCCGTAAAATGTATAACGTAACGTGAATCTTTGGAAGCGGAGGAAGCGCAAGATTTGTTAGAACGGCAAACATAAAATAAAAAGTTTGTGGGGGAAAGGGTGCTGAGCTGTCTGTCAACCTGAGTCTCTTTTGATTGCTGTCAGTGAGATTCCTGGCCAGAAGCCAGAACGAGGGCTTTGTAAGGAGAATCCAGTCACATTACCCCTTAGTATCAGAAAAGCAGTGGTCCCCCATTCCTCTTGAGATTAAGAGCAAGTCCTTATGCTGTGGTTTTCATCAGCTCTCTGCATGAGCTGGCCTCCCCTCCCCTCCCTCCTGCATTCCAAGACTCTATTTCAATATCTGAAAAGAGCTGCAGTCTCTTTGGCCACAGGACCCTTGCACCAGCTACTGTGTCAGCTCAGAACACTTTTTCCCTTCCCATGCCTCCCTTTCACCCAATTAATGACTCCTTATCCTTACATCACACTTAAAATGATGTTTTAACAAACATGGTTACCAGAGGGGTGAGGGTGGGGGAATGGGTGAAACAGGTGAAGGGGATTATGAGTATATTTATCATGATAAGCACTGAGTAATGTATAGAACTGCTGAATAACTGGGGCATCTGGGTGGCTCAGTTGGTTAAGTATATAACTTCGGCTCAGGTCATGATCTCATGGTCCATGAGTTCAAGCCCCACATTGTGCTCTATGCTGACAGCTCAGAGCCTAGAGCCTGCTTTGGATTCTGTCTCCCTCGCTCTCTGCCCCACTCCTGCTTGTACTCTGTCTCTCTCCCTCTCTGAAATAAATAAACATTAAAAAAAAAGAATTGATGAATAACTACATTGTACAGCTGAACCTATAATACCATAACATATAATACTGCATGTTAACTCTACTGAAATTAGAAAATAAATAAATAAAAGGCACCCTCCCCCCACAAATGTCACTTTTCATGAGTGCCTCCTCTGACTCTCCAGTCCACCTACTTTATGTTCCCCCAAATAACATCTCTCTCCTTTGAACTAATTTTACACTTAACCATGCAATTGTTTCACTCAATGTTTCACTAGCCCAAGAGTTGAAAAAGTAAAGCCAGAAAGCCAAATGGGTCTCATCATCAGTTTCGGTAAGTAAAAGTGGATCGGAGCACAGCCACACCACTCGTTTATGTATCACCTCCAGCTGCTTATCCACTACCAGGGTGGGACTTGAGTCTTTGTGGCAGAGGGCCTATGGCTCACACTCTCTAAAATATTCACTCTCTGGTGCTTTATAGAAAGAGTCTGCTGAACCCTGTAGTAGATTCTAAGCTCCAAAATGGCAAGGATCTGAGGCAGATTTTGTTCCACACTTCCTCCCCTTGCACGCATGAATGAATGATCAAACTAGCTGGGTGGCTTGAGCAATTTGCTTAACTTCCCTGAGGCTAGGGGTTCTTCAAGGGTTAAATCATAATCTTAACTTCAGTTTCTGTTTTATATTGCAGAGCGACCCCTGCTTCTTTACTCCCGGAAAGCAGCCCCTCTGCTCAGAAGTAAGGCTCCAGGGGGTCCACGAATGACTTCTCTTGCCTTTGCATCAAGGCTCTGGCTGCAGCACACCAGAGGAACAAGCAGCCCTTCTACCCTGGGCTACAGAGGATGGGGCAAGAGAGGCAGGAGGAACAGAAGCAAAGATTTTCCTCAAAGAGCCCCATCAGGAAGGGCCTGTTTCTTACTCACACTGAGACGGGGCTGTGCCAAGCTCCGGGCACTGGCTGAGCACGGGGTGAGTTCAGATGGCAGAGCTGACAAGATTCTCGTCCTGAGAATGAGATACTACATGAGGGTTGAGGGAAGATAGGAGATAAAGTAGGGATGAAGGAAGTGGCCAGAATGCAGAAACGAGGAGGGAGGGAGGATTGCATCAGAAGATGCAATCGTGACAAAAACACAACTTGGGGGCACTCACTCTGTGCCAGGCACTGTGAGGGGGCCTCACACAAACACCGGCTCATTTAATCCTCAAAAAGAAGATGTGGGCTCTTTATGGTCATTCCCATTTCTTAGCTGTGGAAACCGAGGCCAAGAGAGGTGTCAAGTCAAAGCTGGCGTGAGGGAAGTGATGTGTGCCATCAGGTGGTATGCTGGAAGGACAGATGGGAACCATGAAGCATTCTCTGCTGCCTCTACTTCACCTTGGTCTTATCTCTCAGCTCGTGTGTGAATGTGGGTGCCATGATGCGGCAAGAACTTGGATAAGTCTACTAGAATACCTCGAGATACCCTGGGAGGACCAGAGGGCTGTTCAAAGAGCTCACTCAACAACAGATGACCCCAAGTGGAGGAAACCCCTAACAGCATCAGCTGGCAGTGGGGGGTAGTATAAATTGCATCAAGACCAGCCCTCCTACAGCTTGATGCTCCAGAAGCATCCTCTATAGCTTAGCACCTTCGTGCTATGCCCATGCTGTCTTCATCTTAAGCCCCTTGGGGGAGGGGGATGTCAGCACCCTGAAGTTATGCATCCCATCTACTCCCGACTTTCCCCCAATGGCTTCCAGCCCATACCCTGGAGGTCTCAACCTAGTCAAGTCTTAACAAGGCTACCAACACGGTCAGTTCATTTTAAAAACAGTTACATTAACTTTATTTTTCTTTAAACTAAAAAAAAAAAAAACAATGGTTAAAATATTTTGTCCTTTTTTGGACACTATAAAAGTGTTACAGGCATGGTCTTAGCCATCTTGGTGACCTCCAAGGTAAACATACAAAAAGAGATCTATTCAAGGTAATCTCTTCTTGTTAGAAGTGCTAATGCTGTCTCTTGGTTTCCTGAAAATTAAAAAATAAAATGCAAACATGTTCCTTCTGCAACAGCGTGAATGCACAGATGGCTGAAATGCACATGCCAGTGACTTCTTGGCCATGGGGCCCTTGTTTTTCCTTGAGAGCGGAGGACTGTAACAACAGCAGAGAAATGATAGCGAATGACACAAATACTGCTGCTCCCGGTGTTTCTAACACTGTTGAGCCAGCAAAAGAACGCATGGGTTTGCCACTTTTGTGCACAGACAGCTACTGCTTTTGCCTCTGTTGAAACGGGGTCATTTTCTCAATCAACAAATGCTCACCGAGAACCTACTCTGTGCTATGGGCTCTGGAAAAAACATCGGTGAAGAAGACCCAGTTACTGACTTTGGGGACAAGTGGAGGCATTAATGGATATTGCAGGAAACTGAGTCCTGGAGGAGCACAGATCTGGAAGTGACCAGTTCTGCCATAGAGAGTGAGGACAGTCATCCAGAGAAGCTGCCACAGTGTTGGGTTGGGCCCATGTTCCTCAGCCCAGACTCCAAAGCACAGAATGCCCTGGAGACCTTTTAAACAGTATATCAATGCCTGCACCCTACCCTGAACTAAGCGAATCGAACTCTCTGGGTACAAAGGCCTTGACATTGGTACCGTTTTCAATTTCTCCAGGAGATTTGATTGGGCAGCCAGGGATGAGAGTGGTAGAAATGGACCCTTCACCATAAAGGGGATTAAGCAGAAGAATTACACACTGTGGCCTGTGCCAAGGAAACGTGCCCTCACATAGCATGCTTGAAGGAAGGAAACCGACCACGGGAGCACTACAGTGGTAACGGCTGCAGGCAGGGTTGTGGGTGAATGCTGGAGCTGGTGGACCACGCTGAGGAGGAATAAAATGTTTGCACAGCTTCATCTCCCCCAGAGTTACTAGCTGCTGTTGTGGCTTCAGCAGCAGAAAAAATTCTTTGGCACCTCTCCCCCCCTAGGAAGGGGAGCCTAATTCCTCTCTGGTTGAGGATGGACCTAGTGACTTACTTTACTTATTTTTAAATATTTATCTATTTTTGAGAGTGGAGAGGGACAGAGAGGGAGGGAGAGAACCCCAAGCAGGCTCCTCACTGTTACTGCAGAGCCCAATGTGGGGCTCGAACCCATGAACTGTGAGATCATAACCTGAGTTGAAGTCAAGAGTCAGATGCTTAACTGACGCAGCCACCCAGGTGCCCTCCCCCTAGCGACTCACTTTAAATAGACCTAGGATAAAAGGGGAAAAAAAACTAGCTTAAAGAGGAGAGACCCAGCTGACACCACCTTAACCAAGTGATCAAGGTCAACAATACCAATGAAAAGTCATTTTGAGCTCAAGAGCCCCCTCGTATGATGTGATGAGAAGGGTGCACACCCACTGTGGGCTTTTGCCCCAGAATCTCAGCCCATCAATAAAACAACCACAACAAAAAAGACCAGACACACCCAGAGTCAATACTGGTCAGGATTCTTAAAAACTGTCAAGGTCATCAAGACAAGAAAAGACTGAGATGCTATCACAGGAGGAGGAGGAGGAGGAGGAGGAGGAGGAGGAGGAGGAGGAGAAGGAGGAGGAGGAGGAGAAGGAGGAGGAGGAGAAGGAGGAGGAGAAGGAGGAGGAGGAGGAGAAGGAGGAGGAGGAGGAGGAGGAGGAGGAGGAGGAGGAGGAGAAGGAGGAGGAGGAGAAGGAGGAGGAGGAGAAGGAGGAGGAGGAGAAGGAGGAGGAGGAGAAGGAGGAGGAGGAGAAGGAGGAGGAGGAGGAGGAGGAGGAGGAGGAGGAGGAGGAGGAGGAGGAGGAGACGTGACATCTAAATGCTATATGGGAACCTAGAAGGGAAAAAAGGACACCTGTGGAAAAACTCGGGAAATCTGAGAAAAAAGTCTGCACGCTAGTCAGCAGTAAAGCACTGATGTGAATTCTCAGAGTGGATAACTGTACCATGACTACGTAAACATGAACATTCAGGGAAGTTGTGCACTATTTTTTTTCTGCACTATTTTTGCAACTTCTCTGTAAATTTAGAATTATTTCAAAATAAAATGTTTAAGGAACAACAACAAAAAGTGGCAGGCTGGGTTTTGGCACCGGTGAGGTCTTCGTGGCTGCAGAATAGAATCTACAACAGATATTCACTGAGCTCTTGCCTGGGGCCCATGCTGAGCCGTGGGGAGCCTTCGGAAGCTTACAGTCCGGTCAGGGAGATAGGCACACCCACAGGAAGGAGTGGCAAAGGCACAGGAGGAATACTGCTCTGAAGGAAGGGACGGTGCTTCTCGTGACAGAGAAGGTTTCCGGGGCCACAAAGTCTTCCCCACAGAGTGTGAAGGTGTTAACCAGGTAAAGGAGTGAGAGAAGCTGGGAGACAGAGGACAGTGGAGGAAGTGGAAGCTGCAGAGATGCTCTTGGGAGGATGGCTGCCGGCCTGTGCAGTGCTTCTGTGCAAACTAGGAAAAGGCACCTCTCCAGGCAGATGTAGGCCCTCTCCATCCCAGCCTCCCTCCCCCCGCCCCATACATCAGTGAGCTGAGGGTGCCTCAGTGACAAGAAAAAGATATACCTTTCTTAATGCCTAATCATAGTCCTACGGGCAAATACAGCCCAGTGCTTTTCGGTGCTTAGTGGATTTCACCCTCTTGGTGGTGTGTCTTTGTACAGTACACGAACTATGCAACAGAACGTGACAGTCCTGCTTTGAGGTTGGTCATGGAAGGCTTTTTGGGAATACTTAAGTGCTTCAATTTTACCTTGAGGGTAACAGAGAGCCATTAAAGGAGATGGTAGGCTATTAAGAGAGATACAAGGTCATACCCTAGTGTAAGAACAGTGCTACTGAAATTGTGGTCCATAGGCAAGATAAGATCAGCATCACCTAGGAGCTTGTTAGAGATGCAGATTCATGGGCCTATCCCAGACCTACTGATCAGAATGTCTGGCTGGTGAAGATCCCCACAAATGTGCGAGTAAGGAGGAGCCAACACTGGCACCAGGCCTGAAGGTGATGAGACTTCTAAGGCTGAACACCAATGGGAAGATCTATGAATGTCCCCTGGCCTGGTCCTTCTGAGGCTGCCGACATTCAGGAACGGGAAGAGTGGGGGAGGGAAGACCACTGGATTTCTGTCTCGCAGAACCTATGCTGAAACCCCAAACCACCACTTACTGAGAGTTGAGTGCCTAGGATCTATTTTGTAACCTCACCTGCCAAAGCGCTCTGCTAACACTTGCCAGGGCTTGCCAGCCTTCTGTGGTTCCCAGGGTCAGAGGCCCAGGCTGTGGGTTTGGTCTGCTGTGCCAGCACCTGCCTGGGCTGAGCTCCTTCCCTGGAGCTGCCAGCACAAGGCACGGTGCCTACAATGGCCGGGTCGGTCAGTCCTGCGGCCGCCCTGCAGGGAGCTCATTCCAGACGTGTGTGCACACCCTCGGTTGCCAAGGATCAAAGAGGTGTTGTAGAAGGAAGCTGGCTTGTTTGCCCAACATGGCTTTTGCTGATTTCCAATCAATATCCCGTTCACTGACTTTGGCTGGTTTCCTGGTGGCTCTGGGATCAAACACTAGGAGAAAGCAAGCTCAGAATCCAGTTGGCCCAGGGTCATTAATATTCACCACCCAGCAACCCAACCTGCAAAGTTTGGTCAGCAGGTGGTAATAACAGGAACTAACATTTATTGAGTGCTTACCTTGGGCACCTCACTCCCTTCCCTAAATCAACACCTTGCCCTTCAGCTCCTGGACAGACTGTTGGTGGGTGTGTTCCTGTCAATACATGCCCCCCACCCCATAGCCCCTCTAATCCTTATCCCTGGGCTACTCTCAGTGTCTGCCTCTCCGCTCCTCAGGGTCCTCACAAGGGAGGGATATTCTGATCATTTCAACTCTGTCAAACTGCTCTGAATTTCAAAGACACAGTCAGATTCCCATAACAGAGCCACCAGAAACTCTGATGGCTCTAAAATCTTTCTTCCTAAACTGTCATAATGCAGCTTAATAATAGGAAGCTTGAACTTGCTTTCAGCTTTTAATCTCATGCTGGGGTGCCCTGGGTGCTATGATTTTGTCATTTTCACAGAAACCTTCTTGCTTAATGAGTCTGTCTAGTGATATTCCCAGTTGCTTCTAGTCTGCATTGCAATACTTCTTGGGTTTCTAAATGTAAGCCGCTCGCCTTCCAACTTCACACTCAGCTGATTTCCGTTCTGCTGAGTTTAACCTGGTTAAGTTGCTAAATTGCGTGACCAATTCCTCTCCAGTTGGCTTTGGGCGCAGAGATGTGAGAGAAGTTGAATAATCCCTTGACCCTGCTCCCTGGAAGCTTACAGTGCCACCCACAGGCCTTGCTGGCAGAGACAGCCTGGGGGGGCGGGGGGAATCCTTCACGGAGGACAAGGTCTGGTTTCTATTCGTTTACTGCTGTGATGGCCAGCACCCAGCTTGGCGCAGGACAGGAGTCAATGAGGTTTACTGAATAAATGAGGATTAAGGATGGAAATGTAACAAACACAGAATGTGGTACAGTTGAGTTTTAACTGAAGTCATTGTGATGCCAAAGTCCAGCATTTTTCACTCTGCCCTGCACCTTGAGTCTTGGGCCCTCTGTGCACGTCCATGTGTGACCAGTTGCCAGAGGGGGGAAATGCCTGTGCAACGGTGAGACCACAAGGCTTTGTGGTGGGTCTGTGTGGGCCTGCCACCCCATGGAGGGGCTTGGTGAACATCCCTGGCAGCTGGGTCCATACCTGTCTGGTACATAGTTGGCCCTCGATTAAATTACATGTTTGGTAATTAAGAGGCCCAAGTTGGTGAAACTCTTGCCCTCTTGGGGCTGAGTTGCCAAACCTGTATAAGTAGAAAGATCCTTCAGTGCTTTCCCATGTTTTGGTGGATTTTTAAAAATGGCCAGCATGCTTTGACACTCATCCCCTCAAGACATGGGGCTTATGTCCCGCTTCTTGAGTCTGGGACCACTTGTGAATGATTTCACAAATAGGATGTAGGGGAAAGGATGCTGTGTGACTCCAGAACTGGGTCATAAAGGCAATGAATGCAGCTTCTGACCTGTCCACAGGAGGACACTTAGGTCTATAGCATCTAAGCTGCCGTATCAGAGGTGGCCAAGCAGTGAGGACGTGTGGGGCACAGAAAGGGGCTGTGTGTAGATGCTGAATCCAGGCTATCTCGGCACCAGACTGGTAAGTGAGCAAGCCTTCAGTGGATTCCACTTCTCTGTCTGGTCACCCCTTGTCATTTGAGTCTTGGTCGAGTCCCTAGACATCATGGGGCTGAGACAAGCCATCTCTGTCATGCCCTTTTGAATTCCTGACCCCCAGAATCTGTGAGCAGAATAAAGTTGTTGCTCTCCGCCACTAAATTCTGGCATGGTGTGTTATAGCCAATAGTAGCTAGGACACCATGTGTCCATCAGACTTGAGAGTTTCTTGGGAGCATGGGTAACATTTTATTCACTTTTATATCCCGAAAAAGGAAACACAATAAATGCATGCTACTTTCCTAACCACGTGATCAAAGTTAGCAACTCTGGTAATGAGAAATATGGACGTTGGATGCCTCCTGATAAGACGACATAGACAAAGGCATACCCCCAGTGTGATATTTTCACCCAAAATGTGCACAACACATTGATTGGCTAATCTGGAATTGTGGGAACCACAGGTCAGAAGGCTCAACCCTCTGCCTCCCAGAGGGTTGTAGAAATTTGTAGAAATTTCTTGTAGAAATTCATTACAATAATAATAATGATAGGAGTTAATATTTATTGCCACTCAACATCTGCCAGGAGCCATGCCAACCACTTTCCACACATTACTCACTTAAATCATCACAAGTTTAGGAGGGCCAGTGCCATTATGAGCCCCATTTCACAGATGAGGAAATTGACGCTTAAGGAGAAGAAGTCGCTTTCCAGGGTTCTCAAAGCTAGTGAGAGGCAGAGCAGGCTTGGAACCCAGGCAGTGTGGGTCTAGACTCCAGCTGCTTCGCCTCAGGGCTCTACTGTCCTCATGAAGAGGGGCCAGTCTTGTTTCTAGGCGCTGGGACACCAGAAAGTCTACTGTGGGAACCTGTTTGCTGAAGGTTTAGCTGAAGTGAGAGGGCATGGCTGGAATGTGGAGGTATGGGGAGAGCTCAGGTTAGAGAGCTAGGAATTATGGAAACCAAAGTCCAGGAGGACTGGGGTGGAATGAATTTGGAGAACGGGGTGGGGGGGGGCGGGGGGGGGGGCAGAGTGACAGGGGACCTGCCGCCAGACTGCAATTCCAGAGCGCCCCAGAGGGTCTCTCCTTCCCATCTGGAGCTTCCTGCCTCCCCCTCAGAAGGCTGAGGCAGGGGTAGATTCCAGAGGGCTTTCTGAGGACAGCTTCACTGATCACATAATAACACATTCTGGGGCAGCAGGGGGCTGAAGGCTCAAGTTTCACGCTACTGCATTTTCCTCTCATTGGGCATCTTCCTCATGAAACTAAAATAGAATTGATTTTATTCCCCCCTCCCCCTCAAGTTAGGCATTAGGAAAGGAATACAAGGGTGGGCATATTGGAGACCTGAACATCAATCCACTCCAAGAGAGCACGTATGTAAAATGTTTTATGAGTCCCTATTGGCAGGGGAAGGTTTTGTGAAAGCCTTTTTGGTTCTGTCTCCTCCTGCTCACAAGAAATGGAAGCTTTTGTTTTTTGGTTCTCCCTTCTTGAGTAAAATGGTCATTTATTCTAAGCCTTTCTTTGCTGGTCTTGGGTTGGAAGCTTTCCCTTCTTCTAATCTTGCCCATGTGGTTTTTTCCCAGAAGCAGACGCACAGCAGGAAGCACTGCTATTTAGGGTGGTGTCATTTCTGGTGAAACAGGTCATCAGGGAGCCCACACCCTCCTACCTGTGGTGACCCCAGGCCCTCAGCTGGGTCCACAGTGGAACCTCACAGCTGGAGGGAACTTTTTCATTTTCAAAGCACCCGGGAGAAACCAAGGCTCAGACAGGCTAAGGGGAATGCCTAAAGTCACACAGTAGGCGGATCTTCTCTGAGGAGCCAGCTGTGGGATAACAAGACAGCCTGGGAGGGAGTCAGAAAACTCAGGTACAAATCCTGGCAGAAAGGTGTCTGCAGCAGCACTAGAAACAGGATGTGAGGGGCGCCTGGGTGGCTCAGTCGGTTGAGTGGCTGACTTCGGCTCAGGTCACGATCTCGCGGTCTGTGAGTTCGAGCCCCGAGTCGGGCTCTGTGCTGACAGCTCGGAGCCTGGAGCCTGCCTCACATTCTGTGTCTCCCCGTCTCTTGGCCCCTCCCCTGCTCATGCTCT
Organism: Panthera pardus; assembly: GCF_024362965.1. NCBI lineage: Eukaryota > Metazoa > Chordata > Mammalia > Carnivora > Felidae > Panthera > Panthera pardus. The sequence continues at coordinate 17,918,828 of NW_026526821.1, read as the reverse complement.
GTCTCTCTCTGTCTCGGAAATAAATATAAAAAAATTAAAAAAATTAAAAAAAAATTAAAAAAAAAAGAAACAATGTGAGCCACATTTGTAATTTTAGGTTTTCTAGGAGCCACGTGAAAAATAAAAGAAACTGATGGAATTAATTTTTAATGATCACCCACGATATTCACAATGTTATTGTTTTACCATATAATCCTCACAAAATGATCAATGAGGTATTTTACATCCTGGTTTTCCTCCTAAGTGTTTGAAATCTGGTACGTGTAATTTGACACTTCCCACAGCATCTTCATCCAGACTAGCCACATTGCAGGTGATCGACAGTCACATATAACTAGTGGCTAGACAGTGCTGGTCTAGACCAGGGTTTCTCAACCCTTTTTCCCTTGCCATGATCACCTCCTAAGAAGCCCATTTAGTCATTTCCCCCCTCAATCTCCCTCATGAAGTTTTAACTCTACAGGTACGCTGGATAGCTGTATATGGACTCTTTACGTATCTGTATGGCTGCTTGTGTACTGTATGCTTTATTATGCATCTGAATACAAGAGGAAGGTTTTTGAGCATCCTGGTCCCTGCAAGAGCCAATTTTCATCTCTTGTGGGTGGTAACACTGTGTTAAGAACATACGGTCTAGAACAAGCAGTGGCAGTCTCGAGCTTTCTTATCTGTAAAACAAGGACTCGTGAGTGGACAGAACAGTTTTTTGGAGAAGCATCTGGCAGTGCCAAGCACGGCACCGCTGTTACAACCCGGTGGGGCTGGTGTTTCCAGCATGTGGTTCCCTCCCACACCGCTGGTGGTGCCAGGAGTTAGGACCGCCTCCCCCATCTGCAGGCTACTCCTGGGCCATGTGCTAACTGCCCATGTCCTCACTCGGCCATCACAGGGAGGGACCAGGGTCGCTGTCCTTCAGCCTGGCCACAGCTCAGCAGAGAACACCAAAACCTTGTACATCACTGCTTCAATGCCTTCTGTCTCCTGCTGGACACTGAATTGATGCCAGATGGCGAGGGGGCACCACTGAGGGGCAACCCAGGTCTCCTGATACCGGACCAAGCTCTTCTTCCTCCCCCAAGTGCCCACTGGCAGAGGGGTGGCCCCAGGCTTATTATCTCTGCAGGGACACATGACAGGTGTTCCATCCAACACCTTCTCCCCCCACAGAATATCAGAATTCAGAGGGTGCAAACTGTGGGCTAACATGGTTTCTCCCTAAAAAGCCCATGCCCTCTAGAGATGAAGATATAGATGCGATGCCCTAGCTCCTCATTGATTCTAGCACCTTCTTCCCATCCCAATCCTTCATGGAGGCCAGTGAGATCCATCTCCGCACCTGTGGTCCCCAAGGAGTTCTAACTTATCATCAACAACTCTGCCGACTCTATCCAGTTCCTCCTTCTGTCCCACCTAAGTGAGACTCCCTCAGAGGCGATGCCGGGGATCATTGGGGAATCATGCAGAACACCTCTGGAGACAGGGACCTCGGTTCCTCCTGCTCTGTGGCTCTGCCTGTGGGCAGCGCTGTGAGAACGTGGGTGCTGGGGTCAGACAAGGCTGGCTGGCTTCCATGCACGGCACTTCCATCGACTCCACATGGCGCCTGTGAGGGGGCTTGCTGCAAAGGCAATGACGGAGTCCTGAGCTGGGGAAGGCAGAGTAAAACCCATGGAGTGAACAGTCTGACCGCCTGGTCTTCCAGAGCCATGCCTCATTAGGCACCCACTGTAGGGGGAAGCCACGCTGTAGACTGGAAAGGAAATTGGCTTCGGGATTTTGCCTTTTTTTTTTTTTTCCTTTTGACTCATAGTAAAGACCCATGCAGGCTACACGAGGAACTGGGTTGTGCAGGCTGAATCGAGAAGGTGAGGTGAGTGAGGACTTCAGGGAGGAGAGTCAGCTAAGTGGGTATTTGAGAGAAGAGCACGATCCCTGAACTGGGATGTCTGGTTGACTGGACAAACAGCAAGGAAGCTTGTGTGGCAAGGGGCCAGTGGACAAAGGAGGGGAGATGGGGTGAGAGGAGTGAATGGGGTCCCTGTAAGGTTTAGGCTTCTGCTCTGGATGGAATGGGGACCCCTGAAAGTCGTGAGTAGCATCAGACTGAGAATCAGCCCCTGAGGCAGACCTGGTGTCTGGACTGACTGGAAGGACTGAAACTCTTTGACCTAAAAGGTGATTAATGACTGCTTCAACTCAGGCCAGGGATATAGGGGCCCATGAGCTCCTGGAACTCCAACGAGGCCCTGGGACCTGGGTAACTGGGAGGACAGGCTGGTACACTGGGCCACTTCCATGCCCTCCAAGCAGACCAGCTTTTGGCTCTTGTGTCACTGCCAGCTGCCCTGTGCAACAACATCCCCCCCGTTTCCTTTGAGGGCCCCTGCTGGGTGAGTCAGGGGTGAACAAGGAACATGGCCTAGACCCCGGCAGGAGAAGTGAACATAAATCAGGATGTTGAGGAGATGTCTAGGAAGATGACCACCCAGCATGGCCTCCCCAAGCTGGACCTCAAGGGGAGCAGCTGATTTGAGGAGGTCAAAGGCTATTATTTTATTGATTGATTGATTGAGAGAGAGACCAACCATATGCAAACAAGAGGTAGAGAGAGAGGGACAGAGAGAATCCCCAGCAGGCCTCGCACTGCCAGCGTGCAGCCCAATGTGGGGGGTCAAACCCACAAACCATGAAGTCATGACCTGATTCGAAGTCAGATGTTTAACTGGCTGAGCCACCGGCTGTGCCCCATTCAAAGTCTATTAACAGCAGGGCTCTCTGAAGTGGGAGACCCCAGAGCTTTGGCTGGTGTGGCCTTTAGTGTTAGCCTCCCATGAACCCTGAGACCTTGAAACTCACTGCTCTTTAAGTAGAGAAATTAGGGCTGGGGCCTCAGCAGAGCCTCAGATTCAAGGTATACTGATGGGCTAGTATGTAAAGTACACAATGTCTTCCTGGGGTCCACTCCTGGGATTCCAGCCTCTTATCAAGACACAGGACTCACAAATTCCTCAAATGCAAAGAAGGCAACATGTACAAGGTACGCATCTGGAAGGCACTGGGTGCTTCATGTGGGAGGTGGAGTCATTCCATTGATTCGGATGAGCTTCTTCATTGAAAAATATCAAAATTTGCATGAAAGACGTTTGCTAAAGTAATAGCAATTGAAATGTTCTTTGAACTGCTCTGAATATAAATGTAGAAGTACTCCCATGGAGACCTGTCTGGACTGGCTTCTCATCTTACCGCTATATTACTGGGTTCATTGTCAGCCTTGGATATGGTGATGGAGTGGCCACACACTGCCTTGGGCTGCCTAACCTGCTGTAGGGTTGGGGGCAGTCCTCCATCAGTTACTGCCTCTCTGGGTCTGGTTCTTTCCCTCATTGACAAACCTAGGGCCCAGATTTTGCCTCCAAAGAGAATTCAGGAGCTATAAGAGTATTCCAACAACAAATGGGACTTTCACAGGAGGGGGTGTGCTATCTGTCTTCAAATGTGGGTATCCCTGAAGAGGTTTAATTGTATCTCCTACCCTTTCCATCCTGAATCTGTGTGTTGAAAGCTACCTTCCCCATTCCCTGAACCACAATTGCCATTTCTTTCTTTTTAAATATTTTTTAAGCTTATTTACTGAAAATAAAGCTTATCTTAAGCTTATTTTGGGAGAAAGACACACACACACACGAGAGAGAGAGAGAGAGAGAGAGAGAGAGAGAGAGAGAGAGAGAGAGAGAGAGAGAGAGCGCGCGCAAGCAGCAGAGGGGCAGAGAGAGAGAGGGAAAGAGAGAATCCCAAGCAGGCTCTACACTGTCTGCACAGAGCCAGAGCCTGAGCCTGATGCAGGGCTCTATCTCATGAACCAAAAGATTATGACCTGAGCCAAAACCAAGAGTTGTATGCTTAACCGACTGAGCCACCCAGGCGCCCCCATAGTTGCCTTTTCTGAGTCAATTGAATCCACGGTGCCATGGACATACTTGCCTACTTGTCTTCAATTGCTCTGAGGACAGAGACTGCGCTCAGCCCAAAGGGCAGCTCAAAGGCCCAGCATTAGTGGAGGCCAGAGTTATCCCACTGCAGGCTGAAGATGAACGTTCTTTGAAGCAGGTGGCACAGAAATCAACAACCAGGACAAGAATAAAGTCAGTGTGCAGAAAGGAAGATGGGGCAGACAGACCAAAGGAAACAGGAAGTAAGGACAACAGAGAAGAGAAAGAGAGAAACCTGGGTATTCAACTTTCCGATTGTATGGCCATGACACCAAATCATTTTTCATCCACTGCCCAGGATTGTCTGTAAAGCAATCTGAACTATTTTGAGAAACTCTGGTTTCTTAAAAAGTATATTTCCCTGATGAGAACATCTCATCTACATAATCACCTCATTTGGATCGTCAATCTATTCTTACTTTTTCCTCAGCAGACAGACAAAAGTCACTGGCTCCCCTAGCTCTATAGTTGCCTCCATGGCCCCTCCTCTGTGTCCACAGTCCTTTCTTCCCCATCCCAAGGCCCACGCCCACCTGCCATGAGCCATGGATTCACCCAAATGCACACTTCAAGCCACATTAATTCAAGTGGGCACCTGGTGCTCCCCATGGCTGCACAGTTTGTGCAGCAAGCAGAACTGAATGTGGATGCCTTCATTTTGCTGCCATGTAACTCCCTGGGGAAACAGCCCAGGAAGCAGCTGTGTGGGCTGATAAGGGCTTTTCTGCCTTGTCAGAGTCCTCAGCACCAGCTCCGGATAAGGGCCAGTGATGGGGTCTAGCACCTGTCCCAGATATCAAGTGGTCTCCTTAGGCCACACGTATACACAGCACCCCACCCTGCTTGGCCATATCCATGGCAGAGGGGTGGGTATTCCTTCAGGAGACAGATTGGGGTTCTCCTGCTATACCACAAAATAACATGAGTCTCTACTCACTCCTTAGAACAGGAGGCAGCCTTCTGTACCGGTTAAGAACTAGCTGTGAGTCTCTGAGTCTCTGGACAAGCTGCTTAGCTTCCCAGTACCTCAATTTCCTCACCTGCTAAATGGAGGTAATGATGTCCTTGTCTTATAGATGTGAGTGAGTAAATGATTGGGAGAATACTGGTAAAGACCTTAGAACAGCTCCGGGAAAACAGTAAGCCCTCAATAAATGCACCTACCATTATTACTGCAAAAACACTGAAGTCCTTTAATGGTTCTTTATTGCTCGTAAGATAAAACCACTACCTACACTGTGGCCCACAGATCCTGAATGATCTGGCCCCTGCTGTCACTTGCATGCCATCTCAGTGACCACGTATGTTCCCTTGATCTTACACTTGGACACACTAGCCTTTTCTCTACACCTTGTACTAGCCCTGCATCCCCCATCACAAAGGCTTATGGCCACACTGTTCCCTCTGCACAGCACACTCTTCCATCCCCTCTTTGTTTGGTTAACATCTTCCTTCAGGTTTCCATTCTACTGTCATTCTCCCAGGCAAACCTTCCCTGCCCAAGTCCAGGGTGTCATGATTGCCTCTGAAGGGCCAGGATCACTGTGCACAACTCTAGGGAGCATTACTCATATTGTATCCACGTGGATGGTGCCCCTAGAGTTGTACAAAGCAGCAGCCCAAGCAGGGTAGGGGGTTGGGCTAGAGACAGGGATGGGCTGATGGGGGTGTCCGTGGGGGAGCTGCACCATTGGAAGGTAAAGGAATAAGGACATCAAAAAGACACCGCCTTTGCCAACAGTTTCTTTGTGACTTAGGGTCTGAGCACTGATGGCTCAGTCTTATGTCTCACGTGGCTTTTCTACTATAGTCTCTACCACTTTTCCACTTTCAGCCAAGGTACCACTTTCAGAGAGTACATGAAGAAAAGCCAACTGATACCCCACTTCAGATCCCCTGCTACAGTGATCACGGAAGGGGATCCTCACACCCATCTTACATATGCAATTTCGCATTTGTTTGCCTCTCTGATTAATACCTGCCACTCCAATCAGACTAAATAACATGGGAACAGGGCCACATCTGGAGCATTCACGGTACTCACTCCAGCAGCTAGAGCAAAGGGTAAACCCTCAATCGATATTTGTTGAATGAATGAATAAGCCTCAGTTTCAATACCCAGGGCTGTCTTCTAGCCCAAAATTATCAAGCCCAGTCCTCAGTTCAAGGACAAGAGAGTTAGAAGCCTCAATCACATGGACTAGTATGTTCGAGAATCGGTCCTTTTGTTAAGGGAAGAATTGACAGTTGTGTCTAGATGAGCTGCTGGAGTTTTCCTACCTCTTCCTATGTGAACCCAGGGGGCAAGACTGGGATCAGCTTAGAGGGATCATAAGGGGGGTGGTCCCAGGCTGAGGCTCCAAGTAAGCAGGTTGAGAATGCAGGCAGGGTACCAGCAACTTTCCCAAGCCTCTCCTCCTCCTGGGACTTTGATACAGTTTGTCTTCCAACTGTTGGCGGAAGGGAGGATGGCTGAGACACCTTGAACCAAGGGGCTTCAAAGGTCCTTTGCTTCCCTAAGAATCCAGGGTGTAGTGCAGGAGCAGAGGGTCCACCCATCAAAGATGAGAAGCCCCTTCAGACCTTGGCTATGTTCCCAATTGAAGAAGGACAACTAAAGACAGGTTAGCAAGAGAGTTGGGTCAGGAAATAGGAATTCTGCATTGAAGGGAAATAGGAATTCTAGAATTTTGGTAAAAAGAAGACAAGGTCTGCTCAATTTTGATAATGGGTCCTTAATTCAATTCAGAGGACATGCAAATAAAGTATTAAGAAGACATGGAGACTCATGTGGAAGCAATGTAAGCATCCATCGACAGGCAGATAAGCAAAATGTGGTCTATACATATCATGGAACACCATCTAGCCTTAAAGAGGAAAGAGATTTTTTTTTTTTTTGCTTTTTTGGATTTTTTTGAGAGAGACAGACAGACAGACAGACACAGATAGACAGACAGCATGAGCCGGGATGGGCAGAGAGAGGGAGACAAAGAATCCAAAGCAGGTTCCAGGCTCTGAGTTGTGCCAGCACAGAGACCAACGTGGGGCTCAAACCCATGAACAGTGAGATCACGACCTGAGCAGAAATTGGATGCTTAACTGACTGAGCCACCCAGGCACCCCAAGAGGAAGGCAATTCTGACCCAGGTTCCAACATGAATGAACTCTGAGGACACTATGCTCCGTGAAGTAAGCCAGTCATAAAAAGGCAAGTATGTACGATTCTACTTCTAGGAGGTTCCTGGAATAGTCCAGCTCACAGAGATGGAAAGTAGAATGGTGGGTGCAGGGGGGAACACATAGTTGCCCTTTAATGGGTACAGAGTTCCAGTTTCACAAGATGAAAAGAATTCTGGGGATGGATGTTGAACATCGTGAGTGTATTTAACCACTGAACTGCACCTTTAAAAATGGCTAAGATGGGAAATTTTATATCATGTGTATTTTACCACAATAAAAACAAAACCGAAAAACAAAACAAGGCCCTGAGACTTCTGTCACATTCTGGCCAGAAAGAATGACAGAGATGCCAGCCAAGGCAGGGCACATGGAGGGCACTCACCATTATGGAGCAGTTACTGTGTGCCTGGCACTTTGCTAGGCTCCCCAGTATCCACTGTATTATTTGATTGGCCGAATAACACTATGAGTTAAGTATTAACTCTTTCAATTTCCTGCTGAGGAGACAGGCTCAGAGAGGGTGAGTGACTTCATCTAGGTCATACACATAGTGAGGTACACTGCCCAGCTGGGCTCTGACTTCGAGCCAAAGACAGGGTGACAACAGGCTTGTGCATGTCACCAGATGAAGCATTTGAAGACAGAATTACAGAACTATCAGTTCATAAATATTCATTTTTAATCCTTATTCTCAGGCAGGGGCTTAGGGTTTTTAAATATTTAGATTTTTATTTGTAAACTGACAGGATTCTGCCATTGACAAGAACTCTCAGAGGGAACAGAATTCACTCCTTTTTGATGGTCACATCCCCAAATGACCTTTCTGCTATATCAATGCTTCCAACAGCCTTGATGTAAGGCGGCCAGAGGCAGCAGGCCCTGATGTGAAACGAACCCGTTGATGCCAATATTAATTTGTAGCGGCAGTAATGAAAATCACGGACATATGTGTTGGGCTTTGCCATTTGCAAAGTACAGACTCGACTTGACCCTGGCCACAGCTCTGAGTGGTGGGCAGAAGAGGTGTGGCCCCATATTACAGAGTGTGGAGAAGAGAAGAAAGCCAGGGGTGTGCCACAACCAGAAAATGAGAGATCGGGTCTGAGCGCATCACCCCATGGCAGGCTCTGTGCTCCCTGCACTGCAGAACCCTACTTCTATGATAACAGCAGAAGCAGCAGGCCAGGGTTGACCCTGAGACCACCTCACAGCATGAGTTACACAGGACCAGGGGACTCTGGTACCAGAGGAGTAGGGAGGAGCCAAGGGCCCTATTTGGGGAGCTGCCCTCCCCCACCCCAGAGGCATGGTTGGGGGGGGGGGAGGTGTGTGGAAATGAGCAAGCAACAGCCAGGAGCCAAACTCAATGCGGCTCTTGTAAGTCTGCATCCAAGAGGGAGTGCCTCCTTAATTAAACTCTGTGCCCTGGTGCCTTGCTAGCCTTCCCAGTCCCTGACATCTGCATAAGAAGGTAGTGACCCTATTCAAGGCTGACCACATTCAATTTCTGCATTGCCTCAGGGAAATCCCTCAGCCTCCCTCAGGAGGGAGCCTCCCTGCAGTCCCGCCCCCTCTGTCTCACTCAACACGGGTTTATTTTCTTTCATAAACCTTATCAAGGCTGCGTCTAAGGTTTAAGGAGAACATCAGGTGTGAGCAGGGAGAAACCTCCCTCCATTAAGTGGTCAAATGTAAAAATACATGAAATTGTAAAGTAAGAGAAATAAAGGTGCCCAGTTGTTTGATCTCTGGCCTGGACATTTTACACACGCAAATAAATGAAGAAAGTATACCTTAAAAAAATGATAGCGTTTAAAGTCAAGTTTTAAAAAATGTCAAAATCTAGGGGTGCCTGGGTGGCTCAGTCCTTTAAATGTCTGACTTTGGCTCAGGTCATGATCTCGTAGTTCCTGGGTTTGAGCCCCGCATCAGGCTCTGCTGACAGCTCAGAGCCTGGAGCCTGCTTCAGATTCTGTGTCTGTCTCTCTCTGCCCCTGGCCCACTCACATTCTGCCTGTCAATCTCTCTCAAAAATAAACATTAAAAAAATTGTCAAAATCTACCATCAATGCTGCTAAAAAGTAAACAAAATGGAAAATGAAACAAGAGATATAAAAATACATATGGCAGGGACAGTCAAATCCTTAATATAAAATAAGTTCTTGCAAGTCAATAAAAAAAGACAAACATGCAAATGGAGAAAAAATGATGAATGCCACGAACAGGAAATTCACAAAGATACACACATTTGTCAGTGGGGAGAAAAGAGACTCAATCTCACTGGAATCCAAGTACATACAAATTGAAGTTATATATCTAGGTTTGCTTTTCTAAATAGTAAAGTGAATTTAAAATAACAGAGCTTTGCCAGAGAGGGCAGTTTCATGCATTGCTGGTAGGATGGGACATCTCATTCTGGGGGCCAGTCTCATGGCTAGAAGCCTCCCACAAGAAGTTAGTAACACCAGAGCCTGACGCAGAGAGGAGGACCATAACCAAATAACCAATTTTTAAAAAATAATATAGTACTGCCAATAAGAATTTATTTCAGGAAACTGAAGGATTATTGGGGTGCCTGGGTGGCTCAGTCGGTTAGGCATTTGACTTTGGCTCAGGTCATGATCTCACGGTTTGTGAATTTGAACCCTGCGTCAGACTCTGTGCTAACAGCTCAGAGCCTGGAGCCTGCTTCAAATTCTGGGTCTCCCCCTCTCTCTGCCCCTCTCATGTTCATGCTCTGTCTCTCTCTGTTTCTCAATAATAAATAAACATTAAAAATTTATAAAAAAAACAAAATAAGCATTAAAAAAATTTAGAGAAACTAAAGGATTATTACAATTAAGACTCTCCTAAAATAATGAATCTTATCCACAGGCTGAAGTGCATCCCAAAATGTGTCAATGCATTTGACAAAACTCCCATCAATTTCTGAAGCAAAGGCAATGTATGTGTAAATCTAGGAAAGAAAGAAGGCTTTCTTCATGGGAGGGAAAGATCACATACTGTATCCCCATTCATCGACTGAGTAACCACCATGTCAGGAGCTTAAATGGGAACAAGACAAGCTCCCAGCCCCTTGGAGGTTACTTCTAGGTGCGGGAGACAGGTGGTAACCAAGTAAACAGGTAAATAAAACCATTTTTAAAAAAACAAGCAAGTGACAGGTGCTATAAAGTCAGGAAGAGCATGATTAACAGTTAACTTCACATTTAGTGGAGAAAGAGTCAGGACAGTCCCATAAAAGTCAGACACGCGGAAGAGGAGCCTGGTCAGACTGTGATGGTTCAAGTTTGCTATCAAAATGCAGGCACTTGGAATTAAACAAACAAACAACAGCAGCTGTAAATAGAGCAGTGTGTGAGGGTGTAAAGATCGTATAACTCTTTGGAGAAAAGGGTGTGAAAGCTATACAAATTAAAATATCTCCAGAAGCCAAAGACTGGATTTTGCCAACAGCAAACTATCACAATGGATGGGGAAAACCGCATCCCCAATTACGCTAGAAAGCTGTCATGAGCAGGGCTGAAGAGATATGAGATCGCCAGACAGAAGATGGAAATGCTCTCACCCTGCAGGGGAGAAACAACAATCCCAAGTTCCAAGAGCAGAAAGAGAGACATTTTTAAGTTGATTCAGTGCAAAACTGTCTCTGAAATGTCATCAGGGAAAGAATCTCCCTCACACTGACTAACTCTCACCATACTCGTAAGAGCCTCACATCAACAAATACTCTTTCCCCAGGAAAACTCCTGAAAAATGCATCCTCTCCAGGCCACAGCTGGTTGCACGTTGTGACAGTGATCAATGGCTCCATTATGTAGATTTGTTTTTTGCTCCATTTCGTCCACCAGACAGTCCAGCTGCCTGTCTGGAACACACACGCCAGGGCGCTCCTGTCCAAAATCATGGCGGCCTCTCTGGGAGAAGTTCACACCAAACCCTAACCCTCACCCTGGAGAACCCTGTTTTGCTAGCCCCTTCTGTGAGGGAAGTTTCAGGAGGTACAATGGTTTAAGAACCCAGATTTTTGTTGTTAGACAGACACGGGCACTGCTTATGGCATGAAATGGGGAGTAAGAAGCTTCAGAGCAGATTGGGGCAAAGAATTTCAGACAGAAGGAAGAGCCTGAGGAAAGATCCCAAGTCACAAAAGCCTGGGGGGGTCTGAAGAATGGTGAGAAATTCTGTGTAGTGGAGTATCTGGTGGGGGAGATGAGCCAGAGGGGTGAGCTGGGGTCAGAGAAGTAAAGGCCTTAAAAGGCATGATAAAGGGTTCAGGCTTTTGACAAAGCTGTAGGAAGCCGACTCTGGAATTAAACCAGAGTGATGTTATCGTATTTTCCTCTTTAAAGAAAGAACACAGGGGTGATAGTTTGAATCCGTGTAAAAAGAAGATACACAGCAAGAGGGAGTGAGGCTGTCAGCTGCTTGTCTCTGAGTTTGTTTTGCAATTACCGCCTTTCTTTGATAACTTGGACAAATGCCATTTTTACTACTGTGTTTCCTTCAACAAAGCCATTTCACTGTGTGTGAGGCCACGGAGGGAGGACTTCCAGGGCACTAAACATCTCTCACCTTTGCTTGATCAGCCTTCACTGGAAATGCTCACAGGCCACAGCAGTCAGGCACAGGGTAGAGTTACATGGGGAGGAGTAGAAAGCCAGAGACCTGTCGGTGAGCCCAGGAGTCATGGCACAATGCCAGAAGTCCTCAAGCAGGGGGCCCCCCATGCAATTGCAGGCTAGTGTTCCCAGGGGGGAGTGTTCCCAGGTTGTAGTCCTTCTGGTTAGATGGTGGTCTAACTGACCCTCATTTTTCGCCCCAACACACACACACACACACACACACACACACACACACACACACACACACACACACATGCACTCATTCTACCCCCTACCAAGTTATTTATAACATCAACAAATATTCTTCCAGAAGTTCGTGTACAAAGGTAACTGCAAAGGCAATGAATCCAGATTCACCTCTGACACCCATCTGGCTGGCTGCCCTCAAGTCCCTTCAGTCTCCTGACTCTCATATCTTTATTGACCCCCCACAGAAAGGGAGTTACTGTACTAGCTTGCCGTTCACTCCTGGTTCTGAACCACTCGGGTGACTCAAGTGGGAATAGCATCGTCTGCTCTGTTTCTTTACTGGATTTTAAGGATTAAATGTGAGGATGAATCTATGGGCATTTTCAGTGCTTGGCCCACTTTCACATGTAATCAGACCAGACTCCAATTCGGCAGGCCTGGGGTGGGGTCTGGGATTCTGCATTTCTAACATTGCCCGGTGACCCTTGGACCTACATCTCTTGGCATAGAGAGGTTCCAAGTACTAATCGGCTCTTAGCTGCAAGTTCTTTGTATCAATCTGAAAATTCCGTGGGGCTTGAAATAAATGACTGAGAACTAAAATCCCGTGCTGCCACTGGTCAACCTCACCCCCATACAGGAGACATTTCTTAGCTTGGAGCCTCAATTCCCCATCTGTGAATAATGCCTGTGGAAGGCATGGCAGACTATCTGGGACTGGGGCAATAAACATGGGGGGGGGGGTTTGGAGAAGAGGGAGGAAGAAATGGAGGAGGACAGGGAGGAAGGCAGTAGGTAGTGGGGGTGCTGTGATTTGCAATGACGACACCACAGACAGAAGCATAGTGATAGCATTACAAACCTCGCAGCAGTGTCAGAGAAGCAGCAGAAAAAAAAAAATAGTATCATTATCATTAATAGTACAGCAGTAGAACAAGGGGTCCTGCTCATAGCAACAAGGATAGTGTCAGCAGCAGGGCTGGGGGCAGAACAGGGGTAGCAGATGCAGTATATCCCACCGCCTAAGAATCCAGACTCCAGCCTGAATTTAAACACCCAGTCTTTTACTTGCTAACTGTGTGACCTTGGGAAAGTTGTTTCATGTTTCCATGTCTCAGCTTCTTTGTCTGTATAATGGCACTTGTCTTTTAGATTCGTTGCGAAGATTGCATGAAGATTACACACTACATCTGAAGATTACAAGGACAGGGTGTAGGAGAACAGGTCAGGCTTAGAGATAGGATATGAATTATCTAGATCCAAAGAAGGCTTCTAAACTGTCTATGGTGCCTTGCTACACCCGACAGTAGGAATTATATCTAGAGGAGTCCTTTTTCGTCCACCTTGGCAGGCTGCCCTATGGAGTCTCGGGGTTTGAGACCTCAGCAGGGTATCTGGGAAGCTGCAGGTTCAGCCAGAGCCCATACTGCCCCTTGCCCCGGCTGAGCAGAAGAGAAGAAAAGCCATTACATATAAGGGCAAATCTTTGATGCATTAACTAATATCTTTTCACTTTTCTGGGGTCTCCCCTTTCTCTGCTTCCTTATTCAAGAGAGATAAACCCTGTATGAGTTGATTGCCTAAAAGCAATAGTGTGCAGCAGGGTAGAAACCATCGTATTTTATACAGTCATTAATAGATTCCCTCCTTGGAAAGTCGGAGAAAGGCCTAAACCCTTTATCTTTATTTTCCCCAATGTTCTGCTCTTGGCAGGGGAATCTGGGCTATTGAAAGAAGGAAATACTCTTGTTGGGATTTTCCAGCCATGAGCTGAGCAGAGGAGAAAGACAAAGGTGGAGGGTATCTTTAGTAGAACCGACAACTGATGGAAAAAAAGTGTGTCTTGCAAAACGTCAGGTACCCAGGCAGCACATGGTGGGGGAGAGAATGTAAGATCCATGAGGGGAGGGGCCGTGGCTGTCTTGTTCTGGTGCCTAGAACAGAGTAGGCACCGGATAAATAGCTACTGAATCTATTAGGAGTCTTGGATTCTTTTGTCAACCCTGTTGTCAATCTATTGTATGACCGAGATTACTCTCCTTTTCGTGGTTTTGATTCTTTGGCCCGGCACTGAAGATCCTTTCAAGCTCTGCTATTTTCTCTCCTCATGATCTATTTTACTTTTTCTTTGCAACCTGATATTCTCTTTTGCATTAACTGGTTTACTGATTTTCTGTCCCCCCAGTAGACTGGAGGCTCCATGTGAAGATGCAGCTTGCCATCTTGTTCAGCCCTGTCTTCCCAATATTCAGCACAACTATGCCTGTTGCATATCTCATTCAGTGAATATCTGCTGAGTGAAGGAAGGAATAGAAAAGCTCTACTTTCATCATTGGAGGCATCATGGTACAGCAATTAGGATATGGGCTCTAGGTTCAGACTCCTATGTTAGGACCTCCATTCTACCACTGGCTCTGTGACATTCTGCAAAGTGACAAACTCCTTAAGGCTTAGTTTCCTCATCTGTACGATGGGGATACTAATGGTATTCACCTCATGGGATTGTGAAAAGATTAAATAAGATACCCGTGCAAAATTCTTAGAAAGGTCCTGAAATATAATAAGCACTCACCACTTACCAGCTATTATAATAGGACTGTCATGACTTAATAACGATCTAGGTAACTGAAAGGAAAAAGAAATTCCTTGTGAATTCCAGACATGAGTTGACAGACGTGACATTAAGTCAAGTAGCTCTAGCAAGGCTCCAAGGGGACCACTCCACAGTTTGTGCTTCTGCTGTGCTATCCACATCTCCATTTTTACACCTGTGATCCCATATTTCATTTTTAATGCACGTGCGTCTTCTTCTGCCTTAGACTCTGATCTCTTCATTGTGCTGGGCCCTCCTAGTCTCCTCTCCACCATTTGCTCCCTCCCTCTTCCTGTTGTAGTCAAGTGCCTCTGGGCCTTGGCATGTGAAGTCCCTCCTATCTGTAATGGACTTCCCACTTTCCTCCAACTGAGTAGCCCCTGGTCACTGTTTAAGACCCTGGGCAGGTTCCTTGACTGCAGGAAGATTTCTCTGAATCTCTAGGCTGGTGAAACACATGACTAAGTTGTATTCACTTCCCGGCAGCTATACAAAACTCCCCAATATTTCATCAAGACAGAAAATGAAAGCAAAGAAAAACCAGTGGGAGTACCTTGGTATATCAATTGACTAGGATATCCCAATCACACCATCCTGTGGGGAGGCCTAGAACTCCTGGACCCAAGTTCAAAGCACCCACACACACCCATTTTCCCAATCCTAGAGAGTCTGAGCCTGCATGGGGCCCCTGGATCTTGCTCTCTCACTTCACCTCTTTTTCATGTTCTTAAAGCAGAGTTAATATGTCAAGTACTACCCGCCCTGGCTGGGTGATTGGGGAAATGAAACAGACTGGCCAAGGTTTGATGCCCCTAAATTGTAATTTCAAGGTAATTTGAGCTCCTTTCCTCTTGGGGATGGACGGAAAAGCTAAAGTCTCCTCGCATCAGTGTATGGAATTCAACAAAGAATTAAGGTGCCCCTTTTGCCTTGCTCCAAAGTCTGTGAGAGACCGGCAGGATAATCAGTTTCACAATTCCGTAAAGCTGATTGGAACGTGATTACAAAGTTAGCCAGGGCATTCTCTCTGGGCTCTAAAGAGGCATGTTGCACAGGAATATAAAGTGTATGATGTCTGGCTATCTACAGTACATCCACCATAGCCAATGACTCCCTTCACTTCCTAAGGTTTAATCCCTTGCTCCCCCAACCTCAGAGCCAATCCTGCCCATGGCCTATACGGTGTGTGTGGTGGTGAAGTTCTCGAAGAACTTACATTCAACTTTAGCAGATAGGTTTGGAGCCCAACTGCTCCTGCCAGCTGATTAAGGAAAACCTTATGCTTCAGTATTGCTCTCTGCTGAGTTCTTGCCTCAGTTTCCCCATCCCACTCTCCACTCTCCCACTACCCTTGTGGGGTCTGAATCCCTGCTCTAAGTTGCTCTACGGCCCCCTTCGGGTGAAAGAGTCCTATCCTTTGAAATGACTGACTTCCTGGCACCAGGATTCAACAGACACTCACCAGTAGGTTATGAAGCAATCAGGTTAACCCACACCCACCTTCCATGATCCTGAAGTTAGACATGGCCAAATGACTGACTTCAGGCCATACTGCCTGAACGTGGGCCTTCCCTTCCTGAGCCTCAGGCCTGTCTAGGCTGGCTGGTCTCAGATAGTTCCCTTTCTAATAAGCCCCTGGATCATGGGTCTATGACACTGAAGACAGGTACCTGGGGAAGTGGGTCAAAGGATGAGTTTCCCTCCTGGACACAAGATCCCAATAAGAAAGAGGAAGATGGTCATACAACCAGCTGCAGCAAAGCTCCAGGGGAAGGCTGGAGCCCACTTGGCCCCAGGGCTCCCAGTACAGCCTTGTACCCCATTTACCAAGCTCTGGCTTTCTGGTTCTCCCACTAGATTCTGAGCTCCTTGAGAAAGGTCTGTTTCTATTTTTTTAATGTTTTTGAATGTTTACTTATTATTGAGAGACAGAGAGAGACACAGCATGAGCAGGGGAGGGGCAGAGAGAGGAGGAGACACAGAATCCGAAGCAGGCTCCAGGCTGTCAGCCCAGAGCCCGACATGGGGCTCAAACTCACCAACTGTGAGATCATGACCTGAGCCAAAGTCAGACACTTACTGACTGAGCCACCCAGGTGCCCTGAGAAAGGTCTGTTTCTAATTCACTGTGATACCATGGATTGTTATTGCATTGCTTGGCTCATGGGAAGGGCCTTTTGGAATCACTATATGATGATACTTCCATGATCCTGAAGTTAGGCATGGCCAAATGACTGACTTTGGGCAACGAAATGTGAGTAGAAGTGACCCATGTGTTCAGGTAGACACTCTTCTTTTTTTCCTAAGTTCTATGTCCAAGATGGGGCTTGAACTCATGACCCTGAGATCAAGAGTCACATGCTCTACCAACTGAATCAGCCAGGCACCCTTCAGGTAGATGTTTGAAGAGCCAGATCCCACTTTGCTACTTTGTCTTTTTCCTCTGACAGGATGACTGGCAATGTTCAGCATGGTGGCTGTGCCGTCAGCCTGGATCCTGGAGTGACTTTGCTGCCCTACTGACCCCCAGTGAACATGCAATACAGATGACAGATAAACTTTTCATGTTTTAGCATTTAGAAGAGGTAACCTAACCTAACCTGACTGATCAACGGCTCAATAAATATTTCAGGGAGAGAGGATGAAGAGAGTGGTAGAAAGGAAGGAGGGAGGGGAAGAGAAAGACAGGAGGAACAAAGAAGGGAGGAAGGGAGGAAGGGAGGAAGAAGGAAATGACTACACTAGTCTTCAACTCTCTTTGGGGCTCAGCTGCCAACTTAGGTGAGAACTAGGGTTAATCTACTGTGTCCCCTTCATCTCCAAACATCCTCAGAACCTGAGAGACTCAGACACAAAATCCATGCAAAATTTTATTTTCCACATGGAAAACACCACATAGCAATATTTATAGAGAAAGGTGGCAGAGAAATGAGGCAGAAAACAAAGCAATTGTAACTTTTTGGGTAATATATCCAAGCCACAAAGATTTCATTCGATTCCCTAATAGATCGCTAATGAAAAATAAGACCCTTTCCTATTTTACCTACTTCCTGAACATTAGAATCAACTTGGCTTTCCAAGCTTTGCACCCCATTTACATTAATTAGAAAGTTCCATATTAAGGGAGGCTTTTAATGGGCTGTTATTGCAGATTATTTTACTGGTGAGCTGCATTGTTCTGTTTAATAGCACATAAAATGGCATCACAGGGGAGACTCTGAGAAAATTGAAGTTTTGATGGACTCTGGGACTGAGATGGCCTTTGCTGGGGGGTGGGGCTGGGGTTCAGGGAGATTTTCCGCTTAGGAGAAATGGCTCTTCTGTCTCCTTGGAGTAGAGCTTGTTCTAAAGCATTCGAATGTTTCTTGCTCCAGAAGTCCATACTGCCTCCTGCCTGGGTGCACTATCGGCAGACTATTTCCAGATCCCTGCACAACACTAGGCAGTATCTTTCATGGGTCCTTGTGGACAAGATGGAGCAGTCTTGGAACTGGATACACAGAATGGATTTCAGAAGGACAGATTTCCAGGGCAGGTGGAGGGTATCATGGAAGTGGGTGCCAAGTCTGTCCAGGAAAATAGGGGAGGCAGGATTTGAACACACCTAGGGGCAAAGGTAAGGGGATAAAATGTTTGTAGTGCTTAGGAAGAAAACACAAAGGGGGGAGAAGTCAGAACAAAAGAATCCTCACACAATGGCAATCAATTATACATAAAAAAAAAGTCTGGTGGTTGAACTGTGATACCCTCACAACTGGAGTATCAGGGTGGCTATAAGGGGAGCCAGAGGGTGCTGGCAGGGCACCAAGATGGTATCCTACTGGACAGCAATGGCTATTCCAGTGGTCTTTGTCCCCACTTGTGCCATACATAAATGGTCTCACCCACAGATGTTCTTGAAGGCTTTCCTTGCTCCAGGCTTCTAGATGCATATTGCCCATGGGATCCCCACCTAGCCCTATGGTATGAGAATAAACTGATTCAGGAGGCCATAGGGTATGGAGTGTAGGAGTCAGGGCACTGGAGTTATGTCTGGGTTCAAATCCTAACTCTCCTAGCTGCTAAATAATAGTCCTTTGTTTTGAGCCCAGTCAGATAAGCTCTCTGCATCTATTTCCTCAATTGAAAAATCTGTCTGATTTAGGTTAGTTGAAAAGACTCAGCAAGGATATAAATGTAAAAAGTTAACTGCAATTCCTGATATCTAAAATGTGTTCAAGACATGAGAGTGATTATAAGTATAATTAAATAGCTTTGGGTACTTTAAAATCCTAGCAAACTGGGAGCGTCTGGGTGGCTCAGTTGGCTAAGTGTCTGACTTCAGACCAGGTTATGATCTCACAGTCTGTGAGTTCTAGTTCCCCATCAGCTCAGAGCCTGAGGCCTGCCTCAGATTCTGGTTTCGCTCTCTCTCTGCCCCTTCCCCGCTCATGCTCATGCTCTGTTTCTCTCTCTCTCACTCTCTCTCTCAAAAATAAATAAGCATTAAAAATTTTAATAAATAAAACCCTAGCAATTTGGACAGAGGGTGGAACATCTGAAATTGGAACCATTTTGAAAACCAAATAGTGCAGAAATGGAATATGGGGTCTTTGATCTGAAAGAGCCTTGAATGATGTCCTCAGCAGTGATTTTTGAGGTTGTACAATCTGGCTTCCTGGGTGCCTTGACAAGATGCTATAAACTGTGGCTCAAGTGACTATGAGCACCATGGGCTCATGCAACTTTGTTCTTGCCAGGTTGGCAGAAGGATGCGTCTAAGCAGAGATCAGAGATCGACAAACAATCCTTTTGTGTGGTCTACCCTGGTGGATAACCATGATGCAATGTCTCACCAGGGAGCTTCTAGTGTATGTGGGAGGTCAGGAAGACGGTTCAGCAGTGGAGTTTGGGGACTACAGAGAGAGTAACTAGTTTTGGGACTGCTCCTCCTACAGTGTTTGGTATGCACTAAGGACTCAACAATGTTAGCTACTATTACTCGTGTTATAGAAAAACATAGGAATAAATGCAAGCATGTTTTATTTTCTCCTCTTCTTATCACAGTATCATTTTCAGGACGAAGACCCTCCATGCTGTCAGAATCTGTCCAGCATCCTGGGTTTAGGTCTAGCCATGGTACTGGTGATCCACAACAGATCCCAATCAGGGAGAAAAGGTGTTAAGGCACCTGAACTTCACGTTACATGAGGAGTAAGTAGAAGAATTCTTCAACAAGAGAAGATTTTGTTGCTGCATGATGTCAGCAGCATTCCAAGAGTCAAATGGCAGCCACATTCAGGACTATCTATATTATTTCTAAGTAGAATCAGTGGGCAGGAGGAGTTGAGAAGTAGATATGACAATAAAGATGCAAGACGAATCAGTCTGGGTTTGACATGGGACACACGGTCAAAATCAGGTTGCTGTCCTGAATGCTGCAAGTTCACATCCCTATGGGGATTCAAGCTGCATTTGGGTTCACTTGTCAAATGCTTACGAAACATGGACCAGTATGGAGTCAGTGTAAATAGCTGGGAACACAAAGCTTTAGTAAGATCTAGTTCTTGCATCCTAGTAATTCACTCTCAAGTAGAGAAGACAGACCATAAATAAATACTTAAGTCAATAAGGCATGAAATATGTCAGTGTGGGAATATGAACAAGGTTGTATCAGAGCAAACCGGTGATGAAGTGGGGAGGGAGGCCAGTGGGAGGTCAGAAGATGCTTTGGTGGTTGATTGGTCCTTGAGGATTAATCTGGTGGGTGGACAAGGGTCAGAGAGGGATGAATCTCTATCCATAGAAATGTCTGAAATGGCTTGAGAATATGAAACAGCTTGTAGGACTCCATCACAAAGGACATTACTAGAGCACAGGATCAAAAGTGAGGTGCATAAAAGAGCTAAGTCTGGACAGGTAAGACATCATCAATTTTGGGCCCTGTGGGACAATGAGAGGTAATACTTAGGGGCTGACATAGTTAGATTTTAAAATCTGTGGCTACAGTCAAATTGGAAAACCATTGCAAGTATCCAAAAAACAAATCATGGCAGCCCAAATAAAACACAGAGGTGAACTTGAGGGAATTTGATAATCTTCTGGATGTAGAGAGTGAGGGAAGAGCTGAGGACAGACTAGCTCCCAGATTTTGAGGGGATCATCTCTTGAGGATGCTTAAGAGGAATATGAACTGGATCATCTGGAGGAAAGAGGGACATTTCATTTACTGGACATCTATTGTTATGTCAGACATTGCTATGATCTTATATATCTTTATAACAATGCTGTGAAATAAGAATTATTATCTTCATTACATACGAGGAAATTGAAGCTATTTTATGTGTCCAAGATCATAGAGCCGAGGCAAAATCTGACCCAGAAGTGTCTGCATTCCAAATGCCATGCTTTTCCCATAAGATTCTCTAAGTTCTCTTTTCACTCAAGATTTCAGGATTCTAAGCACACAAGCTAATTCTTGTCTGTTCAAAATTCAAATAAGGCAAGTCTTGGTGGAAGTAATCTGGCTTTATACCTGGCCTGGTTATATACTCTTTCCACATTAAATATATTCATATAGGATATAAGCAGCACCTATAAATATCTTTCCAATAAAAGTGAGGCCATGTATTTCTCAGTGATAATACCCTGCTTCGGGCAGTGATATAAACCAGCAGGCTGAAGGCCAAACAACTTTAGCCAGCCCAGAGATTCAATAAGTTAAAATACGTTTTGGAAGAGAGCTTCAGGCCAGACCTGTTTTTTCCTTAGCAATTATATGGAGACACCTTATTCAGCACAAGCAGACTGGCTACAGAGTGTGAATTTCTGTTTAAAGGGGTGCCAACAAGTTATCTGGGCAAGAGTCTGATCTGAATTTAAACTTGAGAATCAGAATTAGGTAACTGGGTTGTGTTTTTGTTTTTGTTTGGGCCTTATTATTTGAAAATATCTGTCAACGAAAATCTCACTAACATAGTCTTTCCTCCTCCTGAAATGCCCCATCCCCTAACACTTTTCATTTGGAAATTTCCTACAGAGCAGTGGTTCTTAATTGGGGGATATTTTGTGCCTGGGGAATATGGGGAAATACCTGGAGACATTTCTGGTTGTCACAACTTAGGGAGGGATGAAGGCATCTAGTAGATAGAGGCCAGGATGCTGTCAATATCCTACAATGCACAGGACAATGCCCAGAACAAAGAATGCCAGTTGTTCTCAGGTCAAGACATCCTGCTATGGGACTATCCCTGATTTTCAAACTAAGTTAGACCCCCCATAATACACATTTTCATAGCACATAAGCTCTCATTTCAAAGCACTCATCACATTTTGTGGTGATATATCAATGTGTGTGATTACTCATCTAATAATTTTCTCCCCTACTCAATCGACAACTCTAGGAAGGTAGGGACAACATTCATTTTCCCTCTCATTGTATCCAGGCAACTTGTACTATGCCCAGCACGTGGTAGATGATCAATGAAGAGTTAATGAATGAACCAGCAAAAGATGGAACACAATTAATTGGTGGGTTGTGTCTCTGAAATTATCCATATTTCTAATTGGAAAAACGTCCATCTCTGGCTGGAAAAATTAATGGAAAATATAAATGGATTAATTCATTAAAAGAAGTATAAACCAGGAAATCATTTTTCACCCTGGAACTGTGGACACACATGGTACTAAAATCAACTAAAGTAAAAGCCCTGTGCAAGCCAGCTTCTAAGCTGGTCCCCAGTGATCCCTGTCTCCTGGTAAAAACATCCATGTGTGGTCCCCTTCCACCTCCAAGGCTGGGTCATAAAATATACTGTGATTTCTCTCTCCCTTTTTTGTATCATTCATTTTGGCAGAAACCATCTGGCACGTCATAAAAGCGGCCCATGTTGTGAGAAACTGAGGCTTTCTGCTGACAGTCATGTGAATGTGCCATCCTGGAAGCAGATCCTCCCGCCCTAGTCAAACCTTCAGATGATACACCCTCAGCTAACAACTGGACCCTGAGCTAAAACCACTCAGCTCAGTCATTCTCAGATTCCTGACCCTCATAAACTGTGTAAGGTAATAAATGTTTGATGCTTTACATGGGGAAAAAATGAACCAGACAGCAAGGGCTATCTTCTTAAGTACTGATAGGGAAGATACCATTTAGGAGTAAGAAACTAGGTTGTGGAGTCAGGCCTGAGGTTGAAACTTCTTTTATTTAGATTTACTCCTGCATATAATTGACCCTGAATAATTGCTTAGCTCTTTCCATTGTTTTTAAAATAATAATAACACCCACTTTTAAGGGCCTCAGTTAGAAACAAATTGATAATATGTAGTAAGTGCCTGATGGATAAATTAAAGAGGTATGTAGATTTTTTGGAGGAAGAAGAAAAGGAGGTTATTATGAACTCTTCAAAATAATAATTAAAAGCAATTGTCCTTTTAAGTGTGAGTTCTGAGCTCCTTCAACACAGGGAGGAATTTCTATTTAATACCCTTCAACTCCACCTCACAGAGGGAGGAGGAGACTTTTGTGTTGCAGCAAGAACATGAGAGAGGTATGGCTTGACCCTAAATACAAGCATAGCAGTATGGAAGGCTGCAGCAGGATTATCTTACTTGCAAAGACACAGACATGTTAGAATGGAGACATTCTGAGCACCAAGCCCTGGTCAATATCCTGTTTGCTGAGCTTGATAAGATGGGACTGACCACCACCAGCAAAGGTTCCAGAGCACCTTGGGCCTGGACAACTCACAGCTCAGAGGCAACCCAAAGAGCCAAAGTTAAGAGGCCCTTCTTGGACCTTCCTGTAGTGAGTAGGTCAGCCTGCAGTTCTATTATGTTCCCAAAGGATACGAGGGGGAGGGGGTGCGACAATAATTGGGCTTGGATGAGCTGCCAGGCCCACTAGTGGAAGATGAGATGTTTCATTTGATCCATAAAGCAGAAGAAAGCTGATGTGTCTTGCCCCTGAGTATCACTGAGCAAAGTCCTACATGTTGAAAACAGAATTTAAATGTGCTTAATTTTAATGTGTAGAAGCATGTTAATCATCGTGGATACAGCTGACACTCTTCCCAATAGAAGAGTTTATCACTGTCTGATGTCCTGCATGTGTCAACAAGATTGCCAAGGGCTCCACTGGGCTCTGACTTGCTGCCACACTGCGCGATGGCCAGGGCAGGGCGCACTGCCCTCACCGCCTCTCTGCGTCCTGCTTAGCCCATGTCCTCTCCTGCTTCCCAGTGGCTCTTAAAGGGTTCTATCCCACACGTACACCTGGTGCCACCTCTACACCCTCATGGTTAATTTGTTCCCAAAGGGCACTCCGTTTCCCCTCACATCTCGCTTCTATTTTGGCTAATTCCAATGGAGGCGATCTTACTTAAAGTCATTCAGTTCTAACACAGATATTTCTTCCCCACCCTTTTCTCAGACCTTGCATGAAATGTGTTTGTTCCCTCCTTCTGTTCTAGCTGTGAGTCAACTAAGGACCTGAAAGGTAAGAGGGCTGTTCGCATATACCAAGCAAAAGGAAAAAAGGTAAAATTATATGTTTTTGTTAAGAAAACAGAGGTTGACATTTTCTTCTGGTGGAGAGCATTTACTTTACTAATCTTTCTTCTGATGCTTTTTCAAAAAAAATCCACTTCATTTTTTTTTTTTTACCTCAACCTACATATTTACCTTAAAAAAAAACAAAACATTTTCAGTGACCCACAGTCACTTGGCTTGGCATAGGAAGAAGAGAGGGGCTACAGAGTCAGACAGAACTAAGTCTGGATTCTAGAAAAGCAACTGGTGCGTTCTCTCCATATCCCCAGAGATTTGGGGCTTCACAATACAATGATGGGAAAAGCCTGCATGGGCCCTGGAAACTTTTAAAGGGGTACAAGAACTTTGAAGATTTTCCATGAGGTTGGATGCAGACAGAGCAGGACTGAAGGAGACAAAGATGGCAAGCTCAGGAAAGTCACTTCTGTTATGACATTTATTTTGAAAATGCAGGCTTGTCTATTAGGGAATAATGTGAACATAACACAGGTTTTGATTTCATGTCATTTCATACAGGAAAAACACAGGTGATGCAGAAAACTGCACCCAACTGCACTGAATCATGCAGGAATACACAAAATACACAACACACACACACACACACACGCCTCAAACATCTGCCTGCTCCCTCAGTTCACTATGTGTTATCAGCCACATCTGGTGTTCCAACTTTCCCTCCCATTTCACACTAACTTCCTCCCATCCGTTCATAATAACTCATAAGCTTCAACCTCATGTTCTCTTCCACATGCAAACTTCAAGTCTTTTTCAAAATAAAGACCATGTTATTAAAGACCTAAACATGAGACCTGGAACCATAAAAATCCTAGAAAACAGTACAAACAGTAATTTCTCTGACATGACCTATTTTTTCTAGATAGGTCCCCTGACGTGAAGGAAACAAAAGCAAAAATAAACTATTGGGAATACATCAAAATCAAAAGCTTCTGCACGGTGAAGGAAATAATTAGTAAAACTAAAAGGCAACCTATGGAATGGGAGAAGATATTTACAAATAATATATCTGATAAAGGTTTAGTATCCAAATATATAAAGAACTTATAAAACTCAACACCCTAAAGACATATAATCCAATTAAAACGGGCAGAAGACATCAACAGACATTTCTCCAAATGTCAACACACACATGAAAAGGTGATCATAACTTATCATCAGGGAAATGCAAATCAAAACTACTATATCATCTCACACTTGTCAGAATGCCTAAAATCAATGACACAAGAAACAACAAATGTTGGTGAGGATCTGGAGAAAGGGGAACCCTCTTGCACTGTTGGTGGAGAGGCAAACTTGTACAGCCACTCTGGAAAACAGTATAGAGGTTCCTCAAAAAGTAGAAAACAGAACTACCCTGTGATCCAGCAATCGTGCTTTTGGGTATTTACCCAAAGAATAAAAAGCGCTATTCAAAGGGATATATGCACCCCTATGTTTATAGCAGCATTATCTACAATAACCAAGATACGGAAGCAGCCCGAGTGTCCGTGAATTGATGAATGGAGAAAGAAGACATGGTGTGTGTGTGTGTATACATATACACATACACAAACAGTGGAATATTAGCCACAAAAAAGAATGAAATCTTTCCATCTGCAATGACATGGAGGAGCTAGAGAGTATAGTGCTAAGTGAAATAAGTCAGTCAGAGATAGAATACCATATTATTTCACTCATATGTGGAATTTAAGAAACAGAGCAAAGAAGCAAAGGAAAAAAAATAGGGGAGAGACAAATCAAGGTACAGACTCTTAATTGTAGAGAACTGATGGTTACCAGAAGGGAGGTGGGTGGGGTTGGGTTAAATAGATGATGGCGATTAAGGAGTGCACTTGTGATGAGTACTGTGGCACTAAAACAAAAACTTAAAAAAAGACTATTTATGGTAGTATTCTTGTATTTGTAACCATTTAACATGTAAACTTGTGCTACCATTTTTAGTAGGTTCCTATGTTCTTTTTGTCGTTGTTGCTGTTACTGATAAAGATTTTTATTATGTTGCTGATCCCATTTTCCCATTAATCCCTTCAGTTTTTACTGTGCAATTTTGCAAAGTATGATGATTTTTAGGAATGCATAAGCCATTTTTGGTCTGAACTGACTGTATTCCCAAGTTCCCAGATACATAAAGGGAAGTAAAAATCAACAGATTCTCACATGAAGGTAAATGCAAATGATTAGTAAAATGGAAGAAAATTAGTGAAATATTCTTCCTTTTTTTATTACATTGGCAAAAATAATTAAGCAATACTATCTCTAAAATGTGCTAACAAAAATGATCATTTGTGGGTGGGAAGACTGATGTGCAAGGACTTTCATCACAGCATTATTTACAACAGTAGAAAAATATCCAGTAACAGGAACTGGCTAAATAAATTATGCACATCTTAACAATGGTGTATTATGTAGTCATTAAAATCATATAAGATATTATTTATGAGATACAAAAATGATGAGTGCATTATTACATGAAAAATGCAGGTTATCAAATAGCATGTACAGTAGAATCTCAATTGTGCATCAAATAGAATAAAAACACTGTATATGTCTCCATTTAAATATCAAAATTCTGGAAGAATGCAAGCTTTACTACAGATAGATCATATGTGATGCTTTCAATTTTGCATGCATGTTTTTTTTTTTTTATATAAAGACATAGTACTGAATCAGATACTTATTGGTATTTCAACATTTAGTGGCTTAAAACAGCAATGAGTTGTTATTGCCATAACTCTGTATGTTAGCACTCTGGACTGTTTTTCCTGCTGAGCTTGCTTGGGATCACTTATGTAGCTGTAGTCCCTCATCTGAAGGCTAAACTGGGGCTGGAGGTTCCAAGATGGCCTCATTCATATGTCTAGTTGATTATGGATTAGAATACTTTGATGCTTCTCATTTGATTTCTTATTTTCCAGAAGACCAGATTGGACTTCTCCACAGAATGGTAGCCTTAGGGGGTGAGAATGGGACATTTAAAGTTAAACCCTTTAAAGACCTAGTGTCCATACTTACACATCATTGTTCCTGCCCCATTCTATTGATCAAAGAAAATTACATGGTCAGCACAGATGTGGAAAGGCAGAGAAACTAGATCCCATCTCTTGTTGGGAAGAGTGACAATGTCACACAAGAAGGCACAAGAAGGTATGATTCATTGAGAACCATTATAATACTCTAAGAAATCTAACAGATAAACTCTAACAAATTATTTACTTTTCCCCCAACTCAACAGGCCTTCTCAGCATTCTCTCTTGAACCCAATTTAGGTTCATCTTTGGATTAGGTTGGCTGAGTCTGGTGAGGGCTGTGTTATGCACAAAAGGCATAGTGGGCTCATCACTGTAGCTTATTATAATAAGAAAGACAGTCATAGCAATGACGTAATATCCAGTGATCATGGGTTAGTGTCTGGGGAGGAGTTACCCATACAGTGTCTTATAATCAGATTGTCCTAGGAACTCAGGCCTGAGTCCTAAGATATGAAGGATACAGGAGAAAAGGAGCTATAAGTTATTTTTAATGAATCCCATGATTCTGATAATGTTTTTGGTCTTTGTAGCATCAATGGTCTGTGTTCAGGCTCTTGCTTATCCCCTTTAGCAAGGATGGAAGAGCTTGCCCCTGTGAGCATCAGCAGTGCTGGTCCAGACACCAGGATGAGCTTAGTGTCAGTGCTTTCAAAGGATATCCAAGTTCATCTTTTGTCAGTAGGAACTATGGTACCCTCAGACGTCATTACCCACATAACTACCACCTTGACCTTGGGCAGCAATATGAGAAGCCGCCTCCCAGTACCAAAGCAGGGGAAGAAAAAAAAAATGCAGTGCTATCCAAGAAACCTAGATAGCAATTCACAAATAATACCAGGATCACCTGGGAGCTTTAAAAATAGGTATATTTTCCTGGAGCCCACTAGAGATTCTGATTTTAATGAGACAGGTCTAAAGTTGAACCAATGAATCTTTAATCCTTCCCAGGTAATCCAGATGCTGAACCAGGTTTTGAAACCTCTGGACTAAACACTATATCCTGAGTTAGTTTTGGGGAATAGTGGAAAGCTCATGGGTGCACAGCCAGACTGCTCTGAGACCTGCTGTGACCCAGAAGACATGGGATTTACCAACTTATCTTGCATAAGCACTGCAACAATATAGATTAAATACAATTCTGTAGGTTCCAGCTACCATTTATATCACTCTTCACCCTGGAAAATGTGTGCTTTTCATATATCTGACTTATGAAATGACTTTGGCAATATCACCTTTTCTAAATTGAAGATGGCCTCTAACTTGGTTGCCTTAGCAACAAATTGGATTGAACATTAACATTTGAATCCAGATGGTATTCCAGTAAGACAAGAAATAGCCTCAGTCCACTTTGGAATGCACCCGTCAGCACGGCCCACGTCAACATTTGACATGGTCCTAAGATATCTCATGTTGTCTTTAACCCATGTCAGAGCCATGCACATTTCCAAGGTTAGATTATGTTTTCTTGCTTTATTAAAGAGACAGCAATGTGCAATAAAACTGATTGTTGACTTTGAAGGCAAAACTCTTCCAGTGCCTGATTCAGACCCTCTTAGAATCACAGGGTCACAGGGAGCTGGCTTCAATACAGTTTCTTTTCCTCTAAGGAAACATGACTTTACATGGACACAGCTGATTGATTCATGTATTCAAATAATTTTTATTGAGTCATCTTTTGCCAGGTCCTGTGCTAGGTCCTGGGGATATAAGCAAGGCTATTGTAATTTCTGCCCTTAACGAGTTCAAGTCTAGAGAGGAGGTGGTATTTAAATCGCTGCTGTGTGTTATGAGAAGTGACAATGTGAATATATTTGCAAAGCTGGGGGAGCTGAGAGCAGGCCAGATAAGTACAGGACTATCCCCCTCTCTCACTGCATCTGGAAAGATACCTTCAAGAAGTCACAACTTGCTGGATAAAGAAGACTGTACAATGCAGAGAGAGGATGCAGGAGCATCTTTGCAGAAAGAACTGTCCCTGTAAAGGCTGGAGTTGGAAGGTGATGGTATATTCAGGGTATGCCAAGCACTCTGATGTGTTCAGGCAAGAGAAGAGAAAGGCAGGGCCCTGTAAGTCAAACTAAGTGCCTGGGCTTTAGAGAATGGGAACCACTGAGGGGCTCTGAGCAGGTGAAGCGACACACTCAAATGTACATCTTAGAAAACTGGTAGCAATCCTGAGGATGAACTACAAACAACAAAACAGTGGAGCTCTTTGGGGATGAATGGGGTTTTAAGTGCTTTTAACTGAAGAAACTATACTGAAGGAATAGGTATTTTGGTGGACAGTTGGATGTGGGGTTCGAGAAAGAGGGTAGAGTCCAAGATGCCCTCAGGTCTCTGGCTTATGGGTAGTGGGTCTACTTTCTACCAAGACAGAAATACAGGAGCAGAAGCAGTTTTGATAATTCAGATTTCAATTTGGAATAGCTAAAAATGTCAACATGGTTAAACACACACACACACACACACACACACACACACACACACACACACACACCAACCTTTAAAAAAAAACCCTAACAAAACTCAAGCAGGGTTGACATCTTAATGCATTGCAGGCTTAATATCTCAGGAGTTCATTATTGTCTTAGTCTCCTTTCCCCCTGCTCTGCCCATCATTCCTTATAAACATCCCCTAACAAAACAACATACAAGGGAAGTTATACAGAATCAAGCCATCACTTAATATAAACCTCGACAGAATGGTAAGTGGCTAGGTAAGTGGATAAAGAGATCATAATAATATTTATATCATATTCTGTAGTTTCCAAAATGCTTCTACCCAACCCATATTACTGTAATAACAAGCTTATAAGAAAAATATGAGTGTTATTTTTTTTAACCATCATTTTCAGATGACACATACCATATATACATACACAGTAGCACAAAGGCAGGCTTGGAGCATTGGAGGAAGACTGGACTGAGTCAGAGCTGGATTCAAACACCATCTCTGCAGATGATGCATGTGTGGGGGCTTGGATGTGTCACCATTCTCTGCAAGTCCCAAGCCCTGCCCTATGAAATGGGGTTAGTCGTATCGTGAGGATCACCTGCTACAATGGATCTTCCCAGCTTAACAAAAGGACATTCAAAGCCCAGTCATTATCAATGTCACAGTCAGTCACAGAAACAAGCCCAAAACCACTGGAATAGACTCTCTTAGTGCTACGTTTTAGGATATTTAAAATATTTTGTGATTTCTGATCTTCACTGGCTAGGCAGTAGGGATGTCTTTGCTACCCAGAGCTTCCTATCTACCTCACCAGTCACAGTTGGTGGACACCTGGCCTATCCATCAGGCCCTTTGTCCTGAGAATCTTGAATTAGGTCACTCTGATTCGAATCAAGTTTAGAACTGTCATAAGGGGCTAGAATGGAATATTCTGCCATGTGAAGCCACTATGGGAGAGCAGAGAAAGGTGATCAATGGAGACAATGAATGGGTTAACAGAGAAAGCAGACGGGTGAAGAGAGAAAGATGAGGACAGAGCCAGCTGCTGCCTCAGTTTCTGTTGACGATTTTGGTTCCCCAAAGCTTTGCTGACTTGAGATTTGTGAGTTATCCCTGTACCTTTCCAGCAAATCTTCCTCTCATGATTAAGCCAGGTGGAGTAGGTTTCTATTATTTGCAACTAACCAAGCCTGGGCTAAGACAAATGAGGGTCTATTTTCAGATAATTGAGCCCAAGAGACTGGAGGCAAGCACACAACCAAGATATTTGTGAAAAATGCAAAGAAATTTACATGTTCATTCTCAGAAAGATGCCCTATTTGCTCATGGAGAATGGAGCAGGAAAAAGGGAAATGTTGGCAACAGTGTGGAGGCAGCTCTGAATGGGTGTCAGGTTGACCCCATGACCTATATTCAATAATATGCAGCCTTTATAAGAGAGAGGGAGAGAGGGAGTGAACAGGTGAGAGAAAGAAAGGGAAGGGGGAGTGAGAAGGAGAAAGAGGAGAGAGAGAGAAAGAGAGAGAGAGAAAGAGAGAGAGAGGAGAACAGTAGAAAGGGGGAATCAAGAATCTGGTTTCCAAAAAAGTAGAAGAGATAATAATGCAGTGTGCTTTATACGGCATTTAATCTTGAAGAACTTGCAGGGTTTGCAAGAACATCTGCTGCTTCTCATGCTGTCTTGGGGTCCTGACCCTCTCAGGAAGACTGCAGGGTGTGTGTGCAAGAGTGTGCACACACTTACATGTGCTCATGTGCAAAAAGTGTGGGTGTAACAAGGAGCACAGTGGTCTTTGACTCTCTGAACAGCTAAAACAGGAAGCTCCAACCATGACACAATTTTAAAGATATTTCCTTATTCTAAATGTAATACTTATGGTGTTTGGAAATACATAAAAGAAGACTGGGATCTTTTGTCTCCATCATATAGGAGTCCATCTTCTTGGACCCTTCTAGGTCCTCTAGGCTTTTGCCCCAGTTTCCAACAAAAGCTCCTGTCCTCCAGACTCAGTTTGGAACCTCATCCTGATGCCCAGATCCAGAGGCCCTGGGCTCAACCTAGCTTCTTTCCCCACATCCACATTCAGGGCTCTTCTCCAGCCAAGGATGTGATGAGGTAGGAACTAAATCGATGTCCACCGAACTCCCTTCTTTTCCTGGCCACACAGCTACTACACAAAGCTATGCACTTAGCTGGGGCCATATGCAGGTTCTGGCAATGGAAAGAGGGTGGAAGTGATGTATGTTGCTTCTAGGTCTGCTCATAAAAACTCATGTGGAATCCATCCCTCCCTCTCTTTTCCCTTGTCTGCCAGTCAGATCCTGAAGATAATAAAATGCCCTAGGGGATGATGGAGACACCAAATAAGAAGAACCTGGGTCACTGAGTGAAGAACTCACACCCACATACTCATCATTTATTAACTAATCCTTCTAAGACCAATAACTATTTATGTTTGCTCATCATTTCCATTTTCACCTGTATCAGATCATCTAATCTTGTAGTTTCATACAGAAGCAATTTGGTCATAGGACACTTGGAGGATGAAGTATGGTACAAAGAGCTCAGATTCACCAGATTTACTATGTGGCTTTAGACAAGGCCTCTCTCCTTTCTTGATCTCGGCTTCCCTATTAGTAGAACTGAGAGGCTATTCTATGACACACCTAAGAATTTTTCAGTGCTAACATTTTACTCATTTGAAAAATAACAAGTGACACAAAACTTTTAATGTAAAAGTTTAAAAAAAAATCCGAATTTGACACTTTGAAAAATAAAAAGGATAATAGTCATAAACAACATAGGAGCCAAACATACAATCCCTTAAATCAATTGATAAGTGTATACACACACACACACACACACACACACACACACACGTATATACTTGGCTAAAAAGAAGAGCATAATAAATTCTATTACAGGTGCAATTTTTTACAGATCATATTTCTAGCTACAACCTAATCAAATTAAAATAAAAACCTAATTTTCTGGACGTTAAGAAATTTCATCCTCAATACCCAAACCTCAGATAAAGCATGAGATCCAAATGAAAATTATGAACTATCTAAAAAATAATGAAGAAAAAAGAGACTGTTTCATGTGAAATGATGTGGCAGCAGCTAAAGCTATACTCCGAGTAAAGTGATCCAAGAATTTCAACTTTATGAACTAGAAAAAAATAACAAAATAAACCAAAGGAAATTAGTAGACTATGAGAAACTGAAAATAATAATATAAAAAGGGAAAATACGTATGTAAATAAAACCTAAAGCTGGCCCTGTGAAAAACATATGCACATTTGCTGAAGCAAATAAAGATAAAGGAAGTAGAATATCAAGTACTAGAAAAGAGAAATGTGATGTAACCATGAATAGGAAAGAGATTAGATGAATTTAAAATTTTAAGAAATTATTATCTATAACTCTATGGCAACAAATTTTAAAATCTAGAAACTAATGCTATTTCTGGGGAAAAAATTAAATTCAATAAAGGAGTAAAAATTATGGAACGGTTGAAGAAGTTATTTAAACATTTGTTATAAAAACCATATCAACTCTAGATCCTTTTTCCAGATGTTTTTTTTAATCTGGCCTTGATAAAAGATAATTCTAATGACACCTAAATTATTTCAGTCCGTATAAAAATGAAGAAAACTTTCCCATTAATATTTGGTACCAAACATAATCTTAGCACCAAAACATGATACAAGTAAGGCCAAAAATAAAAGCAGGGATCAGTTTTACTTACAAAGTGCAGATGGAAAATTATAAACAAATGGAACTAATCAGTGCATCAA
The DNA here is from genome assembly GCF_024362965.1 of Panthera pardus. Taxonomy (NCBI): domain Eukaryota; kingdom Metazoa; phylum Chordata; class Mammalia; order Carnivora; family Felidae; genus Panthera; species Panthera pardus. The sequence goes on along the minus strand of NW_026526821.1, from coordinate 17,885,422 downwards.
AAGCATAAACCATGACTCAATAAGGATTATTCTAAGGATGGTTCATCATCAGCAAATATATCAAGACAATGTATTGCTACCAGAAATTAATGGGGCAAGCCATATGGTAGAGTCAATAGATGCTAAAGTGACATCTGTTATTGTGTTGTGTAGTACTTGTTTTCTCTTATGCTGTAAAACCAAAGCTTTGTCTTGGGGATGCACTTACTCCTCTCCTTTCAGCAGATGAGTATTGGATGGGTCTCTACCCAGTTCAAGGGTGAAGCTTGTGCTCTACATCTAAGCAAAGGAACATATCACATTATCCTGGTTATAATGATTCTCTGATTCAGGGGAAGCTTAAGGCCCTTCCAAAACCAGTGAGATGAAATAAGACATCTTATGGAATTCTAGGAATACCTATCACTCCCCTTCCCCCCCATTACTGCATTTGAGCTAAATGCATGGATTTTAGAGTTGCTACGGCATATCAAGTGGCCACAAGGGGAGAGTCTGTAAGGAATGCCAGATCCTGGTGATACAGTTTGAGCCTTTACGTCAAGCTGGTTTCAAGTCAGCTTTATCTGTATGTTTTTAGTTATTAAAGCCAATGCATTCACTTTTTGCTTAAACCACTTTGAGTTAAGATTTCCTGGCACGTGTCATAGAGGCAGTCTTCATTTATATACATGCCAAAAGACATTCGATAAAATCCAATAAATGTCCTAATGAAAACTTTAACTAAAATAGGAATTGATGGGCAGTACTTAAATGTAAGGACTCTTTAAAAAAAAAAAAAAGAGCTGAGGGAGGTAGGGAAGATGGCAGCTTAGGAGGATGCTGGGCTCACCGCGCATCCTGCTGATCACTTAGATTCCACCTACATCTGCCTAACTAACCCAGAAAACCACCAGAAGACTAGCAGAATGGAGTCTCCGGAGCCAAGTGCGGACGAGAGGCCCACGGAAGAGGGTAGGAAGGGCGGAGAGGCGGTGCGCGCTGCACGGACTGGCGGGAGGGAGCCTGGGTGGAGGGGCAGCCTGCCGGCCAAGCAGAGCCCCCGAGTCTGGCTGGCAAAAGCGGAGGGGCCGGATGGACTGTGTTCCAACAGCAAGCGGACATAGCATCTGGGAGGTTATAAGTTAACAGCTCTGCTCGGAAAGCGGGAAGACTGGAGCACAAAGGGAGGGAGAGTTGCTGAGCCCCGGGACGACAGAGCTCAGTTTGGCGGGGAACAAAGGCGCTCGCCAGCGCCATCTCCCTCGTCCATCCCCCAGCCAAAATCCCAAAGGGAACCAGTCCCTGCCAGGGAACTTGCTTGCTCTGCGCAAACACCCAACGCTGTGCTTCTGCGGAGCCAACCCTCCGGCAGCGGGTCTGACTCCCTCCCGCTGCCACAGGGCCCCTCCTGAAGTGGATCACCTAAGGAGAAACGAGCTAAGCCTGCCCCTCCTGCCCCCGCGCACCTTGCCTACCCACCCAGCTAATACGCCAGATCCCCAGCACCACAAGCCTGTCAGTGTGCAAGTAGCCCAGACGGGCCAAGCCACCCCACAGTGAATCCCGCCCCTAGGAGAGGGGAAGAGAAGGCACACACCAGTCTGACTGTGGCCCCATCGGTGGGCTGGGGGCAGAGGTCAGGTCTGACTGCGACTCCATCCACCAACTCCAGTTACACATCACAGCACAGGGGAAGTGCCCTGCAGGTCCGCACCACTCCAGGGACTATCCAAAATGACCAAACGGAAGAATTCCCCTCAAAAGAATCTCCAGGAAATAACAAGAGCCAATGAACTGATCAAAAAGGATTTAAATAATATAACAGAAAGTGAATTTAGAATAATAGTCATAAAATTAATCACTGGGCTTGAAAACAGTATAGAGGACAGCAGAGAATCTCTTGCTACAGAGATCAAGGGACTAAGGAACAGTCAGGAGGAGCTGAAAAATGCTTTAAACGACATGCAAAATAAAATGGAAACGATGATGGCTCGGATTGAAGAGGCAGAGGAGAGAATAGGTGAACTAGAAGATAAAGTTATGGAAATAGAGGAAGCTGAGAAAAAGAGATAAAAAATCCGGGAGTATGAGGGGAAAATTAGAGAACTAAGTGATACACTAAAAAGAAATAATATACGCATAATTGGTATCCCAGAGGAGGAAGAGAGAGGGAAAGGTGCTGAAGGTGTACTTGAAGAAATAATAGCTGAGAACTTCCCTGAACTGGGGAAGGAAAAGGCATTGATCCAAGAGGCACAGAGAATTCCCTTCAGACGTAACTTGAATCGATCTTCTGCACGACATATCATAGTGAAACTGGCAAAATACAAGGATAAAGAGAAAATTCTGAAAGCAGCAAGGGATAAATGTGCCCTAACTTATAAAGGGAGACCTATAAGACTCATGACTGATCTCTCTTTTGAAACTTGGCAGGCCAGAAAGGATTGGCACGAGATCTTCAATGTATTAAACAGAAAAAAATATGCAGCCGAGAATCCTTTATCCAGCAAGTCTGTCATTTAGAATAGAAGGAGAGATAAAGGTCTTCCCAAACAAACAAAAACTGAAGGAATTTGTCACCACTAAACCAGCCCTACAAGAGATCCTAAGGGGGATCCTGTGAGACAAAGTACCAGAGACATCACTACAAGCATAAAACATACAGACATCACAATGACTCTAAACCCGTATCTTTCTATAATAACACTGAATGTAAATGGATTAAATGCGCCAACCAAAAGACATAGGGTATCAGAATGGATAAAAAAACAAGACCCATCTATTTGCTATCTACAAGAGACTCATTTTAGATCTGAGGACACCTTTAGATTGAGAGTGAGGGGATGGAGAACTATTTATCATGCTACTGGAAGCCAAAAGAAAGCTGGAGTAGCCATACTTATATCAGACAAACTAGACGTTAAATTAAAGGCTGTAACAAGAGATGAAGAAGGGCATTATATAATAATTACAGAGTCTATCCATCAGGAAGAGCTAACAATTATAAATGTCTATGTGCTGAAACCGGAGCACCCAAATACATAAAACAATTACTCATAAACATAAGAAACCTTATTCATAAGAATGTGGTAATTGCAGGGGACTTTAACACTCCACTTACAGAAATGGATAGATCATCTAGACACATGGTCAATAAAGAAACAAGGGCCCTGAATGACACATTGGATCAGATGGATTTGACAGATATATTTAGAACTCTGCATCCCAAAGCAACAGAATATACTTTCTTCTCGAGTGCACATGGAACATTCTCCAAGATAGATCATATACTGGGTCACAAAACAGCCCTTCATAAGTAAACAAGAATTGAAATTATACCATGCATACTTCCAGACCACAATGCTATGAAGCTTGAAATCAACCACAGGAAAAAGTCTGGAAAACCTCCAAAAGCATGGAGGTTAAAGAACACCTTACTAAAGAATGAGTGGGTCAACCAGGCAATTAGAGAAGAAATTAAAAAGTATATGGAAACAAACGAAAATGAAAATACAACAATCCAAACGCTTTGGGATGCAGCGAAGACAGTCCTGAGAGGAAAATACATTGCAATCCAGGCCTATCTCAAGAAACAAGAAAAATCCCAAATACAAAATCTAACAGCACACCTAAAGGAAATAGAAGCAGAACAGCAAAGGCAGCCTAAACCCAGCAGAAGAAGAGAAATCATAAAGATCAGAGCAGAAATAAACGATATAGAATCTAAAAAAACTGTAGAGCAGATCAACGAAACCAAGAGTTGGTTTTTTGAAAAAATAAACAAAACTGACAAACCTCTAGCCAGGCTTCTCAAAAAGAAAAGGGAGATGACCCAAATAGATAAAATCATGAATGAAAATGGAATTATTACAACCAATCCCTCAGAGATACAAACAATTATCAGGGAATACTATGAAAAATTATATGCCAACAAATTGGACAACCTGGAAGAAATGGACAAATTCCTAAACACCCACACTCTTCCAAAACTCAATCAGGAGGAAATAGAAAGCTTGAACAGACCCATAATCAGCGAAGAACTTGAATCGGTTATCAAAAATCTCCCAACAAATAAGAGTCCAGGACCAGATGGCTTCCCAGGGGAGTTCCACCAGACGTTTAAAGTAGAGATAATACCTATCCTTCTCAAGCTATTCCAAGAAATAGAAAGGGAAGGAAAACTTCCAGACTCATTCTATGAAGCCAGTATTACTTTGATTCCTAAACCAGACAGAGACCCAGTAAAAAAAGAGAACTACAGGCCAATATCCCTGATGAATATGGATGCAAAAATTCTCAATAAGATACTAGCAAATCGAATTCAACAGCATATAAAAAGAATTATTCACCATGATCAAGTGGGATTCATTCCTGGGATGCAGGGCTGGTTCAACATTCGCAAATCAATCAACGTGATACATCACATTAATAAAAGAAAAGAACCATATGATCCTGTCAATTGATGCATAAAAGGCCTTTTACAAAATCCAGCACCCTTTCTTAATAAAAACCCTTGAGAAAGTCGGGATAGAAGGAACATACTTAAAGATCATAAAAGCCATTTATGAAAAGCCCACAGCTAACATCATCCTCAATGGGGAAAAACTGAGAGCTTTTTCCCTGAGATCAGGAACACGACAGGGATGCCCACTCTCACCGCTGTTGTTTAACATAGTGTTGGAAGTTCTAGCATCAGCAATCAGACAACAAAAGGAAATCAAAGGCATCCAAATTGGCAAAGATGAAGTCAACCTTTCGCTTTTTTGCAGATGACATGATATTATACATGGAAAATCTGATAGACTCCACCAAAAGTCTGCTAGAACTGATACATGAATTCAGCAAAGTTGCAGGATACAAAATCAATGTACAGAAATCAGTTGCATTCTTATACAGTAACAATGAAGCAACAGAAAGACAAATAAAGAAACTGATCCCATTCACAATTGCACCAAGAAGCATAAAATACCTAGGAATAAATCTAACCAAAGATGTAACAGATCTGTATGCTGAAAACTATAGAACGCTTATGAAGGTAATTGAAGAAAATATAAAGAAATGGAAAGACATTCCCTGCTCATGGATTGGAAGAATAAATATTGTCAAAATGTCAATACTACCCAAAGCTATCTACACATTCAATGCAATCCCAATCAAAATTGCACCAGCATTCTTCTCGAAACTAGAACAAGCAATTCTAAAATTCATATGGAAACACAAAAGGCCCCGGATAGCCAAAGTAATTTTGAAGAAGAAGACCAAAGCAGGAGGCATCACAATCCCAGACTTTAGCCTCTACTACAAAGCTGTAATCATCAAGACAGCATGGTATTGGCACAAAAACAGACACATAGACCAATGGAATAGAATAGAAACCCCAGAACTAGACCCACAAACGTATGGCCAACTAATCTTTGACAAAGCAGGAAAGAACATCCAATGGAAAAAAGACAGTCTCTTTAACAAATGGTGCTGGGAGAACTGGACAGCAACATGCAGAAGGTTGAAACTAGACCACTTTCTCACACCATTCACAAAAATAAACTCAAAATGGATAAAGGACCTGAATGTGAGACAGGAAACCATCAAAACCCTAGAGGAGAAAGCAGGAAAAGACCTCTCTGACCTCAGCCGTAGCAATCTCTTACTCGACACATCCCCAAAGGCAAGGGAATTAAAAGCAAAAATGAATTACTGGGACCTTATGAAGATTAAAAGCTTCTGCACAGCAAAGGAAACAACCAACAAAACTAAAAGGCAACCAACGGAATGGGAAAAGATATTTGCAAATGACATATCAGACAAAGGGCTAGTATCCAAAATATATAAAGAGCTCACCAAACTCCACACCCGAAAAACAAATAACCCAGTGAAGAAATGGGCAGAAAACATGAATAGACACTTCTCTAAAGAAGACATCCGGATGGCCAACAGGCACATGAAAAGATGCTCAATGTCGCTCCTTATCAGGGAAATACAAATCAAAACCACACTCAGATATCACCTCATGCCAGTCAGAGTGGCCAAAATGAACAAATCAGGAGACTATAGATGCTGGAGAGGATGTGGAGAAACAGGAACCCTCTTGCACTGTTGGTGGGAATGCAAACTGGTGCAGCCACTCTGGAAAACAGTGTGGAGGTTCCTCAGAAAATTAAAAATAGACCTACCCTATGACCCAGCAATAGCACTGCTAGGAATTTACCCAAGGGATACAGGAGTACTGTTGCAAAGGGGCACTTGTACCCCAATGTTTATAGCAGCACTCTCAACAATAGCCAAATTATGGAAAGAGCCTAAATGTCCATCAACTGATGAATGGATAAAGAAATTGTGGTTTATATACACAATGGAGTACTATATGGCAATGAGAAAGAATGAACTATGGCCCTTTGTAGCAACGTGGATGGAACTGGAGAGTGTGATGCTAAGTGAAATAAGCCATACAGAGAAAGGCAGATATTATATGTTTTCACTCTTATGTGGATCCTGAGAAACTTAACAGAAACCCATGGGGGAGGGGAAGGAAAAAGAAAAAAAAGAGGTTAGAGTGGGAGAGAGCCAAAGCATAAGAGACTCTTAAAAACTGAGAACAAACTGAGGGTTGATGGGGGGTGGGAGGGAGGGGAGGGTGGCTGATGGGTATTGAGGAGGGCACCTTTTGGGATGAGCACTGGGTGTTGTATGGAAACCAATTTGACAATAAATTTCATATATTGAAAAAAAAAAAAAAAAAAAAGAGCTGGGGCACCTGAGTGGCTCAGTTAAGCATTCCACTTCAGCTCAGGTTATGATATCACAGTTCGTGGGTTCGAGCCTCACATTGGGCTCTGTGCTGACAGCTCAGAGCCTGGATCCTGCTTCAGATTCTGTGTCTCTCTTTGCCACTCCCCTGCTCATACTCTGTCTCTCTCTCTCTAAAATAAACAAACATTAAAAAAAATTAAAAAATTAAAAAAAAACACCCCAGTAAACCTCACATTAAAGAGTAAAATACTGAATCTTTTTCCTTCAAAATCATGAACAAGACACACATACTTACCAACTCCATTTCTCTTTAATATTGTTTTGGTGGCTTAAGCCAATGCACTTAGTCAAGAAATGAAATACTCAGGAAAGATATTGAAAACGAAGTGACAAAACTCAATCTATTTGCAAATTATGAGATAGTAAACTTAGAAAACTTGAGAGACTATTTAAAAAAAATTTTTTTAAACATTTATTTATTATTAAGACACAGAGAGACACAGAGCGTGAGCAGGGGAGGGGTAGAGAGAGGGGGAGACATAGAATCTGAAGTAGGCCCCAGGCTCTGAGCTGTCAGCACAGAGCCCGACACAGGGCTGGAACTCACAAACTATGAGATTGTGACCTGAGCTGAAGTCGGTCGCTTAACCAACTGAGCCACCCAGGCGCCCCTTGAGAGACCACTTTCAAAGCTTATAATTTATACAGGTGTTGCTCATTTGGCTAGAATTAACCTAAATACATACAAAGCAATCGCAAAAAATCAAAAACAAAAAACCCATTCATAATTGGAAACCAGAATAATATGGGACAAGTAAGAATACATTTGACAAGAATGGTTCTGGACTTATGTTTTAAAAGAACAGATAAACAATAAACTTTACTGAAGACATAAACATGTCCTGAACAAAGAGAGATACCATATGTACAAATGAGAAAACTCCATAACTAAATTAGTCAGTCGTTCCAAAGCCAGTGCATTAATAGAACCTAATGTCATTTGGAGTCTTTATGACTTTAATTCATAAAATTAAGTTCCAATTTATTTTAAAATTTATATGGAAAAATGCATTCCAAGAAACAAAGAAATAGAGACTAGAAATGCAAAAGAAAAATATCAATGAAACTGAGAACTGGTTTTTTACAGATAAAATTGACAAACTTTTTTAGCTAGACAAACTAAAAAAAGCAGAGGAGACTCAAATATAATAAGAAATGAAAGAGGAGACATTACAACTGACAGCACAGAAATACTGAGGATCATAAGAAACAATTATGAACAATTTATGCCAACAAATTAGATAAGCTATAAGAAATGGATACATTCCTAGAAACATACAAGACTTCTCAGACTGAATCACGAAAAAATAAAGAATCTGAACAGACTAATTACTAGTAAGGAGATTAAGTGAGTAATCAAAAACCTCTGAACAAAGAAAAGCCCAGGACCAGATGGTTTCACTAGAAAATTCTATTAAACATGTAAAGAAGAATTAATACCAATCATTCTCAAACTCTTCCAAAAAATTAAAGAGGAAAGAACATTTCCAATCTTATTTTACTAGGCTAGAACTACCCTGGTTCCAAAGCCAGACAAAGACACTACAATAAGATAAATTTATAGGCCAATACACCTCATGAATACAAATGCACAAATCCTCAACAAAATATCAGCAAACTGAATTCAACCGAACTTTAAAAGGATTATTACACCATGACCAAGTAGGATTTACTTCTTGGCTGCAAGGATGGTTCAACATACACAAATCAATAAAAGTGATACACCACATTAACAAAATGAAGAATAAAAATTATATATATATTAATATATGCAGAAAAAACGTTTGACAAAAAACATGACAAATAACATCCTTTTATGATTAAGAACTCTCAACAAATTAGGTGCAGATAGAGTCCCTCAACATAATAAAAACCATGTATGACAAGCTTCACAGCTAACATCATATTCAACAGTAAAAAGCTAAAAGCTTTTCCTCTAAGATCAGGAAAAAGATAAGGATGTTCACACTCACCACATTTAATTAACACAGTACTGGAAGTCCAGCCAGCCAGAGTTATTGGGCAAGAAAAATACTGGAAAGGCATCCAAATCAAAAGGAAGAAGTAAAATTATCTCTGTTTGCAAATGACAGGAACTTATATATACAAAACCCTAAAGACTCTACCAAAACAGTCAGAACTAATAAATGAAAACTTCAGTAAAGGTGTAAAATACAAAATCAAATATATAAAACTCAGTTGCATTTCTATATGCTAAGAACAAAATACTGGAAAGAGAAATTAAGAAAACATTTATAATAAGCATCAAAAGCAAATACTTAGGAATGAATTTAACCAAGAAGATGAAAGAACTGTACACTGGAAAATATAAAATGTTGATAAAAAAACGTAAGAAGAAACAAAAAAAAAAAACTGACAAAGGCACAGAGAAGTGGAAAGATATTCCATGTTCATGGATTACAAGAATTAATATTGTTTAAAATGTCCATACTACCAAAGCTATCTACAGATTCAATGCAATCTCTAGCAAAATCCCAATGGTGTTTGCCACTGAGAGAGAAAACACAATCATGAAATTCATATGGAGCCATAAAAGACCCCAAATAGCTCATGCAATTCTGAGAAAGAAGAATAAAGCTCGAAGCATCATACTTCTGATTTCAAATTATATTACAAAGCTATGGTAATCAAAGCAGTGTGGTATTGGCATAAAAACCAGACACATACATCAATGGAACAGACCAGGGAGCCCAGCGGTAAACCCATGCATATACAGTCAATTAATTTTTGACAAGTCTTCCAAAAGTACACCGTGGGGAAAGAATAATCTCTTCAATAAACAATATTAGAAAAAACTGGACATCTCCATTCAAAAGAATGAACTGGATACTAATTCTATCATACACAAAAATCAAGTCAAAATGGTTCAAGAATTAAATGTCAAACCTGAATGTATAAAAGTCCTAGAAGAAAACATGAGAAGTAATCTCCTTGACATTGGTCTTGACAATGATTTTTTGAATTTGACACTAAAAGCAAAGGCGACAAAAGCAAAAATAATTAAGTGGGACTACACCAAACTGAAAATCTTTTATACAGTATAGGAAACCAACATCAAAATGAAAATGCAATCCGTTAAATGGGAGAAAATATTTGCAAACTATATATATGATAAGGGATTAAGATCCAAAATATACAAGGAATTCACACAACTCAGTAGCAAAAAAAAAAAAAAAATGCAAAGAACTTGAACATTTTTCCAAGAAGACATACAGATGGTCAACAAGTACATGTATAGGTGCTCAACATCACTAATTACCAGGGAAAGACAAATCAAAACCTATCACCTCATACCTGTTAGGATGTCTTTCATCAAGAAGGCTGGTGAAGATGTGGAGAAAAAGGAACCCTTTCACACTGTTGGTAGGAAAGCAAACTTGTAGAGCTGCTATGGAAAATAATATGGTGGTTTCTCAAGATATTAAAAATAGAACTACTACCATATGATCCAGCAATCTCACTTCTGGGTATACATTCAAAGAATATGAAATCAGTATCTTGAAGAAATATCCATCCATACTACCATGTTCATTACAGCATTGTCTGAAATAGCTAAGGTATGGCAATAGCCTAGGTTTCTGTTCACAGATAAATGGATGGATAAAGAAAGTGTGTGTGTGTGCGTGTGTGTGTGTGTGTGTGTGTGTGTGTACCTATATCTATACCTATCTATATCTACCTATCTATAGTAGAACATTACTCAGTCTTTAAAAAGAAAAAAAAAATCACTCCAATTGTGACAACATCACTCCAATTGTGACAACATGGATGAACCTGGAGGGCATTGTGTTAAGTGAAATAAGCCAGACAGAGAAAGAAAAGTACTGCATGGTATCACTAAAGAAAAAAAAACACTATAACAAAAAAAGTGGAACCACCATTTCCTTTCACTAAGCTTACAACAAAGTCACTATAAATAATACATCATTTACCCATAGACAGATAATAATTCAGTGGAACAGAACGGAGTTGGACCTAACTTTATATGAGTACATAAGTGACAAAGGTTGAATTTTAATTCAGGGAGGCATAAATGTATTTCCCTTGAAGGAGTTTGGTTACCATGCAAGATATGTTTCTCATGATAAACTTAAGGAAACGTATTCTACTGGCAACAAACTGTGGAAATACATTCAGAGAATCTGGAAGATAGATCAAAAATTCTCTCTCCAAATGGGAACCCTCTTGCACTGTTGGTGGGAATGCAAACTGGTGCAGCCGCTCTGGAAAACAATGTGGAGGTTCCTCAAAAAATTAAAAATAGATCTTCTCTATGACCCAGCAATAGCACTGCTAGGAATTTACCCAAGGGATACAGGAGTGCTGATACAGAGGGGCACTTGTATCCCAATGTTTACAGCAGCACTTTCAACAATAGCTAAATTATGGAAAGAGCCTAAATGTCCATCAACTGATGAATGGATAAAGAAGATGTGGTTTATATATACAATGGAATACTACTTGGCAATGAGAAAGAATGAAATCTGTCCATTTTTGGCAACGTGGATAGAACTGGAGAGTATTATGCTAAGTGAAATAAGTCAGGCAGAGAAAGACAGATATCATATGTTTTCACTAGTATGTGGCTCCTGAGAAACTTACCAGAAGACTAGGGGGAGGGGAAGGGGGGGAAAAAGTTACAGAGAGGGAAGGAAGCAAACCCTAAGAAACTCTTAAATACTGACAGCTGAGGGCTGATGGAGGGTGGGGGAGAGGGGAAAGTGGGTGATGGGCATTGAGGAGGGCACTTGTTGGGATGAGCACTGGGTGTTGTATGGAAACCAATTTGACAATAAATTATATATACATATATAAAATGATCTCTGCAAAAGAACTAACCCCTTCCTTAAATAGGAAACGGTACCCTTTGTGTTAAACCTAGCATTAATTTCTTTCTTATTAAGAGAAAATTATTTGCTGCCTACACATGGGTAACCAGAGAGTTAGATCTGATAACAGAGTAATTTATCATGTAATATAATAATGAAATTATAGAGAAAAAGATGATAATTGATAGATCTACTAAATCTAAGTTGTTCTAAGATGTAGCTATAATACTGTATTAAAATTGGAACTAAATCAGGAGTAATGTCAAAATGAATGCAGTATTTGTACAAACTCGTGAATTAATTTCTCAAGTTATAAAAGTACCAATAGGTGGTTGGAAGGCAAAATGTTTGAAAGATGAAGCATCCTCAAATAATTTGTGACTGTATTTTGTTTTCTTTTCTGATTTAGGTTCAGAAGGAAATGTTAAAGGAAATATAAGAACTAACATAACACAAATTAATGTTTTATTGGTCCCTTCGGGACAGCATTTGGCACAGCCCATGGGCCAAACCCTGCCTTCTCTCTCTTTCTGTAAATAAAGTTTTACTGGAAAATAGTAACACGGGTTTGTTACCTCATGTTGTGACTGCTTTCATACAACCTACCTACTTGGGTTAAAAGAAAACTTTAGAAGCAGAGATGACTAAGTCTCTGACAACTTGGAAAGAAATTACAAGTAGGAACAAAGAAACAAAAACTCAAATCATTTGGGAATTTTAGAAAGTCTAATCAGATTTAATTTAAAAAAGTCAAAAGCACAATTTGTCCCAGAAATTTTAGAAAGGAGCAGTAACTATAATGCTTCCTATAAAAACTTGGGGAATGCTGCCAAAACTGCCTATTTTATTACATACAAAAGAGTGAAAATAAATTGACAGTCTTTAATTCAAAAAGAAAAAAAACACATTGAAAATGAAAAAAAAAAAAAAAAAAAACACCTTCATGAAAATCCAAGGTAAAGAGAAGGAGGAACTAATAAAATGAAAAGTAACAAAAAAGTAGGGGTGCCTGGGTGGCTCAGTCCATTAAGCCTCCAACTCTTGGTTTCAGCTCAGGTCATGATTTCAGTTTCGTGGTTCTGCTGGCAGTGCGAAGCCTGCTTGGGATTCTCTCTTTCTCCCTCTCTCTCTGCCCCTCCCCCACTCGGTGTCTCTGTCTCTCTCAAAATAAATAAATAAGCTGAAAAAAAAAAGGTAACAAACAAGTAGATTCAAAGTTATATTCAATAAAGAATGGTTGGGGGCACCTGGCTGGCTCAGTAGGTTAAGCGTCTGACTCTTGATTTTGGCTCACGTCATGATCTGACACTTACTTTGTGAGTTCAAGCCCCATGTGGGACTCCAGGCTACAATGCAGAGTCTGCTTAGGATTCTCTCTCTCTTTCTCCCTCTCTCTCTCTCTCTCTCTCTCTCTCTCAAAATAAATAAATAAACTTAAAAAAATAAAACAGAATTGGTTGGAAAGCAAACAGATAACTGATAAGCCAACAGCTAATAAAATCAATAAAAAAATAGAAATATAAAAATATTTAAAATGTGCCTAATAACATTAGAGCTACATGAAACAAAACAAAAATATACCCAACAACAAAAATACATGAAACAAAAGCTGACAGACCTGAAAAGAGAAATATACAAATCCATAATTAAGTTAGAAACCTCAATACTGCTCCCAGCAACTGACAGAACAGTACACAGACAATCATTGCACCTAGAGAAAGCCTGAGAAAAACTATAAACCACCTTGACCTAATTAGCATTTATAGCACCCCACACCTAATGATAGCAAAATACGTATTCTTTTCATGTTCATCTGGCACACTCACCACAATAAGCCATATACTGGGTTATAAAATAAACCTCAGCAAATATAAAAGAAAGTGCAATCACAGAAAATGTGTTTTCCAAACACAGTGGATTTAAACTAAAATTCAATTCCAAAACCATATCTGGAAGGTCCCCCAATATTTGTTAAAATCACACAAAACACATCAAATGACCTATAGGTCAAAAAATAAATCACGAGGGAAACTAAAGTATTTCAAATTGATTGAAAATGTAAACATAGTATGTTCAACTAGTGAAATCGTGGGGGGCAGCTAAAGCCATACTTACACAGAACTTCATGGCATTAAAAGGCCTGCATTAGAAAATAAGAACATTTTCATATCAATAATGTCAGTTGCATATTAAAAAACCAGAAAAGTAAGGGAAGATTAAATATAAAGGAAGCAGAGAAAAGGAAATAATAAAGTGTAGAAATCAGCGAAATTGAAAACAGGAAAACAACGAAGAAAAATGATAAAATCAAAAGCTGATTCTTCGAAAAGATCAATAAATAGACAAAATTCTGGCCAGAAAGATTCTGAAAGAAAACCATACAAATCATTAATACCAAGGATGAGAGCAGGGACATCATTACCCATCTTGAGATATTAAAAGGAAAAATGGGAATGTGATGAGCAACTTAATGCTAATAAAATTTGATAGCATATATTAAATAAACTATATGAAAGACACAAACTATCAAAGCTCAATTAGATTACCCAATTATCCCCATATCTATTAAATAAGCTGAAGGTGTAATATATTGACCTTTCTTATAAGAAAGATCCAAACCCACATAGTTTCATTGGGGAATTCTACTAAAACTTTAAGGAAATAAATCACACTAGAGAAAGGGTAGTATTTTTGATAAATGGTGCAAGAACTGGCAACCACATGTTGAAGAAAATGAATCTTCAACCATCCTCCACACTACGTACAATAATCAAAACAAAACATAGGAGAAACATTTTGTGACCTTGGGCGAAGTCTACATTTTCAGACATCACCTAAGAAGCATGAAACCAAAACACTCCAATTAGCTGGAGTTCACCAAAACTAAAAACTTCTACTCTTCGGGCCACATGGGTGGCTCAGTCAGTTAAGGGTCAGACTTAGGCTCAGGTCATGAACTTGTGGTTCATGAGTTTGAGCCCCGTGTCGGGCTCTCTGCTAACTCAGAGCCTGGAGTCTGCTTTGGATTCAGTGTCTCCCTCTCCCTCTGTTCCTCCCCTGCTTGCACTCTGTTTCTCTCTCTTTCAAAAATAAATAAACATTAAAAAGAAGAAGAAGAAGAAGAAGAAGAAGAAGAAGAAGAAGAAGAAGAAGAAGAAGAAGAAGAAATGTCTACTCCTCAAAGGACACTGTTAAGGAAATAAAAAGAGATGTCCCAGACAAAACCAAAATATGTATAACACACAAATCTAACAAAGGGCTTCTATCCTGAATAAAGAGTTATTAAAGCTCAAAAATATGAGATACTCCCAATTTTTTAAATGGGCAAGTGATCTGAACAAACACTTCACCAAAGAAGATTTATAGAAAGCAGCAACACATGAAAAATGTTCAAGACTATTAGAGAAGCCCAAATTAAAACCACAATGAGATCTCACCCCTTACCCACTTACCTATTTATATGGCCAAAGAGTAAAGGGGGAAAGAGGACTGAAAGTCCTGACAATGACTGGCGAGTCACAAAATGACTAGGACTTTTATATACTACTGTTGGGAATGCAAAATGGATGGAACAGCCACTTTGGAAAACATAATGGTGGTTTCCTATAAAGTTAAACATACTTTACATATGACCCAGCAAACCCAATCCTGAAGATTTACCCAAGAAAGATAAGAATATATGTCTATGCAAAGACTTGTACACAAATATTCAGAGTAGACAAAGCTGTGAGCAACCTAAATTTCCATCCACAAATGGATAAATGGTGATATATTCATACAATGAAGCATTACTCAGCAAATGGGAAAGAAATTGATGGATGTAAGCTAAACTTATTGCGGTAATCACTGTGCAGTATGTACATATATCAAATCATTGCGCTGCACACCTTAAACTAATACAATGTTATATGTCAATTATATGCCAATAAAAATGGAAACAAAAAGAAACAAACTACTGACACAGGCATTAATGTGGGTGGACCTTGAGAGCACTGTGCTTCATGAAAGAAATAAGACTCAAAAGCTACATCCCATGAGATTCTATTTACATGATACTCTATTTATATGAAACAGTTCTATAGTGACAAAAATCAGACCACTGGTTTCAGAATCTGGGGAGAAGGAGAAATTGATCACAAGGGGCATGGGGAAACTCTGTGGGGTTAAAGAAATATTCTGTATTTTGATAGTGGTAGTAGTTACTCAACTACAGACATTTGTCAAAATTCATTACATTGTCCTGCTAATAGGGCATTTTTTTATTAAATGTAAATAACACTTGGAAGAAACCTTAATTAAATTAATACACACACGATTACTTATGAGAAAAGGCAAATAATCATGGACAAAGATAAAATTAAAATGATATGGTACAATATTTTTCCCAACCCTACCACTATCCTATTTGAAAACCTGGATAAATTTCCAAGCAATCGGACACTAACAAATTTGAAAAAAAGAAGAAGAAGAAAAAAAGGAAAATCTAAATAAATCCATAAGCATAAAATAAACTAAACCACATAAGAATGTCTGGGTGAGTTGTGTTCCCTTCCTACACCCAAAGTCTCATCTAGGGTCTTTGTTTTGTTTTTTGAGAGAGAGTGAGGGAGAGCAAGACAGAGAGAGAGAGCATACACATGCTTGAGTGGGGGAGGAGCAGAGAGAGAGAACCTTTAGCAGGCTCCATCCAAGCACAGAGCCCAATGCAGGGCTCAATCTCACAACCCGGGGATCATGACCTGAGTTGAAATCAAGAGCTGGATGCTTAATCAACTGAGCCACCAAGGTGCCCTTGGGACATCTAGTTCTATGCGAGAATACTTTCAGTCCTTTAAGAAGCAAATAATTCCTGCATCAATGAAATGGTACTAAGCAAAAGGAAAAGGAAAGAGAACTTAAGAATTCCTATTTTTAAGCCAGTCTAATGTACAAAACAAAACTTGACAAAGAATGACTTAAAAATCCCCAGGACAAACTTATGAATATGAATGCAAAAATCTGAAATTAAACACTGTCAAACTAGCAGCCCATTAAAATAACTCTATGCTGTGATGAAAGGAGATCTACTTTGGCTGTACCCGATGATTCAACATTAAGAAATGTGCTTTCATTCATCAACACACTGAGAGGTCAAAGAGGAGGTCACTGATCATTTTGGATTGCACAGCTTGATTTCTTTCTGAAGATCTCACACAGCTCACCCACCAATGAATTCAGGTCTCTGCTTAAATGATATCTCCTCAGAGTTGCCTTCTCAGACTAATTCTCTGAAATTCCAACCTCCCCTCCAGCCCAGCACCATCTCTCTCCATAAGGGTAGAGACTACTTACTGCCTACAGCATTGTCTGCCACTACTCAATAAATACTTGTTGCATGGAACTCAATAGCTACCTATAAGGCTTTTAAAGAAATTCAACATCCACCGCTGGTAAAAGAGTTGGTGAAATAGAAATAAATGGCTGCATGTTTTAAAAGTTTATTTATTTATTTTGCACATGCACAGGAAGGGGCAGAGAGAGGGAAAGAGAGAATTACAAGCAGGCTCCCCTCACTGGCAGCACGGAGCCTGATGTGGGGCTTGAACCCATCAACTGTGAGATCATGACCTGAGCAGAAATCAAGAGTGGGAAGCTTAACCAACTTAGCCACCCAGGCGCCCTATAAATGGCTACTTTTTAACGTGATAAAAATTAGAAGGTATCTCGTATCCAAATCTTGCTTTACGTTTAATGTTGAAATAACCCAAGGATTTCCATTAGGTTCAGAACAAATGACGATGTCTCTGTTCCAGATATAATTTCCAAAGCAATTAAGAGGTTGAAATAAAAGGTATAGCCTTGACAAATCAGCTGACAAACATATTAGAAAGGACTAGAAAAATTTACAAAGGTAGCTGGTTGCAAAATTAATATAAAAAAGCTAATAGCTTCATAATGTATAACAAACAGAAAATATAACAAAAGTAATAATCAGTTTTGAAAATGTAATGCAAGAAAAATTCTACACATGAAAGTCAGAAAAAAAAAATCTAGGAACAAGCTTAACTAGAAATGAAGTACTTAAATGAATAAAGCTACAAAATCCTTTCAGAAACATGAAAGATTTTATGGAGTCATACTAGCTGTTGGATAAGAAATTCAATATTGTAAAGGTATCAATTCTTCCTAAATTAATATAAATTCAATGCAAGTACAATATAAATCCAATAGGGTTTATATTGCAACTTAATAAAATTCTCTACCATTTATCTGGAAAAATAAATAGATGAAAGTAAGAAACTTTTAAAAATGGGAAGTGGGGAATAAGCCTGTCAAATATTAGCAATGTGTTATAAAAGAACAAAGTTAAAACCATATGGCAATCAATTACAACAGGGTATTGTCTAAAAATAGAACAGAAAATATATATGCGTATATGTATGTGTGTGTCTATAATACGCACGCACACACGCACACATATACACACACACATATATATACAGCGTAAAAGTCGACAGCAGAGATTAGTGGTTAAATGGCTGGGCACTGGGTTCTAATCTCAGCTATGCCTCTTTTAGCTGTGGGACCACAGGCAAACTGATTAACCTTTCTGGAAAGCATTCTTCCATGTAGAAGAGGAAAATTAGGATAACAACAGTAACTATGTCAGATGTTTTTGATATAGTTAAATGAAATCATATATAGAAATGCCACCACAGGGCCTGACATCTGACATTTAGTAAATACTCAATATTAGTATATACACATATGTATTATATGTCTGTATATACATACATAATTAAGCTTATGGAAAAGAAATACTTGATTAATTCTATTAAGACGACTAATTAGATATGTTGGAAAAAGTACACACACGGTAGTAATCTATGCATGAGGATATTCATCTCTGCCATTATTTATACTGATGAAACATTATTAATCCACAGAATTTAAAAAAATGAGGTAAGAGTATGTAACAGTGAAACGCAAGCTATGCTGTACTCAGCAGTCAATAAAAATGAACCCAGGAGATCCTCTATATGTGGGTAGGGAAAGATGTTTCTAATATATTGTAAGGATAAGCAGATTATAGGCTGACATGTATGAAACAGGAATCTGCAAATTCTAACTGTATTCATGAATCTAAATGCCTTCTCTGCCTATAGTGGGTTGAATGGTGACCCCTTAAAAGTATGTCCACTGGGAAGATGGCACTCTGACCTGATTGGGAAATTGGATCTTTGCAGATGTTATTAAGTTAAGGATTTCAAGATGAGAGCCCTAAATGCAACAATGAGTGTCCTTATAAAAGAAGAGAGCAGTAGATAGCACACTAAGGAGGAGCCCATGTGAGGATGGAGACAGTCACCTGGTGACTGATCCTGGTGACTGCCGGTAAGCTACCGGAAGCTAGGAGAGAGGCATGGAGCAGATTCTCCCTCAGAGCCTCCAGAAGGAACTGACCCTGTCAGGACCTTGATTCTGGACTTCTGGGTCCGGAACTGAGGGAATACGTTTCTTCCCCGCTCGCCAGGACCCTCTAGCCTATTTGCTGCCCTCAAGTTAAAGAGAGGAAACCACTTGTAACCTGACCCTATGCATAATTCATGGCTGACTCTGACTGTATCTGCTGTGTCAGCTTTTGATCCACTGGTTATAGAGATAATGACATTATCTGTATTAGAGTAGCAGTGTCCAGTAACAGGGGAATGGATAAGTAAATTAGAGTCCATCAATTTGATGAAATATTACATAGTCACCGAATAAGATAATGACAAAGACTAGCAACATGGAGGAAAAAAGGTTTTTGACATAATACTAAGTGGTAGAAAGTATGTTATTGTATCTACACTATCACAGTAACTATGAAAAAAATATCTTCCTAGATGTGGGTAAGAAGTTGAAACAGTTTCAGTTTTGGGTCTGTGGGATCGATTGTGGGTGTGTTTCTTTTTCCCTTCATTTAGAGTCTTAGGGATGTAATGGAGTTTCTGCTAGAGTAAAGGAGAAAAGTTGCCAAGGCCTACAGTTTACGTGAGGGTATCACAGAAGCTGCAGAGGGAGAAAGGGTGGTAAAACATCACCCACTGAAGGGCCGGGAATAGATACTCCAGCAAACTTTGTCCTGAAGGAGAACTGGGTATCTCATACAACAATATAGAGTCTTGTGTTTCTGAATGAAACTCAAATTCCAAACGGCAAACTCCAGGTGAATCTTACCTATCCCTGGGTATGCCACAACACACAGACAACCCCATTCTCCAGGCCTTCTGTGATCTGGCCTTCTTGGATCTTAACCACCACAAACACCTATGTTCTTCCTTTTGAAGAGTCCTCCTTAGTTCTTGGGCATCCCCTGTTTTTTATTTTTTTCTTGCCTGCATGCACACAGAAAAAGGTGTGCCCTTCTCCCATTTGCAAACAAACAAACCATTTAGTCCCTCTTCAAGGCTCTTGAGTCTTTGTGGATTTCCCTGGTCAGGCCAATTCCTGTTTTGGCTTGTGCAGATGAGGACAAGGAATCCTGGAGTTCTAGGGATGCACCAGTCCCAGGAGGCCACATGCAGCTCAGAGTCTTGGAGACTGACCAGCTTCCCTGGTCATTCATTTCTAACATCCAGGCCAGGGGCACAGCTCCTTAGGACAGACAGGCTTTCAGGCTACTGCATTTGGGGACATAAAGGTCAGGGCAGACTCCAAGAGCACAGTATAAATTCATGATAGAGTATAAAGTTGAAGCAGAGTGGGCTAAGGAGTGGATGGGAAGGAGAGGAAGTAGTTCATTGAAAGTGTATTAGTTTCTTTGGGCTGCTATAACAAATGACCCTCAAGTGGGCGGCTTCCACAACAGGTATTTATTTTCTGACATTTCTAGATTCCTGAAGTCTGAAATCAAGATGTGGGTGGGGCCATGCTATCTCTGAAGGCCCTGGGGAAGGATCCTTCTGTGCCTCTTCCTAGCTTCTGGTGGTTGACATTCCTTGACTTGTAGACACATCACTCCACAATCTCTGCCTCTGTTGCCACATGGTCTTCTCTCTGTGCTTCTGTGCCAAAATTTCCTTCCTTTTTAAAAATTTTATTGTTTATTTGTTCAAATTTACATCCAAATTAGTTAGCATATACCAAATTTCCTTCTTATGAGAACTAGTTATTGCATTAGGCCCACTGTTGTCCAGTATGATTTCATCTTTTAAAAAATTTTTTTTTACTGTTTATTTGTGAGAGAGAGTCAAAGCACGAGTGAGGGAGGGGCAGAGAGAGAGGAAGACACAGAATCCAAAGCAGGCTCCAGGTTCCACGCTGTGAACACAGAGCCTGACACAAGGCTCGAACTCACAAACCACGAGGATCATTACTTGAGCCGAAGTTGGACGCTTAACCAACTGAGCCACCCAGGCGCCCCAAGTATGATTTCATCTTAATGACATTTCCAATGACCCTACTTCCAAATAAAGTCACATTCATAGGTACTGAGGATTAAGACTTTAACATATCTTTTGGCAGGGTCAGGGTGGTGGGGGGGGATGCAATTTTACCCCCAACAGAGAGTAATCTTCCTGGAAATTTTAGGGATAAAATCAAAACGAAAAATAACAGTTGGAGAAAAGTAACAAAATAGCACAAAATAAGGGACAAATTAATATCTATTATATTTCAAAAGTTCATTTATATTTTGAGGCAAACATTAACTCTTGCCCAACACACTCAAAATGGATGAATAATATGAAGGTGAGGAAAGCCGGACATTTATTGATCCCCAACAATGTCCCAGGAGTTCCCACACAGAAATCCATTTTGTTCTCAGAGTGACACCGAACAGGTATTCATATGACCACTGTACAAATGACAAAACTGGAATTTGGCTATTGAACATTTGAAATGTAGTTAGAATGGACCAAAACATGCTGTTAGTGGAAAATATACACTGTATCTGAAAGTCTGAGTATGAAGAAAAGAATGTAAAATATCTCAATACTTTTACATTAATTACAAGCTACAATGATGCTAATTTGGATACACTGGGTGAAGTAAATATGTTATTAAAATTAAACTATATTTTCCTGTTTCTTTTTAGCTTTTTAAATGCAGCTACTAGAAAATTTTACATTACACCCATGGCTCACATTATATTTCTATTGGAAGGTGTTGTTCTATAGTGTCAGAACTGAGCAGTACAAAAGTCTGGATTAGACCCAGGAGTAGGACTCCAAAACAGACCATGTGCTTAGGTCTTTGCCTCTGCAGTGAAGACCACGAGTTAGAAAAAAAAATTGTTTTAGGGGTGCCTGGGTGGCTCAGTCAGTTAAGCATCTGACTCTTGATTTCAGCTCAGGTCATGAGCTCACAGTTCGTGAGTTCAAGCCCCGTGTTGGGCTCTGCACTGACAATGTGGAGCCTGCTTGGGATTCTCTCTCTCTGCCCCTCCCCTGCTCGCACTCACTCTCTCTCTCTCAAAATAAAGAAAATTAAAAGAATATATTTTAGACATATTGTACAAATGGTTAACATGGGGAAGGGGAAAAAGCTCAGCCAGCAATATTTCATGTGTGGTTTGTAGCTGATAAATGAAAGGTAAGAAGAATGTGGCTATCAGGTTGCCCTCAGAGTGAACATCGAGCTCAGATCAGAACAGAGAGATGCAAATTACATGCACATGGAAGAGGCACTTCTAGACTATCAGGAGTGTTCTGGGTTGAGAGAGAGAATCTGCTGCTCGGTCAGGGAGAGGAATCTGCCAGCCAGGTGTCACTGGGCAAGGCCAAGTCATGGAAGTCCCTGCCACAGCACATACCCCAGCCCCATCCATGGGAGAGAGGCCCTCCAGGCTGGAGGAGGCCTCCATTGTGGTCCTGGAGTAAGCAGAGGCCATTAAAAGGCCTAATCTGCCTCCTCTGGCTTTTGACAAAGGCTTGCCAAGTCTTTGTAAAGGCTACCCCCTCTTATAACCAAAACATCAGCTCCAGGAGGAGAAAGATTTGTGTCTATTTGGCCTACTGATGTATCATACCAACCATCTAGAACAGTTCCTGACACACGGTGAAGTGCTCAATGAATACTGAATAAATGAATGAGCCAGTGAATGAATTTGACTCCCATGGTACATGGCCTATAGGGAGAGTCTGTGATGGCTATAACAAGACCGGTTTTTGCTGGGAGCACACGTGAGTGTGTATGTTGTGTATGGTGCCATGCCTTCCTAGGTTTCCGTGTTACAACTGTACATGTGGGTCTATCCTATCCAGTGTGCAACACAGCCAGAGATTGAGCCTGGGCCCCCGAAGTCTGGTTGCATGTGCACACGGTTTACCTGAGCACAAGAGACACTCAGCAAATAAGTGGAGTAGGCAGGAGCTCTGAGGTGTCCACGAGTATAGGGACAGAGGAAAGGGTCAGATCTGGGGGGTAAAAGTGTGTGTCTATGACTTTTCCTGTTGGCGCATCTCTCTGCTTTAGACGCTCTCCTCACAGAGCTTGGCCTCACCCCAAGACAGCCCCTCATCTCAGCCCCTGGCACGTGGTTTGGATGTTAATGCTGGGGACCCTGGAGCTGGAGGCTTGAGCTCCTCTGCCCCATGCCTCTCTATGCCATCTTCCTCTCCTCCGGGTCCCCCACTTCCTGCCCAGATCTGGCCACTTCACTCTCTGACTCCTCTTCTTTTTTTTTTTTTTAAATATATGAAATTTATTGTCAAATTGGTTTCCATACAACACCCAGTGCTCATCCCAAAAGGTGCCCTCCTCAATACCCATCACCCACCCACCCCTTCCAACCCCCCATCAGCCCTCAGTTTGTTCTCAGTTTTTAAGAGTCTCTTATGCTTTGGCTCTCTCCCACTCTAACCTCTTTTTTTTTTTTTCCCTTCCCCTCCCCCATGGGTTCCTGTTAAGTTTCTCAGGATCCACATAAGAGGGAACACATATGGTATCTGTCTTTCTCTGTATGGCTTATTTCACTTAGCATCACACTCTCCAGTTCCATCCACGTTGCTACAAAGGGCCATATTTCATTCTTTCTCATTGCCACGTAGTACTCCATTGTGTATATAAACCACAAGTTCTTTATCCCATTCATCGGTTGATGGACATTTAGGCTCTTTCCATAATTTGGCCATTGTTGAAAGTGCTGCTATAAACATTGGGGTACAAGTGCCCCTATGCATCAGCACTCCTGTAGCCCTTGGGTAAATTCCCAGCAGTGCTATTCTGGGTCATAGGGTAGGTCTATTTTTAATTTTTTGAGGAACCTCCACACTGTTTTCCAGAGTGGCCGCACCAGTTTGCATTCCCACCAACAGTGCAAGAGGGTTCCTGTTTCTCCACATCCTCTCCAGCATCTATAGTCTCCTGATTTGTTCATTTCGGCCACTCTGACTGGAGTGAGGTGATATCTGAGTGTGGTTTTGATTTGTATTTCCCTGATGAGGAGTGATGTTGAGCATCTTTTCATGTTCTGGCTCCTCTTCTGGAAGTGGATGGTCAGGAGAGGACCAACCGGGCAGAGCAGGTGGGCTGGGATCTAAACTGGGGCAGTTGGGCAGATTGGTAAAGAATTCTTTCTTTCTCTCTGCCCTCCTAAGGGGAAGGGGCGGCTTTGCCTGGGACAGAACCAGATGCTGGCTGTTCCCCTGCTGCCTACACAAGGGGAGTGTGCACGGTTTTGAAGGGTAATTGGCCATGCAAATCCAAGTGTGGCTGTGCAAAATGTAATCATGACCGTGTCGCTGGTGGGTGGGGCTCGCTTCCTGGTGTCACTGAGGGAGAAGCTGGAACTACCGTGTGCTGGTAATGGGCTGTGTGTGGGAGGAAGGAGGGTCTGAGGCAAAGACAGTTGTCTCCAGGAAGTGTATACATAGTCTGGTGAGGCAGGCCTCAGTGGGTGCCTGGAAGATAGAACTAGGCTTAGTTGGCTTGTTGTGGGTGGAACTGTGTATCCCCAAAAAGAAATGTTGAAGTCCAAACACCCTCTACCTGTGAATATGAATTTGTGACCTTATTTGGAAATAAGATCTTTGCAAGTATAATCAAGTTAAAATGAGATCATTAAGGTGGGCCCTAATCCGGGGTGACTGGTGTCCGTATAAGAAGAAGAGAAGAGACACAGACCACAGACACACTGGGAGAAGAGCAGAGAAATTCAGCAGCAGGCCCAGGAATGCCAAGTGGGGCTGATGACACCTGAAGTTAAGAATTCCCCTTGAACCTTCAGAGACAGTGCGGCCCTGCCAATGCCTTGATTTTGGAATTTGAGTCTCTAGAACTGTGAGCAAATAAATTGCTGTTGTTTAAGACTGCCTAGTTTGTGGTACTTTGCTACGGCAGCCCCAGGAAATTAATAAGGGGTGTTGTGGGTTAGTATGGTGTGTGTGTGTGTGTGTGTGTGTCCAAGCTATAACAGGTGACTGGTTACCAACAAGCATAATTTTGATGAGAAAAAGTGAGCCATCACATGAATACATGTATGTGAGGGTCTGAACATGACTGTCCAAACCCTTTCATCTCCCAAGTTTGGAGTTATTATGACCATGGAAAGCGGGCTAGTTTCCACTTAGATAAACGTCTGAGCTCTTGTGCACTATTCTGTCATGTTCCCGCTATCCACCCCCCCACCGCCCTGCCACTCTGCTGCTCCATGCAAATACAGTTTTTTTTCTGATTACAAACTAAATGCATGCTTGTTAGAAACAGCAGATAACCCAGAGAGAAAGAGAGCAAAAAGAGCAGAATGGAAAAATAATTATTCTCTATTCTCCCCATCCTTGGCTAATCACTGTTGATGTTATGTTCTCTTCCTCTTTCCCCATTAGGTTTATTTCATGAAGGGCTTCAGCTAGCCTTGCAGTCCAGCCACCTGCCCGTGAACCTGAGCCAGTGGACTTGATTAAGATGCCCAAGGCACCGAGGTATCTGTTTTCAGGGGGTTCTGGTCTATCTTGGTCTGTCCCCAGAGTATGTTCCCCAGGAGACTGAAAGCAGTCTGGCAGTGTCTAGGACCTCTTAGCCTTATGACGTTTGGGGCCATGTGGGGAAACGCTGTCTGGAGTGGGATCGGGTGGTTGCTGAAACAAATGGGAGCAGCTGTGGAGGAGGCCTCTGGAAAAGGCCGAGGTGACCTGAGAAGGCGGTTTCTAGATCTTGATTAGGGAAGTGATTCCTTCCTCAGGGAGTACTACTCTGTTGCTTTTTTTTTTTTTTTTGAGTTTGAACCATTCAATCTTGCCCAAGGCCATACCTAGCTCCCCCAAAGTAGGGTCAGAGTCAGCCTAGGGATCTGTTCCCGGTGGATACAGAATTGCTCTTTATTTTCTGCTTCTCCTTGGAGCCAGGTAGACCCCATACAAATCCTCAAAAAGTGAAGGGACTGATTATATCCTGTTTGTTTTTTTTTTCAATTTTTACTTTTGAGAGAGGCAGAGAGTACACATGTGAGAGAGGGGGAGTAGGGGCAGAGAGAGAGGGAGACAGAGGATCCAAAGCAGGCTCTGCACTGACAGCAGACAGCCAGATGTGGGGCTTGAACTCAACAAACCGTGAGATCATGACCTAAGCCGAGGTTGGTTGTTTAACTGACTGAGCCACCCAGGCACCCCGATTATAACCTATTTTTCTGAAAACTGACCTGCAGTCTGCCTTTCTCTTCTAGGGACATCCTACCTTGCACTTTTTCAAGTTCCTCCTACCTTGCACTTTCTCAGAGGATTTGTCATCTGTAGTGGTTTGAATAGTGAGCCTCCAAAAGATAAGACTATCTGGCACCTGTGACTGTAACATTATTAGGAAAAAGGGTCTTTGCAGATATAATTAAGTAAGGATCTCAAGATGAGGTCATTCTGGAGTAGGGTAGGCCCCAAATACAATGGTAGGTGTCCTTTTTGAGGAAGTTAGAGGGAGAATTGAGACATGAAGAGAAGAAGGCCATGTGAAGACTGAGGCAGAGCTGGAGGTATGTAGCCCCAAACCCACAAATACCAAGGGCTGCCAAGCATTACTGGCAACCCACCAGAAGCCAGGAGAGAGGCAATAGATTCTTCCTCAGAGTCTCCAGAAGGAACCAACCCTGCCATCATCCACCATCTTGATTTTGGACTTCTGGCTTCCAGAACTGTAAGGTAATAAATCTCTCTCTTTTTCAGACACCTCGCTTGTGACAGTTTGTTATGGCAGCCCTAGCAAATTAAGACACAGTCACAGAGACCATTTTCTGGTCCCTTCATCCTTCCTAAGAGGAATCATGTTTAATGTCCAGAAGATACCCTGCATGCAAGAACTTGATCCAACTGTGTAGGACATTACATCTCTACCCTACTGTATTCATGAAGAAGGGCCAGAAGCTCTTGGATTCCCCTGGGTTTGGTCAAGTTGTTGGTGTGTTTTCAACAAGACTACAAACAAATCCCATGTGTGTTGGAGGGCTTTGGGGGGGTAATGGCGTGCTGATGCTACCATCATTTCCTCTGATGGGTTGGAGGCATGAGAATGACATGAACAACCTGGTATTTTAAAAACACTGGTTGCTCCATGTCAAATGGACTATGGTGGATGTGGGCCAAGCATGGAAGCAAGGAGAACAGCTGGGTTGTTATTGCAGTTGGGGCAAGAGACGCTGGTGGTCACAATTAGGGTGGGAAGAGCAAAGGCAGAGAAGAGGGTAGGTGTCAGGCACAAGTTGGAGGCAGCATTGTAAAGACTGCTAGTAGGCTGTGTACGTGTATTTGCAGGGGAGGAGCACAGGACAAAAAGCAATCAGGGGTGAGCCTATTTCATACCAGGGTCCTTCTCTCCCCATCACACATCACTGTCAGTGATTTGGTTACCAACTGGCTGGAGTCATCATTATTCTCCCCACTCACAATGAAGGTATCAAGCCCCAAGAACGGCCCACACAACAACCACCCAGGGGCAGGCTGGATCTATCTTTTCTCATGTGGTTCGAAGTCCCCCGTCCTTTCCCATCACACCCCCGTCCATCCTAACCTTTGGAACTCATCCTGTGCCACACACCTCACTGGCCTCGGCCTCCATCCAGCTAAGTCTCTGTGCTCACAGCCGTTTAGCTCAGATGGGGGCTGATGCGACGCACCATGAAAGGTAAAGGTCAAGAGGCTATGTTCTTTGACATCACAATCGTAATTCTGGGAAGTTATCTAAAGGAAATAATCTGAAGATGGGAAGAAAGCAAATGCATGAAGATGTTCACTGAGGCCTCATTTATAAAGGAGGAATACTGGAGACTGTCAGATAGGGTGGTTACATAAATTGTGGTAGTACAACCTGATGGGACATCATGCAGCCATTAAAATGCTAATAATGTCGTAACTATGATATATTTTTAAGTGAGATAAAAGCATTTAAAATCATAGAGGTGCAATAATTACAACTGTATAAAAATTCATATGCATATAGACGGGCTAGCAGGAAACCTGGAAAAAGAAAAATGTGAGATTCTGAGTAATTGAAATTATCTTCTTTTTCTATTACTATTATCACGTTTTATAAATACAAACTAACTTTGTATAACAAGTATAAAGTTTGTGCTAAACTCCAACTTAACAGGTCCCTATGGATCTCTATTCCTTTGGCATCTGCTGAACTACCCAAACGTTATCTGGATGTGGGAAGGACCAATCTCAAAGGGTGTGCGTGTGTGTGTGTGTGTGTGTGTGTGTGTGTGTGTGTGTGTGTGTATTTTGCCCCAAAATCATTTTTGCTGCTGCCAAATCAGTGGCTCTGGATACTCAGGCTTTTCCAAACCTCAACAGAGAAAACCCTGCTTTCCTCTGCCGGAATGCAATGTCACAGGTATACTTTCTCTTGTGCAAACAAAAACTCTCAATTTACTGATAGAGACTAGACAGAGCCAGGATTGCAGCTTTCAAGGTTACACCAAAGGCAACGCTGCCCCAGGACTCCCATAGGTCAGGATATGTGTTTCCCATCAATGGATCCCTGAGCCCCTGGCAAAAAGCACCAAGGTTGGTAACTGACAGTTCACATCTCCTGCTCTCTTCACCTGAACAATAGTGGTCTGATGGAATTTGCAGGATGGTAGAAGGGGAATGCTGTGTCTCAAAAGCCTCAAACAGCAAGCAAGATGACCTGATGAAGGCCTAATCTGAGAATGCTTTTCTCATTTGCACGTGTGATTGAAGTTCTGGCATGATGAACTGGTGTCACTGGATTCAGGGTCTATGAGGATGATGTAGCAGCCACTGGACCACGCCAAGTGCAGAGCAATTACAGCAAATTGCGGTGCTCCTGGGCAGGGCAAAATAGACTTTGTCAGCGCAGCCACAGGAATACTTTTTTCAGGTGAGAACACAAATATAAAACAATCCTTGGCAACATCCTTCTTCCCAAGACATGAATGCAGGAGGGAATCTAGGATGGCATCAAGATGTATAGGGAGAGGGTTCTAGTAAAAATCCTAAGCTAAAGAAAGGTATGTATCTGTGATACATGCAGAGAGAAACAGATAAGGACTAGAAGACAAGGACTAGTGAGGCATTTTTTTTTTCTTTGCCATATTTCTGATCTTAATTAACTTACTGCTTCAGCTAAGACTATATAGATCAATTTTGGGAGAAAAAGAGAGGCCAAATAAAGTCACGCACTTGTCAAACATTCCTTGGGCATCCTCTGTGTGCTTAGCACTGTTCTAGATGTTGGGGAAACCTTGGTGAATAAGACAAAGTCCTTGCCTTGAGATCTAGTGACACACACCCACATAGACCCCCCCACACACACACCACTATAATGCAATGACAAATACACCCCAGAATATTGCATGAGTTGCACAAAAACCAGTCAGAGGAGGTAAGAGGCAATCTTCCTGAAAAGAGGTAATGATTGAGATGACTGAGAAGCAGGCATTACCCCCAGCAAATGGGAAGTGGGTGAGGCAGAGGGGCCTTGAAGACAAAGTATTCAACGTCCACAAAGGTACAGAAGCAAAGGACAGCTTCTGAAAGATGCTGCTAGAATATAGACAGAGAAGCAGGAGATATCCAGACAGGAGACTAAAGAGACTGTGAAGGTCGAGGAGAACATTAAAGAGTTCACACTGTGTTCTGCTGGTAAAAGGCTATCCATGTTTGCTGGCCTGTGTGTTTGATGGGTTACTGTGGAGTTCATGGGGAGGGTGGATCTTGGTAAGATGACCAAGCACAGGAAGACCTAGCAGGTGATGGAGGCAGGAGTCTTGGAGAAGCTGAGGCCCCAGCCAGAGCTGAGGTGGGGGTGATGGGAGGCAGTCCAGAAAGAGTTCAACAGCTCTCAAACCTGGCTGTACAAGGGACTCCTTTGGGGGAAGGGCTTCAGTTCTAAGTACTGTCTGGCTCCACCCCTGAAATTTCTCATTCAGTAGCTTTTTGTTTTTCAAGTTCGTTCATTCTCTGTGAGCAAGAAAGTACAAGTCGGGGAGGGGCAGAGAGAGAGGGAGAGACAGAATCCCAAGCAGGCTCTGCAAATCAGTGTAGAGCCCGATATGGGGCTCAAACCCATGAAATGTGAGCCAAATTTGGATGCTTAACTGACTGAGCCACCCAGGTGCCCTGATTCAATAGCTTTAAGGAGGACCCAGAACTCCCTGTCTTTGCAAAACTTTAGGGATTGAAAGCTCATCCAGGTGTGAAAGCAGCTGATTTGGGTGGTCAGTTCTGCTCTCTCTCCTGTCTCTCCTTTCCCCTTCCTTCCTTTCTAGAACTATCTATTAACCACTTACTATAAAGCAAGAATGTATTCAGGTTAAAAAGTACCCCAGAAGCTGAGGACTGAAGGAAAAGGCCTTTCATCCTGTTATGCTTCTGGAACAGAAAAACCTGTACATCCCCAAGCACCAATGTGCAGACAGTCCATGCCGCGGGATCCCAGAGACTCTAGTTAGAGGAGCACTGCTGTGAGCGCCAACAACCATCGCTTCGGGGCTGGACTTGCTCCACAGAAAGTGCAAATTGAACATGGTCACTGGGCTCTCCTGTCAGCATGGATTAGAGAAGGCGTCATCTCATGGCCCCGGATAGGCTTCCCTTGTTACTTAAAGACAATAATTGGTTTGAAGGCGTGAAACTTCAGGAGCTGCCATGGGGAACTCTGCCCATTTTGACACTGCTCTGCAGACGTTTGAAAAGGTTTCATCTTGTTTTTGTTTTCAAAACTGATTTGGAATGGGCAACTTTTCTCCACTATTGAGAAATATTATGCCAATCTGCTTTCTGCAACTTTCCTTTGGTACTGACATACCAGACAGTGCATATTTGTGTCAGAAATTCATGTCAGAACCCTCCCAAAGCCATCGGGGCATGCACACCATTCAGATGCATATGACAGGGGAGGGCCAGGCCTTTGCATACCTCTGTTCAGCTGCAAAAATGTTCAGGCTGAATGGGATCTGCAAATAGGATCCTGATGGTGAAGTCCCCTCTGCTGAGGGTCATGAAGCCTCCTGCTCCCAATCTGGCTGCACCTGCTTTCTCCCAGCCACCGCCCTGGGCCAGTCCTTGTCCTGACTGAGTGCCACTCCTCAAGGATTTGATGGTTCTAGATGGGAAGTCACAATGCAGGCTGGAAGATGGTTTCAGGCCCATGATGGTTCCAGACCTCAGTCTCCCATTTTGTCCCAAGGCTGCCTCTTTAACCACCCCCCCCCCCCCCCTTCTGCAAGCACATGGCCATCCCACTGAGGTGGACTGATCATGACTGGGAGATGTGGATTAATCCCATGATTATTTATTGAGTGCCTTGGGAGAAAGCACCACGACTGATGAGTTAGGTGAATGGATTTGTAATCCAGCAGGGTAGGAATCTAGGCTTGGCTTAGCAGTTGTGTGATCTTAGGCAAGTTACATCCCTTCTCTAAGCCTCAGTATTAAACGGAGATAATGATCCTCACTTTGAAGGGTTTAAGGCTTGAGGTCAATAACATGATGAGAAGCACTCTGAGTGGTACAGGGCACTGGTAACAAGGGTCTCAATGGGGTCCCAGCAGGAAACAGATAGGTAATTCAAGGACAGTTTAATAAAGGAATGATTTACACTGTAGGTGGGGTGAAGGAAACCAGGTATAGTGCAGAAGGGGGAATTTAGCAAGGGAAGAGGGGTAGAGGAGAGAGCAGTTTCCAGAACACGGAAGGTCACCTGGAGAGGAGTTGCGACGTTCCCCGAGGGAGATGGAACAGAGATGACCTATCCCTCCCCCTCTCCTCTCCTTCCTCTATCTGCTGCAGAGCACTCCTTTGTTGAACACAAGGTAAGAAGACAAGGCAGCTCAGTGATGTCTGAGATTCAATCTCCTGAGAGCAGGCAGAGAAGGCTGGAGAGACCAGGAGCAAGACCCACCATATGCCAGGTTCTGGGAGCTCAACAGGGAACAAAATGTGTCCTTGGAGTCTAAGAATTCTGAGCCTGGTTGTAAAAAGATACAGAAATAAACAATCACAGTGCAGGGCAATAAGTGCTAGAGTAACATAACAAGCAGGAACCTCTCATTCAGGTGGTTCAGAGGAACAAAGTGTCCCCAGAAGGATCCTTGAGTCCTTGAGAGTGCTGAAGTATGCACAGGCTTCAACTGGGCGAAAGAAGGCTTGGGAAGGAGCCTCCAGATACAGGGAAGGCGGGGACATGGAGAGTGTGGTGTGGCAGTTAAATAAAGCCTGTGGATTTGGGAAAGTGGGTACAGAAACAGGACAGGATGCCAGGGAGGCCAGCAAGGGGTGTCATTCATAGAGGAACCTGTTGGTCAAGTTAAAGAGGAGTTCAGAAACTATCTTGAGAGCCGCTGAGATTTACAGCTAGACTTTAAACAACAGAGTGACTAGTAAGATCTGTTTTTCAGAAAAATGCCTTTGGTCACTTCAGGGGAGAAAGTAGTGGTTGTGATGATCCAGACCCATAAGGAGTGGCTTCTGGGAAGGGGAGCAATCTCACTGCATGGTAGGGAAATCCAGACACGGTATAGGCACGGTGCAGGGAAAGCATGTTTCTAAAAAATGAGGCTCCCAGCAAGTGTTCCTAGCATGACAGAAAATCCTGGCCAGAAGATAATTCAGTGCTGTACTTGTCAAACTTTAATGTGCATTGTAATCACTTGGGGTCTTATAACAATGCAGACCCTGACTCCGCAGATCTGGGATGGAGCCTGAGATGACACATTGACCAAGAGCTCCCATATGATGCTGATGACAGAGGCCACACTTTGAGTGGCGAAGTCTTCGGGGCCAACCAAGTGCTCTTCTACAGATTAGCTGATTGAGGCCCTGGGAGGGCGTGACTGGTGGTGTACAGAGTAAGTTGGTGGCAGAGCCTAGAGCAATCTAGCTTTGAGTCCTCCAGTTTTGAGTTCTTGTGGGGCCCCCAGCACCTTCTGGGAGACTGTCAGAGGCCAGGCACTTTACTTGTTACTCAAGGGCAAAGGGGAGAGGGAGCCAACAATGAGTCAATGAAGGAAGAGTGTTTCTGGCACGTCCTTGGAGAGTGCAAATGGATCTGCCAACATGTGTGATGAGCTCTTCACACATCAGCCTGCTCTGAGGGTATCATGAAAGCTGACATAAATCTCTGGTGGGCTGCCAAAGGCCTGCTTCTCAGACAGAGTGATTGGCATAAAAGCACAAGACTCAAAACACACACTCACAATGGTGCAATCCATTTGGAGAACAATATGGTAAGACATATCAAGAATTACACAAGTGTTCATTCTATTCAACCCTGTAGTTTCATGTGGGGGAATGTCTAAGACAGAAATACACAGAATAGAGGAGGAAGAAAACCAGCCACGACACTGAATGGTTACTGGGTAGCTATGACAGCAACAAATATCTAATTCTTACAATAGTCCTGATTGTAGGCTTGAATACCGCTTCTTCTAGATGCATTACATTTTTTTTAAGAACATAACTCAATTTCAGAGAAGTTAACTTGCCCAAAAGTCTTCAATCTAACAGGTTATATTCAAACCAGGATTTGAATCCAGGTCAATCTGATCTGAAGGCCATGTTCTTTCTACCATCATACAACACCATCATGTGCATGAGATTCATCACCATGTTATCAGAAATACAGATGACAGGAGTGGAATGGGTAAGTAAATTAGGGTGTATACACTCAATGGGAAATTATGCAGTCATTAAAAAAGATAAGCTGTTTCTATGATGCTATAAAAGCATCATGATTGTGATAAAATGCTTAATGAAAAATTATGATAGCGAATTTTATGTAATTATATAGTTAGGTAAAAGATGTATGCATATTAAAGATAAAATACAAGGAAAAATAATTGTTGTGCTAGGGGAAGAGATTGTATGTGATATTTTTCTCTCATACCCAAACTTCCTGTCATATTGTTAAAAGAACTGGCTGGGAACGGTAAGATTATGGAATACATGTGTTGGTGAGGACTTCCAAGGGCAGGTTATACACATAATGTCCTTAAGGGAAGTTCCAAATAGTCTTGAAACCAACATGCATGCTCCTGTCTTCCTGTGGCCCTGTGTTTTAGTGAGAATCTTGAAAACACTCCAGATGAGTCACTGAGTGTTGAGTTTCTCCCCTCTGGCATCTTCCTCAGGAAGGAAGTCACAGTACAGGTGCCTTATCCCAAGCAGCAGCGCCATCATTAAAAAGAACTGCCTTCCACAATTGCAGACAGTACATTCACACAGTGGGTGGGAAAGGACAAAGAGGACCATTAAGCATCACAGATGACATGATGCCAACCACCTAGAGCACTATGAGGGAGGGATCCTGAGGCCATGTTAAGGTTCAAGGGAAGAGTGTGGCCTGATTGATTACTGATGTCTGCCATGGGAGGCATAGGGGCACACACATGCCCCATATTCACCCCCATTTGTTAGGAAATAAGCAAACAGAGACTTAAATTTGAAAACAAGAAAGCAAATAGGACTACCCCTTCCAACTTCAGGTTTACAGATTTCCACCCCAACTTGTACATATTGTTCTACTCTCCTCCCTTAGATTCATTCTTATTGAATGAAGACAGCTATCATTTTTTTTTAATTTTTTTTAACGTTTATTTATTTTTGAGACAGAGAGAGACAGAGCATGAATGGGGGAGGGGCAGAGAGAGAGGGAGACACAGAATTCGAAGCAGGCTCCAGGCTCTGAGCTGTCAGCCCAGAGCCTGACGCGGGGCTCGAACTCACGGACCGCGAGATCGTGACCTGAGCCGAAGTCGGATGCTCAACCGACTGAGCCACCCAGGCACCCCAAGACAGCTATCATTTTGAGAGTATTTCTATAATCAATGGAAGGCATGTGAATGGCTCTGCTTGTTACGGACAGATCTACTGAGAAGGAAAAGGAAGCAGAAGTTCAAACTTTGCTAACCAGCTGTTTAAAGAGATCCAGGTCATTTTTAGCATATGCCTCAAATTCTGTCTTACATTCTAGGGAGATCAGTTAACACACCCCACAATAGACTGTAAAATATGGTCTCTGTACTCAGGGGATCAGAAAGCCATTAAATGGGATAGTTAAGTAGATTACATTGAAATTGGAAAAATATTTGACATAGTGAAAACCCAAATTTTGCAGTGTAGTCATAATTGTCCAAAAGATGTAATTGCACAAAGACTTAAAGAAAGGAAGGAAGGAAGGAAGGAAGGAAGGAAGGAAGGAAGGAAGGAAGGAAGAAAGAAGCCCATGTGAAATGGTTGGTGTGTGAAGGCATGGGAATGGGGTTACTTTCCTCTCTCTGTCTCCCTAACACCATGCAATGTTGTTATATATAATGTAATTAACATTAACAAAGAATAAACTCTTTTTAAAAAATCAAGCCATCACAAAGTATTTAAATATTTATTACAGATGCTGTCTTCACTTTGATTCAAGTTTGGAATACAGTTTTTTTTCATTCAACAAATATTTACAGAGTGCCTACTTTATGCCAGGTTAGATTCCTAACCTTGACAAATTTACCTAGTGAAAGTGGAGTTCTACATGTTAAATGTAAACTCACTGGTCACTGGAACCTCATGTAGTCTATTAAAGGCTATTATAGGACTTAGGACATAATCTTATGATTTTGTATGGTCATATTAGGTTATATCTGTGAGTCACCTGATGTCAAGAGATAGTTCTAGCACCATTATACCTTAGCCTTCGAAGGGAACCTTTCCAATTTTCACTCATTAAAAAAAAAAAAAAAGTTTTGAGCACCTACTGTTTTCCAAGCACTGCATAAGGCACTGAGTTCTCCAGTGCTGAGTAATATAGATGTGATTTCTGCCTTCGGGGCACTTACAATACAGGAAGACACATTCATAAATAAATATACAACACTTCTGAGTTGGGATGTATGTTTTCAGAACAGGAAAGCAGTGCTAGAGAATAATGGTGAGTGGGTGGAGTCCTACTTTAAGACTGTTAGGGAGGGCCTTTCTGAGGACGTAGCACACATGTTGATTCCTATCATGTGAGAACGGGTTAGCCATGGGAAAGGAGGTGGAAGAGCTCTCTGCTGACTGAGAACTCCGTATGCACGGAGCCTGAAGCAGGAGGGAACCCGGCATGTCAGAGGACATAAAAGCCAGTGAGATGGGAGAGAGAAAGAAAATGCAAGATGCAAGGTATTGGAGACCTAAGCTGGTAGTTTAGATTTTACGTGGAACACATTATTCTCTGTAGGTAAAATAATAAAACCTTGGGAGACATTAAAGGAAACTTAAATATGGAGAGATTTAATATTGTAAACATATCAATTACCACCCATGATGTTCTATTGTTCACTGCAATTCTGATCAAAACTATCACAGAGGTTTTCATCAAATTTGGTAAGTGGATTTTAAGATGAAAAAGCCAAGGGCAGGAATAACCAAGATGTTTCTGAAATGAGATGAGGAGGAGACAGTTCTGTCAGAGATCAAGATTAAGTGTGAACTATCATAATTATGATTGTGTGTGGCTGAGATGTATGGTGGCCCATGGGACAGAGAGCTCAGGAAAAAATTAATGCATGTAAGAAATTCTGGTCAATGTTAGATACGGCCGGGAGGATCAAGAAGGAGGCAGGGCTATTCTCAAAAGACCTGGGAAAAGTGTTTATCTATACAGAAAAAAATGAACTTTGCACCCCATCTCACACCACACATAAGAATTAACTACAGACAGACCAAAGACTTAAATTCAGAATGCAAAACTAAACCCTGTTTGGTTCCTGTTATTAGGAACATCGTGTGGGAATAATCTTTATCACCTTTGTTTAGGGAAGAGCTTCTGAAGGACACAGAATGTGCTAACTAAATATGTAAAGACTGACAAAATTGACTCTATTATATAATTAAGGGCTTCTGTTATCAAAAGATACTTTATAGGAAGTAAAAAACATCAGGTTACACATGTAACTGACAAAATTGCATCAACAACATATAAAGGACTACTACATACCAATAATAAAAAAGATAATCCAGTAAAAAATGGGCCAAAGACATGAATAGGTATCCCATAGAAAAGGAAATACAAACAAATGATAACAAATATACAAAAATATATTCAACTATTTTAATAATTGAGGGAATACAAAGCAATGCAATGAGATGCCATTTTATATCTATTTAACTGGCCAAAATTTATAATCCTGACAATATCAAATACTGGAGAGGATCTGGAATATAGGAACCCCTATACTTCGCTGACATGAGTATAAGTTGGTAAGACTAGTTTGGATATAAACTCAAGAGAAAACCTTGCACATTTGCAATAGGAGATATGCACAAGGCTGCTTATCACCACTGTTGACAAAGGCAACATCCTGGAAGCAATCCCAAATGCCTACCAGAGACTAATGGATAAATGCACTGTAATATCTTCACACACTGCAATATTAGACAGCAGTCCAGATGAAAGTGCTATGGCTGAACCCAACAATAGAGATGACTGTTAGCAACATAATAGGGAGTTAAAATGTTTCCAAAGATTATATAAAACTTATAATCTTTTATTAAAGTTAAGACACCAATAAAATAAAATAATGTGCCTTTATGGAATGCATAGAAGTAGTAAGGCTATATAAAAAGGAATCATGGGGGCGCCTGGGTCGCTCAGACGATTGAGCATCTGACTCTTGACCTCAGCTTGGGTCTTGAACTCGGGGCTGTGAGTCCAAGCCCCGCACTGGGCTCTATGCTGGACGTGGAGCCTATTTACATACATAAAAAAGGAATTATATACAAGATTCAGGATAGCCAGGGGAGTCAGGAGGCTGAAATGAGAGGAGCTCATAAGTAGATATAAGATACTGTCAAAGTTCGGGATGCCCTGGTAGCTGGTAGGTTATTACAAAAATGAAATCATGAATAAGTACAAAAGAGGGTCACATGGAGACCAGTGAGGAAAGTGTTTCATGAAACTACGAGTAAGAAGAATTCAATTTTGGGCACCCAAGTGTTAGGTCAGAGCAGGAAGGATCCTTTGAATCTATCTGGTCCAATTCTCCCAGGTCTTAGATGTAGAAGCCAAGGGCCAGGTAGGGAAAGGTGCTCACTAAAATACCTTACTCGGCCATGGCAAACTAAAAGTCAATCTTAAATTTCCTAATTGCATGATTCACTATTTGACTTGAAATGAAACAGACATGCTAAAATTACGCATAAAATAAAAAGAAGCCCAAGAAAGCAATGACCATTTTTATGACCTACGTTTTGAAGGGCTCTGAAGGAGACCGTGTATGTATGTGTGCATGTGGGCTTGCTTGCATGCAAGTATGTGTGGGTGCTGTACGTATGCCTGCATGTATGGAGTCCATAACGATGTAGGCCAAGGCTCTGTCCTTGGGTGTTAAATTTTAAGAAAGTACTTTTCTCCTAATGAAGAATGAAGCGAAAGTAGTCAAAGAAAAGGGGTCCTTAGCTCAGAGTGAAGGGAGGAAAGCAGAGGCCCTCTCCTGAGGCCAACGAAAGCATAGTCTTTGCATCACAGATCTGAATTCCAGCCTGCAGAGATTTCAGAAGGCAGGCTCCAATGTCCTGATGATAGATGAGAACTTGCAATCACCCTTCATTTGCGTTCCAAACACAGGGCTGCTCTGACCAAAACAGAAATGAAAGAGCCGGCCAGTTAAAAGCAGCAAGCCCATGATGCGCTGCCCAGCCCAGGTGGAATTGCAACAGGAAGAACAAGGTAAAACACGCGAGATGAAAAGAGAACAGCTTAGGATGTTTAAAGAGACACTTGGCAGCTTAGACACCGCCTCTGGGCACAGCTTACTGAAAGGACCATGGAGCCAAAGAGAGGGTTCCATCTCTAGCTGCGTGGCTGTGTGTGCAGCTGTTCCTCTACAAGGTCCTGTGGGTACACAGTGCGTCAAAACACAGCTTCCCTGCCAGGTAAGGAACGTGAAGGAGAGCGTGTGCTGTGCCAAATGTGGAGCTACCCGGTCACTGCCTTCCTTCCACTCTCCTAGGACAACAGTAAGTGCTAGAAATTAAGTTTGACCTGCGGATCATTTTTTAATTCAAAATTTTCCTTAAGAGAGGAATTATGGCAGAACGGTGTGAGAAATGGCTGGGAGCCTACTGAAATAAGAGGGAGTTTCTCCCATGACATTCCTATGGAGTGGATATGAGGTGACCTGGGAGAAAACAGACCGAGCCCTGTGTCTCTGGTGTCTCCCACAGTTAACTCTCCAAAGAGACAGAGCAATTCCGAGAATGCAGCTGAGAATATGGGTAGAGCCTCACAGAGACATGCAGACAAATGCATTAAGTATATACGTGAGTACACGTGCCAACGTATAACCACATAAACACACACATACATGCTCCTACGCACACACACCAAGACAAATATACCCCCAGATGCACACTGCGGGAACATTTTCCCCGCAGAAACTTCAGTTTTCTTAGAGCTAAACAGAATGATTAATGTTTATTGTAAAAGCCTTCCTGTTTGCCAGGAGAACATGCTTTGCTGTTCGGTAGGTAACAAGCGCTATGCATCTGTCGATTTCCCCACTGTCACGTTACCTGGCTCCATCACAAACACCCAAGTTGTAACAGAAAAAAGAAAGACCCTGAGGCAACTATACAGGCACTCCTGATATTCCACGAGCAGATGACAGGCAGCTCTAATGGTCTCACTTACATAAACGTAACTTACTCACGTCAGAACACAACTTCCTTTCCTTCCAGACTCTGAGTGCCAGAAATCATTCTTTTCAACCCACAGCCATTTCTGTTGAGACACCTGTCGACCTGCCTGTCAGCCCAGCAGACCTGTGTATGGCATCTACCCAGGGATGCCTGCATTATTCAAGTCTCTGGAAGAGAAACACCCTATGGAGGGTGAGTGATGGGCTGAGGGTTAGGAAAGATGGCTCCTAGAATCCCAGGGCCCTGACTTTTAAGATTTAGAAGCCCCATGGGCAAAGCTGAGTTTTGTGTGTGTGCATGTCTCTTATTAATCTCATAAATAAACAAAAGAACTAATTTCTCCCATATAGGGGAGGGGGAAATATTCATAGGGTAAGGTTTGTGCTTGACTGCGCCATCAGAGTTGCAAGATGCCATTGGTAAGATGCAACGGAATATGGACAGACTGGTACAGCCCAGTGTACCTTCAGTTACCCCACAAACTGTTTAGCAACCTTGAGGAAAAAAGGCCAATGCATCTTGAATTTGAGCCTTATCTGGCACCAGCCTGTGCATGATTGACTTGGCTATAATATAACACCAGATAATGCTGGATTCTGGCAGAGAGGAATGAAGACAGGGAAGGCCAGAGTTGAGACTGTGTTTATTTAGCTGGTATTTGGCTAGGATACCATCTCAGAGTGAATTTACTGGATTCATTTTATGCAGTGTTTTTCCCCAACCCTGAATGTATGTTAGAATTTCCCAAGGAACTTTAAAAAAATCCACATGGATAAAGACTCCTCCCCAGAGACTCTGATTTATTTAGACTGCAGTGAGACCCAGACATCCATCCATCCACCATCCATCCATTTATACAGCTACCTACCTATTTATTTATCCATGTTTTTGGGCTCTCAAGGCATGATTCTAATCTTCAGCTAAGCTTGAAAACCACTAAACTTATTAGGCAAAACTTTCACCATTACCCCTTGTTAAGATAAAGCACAAAGCCACACATCTACCCAAGGAGTATTTATTGAACATATACTATGTGCAAACGTCTCTTTTAGGTCCTGAATACACACTGAAAAGCAAAAACAAATATGACCAAAAGCAGATCAAGACCAAAGGCTGTCAGCCTGGAAACAAGGGAAGAGCCATCAACACAGTTCAATTCTGAAGGTTATATGCAAGCAAAATTCCATCTAGCTCAGGAGAGCTCAGTTTTTTGTTCCATTCAGCTCTTCGACTGATTAGATGAGGCCCACAAACACACTATGGAAGGCATCTGCTTTATTCAAATTCCACTGACTTAAGTGTTAACCTTATCCAAAAAACACTCTCATAAAACTATCCAGAGTCATGTTTGACCTGATATCTGGGCACCATGGCTTAGCCAAGTTGACACATTAAATAACCATCACAGGGCCCATGCCCTTATGAGCCTCCAAGTCCCATGGGTGACGATAAAGCACAAACAACTTAAGTTCACATTGTGAAAATGGTATGAAAGAAACAAGCAGGCTGATGGATAAAGTGGATGGTGGAGGGGAAAAGCCTCTTAGAGGTGAATAATAGGAAGGAGATAGTCATGAGAACTATAAAGTGACACATGCTACGGGCAGAAGAAATGACATCCACAAAGCCACATGAGCCACAGAGAACTGGGTGGGTTTGAGAAAATGCTAGAAGGCTAGAGGGGCTGGTGCACAGAAAGCAATGGAGACAGGGGCAGGAGATGAATTTAGAGGCAGGGAGGGGCCAGACCATTCAGGGCCCCAAAGTTAAGACGAAGCCAAAGCAAGAAAGGTACGTAGTTGGATTTACCTGTTGAGATGTTCTGTGTGGCAGTGGAATACAATGGAATAGTGAGAGTATGGGTAGGGAGGTCCTGGAATGTTCCAGGCATCAGATGAGTGCTCAGAGCAGGGTGTTGGTGGAGATGGGGCCACGTGCCCTAACCTGTGTCTGTTTTGACAGGAGAAGCCATCACACTTTCTAGAGCATCGGATGTGTGGCAGGTGGGGAAGAATGAATGATTCCCACATTTCTGGCTTAAACAATTCAAAAGAAACAAGAGCTTTTTTTTCCTAGTTAGAGCCTGGCTCAAGTTATACCCAATAACCGCCTGCATTATGCAAATTGAGTATCCTAATTAACGTAGCTCCAGCCTGAATTATGCAAATTCTTGCTTTGGGCTGTGTTAGTCACTTCCTCCTATACCACCTCCTGCCCATCAGGACCACATTCCATCACCCTACTGCCTCTCTGTGGACCAGAGCCACTGGACTGTCTGGGGAGAGTGAACCCTAAAAGGCCACTGTGGCCAAGCCAAAGGACAGAAGAAGGTGTGCCTGCACATCCGAACTGAGCCTCCTACGGGCCTCCCCCTCCGAGAGCCCACTCAGGAGCCCATGCAAGCGTCTGGCCCCCTCTCCCCATCCACGTGCACCCACTCCGATTGCCTGAACACTTCCCCAGTCTCAGCCTTCCTGAAATGTGCTCTGATGGAATGTGGATTTCTGGGGCCCGTGCTTTTTGCTCAGATCAAATCCAACCATCTGTATGCTGGAAAAATATTGACGACCCTCTGGCCTATTGTACCGTTTAAAGGCGCTCCCGCATGGGAATGCCGCCTTGTTTTATTGGGGCGAAGTCTGTGTTTTATTTAACTCTGAACGCCAGGCGCCTAGAATAGCTTGCAAGATAAATGTCAATCAACTCTAGCATAATCAAGACACCCATCCCTGCCTCATTAGGGTCCTCTCGTTCTCTTTAAGCTTCTCAGATTTATACACTGTAATTAGAAACTTGGTGATTCTGACTGCTCTTACTGGGAAGCTTCACGTGTCTGAATTTTAAATATTTTCACACTTCGTTAACCCAGTTGCTACTGTAACATCTTCTGGTCCAATTCCCACACTGCAGTTTTTATTTTTGGACAGAGACGAGAACAATTAATTGAATTGAAACACGTATTGATTACTGTTTTTCATGAACTCTGAACAGCTTGTCTCTGAATGATTTTATTGAGGAGCTTTTAAACAACTGGCTGGATTGTTTCCTCCATGACCCCGTTCTGGCTGTAAGTCCCTGTCTGCAGCTGTGATGGTCTGTTTTGGGTGAGCTGTGCTGTTCACGAGAGGCCACATTAACCCTCATGTCCAGGCCCTGGACTGGGGAACCCTGATATCTTGGTCAGACCCAAGCAGGGCTCTGGAAGAGGCTATGGGAAGGTCTTGATCTCCACACTCCTGGTGAAAATATTCAGCCCTCAGGTCCCATGTGAGCAGGAATATTACTCAGTTCATTCAGTGGCCATGTTCTTCCTCCAAGGAGAGCTTCCTGGGTCTAGGCTGTGAACTTGTAAAGTATCTCTCAGAACAATGCTTCTCATATGTTAACATGGGCACCAATCATCTAGAGATCTTGTTCAAACACTGACTGTGATTTAGTGGGTCTGGGCTGGGGCCCGAGATTCTGCATGTCTGATATTGATCTGCTGGTTTGTAGATGTGAGGCCTTTGACATTACTTAACTCTGGGCACTGTCACTCTGTTAGGAAACTGATCACAGACGCATACTCTGTACATCCCACTACAGTACAAATCCCCAAACATATGAGGCCATGGTCTAATTCATCCTAATACCTCCTGCCACAGTGAAGGGGAGGCTGGCTTCAGTGGGCTCCAATGACCACTGGGAGCCCCCACTTAGCAGGCAGGGAGACAGGTCATGACTGCTGGAAAAACAGGCTGTGCCATAGCCCTGGAATAGCATTAGGGTAAGGGCTAGACTCCCATTCCTTGGGGGAGGCACAGGGTCTCAAGGTTCATGGCTTCAGGGAGCCCATCAAGACATGAATTCCCGACTGAAAGAAAGGTGTCAAAGTCCAGGTTAGCAGCAGCAGAGAGGCAGATGTGACAAAGCATTCCGATCTTCCACCTGGCTAGCTGAGTCCTCATTGAAAAATCATAGGTGATGGAAATGTCCTTGCCTCTGGCACATTTTCCAGATGTCTCCAAGATGCCTGTGTACCTACAGCCCACTAGTCACACAAAATCCAGGTGCTTTTGTAAAGAATGTAAATCTGATTCTTTTAGTCCTCTGCTTAAAATCCTCCCAGGGCTTTCTATTTCTCTCAGGATAAAGCACGAACTCTAGGAGCCCTGCACAACCCGACCCTGCCCACACACTTTCCATATGCTCTCATCATCATGATCCCCCTGCTCATGAAGCTTTAGTCACTCTGACCTTCTTCCTATTTGTTAAACATCCCAAAGTCATTCCTACCCCAAGGCCTTTCCACTAGCTATTTTTCCTTCAAGTGTCATCACTGCATTATGTTCAAAGACTCCAGTCATAGGCAGTTTCATATTGGAGAGAAACTCCAAAATGAGGTATAAACCTTTGATTTTGTGGGTTTGACATAGATTTATTTTTCTCTTGATTCTTACCCATTGAAGCCCAGAATAATCTGACACCTTCGTATTATAAGAGGGGACTTAAGCCCAGAGACGGAATGAGACATAATCAAAGCCATTCAGATTTGGGGCGCAGAACTGTCCAAGGATAGACCCAGAGGTTGTGACTCAGACTCATGGGAAAAGAAATTTAATTATTTAAACTTACTTGAACCTACTACACTGAATAATATTTACAGTGTTTACATAGCCATAACCCTCCTTTACTACACCCACTGCTCCTTTTTTTGGCTTTTGACTTTGTCAAGTCCAAGGTTGTATACAGGAACATACAGAGAATCCTAGACTTCTATTTGTGTTATCCTATTTTCCTTTGTCACAAAATACACTTTTTGAGACCAGAGGAGGGTGAGTTATAATTTATGGGTTCCTCTCTAGAAATTACAACCAGAACCTAATTTTAAAAATAAAATTGGTTTCATCTAATT
Organism: Panthera pardus; assembly: GCF_024362965.1. Taxonomy (NCBI): domain Eukaryota; kingdom Metazoa; phylum Chordata; class Mammalia; order Carnivora; family Felidae; genus Panthera; species Panthera pardus. Next base: position 17,840,813 of record NW_026526821.1, on the reverse strand, counting down.
AAATTTGGAAATTGCCTCATAAACACATACTCTGTTATAAATGTCTTGAAAAGCAAGGTCTCCTGCTTACTATCTGGGATGGGAATGGGTTGAACCCAGCGTGGAAGGGCCTCCCTGTCTCTCTCTGCTCAGGAGGACATACTCGCTCATCAATTGCTGAAATTTTCTCAAGAGTAGTGTGGTCTAGAGCAGTGCTTCTCAAACTCTCACACCCACGTGAATCACCCAGAAAATCTTGTTACCAGGAGACTCTGACCAAGGTGGTCTGCTGGGGCCTGAAAGCTGCATTTCTCACCAGCTCCCAGGTTATGCCAGTGCTGCCAGTCCACCGACCACACTAAGGGGCAAGGCATTGGCACTTGAACTCAAGACCCATGAATCTGCCGTCTCAGCTATGACCTTGGTCTTCACACCTCAACTCTCTGGGTTTCAATTTCTTCATTTTTATGTACTGTGAGAGCTAACATTCATTGATGCTATTTCTAAATGCCAAACACAGCATTGAACATATATGTATGTGTACAAATGAATATAAATGAGAAGCTCCTTGCTGTACCCACGGTTACAATGGCAGAGCTAGAGTTCAGAATGAAGCTGTCTGACCTCAAAAGCCAACATTCTTACCTTCGGAGGTCCCACTAGCCTGTGATGCACATGGTCACAGCCACGTTTATGCTCAAAATACAATGACCTCAGCCCATGAACTCCTTGGCTCCCTTCATCGCATCATCTAAGATATTTAGCATATTCCCAAAAGGTCACCTCCAGAGCTCACGGAAAAGTCAGACAGCTGCAGCCTTCCATCTCTCGCTCTCTGTAATCACAGCACAGGAAGCAGCTGAGAAGCCAACTGAAGGTGTCTCTCCAGAGCTGTGTCCAGGAGAGCCCATCACAGAAATGCCAGCATCCCTGGTGACTGGTCTTTGGAAATCGACAAGGTACAGGACTCACACACAACTGGGAAGGGTGCCCTGTACCGATCTGTGCCCACCATCGAGCCCAGAGCTCCAGAGGTCTCATATGCTGAGACCTCAACTTCATGGAGCTGCTGCTTGAACAGGGTGTATCACTCACAGCTGGGACCGCTCCCTTGCTCTCTCTCCACCCCATCATCTCTTCTTCTCACACAACAGCATGAGCGGGTTTCCTAGCCCATTCCATGCACACATCAGAGGAGGCAGGATACTTCCCAAGTAAGAAATTGGTCCGTGCAGGGATATGACGTCCCCTGCAACATGGCCCAGCCCAGTGGTTTCCAAGTACAGCTGGGTACAAAGACTATAGGGCCTTTTCAGGACAAAGTTGTCCTCAATTCAAGGCAAAAAGAAAAAATAAGGAGACTCATGAGTTATTCATAAAGCTAAATTTATTCAATTTGAAGGACTGCCTTTTATTCTGAAATTATGTCCTTTCTGTATTTTTGAAGTTATGTCTTTTATGAAATGATGTTAATAAAAAATGGTAAAGAACTGGATGTTGGTCCTCCAATCCTTTTGAAATGTTACTGGCCTGTGAGTTCCAAAAATCTTGAACATCTGGCATAGAGAGCCATTTACATAACAGCACCAAGTGCGTGAGTGCGTGAGTGCGTGAGTACGTGTGTGTGTGTGTGCGTGCGTGTGTGTGTGTGTATATGTGCACGTGATGGCAGCTTCCACTTCACAAAGAATGGCAGGTAGCTCTGAAGTGACGAGGCTTTGTTTCAGCTGAGTTTTTGGTCCCTCTCTCCCCCGCAACGAGGCACTTCTGAACATGTCCTGGGCAAGGTCGATATGGTACCTCCCCGCCCCTAGCAGCTTCCCGCAGGTAGGAAGCTTCTCCCAACCATGTGGGCCCAAAATGGAATATGATACAGCTCTTCTTTTGAAGAAGCTGTGATTTGCTGAGTGAAGGCATTTTCTGAAGGTGCTACACCTTGTAGATGATGGATGGTTTTCTCCTTCCTCAGAGAGCTCTGAGGTCCTTCCAGGTCTCTCTAGAGAGCTTCTGTGTCCATCCAATTCATCCTAAATATTTCTCCGTCACCAATACTCTTTGACTTCCCTCCCTTACGTGGGGATATTCTTTCACAGCTCACTCTCAATACCTCAATACCTCTCAGTACCTTTCTGCATGAGCTCTCAGGGGCTGCAGTGCATTTCAGCCTGGGGATGCTTGTAACCTTTCCCACCTCAAACCCTCTACAGGAACCCTAATGCAGCCATTACCACTCTCATCTTAGAGGGGAGCAGCAGGCCTGGAGAGAGGAAGACCCTGAAAAAGGTCATGAGAGACCACAGCGGTGCTACTGGGATGCTGGGGGCCATCATGCAATACCACAGGAGGGCTACTGGGATGCTGGGCTGCATCACGCTAGACTCTGGCATGTGGGACTTCATCATGCGAGACCCTGGCATGCAGGGCTCCATCACTGCAGCTTTGGCTTCCATACCCTTCCTTCTGCACTGCTGTGGTCTCTACTGCAGCCCGTACCACATTCTCCCAGCGTCTCAGAAGATTCAGGGTGGGAGGATAGTCAACCTTGACCACATCTCAGTACTTGAGTTCAGCTGTATCAGCCTCACTGAAGTTTCACTGTTTTTGTTTTGCAATAGACTTCTATACAGTTTGTTCTAAGTTTGAAAGTTTTCAGGAAGCCACATTGTGTTGGCTTGATGGGTACCTTACTATCTGAGGAGGTTCTGCTCCATCTCTGATATGATGTCATATCTCTGATAGGATAAGGCCCTGCTAATGCTGGGAGGGGAGCTTCTGATACCATCACCTGAGTAACAATAAAATATGCTGTGGCTAAAGAGCAACATTAAAAGTTAAGAATCATGCACCCCCAGGGCAGAGAATGACTTCAGGATTTTTTTCTGGAAGCCCAGAAACTAACAGGTGTAGGATGAGCATCATCTGGGTGTTGTGGTTTTCCATATGAAGTGAACTATAACTACTGTGTGCTAGGCCTGGGTCTTCTGGGCTCTGCTGGGACAGTCTGCCTCCCTGAGTGCCTACTCCTTTCTAAAGAGATAAATAACCACTTCAATGTGTGGTGTGTCCAGTCTTCTGGGTCACTGGGGCTGTCAAGCTGCTCATCTGTATGACCTTGTGTTGTCTTCTCACTGTATTGTCTGAAACCTTTGGGTAAGATGTGTCTTACTCACCTTCATGCCCTCACGGGAGCCCTGCACCCAGTAGAAATTTTCCAACTTCAGGCTGAAGTCAATTGAATGAAGCCAAACCAAGAGGTATAGCAAAGGGGTCTTCTTACCTCATACAGTGTGATGACCCCGTTGGTCTCATTGGGAGGTTTCCACTGGATGTAGATCTTCTCCTCAAAGGGCCCTCCTTGGATAGATTCTAGGGGAACAGCTCCTGGAACTACAGAAGGGAAAAGGAACTTGATGGCACCTGCCATCTCATTTCCCCAGCCCCACTGAATTAGAACAGCAGTTGGCCAAGCTTTCCTGTAAAGGGTCAGATGATACTTTAGGCTTTGTGGACCTTACAGTACCTGCTGTAATAGATCAGCTTTGTGCTTGTAGCGCAAAACAGCCACAGACAATCCATATACAAATGGGCATGGCTGTGTTCCCATACAACTTTATTTGAAAGAAAAAGACACTAGGCTGGAGTTGACCCCTGGGCCATAGTTTGCTATCCCCCCTCCCCCAGGTGACCAAATGGCTTTTTATCTGCAGACTAAGCAAGTCTGTGTTTGAATTAAAACTGAGCAGTGTAGGGAGGACATCAAGAGGCCCCAGCCCTGCCATCAGGTAGGATTCTAGAATTAGACTCTTGCCTTAGGATTGGTAACTGAGGAATGCAAAGTGAGCATCACTACCATCTTCCTGGACCTACCAAAGAGTCTCCAACTATTCCTCAGTTTCCGAATTGCTGAACCCAACAGGATCTATGTGTCTTGAAACCACACCAATTAGAAAAGTCTGTTTCACTCCCAGAAGGCAGCTAGTTTGTCTCACTGCTGAGTCTCTGATGCCTGGCACATGGTAGATGCTTAATAATCATTTGTTGGTGGGTCAAGCAGGTGAATCAATGACCAATGCCAGCATTTTGCCCAAATGAGCAAAACCTTTCCTGGGAGGCTTTTGACCCCAGCTCAGTCTTCCTGCCAGCACCTTCCTGCTGGATTCCAGCATCATTACGATGGTCCAGAAGATGCTGAGCCATAAAATAAATGATTCTCCAAACTTCCAGTTATAACTCCCCAGGGAATCATGACTTCATGTAAATCATTACTGGATCTATTTATATTTTGGCATTATAAAAGCAGGTACTTTTACTAAGCACTTACTCTTTGATCAGAATTTTACATACATTATTTCATTTAAGCCACAAAACAGCTCTGCCCAGGATGTATTATCTCCGTTGTGCTGATAAGGGAACTGAGGCTAAGAGAATTAAATAACTTGCTCAAGGTCATCCGGCTCTTAAGTTGTAAAGAGGGAACTGAACACCTGTCTATGAGCTTCAAAGCATATACTCTTAATCATCATGGTACGCCTCTCTCGATATAGCCTTGGCCATATGTTGCAATCAGTTCCCTATTGTTAAATTAAAATATATTTAGTTTTTCTCATTACGGACACGATACACAGAATTTGTTGAATATTAAGAATATACAAAAAGGGTAAAAAAAAGAAGGAACAAAATCACTCATAATCCCCCTATCTGGAGATATTTTTCCCGTATTTTTATGCCTATGCAAATACATATGTTATTTTTAAAAATTAAATTCCTACCATGCATATTGTGCTATGACCTTCTTTTATCACTAAACAAATCATGGGTTTAAAAAAAATCCTTAAATGTTCTCTGGGGCCATGCATTTTAATGCCCCATTAGAGTCACATTATTGGGTATTAAACTTGGTCTGAGGGGTACAGGGGTGACTCAGTCTGTTCAGCATCCAACTCTGTATTTCGGCTCAGGTCATGATCCCAGGGTCATAGGATCGAGCTCTGAGTCAGGCTCCAAGCTGGACGTGGAATGTGTTTAAGATTCTCTCTCCCTCTCCCTTTGCCCCTTTACCACATGTGCATGCATACACGTGTAGGTGTGTGAGTGCTTTGTCAAAAACAAAAAAAGTTGGTTTGAATTTTTTATAGGTAACACTGCAATGAAAATTCTTATAAATAAGTATTTTCATGAAACTCTGCAGATCTCCCTAAGATACATTCTTAGAAATTAATCTATTGGGCCAAAGTGGTTGAACTATTTTATTTTTAAGGCTTTTGACACATATTGCCAGAATGCCTTCCACAGAGTTTGTACCATTCTGGGTTCCCCCAAAAGAAGAACACGACTATTCCCAATCCATGCCAACACTATTTAAAAAATTAAGTGTATGTGTGTGTATCCTTTTTAGAAAACTGGAGAATGTAGTTTTTTTCTTTTTTTTCAGTTTAATTGGCCATTTGCATTGACTCTTTTATGAACACGCTCTTTATAACCTGCTCTCATTTTCCTCTACGGCTCTTCATTTTTGTCTATCGTTGTCTTATGGGTTTGTAATTACAACCTGTTTTTAAGGATATAAGCTTCTTTTTGCATGAGTTACAAATATTTTTGTCAGTTTTTCATTTGCTTCTTGAATCTTTTAGGTAAGTAGAAGCTTCTAAATCATCAGATCTCTGATTGCTTTCCCTATCTACTCATCCTTGCCACAAACATCAGGACTTTGAGGTAAGGGCACAAAGTACTGGGAGAATTATAAGCAGAGAAATCTAGTCTAGCAAGTCAGGATATGAAGAGGAAAATAAAAGTTGGTGGATTAGAAGTTCCTAGGACAAAAGTGGGGGGGGGTGGTTAGCTGTTGGGAGTGTGGTGGGTTGGCTCTGTGAGGGCCACAGTGGAAGGAGCAAGGCCTTCCTGGGGAGAAACGATGGTTATGGTGGTATAGAAAAGAAGCTGATGGTGCAGGAGATTTGCAGCTGCTGAGCAAATGTGATTTGCTTGATGGTTAAGGGTGAAGCATGGAAGCAATGTGTCAAGGATAGACCCCAGCTTGTCTGTTTTAGACACCTGGAGTGGGTCACAGTGCTGTTCATAGAAAGAGAGTCTTACAGGAGGGCTAGTTTAGGAAAGGGAGCTGGTGAGTTTTGCAATGTTTCATTTGAGGTGTGTGCAGAGCACCCAAACGGCAACGTTGAGTAGCAGCTGGATATAAAAGATTAAGCAACTGTGTATAAGGGAACCAACAAAATAGGTCCAGGACTAAGCCAAGAGGAAAACTACCATGTTAACAATCAGGAGGAAACAAAGAAACTGAGAAACTGGGAGGCTACATTCAGAGAGGCAAGAGGCAAACCAGGAAGGTGGGCTGTCAGGGGAGCAGCCAAAGGGGGATCCAGAAGGGTTGGGTTCACAGCGACAGAGATGACTGAGTAGTCAAGGAAACTACAAACTTAAATTTGCCCACTGAACTTAGTGTCTTCAAGGTTACCTGTGACCTAAGCAAGAGTAATCTAGAGGGGAATGCTGGCCTCACAGCCCTCCTGCCATGGGCAGAGGAGAGCACAGAAGGTGAGAGACCCTGCCCAGACAAGCCAGTGATTTGGGCCTCGAGGGGACTGATGCAGCAAGAGCAGGGATGGGAAAAGGAGCACAGCAGCGCCCCCTTCCAAAGGCTGGAGAGGTTTTGGCAGGATCACAGGCAACCGGGAAAAATCCAAAATTGAAGTAAGCGGTGGGGTCCAGTCCTGAAAGGCAGCAATGGGGGTGGGTGGAGAGGAAGCACCTTTCCCCTCGTGAGAGAAGACAAGATGGGAAAATGTGCAGCTGCTTTGGAATGGAGAGCTGAGGTGTCCTCGTGGCTCCATTTTCTTGAGAAGTGAGGGTGAAACCGTCTACCAACAGTCAGGGATTGGGAGAAGATTTAAGAGCTGCAAAGTGAGCTGAACGGAGAAATGGAGATGCTACTCTTAGCAAGGGTCTATCCAGGGGAGGTTAAGACTGTGAGCATCAAGCAGCTGGCATTCAGGCCACCTGGTCTCCTCCAGTATTTCCAGTTTAGAGCAAATTCCCGTTCTCACCTTGGATCAGAACAAGAGTCATGTGTATTGTCTTCTGCTTGATTTATTCCCACTTTCTTTTCGAACCTAATTTGTTGATCCGTCTGGAATGTATTTTATATATTGCACGAAATAGAAATCTCACTGTAGTTCTTTACGGTTTTCTTAGAACAATTAGTTGACCAGTCAGAACTTTCCCCAGTGATTTAAAATATCACTTTCCTAGCATGTTCGATTATTTTATATCCTGGCACATGCTGAGCGGCTCCCCACTCTATTTCCGAGTCACAGCCTCTTATTCTGACACTATCTCTCTGTTGTGTTCATGTAACATGTTTTAATAGTTGACAGAACAAGTCCCTTTCTTTTACTATTCTTCTTTTGCGAGGTTTTCTGGGCTTTCACTACCCTGTTGTTTTTCCAGAACACTGGAAAAAGTTTAAAAAACTTCAAAAACGTTCCATCAGAATTTTTATTCCAGTTGTATTCTTCACTTCTCTGAGGGACAAATGACACCTTTTTATAATGAGCCCTCCCACCAGTAATGCTGTACAAATCATCATTTATTAATGCTTCTTTTTATGTCCCTTAGTCAGAAATATGTTTTTAAAATTCCTTACAAATTACATTTCTAGGACTTTATTGCTTTTCTTCATATTATTTTTGACTCTATTAAAAAGTATCTCTTATGAAATCTATCACAGACAAAAGTACAGGTAATGAATGTATAGTTTATAAAATAATTATGAAATGAACACACATGTACCAACTATCCCCTCTAAGAAACAAAACATCACTGCATCACTGAAGTGCCCTGTGTGTTCTATACTGCTGACTTCTCTCTCCCCATCAAAACAAAAACAAAACAAAAAATATCCAAACAAACAAACAAACAAACAAAAAACACCCAGGCAGGTACTAGCCAGGTTTTATGCTAATCATTCTATTTTTATTTGGAGTTATAAATATATGCATCTATCCCAAGATATCATTTTGCTTCCTCTGGCTTCATGACATACATATGAAAGTAAGTCTTTGTAATAAATGATTTGCATTTGTCACTCAATATTGTTTTGATATTCATATCAGTTGATACAGGTAGTTGTATTTCATTCATCTTATGAATACAGTCTTATTTATTTTGTCATTCTGTAGATGGTGAGATGTCCTGTAGATGGATGATAGGGCTTTTTCTCAGAAGAGCTATCTTATGACATAGTGCCTATGAATATTTTTGTATGTTCAGTTGAACATTTTTAAGAGTTCACTCAGGTATACCCAGGAGTAGGATAGATAGACTAAGGGTATAAATGTCTTCAGCTTTACTGAGTGAAGTCAAATTGTTTTCCAAAGTGGCAGTAGCGATTTATAGTCTCTCCAGCAATGTTTTGAAAGGCCCTCCTTCTCTAAATCCTTACTAACACTTAGTAATGCCAGATTTAAAAATTCTAGACCATCTAGCAAACATGAAATAATACTTCATTGAGGATTTATTTGCTTTTAGCTATTTACTAAAGAGGCTGAGCACCTTTAATGCTTATTGACCATTACTGTCCTTTTCTTATTGATTTGTAGAGGTTCTTTGTATATTCTTGTTACTGATCCTTTTATTGGATACATGTGTTATAAAAATCCTCTCTTGGTTTGTCTGTTTTCCATTTCTCTTTATGTTACCCTTGGATAAAAATTAGTTCTTAGTTTTAATGTAGTCAATTTTATCAGATCTTTTCTGAAGAAGAGAAAGACTTAGTAACTTAATTGTAGCAATAATTTCAAAATGTGTACATATATACATGCTGTTGTACATCTTGAATATATACAATTTTACTTATCAAATATACCTCAATAAAGCTGGGAAAAAAAGACTTAGATGCTGTTGGTGCCACACCCATACAGGAATGCTTACTGCAAAATGTTTGTTACTCTACTTGAAGGCTGTGAAAGCAAACTTGTCTCCACATAGGGCAAGCGAGAACTCTCAGAGAGTTAATGCCCCTAAAACAATCTTCAAGCAATGGAAGATACGAAATTCATAGATGAATATCGTAGTGTCCTCACTACTTGACTGGATTAACTCTGAGACATATTCTATTAATACTTTCCAAACTACCTCCAATGAAAGTGATTATTATTGTGTTGTAGTTGTTTCCAACCCACGGTGGACCAATATTACCATAAAATACAAAACCACAAAAGAATAGCAAAATTAAAAAGTAAAGGTAAAATTTAAAAACAGAAAAATGGAAGCCTCTCCTTTTAAAATACTTAACCTCTATTTCTGTAATTATCTTGTCACAGACCAGGAAGAGCTTCTAATTCACTGCTGGTCCCTGGACCACACTTGGAGTGGCACTATTCTAAAACCCAGTTATTCACAAGGTAATTTTTTTAAGTTTATTTTTTAATATAATTTATTGTCAAATTGGCTTACATACGACACCCAGTGCTCATCCCAACAAGTGCCCTCCTCAATGCCCATCACCCATTTTCCCTCTCACTCTCTGCCCCCATCCACCTTCAGTTTGTTCTCTGTATTTAAGGTCTCTTGTGGTTTGCCCCCCCTCTCTGTTTGTAACTACTTTTCCCCCTTTCCTTCCTCCATGGTCTTCTGTTAAGTTTCTCAAGATCCACATATGAGTGAAAACATATGATATCTGTCCTTCTCTAACTGACTCATTTCACTTAGCACAATACCTTCCAGTTCCATCCACATTGCTGCAAATGGCAGGATTTCATTCTTTCTCATTGACAAGAAGTATTCCATTGCATATAAAACCACATCTTCTTTATCCATTCATCAGTTGATGGACATTTAGACTCTTTCCATAATTTGGCTATTGTTGAAAGTGCTGCTATAAACACTGGGCTACATGCATCAGCACTCCTGTATCCCTTGGGTAAATTCCTAGTAGTGCTATTGCTGAGTCGTAGGGTACTTCTATTTTTAATTTTTTGAGGAACCTCCACACTGTCTTCCAAAGTGGCTACACCAGTTTGGATTCCCACCAACAGTGCAAGAGTGTTTCCATTTCTTCACATCCTCACCAGCATCTGTAGTGTCCTGATTTGTTCATTTTATCCACTCTGACCGATGTGAGGTGGTTTCTCAGTGTGGCTTTGATTTGTATTTTCCTGATAATGAGTGACATTGAGCATCTTTTCATGTGTTGCTTGGCCATCTGGATTTCTTCTTTGGAAAAGTGTCTATTCATGTCTTCTGTCCATCTCTTCACTGGATTATTTGTTTTTCAGGTGTTGAGTGGCCAACTAATCTTTAACAAAGCAGGAAAGAGCATCCAATGGAAAAAAGACAGTCTCTTTAACAAATGGTGCTGGGAGAACTGGACAGCAACATGCAGAATGAAACTACATCACTTTCTTAGACCATACACAAAAATAAACTCAAAATGGATGAAAGACCTAAATGTGAGACAGGAAACCATCAAAACTTTAGAGGAGAAAGAAGGCAACAGCCTTTGTGGCCTCAACCGCAGCAATTTCTTGCTCGACACATCTCCAAAGGCAAGGAAATTAAAAGCAAAAATGAACTACTGGGACATCATCAAGATAAAAAGCTTCTGCACTGCAAAGGAAACAATCAACAAAACTAAAAGGCAATCGACAGAATGGGAAAAGATATTTGCAAATGACATATTGGATAAAGGGTTAGTATCCAAAATCTATAAAGAACTTACAAGGTACTTTTCTTGATAACACACCAATACCAGCTTCCTTCCCTTCCCTTCCCTTCCCTTCCTCTCTTCGTTACCAGTGTGTCCTGAACACACTGTATTTGAATCATTATCCTAAGGCCAGGTAAACCCGAACCAAAAAAATAAACTCTAACAAAAGAAATCTTCTTTAAGAAATACTTTCTCTTAGGTCATAGCAGTATTTTTTTTTAATTATCCTCAAATAATTTTAAAGTTAGGCCTTTTGTAAAATGTCTTCAACTCTTTGTAATTGTGTTTTCATGTATAGTGTGAGGCATGGATCCAATTTCAATTCTTCTCCCTATTCTACCATGACTTAATGAAAAAGAATTTTTTTTTTTTTTACTCAACTGATCTGCCATACTCCCTTTGCCTTCCATCAAATTTTCACATAGATATAAGTTCTGTTTTGTTCAGCTGTTCTCTTAGACTATACCTGTATCAATACCACATCTTCTCAATTAAGCAAAGATTTGTGTATCTTGATACCTAGTAGAGCAAGGCCTGCAACTTTGTACTTCATGTTCAGGACTGTCTTAGTCAATCTTGGCTTTTCTCTGCCATACACATTTTAGGATGACCTTGTACATTTTTGAAAAATGCCTTATTTCTGTAGTGGAACTGCATGAATTATAGATCAATTGGGAAATAAATTATGTCTTTCTAGGTCATGTCTTGATAATGGGTTTTCCCATCTATGAACATGCCATCTCTCTCATTTAGGTCTTCTTTGATATCTTCCAGTTCTTTATACATTTATATATACTCTATGTCTTGAAATCTTACATTAGGTTTATTCCTAAACACCCTGTATTTTTATTGCTATTATAAGTAGTATCTTTAAAAGCATACCACGTACTTATTGGGTAAATAGAAACACAATTGACTTTCTAATGTCAACTTCTTTGTCAAACATGTTACATTCTCTTCTTAATTCTAATAATTTGTGTACAAATTTCTTTGGGTTATCTATATAAATAATCATAGCATTGCAGTCGATAATAGTTTTGTTCTTTTACAATATTTTAACTCTATTTAATTTTCTTGTCTTCAGCCAGAGCCATCAATATAATACTTAATGGAGAGACTGGTAAGTATTTGTGTGCTTTCCAACATTAAAGAGAATGGTTTTATTATTTTATCCTCAAGTATGGTGTTTGTAGGTTTCTTAGTTTCCCTTTATCAGGGTAAGAAGATCCTTTTCGTTCCTGGTATACAAGGATATTTCCTTTTTATATCCTGCTGAGCTTTAACTGATGCTTTTCTGTATCTATTATAGTAATGACACATTTTTTGTGTTAATGTAGTGAATTACATTAATGGATCTACAAATGTTGAACCAATATTGATTTCTTAAAATAAAACTAATATTTTCCTAGTCGTATACAGCAATGGATCGTTTGCTAATATTCTGTTTGGGGTATGTGCACTTAATTTTCCTTTTTCTCATAAGCTTGTGTGGTTTAGATACCAAGGTTACACTAGTATCAAGAAAAAGAAGAGGAAAGTGTTACTTCTTTTTTTTTTTTCTTGCTCTTTGAAAGTGTATATATAAGATTGGAGATACCGGTGCCTTGAGTATTTGATTGCAATTGCAAGACCATTTGGAACTGGTGTTTTCTTTGCTGGAAAAGTTTAAACTATTGATTCTATTTCTCCATTTGCTATAAAATTATATAAGTTTTGTGTGTGTCTTGAGTCAAAATTTGAAGTTCATATTTTGTTAAGAATTTTTCCATATCCCACAAATGGTAAAATTTATCAGTATAAAAGGGTATTTATATTTAGTATCCTCATTTTATCCTTTTGTGAAACAGCCACTACACAAATGTATAAAACAAATATTCATCTCATTAACTTACTAATAATCAATTTCATACCCTCAATAGGTAACCTTCTTAACTTCATAACAATAATGAATCTTGTTTTTCATTATAATTTTTATTTCTTAAACATGTATCCCTAAGCACTATAGGGTTTATTATTAAATTAAAATACTAAATACAGTAAATAGTATTAAACTCTTTTACAAAAATCAGTCTGAGAGACCTAACCTCTTTACATTATTGATTCAATTCCATGTGCATGTTCTAGCCCAGCATTTATTTATACATTCTGGCGAGAATGTGGATTAGCGTTTTATTCTGTTTTTAAATCTTTCTTCTTGCCATAATTCTCAGAGGATATTTGCTTTGAATTATCAGATCAGTCCCTTTTAATAAGAATGAAAGCATCTGTCCAATAATCTTTCTTTATGCAACCTTACAAGAGGTGGATTGAGATGGTTTGGTTTGGTGGGTCAAGATATGTTCTGCTAGTGGGGTGTCTGAGTGGCTCAGTTGGTTAAGCGTCCGACCTCGGCTCAGGTCATGATCTCGCAGTCCGTGAGTTCGAGTCCCATGTTGGGCTCTGTCCTGACAGCTCAGAGCCTGGAGCCTGTTTCAGATTCTGTGTCTCCCTCTTTCTCTGACCCTCCCCTGTTCATGCTCTGTCTCTGTCTCAAAACTAAGTAAACGTTAAAAAAAAAAATTAAAAAAAATGTGTTCTGCTAGTGATTATATGAGTACTGGTTTTAAATATTTCTAACCCAGAGGGAAAGGGAGGAATTTAGATACATCCATCTATCATTTGGCTAGCTAGGAGGTCTACCTGGTTGAAGGTGGGAAGGGGAAAGTTTGAGAAGGAAAATAACCAGGCCATAGAACATCTTTTCAGAGAGAGAGAGAGAGAGAGAACTTTTTTGGTATTTTTAAAGGCAGCTTTAAGTCATCTAGGACACTGCCCCTTCCTTGCACTGGAGCATCTCTTCCCAAAGCTAGCCTTTCATTAAATCCCCCTATTTTCCTTATTCACCACATGCAGGCTTGGAGTGAGAGCTCTCATTCTCTGCAGTGTAGACTGGCATATGAAGAGGCCATCTCCTGCTCTCCAATCCCTCACTCCATCCACCAGCTCCATAGCCCAGCCTTGCCTTCAGCCTGGTCAGCCAGAGTTTGAGGATATTAATGCAGGTTGGACCTGTAAGTCTATCCCCTTGGGCCCCCAAGGGTGAGGAAGGGGTTTCTTTCGATGGTTACAGCTCAGTCATCTTTTCCCTATTTACACCCGCTTCTTCCAACAGTGCGTTCATTCCTTCCTTCCAACGTGGGTATGGCATCATCTTCTAGTTCTCAGGGCAGGTTTAAAGGTGTTCTTCTCCAACAGAAAGACAAATAAAGAAACTGATCCCATTCACAATTGCACCAAGAAGCATAAAATACCTAGGAATAAATCTAACCAAAGATGTAAAAGATCTGTATGCTGAAAACTATAGAAAGCTTATGAAGGAAATTGAAGAAGATATAAAGAAATGGAAAAACATTCCGTGTTCATGGATTGGAAGAATAAATATTGTCAAAATGTCAATACTACCCAAAGCTATCACCTACACATTCAATGCAATCCCAATCAAAATTGCACCAGCATTCTTCTCGAAACTAGAACAAGCAACCCTAAAATTCATGTGGAACCACAAAAGGCCCCGAATAGCCAAAGTAATTTTGAAGAAGAAGACCAAAGCAGGAGGCATCACAATCCCAGACTTTAGCCTCTACTACAAAGCTGTAATCATCAAGACAGCATGGTATTGGCACAAAAACAGACACATAGACCAATGGAATAGAACAGAAACCCCAGAACTAGACCCACAAACGTATGGCTAACTAATCTTTGACAAAGCAGGAAAGAACATCCAATGGAAAAAAGACAGTCTCTTTAACAAATGGTGTGGGGAGAACTGGACAGCAACATGCAGAAGAGTGAAACTAGGCCACTTTCTTACACCATTCACAAAAATAAACTCAAAATGGATGAAGGACGTGAATGAGACAGGAAACCATCAAAACCCTAGAGGAGAAAGCAGGGAAAAAAACCTCTCTGACCTCAGCCGCAGCAATTTCTTACTTGACACATCTCCAAAGGCAAGGGAATTAAAAGCAAAAATGAACTATTGGGACCTCATGAAGATAAAAAGCTTCTGCACAGCAAAGGAAACAATCAACAAAACTAAAAGGCAACCGACGGAATGGGAAAAGATATTTGCAAATGACATATCGGACAAAGGGCTAGTATCCAAAATCTATAAAGAACTCCCCAAACTCCACGCCCAAAAACATAATCCAGTGAAGAAATGGGCGGAAGACATGAATAGGCATTTCTCTAAAGAAGACATCCAGATGGCCAACAGGTACATGAAAAGATGCTCAACGTCACTCCTCATCAGGAAATACAAATCAAAACCACACTCAGATATCACCTCATGCCAGTCAGAGTGGCTAAAATGAACAAATCAGGAGACTATAGATGCTGGTAAGGATGTGGAGAAACGGGAACCCTCTTGCACTGTTGGTGGGAATGCAAATTGGTGCAGCCGCTCTGGAAAACAGTGTGGAGGTTCCTCAAAAAATTAAAAATAGACCTACCCTATGACCCAGCAATAGCACTGCTAGGAATTTATCCAAGGGATACAGGAGTACTGATGCACAGGGGCACTTGTACCCCAATGTTTATAGCAGCACTCTCAACAATAGCCAAATTGTGGAAAGAGCCTAAATGTCCATCAACTGATGAATGGATAAAGAAATTGTGGTTTATATACACAATGGAGTACTACGTGGCAATGAGAAAGAATGAAATATGGCCCTTTGTAGCAATGTGGATGGAACTGGAGAATGTTATGCTAAGTGAAATAAGCCATACAGAGAAAGACAGGTACCATATGGTTTCACTCTTATGTGGATCCTGAGAAACTTAACAGAAACCCATGGGGGAGGGGAAGAAAAAAAAGAAAAAAGAGGTTAGAGTGGAAGAGAGCCAAAGCATAAGAGACTCTTAAAAACTGAGAACAAACTGAGGGTTGATGGGGGGTGGGAGGGAGGGGAGGGTGGGTGATGGGTATTGAGGAGGGCACCTATTGGGATAAGCACTGGGTGTTGTAATGAAGCCAATTTGACAATAAACTTCATATATCGAAAAAAAAATAAAGTTTACCAACTGTAAAAAAAAAATAAATAAAGGTGTTCTTCTCTCATTTCTTTGGGAAGGTAGTTTAAGAATCAGACCACCACCTTTAATGGAAACTCTCACTTTCGTCCTGTAGACCCAAAAAACAGCATTGCATCATGGCAAAGGCTGCAGGCTGAAGCAGACTGCCCAGGTTTGTGTCCTGTTCTTGCCATTTCTGGCTGTGTAACCTGGGGCAAGTTGCTTAACCTCTTTGCAGCTCAGTTTCCTTACTTTAAAGTAGGGATAAAATAGCACCTGCTTCATGGGTGTTGTGGCGCTTGAAAATATTCACACAGGTAAAGTGCTGAGCAAAGGGGCTGGCACAGAGGTAGTATTATTCTGTGTTTGCTCCTCCCCCTGGTCCCTCACATCCTGGAGAACACCAATTTACTTTTCTGCAGAATCAGGATTATTACTATTTTCCTTGGTGTTTTTGCCTCCATTCTTCCCAAATGGTGTTACACAGCTAGTCATAAAAGCCATATCTTCCCATAACTTACTGAGTATATTAAATAGCTTTCGACAAGCACCTTCTGATTTCTATGGTAATTTTAAAATCTATCTTGTCTCTGAGGACTCGGGATTCATTCATCCAATAACTTATTTATTGCATGCCTATTCTCTACCTGGCACTGTTCTAGGTGCTTGAAAATACCCAGTAAACAGAAAACAACAACAACAACAACAACAAAAAACCCCAGACTCCTCAGTGTGCATTCTAGTGAGAGAAGCCAGATACTAAAGTGTATGGTGAAATATGTAGTATGTTAAATGATAAATGCTAACGAGATATGTGAAGCAGAGAAGAGGGACAGAGTGTGGTGCAGGAGGCTTCCAGTTGTTCATAGAATAGTCAAGCAGGATCTCCCTGAAAAGAGACATTGACTGGAAACAGGTGAAGGAAGCAGCCCTGTTTGTTTAGGGGAAGATGATTCCAACGAGAAGAAACAGCACCTACAAAGGTGCTGAGGGGGGGACGCAGCTGGCATATTTGAGAACAATGACTGGATCTGTGTAATAAGGCCGAGGTAGAAGGAGATGGGGTCTGAGAGGCGGCCAGAAGTAGAAGTTGTGGCCACGTGGGGCCCTGTGAGCCACTGCAAGGATGTGGACTTTTAATCCCAGTGATGTGAGAAACCGATGGAGGGTTCTGAGCAGAGGGGTGAGGATATGATTTGCCTGGTGGTTTAACAAGACCGTTCTGTCTGCTAAGCTGAGAAAAGAGTGTAGGGGCTACAGGGGAAGCTGAAAGATCATTGAAGGACTATTGCAATAGTCCAAGTTGGAGATCACAGTGGCTTGGAACACAGAGCTAGCAGTAGAGACTGTAAGCAATGGTCAAGTTCATGCTATTTACTGAAGGATGAGCCAAGAGAACGTGCTGATAGATGAGATGTGGGGAGTAAGCAGGGCTGCTGCTTTGCACAAAGCAAAGGGGTGCCAACCACAGAGAATCCATGCTGAAAGGTATTTAGGGCCTCGGGTGTGACAAAAGTGAACAATCAAAGCTTTTGACTCAAGCCACTAATAAAAGGCAGTTGCCATTAACTGAGATGGAGAAGACTGTGGGAAGAATGAGTTTGGGGGTGGATGAGGGATGATCAGGGGGTCAGCTCTAGACGTGTTTAATTCCAGAGACCGATTAGCAATCCAGCTGGACAGGCTGAACAGGCAGTTGCTAAATGACTCTGGAGGGCAGAGGAGAGGTACCGGAGATACCGATGGGGGAAATCAGTGTGTCGTCGGATTGTAAAGTCAAGATAATAGAGAAAACAGGGGGGAATCAGTGGGGATCAAGGGTCAACAAACTATGGCTATAGCCAAATGCAACCAGCTGCTTGTTTTATAAGTAAAATTTTATTGGAACACTGGCGCACACATATCCACCTCTACTGTCAGAGTGAGAAATCTGAGATGGAGGTTATAGAGGGAATATAGGTGATTCTAAAACGGCCCCCTGCCCATGACTAAAAGAAATTTTGCAAAGATCCCCGCTTTGGTTTTCTTCTAGTTAACTCCCTCGATTAAAAATCTGCCTGCCATGTCTGATATTGGCCACACACCACCGAGTCTGTACTCTCGGCAGAAAGTAAGTTCGGTGCTTTACATACAGACCTTCACGTAGAACACCCTAAAGGGATTGATGGTATTACCACCCCCAATCCACGGACAGGGACGCTGCAGTGCCCGATATGAAAGGAATTTAAGCAGAGCTGGGTAACAAAGTAGTGAACAGAGCCTGGATGTAGCCTGGATCCTTCTGGCTGGAAAGTATTTTCTGAATCAGCCCTTTTTTCCTTATTCCGGTAGATGTGGGTTCAGAACTGCTGCAAGGCAATCTCACTGCCTGTGAGTAGCAAAGCCAGGTCGTCTCAGCCCCACACTAAAGCTTTTTTTTTTTTTTTTTTTTTCCACACCACACCACTGCTCCACAGGTCACGATGTCCTTCCAACGAAGCGGACTTACTTTCTTTGGATTCAGCTGGGTCTCCCCTCCCGCCCCCACCACTCTCTCTCATCATGAAAAGACTTCTTGGAGAAAGATTCTTTTTCCGTCTTATCTTCTAATTCTGTGTTACTTTAGTCTTCTTTTTTCTTTATAATTCTTTAATGAGTCCACATATTCCTTTCCCACAATTTCATTTCTTCTTGTATCTAACAGCAAAGAACTTTCCATCCTTCTGACAGAGTTCTACAACAAAGGTTAATTACTTTATAATTTCATTCCCTTAAAAAAAAACACACTAAAATTGCTAATTTTAACTGTGCTTCTTGTCAGTAAGTTCATGTAAATTCACTGTAATTAAACCAGATGTTTTCTTGTGCCTAAAAGTCAGGTGGTAATTTAAAGGAAATTTTCATTTCAACATAAAGGGGGACAGAGTGTAATCAAGGAAAGTTTTATACCCTCCTTTCCTCTTCTCCTTTCTTCTCCCCATTTTTCTATCTGGAAAGTGGGGCTGATAATTGTGAACTCTGTGGGTAGCCGTGTAAACAAATCATATAAGAGCTCCGAGCCCTGAAGAGTCAACAGAGGTTTCCTGTCCTGTTCACCTTATCTAGGTCTTTTATTTGTTTTGGGGGGGGGGGGCGGAGCTCTCCATTCCAGGTGCCATATTTATTGGTTAATTGGTTCATAAAGAGACTCAGAACTTAAGAAAAATCAAAATAATTTGAAAATGGTTTGAAGGCCACCAGAATCTGTTAAGTGCATCTGATGGAGACAAGACAGATTTCCTAGTCTTGGTGAAGGAAAGATATTTTTTTCTGGGTAAATGTTTACATGTTGTCAAATATATCTTTTTAATGGAACTATACAGTGGTATGTTAGTAAATGTTTCACAACCAACTTTCCAAGAAAAACAAAAACACCAACAGGTCTGCCAATATCCATGGTGTACATTCCCCACCGTGACCAATTTGGAGCAATGAATATGATATCACAGAACTAGGAGGTGGAGACAGAGGCTAATGATTAGCTCTAGCAAGCCACTATGAGTTGGTTTTGAATACAGATAAAATACGTCACATATATCCTCTCCTTCTTAAACAGTGTATATAAACAAGATCCTGTGATATGGGGAAGAGGCATGGACTTTGATGTCAAATATTCATTCACTCACCAGACAGTCAATGAGCAACTTACTAGCTGTTTGGCAGGCAACAAATGTGTGTGTGTGTGTGTGTGTGTGTGTACACATATGTGAAGACACACAGTATTTCAGATGATGATGAATGGCACAGAAAAAAATTAAGCACAGAGAGTGTTGGGGAGGTTTTGGTTAGGTTACAGGATTATCTAATAGATGGTCAGAGAAAAAATTATGGGTAAGATTTTGGGATGCATTTATTTGTTCTGCCACTTGTTGTGTGGCAACCTCAGACAGGTTCCTTGAACTCCCTGAACCATGATCATATCAATAAACACCTTCATCACAGGATTCGGCAACTCACTGTAGGAATGAAGGATATCAGCACAACACCTAGGTCAACACGAGCATTCAAAAACCACAATTGCACTTCTCCTTAACTTTTATACTATCTCAAGGCCATCTTTGTAAAACTCTAAAATGTACTGAGCTCTAATTAAACGATGTGTTCAGACTTGCTAAGATGTGCATAGCTTTATACCCTTCCACTAAATGACTCTGGACTGTTATTTATTGCCTTGCTGTTATTGCCTTTTATCCTTTTGTCACTTCCCTCTTCTAGATTTCATGTGCTGCATGTTGTTACTATACATGCACCTGTCCCTAGCAACATACGGCGTCCTTCTAGTTTCCGATGACCTGAGGAATGAGATAATGAGACGTCTACAAATGCACACAAAATACAGGCACTCATTCCCAAGACATGTCAGTCCTTCCTATAATGCAAGTACATTTACCATATTATATGAAATAATATATGTATTATGTGATTAATCATATTATATATAGATTATATTAATATAGTATGTACGTATTAATTATAATCAACTATATTTTATACACTTATTATAAATTATATGGGACCCTACAATTCCTTACTGCAAAGTAGGAGAAATAATACTGTTTGCTTGCTTTCTCACATTTGGTGTTAAGAGAAATGCATCTACATTGCTAGTGAAAATGTAAAATAACACAACTTCTGAGGAGGAGTATCCATCAACATCTAACAAAACTGCATGTTTTTTTACCCTTTGACTCCAGCAAACCCACTTGCAGGAATTTACCATGAAAATACAACTCCACAAATACCAAAGTAAGTGCAAGGCTATTTGCTGTAGTATTACTTTTCATAGCAAGTAATGGGAATAACCTAAGTGTCCATAGGATGCTGCTTGAACAAACCATGTCATATGCACATAAAAGAGTCTCCTACAGCCATCAAAAAGAATAACACAAATCTGTACAAACAAATATGGAGTGATTTCCAGAGTATACTAAGTGAACAAAGCCACATGATGTGGAGCGCATCTGTTTTGCTATCTTTTACATAAAAATAAGAGAGGAATAATTTTTACCTTTTGTGCAAAATGAACTATAAGAAAACTATATCTGAAATGAATAAAAATGGTGGCCTTGGGGGTGTGGACATGAACAGTGTGAAAGAGAGACGGTGGCACTACCTCTGAGCATACACTTCTGCAGTTTTGACTTTTGAACCACGTGACTATTTTGACTTTAAAAAATAAAATTAAATAAAAAGGATGGGGGGAAGCGAGCCTTAAAATGGAAACAAATGAGCCTAAATGGGCCTCAAATTGATAATATAACCACAAAGAGAAAAGACGAAGCCTTTGAACACTGCATTTTGGCTGCTGAAGGAGAGAAAAGCTGAAAAGAAAATCTTTAACCTAATAAAGTTGCTTTCTTGTTTTTAGGGGGATTGGGACTGTACTTCTGAAACTGTTTTATATGTATTGTATGAAGAAGCAAATGAAGAAATGTGTGGATGTTGGGAACCAGAGTTCTCACAGTGGGAGGAAGGAGAGATCTGTATAGAATGAGGGTGAACACAGAGGAATGAATCCTGAGGTGATATGAATCAGTATGACTTTGTGATTTAAAACAGATAAATTATATTCCTCAGTTCTACCTACTTGAAAAGTCTAGAGGCGGTAACACCCCATCGATCACAGCTAAGATGTATATCTTAGTGCCAAAATACCACTCCCCACTGAAAGCAGCCAGAAATCCTTAGATAAGTGGTTGACTTCAGGTCTGGGGCAGAGATATTACAAGGGTGGTCTAGAATATTTTGTTATGCCAGAAGCAAGGAAGACTAATGAGAACATGTCAAAAGAACCTAGGAGCCAATCTGAAGGGACTCCCACTAGCCACAGATGAGACAACGTGAGCACCAAAGAGAATTATAAGTAGTGCTGGACTTTAATACAGAGTCAAAAAAAAAATGGGGGGGGGAGGGGATTTCTGAGTCAGTAGGGATACTAAAAATGGGGAAGGAGATGGGGAGAGAAAACCCTTCTATAACGAAGAATGCTAATTAATACATGTAGAGGGAAGGACAGATTTAAAATTCACTCTTTTGGAAATACTAATGTAGTAACTGATTCAGGCGAGGATTGTCAGGGAGGCTAAGACCGCTGGGTGAAAAGTGTGTGGGGAACTGGGTAGTCAACAGACCTCACAGGACCACTACACAGATTGGCTGATTTACAAAGGGACAAGGACCACACTTACAGTAGAGGGACCTATGTATGTGAGCAAATGCAGCATGTCAGGGGCTTTCTGACATTATGTAAGTCTTGATATGATACAGTGAAAAGTATGCATCACCAACTCATGGGGCATTTTTGCCAAAAATGTCTCATTTTCTGACTTTGTTACATAAAGTCATGCTTAGCATTATTGGAAATGTGAATATGGATTATTTGTTTACTTGATTATTTTTAAATTAGTGCTAAATTTCTAAGATGTCCTATAGTGTTGTGGCTATGTAGGAGAATGTCCTTACCCTTAGGTAATATATACTCTCAAAGACTTGAGAGATCAGATGTTGGGACTTCTGCAATTTACTTTTATTTTTTTATTTTTATTATTACTTAAATGTACTTATTTTTGAGAGTTCATGAGCAGGGGAGGTACAGAGAGACAGAGACAGAGAGAGAGAGAGAGAGAGAGAGAGAGAGAGAGAGAGAGAGAGAGAGAGAGGACAGAGGATCCAAAGTGGGCTTTGTACTGACGGCAGTGAGCCCAATGAGGGGTTTGAACCCACGAAACATGAGATCATGACCTAAGCTGAAGTCGGATGCTCAACCAGCTGAGCCACCCAGACACTCCTGCAATTCACTTTTAAATACTTAAAAATATTATGTATTTTTATGTGTGATATCTCCATGTCAAACATACCATACATACATATGAATAAGAAAATGTAGCACAGTGTTAACAAATACTAGATCTAGGCAAAGGGTTCACAGGTCTTCTTTGTCCTACTCTTAATTTTTCCATAGCCTTGAAACACTGCAAAATAAAATCTCAGGTATAAGTCACCACGCACAATATACCTATTAGTGCCTAGCACAGGGTAGGTACTCAATAAATGGTAACCAAATTGAGGCCATCATCAAACTGATTTTATCTTTAAAGGCCTCATATATTCCATTTCATAATTGCAACTACTGTCTGGGGGAAGGCAGAGAAGCAAGCATTAAACAAGCGAGCCACGGTTTTATCTGAGTCATCTGTGGAAACAGGGAAAGTAAAGAACCCATTTGGTCTCCTACCTACTTCCTAACTGATGCAACAGGGCTCGGCAGCCATGGCTTCTTTCACAGCCGCAGATTACTTCATAGGCCCTCAAAGGCACTGGGGGGCTGAAATTACAAATTTTGCAAGTTCCCCGGAAGACAATTTTGAAGCACAGACAAAAGCAGCACGAATCCAGTCAGCTCAATCCGAGACGCTGCTCTTTGCTTCTGTGAGAGGGGTTTCACTTAATCAGCCAGAGCCATGATCTATCTGGTTTGTCCTTGAGGTGAATGAGCTCCCAGCAACGGAAAGAGTGCCTCTTTCCTCCTGAGGAGGAAGGGAACCTGATTCTGGCACATAGAGGGGCCTATGATCTTCTGAGGTCTTCCTTCAGCACAGTGGTTCCTGAGGTGGGGCCTCAGGATGGCTTCAAGACTAAGGACCGAGTCTTGGGTGTTGGTGTTTTTAATATGATAATGTCCACACGTCTCTGTAGAACAGGAATTGATGTTTTATTAATGGTGCTTAATTAAAGTTTAATTTCAAAGCATTGCTGCTCTCGAGTTATTTTGATAAAGGCTTTGTGATATTTTCCCCCACCCCTGGTGACAGGAAGGAGAAAGGGAGAGGTTGAGGCATGGCTTAAAGATGGGACTTGGGATTTCCTGTTGTAGATGTAGGTAATCCTCCGAAAGCAGCCTGAGGCATGAAGAGCATCCTGGAAAACATACCCTGAGCTGCTCCTGGGCCAAACCCTCTCATCCAGGTTGAGTCTTGAATTTTCAAGCTGAGTTTCAATGGTGGTGGCTCCTCCTTAACAACAACTTGCTCCTGAACCTCTCTTCCTGCCCTGGTTCTGCTTTTCAGATCAGGCACTGACCAGATCACCACTCCTTGAGAGTCTAGGTCATATTTTCACCAACCGACTGGGAGTGCGTGTCGAGAGTTCTAGAGAGGATTCCTAGGGCAGATTAATGGTCTCTCGGTTGCTTGTGCTTTGGGATCTTTTGTCAGACATATTTTTTTTTTCTGTGACTTAATCCAAATGTGGCAGCCACATTCACTGGAAACCTACAATCTGCTGGACATTATTCC
Organism: Panthera pardus; assembly: GCF_024362965.1. Taxonomy (NCBI): domain Eukaryota; kingdom Metazoa; phylum Chordata; class Mammalia; order Carnivora; family Felidae; genus Panthera; species Panthera pardus. Next base: position 17,816,747 of record NW_026526821.1, on the reverse strand, counting down.
AGTTTCTTTATGTACCATTCCTTTCAATGAGCATAAAAAGCCATCAGGTGGCCACTACTTCTATCTCCATCTGACAGGTGAGGAAACCAAGGCACTGAGAGGGTAAGCAGCTCATCCCAGGGGTGGTCTCCAGAGCTCACCTTCTGTTGCAGCTCATCCTTGTACCTGCTGGAGGAGGGGCTGTGCGTTTCTGAAACAACAGAGCCATCCAGGAAAGGGCCGGCAGCTTCACCTGGAGCCCAACCCAGGGCCGCAGATCCTGAGCTGCAGACAGAAGCCCAGAGGAGACGCCCACCCCTCCACTGGGGGTTGCATGAGAACGGGTTCACAGGAAGCATACACTCAGGTCACCGGACAAGGTTGGTCCAGGGGAGACTGTGTCCACAGTGGACTGAGGTTCAATGCAAGGCAGGAAGGTGGGGGCAAGGCAACAGAGGCTGGGTCTCCGCTGCAGCTACTACCCAGAAAAGCAGTCTGCTGGGGTTGCAAAGAGTCGTTGCGATGATGAGTTTAAAAGGGGGGTCACAAAGGGTTTGCAAGTGGGTGGACTGTGTAAAATGTCCAGTTGTAAGATGGGACTTGGGGAAAGGAGAATTGGGGAACAAGATGTGCAGAGGCTGGCAGTTTCCTCTGTGTCTTTAGGGGACACTGCAGCTGAGGATGTGAGTCTGGACCCCAGCAGGGGCCACCACTCTGGGTCCTTGGCCTTGCTTATGTGAAACAAGAGTGCCAAGTGGGACTGCATGCAAGAGGCTCTGCCTAGAGGTCCTGAGGCCCACCTGGGTCAAGTGGAGGTAGCTGCCTCATGTGGCTGACAATGAGAGGGCTCTGATCCCACTCCTTCTGACCCCTTTGTACCATCTTTGTGCCCATGGCCTTCTGTCTGCATGTGAAGACTGCCAACACTTCCCGAGATTTCCTTCCCAGTCGTCCCTCTGCATCCCAGCCCCAACCATGCTGGCTGCTCCCTTCCCTGATCAGGGGCAAGAGTGATGCATGACCTGCCCTGCAGACGAGGTCACAGTCCCCTTTGTTGGATGTGGCTTAAAGCTCTACCAAGTGTGATTCCAAGGAACTAACTAAAGATGCCCCACAAGGCCAGAGACAGCTTGGCTGGAAGGAAAACTGAAACACAGCTGTTGAAAAGTGCTTTCTAGAGAAGTCCTAGAAGCAGCAAGTTCTGTACTCCCCTAAGTAAGGTAACTGTTGCAGTGGAGTTACATGCAAAATGCAGGGGGGGGGGGGGTCAGGGAAGGAACACCCAAGTCAACTTGGGGCAGTCAGGGAAAGCTTCCTGGAGGAAGGAGAATGTTGAAGATGAACAGAGCCTGTCCCACAGACATGGAGGGATGGGACAGGACAGGACGGAACGACAGAGGGTGGGAAAAGTGCTGTGTTCTAGGAGTTACATGTGGCTCTGTGTTCCTGGAGTCTTGAGGTAAGAGGCATGTGGGGAAAGAAATCACACAGAGTCATTAGAACCTTGTGTGTGTGTGCGGCGGCGGGGGGGGGGGGGGTGGGGGTGATGGGGGGTGAAATGGAGGCTCCCAGGCTGACTTCGGGTCTTTATCTTGACTTGCTGGATGTAGTTCACTGAGATGAGGAACACAGAGTGAGAAATCAATACAGAAGGGGAGATTGGTTCATTTTTGGATACTTTGAATTTGTGATGCCTGTAGGACATCCGGGTGAGTACTTGGGTCTGGGTGCATCCAATGTGTGTGCGAAGTAACTTATATGCATTATTATTATTATTTTTTGTAACTCTTGGAGATTCTAGAGTTGTCTGACTCCCAGATTCAACGCACTTAATACAACTCAATAATTCCTCTCTGGAGGCACCAGTGTGGTTAAACACTGGACCTAGAAGGTGCCATAAAGTGAGAAGAGGGATGGGGGTGCTGAAGGGTCAAAGCTGAGTGCACAGCTGTGTCTATGGAAACAGCACCCCCTGGAGTTGTGCAATGCACACTATGTGGGTCTTCATGGAAGACCTTGGAGAAGAGGCAGACATAGAGGAGGAAATGAAAGGAAAAACGAACAGGAAAACAAGCACCTCATCACTGATAGGCGTGGCCCCGTGACAGGTTCTGCACACCCCGCTCCCAAGGAGGCAGCCGCCCTCACTCACCGTCCTCCTCTGTTTGCACCACCAGCTCCTCACTCTCCACCCGGCCCTCGGGGTTGGACAGCAGGAGCCGCAGCCGGATGGTCATGAAGGGGCGCAGGCCTCGCAGGGTATAGTGGGACGAGGTCTGGATGACCTCTTCGGCCTCGTACTGCTGCTGGTTGAACACGTACTGGTACTGCACCGTGAGGTTGTAGCTGTGACAGCGGGTCACCGCGTAGCCAAAGGGTTCCCACTGCAGGGTCAGCTGCCGGGCGCGGATGTCCACAATCTCCACGTTCTGCGGGCCGTGCACAGGGTCTGCAAGACACGCGTGCAAGACACAAGGACTTTGAGAGTGTCAGGAAGCGGGCAGTGGGTGTCGTGCTAAAACGGGGGAATAGCCTCTAAACTTATCTCAGCCACTGCCTGCATGATTTTTGCCACAGAGCGTGCAGTTTAATTAACATTTTTCTGTCAATCAAACTCTTTTTTTCTTACTTAAATGCATGCATCTAAAAGATAACACTTGCCATACAGAATCGTTAACCGTCAAAAAAAAAAAACCACAAAATTGTTACATCCTTGCAGGTTCATCGGGGTACTCCCGAAAACCACCCTGGGTACCATCAACGGCACACACAACGCTCCAGGGATATACTAATTTAGACGGTTGCTGGAGTTCTGATCTGCCTTATATTTAATCCAGCCACATCCTCTTCCCTTGGGAAATCAGTCCCCTCTCTCCGGTTAACTGCACTGAGATGTACAGGCTGGAGATCCAGCCACATGCTCGGCACGCAGCACTCAATCTGTCCACATGGTCACAGGTACCGCTGACTTCTTGCCATTTCCCCTCTTTCCACTGACAACACAACTCATTATTTCCTAGGCTCCTATGACAGCCCTCGACCTCCTTTCTCTCCTCTCTACTTCTTTCCAAACAGGCCCCTCCAGAGACATCATTCTGCAAGCAAATACGGTCATGACTTCACACCCTAATGCTGTGTCCCACCCCATGCTTCCCCATATGGTCCCAGACCCCCATATATAACATTCGCTGTCATATTTTATTACAAATATTCTGTTTACACTTCATGCAGGCATTTTTGTAAAAAACGGTTTATAACAAATGAAACACTTAAAAAAATCCCCACATGTGCAGCTCATTTCATTCTATAAAGCTTAGGCATTTCTTACAACAGAAACATAACTTCTTTTGTGATGAGCATCCCCATAAGTTCTTGTGTTGAATAGCTTAGCTGGAAGTAGTTAAGCACAGACTAGAGATTTATTCAGTATCTTCCCTCCACACTACTTTAGGACTTGACCAAATTCTGTAATTTCTTTGGGTCCATTTTTTATTTCATTTATAAAATGGTGATAGTAACAAGTAGCCACCCTTGCTGGTGGCTAGCGGGGGGCTAAATGAAATGCTGCTTGCAGAGCAGTTAGAATTGTACCTGGAACTTAATAACCACTCAAAATATGGTGGTTTTTCTTTTGCAGCGATAGGAACAGTGGGAAAAGAAAAAATAATAAGGACGCGTATTCTGTCTCTACTCTGAAAGTCTTCTAAGTGGTAGTGCTGGGCAGCATCCTTCTCCAAAAATGATAGATTCTATCATCCGTCCGGTCTTCTCAGAGCATTTAGGGGTAAGGTTGCCCCTGTGCCAATGTAGCAGTAAGAAAGAAGGCAGGACTCAATGAAAGCTGATTTCCTGGATCTGTCCCTGTGGGGAAAATGTCCTGTGACTTGTATCAGAGCCTTGCCAAGGAACATACTTCAAAGCAGTCTTCTTTTAAAAAGGATGCCCAGAAATGTCAGGGAGCCGGGAAAACCGGTCCGGACCTGCTCACGCACTGCTGGGGACAGTGAGCAGCCTGGCTCTGGAAAGACTGAAGAGTTCATGGTCACTCATGCAGCCCAATTATTCATGTTCACAGGTCCTTTGTGTAAAAGAGAGCCAGCGTTCCAAAAGCAAACGGGTGACTTTGAAAATGTGACATTGAACAAGCTGTTGCTGAGGGTCCATTGTGCTGAGCCCACACAGAATAGAAGGTGAAAGTGTGGTCCCCATAGTGCGGGGGGGGGCAGTTATGATCTGGTGTGGTCGCCTGGTTTAACAAGTCCTGATGGCATGAGAACAAATGTACAGGCACAGGGTGAGCAAAAAGCTACTTGCCGGGAGGTCTGTGTATTCCCACCAGCCTGGCCCAGCCGGAGCCTTTCTGCAAGTCCAGATCCTGGAACTCTCCTGGCAGGGAGGCCCCCCCAACCCTGCTTAGGACCCCAAGACACTCCTCCTCTGGGTGTGCCTTCAAAACGGATGCCACACCCCAGTCAGGTAATCGCTCTCACAGCTCTCTCACCTCATCTTAGAATGAGTACAGGATTAAGACCCTTTTAAATCCAAGACTCGTCCATTTTGTTAAACAACTTTAAATGTACCACAGCCCACGTTAAATATTTTTTGGAATCTCCAATGTGCCCCTGCAGCACAAATGAGACAATAAAAACAAAACACCTAGTTGATGGCCAGCAGCCATGGTGCTGGGTTCTATCACCTGCATCATCTTGTGACTCTGGAAGGGAGGGGCTGACTGCTGGCCCCACTTTACAGTGGAATAAACTGAGGCCAGAGAGGTCTAGGAATGTGTGCAGAGCAGCAACAAGACCAGCAAGTGGCAACGTGGGGTTGTGAACTTGTCTATCTGACCACATGCCTAGTGTGCAAAGTCAGAAGACGTGCACGACCAGGGGGGTCTGGAAAGAGAGCGCAGGTGCTTTGTGTGCCCCCGAGGGAAATGGACCCTGCCTCTCCCACCTCTCTGGCTCTGAGGGTTGTCTTCCCCTCCCTGCTGGAGTTGGGCAACAGTCTCTCCTGCTTTCGCTCCCTGTTCACTTTGCCTCCTCTGTGAAGACGTCCTTGCTGAGTCCCTGGGCAGAGTACAGTGCCTGCGTCTTTCTCCTCCTATTAACTGTTCCCTTCCATACTCATCATTTTCCACTGTGGCAGCTTTTTAAAAGTTGGCCCTGCCCACTAGAAGGTAAGCGCCGTGAGAGCAGTGCGGTCTGCTGACCCCTGCAGCCCAAGCCCCGCCCAGAGACGCACTCGGGAGGGCCCCAGGGAGTCTCAGGCCAATGGACGCTGCATTCTGTAGACCCCATGGCCATCAGTGAGGAAAGCATCTCTAGTCTCATCTGCGAGGAAAACAAGCTCCGTGAGTGGAAATGACTGAAAAGCCGCATAGCGAGTGCACAGCTGAGGTTTGAAGCCCCTGAGGGTCCAGTGCCTCCACGTGTGCTGCACCGGGATACCACGGGGCACTGAGACCAGGGAAAGGCATCAACGTGGGCACCCCGCAGTCAGCAGGGACCCGGGGAGGATGCTGGGAGGAGGCCAAGAACTGTAAGGCAGAAATGCTGGGCCCTCAGGAGCCGGGGACCCGCTGGAGAGGGTGGGGCGGGACTCCATCACACTCAGAGCTGAGTTGCCCACTGGCCTGTCTTTGCACCTCTGCTCTCCAGCTTCTCCAGAATCCTCCCCACAGCTCACCTGTGCAGGTAGGCGCTCAAAGCACCTTTCTGCTCCTCTTAAAGGAAGGAGCCGGCAGAAGCGCCTTTTCAAAGAGGGCAAGGGATGGTGCGAGCCTGCCACACAGCAGAGACTCCCTCCAGAGCGGGAAGGTCAGGGCACTGGGAAAGTCACTTGCCTCCTCTGAAGCACATGCCACTGTCACCAGACAGGCCGCGGGGAACAGTGGAGCGGGCAGAGCACGGCGTGAAGCCAGACTCTGGTGCTCACTAGCTGTGTGACCTTGGGCAAGGGCACTTCATCTCTGAGCCTCCGTTTCCTCTTCTATAAAGTGGAAGTTATTGCGTGAATCTCAGAGGGCCGTTAATGAGTATAAAATGAGCTGTAAAGGGAGAGAGAAAATTGCCTCTGTCTAACAGTGGGCATTCCTCTTAGAGGAAATGGCCTTTCTTGGAGAAATGCCTTAAGAAGTGTATTTGAAACAGAAGCTGGATTCCCAGGGCCGTGGGATCAGCTGGGCTCAGCCTTCAGAGGAAGAGAAAAATGACTCCACTTGTTGCTGGCATTGAACAAGAAAGGATGTGGGCGAACAAGACGGCAGAATGACGCCTGGAGCCCAGTGTGACAGTTCCCCGTGTGACTCCTAGCTCAACAAGGTCCTCAAAATCCAAAGAAAGGGCTGAGATCTCCATGCCTCCCTTGGTCCAATGAAACACCACTTGGGAACAAACACAGGGAGCAGAGACAGAAGGGACTTGGGAAATATGGCCACATGTGTTACTGGTACCCTGAGGTCCCCAGAGCATGGAAATAACAAATCTCAAGGAAAGCTCAGCTCCTGTGCACAAGGCAAGAAGACCTCTGGCAGACGTGTGGGTGAAAGAGTTTTGTAAGTGTAAGAACTACCATTCTAGAAAGGGAAAGACAGTGGCTCCTGATCATATAGTAACTCTGGGCTAGGTACCTGCAACTCTCTGGCATAGAAAATCCAGGTCAACGAAAGGATGTCCCTTACCCAGGGCCACACAGCCAAGTCCCCAGCTCTGGGCTCGTACAGCACTTCGCACAGGTGTCCAGCCCATTCGGCATTTGCCATGTTTTCTAGGAATTGCTTGTTCATTTATCTGTCACTCCTCCCAGGCTGCCAGGGACCACATTCTGTTTGTCCAGTAACCCCAACACATGGTAGAGGGGCTGTCGAGGGGCCAGTTCATGTTTATTAAACTGAGATGAACAGATGGTGACCTGTTCTTGGGAACTGAACTCGGACCCAGTTCTTGGGAACTGACTCCACGGTCCAAGTTTCGTCCCCTCTGCGACGTCCCTGAGTCTTTAAGGTGGACATGTTTATTTTTGCATTCAAGCAAAAGAATGTCCTGAAATCCGACACAAGGAAAACTAGTTTTCAAAATGTATGATAGAAGCATTCATGCCTTCAATCTGACCCCTCCCCTGCCAAACCTCAGCCTCCAAACCCAGCTTCTGCTCTGATAATTGCCTGTAGCAGGGAGAGTCTTGGGTTTACACTCAATTCGGTGCAAACAAGTTGGAAATTGAAATTGCTGAGAAAGCCTTGTGTGTGCAGTGGAGATTGCTTTGTTGAATTTACATTCCCCGTGTAAATATGTCCAAGCGTAGAGGCCTAGGGTTTCTGCCACCAAAAACCACACCCATATGACCTTCTTAAGTAACAGCTTCCAGGCCTATGGGAAGACAAATAGTGGGGAGAGAATGTGGTTTGTCTGGGAAGCTGAGACATCTTCCTCTGATGAAAAATCAAAGTGGCTTGGCCTCTGGGTACACTGTCTCTCTGCTTTTAGACCTGGCAACAGGAGTCCTGTCCTGAACCCTGCGCATTAAGGAGGCCACGCTGGCCGTCTTTGGCGTGTGCCCTCCCCCGGCACAGGAGTCAGGGGGGTCAAAGCATCCACCTGGTGCCTGTGCTTCCTATTTTGGACCAGGCTCCAGGAACCCAGAATTCCCTGCCCCCAACTCACTTCCAGGGCCTGCGGGAACCTCCCGGTGGTTCAGAATCAGACCATATCTCGTGTGTGTGCATCCCTAGGCCCAACGGGTAACCAAAGAATGGCTGTTTGGGGGAGGGTAGTGGACAGAACTTGGACATGAGGAATAAAGTCTCCATCCATGGTGCATGAGGCTCTTTGGGGGAGGGACAGAGTAAGAGGAAAGGGGAGGAAGAGGACCACAAGGTTCTATTTGTTCTTGCTCCAGACTCATTTGTGTTCTTGCATAGGTTAGGGCCGGGGTGTATGTGTGTGCGTGCGTCTGTGTGTGACTGACTGACTCATGCCTACAGAAGCTTTCTCACTCCTGCAGCTGCCTCTGGAAGGCACGCTGGTCCTCCTGACCTCTGATCACTTCTCCCCGTTTGCACGCTAGATCTTACTCAAGTACTATTTCTTCCTCAAGTATCATTTTCTCCCTAATACCTGAGCCTGAGCTGCAACCTGTACCCTCCCACCTCCAAATTCCTCTCCTCACTTCCCACTGCTCACTCCCTACGTTGTACTGGGAAAGGCGAGTACCACATCCTGAATCCTCTCATCCCTCCCTGCTCTTGCCCATGCTCTTCCCTCTGCGTGGGGGGCCACTGGCAAATCCCTAGCCAATACACTCAAGGCCCAGCTCCAGTACCAGCCTTTCCTTGTAACTTCCTCCAAAAGCCCTCCTGGCCCAGGCACAATGAATACCCCCATCATGTTTCCTTTAGCATATTAGCACATGTCCTCCATAACCCTTATCAAACAGCAGGTGAGTCGTTTATAGCTTTGGTTCATGTTCACCTCATCTGCAACCTTGTGAGCCCCGAGATCTCTTCATTTTCATAACTGGGACACACGGCTGCTTAATAAATAAATTAAGGAATGAGTAAATACACAGAGGAAGTGATGACTGAAGACCTCCACACTGCGGGGTGGGGGGGGGGAGCGGGGAAGAGGTGAAGGGGTGAATCAGGGCTCTCTTTACACTCTACTTGCGAAGGGTAGTCATGCGGGTAAGTCAGAATTTCAGGCTTTTTTTGTTCTAGGCGGGCCTGGCTTCCACTCCTGCTGTCAAAGGCAATAGCTGTAGACTCTCCTAATGACCTTAATCAAGGCAGAACATCTTATTAAAAAAAGAGCAGCAAAGCAGATTTCCAAATCATGAATTTTCTATGTATTCATCTTAGCCTGTGGAGTTGGCTGTAACATATGTACCGTTCAAAGTTGAACCTACATTGAGATAATTTGGGGCATGGGGCTGAAAATGTGGAGGTGGATAGCTTGTATGTAAAATTAATTTTTTATCCATTTGGAGATGCAATTCGAGTTCCTTTCAAATTAAATTGCAACGAAGTCCTAGGCAGCTGGAAACATTATTGCTGGCATAATTTGATGCTGGAAGAGCAGTAATACGTTGACAGATATTTCGATGTGACCATTAATTTGCAATTTCTGCATGGAAATGATACACAGAGGGAGAAAAAGGTAAAAGGAACAAAATTAAAATCCATCTTCCTTCCGGCATTATCCAAACCCACTCTCTTGCTTACTTTCCATCACTTCCTTTAATTTATTGCTGATGTTTGGTGGACAAGAATTTGTTGACTTATTACCACAGACATCTTGCAAAAGGAGGCAAGGACAGGAAGCCAGAGGCTTCACTGGAGAACGCTGGTGCCCTCACAATCGAGGGTCACTGGGTCCTACCTATCCTGATAAATAGAATCCTGCACCACTGGAAGGGGTTACCAGTGAGAAGGTGGTTCAGTTGCTATCCTCTTGTAGCGATGAAATAAAGAAGATAATTCATTTATGTGTTCACTGGCTCATTAATTAATGAAAAACTACTCGAGCACTGGAGACTCTACGGCATAATGAAAACAACACTGGCTCTGCTAACACCTGGACCTAAAGCAAATCACTGTCTTATCTGCATCCATGCTGCAGTTTTTCATGCGTAAAACATGGGTGATACTCTGCCTTTCAGAGAAGGGGAACTAAGGAGACAGCCTCCACCAAGCTCTTGGATGGTACTTGACACGGCTGTATTCCCTCAAAGGCAGCTCCCACTGCCAGAAGGGAGGCAGGTAGAGGAGGCATGGAGATAGGAGTTCTGTAGGTTACTGGCCTAGTTCCCAACATAGTTGGTAATTGGCTTCATGCTTTTAACCAACTGTGGTTTGGAGCTGCCAAGCTCCCATTAATGCATGTGCAGATGCTGCTGTATCTATTCCTTATTTCTGCAACACATATGGAACCTCTGCGATGGGACAGGTGTGAGGGATGCATGAGAGTAAGACAGGTACTATCCCATGAGACTCATGCTCTAAAAGGAGATGCAGACCCAAGTGTGAGGAATGGAATGACGAAGACTGAAGCACCCTTTTTTTGAGAGAGAGAAAGGGCGGGGGTGGGGACTTTAAGCAGTTTCCATGCCCAGCACAGACCCCAACGCGAGGTTCAATCTCCTGACCTTGAGATCATGACCTGAGACAAAACCAAGAGGTGGACACTTGAGCAACTGAGCCACCCAGGCACCTCTTGGATCACCTTCTTGCAGGGGAAGTGCTGCTTTCCAGGTAGCACAAGGCAGAAAGACACAGCCTCATACTAGAAACTCATCTGAGCCTATTTAATCATGATTCGTGCACAACCCTTACATCCTTTCTCATAGACACCAGAAGCCACCAAAGAAATGTGAGGTGAGTGAAGGTTAACGATTCCCCCTGCAACTGCATTATTAGGTTATAATAAAAGCAAGCCTCAGGCCAAATTCTACTATGTCAATGACCACTTATTACACAAATGTTTATTAGCAAGCAGACACAGAACAGGTCAAACCATCTATTCTGTAAAGTGCAACGAAGTCTCAGAAATCTGTCCTTGCAGAAGTTGGCAAACATTTTTCAGGCAGATAGACCATAGGCATACAGATGGGCGTGGCTGTTTCAATAAAAGTTTATTTGCAAAAACAGCCAACACCAGAGCTCTAGTATGCCTGCTTCTGTTCCAGGGGCAAAATCAATTACCATTACAGTCACATTAGGAAACCCGGAATCCCCCTTATCCAATGGGTAACCAGGACTGGTTAGGAATCAATCATCCCTAAGGTTAAAGGCTAGAAGTCTTACTGGGTGCTCCTTCATTATGTATGTCTGGAAAGAGCTTTAAAAATATTTTGGCCAACTCACATATTTTGAATACCTTCAATTTCAGCAATTAGAGTCCACTCATGATATTATTAAGCTAGGCAACAGGTCTCTGATTTTAACCACAACGAGCAATTTCTGACATTTCATAGGCTCATTAACAAAATGAGGGTTGATGATCAAGCTATGGTATCAGAAACACCTGGGCAATGTAGCATGGTCTCTGAAGTAGCAGCTTCTTGACAGGGAAACCAGCAGACCTCCCATGGCCCGCTGACTGGAAGGCTGAAGCCCCGGGTTTGACTTGTAACTATAGCTTAACGCAGAACTCACCCACAACATTCCACTGTTAGATATTTGAGACTAAATCACCAACAACGTAACGTACAGTCTAGAAGCCAAAAAGGTTGTCTTGAAAGAGGGAGCCTTGGGCAAATGAGGAAGACAATTTAACCAGGTAAAAGTTCAAGGTATGGGGGGATGGGGGGATGGGGGGATGGGGGAGGGGAGCTACAGAGAGAGAAGATTAAACCCCAGGCAAAGGAGGCAGCACATTTAAAGTTCAGGAGACAAGAACAAAGGAGAAAACGGTCATGAGGATGAGAACAGTGATCCCCCTGCCATCCCGCACACATGCACACCCCTACACAGTGACGAGTTAGGCCAGTCTAGATGTTAAGCATTGTAACAGTCCCTCATACCATTCCTAAGAAGTGAGAGTAACAACTGAGGCAGCTGTAACAGCGTGATAGGAGTATTCTCTGCCAAAAGTAAAGCAATGGGCAAACTCATTCTTTCAATAAACATTTCTGAGCTCCTACCATGTACAAGGCATTGTACATGATGTAAGAGTGAGCTAAACAGACAAAAATCCTCTCTGCCCTTAAGGGGATTATGTTCTAGTGCGGGGGAGTGGGGGGGGGGTTATATAACATATGAGATCATCATAAAATTATACAGAATGTCAGCTAGCAGTAAGTGCTCTAGAGGAAAAGCAAGTGGGGAAGGGAGACTGGGGGGTGCAGGAAGACTTGTGCCTAACACGTGACTTTGATTTCGGGTCCCGCTAGCCACTCCTTGATCTCTCCATTTACACTAAAGTCTTTGTAGACACAATTTAGCTTACAATACTTATGGAGCACCTATGGGGTGGCAGCTAGGTGCTGGGACACAGCCGTGACAAAAATAGACACAGTCCCTGCCTCTCCTGAGCTTAAGATCACTAGGAGAGACAGACGGATACGACCACACGGGCAGTCAGACGTGTGGGCTGACAAAAGTGCACACCGTAGTTAAGTGTTTTAATTTTTTTTTTTTAACGTTTATTTATTTTTGACACAGAGAGAGACAGAGCATGAACCAGGGAGGGTCAGAGAGAGGGAGACACAGAATTGAAACAGGCTCCAGGCTCTGAGCTGTCAGCACAGAGCCCGACGCGGGGCTCGAACTCACAGACCGCGAGATCATGACCTGAGCCGAAGTCGGCCACTTAACCAACTGAGCCACCCAGGCACCCCCGTAGTTAAGTGTTTTAAAGGGAACGGAGGAGGGGCAGCCTGGTGAAAATGGCAGTTAGGGAAGCAGGGTTCTAAAGAGCTGACGGGTGACTGAAGGTTGTCACTCCTCCCTCCTCTCTCTACTCATACTGTTCTCCCAGCTTCCACAGATTGTCCAGGCCTCACTGTTCTGAGAAGACTTGCTCTCAAACGCTTATCTCACCCCCAGGTGGATGAGGGGTGCTGCTTCATGTCCTCCCACGGAAAGACCCAGTGAACGAGACCAGGATGGAAAACAGGGTGAGAGGAGGGCTCCTCCAAAGGCCCTATGCTGTCAGTCCTACAGCTAAGCAGCTTGGGGCATGGATGGGGAACCGGAGCTTCCAGGAGGACCTCAGGCCCAGAGTGAGCATGGCAGCTGCAACCCCAGAACACTGGGCTGTGTCCTGAGCGAGTGTCCCTTGCTCCCAACACTCCTATACTGTTTGGTGCTGCTGGGGATAGGATCTCTGGTCCCCCATTTGGCTCCATGCTAGTCCCAGCCCATAGGGGGCGACAGAGGGAGACGGTGAGGCTGGGGAAGAGAGAGCAGGCTGGCTCCTTCACCCCACCCACCCCACCCCCACCCTCCTGGGAGTGAAGTGTGCTGCAGGGGTTAGGTGTGGTTTACAGCTTCTCCAGCAATTAAAGAGCAAGCCTCACTGCAATACCTCAGAGATGCCAGCACGTGCCAAAAAATGCTCTGTCTTCCCGTCTTTTAGATGGTTATGATTCCAGCCCATTCTCTTGGTTCTGTCCAGCCTAGCAGTGCCTACTTCTCACCTTTGCTCCTACACTGGTATAATACCTTCATGTTCCCTTTGTACCTTTTCAGTGTTCTGGCCACTTCTTCATATACAGTTAACCAGAGGTTTCTAAACTTGCTCGGTTCACAGTGCTCTTGTGGTTTTGACAATTTTTCAAAGAGCTCCTCACCAAAGAAACACCTCACAGTTTTATTTATTCGTCCGTGCAACTTCATAAGTATTTATATCCTAACTTAATAGCGGTTTGAGAAAACAGTACACACAAATCAAAAGACAAAATATTGTAATGTCACTCTTAAATAACCACAATTACTTACTAATGGGATGCATGCATCTGTTGAACACTGAACAAGCCACTCTTGTTTCCTGCTCCAGGGTGACTTTTGTGCAATACTTGCTTCTCATCATACCAGCTACTGGAAGCCGAGCTTTGCAAAGATACAACAGCATCAAAAGGATTGTAGCTCAGCCTAATGCTGAAACTTTGGACCATCTCTGCTTAGTAGTTTGTACAGTGTCAGACAAACGATGCTGTGTTTCATGTGAAATAAGTCAGTCAGAGAAAGATAAATACCATGATTTCACTCATATGTGGAAGTTAAGAAACAAAACAGGTGAACACAGGGGAATGGAAAGAAAAGTAAGATAAAAACAGAGAGGGAGGCAAACCATAAGAGACTCTTAAATACCGTGAAGAAACTGAGGGTTGCTGGAGGGGTAATGGGTGGGTGCATGGGCTAGATGGGTGATGGGCATTAAGGAGGGCACTTGTTGGGATGAGCACTGGGTGTTAGATGTAAGTGATGACTCACTAAACTCTACTCCTGAAACCAATTCTATACTATATGTTAATTAACTCGAATTCAAAGAAATAAAATAAAAATGAAAAAAATTTAAAAATACATTTTAAAAACAGAAAGAGTAAATTGAGTTCTCTAACATCTTCCAATAGTGACCAATTAGTTTAAAATTTTAAAGCATCATTATGCACTTGTGGGTGTAAATAAATTCGATATATTTTAACCCCCCCCATAAAAAAAAAGGATTAAAATCTAAATGTCCTCATGTGATACCTTTCTGAGTTCACTGTGGTGTCCCAGGCTGCCCTCAGTGCAGTTTGAGAACCATGAGAGAGAACAATTCCTTACAACCAGTCCTCTCTGTTAAAATCAGCGTTGTGATTTATGTGCTAACTAGGCCTTGACAGATGCAGGGCCCTACTGCCTACACTTCATGAACATTCCATGTCCTCATCCCATCTGCCCCAGTGCTCCATTCTGCCTGGGTACTGCCTGACCACAACCTGATGTCCTAGCTGGTGGCACTGTACTTCCCAGCAGTGGCCCAGAGCCCGGCCGTCCCTTGGGGCCCCATCCAGATGCAGCCACCCGGACTGCTGGCTAAACCTGGGGGCAGGGTGCTGCACCGTGACCGCTCAGGTGCTCAGGCACCAAGAAGAATTAAATGGACACAGGCACATGATTGCAGCCTGAAAATAAAAGCTTCAGAATGTTTAAAAATTACTTTTGTGGCAGAGGAAATCGGGTTGGAAAGAGAGAAGCAATTTCTAAATTACATGGTTTTGGTTTCCAGAGAGGAAAAGATTTTCAGGGTGGGAGGGAGGAGACAGTGAGCCTATAATGTCTTCTGGGCTTCACTTCAGTTCACACTGAATTCATGGCAAGTCTACCTGGTCTATTTCCAAAAATAAATAAATAAAATTAAAAAAAAATAAGGGAGGAAATAATAGGAAAAGCTGGAGAAAGATGGAAATCTGAAGCATCTCTGAGGGTCAAAAGCCACTGAGTGATGGGTCCAGGTGAGGCATTCAACATTCTGAACACTGCATGTCTCCTTTTCTCCTTGGCGAGCAGCGCGGCTATGAATGAAATGGGCACTGGAATTAGGAAACAGTCTTCCCTGCAGCTAATATGCCATCACGTGATGCTGATACATGTAAATCAAATTGTTTCTAGGATAGGTAAAACAAATCAACAAAAGCAGTATCTCCTGAATGCACTGTTAGTCCCTCTCTCCCAGAACTACCACCTTCCTTTGCAGTTGGACAGGTTGACTTTTTCTATTCAGATTTGGGACTTTTCAAAAAGCCAAGGCTGCTCCCAGCTGAGAAACCCCCACCCCAGGACATTCTTGATCTCCTACGGAATAGCATTAATCTATAGACACTACTCAGGGCTGCTGGGCCTTGAAGAGGCCTGCTGTGTCAGCAGGCCCAGAAATGCCTACCAAGCTTTTTTTATGATGTCCAAGGCTTTATTCTTTGAAATGTACAAGAGGAGAATTAAATTGAAGGAAAATTTTCAAACAAAAACCACTGTCAGTTGAAGGAGGTTCATTCTCTGTCGGGTCTCACTTGGGACTTACGTAGGCATTGAGAAAGGGCATACGACAAAGCAAAAGCTGTCTATTCCAATCACTTTGGAGCAAAGCACCACCAAGAAAACGCTAGTAGAAGAGGGAGCACGACGGGGCAGTAGCTGGAAGACCCATTTACCTGGCTGGCTGCCTGCCTCCCTCACTGGTGGAGCACCCCCACTCACTGAGAGCACCTCTCGGCAAAGATGCTGGCCTACCGGGCACAGTCCGTATTTCCTGGCTGACCGCTGTAACAGCGGTGGCCCGTGGCCATGACACTGTAAGCCACACTCCAAGCACAGGCTCTCACACAGCCAGCAAAGGATTATCCTTCCCATCAGAACTGTGAGGAGGTCACTACCCCTCCCCTTGACTTTCAACTTTGACTTACCCTTCAAGGCTGCCCTCTGCAAAATGTGATGGGCAGGGTCACCAGTCACCAGCCCCTCTCCACTTCACATCTCTCCTCCAACTGCAAAGAGCTTTGCTCACGGGCCTGATGTTTCACACTTTCTCTCTCCTGACCACCACAATTTGTTTACAAACTGTGTGACTTCAAACAAATAATTTGAACCCTTTCTGAACCTGGTTTTATAATATGTAAAGTGGAGCTCAGGACACCTACCTCCTAGGAGTCATCTGCGGTTGAAAAAAAATTACAGTGCTCATATGTTAATAGGGTATTGCTGTGTAACAAATGGCCCCCAGAGTCACTGGCTGACAACAAGCATTTATCCATGACCTCATGCATCTGCCTGTTTGATCCAGGCTGGGCTCAGCCAGGCGGCTTGGCTCCAGGCTGTGCCTTGTGCTCAGATCTGCCTCCTGTGTGTTTATTCTAGGGCCCAAGATGAAGCGACAGCAGCTGCTCAGGGTATGTTGTTTCCCTGATGGATGCATCAGAGCCAAGACAAGCCATGCAAGAGCTGGTAAGGCCTCCCTCATGTCACATCCACTAATTCTATATTGGCCAAAGCAAGTCATGTAGGGCAAGCCCAAGATCAGTGTTCCAGTCCTCCTACAGTAGGAAAGTGGGGGTGGGGGGAAATGATAACCCAGTATCACAGATCAGTATCACTTTATGTTCCCATTCACATGAGGACCAGTCAGCACTTGTTCACATCACACAGGCCTGGTCCCCTGATGGGAGGACAGTCTAATTTTGAGTCAGGTCTCAGGGCAGCCAGACGATTCTGCTGAGACCACAAGGGGTGGGTACTTGCCTGCTCTACCTGGTTTTGGGCTATTATATGCTGTGTCCCTGGGAAAGAGGGGCAGAAGTCTCACAGGGACTTCATCTGAAGTTCTTCTCAATCTCAATATGAACTTTCTGATCTAACAACTACTCTGGCCAGATGAGTCACTCCTGCCCTCACCTGCCCAGTGTTGGTTCAGAGCACAGCCCTCCACACACCCTGCTCTCCTGTGCACCAAGCCCAAACTGCTGTGACAGGCCAGATAATTCCCTTCTCCCCATGATGTCCATGTCCTAATACCTGGAACCTGGGAATATATTATTTTTCATGGCAAAGGAAACAGTTGTGGATGCAATTAAATTAAGGATTTTGAAATTAAGGAAGGTTATCATGGATTTTCTGAGTGGCCTCCATGAACTCACGAGAGTACATATAAGAGAGAAGCAGGTCAGAGAGGAGGACGGGTAATGCTATCTTGCTGCCTTTGAAAATAGAGGAAGGGTTCACAAGGCAAGGAATGCAGAAAGCCTCTAGAAATCAGAAAAGGGAAGGGAGCAGCTTCTCCTCCAAAAACTACAGAAGGAACACAGACCTACAGAGCTACTTTAAATATTTTTTTCATTTATTTTGAGAGAGAGAGAGAGTGAGCCAGGGAGGGGAAGAGGGAGACAGGAAGAGAGAGAGAGACAGAGAGAGAGAGACAGAGACAGAGAGAGACAGAGACAGAGAGAATCCCAGGCAGGCTCCGTGCAGAGCCCGATGCAGAGCTCGAACTCATGAACCCTGAGATCATGACCTGAGCCCAACCAAGCGTCAGCTGCCTAAGTGACTGAGCCACCCAGGTGCCTCTAGACCTAGTTCAGACTTCTGACCTCTGGGATAATAAATACATGTTGGTTTAAGCAATTGACTCTGTGTTGATTTGTTAAAGCAGCAATAAGAAATACAACCCTCAACTACTGTTCTGCTCATTTTTATATTTTGTTCTCCACACTCCTCACTCTCCGTGCCTTTCTCCATAAGCACACACTGCAGGTTTCACATGTTCCTTTGCTTGAATGAACTCTTACAAAATGCATGTGATGCTGTATACGCGTGCACAACAGTTATGTATGCTGGAACATGTTCTATCTCTACCTTTGCATCACTCAGTACACTGCTTCAGACCCGTTCACGTGGCTGTGTCTGTTAGTCTCAACCATACACTGCGCCCATGCTTCACAGTCTATCCATTTACTCCTCACTGACGGACACACGGTTGGTTTCTAATTCATCCCGATCAGAGACTGTGCTACAGCAGACCTCCTCAGACATATCCCCTTCCAGATCTGTTTACATTTCTTCAGGGAATACATTGTTAGGAACAGGAGCACTGACTTCTAGGGTATATGTAAACTTAATTCAACAAAGCCCTCCCATTGCTTCCAGAATAGCTACTCCAAATTTAGCTGTGTGGAAAGGTTCCTGTGGACTCACATCCATGGCAACATTTAGCCTTACCCCGTTAAAAAAAAAAAAAAATTTGCCAATATGAGGGGTACCAAGTATTTTTTCCATTACTATTTTAATTTACATTTCTCTAATACTAATGGGCTTGGTCATTTCTTCAAATAGCCATTAGCCTTAGTTTTCACCTTTGTAAACTCCCTTTCATATCGTTTGCTCAATTATATACTCATTTGGAGGACTTTTTATATTTTGGGTTTTTTCCCCTGTTAATTCTGTTCATGGTGATCTGTGATAAATAAAAACTCGTTATTTTTGATGCACTGAAATCAACAAAAATTTTAAATAATTTTATTTAAAAATTTTCTCCCAAATGAAGGACACAGCATCTACCATATCTCCCACATCCCAGGCATACAGTCAGGTTATACTTTTCAGTTTCTTTCAAGTTAGGTGTGTCCACAGGACTTACTTTGCCCAGGGATACGTGAGAAGAAAATGTCACTTTCAGGGTATCCTTTTTTTTAATTTTTTTTTAACGTGTATTTATTTTTGAGACAGAGAGAGAGCATGAACGGGGAGGGGCAGAGAGAGAGGGAGACACAGAATCTGAAACAGGCTCCAGGCTCTGAGCGGTCAGCACAGAGCCCAACGCGGGGCTCGAACTCACAGACTGCGAGATGGTTACCTGAGCTGAAGTCAGACGCTTAGCTTAACCGACTGAGCCACCCAGGCGCCCCTTTGGGGTATCCTTAAACCCCACGCGTGATTGGTCTGTCTCACTTTCTCCTACATCAAAGCACCTATTGCAGTGAAGCCTCTTTCAACCTGGGATCCTGAAATCTTGAGGGAGGAGTCACCCTCTGGTCATCCCCATGGTCAGAGAGGGAGAGAGAGGGAAGGAAGGAGAAGAGGAGAAAGAGAGGGGGGGAGGGGGAGAAGGGGAGGGGGAGAAGGGGAGGGGGAGAAGGGGAGGGGGAGAAGGGGAGGGGGAGAAGGGGAGGGGGAGAAGGGGAGAGGGAGAAGGGGAGAGGGAGAAGGGGAGGGGGAGAAGGGGAGGGGGAGAAGGGGAGGGGGAGAGGGAAAGAGGGGGAAGAGGAGAGGGAGAGAGGGAGAAGAGGAGAGGGAGAGAGGGAGAAGAGGAGAGGGAGGGGGAGAGGGAGAGAAGGAGGGGGGTAGGGAGAAGAGGAAGGGAGGAAGGAAGGAGGTGCGGGGAGGAGGAAGGAGAGGAGAGTGAGGGAGAGGAGGAAGAGAGGGAGGAAGGAAGGAGACAGAGAGAGAGGGGCATGCACTTCTGTTTGGGGTTAAGCCACTGAGAATTTTGGGTTGTTACTTGAGCACACCTAGCCAGCCTATCCTGACTTTGTTTCCTTATTCCCTTTCCTCCCCATTCCCCACTCCTCAACCACAGCCAGTCTAATGTGTTTACTTTGTCTTCTTAGAAAACGTATACGGTTGCCTGTGCCGCTTTCATTTAGATACATGGTACTGTGTTAGCTCAGTGTGTGGTACTTCACCCAGCATGGTTTTCAGGCACCGCCCAGCTGCTGCATGGGCTGTGACTCTGCTTGGCTGCTGGGGGGCACGGCGCGCAGCACGGGTCTCTCTGTCCTCCACTCCCTTCCCAGGGAAAGTCAGGATCTGGAGAAGTCCTTGCGCAAAGCTGGGTTACAAAGTGTTTTTCAACCTTCTAACTTTATAGATTTCTCTCTCGCACGGACATCTTTGGTCTTCTGGGCTCCACTATCTTGGTGTGAGGTATTAGGTTGAGATTCAGTTTCATTTTCCGCCACATAGTGAAAAAATTCTTCTCCGAAGCATTTACCAAATAGTCTGTTTAGTTGATCTGTAGCGCTGCCTTTATCAGACCCGAAGTTGCTGTACACACACGGGTTGATTCCTGAGCTCGCACTTGTGTTTTATTGGCCCATGTGCCTGTTATAGCTCGGATACCACAGTGTTTTCACAAAATGGCTTTAGAGTATATACCATGTATTTATACCTGATAGGGCAAGTCCTCTCTTTTAATACCTCAGTGCTGACTGCTAACTGTGGATTTTTATTCCTCTATACACATTTTACAGAAAGTTTATCAAGTCCCTTAAACATCCAACAGGTTATTTTTATTGACACTGCGTTAAATTTATGGGTAAATTTGGGAAGAAATTCCATTTGTGTAATAGCATCATCCCATCCATGAGCATGGACTGTTTCTCCATTTATTCAGATCTTCTTTCAGGTCTTTTATTAGTTTTCAATTTTTCTCCATTGGGATTTTTGTAGTTCTTGGGCTAGCTAAATCCTAAATATTTGATAATTTGTATTACAACTGCTTCAAATTAGATTTTCTAATTCATTAATGCTGGTATAGAGTCTTGCTATAAATTTTTGTAAGTCTATCTAGCAACCTTGGTGAAATCTCTTATTTCTCACTGTACACACACACACACACACACACACACACTGATTTCTGGGAGGATTACCATATCAACTACAAATCATGAGTTTTATTCCTTCCTTTACAATCCTTACATGTCTTATTTCTTTTTCTTTCCTTAAACTGTGGGCCAACAACTCCAGCATTATGTTAAATAGCAGCTGTGATAGTGGACATTTTTGTCTTCCTGATCTGGAAAGGACTGCACCATATTAAATATAATGTTTGCTGTAGGATTTAGGCTTGTAAACTCTGGCAGTTTAAAAATGTCTCCCTTTCCTACTTTGCTCAGTTTAAACAAAATCATCACAAATTGGTAGCAACTTTATTAAATTCCGTGTCTCACAGACCGAAACCATCATGTGATTTTTATCCTTTAGTATATTAATGTAGTAAATTACACTAATATTGGGATAAGTTCACTCCTGGGATAAGCCCCATATGAATCTGATTATTATTTCTGTAAAACAGTCTTGGGTTCATTAGCTAATATGTGTTAGGAGACAATTTCTATATATTTATATATGAAATGAGCCGATATTTTTCTTTACTTATATTCTTACCTTATTTTGGTGTCCAGAGTCCAGTAACTTCACAAAAGGAGCCACACATTATTTTATCTTCAAAAATAAACAGCACAAATTAAAGTATTCTTTAAAGGGCTGGTAGAACTCACTCTTTAACCATGCGGGCCTGGCTTTTTTGAGGAGGAAGGCCTTGACTAGCATTCCATTTTCTTTCATCTTATCGGTCGGTATCAACGTCCTCTTTCGCCTCATGCCAATTTTGTCCTTTTATGTCTTTCTCCAATTTTATCTACACAATGTAAAGTTTCAAATTTAATAGCACACAGTTCATTATATTCTTTTTCTAGAAAAATATTTGTGTTTATCGCATGTTTCTTATTGGTCTGCTTTGTTTTTTCAGTATTCTTTTCAAAGAATCATCATCCGTTCTTTTAAACTCCTCTCCATTCAATTAATATTGATCCTTATTTTATCAATTTTCTTCTTCTTATTTTTTTTCCTGATATTAAGTTGAATGTTTAGCTCATTTTTTAACATTTAAAATAATTAGAGACTCATAAGAACTTGCAAAGAAATGCCTGGAAAGTCCTATGTACCCTTCATCTCGCCACTCCTCAGTTAACAACTCATGTGACTCTAGTACAATATCGTAAATAGGAAATGGATGTTGGCAAAATCCAGAGTTTATTCAGACTTGTAAATGCACTCATCCGTGAGTGTGTGTGATTTTATGCCATTTTATCAAGTGTGTGGCTTCATGTAAAAACCACTGCAATTAAGGTACGGAACTGTTCCAGCATAAGGCTCCCTCCTGCTACCCCTTTCTCGACAGATCGCCTTCTCCTCCCCACCGCCCGAAACCCCCCGGCAGCCACCGATGTGTTTCTACCAGTTTACGATTTCAAGACTGGTGTATCAATGAAACTATCCAGTATGTAACATTTTGTGATTTCCTTTTTCACTCAGTATAATTCCCTTGACTACATCCCATTTGTCGCCTCTCTCAATAGTTTGTTCTTCTTTGTTGTCAGATGGTATTTCGTGGTCTGGGTGGCCCATGGTTTGCTTAATTATTCATCCACTGAAGGACATGTGGGTAGTTTCCAATTTGGGGTTATTAGGAACAAATCTGCTATGGGCATTCACGGGCAAATTTCTGTGCTGATACGTTTTCACTTCTCTGGGATAAATGCCCATGAGTGCAATTGCCAGATCATACGGTAAGCTCATCTATAGTTTTACAAACGGACAAAGTATTTTCTACAGCAGGTAGACGGTTTCATATTCCCACGAGTCGCGTAGGAGAGATCCGGCTTCTTCACCTTCTCACCAGCCTTTGGTGCTCTCACTACTGTTCAGATGAGCCATTCAGAAAGGTGTATGGTGATGTCTCATGGTTTTCATTTGCATTTCCCTCGTGGCTAATGATGCTGAACATCTTTTCATGGATTTTTTTTTTTTTTTTTTTTTTTTTTTTTTTTTTTTTTGCCATCTGTATATCCAGCTCATTTGTTTTTAACTTTGGTTTTCCAGCAAATGAACTGAAAGCTCCAGACTTTCTATTAAGTGTTGTATTAGGTCTGGGCGCCTGGGTGGCTCAGTCAGTTGAGTGTTGGACTTCAGCTCAGGTCATGATCTCAGTGTTTGTGGGTTCGAGCCCCATGTTGGGCTCTGGGCTCACAGCTCAGAGCCTGGAGCCTGTTTTGGATTCTGTGTCTCCCTTTCTCTCTGCCCCTCCCCTGCTCACACTCTGTCTCTCTCTCTCAAAAATAAACAAACATTAAAAAAAAAAGTGTTGTTTTAGCTCTGTTCTAGAACAGAGACACGCCCTGCTTTCATTATTATTCACTTCATGATTCTTCACGATTTCCTTTTTAACCCATACTATTTAGTAATATGTTGCTTAGTTGTCAAACTCACATGGTTTTTAAAGCTGTTCTTTAGTTATTATGTTGGATTTTATTATAGAACAGGCGGGGGACATAGTCTGTATTGATACAGATTCTTTAGAATTTAACTGGGCTTCTTTTATGACCTAATACAATCTATTTTTACAATTATTTTGCATGCACTCAAAAATGTGTTTTCTGTTTTTGGGTGCACAGTTCTACACATTAAAATTACTTAATATTAATTTGCCAACAAGCTTGGAGTTTATCAATTATATTTTTCAGATCTTCACCATCTCTGCTTTTAGCCTACTTGATGCCATTCTGCTTAAATTTTTTTAATGTTTGTTTATTTTTAGGAGGGAGAGAGACAGACAGACAGACAGACCGTGAGCAGGGGAGGGGCAGAGAGAGAGACACAAATTCCGAAGTAGGCTCCAGGCTCTGAGCTCTCAGCACAGAGCCCGATGCAGGGCTCGAACTCATGAACCATGAGATCTGGACCTGAGCTGAAGTCGGACACTTAATTGACTGAGCCACCCAGGAGCCCCAATAGTATTCTGCTTAAATAGATGAATCTCCTAATTTGGTAATTCACTAGCTTCCACCCAGAATGATGGTCACGGCCACCATGACAACCATAATTTGTGAATGCTCATCCATTTCCCATAAAGTTTTAAATTCTGCATATCAGGCACTTGACAAAGCACTTGGCTTAAATCACATTTACTTCTCACAGTTACAAGTCTCAATGTCCCCTTGTATAGAGGAAAGCACCGAGAGCCTAGAAGCAGTAACCACATCATGTACCCAGCAAAATGGCAGAGCTGACATTTAAATGCAGATTTGTCTAAGTCTATGCTTTTAGTGACTCTACTCTAGGACTTGGTTGGCTCATTTGCAAAAGGAAGAGGTTAGAATTTTTAGGGTTGCCATGTAAACTCTAGGTTCTGTACTAAGCACTGTACCTGAATCATCTCATTTCATCCTCACAGCCGCCTATAAGGTAGGTATTAAAATGCTAATGTTACAGATGAGGAGACAAGTGCTCAGAGAGGGTTCTCAGCTAGGATATGAAATCAGTGGTGTTGACTCCAGGGCCTATGTTTTTCTTTTTTGTTTGTTTGTTCTTAATTAAAAAAAAATTTTTAATGTTTATTTTTGAGAGAGAGAGAGGGGGAAGGGAGGGAGAGGGGGAGAGGGAGACAGAGCACAAGCAGCAGAGGGGCAGAGAGAGAGGGTGACACAGGCTGAAGCAGGCTCCAGGCTCCAAGCTGTCAGCACAGGGCCAGATGCGGGGCTCGAACTCACAAACTCCAACATCACCACCTAAGCCCAAGTCAACCTAAGCCCCATTGAGACTCCCAGGTGCCCCTGGGGCCTATGTTTCTAATTGCAATGCTAGACCCTGGTCTTTCTCACTGAACTAGAGGTTTTATATACAATGTTTCATGTAGCCCACAAGAGTCTTGAGAGAGAGAAGTAGTGTGCTTCCTGAACTCATCTATCCAACAGTCCTCTGGTTAACTCGGGGACTCCTGGAGGAAGACTCTCTTACTCAACGGGATTATCCCTTTCAATTGCTTGGAATCTAAAGCAGGGCAGCCTTTCTTGATTCTTCCAAGGTGCAAACACTCCTAAAGGCAGCACCTGGTCTTCAAACATTAGCTTCTTTCCTCCTCTTCACCGCCCTCCCCCCATCTCATTTCCCCATTTTCTAGGGAGGCACACAGTCCCCCATGGTGCTGATCCTCTCCTGCTTTCTCCCAGAAAAGTCCCATCTTAAAATGGACTGCCAAGCCAGATAGAATTTATAGTTTCTTCTAATGAGGAGATGTGGGCTTTTCTCACTCATCCCTACCCCTTTATGTACCTGCTTTTTCTCCCTCCCTGTGGTCCCCCGGAGTAAGGGCAGAAAAGCAGTGAGTTATTACCATGTTAAGCGGCACTAAATGGCTTTATATTATGGTTAGAGACCTCTGGAGACATAACGATGAGATCACTACATCTTTTGTTCTCAGAAAAATAATGTGGCAAAAAGGCACCTCTAATCCTCTGTTTTAATTTGTTTTTATTGATCTCTTTCAAAATTAGGGAAACAAGTTTTCTCACTGCAAACGTTATGACAATGCATGGGGAGGTCCCAGTTATAAAGAGTAATGAAGTGGGGGCTGCAAAGAAGCATCTTTTCAAAAGGCGGGGGGTGTGAGGAGTGGTGGGTGAGCAAAAAGCATCCACGAAAGGGAATATGCAGAGAAAGGAAACCCACCAGGAATTAGTGGCTAATGCTGAGTGGTGGGTTCGTGAGTGAGGTCTCATCAAAAAGGCCTCCCACGACCGCAACCCAACCCCCTCCCCGACCACCACGTCGCTACCACAACCATTTTGTTTACTTTCCTGGCACTTGTCACCTGCAGAAATTATCTCATGGAATTTATGGAATTCTTTACTTCCCTGACTTCACTCAACCTGGCCTGAAAAATGAATCGCACAAGAAAAAGAACTTTGCGTATTTGTTTTTCTGCGATCTCTCCGGTGCCTAGAAAGACAATCTGCACATAATAGGTAGTCAAATCGTTGGATGGATGGCTGGCTGGCTGGCTGGCTGGCAGGATGCATATGTGGAATAAATGTTTTTCCTTGCTTTCAACCTTCTGTGATTTCTAAATTTCCTGTAACGAGCAAAAATTGCCTCTCTAATTAGAAAAATTAGAAAATAGAAAAAAAATAGGTTAAATGTAGCATCGTCTCTTCCTACAGACCTCCTGTTTCCTCAGACAGGAGTGGATCTTCCTCTTCTGATCTCCCAAGAGTGTCGTACCTCTCACTGGATACCTGGCTTT
Source organism: Panthera pardus (assembly GCF_024362965.1). Classification (NCBI taxonomy): domain Eukaryota; kingdom Metazoa; phylum Chordata; class Mammalia; order Carnivora; family Felidae; genus Panthera; species Panthera pardus. Next base: position 17,790,933 of record NW_026526821.1, on the reverse strand, counting down.
GTCATCCTAACTAACACTCTAAATATTTCTGTCCATCTCCTGTCTTCCCCAAGGGATTCTGAGGATCCTGAGTGTTAGATTCATAAACTGTCAGAGCAGGAAAGATCTTTAAAGATCAAAGGGTGAACTTGCTCTCTTGGAGATGAGGGCAGTGACACTCAGCAACGTGATCTATTCAAATTCAAAAGCAAAAGATAATCCAGAAAATATAAATAAACGCTACATTCTCCATGTCCTGTTTTCTTGGTTTGAGTTGTTCTATGTCATTGGGTAACTTTGTAGCAGGTCTAGCACTTTCACAGGGAACCGAGACCTATTGCCTCCATTTGCTAGGTCACAGGGCCATGCCTTTGGCATCTGCACATTCTGATTTCCTGTTTCAGGGCAGAGACTCAGCTCCTGAAAGGAGGAGCAGGAACAGGCAAGGGGAAGCACGGAGCTTACGCCTTCTCTCCTCATTTTGCACATCCTTGCATGCGCCATCCTGCCCCTTCTGCCCGACGAATCAACAAGGAGAAGGGAGAAGAAAACCATTCCCTGGCAGCTGTCAGGAGACACGGAGACCATTCACAAAGGGTCTTCTGATAAATAGGGGCTGAGCCTCTTTCAGCTTGGCTGTCAGTCACAATGCTCCAGTAAGGAAGGAGGAGCTCAGCTCCCAAAGGAATTGTAGAATGAAGGATTTACCACACGTGGAGAAGTGTAAGTTGAAATACAATATACACCCCCAAATTCTGGCACCTTAGACACTACACGCAGCCACTCATGTTTCCTTTCCACACGTATGTATCTAAGAATTCCAGAGCACCGATTTGCAGGCTTAAAGACTATATGATTGGGGCACCCAGGGGCTCAGTCAGACGACTGTCTGACTTCAGCTCAGGTCATGATCTCCTGGTTCCAGAGGCAGAGCCCCGCATTGTGCTTGCGCTGTCAGCTTGGAGCCCACTTCCAATCTTCTGTCCTCCCTTCCTTTTCTGCCCCTCTCTCATTCATGCTCTCTCTCTTAAAAATGAATAAACACTGGGGCACCTGGGTGGCTCAGTTGGTTAAGCGTCCCACTTCAGCTCAGGTCATGATCCCGCGATTCAGGAGATCGAGCCCCGCGTCAGGCTCCATGCTGACAGCTCAGAGTCTGGAGCCTGCTTCAGATTCTGGGTCTCCCTCCCTCTCTATGCCGCTCCCCCATGCATGCATGTGCTCTCACTCTCTCTCTCTCCCTGTTTCTCAAAAATAAAAACGTTAAAAAAATGAATATTAAAAAAATAAAAACTATATTATTGCTAAAAAAAAAAAAGCCTACCCTATATTAATGGTATTACATATGTCTCCTTTTGCAGCTTCTATCATTTTAGTAAATGACTTTTATACTGGTCTGATATCTAACAACATTGATGTAACACTTTATTATTTATAATTTGCTACAATTACAGACCTGTAAATTTATACTGTAATATTTTCTCTCTAGACAATCATGGTACATGCGAGTGGCAATTTTTTTCCCCTTCCTTTCCAGTAATTATACTTTTTTTCTTTAAAAAGAATTCCCTGACCATACTGGCTGCCTCTAACACCATGCTAGATAGAAACAGCATTGGTGCATTTCTTCCTCAGTTTTTCCTGGTATTAAAGGTAACATTTATAAATTTCATCATTTATTCTGATGCTTGTTGTCTGATTTTTGGAGATGCCCCTTATCAGATTAAGAAAGTTAATTTCTATTCATAGATTTATGAGATTTTTTTTTTTAGTTTATTATCAGTGGGTTTTTAATTATAGCAAATGACTTAATGCATCTATTCAGCTTTGAGTCTTCTATTTGGATTGATTAATGTGGTAATTACATTAACATATTTCCCAATGTGAGATAGTCCTGACGTTTTCTCAATGAACCTAACTTTGATTTCACCTATATACTCTTTCTTTCTTTTTAAATTTAAATTTTTAACTGATATATACATGCAGGAAAATACATTAAAAAAAATAAGCCTCTTGGTAAATTTCTACCAAACAAGTGTTTCCATGTAATCAACACCAACATTTACAAACCAAAACATTGCTAGCACTTTGGAAGCCCCACTATGCTCCCTCCCAATCACTTATCCCCCCGCCCAAGGATATACAATATCCTAACTGGTAATATATTAGACAGTGTTTGTCTTTGAACTTTTATACGGACAGAATCATAAATATGTACTTGTGTGTCTATTTTTTTCATCCTTACATTTGTGAGACTCTACCATAGTGTGTACATGTAACATCATTTCATTTATTCTCATTGCTATATAATATTTTACTGTATGACTATTCTACAATTTACTCATTCTATTATTGACAGGCACTGTGTTTTTTCCAAGCAGTTAGCTATAAGAATAGTGCTGTTATGTTAACATCATATACAATGGTGAAAAACAGAATTTTTCCCCTAAGATCAGGAACAAGACAAGATGTCCACTGTCACCACTTTTATTCACCATAGCACTGGAAATCCTAGCCACAGTAATCAGACAAGAAAAAAAAATAGGCATCCAAGTTGGCAAGGAATAAAAAAAAAAAAACCTTAAGCTATGGGAAGGTGACATGATACAGTATATAGAAAAGCCTAAAGAATTCACCAAAAAACTACTAGAACTAATAAATGAATTCACTAAGGTCACAGGATATGAAATCAATGTACAATGTACTGTTGTATTTCTAAATACTAATAATGAAGCAGCAGAAAGAAAAATTAAGAAATCAACTCCAGTAGGGCACCACCAGGCTGGCTCAGATGGTTAAGCATCTGATCTTGATTTTGGCTCAGGTCAGGATCTCACAGTTCATGAGTTCAAGCCCCACATTGGGCTCTGCACTGACATGGTGGAGCCTGCTTGGATTTTCTCTCTCTCCCCCTCTCTCTGCCCCTCCCTTGCTCATGTGCACGTTGTCTCTCTCTCTCTCTCAAAATAAATAAACTTACAAGAAAACAACCCCACTTACAATTGCACCAAAAATAATAAAATACCTAGGAATAAACTTAACCAAGGAGGTAAAAGGCCTGAGACCTGTACTCTGAAACTTTAAAACACTGATGACAGAAATTGAAGATGACAGAAATAGAAAGATATTTCCTGCTCATGGATTAGAAGAACAAATATTATTAAAACGTCCATACTACTCAAAGCAATCTACACATTTAATGCAATCCCTATCAAAACAACAGCAGTTTTCACAGCACTATAACAAACAATACTAAAACTAGCATGGATCCATAAAAGACCTCAGACAGCCAAACAATCTTAAAAAAAAAAAAAAAAAGCAAAGCTGGAGACATCACAATTTCAGATTCAAGTTGTATTACAAAGCTATAAGAATCAAAACTATATAGTACTGGCACAAAAATAGACACATGTCAATGGAGCAGAATAAAAACCCAGATAAAATCCCACAATTAGGTGGTAAACTAATCTTTGACAAAGGAGGAAAGAATATGCAATGGGAAAAAAGACTTCGATAAATGGCGTTGGGAACACTGGACAACATGCGAAAGAATGAAACTGGGCCACTTTCTTTTTCCTTTTAAAAATTTTTTTTAAATGTTTACCTCTGAGAGAGATGGAGTATGAGTGGGGGAGGGGCAGAGAAAGAGACACAGAATCTGAAGCAGGCTCTAGGCTCTGAGCTGTCAGCACAGAGCTGTGTGTGGGGCTTGAACTCACTAGCCATGAGATCATGTCCTGAGCTAAAGTCAGATGTCCAACCGAATCACCCAGGTGCCAAATAACCGGGCCAGTTTCTTATACCACACACAAAAAATAAATAAAACTCAAAGTGGATTAAAGACCTAAATGTGAGACCTGAAACCATAAAAATTCCAGAAGAGAACACAGGCAGGAATTTCTCAGACAGTAGCTGTAACCATTTTTCTAGATATGTCTACTGAGGCAAGGGAAATAAAAGCAAAAATAAACTATTGGGACTACACCAAAATAAAAAGCTTTCTGCACAGCAAAAGAAACAATCAATAAAACTAAAAGGCAACATACAGAATGGGAGATGATATTTGCAAATGACATATCAACTACCCTATGATCCACTAATCACAGTACTGAGAATTTACTCAAAGAGTACAAGAATACTAATTCAAAGGGATACATGCATCCCATGTTCATAGTAGCATTATCTACAATAACCAAATTATGGAAGCAGCCCAGGTGTCCATCAATGATGAATGGATAAAGAAAATATGGCATATATACACAATGGAATATTACTCAGCCATAAAAAAGAATGAAATCTTGTCATCTGCAACAACATGAATGAAGCTAGAGAGTATAATGCTAAGTGAAATAAGTAAAAAAAATTACAAATACCATATGATTTCACTAATATGTGAAACTTAAGAACCAAAACAAAAAAAGAAAGAAAGAAAAAACAAGAAATAGAATCTCAACTATAGAGAACTGATGGGTACCAGAGGGGAGGTGGGGGGGGGGGGAGTGTGAAACAGGTGAAGGGGATTAAGTGTACCCTTATTTGGATGAGTACTGAGTAAACTATGTAACTGCTGAATCACCATATTGTACACCTGAAACTAATATAACACTGTATGTTAACTCTACTGGTATTAAAACACAAATTAAAAAAAAAAAAAAAAAAAGAATAGGGGCACCTGGGTGGCTAAGTCGATTGAGCGTCTGACTTCAGCTCAGGTCAGGATCTTGTGGTTCACGAGTTCGAGCCCCACGTCAGGCTCTGTGCTGACAGCTCAGAGCCTGGAGCCTGCTTTGATTTCTGTGTCTCCCTCTCCCTCACCCCTCCCTCTCTCTCTCAAAATAAAATAAACATTAAAAAAAAAAAAAGAATAGTGTTAAGAGCATTCCTTTACAAATATTTTGGTGAGTATATATATGTATTTCTGTTGGGAATATACCTAGAAGTGAACTTCTGGAGCACAGGGTAGTATACATGTAGCTTCTATATATACCAAGGATCTACAAACTATAGCCCATAAGCCAAATTCAGCCCATCACCTGCTTTTGTAAAGTTTTACTGGAGCACAGCTACATTCATTTTTTTAAAAATGTATTGTCTATGGCTTTTCTTGCAACTGCAGAGTTGTATAGTTGTGACAAAGATAGTATGACCTATAGTATTTAAAATATTTATTACCTGGTTCTTAAGAGAGAAAGTTTGCTGTTTCCTTCTGCATACTTTCAATTTTTTAAAGTAGCTGTACCAATTTATACACCTACTTTTTAACATTCCTCACTGAATGTAGTCCCATTTACAGGTTAATACTACATAATTTCCCTTTGATTTTTTTTTTGTCCTAGTGTGGATTTGTTCTCAAGGTATCCTAGCCTTGTGAGATAAATAGGGAATGTTCCTTTAATTTCCATTCTCTGGGAGAGCGTGTGTGTGTGTGTGTGTGTGTGTGTGTGTGTGTGTGTGTGTGTGTATTAACTACATTGTATATATTATTTCCTTGAATGATTGAGTTAAACTACTGACTATTTTTCATTTTTCTTTTTTTAAGTTTTTTTTTGAGAGAGAGACACACAGAGTATGAGCAGGGGAGGGGCAGAGAGAGAGGGAGACACAGAATCTGAAGCAGGCTCCAGGCTCTGAGCTGTCAGTATAGAGCACAATGCAGGACTCGAGCCCACAAACTGTGAGATCATGACCCAAGCCAAAGTCAGAAAGAAACTTAACTGACTGGGCCACTCACGCACCCCTGATTGAATAGTTTTTAAATTTGATTTCTTCTTGGGTCAGTCTTGAAAGTTTTCTTTTTCAAGGAAATTATATGCTTTGACTTAGTTTCACTTATTGACAAAATGTTACTTATGGTATTTTTCATCACAAATATTTTAATAAAAATATATCATTTATAGAAAGAGCATTTAAAATGTGTATGTGGAGAAAAATAAGCTTCACCCCTATGTATGCAACATGTATTAAGAAAGAAAACATTATCAATATATATATAATCTATTGTATCCCCTCCCTCTACCTCTTGCCTCTGGGAGGTGACCACTATTCTCAGTTTTTACAGATATACACATGTATACACAAACCAGATACTGTGTGGTTTTGCATGCTTTTGTGGTATATATAAAAGGATATGAGTATGTATTATTCTTTGTCTTACATTTTTCACTGAAATATCATGTTTGTAACAGTCATCCATATTGGGTAACTCATCTTTGTGTTGGTTCACTCATTTTTACTGTCCTAGAAGATGAAATTTTATGAATGGGTAGAAACTAAAATTTACTCATCAATTCTCCAGACATATACATTTAAGTTAGTGCCCAACTCTTTGGCTCTTGTGAACAAAGCTGCTTAGAAAGTTCATGTACTTTATCTCCTGAGAATATGTGTGTAAGAGCTTCTACAGACTCTGTGTTTCAGTGAAATTACTGGGTATTATGTTATGCACATCTTTAATTTAATAGATAATGGCAAATGACATTCTCCTCAGGAGTGTTAAAAAAGTTGCTGTTGTAGGGTGCCCAGGTGGCTCAGTTGGGTAAGCACCCAACTCTTGATTTAAGCTCGCTCACATCATGATCTCAGGGTTCGTGAGACTGAACCTTGCGAAGATTTGTACTCTCTGTGCAGAGCCTGCTTGGGTTTCTCTCTCTTTGCCCCTCCCCCACACATGTGCACCCCTTCTCCCACACATGCGCACCCCCTCCCCAAATAAAAATTTTAAAAAAAGTTGCTGTTCTTCTAGTTACCAATACTTGCCACTTCAGGCTGTTTGATATTGCCAATCATATAAGTGTTTTCTTATTTTCAATATCAGCTGTAGTTTTGGATATCCTCTTTTATTCCTAATATTGTTTGTTTATGCCAACTTTTTTTCTTGAAGGAAAAAAGATGGAAGCTGGTATATTTTTTATATACGTCAAAAGAGTTTTAGCTTTGTTGATATACTTTGTTGTAGCTTTTGTTTCTTTTCTACTACCTGTTTTAATATTTATTATTTCTTACTTTCTATTAGATTTAGTTTTAATATATTGCCCTTTTCTTACCCTTTTAAGATGGATGCTTAAGTCATTAAATTTTTGGATTTTATTTATTTATTTATTTATTTATTTATTTTTTAACGTTTATTTATTTTTGAGACAGAGAGAGACAGAGCATGAACAGGGGAGGAGCAGAGAGAGAGGGAGACACAGAATCTGAAACAGGCTCCAGGCTCCGAGCTGTCAGCACAGAGCCCGATGCGGGCTTTAACTCACGGTCCGTGAGATCATGACCTGAGCCGAAGTCGGACGCTCAACCGACCAAGCCACCCAGGCGCCCCTAGATATTATTTATTATTATATACACTTCAAAGCTATAAATTTCCCTCAATATGAGTTTAGCCAAATTCCACAAGTTTTATTTGTATTATTTTCATTATCTTTTAATTCTAAGTAGTTTACATAATTTCCTTTATTATATCTTGACCTATATATTCTGTAGGAATGCTTTTAAATTTCCAAATGTAGAGATTTTTAGAAATGTAATTTTCATTTTTGTTTTTTTTTTACTACTAGCTTAATTTCACTGTGATCAGATGATGTAATTTTTGTGATACTGACTCAAAGATTTTGTTGTTTTATTGGCTGATTATCAATTTTTATAACTGTATTATGTGTTCTAGAGAAGAAGGTATATTCTCTAATTTTTAGATGAACATTTTATATTTTTCAATTGGATCAGTCTTATTATGTCACACAAATCTTTTATTTCTTTATTATTTGCCTGCTTGGTCTACCAGTTATAGAAGGATGTGCATCTGATACCATCTCCAGGAACTCTTTCATGCACTCTGTTCACACTAGCATCTTTGTTGTTCTTAGAACAGTTCAAGAACTCCTCCTCAGAGCCTTTATACTTGTTGATTCCCCTACTTGAAATGCTTTTATCCAATCTAGGTACCTCCCTTTCTCCCTCACTTCATTCCGGTTATCTTATGAAAAAGTTCTATTTTCATCACCATGTATACAACAACCCCCTTATTCTGCCATTTTCTGTCCCCTTATTTCTGTCCCCTCTCATTTACTTTTTTCTTATAATACTTATCAACTGCTGACATATTAAATATATTTATTATCTTTTCCATCCAGGAGAATGTGTACTTCATAAAAAGCAGAAATTTAGACATATTCATTCTCAGCAGTTAGAAGGAATCCTGAAATAAAATAGATGCTCAGCTAACATTTGTTGAATGAATGAATGAATGAATGGTAAATATCTCCCATTAATATATCTGAAATTTTCTCTTTGTATTTTTGTCAAATTTGACTTTACACATTTTGAGATCATGTTATTAGGTGCATAGAAATTTAGAGTCATTGGAACTCAGAGAATAAACGTATCTTTCATAATTGAAACGTACATCAAATTCTCTTTTTAATACAGTACTAATTTATTATTTTACTTTAAGTCTATTTTATCTCTTTAATATGGTTTAACCAGATTTTTCCTATTACTGTTTTTCTGATATATTTTCCCCATATTTGACTTTAAATCTCTCTGTATCCTTATCTTTTAGGTGTGTCTCTTTGAAAATTATATAATTTGGGTTTTGTTTTCTAATAAAATAAAACAATTTTATGTTTAAACTAGAGAGTTTAGTCCATTTACATTTGTTGAGAATACTGGGTTCAATTAAAAATTATTTTACTATCATATGCTGTCTTGCTTTTTCTATGCTTTTTTCTTCCTTTTTGCCTTCAAATTTATTGAGTTTTTAATTTTTTTTTTATTCTAAGTCTAGCTTTGAACCTCCAAATACTTTACTAGACTCTCCAAGTCATCAGGAATAAATTATGCAGACATGTCTCTGAAATGTATGCATTCAAACAGTATGCATTCAACATGTCCTACATTCTGAAAGCTGGGCAGGGAGTATTTGCAATATACTATCTCATGAAATTCAAATACCAACTGCCCCTTGCCCCCATCAAGGAAGTCACCTTCAAGTTCCTACTGAAGGTGATTCCTCTTTTCCTGTCTCCTTATTTTACATCCAACAACTGGGTCGCCAAGCATACTGCTGGTCTGTATCAAGGGATTCTCAAGTTTCAAAAATATGTTTAGTCGAGTTCATTACTTTATTATTTTAAACAGCAATGTGACACTCGACTCTTTAGTTATTTACTGAGATGACAGATTTTTAGGGTCCTATGTGGAGACTGGGTTTCATATGAGCAACAGAAACTATTGCTTTAAATATGTAAATTAACACTTGTCTGAATATCAACAAGATGTGCCCAACTTTCTGCTTGGTCTCCAAGGGACACAGATGGCTCACAACCCTCTGTGACATTGGAAAGAGAAAAGAATATGAGTTATATTTGCCCTTTGACTGTTTTCCATTGGAATGTGATTAAAGAATATTTTACTTTGTTCACTGTCCTTTGTGAAACATTCAGCTCAATGAAAGGTTGAGTCAAAATAAGCAACTGAAAAGCTTCCCTATGTTCCTTCCCCATGGGTTCTGTAACTGGTAGCAACAAAGTCACTTCCAGGCAGAAAGATACAAAGCTACTGACTCAGTAGTGGGTCACTATATCCCAACCTATGCTCAACCATCTGTTGGAGGGTGTGGAAAGATCATATTACATCATGCATTTCTGTTTATTCATCCCTTTAAAATCTCCCCTTTAATACGTGTTTAATGTACACAGAAAGTATATATAATGTACATAATATGCTACTCTAGTAATGTACATGTACATGATTGGTAAGTATATGCATGTATGAGAAAATGTGCTCAGAAATATTTTACTGATAATGTTTTGCAATTTTAAAAAATGAGTCCACTGGTTTGTGAAACACATCTGGAAGCCTTATTGTCCATCCACACTATTTTGCAAACAGATAGCCCCACAGACCCATTAGTCATATACAATCTCAGCTAATATCTTGGGCTTTCTTTATTGACTTAATTCCTTATGGAGACACCGATGCCTTCAATTGAATCTATTCTCAGAGTCCTTTCCTCCTAACCTTCTTTTCCTTCCTATACTCTTTGTCCAAGACCCAGATTATTGCCACTCAATTCCAGGTACTTCTGGAATTTTTTACTACTCAAAGCAGTAAACATTGTACAGTATCTTGTGAAATCTCTGACTTGAGAAAAAACAAGGATCTCTTTTAGTATCAGACTCCAAAGAGGCCATGGATATTAATGCTTTGGTGGTATCATTCCTAATATATATGTGGAAAACTGAAATTAGATGATTTTAGTGTAAGGTTACAAAACAAGTCAATACATTTTAACCTGACCTTGAGGTTCTGAGTCCTATATTTTCCTTTGCTGGGATCCTCAGTGGGTCCGTGGAAGGACTCTAACCAGGGGCTATGTGTGTGCCTCTTCCTTGTACTTCCTATGGTGAGGGTAGTATGGGATACTGTCTTCCTCGATCCTAGGATTGGGCTGTGCCTCATTAAAAGAGTTTGGGGAAGGAGTGCCTAGGTGGCTCAGCTGGTTAAACACTGGATTTCGGCTCAGGTCCTGATCTCACAGCTTGTGGGTTCGAGCTCCGCATCAGGCTCTGCTTTGACAACTGTCAAAGGAGTTTGGGGCAGTAGAAAGAAAAACGTCTTTGAAAGAAGACAGACCAGGGAGCGCCTGGGTGGCTCAGTCGGTTGAGTGTCCAACTCTGGTTCAGGTCATGACCTCGCGGTTCGTGAGTCTGAGCCCCGTGTGGGGCTCTGTGTTGACAGTGCTGAGTGCGGAGCCCGCTTCAAGTTCTGTGTCTCCCTCTCTCTCTGTCCCTTCCCCACTCATGCTCTCTCTCTCTCTCTCAAAATGAATAAATGTTAAAAAATAATTAAGTAAAAACAGGAAAGAAGACAGACTGCATTCAAATCCTAGCTCCCAGATCCACCCAAGTTGTGAGACCTTGAGACACTGGGGTGTATTAATTAGGCCCAGGCCAAACTATGTTGTAGTAAAAACAAGTCCCAAATCTTAGTGGCATGAAAACAACAAATATTTATTTCTCATTCCCGGTATATATTCATGAGCAGGGTTAGAAGTAAGCTCTGCTCATCCTAATTATACGTGGGTCCAAACCGATGAAGTGGGTGACAGAGAAAGCACATGGTGAACTCTTTAAGCTTCCACCAAAATGAGATACGTGTCACTTACACTCACATAAATACACCTAATCCAAGATGGCAGAGAAGGGTAATCATGTCATATATCCAGAAGGAGAACAAAAAATATTTGAGAAGTCCACTAATGATTACCACACCAAATTATTTAACATCCCCAAGCTCTGTTAAAACAAGATAGCGATAAGGATACAGATAAGCTAAATTAGAACTGTGTCTCAATACAGGAAGTGACCAATGCAATGCCTGGACAAGACAAATATTAGTCCCTCCTGGCTGCCTCTTGTCCTCTTCCCTCCAGACCTGAGAGTAGAGGAAATTGGTAGGAGAATCCAATTCCACTAAGAAAAGAATGAAAATGAGCTGTCAGAGCAGCCAGGGGGCAGGAGGCCAGGGTAGTCAGCCAGGCCCCACTGTTCAGATAGAATTTCATTACCCAGAGGATTTTTTTTTTTTAGTATAAAATAACTAATCCTCTAAAAAAACCCAGATGAAGAGAAAGTTCACACAGGGATCAAAAAGATAGCCCAACCTCTCCGAGGCCAACGTGGGACGTGCATCTTGATACAGCCTGGCACTTTCATTAACATATTTAATCACGCTTTTATCTTTAATCATCACATGGCTTAATAGTGTGCATTGTATTCCCAGGCCCAAAATAACAATGGTTATGTGGTTCTGTGATAGATGTTTTTAATAAAATCAGTAATTACCCTTGTGTGTGTGCGTGTGTGTGTGTGTGTATTATCTTTTGGTTTCCTTTTTAATTTTGGCTTTAAGGTATGTCAAAATACAAGACTAAGGTGGAACATCAAAATACCCTTTTTGCTTATTTTGTTTGAGTGCCTGCCAAGCAAAGGGAAGGGTATTCCAGGCGTGGGTTCTAAAGAAAGATTCTTGTAGACATAGCCGGGAATGGGGGTGGATCCCGGCTTCATGCCAAGCCTCCTGGGTTTGAATCCCAGCAGTTTGAGGGAGGGTTGGTCACATGACCACACTGTGCTGAATTTCCCAATCTGTAAAATGGCATACAAGTATTCCCCATAAAGTCTCTGTGAAGAAACACAAAGATGCTTTATAAGTTTTATTAACAAGCACTTAAACTGCCTTTACTATGCACTGGGAGGTATTCTAAGTGATTTAAAATATTAACTCATTTAATCCTCAATGCAACCTTACCAACATAAGTACTTTGAACGCCCCTATTATAAAATAGTTGAGTGCACTAAGGGACAGAGAAGTTAAGCAACCTGACCATGGTTCCACAGCAAGTAAGTGGCAGAGCTGGAATTAGAAGCTAGACACTTGTCTCCAGGGTCTGTGATCTGAACAAGCGAGCTGTTACTGCTCCTGTTATGGGTCCCCTAAGCCCATTCTGACTTAACAAACCTGGCTTCTGGGCCAGACACAGGCTACTGTATGTTCAACTTGCTTCCTCTCACATGTTATCCTAACATCCTTTGCCTTAATATATGTTTCTAGTCAAACTGCCTTCTGGTGTAAGGTGTAACACAAATTCATTTCTCAGTGCCCAATACGGAACTGACCTTTATTTATACTCACTGTATCTTACTCCGCCAAATAGTTCAGGATATTTTAAAAAAACAATCTGACTCTAATTATATTGCTGAAGGTGAATCACTCTGAAACTTAGTTCCTCTCTCTATAAAATGAGGCTGTCCTACTGTTTCATTAACCGAAGGGACTGGAAAATACTATCAGCTCTCATTTATTTAGCAAATGTGTTGAGCATCCATTTAGGATTGGCTCTTCAAGGATAACCAATACTGTCCCCACTGTGGCTTCTGACTACTCCTTCCTGGGTGGGGAAGGGTTTTGGTAGTTTTAACCTTGACACAGCAGTCCTAGGGCCCTCCACCTATAGCAGGACATGTTACCTCATTTTCTGAGCCACATCTATAAATCAGGGTTGCCCTTAAAAAAAAGAATTTAAGAATGTGAACACACACAGGAAAGTGCTGGGCACAGAGAAGAAACGAGGAGGGAGGTTGTCTGTTTCTATGCACAAGAGACAAGGACCTTAAAGGCATATATGGCATGTGCTGTGTGGAAGAACACCATTCCTTGCATAAGCGTAGGACCACACTGTTTCCAGTACTCATCCCTTCACGTGGTTCATATGACCATAACGGTGCCACAAGTCTGCAGGATGGTGCATTCCTGGGGTCCTTCCCTACTTAGAATGGTAGTTTGTAGCCTACATTCTTCTTGAGTAATCTGGGTCATTTCTCTTAAAATGTATTCCCAAGACTTTGTTGAGTTAAAATTCACCTGAAGTTTTAGCTTCCACATGCATGAATTCACACTCATAAAGTGTTAACAACAAAACAAAACAAAAACAAGAACTTAGAGCAAAGAGACATACACAGTAGGAGGGAAGGTGTTTACAGGTTATCCAAGAAGTGCTATGTTGAACACACAGGAGCAAAGATCCACAAAAAGTAAGCTATTTTTCCAGTCCAAAAGGATGAAGTACAACAACCTTCCCCATGATCTCCTTGGCAAGAAATCAAGACAAAGGGTCCTTGGCAAGAAACCAAGACAAAGGGGCAGAACCTAGGGGCAGCTGGCAAGAGAATGAAGACAAATCCCTCCAAATGCAAGTCACAAAGCTGTGGGTCTTGCAGGCACGTGGGAAAGCCATTACTCTATTCATTTCCATTCCTCAGCTGGAGCACTGATAAAAATTCAGAATTTAAAATAATTCTTGAGCAAAAGCATTAATAAAGACCTTGCCCGCTCCACAAATAATAAGAAAGGTCTTGATACAGCAGAATCATCCTAGCAGAGACCAGCATGAGGCAAGAACAGGAACAAGTCTATGGGAAGCCGGACTTAAACACTGAAGGGCAAGAGAAGTTTGAATGGTACCAGGACAGAGACTTTTGTCTTATTTGGAGAGGACTAAAGGTTTTCACCAATTTCTTTGTATAGACAGCTCATTGTTCGTAGTTTTGTTGACATGATAATTATGGTCTAAAAGTTGAAGAGTGAAATGTGTTAGTTCTCAGTTGAGAATCTGAAACCATTATTCCAGTTATGTCCCTTAACAGGGGACTACAAAAATATATATTTGGAGATCAGGATTGGATAATTCTAACTTGATGATTACTGCTGTGATTTTGGTGGTCAGACCAAAAATGGTCAGACACTGGTATAGAGCTTATTTTTAGAGACCAATGTCTCAGCAAGGTCTACCTAGTGCCTTCACAGATCTGACCCTTGTTTTCTCAATCTTTGGCAAGGTCCTACCAATAACAGAAAATCACCTCCATTTTCCATAGTAACTTCCAGTCTTCCATTTGGAACAAAATTTAATTTTGTACAGTATTTACATGACCATTCAAAGTTTGAGTATCATGCATGAACATGAGACAAACTTTAGAAGGTACAAAGAGCAAACAGGAAAAGGCTCTATTCCTCCCTTCTCCCTGAGCTGAGCCATCTGTCCTGTTTCTCTCCCCGGAAGTGATTAGTCTCAGCACTGGGGGTGCAACCTTCCAGAGATATTCTGTACATAGGCCTCTAAATGTATACATGTAACCACTTTAAATTATCATACAAAAATGTTTATTTTGGTGGGTTACAGATCTATAAATTTTAAGATAGATATATCAATCTTGTGTATCTGCTACCACTATCAGGATCCAGAATAGTTACACCATCCTCCCAAAACTCACTTACACCATCCCTTCATAGTTTCAATGTCTTTACCATCCTCTCCCCCATTCTTAACCCCTGGCAACCACTGGTCTCTTCTCTATCACCATAGTGTTGTCTTTTCAGGAATATCACATAGCTGGAATCATACAATATGATTGTATGACTGTAACCCTCTGAGATTGTCTTCTTCAGTCAGCATAATGCCTTTCAGATTTACTCCCCGTCCACTGTATTTAGTTTGTTCCATGTTATTGCTGAGCAATATTCCAATGTGGGTGTGTCACATTACATTTTGTTTATCCATTAATCTGGTGATGTTATCAGTTTTTGGTAATTACAAATAGAGCTGATAAAAACTTCCACGTACATGTTTTTGTGTCAACATAACTTTTCATTTCTCTAGGATAAATACGTAGTTGGGTTACGGGTCATATGATGGCATATGTCTAATTTAATGACATATAACTGAGAAACTATTTTCACATATTTTATTTTTTAACCCAAATGGAAATGACTATACACATAATTCAGCATTTTGATTTTTTTTCATTACCAGTGCATCCTATGGTTCATTCTGGATATGTCAGGATACTTAGATCTATCCCTTTTTTTTTTTTTTTTTTTTTTTAAGTTTTAGTTATTTTGAGAGTGCATGCATGCGTGAGCGGGGGAGGAGCAGAGAGAGAGGAAGAGAGAATCCTAAGCAGGCTCTGTGCTGTCAGCGCACAGTGCAACATGGGGCTCGATCTCCCAAACTGTGAAATTGTGATGAAGATCAAGTGGTGGATGCTCAACCAACCAAGCCACCCAGGCACCCCCATCCCATTCTTTTAATTTTGCTGTTGTGTTATTGTTGCTGTTGCTATAGTGTTTTTCTTGCATCCTCCATTGATTGTTCAGTGTTTTCTAGGAACAAGCTCAATCACTGCCCCAATTACTCCTTAGGCTCTTGAAGAAACCATTTATTTTTCCTGTTTTATTAATTTCTGGATACTTTATTTTCTTTATTTCCTTTGGCTTATTTTGTTGAAAAATTCTAATCTCTTGAGTTAGCTCCTTAATTTTTACACACATTAAACATGAAAGAGTATATACTGGGCTTGAAAAAACAACAAAACATCAAAGAGTACAAAGTAAGCCCATGAGTGTACCACATTAGCTGTATCCTATCAGTTCTGATGTGCACTGTTTTCATTGTCATTTTCTGGGTATTTTGTAATTTTAGTATTGATTTCTTTTACTTGAGAGATCTGTGAGAAGATTCTTTCATTACTGCCATTTCTTTTAAATTTCCAGGTGCCAGGACATACACCATATACACAATTTTTTTTTAAGAATAATAGTAAAAAGGACACTCATAACCAAAGTTTAAGAAACAGAACATTATCAGTGCCTCTGAAGTCTTCTTTGCCTTCCTTCCCTAATTGATACTTCTATACTCCTACAGGCAAACATTATTGTAAATTTTGTGCTAATCTTTCGACTGTTTATCTGCATAAATAAGCAAAATGATGATTTTTACCTTTATGCCAATGAAGTCATCATGATGAAAATGCCCTTTTCACTGTAATCTGCATTTTTCTCTCAATAATGTGTTGGCAATTCACCCATTTTGATATTTGTAGCTATTGTCTGTTCGTTTTCACCACCATATAATATCCCACGGAGTGTAAATACCACAATTTATTCATTTTACTACTGATGGGCCATTGGGTCATTTCCAATTTGTAGGTTTTACATACATATTTGCTAAAAATATTCCTTGCATGGTCCATGACATATGTGAATGAGAGTCTGTCTAGGTCAGCCAGCTCAGGATGAACTTGCTAGGATGGAGGAGATACCTATCCATCTTTAGTTGGATAATAAAATGCCAAATCATATGGAAAGTGGTTTTACCAACTTACATCTCCCTCCAGCAGGTGAACCAGCATCTCTGTCACTCCTGCTCCACGTCCCTGCTCAGGTTTGACAATGCCAGACTTTTGAACTTTTTTTTACATGTAGGATGTGTAATCGTATCACATGGTGCTTTCAATATGTATTTTCATGATGTTAACAGAATTGAGTGCTTTATCAATTCTTCATGGTCATTCCCAATTTATAAAATGTCTTCTCTTTGTTCACTCTTTCTCTTCTTTGTAAATGCCTTAATTGTATTAATTCACTGAGATCCATTATATATTTCAGAGGCTCATTTGTAGTTGGCTTTGTATGTTGCAAATATTTTCCCCTGGTGCGTGGCTCATCTTTTAAATTCATTTGGGCTGCTTTTCGGGAACAAAAATTCAAGGTTTTAGTATATTTGAATTTATCAACATTACTATTTGCATAATATTTAGGAAATCATTTCCTAACCCACAGTCGTATTTTTCTGCACATTTTTCTTAAAATGTGAAAGTTTCCTTTTGATATGTGAATCCTTAATTCATCAGAAATTGATTCTCTGCATGGTGAGAGATAGTATCCAGATCAATTTTTCCATGTGGATAATCAATTATCTCACTGCTATATATTGGATTGTTTGCTACGAATTTAGAAACCAGTTCCCTATGTGTATGTCCCCATCTATGGACTTTCACTCCTTTTCCATTTATCTATCTCTGTATTAATATCACACTTTCTTCATTTTTATAACTTATAGAATATCTTCATTATCAGGAGGGCAATTTACTTCTTTGGACACCCTCTTCTCTTCTCTCTGTCTCTCTCTTTCTCTCACACACACACACACACCAGATACATATGCAGATATTATATATATATATATATATATATATATATATATATATATATATATATATATATATATATATATATCTCCACATATCTATATATCAGACAATGTACTTGACAATCCACTTGTCAAGCTGCATTAGGATTTTTATTTTAATTGTCCCTGGATCTATAGATTAGTTTGGGAAAAACTAACATCTTAAACATACTGAGTGTTTTTATCCAATAATATATTTATTTAGGTCATGTTCAATGACTTTCAATGAAATGCTATAATTTTCTTCATAAGGAGAGCGTATGAATGTTTGATCTGAAACAGGTATTTTTTCATTGTATTTATCATTTTTAAAAAATATATTTTCTGTTTGCAGCTGGGGTATAGAAATATAATTGATTTTTAGGAGATTTTTATTCAAGTGTAATATACAGAAATGTGCACAAGTCCAAGGAGTACAGCTTTATTAATTTTCAAAGAGCACATACATGTAGCCGGCACCCAGGCTAAGAATCCAAACATTACGATGACATGAGAACTATCCCCCAACCAGTGACTGCCCCATTTAAAGGTAACCACTATGCTGACCTCTTTTACCGTAAACCAGTTCTACATCTTGTAACACTCATGGAACCATACAGAATGTATTCTTTTCTAACTTTTTTTTTCTCATATTCTGCTTTTAAGATGCATCTGTGTTGAGCGTGGTTATAGTTTATTCATTCTCTTTGCTGTATAGATTTACATTTTGTAAACAGACTACAATTTATGCATCCTAATGTTGGTAGATATTTAAATAGCTTCCAGTTTGAGGGGATATGGCTGCCAAGAACGTTTTTGAGTAAGTCTTTTTGTGTACTTATGCTCTCATTTCTGTTAATTTGTTCCCAAGAGTAGAACTGCTGGTTATGCATATCTTTAGCTTTGTTAGATCTTGCCATGTGATTTTTGTTTTCCAAAGTGGTTTTAGCAATTCACTTACAGTACATAAGGATTCCAGTCAGAATACAACCTGTTCTTCACGTTGTAATGTTTCTTATTTATAGAAACAGTGGTAAACTCTCATATTAATTTAAATATTTTATTCACATGATATAAATTACCATTTCAGAATAGTAAGCTACCATTCTGAAAAATGAACTCACCTTAGTCATCAAGTTATTTTGTATATGGTTGGCTCTAACAAGTTTTTGCTAATAAATTTTTGGTTTCTGAATGTCCGTGACAGAATTAAGCTATAATTTCCTGTCTCGTGCTGATCTTATCTATGGGCACAAAATTTATATTTGCCATGTAAAATCAATCAGGGGAAGTTTCCAATATTCCTCTTCTCTGTAAGATTTTATTTAAGATTAGAATTTCCTATTCCTTTGATGTTTGGTAAAGCTTGCTTATTAAACCATTTGAACCTGACATTTTCTTTGTGGGGGTATTAGCTACTGATTATCAAGCAAATTCTTTAATTTCAGATTTTTCAGGACTGTTTAGATTTTCTATTTTTTCTTTAGTCAGTTTTTATATTTTTCTAAGATGTGTTCATTTCACCTAATCTTTCAGATTAATTTGCCTGAAAATGATATTATCTTTTATATCACTGATACATTTATTACTTTCTTCTTTAATATGGGTTATTTGTACTATCTTCCCCTCCCTTAATCTTGGCAGAGGTTTGTCGATTATTTCAGCTTTTATTAAGGAACTAACTTTCACTTTGTTGATCTTTTCTATTGTACATTTGTACTCCATTTAATTAAGTTCTGCTTTTACTCTACTTCTTTTCTATAGTCTTTGTTTAGTCTAACTTTGAAGTCAGATGCTTAGTCTATTAAATTCCAACTTGAAGTCTTTGCTAATATAAACACTGTATTATCTAAATGTCTCTCCAAATATTGCTTTAACTGTATTTCATGCATTTTGATATAGAGTATTTTCATTATTATACAGTTCTAAATATTTTCCAATTCTTACTGTGATTTCTTCTTTGAACCCTGAGTAACTTAGGAGGGATTAAATTCCCATGTAGATTTTTATAAAATTATCTTTTTATTGATTTTATGTTAATTATTTTATAATCTGTGCAAAGTGAAATAAAACGGAGTCAGTTATGTCTAGGGGTTTTAAGAAGGGGCTGGAAGGCCATTAAGGAGGTAGGCTTTATGCCCACTGGATAGAACCACAAACTTCTACATTAGGCCAAACCCCAATCATCCAAGGACTCCGCAGAAAACACCTGCAATTTTCTAAGGTTAACAGACTTGCTTAGTGATTGCTGTAGTGGCCGATTATGTTTAGCCAAGATTAGTTTTCTGTCACCAACACCAATCAAAATTCTTAGTATACAATATATGTAAGCATTCCCTTTTCTCTTTCAGAACCCCTGATTTTTGTTCCACAGTGGGACACAATTTGGGTTGCTACCCAAATCCATGCTGTGTGAATTGCAATTCTGAGATCCCAAATAAATGCTTTTTTTAAAAAAAAGTTTAGCTCTCTTTTCTCCATCCACAAATTAAATACCACAGTATTTGTGGTATCTGTGTGATACAAATTGTCTTGAGAACCAATTCATGTCTAATACATGGACACTTTAATTAAATTCCTATGAATGCTTGAAAAACCCATGTCATTTTCAGTTACTGAGTACTTTGTAATTGTGTTGCTCGAATATCCTTACTAATAATGCTTTTATTCTGATTAAGATAGCACTAACTGAGAGAGGATACGTTGACATTGCCCACAATGATGGTGTATTTGCCACATTGTCCTTGAAGCCCTAACAACATCCGCTTTGCAGTTGAAAGCTATGTTAATAGTGCCATACTCAGTTTAGAATGGGTTATACCTCCAAGATGAATGGAGTATCTGTCAGTATATAATGGGTACATTTACCTCTGGTCATGTACATAACCTCTGGTCATGTACATAACATAAGCTTTTGTTTTTGTGTGTGTCCTGACATACCATTTTCCACTAATTTATCCAGGATATTTATCTTATATTTAAACTCTGTCATATTTGCAGGTTAACCATTGTTTCCCTTCACTGTGTGTGTGTGGTGTGTCTTCCTGCTTTTCCTTTTGACTTTGTTCATCTTCTTTATGGTATATTTTTCTATTTTATTAATTTCTATTCCTGTGTTATTAGCACCATTCTTTTATTTTGCGTTTAATAGTTTATTTTTTCACTTATTAGTTTCAAAGACTAGTTTACTAATTTTCAGCCTTTTTGAAGATAAGGATTAAAGGCTATAAATCTTGCTTTTGCCATATTCACGTGCTTTCATCTGCAGTTTAAAATGGATTTTCTATTAATTTTTAAAATTTTGAGATAATTATAGATTTATATGCAGTTCTAAGAAACAGTTACAGAAAGACCCTATGTACCCTTTATCCGTGCCCCCCCCCCCACCATTTTACCATCTTGCACAACTACAATAGGAGATCAGAATCAGTTTATTGACATTGATACTGTCAAACCCAGGACATTTCTGTCACCACAAGGATCACTCATGTTGCCCTTCTACAGTGACACCTACTTTCCATCCACACTCATCCTCTTTTTTTTAAACTTAATTTTTTTTTTTTTTTTTTTTACTTTTTGAGAGAGAGAAAGAGAGTGCAAGCAGGGGAAGGGGGGGAATGAATGAATGAATGAATGAATGAATGAATGAATCTTAAGCAGGCTCCACGCTCAGCACAGAGCCAGATGTGGGGCTCGATCCTACAATCCTGGGATCATGACTTGAGCCAAAATCAAGTGTCAAATGCTCAACTGACTGAGTCATCAAGGCACCCCCCCTTCTTAATACTGGCAGCCACTAATCTGCTCACCATTTCAGAAACTTGATTGTTTCAAGAACATTATACAAATGGAATCATACAGTAGGTAACCTTCTGGGATTGGGTTTTTTCACTCAGCCTGACTCCCTGGGGATTCCTTTAGGTTGCTGTATGTATCCACAGTTCATTTTCTTTTATTGCTGAGCAGTATTCCAGGGTATGCAAGTACCACAATGTGTTTTAACTGTTCACTCTCTGAAGGGCATCTGGGATGTTTCCAGTGTTTGGTTGTTACAAGTGAAGATGTAATAAACATTCATTCATATTCAAGTTTCTGCATGAACACTGTTTACACAAGAACCTGTACACAAATGTTTATAGTTTTATAGTAGGTGACTATATCTTCATTTAATATAATTTCATTGTTAATACATGAATCATTATTTGGAACTCCAAAAAATATTTATGTAGCTACAAGTATACAGGATTATTTTGTTGACTTCTCTCTCCTCCCTGTCTCTCCCAATGGATCTCAGGAGACCACTGGATAGAAAGAGAGACAGACGTCTTTATGTGGGTTTGTATTCAGGCTTTAAAATTTGTTGAGTCCTTATTTGATCAATTTTATGAGCTTTCAAAGTCTGCTTGACAAGAATACATCTTCCCATTTCTAAATGTAAGATTCTTTATATTTCTGGGTGATCTTATTTTCCTACTCAAATCTTTTGAATCCCCATTAATGGTTTATATGCTTAATGTATCAGTTGCTGAGACATGTGTAAAATCTTCTCCTATGAGGGCACATTTGAACATTTTCCTCACTAGTACAGTCCGCCTTCTTGCATATGTTTTAACCTCCTTTATTTGGTGCATACAAGTTTAGAATTATATCTGCCTAATGAATTTATCCTGTCATCATCATAGTTTCCTTTTTTTTT
The DNA here is from genome assembly GCF_024362965.1 of Panthera pardus. Classification (NCBI taxonomy): domain Eukaryota; kingdom Metazoa; phylum Chordata; class Mammalia; order Carnivora; family Felidae; genus Panthera; species Panthera pardus. The sequence continues at coordinate 17,768,695 of NW_026526821.1, read as the reverse complement.
TCTCAATAATTTTTTTGCCGTAAGGTCTTTTTTGTCTGATATTACTATAGCTGCACTGGCTGTCTTTTGGATAGTTTTTGCCCATTATGTCTTACTCTATTTCAACAAAAAAAAATAATGTGTTCATTTTCTCATCTCTTTACTTCCAGGCTCTTTGCATCCTTATGTTTGGGATGTGTCTCTTAAAGCACATGCAGCTTCAACAAACAGAATAAATATTTTTGTTGTAAAATGTAGTACAAATAAAGAAAATTGAATAAAACAAATATAGAGCAAAATAAATGTTTATGAAGCAAATATCCTTGATATCAAGTCTCAGGTCAACAAATAAAAATTTTCCAGCCACCTCAGAAGCCCTGTCCCAGTTACAAACCCTCTTTCTTCTCCTGAAAAACAACCAGTATCCTGACTCCTATGATAATCCCTCTATAGTTTTATGTCCCAAATGTTCATCCTCAAACACTACAGTTTAGCCCCCACCCCCGTTTTTGATTGTTTGCTTGTTCTAGAAGATATGCCTTAAAGTTTTTTCTGGTCTGTAGGTTCCTTTTCATCCTACTTTTTTTTTTTTTTTTTTTTTTTTTGCCAGTGCAATTTATTTGTTAAAATCCTGGGTCATTGGATCTACAGACTTGTGGTTTCATCTTTCATTTTCTCTACTCTAGCTCTGAAATCAACTACTTGTTTAAGGAGGCCTGGCTCCTTTTATGGGAGGATGGTATTTAGAAGCCAAGATCTGAGTGTTAGCTGAGTTCGCTGTTACTGGGGTATCTATCACTGCTTTTAGGTCTTCTCAGTAGACAGTGCTTGGAACCCATGTGCACACACACAACTATACATGCTTCTTATCTATCATCTTATCTATCATCTATCATCTTATCATCTATGTATCTATCATTTATCTATCACTATAATCTTGTTATCATTTATGTATGTATGTATCTATCATTTATCCATCATCTATCTACCTATCTACCTACCTGCCTGTCTATCTTTCTATCTAGTCTGTAAGTCAATTCATTCTGTTACCTCTGACCCCAACTAACAGTATTCTTTCTTGTATTATAAATTCTGGCCATTTTACATGAAACCAAGATAAAATATCTCTTAGATTCATAACAATGCTTTTTTAATTTAATCAAAAATCTTTTTAGTATTTCTGTATTTTGAGAGAGAGAGAGAGAGCGAGAGAGAGAGCGAGAGAGAGAGAGAGCGCATACACAAGCAGGAGAGGGCATAGAGAGGGAGACACAGAATCTGAAACAAGATCCAGGCTCTGAGCTGTCAGCACAGAGCCCGACATGGGGCTCGAACTCACAAACTGCAAGATCATGACCTAAGCCAAAGTCAGATACTTAAGTGACTGAGCCACCCAGGCACCCCATAATAACATTTCTGATTTGAAGTCAGGACTACAGGTTTTTACTTTATCTCTCCCACCTTACATGTGTATTGCCTTTGTTCTCCAAGAATCCTGGTTCTTAAGAAGATAAAAGTAAAACAGAATTAGGGTGTCATATAACCACTCATGCGCTTTATTCCATATTGTAAGTTTGACAGTCTCAAGATAACAGTGTGATATCCCTACTAGCTGCACTGATTACTGAAATAGTGAAATTTTCTCACAGATCCTCTTCCTGTATCTCTGTATTCTTCATAATTGTACTGAATTCATAAAGGACACAGCCATTTAATGTTATATTTTTTCCATTAAAAATATTTAACGTTCACCACCAGCCCTCTTGTTGCTGTCTCTCTAATCATCTTGGTTAAGCTTTTCTTGACAAGATTCTTCAGGAAGAACCCAGGAGAACATTTTCTTATTTCTTGCATGTTGATGCCAATTGGTCTGTAATCTTTATGCTGAAAGTCTGTGTGGCTGTATATAAAGTTCTTGGCTCATTGGCTTGCATTTTCTTGAGTATCATAAATATAAATATGTTGCTCCATTTTCTTCTGGCATAAAGTTTTGCTGTCAAAAAGTGTCCTAATAACCTGATTTTCTTTCCTTTACATATGACTTAGTCATTTTGCCTGGAAGCACAAAATTTTTTTGTTTTTAAGTAAAAATCAAATTACTAAAATAAGTCTCAGTGTTGGTCATTCCAAGTCAATTTTCTTAAGTACGTGGGCCCTTTCAGTATGTAATTTTTTGTTGTTTCTATTGAATTGTTGTTTAACTGTTTTTTCTTGAATTGTAATTTTGGGTACTTGGACCCTTGCTTTGGGTTTCTTCTTTGGGTACTCTACTAGAGCAATGACAATCTTATCCTGTCTTCTAACTTTCTCATTTTCTCTTCAATCCATTTATCTCTTTTGTAAGTTTCTTCCTTTAACCTGTTTTTCTTTAGGCATGATCTGTTGTGTTGATTTACTCTTCAGTTACTCATTTAGTCTTTATTTCTAAAATACTTTTTCTTAAATTTCTAATTATTTTCTGAGTCCTGTGATCTCATTCTGGGTTTTTCTAATTCTGATTTTTAAGAATTGTTTTAATGTTTATTTAAGTTTGAGAAAAAGAGAGACAGAGCATGAGCAGGGGAGAGGCAGAGAGAGAAGGAGACACAGAATCTGAAGTAGGCTCCGAGCTGTAAGCACAGAGCCCGATGCGTGGCTTGAACCCACAAACCTGAGATCGTGACCTGAGCCAAAGTCAGACACTTGACCGACTGAGTCACCCGGGTGCCCCTCTAATTCTGATTTTTATAGTTCCACCATATCTTCTATCATTTTCTTAGTGTCTTTAGCTTCTTTGAAATAGTGTATTATAACTTTCATGTGACTTGGAGCCACATTTCTCTGGCATGCTTTTATTATCTGGAGGCTGGTGATTCTGTTTCATGATACTAACTTTGCATGTGTTTTGAATCCAAGCATTTTCTGTCCTCTTTTTTATGTGAAGTTAATTTTCCTAAACATGCAGAAGAGAATGCAGTTGAACATTTAGTTTCTAACTCCACAGAGCTCTCTTGTCCTGTTTTTGTAACACGTTAGAAGGTAGGCTGGTTGACTTTCTGAGATGCCCCAACTCTGTTTTTCTCACTTTCTTTTATCTGGCCTTCAATTTCCTGTCAGTATTGTCTCTGCAGTACCCAATTTTGATTTTTTAATCCCACTTTTTATTCCTGGGAGGGGGCTCTGGTCGGCTACTTTTGAGAGTTCACAGGGTCCAGACTGTTCCAGATGCTTCATGCTTTCCTGCTGACCCTATGTTTTTATCTGCTATTGCACACAGTATTCAGCAACTATTCTCATTTTGATTTTCAAGCTTTCCAGTGGTTATCTGTTGGTTGGTTTTGATACTGAGGTTCATACAATGACTCACTGCTTTCCTCTCCTGCTCCCCGCACAGTCCTGACACCATGCAGGTTTTGTAACTGTCAGTCTGATAATAACCTGATACTCTTTCCTTTATGTAAGTGATTTAGTCTTTTTGTTGTTGTTGTTGTTGCCTGCAAGCACAAGAATTCATTTTTTTTTCAATATATGAAATTTATTGTCAAATTGGTTTCCATACAACACCCAGTGCTCATTCCAAAAGGTGCCCTCCTCAATACCCATCACCCACCCTCCCCTCCCTCCCACCCCCCATCAACCCTCAGTTTATTCTCAGCTTTTAAGAGTCTCTCATTTTTCTTTTAAAGTCCAGAAATTTTATTGGAATATATCTCGATGTTGGCCAAGCCACTGGTTGGCTGTCACTGGTTTGACCCTCCTCACTCACAATTTGTAATTCATGAGGATAGCTTGTCACCTAGGTATTTTGTAGGGATTACCCATGGGTTGTTGTTTTGTTCTTTGAATTTGTCTGTTTATATGGTGGAATTTGGGAAGATTCAAAAACTAAGGCACCAATGTCATTTTCCAGCATGTAGTTTTTGTGTCCTTTTTCAACAACTTAATCTGACAATGTCTCTCTTATTAGGTGAGTTGAGTACATTGACATATGTTATGGTTAGTAATAAATTTGGCATTAATTCATCTTATTTTGCATTTTTGCTTTGTTTGGAAATTTCTAAATGTTTTTTTAACCCTCTTTAAATTCAATTTTCTCTCTACTGTTTTGGAAATTAATCTATACCTTTTAAAGTTTTGTTATGCATATTTCATTTAAAGTCTCAATATTATCAGTACCCCACTTTCAAAATAACTCAAGGATGTTAAAACACTTTATGTCCATCAACTCTTTCCCACTTTATATACTATTATTGCCCAATAGTTTAGTTCTGTTGTATTTTCTGCACAGGTACACACCAAATTGAGCATTATTATTTTTCATAAAGTCAATGTTTATTTAAATTGCCCACTCTGTTTACCAATTTCTTTGCTCATCTTTCTCTCTTACATTTTAGGCCTTTCTTCCAGGGTGGATTGATTTTCCCTTTCCAGAACTCCAACCTCTTGACTTTCCTATAGTGAGATTTCATGGGTGGCCAATTCTTGGTCTTTGTTTATCAGAGTATCTTTCTCTCACCTGTATTTTCAATTAAGTATGCAATTCAAGGTTGAATTTTTTCTCCCTCTGTCAGCACTCCACAGAGGTTTCATTGTTTTCTGGCTTCCATTGCTGCTGTTGGTTAGTCATTTCTTGGTAAGGTCATCTACCTATTTTTTTCCAGCCTTCTCTGACCCCTGTTTTAGTGCCCTACAATTTTCAATAGTAAGTCTAGATATCCTTGTATCATTTTTTAAAAATCATTCTGCTGAGGATTCCCTGGACTTCCTGAAACTGAGAATCGTCTTTCATCCGTTCTAAAATGTCTTGAGCCCTCCCTCTTCTGATATCGCCCCCTCCCCCTAACTCCACTTACAGAACGTGTATGTGGGACTCTCTCATCCTGGTCTCATGACTCCTCACGCCTCTTTCTTGTTTGCCTTTTTCGTCTGAGTACATTTTGGGTAGTTTGCTATTTCTATCTTCCAAGTCATTACTTCTCTTCTCATGTATGTCTCATTTCCTTCCTAACATGTCCATTGAGTTTGTAATTTCATATCTAAATTATATTTGATTCTTTTTATAATATGCCTCATCAACAGTTGGTGCTTTTTTGATCCATTATCCCATCTTTCATTTCTTTAAATGCTTTAAATATTTTTTTTTCCTCTATATTTGGCTCGTCACCGAGGGTACACTATTTCAAGTGCACGAGCTTTACTGAGAGTGGGATTTACTTCTAACTCACCCTATCGCTATTAAAATCTAGGCTCTGGGTTCTTTCTACTGACAAACTCACCTAGGGCAAGCAGTGCTTTCCACTGACTTATCACTCTGGTTCCTGGCTCTCTTTTCATTTTTGTCCCTGAATATTTCCTTTAATTACAAAAGCATAATTACTCATGTAAAAGCACACTTGTGATTTTCCAACAAATAGGTAATTGCTATAGGAGGATATTTTGAGAATACCTTATTTTCAATATTGGTCATAATGGAAGTCAGTTGGGTAATTTCCACATTTCCATTTCTGTAATTTTAATTCCAAGAGTTGTGGTTTTTTTGAATGGAGAAGCTACAGCAAAAAAGGCTAGGCAGAGAACACTGAATCCATTTATCTGTTTGCTGAAGTTTATCTTCTAATAATTTAACAAGAAATGTTAATGGGAACTGTGCTCCTGGAATTGTGGTGTCTTCAATAATGTCTGTCTCTTGCATTTATATGTAAATAGAAGTTTGGCTAGTTACAGATTTTGAGGGCCAAACTTTATTTCTCTGAAGTTTCTAAAGATGTTATCCTATTGTCATCTAGTTTTAATGTTTCTATGGAAAACCTTTTTTTTTTTTTAAATAGGTCACCTGATATGTTCACTTTTTCAACAAATGACTCCTTGTTTAGAATGTAAATCTATTAATTTCACAATGATATGTATTTGTTTGGATATTGTGAATAATGTTTTCTGAGAATTTAGTGTGACCTTCCATTCTTTAGATGTAAGTCTCCTTTAATTTCTGGAACATATTCTTGTTTTCTATCCTTGATTTTTTTTTTCAATTATATTTCTTTAGTTTTCTTCTTTGGCACCCCTAGTTATGTGTATATTGGAACTCTTTCCAGGCTTACTATTTCTCTTTAATGCTTTTTATTTTTATTTTTTTAATATGAAATTTATTGTCAAATTGGTTTTGATACAATGCCCAGTGCTCATCCCAACAGGTGCCCTCCCCTCCCTCCCACCCCCCATCAACCCTCAGTCTGTTCTCAGTTTTTTAGAGTCTCTTATGTCTTTAATGCTTTTTAATGCTTTGTTGATTTCCATTTTTTTCCCCACTGTTAGTGAGGCCATTTAATATTTTTAGGGCTGTTCATTCACCTTTTTAATGCTTCGGGTGTGCCTCTTTCATTTCTATGACGGTTTTCTTTTGTGGAACCACTTCATTTCTCATGAAAGCAAGATTGTGCTTTGTCCCCTGCTTGATTTTCCTGTGTTTTGATATGAAGAGGTAATCACCTAATTTTCTTTCAAGTTTTTGATGCTATATTTGGTCCAATTTCATTTTATCTGTGGTAGTACTTTCCACCAGTGTGTGTGCATGCATGTGTGTGTTTACTTGCCTTTTACTCCATTCCTTTCCTTAATTTCTCGTATTGTCTTTCTGTAGAACCCATACTAGTTCCTTTTGACACAAGTATTATTACCAATCTCTGAGTTTTACTTGCATTAGCTTTTTATAGAAGGTTTCATTGGAAGTGAGGCAGGGCCATCCTCTAAGTGAGCAGGAATTCTACCAAATTCACAGTAAAAACTATTTATGGTGCAGTGTTGGGTATGTTCATTGATTATTTTACCCAGGAAAAGGTCAATGTCTCTGCTACCCTGATGCCCTAAAACAAACTGCTTCTTTCTTTCTTTCTTTTTTTAATTTTTTAACATTTATTTTTGAGAGAGAGAGAGAGAGTGCATGAGAGAGTGCAAGCAGGGGAGGGGCAGAGAGAGAGAGAGAGAGGGACACAGGATCTGAAGCAGGCTCCAGGCTCTGAGCTGTCAACACAGAGACTGACATGGGGCTTGAACTCACAAACTGCGAGATCATGACCTGAGCTGAAGTTGGACACTTAACCGACTGAGCCACCCAGGTGCCTCAGACTGTATCTTTGTTTCTTATTCAGTCCTTCCTTCAGTGCTTCTCTGTAGTGCCAAACTGTACCCTGGGACTGCCCTGCCCCACCCCTATGTACTCTATTCCTGACACAGATGCCAAAAGGACTATTGGTTTTGTCTCTGAGGTTACACTCCCAATCTCACAAGCTGTTCTACTGACATTGTTTGATGTCTGCAGGCACAAGTGTCTTCTCTCAGCACCTGGCCACATGCTTGATCTACATCCTGTAGCCCTTCCTCATAGTTACTGTCCAGCATGATACAGTCTTCCCAGTTTTACCAGAGCACTTGCATCTCCTTTTATTCTGATTTTTCTTTTTATGGAGGGGTAATTTCTCAGAGAAGAAGGGGGCAGAAGGATCTTTACTCTGCTATCTTAAAACCAAATGTCTGTTACTCACCTTTCTTACCAACCTTTGATATGGAACATGTTGGAGGCTTTTCACAAGTCTAAACAGATTATAGGCTGCCCTCCCCACCAAAGTGTCATTTGTAAATAGGTTGCCTGGAATTTGGAATCTTTTTTTTTTTTTTTTTTAATAGAAACCAAGTTATAAACCAAGTTGGCAACCAAGGTCAGCTTTTCAATAGGCTGTTTAGCTGGATACATTGTGCTAATAACATTATTTCGGCTTCACAGAACTACTCTCTATTAAGTTATTCTATAGAAAAATGAATTCCAAGTTCTAGCTAATAGAATATAGCATGTTTTAAAATGTAAAGTTATGTCACTCTCTTGCTTAAAATCTCCCAGTGGTTTCTCATCATTCTTAGGCTAGAGACAACATTCTTAACATGGTCTGGTAGGCCTATGATCTGACTCTGTTGGCCCCTCTGATTTTGAACTATTACTCAAACTGGCCTTCTTACTGTTAAAGGAATGTGTCTTGCTTCTGCCAGCCCTGAAGTCTTTGCAAATTTACTTCCTTTTGCCTAGAATATCTTTTCCTTACCGGTCAGCCTACTCCACCCTTCAGACACAGTTCAACCCAAATTCCATTTATTTGGGTAACCTTCATAGATCTTGAAATGGGACAAATCACCCTTCTATATACATTCTAATAGCATCTGGTTGTCTTTATGTTTGCTACTATATGCCCTGCACTCTTCACAGTGATATTCCAATAAGCAAGTGTTAGATAAACAAATGATTACATGTTTTCTGTCAAAGACAGCGCTCTTAGACTCAAAACCACTTGCCTGGAGCCAAGGACATTTTTTTTATCTCTTAAACCACTTCCTATGTCATTGGCCTCAGTGGATCATGTGCATGTTACATAGAACTCCAAGTTTCATCCTTATGATGATCAATGCTATAAGCAGTCCTTATTACAATTATGTGAAAACTCTGAAAAGTTGTTAAAAATAGCTTATTATCTGATTCCACATAGGATCACAGTTTTAAATACCTAAAACATAAACACATGATATAAAATCAATTGCATGTAATGGTTATATATCCCTAGAAGTCTCCACTTCAATATTACAGAACTGCACATTTTCTGGGATAGTCTCTCTCTCGCGCTTTTTTGTTTTTTTTTTTTTTTTTTTTTTTAACAATTGGGCTCTTACTCTTTGACAGTGCATCTCACCTGTCGGCTTTGTGCCCTAATTTCCTTTTCCATAAAACCTGGCCACTATCCATTTATGGTCCTGTCACTCAATGGTTTGTCACAACTGTCTTTTTGAATCCTCTTATGTTTCCTGCCAGGCTTTGCTCTTGTGGAAAGAAGTTAGATAAGTTTGCAGCCCTCTATGTGAATCAGAAATGACCGTTTTTATTCTAAATTTACTTGCTCCAGTTTCTATGCATAGACTTGATCCAGTTCTCTCACCTATGAAGGGGACTTAGTGGCCAGCAGTATTCATGGCCCTTGTAGGTCCACTTTGTAGGAATGTCATTGTTGAACTGAGAAGGGGAAGGGTAAAACCTTAGGAACTGAGAAGGGGAAGGAAGGATGCTCATTAAAGGATCTGTCTGGTCAAGCTAAGGAAGGACATCTTAAGGTTGGTGAACCCTAGTGAATTAATCATGTGGATGAAAGGGGCCCGAGACAGCCATTGCCTGACGAATGGTCTGATGCCTGGGAAACAAGAATGGCCCCAACTCTGGAGTAAAGAATGGGGTTTGGTGGGATGGGGGGGCAGACCCAGCTGTTGATGGTTTAGAAACACCCTCTAGGATGAAATTTAATAAAAAGTACATTAAAAATCTTGACGAAATCATATTTATTTGTGAACAACTTGTTACGGTCAAAACATGACTTAATGGGTTTGTCATTTGGACAAGGAATGGATTTTTTATTTAAATATTAATAACTGAGCTACTATGAAATGGGCTTAGTTAGCTTCACCCCTGCCTCTTTTCTGTACTTTCTTGTCCTTCCATTATTTCTTTACCCAATGTTGGGTAGAAAAGGCTGCTAGAAGACTTCAAAGTCCATGAGCTAATTAAGCCTGTTTGTTAACTTGAGCTATGTTAATATGGATGAGTTTATAAGGCTGTGGACGTGCTGTTTGCTTCTAGCTATTAACTGATTTCATCTATCCTGAGAAACAAAAGGGCTTGGACATAGACTGATGAGGTAGTTTCCAAAGATTTGTGGAGAAATTAGAAATGGTTCACTGTAACAAGACCAGATAAATAATTTTGGAGGGGGACCACACTTTCTAGGATCACCTTCTTTCACAGAATGTGCGGACAAACTAAGCTCTCTTATGAACCCTTGCTAACTCACCCAGCCATGCATTCCTGTCACTTTGTGCCTGCTGCAAGCCAGGCACTGTGCACCATGGCTCCCCTCCATAAGGAGCACAGAGCCTCACAGGAGAGACAGACACAGATCATCTCAACATGATATCCCTTCAAGGAGGCATAAGCTCTTGTGTGAGCTTTGAAGAGGGTGCAGTTAGCTTAGCCTGGAGATCTGGGGGCAGGCTTTGAAGATGAGACAACTTTGGGGATCAGAGTTACAGGGAGAAGAGGAGTTAACCAGGTCAATTTGGGAAAGAGAAACAGATGCCTTGAGCACAGCGTGGTCTGGTCTTTGCCTTCATGTATGTAGAATGCCTGCACTTTCCCTGTGGACCAAGGCTTCTTTCTGTCCCACTGGTCTGTGCCATTATCATACCAAGCTATTAACTGAGGCCAGATAGAAAGGGAACAGAGGGATTAAGGCATTCAAGTTAGCAGTAACACAAGTCATTCATCCACAAGCAAGGCGTCTGACATGGTAGGGCTAGGGTGGGGCCCAAGTAAGTGCTTTCTAAACAAGACCACAAATTAAATGTGAAACCTCAGATCCCTGGAACACATTTAGACAAACATGGCCCTAGAATCATCCCCGTGACACAGTATTCAGCACAGGGACCCACACATTCAAACTCAACCCAAAACACAGGAAATGTATGTGATATACAGGAGCAAACAACTTAATCACTACAATTAAAATGATCAAGCATAACTCCTTGCCAACTGTTGGTGGCACATAGCTTTGACCCACCTTTGGTTTGGAAGCACATTTTTGGGAATCTAGGAAAGTTGGTAACAAATCTGAAAGTTAGGGAGGCATTAATATGTGCTGAAGCACCAACAATGGTTTCTTTAGGGGTAAAACTTTCTCTGTTTAAGCTAAGCTGTGATGTTCTGACATGTTATTAGTATTTTGCAATAAGCATATCTTCTTTGTATTCAGAACAGAAAATAATAGCAAATTGAAAATCTACCTAAGAGCAGGGGTAGACAAAGAACAGTCTATATATTTTGTTAAAACGAGTTATAACTAGTGAAAAGGGCATCACCAAAAATTGGGAAAGAAGGGAAGCCTCTATAAATTGATTCCCATCTTATTTATTATAGTGTTTACTTTGGGACAGTAGATGTGCCCTACTCACCAGGGCATGTGAACCTGGACCACTTTCTTACACCACACACAAAAATAAACTCAAAGTGGATGAAAGACCTAAACATAAGACAGGAAGCCATCAAAATCCTAAAGGAGAAAACAGGCAACAACCTCTCTGACCTTGGCTGCAGCAACTTCTTACTTCACATGTCTCCAGAGGCAACAGTGAACTACTGGGACCTCATCAAGATAAAAATCTTCTGTACAGCAAAGGAAACATCAGCAAAACTAAAAGGCAACTGATGGAATGGGAGAAGGTATTTGCAAATGACATATCAGATAAAGGGGTATTATCCAAAATCTAAAAGAACTTAACAAACTCAACACCCAAAAAACAAATAATACAGGGAAGAAATAGACAAAACACATGAATAGAGACTTTTCCAAAGAAGACTTCCAGATGGCTAACAGACACATGAAAAGATGCTCACCATAACTTATCATCAGGGAAATACAAATCAAAACCACAATGAGATACCACCTCACACCTGTCAGAATGGCTAAAATTAACAACTCAGGAAACAACCAATGTTGGCGAGGATGCAGAGAAAGAGGAACCCTTTTACAATGCTGGTGGGAATGCAAACTGGTGCAGCCACTCTGGAAAATAGTATGGAGGTTCCTCAAAAAATTAAAAATAGAACTATGCTATGACCCAGCAATTGCATTACTAGGTATTTATCCAAAGAATACAGGCATGCTGATTCGAAGGGGCACATACATCCCAATGTTTATGGCAGCACTATCGACAATAGCCAAAGTATGGAAAGAGCCCAAATGTCCATTGACCAATGAATGGATAAAGATGTAGTATATATATACAATGGAATATTACTCAGCTATCAAAAAGAATGAAATCTTGCCATTTGCAACAACGTGGATGGAACTAGAGTGTATCATGCTAAGTGAAATAAGTCAGTCAGAGAGAGACAAATATCTGGAATTTAATTTGCAACACAGGTGGAATTTAATATGTAACTCACAGGTGGAATTTAATATGCAGCACAGATGTACATAAGGGAAGGGAAGCAAAAATAATATAAAAACAGAGAGATAAACCATAAGAGATTTTTAAATACAGAGAACAAACTGAGGGTTGATGGAGGGCTGTTGGGTGGGGGTGGGCTAAATGGGCAATGGGCATTAAGGAGGCCACTTGTTTGGATGAGCACTTGGTGTTATATGTAAGTGAAGAATCACTAAATTCGATTCCTGAAATCATTATTACACTCTATGTTAACTAGCTTGGATTTAAATTAAAAAAAAAAAGTCAACAGCCATTCTTAGGCAATCATTCAGCAAAGAGGTACTGAATGCCTCTTGACTACCAGGCCCTCTTGATTCCTAATCCTAGCACTTTCATTTTGGAGTGTAACCAGCCATGACAAGAAGAAGCTGTCAAGAGAATCCAGACTATGAGTAGAAGCTCATGCGAGAAGCTCATGCGAGAAGCTCATGCCACGTGCAAGAGACCAAGTGCAGAGGCAAGAGTTCCTAGTACCCCAGGGTGAGCAGACACTCACTCGAAGAAGACAGTCTTCACTTTGGATAGATGCTAGCTATCTTATAACAGCCCTATGAATGCACTGCTTCATAGCACATCAGAGATGGAGGGGACCCCAGACCTCACATGGTCTTACCCTCTTGTTTTAGTGAAAGGGAAACTGAAACACAGAACAAGGAGAGTTGGCCAAGCGTGGGTTCTCAGAGCAGCAGTGCTTTTGTCTGTCTGCCAGATGCTGGAGCTAGAAAGAGGAGCATGGCCCCTCCAAGACATCCAGGACAGATGCCCAAACTAACAATTTCACAATGGTGTGGTATGTGGTGATAGAGTTGCAGGATACCTAACTTGGTTTGGGGATAGGCAAGGTTACAGGAAAGAGGAGGCTGGGCTGTGTGACCTTTTGTCTGCCTCATGCTCGGGATGGGAATGGAGGCCCCTAGATACTGACCAATGGAGAAGTGTGTAACTCGGGGTGCAGGGTCAGCCACTATGGGCTCACAGGTTCAAGTCCCAAGTGTGTTAAGTTCTTTGAGCCTCAGCTTCCTTTCTGTAGTCTCTACCTCATAGGATTGCTTTTGAGGCTAATATAATGGGTACACAAGTGCTCAATGCATAGGTGCTCAGTAGACGGCATAAGTCTAGAGTCCTTCGGGGACTCATTCATACCCTTCTGTGAAAGGGTATACCCACTGTGGCCCGCTCCATTTTAAATGATGGAGAAGGCCCTGAGAAAGTGTATTTGCTGTTTTAGGTCCCAGACCATCTCTCCAGATCTGAGATCACTCTTCTAGTATCTGTTCTGAGGCCCTTGGAGGTGCTAATGTTGGCTAGCCATGGGCTCCAGGTACAGACACCAATCCTTTCTACTCTCACTTCTCCTCCTTCCCAGAGCAGACCTCCAACTCTGAGGGGGGAGGCTCCCAGCACCTCCTGCAAAAGGAAGATGTCCCACTGAGCCCCAGAGCTGGCTATGAAAGTCATTTAACAGAAGCCTCCCAAACACCCTTCTTAAAGCTGGGAGAGGTGTGGGAGCCCCAGTAGCTCTCTTTAATGCAGCTGGATTAATTGCCTGCTTGGAAAACAGCTCGATTCTAAATGATCCTAAAAGGCCTCTAATACCTGTAATCTTCCCTCCACCACGTTGCCCTGCTGCATGACTAAAGCAGGCCTGGTTTCAGGAGCTGGTGTGCTCAGTAAACAGCAGGCAGCGTTGCGGTAGGCCAAGGAAATCAGGCTCAGTTCCAAGGGAAGGCTGAGAAATTGATGAAAACGCCACTGGCCTATTCACTGGCCTAATTTGATTCCAGAAAATCAAGCTGTGGAATGTGGACTGGCCTTTTCCACAAGTGTGGGGTTCCTTTGCAGGGCTAGGTACTCAACCCTTGGGCACACCACTGGCTCTTAACCCCAGGTCCTTCCTGGATGCATAGTGGGTGTCCCTCTCAAGGATCTTGTTTTTCTTTCTGAAAGCCACAGAGAGAGGTGACAAGGCACCTGATACTTTCAGTCAATCACCTATCTGGGGACAAGGCACCTGATACTTTTAGTCAATCCACTATCTGGGACACGAATGGCTGGACTGGGGTGCGCATCCACCTGGAACATAAGTGAGCATCACAATGAAGAGAATGGACTCCAGTTGGTGTCCCAGCTCTATCACTCCTACCTATATAACCTTGGGCAAGTTACCTCTTGGTACCTTGGTTTTGTCATCTATGAGATGAGGATGATTATAAATAATAGTGTTGGCTCAAGGGGTCATCATGACAGGTAAATGCCTTGATAGATAGAAGGTGCCTCAAGAGCACCTGGGTCACAGAAAATGCTCTGTGCCTGATTTCGTTGCCCCAGCTTCTCTGCTTACGTGTGGCCAGGTACATGGTCTTCCTCAGACTCACCTCCCTTCTCTGAGGAGGATGGTGAGTGTGTGGCCAACAGGGAGCATGGGGTATGGCACTGAGCTATCCTGAGTGTTAGCCACCTTCCTCTCCTACTGGTCAAATGCTGGAAGCTTGGCCACCTTCTCATGAAGCTGCCAACCTTGTGAATACTCCATCTAGCTGGCTGCCCTCTCTGACCTTATCTGTAGTTTCCATGGAGACCCACATAGAACACTGAGGGAAGAAAAGGGCACCTGGGCTGGGATGCAGGTCAGGAGAGGGGAGGCTAGCCCCACTGGGAAACAGAAGGTGAGCAGACAGGGGTCTGTATCCCCTCCCTTCAGGCCAGTGATGTTAAGGGTCAGGGAAAGAAATCAAATACGCTGTGTTTGCTTGAATTTCTCAATATTTGAGCCTGCCACTGTATTTCCTGTCCCCTTCACCACACTGATGTCCAGCCTTGAGAGTTGTTGTGAGTTCTTGGCAGATACCAGCAGAGGCTGTGTGTGGATCTTCACAAGGACAGCATCTTGCATGACAAAGACATCAAGGACAAGACACACAGCTGCAGGGCTCGACACCACACCCAAACAACACTGTCCACTTCTTAAGCAACATTATTTCTAGTGGCTTAGATGCCCGAAGCCAGGCTTGTCCTCATTCTGCAGCCACCAGACCTCGTGTAGATGCCTATTTCTCTACTTACTGGTTGCTCTGTAATTGCTCTGCCTCAATTGCTTCTGCTGTAAGATGGGGCTAACCATCAGGCCTACAATGTAAGGGGATGTGGAGACAGAAGGCGTGTATCAACAACGGTCAATGTTTGATGAAAGCCCACAATGCAACCAGTTCTGTGCTCAATACCTCAAGTGCACTGTCTCACTGAGTCTTCCTATGACCCATGCAAAGCCAGCCCTGCTAGCAATCTGCACTGTACAGATCAGAAAACAGAGGAGGAATGAGGCTAATGAACTTACCCAAAAGTCATGCAGCTATTGTGAATGAGGAGCTATTCACAAAGTCCCTGGCACATAGTAAGCACATGATAAAAATGCACCTGTCCTGGCAGCTCCTGTGAGTGCTACACTTTGACAGGGAAGGTGGTCCATGGCCTAAGGAAGGTACAAAATCAGAGTGGGGGGCTGATGGGACTAGGCAATCATTCCTGGTAAGGTCCTGCAAGTGACAATGTCCTGCCTGAAGTGACTGAGGGCATCTGTCTCGAGTCCCCATGACAGGGGAAGTTTTGAAGTGCCTTGATTCAGATAGGGCTGGGAACACGAGACCCAGTGCTCTCTCCAACACTACCAGAAGTAGCTGGCACAGAGAAGGGACCCCACACAGACAGCAGGGGCTGTCAGCAGTCACTTCATCACCTTGGGTCTCCGTGATCCCATCTGTAAACCAGACATGCTGGTGTGTACCCTGTCTAGCAACAGGAGGCTACAGGATCTTGCTAAGATTAGCCATTCTGCTTCTTTCTTACCATCTCTCACAGAGGAAAGAATGGCTTTTGGGGTTTAAGGCAAAAACAACTGCTCTGGAAGGCAAAGCCCAAAAGCTCTGGTGGGAGCAGGCATCGGAGAGTGTCAACATTTAATTGTTCCATAAGCCCATAAACCCATGTGCTGGCCAAAAAAAAAAAAAAAAAAAATTTTTTTTTTTTTCAAATGGAAAGAGAAACCACTGTTTCTCAAAAGCCACCTATGCCCTACCTGTTCTCTTTAATCCTCACAGCAATCATATGAGATTCACATTATTCTGATTTTACAGAAGTTAACGCCGATATTCCTAATCGGGTAAATGGCTCACCCTGTGGCACACAGCTGTTGACCAGAGAACCCCAGGTTGGAACCAAAAGCTTGGTAGCTCCAACATTCTTATCAATGATTTTTATTCCACTCTCAGCTCCTAACTCTCCTTTACTCTGTCTCAGGACACCTGTCAGGAGACATCTGCTCTCCTGTGTGTGAACACGTGCCACTGTTAACGTTGTGGGCTACGGGGATGTTATGAGTGACCGTTTGTTGCACATTTATTTTTTTTTAATGTTTATTTATTTTTGAGACAGAGAGAGACAGAGCATGAACGGGGAAGGGTCAGAGAGAGAGAAGGAGACATAGAATCTGAAACAGGTTCCAGGCTCTGAGCTGTCAGCACAGAGCCCGACGCAGGGCTTGAACTCACGAACTGCGAGATCATGACCTGAGCCGAAGTCGGACGCTTAACTGACTGAGCCACCCAGGCGCCCCTGTTGCATATTTATATAATGAAGGCACTAAGAGTTCACCCACTGGATCACCTCAAGGTTAAATAAATATGCCCACAGAGCATCTATCACAACACATGAGAAAGTGCTCAACTTCTGAATTAGTTGGGTGATGTGATACCATTTCGGGGCAATTTGATTGGCAGAAATGAAACTATTCCTATCATATCAAGTATTGACAAAGTTGAGGAGAAACAGTCTTATTCCACTAGTACCAGAGTGAATGGATGGAGCCACTTAGGAGGACAACTTGGCAAAACTTAGTAAAATCTAAAACACTACTTCTGTATAGCCGCCCAAAGGCAACACCCTGCGCCTCAAGACACGATATGGTGGAAGTCATGAAAGCATTTATTTTGGTAATGGCGAATGAAGTATAGCCAACCTAAATGTCTATTGATGGATTAATGACTGAATAACTATGTTATATCCTTATGTGGAATATTCTCCAAGAAGTAGGGATAAGTGGGGGGGAAAATTCTATACTATAAGCAAATATCATTTGAGTTTTAAAAAAAAATGCCCTCAAACATGACAATAAGTTTTGAAGATACATATGTATGTATGAAATGCATTGGATTAAGCCTCTTCCATGGATAAGCCTCATGCCTAGGAAGCCTGTGAGGGAGGGCCACAGGCCTAGGGACTTGGTGTTATCTGATCTGTTCTCATTTTTTAGAAGGTGAATACATGTTCACATATGACTTGGGTGCTTACTTACAAAGGCAAATATAATAACAATAATAATTATTATTATAATGATAATATATTGGGTGTTAAGTCTGAGTATTCATTTTCTTCCAAAATAAATCAGTTAATAAGTTTGTATTTTTATACACACACACACACACACACACACACACACACACACTCTAATTAGTAAACTTTTATATACCATCTTTTTTCTTCTTAACTGAAATAGGAATGATTATTTTCATTTTGCTAATCATGAAAGTGAAGTTCAGCTTAGGCAACTCGCCCAGGAAGTAAGGGGAAATTTCAGGATTGAAAACCGACTGTTTCTGTTTAGGGCACCTAGGTGGCTCAGCCATTTGAGTGTCTGACTCTTGGTTTCAAGACATGTCATGATCCCGTGGTTCATGGGTTTGAGACCTATGTTGGGCTCTGTGCAGATTCTTTCTCTCGCCCTCTGTCTGCCCCTTGCCTACGTGTAAGCACACACACACACACTCTCTCATAATAAATAAATAAATATTTTTTTAAAAAAGAACACTGACTTTTCTTTCCATCTTTTCGTTCATTCAACATGACTTCTGAGCCCTGCCTACATCCCAGGTGGCATGCGAGTGCCTGGGAATGCAGCAGGGGAGAAGACAGTTGTGCTGTTTGTTTTCACTGCATCACAATCCAGTGACAAAAGGGGACAGATCCGCATGCATTTACAGCACAGTGTGCCATGCTCGAAATTCACCGGTGAAAACTTGCTCTTTACTGACATCTGACAAATCAGGGAGCACAACTAGATTTGGGTCTGGCTCACCGCCATTAAGTTCACCACCAGCGTGGCCTGTTGATATAAGTTTCTCACTTCTCCCAACAGATTCCTGAATCAGTAATAATGACGATGGTGAGTGAGCGCTAACTAGCCGCCAGGCATCATTCCAGCATTAAATCCGCATTTAATTCTTACAATATCCCTATGAAGTTGAGTACCATTACAATTTATCTTACAGATGAGTAAAGTGAGGCACAGAGATGAAACAAAACAGTAAGACAAATAAAAGCTTGCTTGAGATTACACACCCAGTAACTTCTGGAGCCAGTTTCAACGCAAAGCTGTCTAGCTTGATATCCCCATGTTCCGCAGAAATCCCAGAGAAACACTCCAAGGTACCCAACAAAACACACCTGTACCAAGTTTCCTTCTCCAAGTCTTCTGTGCAATTCAAGCAATATTAAGTAAGTATCAGATGCTCTCTCCTATTTTAAGAGCCATTGGTGGTCAGAGAGAGGGTGAAGGGGTGGGTTCTTTTGGGCTAAATCTCATGTCCCCTGTTGGCAGAAATTAACAGGCTATGCAAAGAGGGGACTTATTTTTCAGCAAATGCAAGTATGTAAGAGCCTCTTGACTACAGCCCCCTAATCAGAGAAGCATCCTGCTAATTGTCACTAATGTGATTAGCAGAATTAATTGGCCACTCAAAAATATTACACATCAAGCCACATGGGGACTAACCTGTGCCATTATCGGGAACATTATTGCTCAGTACTGAGAGGGCAAGACAATTGGCCTCCATAGGGACATTGTGATGTTCTCATTTATCCCTCTCATGAGTGGTGAGTATGCTGTGTATTAGACAAAGACAGACAGATATTACTACTATTCATCTGGGCTGCTTCACTGATAGTAATCTGTCACTTCCAGTGCCATGGGCCACTTCCTGCCCACCCCCTACATCAGACCTTTTCATACTTCCATCCCATTATCTATGCCATTTGCTTTCCTGAAAATCTCCTCCTACTTGTTGTGTCTGGTAAATCTCTATTCACTTCCCAATAAATGATCTAAATGTTGCCAATCCATGGAGTTCTCTCTAACCTTCCTCCTCTAGTATTTCACAGTGATGTGTACAAACTTCTGTTTTACCCACACTATGAATCAGTCTCCTCCACTGGCAACAGGAGCTCAGGATCAGGTACTGTGCCATTCTCACTGCTGTATCCTCAGATCCTAATTACAGGGCTTGGCATTAAGGAAGGCTCAGAACTTGCTGACTGCCTCTGGATCTCCAGACGAGGCCTGGGTATGGGTGCACACTTACTGTGGCTCTGGGCTCGAGGCTGTGGATTTAGGGAATGTGGACATTGCACTGCCAGGAAACTATGTGAAAATAACACATACTCAAGATTGGTTACACTTATTAAACTTTTTACTAGGTGAAAAAAAAAGCCACATGCCACAGGAAACCCAAACCTATGGTCTCCCGCGCTAGACAGCTTCCTCCAACTCTATTATTCCTACTATGTGTCTCTGACCTTGGTGAATCCAAAAACGAGAGAGTCACGGTCCCCTTCTTATCTTCCCCTGCTTAACTCAGTGATCAACCTCAATATACCTATTTCTTTAATTCCTGTCTGATCGACGCCTTCTCCACCAGACTTGCCTTAGCTTAAATCTCAACATTTTTCACCAAATTCAGATATATGGGGAAAGCATCCAGCAAAGAGAGATAAAGATCAAAACAAACAAGCAAAACAAAGAAATCTGGACAAAATAGACTCTTTGGAGGTGAAGACAAATTACAACAAAAATAAAAACAACACTATTATTAACACTCCCAGAGCGGTAAGACAACATATTGTGAAATGGGGACCAAAATGTTAGAAGAGAAAGGAACTTTCAGAAGAGCTCTTGAAAATTAAAAATATAGTATTACATATTAAAACTCAGTAGAAGGGTTCTAAGATGGAGCTGAGAAGTCTCTTGAAAAGTACAGCAAACAAACAAACAAAACAACAAAAACCACTAGAAACAAAATAAAAACAAAAAACCCAAAACCCAAAGATTCAGAAAACATCAAACAGCAGCAGCAGAGGACCAACCCAGCAGTTCCAAGATCCAAATAGTAAGGTTCCAGAAAACGAAAGAACAGAAAATGAAGGGAAGGGATAATCAGCGAAAGACTTCAAGAATATTTTCCTAGAAGTAAAAGATGTATATTGTCAGAATGAAACAGCCCACCATGTGCCCAACCAAATAAATGGATAAAAATTGCTCTGCATTCAGACATATAATTGTGGAATTTTAGAGTGATGAGCCACTGATAGCATCCTACACGTCTGGGCAGGAGGTGGGAAGCAGGTCATAATCAGTAACCAGAATGGTTTTCGCCTTCCCAAAAGCAACACGGGGCACTGGAGCATAACAGAATAAAGTGTTCAAAGTCATGAAGGAAATTATTTACAGTCAAAGTACTAACCTAGTGTAAGGGCTGACTATGGAAGGCATTCACATATTGATCTCCTGAATATACCTCCTTAAGAAGCTGTTGAAGGAAGTGTTCCTCCAAGATAAGTCAGTAAAGTAAGAAAGAGGGAGCCTGAGACAATGAGAGTACAGGACAGAGAATCATGGGGTAGACAGGGAAGGAAGATCCCAGGAAAACAGCTGAGCACCAGACAGAGAAAGTGAAACACCAGACCAGAACTGGCCAGAGGCTCTGGGAGAGCATTCTGTAGGAGGATGAAGTTGAAAAAGTAACTGAAGCATCTCAGTATCTTAAGAAGAACTTCAGATAATTGCCAAAGAGTTTGGGCTGAATTAGTAATAAAAACATAAAAATGAAGCAAGCAAACCATAAACAAGGCAAATATTAGCTTCAGGGAAAATATAATAGTTGTGCAGGAAGGGAAAATAATCATAATTTACTGCATGGCTCATTGTGAATGGTATTTACATAGCCTAAATACTGTAAACACTGAATGCCAATCTAACTAAAATGAGGATATAAGTTTACTGGAAGGATGGAGAAGGTAGGTGGGAAGGATGCCTATGTGTGTACTAGGTCAGATAAGCAGGGAGAGCTAAATCATCTTCCTCAGGAGAAGTGAGTAGATTATGATAAAGTGGAAAAATCACAAATATCAATAGAAGTGGCTAATTTAGAAGTATGGATTTAACATAATCATGAGCAGGTGAAAAGTGATGGCTACTGGTTGAGGGGAGATGGGGGTCTACATTTATTTTTAACATACACTAAAGAACAAGACTGTACATATAGAACGCGTATAAAAATTTTATAATATAAAGAAAATTTCACAATGTGATATCAACACTCCCTAGATTAATGAAAATGTAATGCTATCCCAATAAAAATACCAAGAAAATTATACCAAATTTCATCACAAAAATTAATAACCAACACTATCCAACAACTCTGAAAAAGAACATTATGTGGGGGGAGAGGGGTGGGAGGGGTCGATTCACTCTCTAAGACATTAAAGCATATTTTAAATTTCAGCACATAAAGCTGCATGATGTTGGTACACAGTGGGCAAAAAAAAAAAAAAAAAAATACACTGAAAAATACAGAAGGAGGGGCGCCTGGGTGGCTTGGTTGGTTGAGCGTCTGACTTCGGCTCAGGTCATGATCTCATAGTTCGTGGGTTCGAGCTCCACATTGGGCTCTGTGCTGACAGCTTAGAGCCTGGAGCCTGCTTTAAATTCTATGTCTCCCTCTCTGCTCCTCCCCCGCTCATTCTCTGTCTCTCTCTCCTTCAAAAGTAAATAAAAAACATTGAAAAAAATTTTTTTTAAAAATAAAAAACACAGAAGGAGATAAAATACAGCATAGATCTAGCATATAATAAAGGTGAAACAGATATCAGTGGGAAAAGCTATACATTACCTAGTAAAAAGTGCTGGGTGGCCACTGAGGGGAAATAATGCAATTGGATCCATACCTCACACAAAGGTAAGCTTCAGATGGGCTCCCCCAGAAATGCAAAAGATCAAAGTATGAAAGTAACAGAAGAGACTTTTGTTCATTGATAATCTTGGAGTGGGAGATAGCCAGGTATGACACAAAGTCCAGAAGCCAGAAGAGGAAAGACTGATATAAGGACTTTAAAAAAATAATAAATCATCAGCATGGCTAAAACCACTAGGAAGCAAAGTTGAAATACTTTAAGTTGGAATAAATTATAGCTCAGCTTTCCTGATACAGAAAGAACTACTACAAATCAATAAATTAAGGAACAACAACCCAAAAGAAAAATGAGTACAAGAGAAAGTTCCTGGGGAAGAAAAATATAAATGACTCATATATTTGAAAAGATGCTCAAATTAATTTATAATTCCACCAAAGAAAATGACATTTTACTGAGGTACAATTTTCACATATCATATTGGAGAAGTAAAAAAATGTGTATAATATACTTTGGCTGTGAGAACATACAGAGAACACACGCTCTTTAGTACTTCTGGAATAACTGAAACATTATGCAATCTCTATGGAGAAGATAATTTGGCAAATCTATGAAAATTACATCTGCAACCACCTTGGGATCAACAATTCTACTTCAAAGAATTTTTACGACTAATATACTCACACATACATGAAACAATGTTTATAAGAACAAGTGACTACAAACTACTTATATATCTATTAGTAGGGCATTCCTAATCCATGAAGTTACATCTATATTATGAAATACTAAACAGCCACTAAAAATGCTATGTAACTGAATGATAGCCAAGCTATACTGATAAGTGAATAAAGCAATGTGCCCAACAGTAGGTCCATTAACATCTTTGTTCAAAAAAAAAAAAGTGTTGAGAGGTGACACACACATATTTGCTTACACATGCATAAATACTTCTATACCTATCAATTCTGTGCACCTATTAAGCACAGGAAGGGGGGAACTGGGCAGTGGAGGAACACAGACTGGAAGGAGAGTTACTTTGTACTGTTACCATTTGGTGCTTTGTGAATTCTGAGCCTCAGAAATGTATTATGTAGTTTAAAAAAACTACAAATGTGCCAAATTAACTTAAAACTTTTTAATATAGGTCCTGTTAGATGCGTAGAGTAAGCATGAAGTTTGGGAAAGCATTGAATGTTTTCCTGATATGGATGCCAACAAACAATAAAATCAATTCTGACTCATACTATGTACTTATATTCACACTTTATACCCTTCTTTAATCAACGGCAGTGACGTAAGTTTGCCATGTGCATGTGGTAGAAACACTGTAGAATTCCCACCAACAGTGCAAGAGGGTTCCTGTTTCTCCACATCCTCACCAGCATCTATAGTCTCCTGATTTGTTCATTTTAGCCACTCTGACTGGTGTGAGGTGGTATCTCAGTGTGGCTTTGATTTGTATTTCCCTGATGATGAGTGACATTGAGCATCTTTTCATGTGCCTGCTGGCCATCTGGATGTCTTCTTTAGAGAAGTGTCTATTCGTGTTTTCTGCCCATTTCTTCACTGGATTATTTGTCTTTCGGGTGTGGAGTTTGGTGAGTTCTTTGTAGATTTTGGATACTAGCCCTTTGTCCAATATGTCATTTGCAAATATCTTTTCCCATTCCGTTGGTTGCCTTTTAGTTTTGTTGATTGTTTCCTTTGCAGTGCAGAAGCTTTTAATCTTCATGAGGTCCCTCCCAATAGTTCATTTTTGCTTTTACTTCCCTTGCCTTTGGAAAACAGTGTGGAGGAAAACAGTGTGGAGGGAAACTGTGGAGGATAACAGTGTGGAGGTTCCTCAAAAGATTAAAAATAGATTTACCCTATGACCCAGCAGTAGCACTGCTAGGAATTTACCCAAGGGATACAGGAGTGCTGATGCATAGGGGCACTTGTACCCCAATATTTATAGCAGCACTTTCAATAATAGCCAAATTATGGAAAGAGCCTAAATGTCCATCAACTGATGAATGGATAAAGAAATTGTGGTTTATAAACACAACGGAATACTACGTGGCAATGAGAAAGAATGAAATATGGCCTTTTGTAGCAACATGGATGGAACTGGAAAGTGTTATGCTAAGTGAAATAAGTCATACAGAGAAAGACAGATACCATATGTTTTCACTCCTATGTGGATCCTGAGAAACTTAACAGAAGACCATGGGGGAGGGGAAGGAAAAAAAATATATCAGAGAGGGAGGGAGCCAAACCATAGGAGAGTCTTAAAAACTAAGAACAAACTGAGGGTTGATGGGGGGTGGGAGGGAGGGGAAGGTGGGTGATGGGTATTGAGGAGGGCACCTGTTGGGATGAGCACTGGGTGTTGTATGGAAACCAATTTGACAATAAATTTCATAAAAAAAATAAAAGTAAAGAAACACTGTAGAATTAAAGAATTAAAAATACATGCTTAAAGACTTTCTATTCATAGCAGGTAAAAGACTTTTCATTTTACACATAAGGAAATAGGTATGTAATTTGAACTAACAGAAAACCAGGTAGAGTCTCAGGAGGAAAGAAAATCACATCATTAATAAATAAAAAGAGAAAAATCACAAAATTATTGCAGACAGAAAAACTGATAAAACTAAATTTCTACTTGTGATTAAAATCTCTAAGCAAACTAAGAATATATACCTAGAGATATATGCAACCCAATCCTATAATAACTCTCTTTGAGAGAGTTTAGTAACATTCCTTTTAAGATTGGGAACAAGAAAAGATACCCACTATCAATTTTTCTGTCGAAGAACAAAGAAAGGAATGGACTGAGGGGCAAATATTAGAAAGGAAGAGATATAATTGTCATTATTTGCAGACCATAAATCATAAGCACAGAAAATGTAACACAATAAACAAATATGAGAATCCATAAAAGTTTTACTAGGTAGCCAGATATAGCATCAACTCAGAAAAATCACTAGCAGTTTTCAACACCATCAATAACTAAAAAACAGAATAAAAAAGGATATCATCCACTATGGCAATGAAAGCCATAATATATTTAAGAATCAACTTAACCAAGAATTCACAAGACTGATATGAAGACAATTTTTAAATATCTAGTAACAGACATTGGGGCGCCTGGGTGGCTCAGTCGGTTAAGCATCTGACTTTGGCTCAGGTCATGATCTTGAGGTTTGTGAGTTCGAGCCCTATATCCAAAGGAGCCTGCTTTGGATTCTGTGTCTCCCTCTGTGTCTCTGCCCCTCCCCCTCTCACACTCTGTCTCTCTCAAAAAAAAAAAAAATAAATAAATAAACATTAAAAAATAAATCTAACAGACATGGCAAAACTGAACAAACCCAGTCATTCCAAGTTCTTGAATAGGATGAAATGATATAACAAACCTGCCAGCTTTTTATTAATCTATCAACTCAATGCAATTTCATAAAGCCTCTAATTGGGTTCTTCTGAGAACCAGACAAACTTAGTTTAAAATTTATAAGAAAGAACCAAAGTCCATGACTACCTGAGGTGGGGCATGGGGACTTGCCCTATCCAATCCTGAGACAGATTCAAAAGGTGTAGTTATATTGCAACTGAACAGCAAGCTCAAAGGCACACCACTGAAAACATAAAATGTATGATACAATAAAGGTTAAATTGCACACCAATGAATAAACAAGGGGCAAATTAATAGATGCGCTGAAAATACGGGATCGCCTTATGGAAAACAAAATAAAACATACAAAAATGGATTCCAAATGGATCAAACACCAAAACATGAGAAGTAAAAGAGTAAAGTTAACAGAGCAAAATACAGACCATTTTTGTGATTTAAGAATGGAAAGACTTCTACTAACTTTAAAGGCACACACACGCGCGCACACACACACACACACACACACACAAATGAGGAATTTTATTATATAAAATTATGGATTTATGTTCAGTAAAGATGACAGAACACATATTGGAATGAGATACTTGGCAAAATCGACAACTGAATAATATCTGAAGTACAAATTCAACTCATGAAAATTTAATAGAAAAGATAAGAATCCTTCTTCTGAACACATGGGCAGAAGTTCTATGAATAGACAATTAATAGAGAAGAGGAAACCTAAAATGTTAATAAGCATTGGGTTAATGCTCAAACTCATGAGTAATCAGAGAAATGAAAATTAAAACAATGTACTGGCATTTCAACTTAATAAGACTGGCAAACACGTAGGAGAGAGAGTTCATCCTAAGTGAAGCCAGAGCGGTGTGAGAGGTAGGAACACTGAACCACAACTCAGACTGGCCATGTTGGAAAACAGTCTGGGTTCTTAGACCACCCAGGACAATCTATGATCCAGAACTTCAGGCCCTGAGTTATATTATGAGAACTTCTTGCAGAACTGTGTGAATGAACATGTATCAGGAGGTCAGATGCAGTGGGTGTGACTTGAAGGCAATCTGGGCCCATTCTGGGAGAGTGGATAAGGAAAGTGTAGAAAATAACACGGGTTAGAAGTCGTGGGTGAAATGTACATGTACTAACCCAGATGGGACTTAAAACATACAGTGGATTGAAAAAAAGGGTGAAAAAGAATGAGTTATAAATGATTCATTTGTGTAAATTTAAAAAACTCAATTAAGTACATCTTTCCAGAACACAAAGAAATGTAGATTAAATGCATTAAGAAGACAGAGGAAGTGGTGTTGGAAATGGGAGATGGGAACAGGAATATAAGGAATGACTAAGTAAATGAAACCAGAGAGGGGTCCTTGGAAGAACAATGTGATTAGATGTCATAAATGAAGACATAACATTCACTCAACTACCTTTAGTAGAGGTCAAAAGGGAAGTCAGTTTCATTTTACCTCTATGCAATAAAAATTGAAAAAAACATTGTAAAATTATCCATGTGAAGAAGTATCTGCATATTCATTTGCCTAGAATCCTGTATAAGACACTTCCTTCAGTAACAGTCCCTCACCACAGCTGCAGAACGGGAGGGGAAGGTTGTCATTTATATTATGTACAATTCTAGTGGCTAGCTATGACCCACTGCCTTCTCTCCCACTGATCAGACATACATAGGGTATCTCAACAGCACTGCGGAAAACTGTGATACCAGGTCAGGATGTTCTCAAGGGCAGAGATCCTCCCTGATGCATTTCTATCTCAAGGACCTATCTCAATAATTCTTGAATAATTTTGAACTTAATCAAAATCACTTAGACAAAGACTAAACTACTTCCAATTAAAAATGAGAATGAAATGGGAGCACCTGGGTGGCTCAACCAGTTAAGCTTCTGACTTCAGTTCAGGTCATGATCTCGCAGTTTGTAGGTTCAAGCCCCATGTTGGGCTCTGTGCTGACAGCTCAAAGCTTGGAGCCTGCTTCACATTCTGTGTCCCCCAATCTCTCCCTGCCCCTCCCCTGCTCACACTCTGTCCCTCTCTCTCAAAAATAAAAAATATTAAAAATTTTTTAAAAAATGGCAAAGAACTGTGAATAGTGTGAGATTGTATAATTTTGGGGAAACTACAGGCTGGTTCAAAATAAAAAATCATGGGAGGCATTTATTGACTATGTGTCAAGCACTCCCCGTTTATTATCCATTACCTTCACAACCAAACTTGTAAGCCCATTTTGTGGATGAAGAAATGATGGTTCCATAATGAATAATTATCTATTGTTTTGTCTTCTGTATACCCTCACTTTTGTGAACTGTCACTCTCCTTCTCTGTGTTACCCTAATAGGCTGCTAAATACCTGCCCAACTTTGTTGTGACCTCAATAAGGGCAGTAAGACTCTGTCATAAAAGACTGCAGGTATCTCCAGAGCACCTTTCCAACTTTTGGAAGGGAGTCCCTGGTAAATGAAAATAGCAAAGAGAAAAGCAATGACATGAATGAGAAGG
This sequence comes from Panthera pardus, assembly GCF_024362965.1. NCBI lineage: Eukaryota > Metazoa > Chordata > Mammalia > Carnivora > Felidae > Panthera > Panthera pardus. Next base: position 17,740,743 of record NW_026526821.1, on the reverse strand, counting down.
GAAAAGGAAGAGAGGGCGAAGGAGAAAACAGAAGAGAGACATCAGCAAATCCTACCCTAATCTTTTTAGGGTAGGATCAAGTTACTTGATCAAGTTAGCCATCAAGTTACTCTTTTGGTTAAGGTTTTTTGAGTAAGGTTTCTATCCAGTGAATTGAAGGAACAGATGGCCTGCCCAAGACCTCACAGCCAGGAAATGGCAGCGCCAGTTGTTTTCCTGATACAAAGCCATGTCACTTCCTACAGAGCCATGTGGTCTCTTGTCTAGGCACAAATTCAGACTGGTTCAAAGGGGCCACCTCAGATCCCAGCATGTTGGACATTCCACTTTGGAACTGCTTTAATGTGGAGCCAAGTTTCATCCGTTAAGATAGGTTCCATTTTTAGAAATTACCCAAGAGTGGGTTTATGGAATGAAAGAGGAAGATCCAGAAAATATTCTTTTTCAAAATTTTGGTGGGACTGGAACAAAGAAGAAGGACACAGGGTAGGTCAAACACCTGGGTTCTGAAAGCTCTTCTCGGTGAGTCCAATCTGCTTTGAGAAGTGGCTTCCTAACTAGTAAGTTATCTACCACCCAGGAAGGCTTCTTTGAAGAGACAGAGCCCACAGAGTGTGGGCACTGGAATCAGACTCAGTTCCTCTCTGTTGGGCATGTCAGTTGGTCACTTATTTGACCTCTCTATGCTTCAGGAACTTCGTCTGTAAATTGGGGATGATACCTTCTTCACTGGGCTACAGATGAAAGCTATTCACATACATAAAGCATCTGGAAGAATTCTTGTATGTTGCTGACCCTCAATAAATTACATATCTTTCTCTATAAGGTATATGTTATTTGTATTTATGCATATTAGACTTTTTAAGGCATTAATCCTGAAGTGTTGATTAAAACATCTGCCTTGTTACTCTATCATCATACCCTGCAAAGAGCAGGGCCACTCCCATTTCATACACTTCCCAGTGGTCTCATTCTTTTAGAAATAGTCATCAGGCACACACAAAAAGCAATTTAAATGGTTCATCTTTCCTCTTTTCATCCATAGACAAATTTCAATAATTATCTTAGTCAACCCATTAATTAGTCTAAATTTGCCCAAGCATAATTGATGCTGCCTACACAATTTTCTATAAAAATTTGAAATGGATGGCTAAACAGAGACTTTTTTTTTGTTTGTTTGACTAAGTGCATTTTCCCCTTATGCAAAATGTGTTAGTCAATGCTTATTTAGTGTAATAAGCTAGCTTGGTGTTCTTGTCTGCATCTGTGATAGAAAGAAGTTTGAATCTCAGAGTTCAAATTATGCATTGGCCATTTCTAACTTGCTGACCTACGATCTGTTCTTCAAACTGGGAAAAGCTCCCATTGCCTTACTTGTTGACTGGGGATCTGGTAGCCTTAGGTCTGCCCTCTGGAAACCCTCTCTTGCCTTGGCTTTCTGAGATGAACACTGCTCCAACTTCTATACCCTACACCTTGAATACTTCTTGTTTTTCTGGGCCTTGCAGACACTTACTTGTTGGGTTGCCCAAGGTTCCACTCTTATTTCTCTTCTATGACTTATTAGCTCTCCATTCCTGGGTAATCTGGTCTCAAACCTTCATTTCCACATGTACATGAGGGGAATGCCCCTTCTACATCGATATCCATCTATAACTCCAGCATTGCTGTGCCTGATTTTTTCCAGTCTCTGGACCATTCTTTCCAACAGTGTCTCTTCCTCATGGAAGTTATTAAGGAAATAAATATGGGGAAACCTGCAACATCATAAAAGCTTCAAGGCATTTTGCTGGATTCATTAAGACAAGACCATAATGAAAGAAGAAAGGAAAAGAACTTAACTTTCAAATGAGCTTCTTTAGAAATTTCAGACACCCTAGGAATCAGATATAGGAGAACAATACCTCCTTAGCCCTCATTTTTTAAAAATATATGTATTTTAAGCTTATTTATTTTTGAGAGAGACAGAGTGTGAGTGGAGGAGGGGCAGAGAGAGAGAGACAGACACACACACACACACACACACACACACACACACACACACAGAATCTGAAGCAGACTCCAGGCTTCAAACTATCAGCACACAATCAGACACGGGGCTCAAACTCACGAACCAGGAGATCATAACCGTCACCAAAATTGGATGCTTAACTGACTGAGCCACCCAAGCGCCCCTTCCTTAGCCCTCATTGAGAGGGGTGATGGTTATAGCTACAGAAGAAGCATATATAGAGTAGAATGTAACATGCAAACACAATCGCAAATATAAATAAAAATTCAGAATCTAGAGGCATTTCAAAGCAACAAAACAATGTTGGCATATTTTGCTGAATATAAGAAAAATATCTTACCTGGCCTCCAAACAAACGCCAGATGGAATAAAACTCAAAGCCGGCAAAAAATGACACAATTTAGATATTTGTGAAAAAGGTTTACACAAGAAGCTTGCAAAGACAAACCATTAACAATGAATAAACTTAATCACATAACAGATAGTATTTTCTCATCAAAGACTACTAACACATTCAAAAGTACATGTATAAATGGTAAAATATTTTCCAGACACAGAACCAGCCAAGGCTGATGCTGCTAATACATAAAGAGTTCTCACAAATCAATAAGAAAAAAGAGGGGTGCCTCCAAAGAAAAATGTTCAAGGGAGGTGAATTTGTAACTTGGGAAAGAACAAATATAAGTAGCCAGCAAACATGAAAAAACTGTTACACTTCAAGTGTCAGAGAATTAAAAATTAAAACACTAACATTTTTGACATATAATACTGCTATGAATTAAAATGAAAAATATCAGCAGGCATTGGTGAGAGGGAGGGTCAATAAAGAACTCCCTTTACTAGTAGTACAGTCAGTTTTAGAGGGCAGACTATCTACAGTCTATATCCATAGTTAGAACCTCAAAAATGTGAATAATTTTTCACAGCAACTCTATTTCTAGTAATTTATCTGAAAGAATCATATGCGTCTGCACTGATGCATGTGTAACAATGCTTTCTGAAATGGTATAAGAAGAAAATTGGAAGTAACATAAAATTCAATGATAGCCTAGCTTAAAAGAGAATCTCTTCTCAAAAGAGTTCCTTAAACTCATTTCCACTTCCTCAAATCTACATCTGATCCCTAAGTCCTAATGAACTCACAAAGTCACCAATGGCCTCAGTCACTAAATTCAAGTAAGTGTTTTGATCCTTAGTTCACCTGCTACCGCAGCAGCATTTTACATAAATGGCCCCTTCTTTCCTGAAACACTCTGTTTCCCAAGCCAATTACTGCCAGTGACCTTTCCTTGCTACTTCTCCTTTATCTTCTTATTTAATGTTGGCATTCCTTAGGCCTTTTCCTGTTCTTTTTCCATACTGGTGCTTCTTACAGCAAGGCCCCAGACCAGCAGCATCAGCATCTGGGAACTTGTTAAAAATGCAAAATCTTGGGCTCCTGCTCCAGACCTACTGAATCAAAAACTCTGGGGGTGGGGCCAAACAGTCTGTATTCTAACAAGTCCTCCAGAAGACTACGATATGCACATTAATGTTTGAGACCCACTATATTAAATTACCCTGTGCTAGTGAGAGGAGCCAGGACAGCACAGAAGTCTCATGCAAGGGCATGGGAGACAGACCGTCTGGGTTCTATACTCTTCTCTGCACTTATCATGACCTGCAACTTATTATTTAACCTGTCTGTGCCTCAGTGTCTTCACTCAAAAAATGGGACAGTATCTATGACCGTCTCCTAAGCTTGTTGTGAGGATAAAAATGAGATATCCTATGTCAAGGTCCTGGACTAGTACCTTGCACAAAATGCCCACTAAATACAAGCTGTCCTCACTCACAAGTTGATGTCATTAGACTGGACCTCTTCTTTGAGTTCCTCATCTATAGCCTCAGTGCTGGCCTATAGTCTCTACTTCAGCGTCCCACAGATGCATGTCCCAGAATAGACCCCCCAGCTTCTCACCAAATGGTACACCTCTGGTACTTACACCTCAGCCATGACCACCATCAACCTCTCAGCTTCTCACAGAAGAAACTCCAGAGCCATCACTGATTCTATATTCCGTCTTGCGGCAGCCAGCCTAATGCCCGCTCCTGAAAACCCCTGGAATGCATCACACACGTCTTCCTCTGCTTAAGCTTCCTCACTGGCCTCCCCACTTCTGCTCTGCTCATCTCCACCAAACTGTTCTCCCCAGAGCAGCCAGAGTGACTGCTCAAACACAAAAGCCCTATCAGATCACTTCCCTGCTTCAAATACTCCCAATACTATCTACTGTATTTGGAAAAAATCCAAACTCATCACCATGGCCTGGAGCCTTTCCAGGACCAAGCATCTGTCAGTATCTCCCTCCTCATCTCATGCCTTCTTTTCTTTCCTCACTGATGAGGCACCCAGTTTTCCTTCAGGCCCTTGGATGCACAGAGCCTACCCCCCACCTTAGCGCACACTTGCACCTCCCCAGTCTGGTCAGTGCTTGTTCTTCAGGCTCCAGGTAACACACTCATCACTTCCATGATGGTTAAATTTATATATCAACCTGACTGGGCCACAGGGTGCCCAGACACTCGAGCCAACATGGTACTGGGCATTTGTGTGACAATGTCTTTGAATGGGATTAACATTTAACATTTAAACGAACAGACCAAGTAAAGCAGATGGCTCTCCCTACTGTAGGCAGGACTCAATGACCGGCTGAAGGCCTGGGTAGAATAAAAACCCTGATTTTGATCTGAGAGAAAGTTCCTCCAGCCTGATTGCCTTCCAGATGATAAACTGGTTTTATCCTGCCTTCAGCCTGGAACTTAAACATCAGCTCTTCCTGGGTCCAGACTAGGGCCTGTGCGTGGTCAGGCTGGAACCACACCATCGCCTCTCCTGAATCTCCAACTTGTCAACTGCAGACCTTGAGATTTGTCAGTCTCCATAAATGTGGGTCAGTTCCTTATAATAAAAAAATCTATATCTACTCTGTGTTTATATCTGTATCTGTTTTTATTACATTTCTCTGGAGAACCTAATACACCTTCACATAGCTTTCTTGGACTCCCAAGACCATTTCAATTGGCCTTTTACACATCCACTCCACAGGCTGTAGGTCTCCTTTCCAACATCTAGCTTTCCAGAAACTCCTTGTCCAGACGACAGAATATGGCTGATTTTGTTCATAGCTGTATCCCCAGTAGTGAGCACCAGCGCTTGGCAATTACTGGACTCTAATATTTGTGAAATACAGATCTATATGGACTACCCTGTTCAGTTACAAAATAATTATCATAAAAGATTTGCTATCATAATAAAATTGTGACATACATATATATGAAAAAAGCTACAGAAATGTGTATTTTATATAACATTTTTCATATGATAGAAAATACTGAGTACAAGACAAAATTGCTTAGCTCTGGTTGGGTTTTCTGCCTTTCCTGCTTTTCTAGTTCTTTCTCAGTTCTTTGGCTTGAAGATGCATTTCCTTTTGTGATTAGAATAGTTAGTAATAAACATTATGATCAAATTCTGCGTATTTAAGACACAATCCACATTAAAGGAAAATTGAAAGTAAGAACACTATCTGTAACATAAGAAATACCATGATTCTACTTTATGTAAAGATCTCTACAAATCAACAAGTAAAAGACAATCAGGGAAGTTTTTAAAAGTGGGCAAAGGACAGAAATGGATTGTTTACATTTATAAAAGACATTCAGATGACTGATGGCCTATAGGCACCATCACTATTAGCTAAGAAAGTACAACTATGAACAAAAGATGTATTTTGCTCTTGTTCTTGGCCAAGATTTTTTAAAAAAAGAAAAAATGGTGGCTTTCATATAATTTGACTCAATAATCCAATTTCTTGTATTTTATCCTAAATAAGAAGTTGATGTAAGATGTAGATGCCTCTCCTCACACAGTTAATGGTAATGAAAATTTGGAAAATCCTAAAAAAAAAAAACCTAACAATAACAACAAATAAAACCAAAAAAAACCAAAACAAAACCTTTGGGAATTATTTAGATCAATTACATGCTATCCATAAACGAGAATGCTATTCCAACTAAATATGATGTTCCAGAGTATTCACAATATGAAAAACTATTTTGATCTATTTTAATTATAAAAAGAGTGCACTGAGAGTGTCCTCAATTTTGGAGGGAAATACATACATTGTAAAAAACCATGTAGGAAACACAATGAATTATTATCAGGATTAACCCTGAGTGGGATAACTGCTCATTTGTTTTGCTTTGTTAAAGCTTTGCCAATTATCCCACAGAAAATGTCTTCCTTTTATAAACCCAGAAGAAATTACACTGTGGTTAAAGAACAAAAAAGATGGGTCAGAAGTGGTGAGCATGGGGGAGTAGAGTGTGTTAGGAGCCTGTGTCTATGCTAAGAACAAGGGGGTAGTTGCTGTAAAAGATGGAAGGGATGATACAGATGAAAGTAATCCAAGACAGATCCAGAAGGAACCAAGAGAATATAACCAACAAAAGGGCATGTCTACAGTCAGATGTCTCTGCCTGTCATGTTTTGAACAAACAGGAATTAAGACTACAATAGGTACAATAGGTAGGACAATAGGTAGGACAATGCTTGGTTTTCGGAGAAAGCCAAGGGATGTGTAAGTACTTTGGCAATATTCCAGGGATAGTCCAGAATCTCTCACTGTGTATATACGCAGGGGCCATGTAGTAATTCTGTTTTCCTTATTCCCAGCACTGAGCTAGCCTACAGGAAAGTCCTTAGAAACTTCTCTCAAAGATATAAATGACGCAGTGGGAGAGCTCCTGACTTGACTTGGGAATGATTTGAAGTGGACTATTTGAACATTACCATGCACAAATCAAGGATAAATCACACACACACACACACACGCAAATCATTCTATTCTACTTATAGAAACCTTACTCATAAGACCACAAAACTTTTTTTATTCAATCCAGCTCTTCTTGAAAAATACAGTCTCAAGGATCGACATGGCCTGAAACACTGAATATTCTTTTTCTTGAGAAAAATGATAGTGCATTAGATTTATGTAATGCATTCTATTTGGGCATTCATTAGTAAGTCCAGTTTGATAGAGTTTCTTTCTGTGGCCTGTGTTTAAATACCACACTTCTGCTTTGACATTTGCATTTGCTCTCTTGTCCCTGAAGAAGAATGACTTGCCCTGACATCCCACCTCCAGTCTGAAGCCGATGTATAAGCAACACAAGACAAACTGAAGATAACATGTAGAGAAGCCCTTCACGTGTTTATTTTCATATCTCTGCTGATGTCAGTGTCTATAAGCACTCCTGCCCATACTTCAACTGATGTTCTGTCTAAACACAAAGCTTAATTGGGACAAGGGTTAAACAGAAACCTAACTGGTGTTTCCTGCCAAAGCAACGGGGGCCAAGAGTCAAACTTGGTTAGGCTGGTGTCATCCTTCTGTTTTCCTACAGGAAAACTCGTCTTGGTAGCTTCCAACAACTTGCGTTTCCTTAACTATGAGAGTGGGAAAGGTACTAACTAGTTCTAGTGGTGGGGACTAGTATCACGGAAGGGACTCATCTCAAAATAACGTTCCCCTCCCCAGTCCCCAAATCATCAACTGTGGTGGCTTGAGATTCCACCTGCCAGGATACCGGTCTGAACAGAGCCTCTGCAGGCCACACTCCAGGTGCACAGGGATGGTGTGTCTGACACGGTGCCAATCAGGTCTCCTATTTCTGAGAAATGATGAGATCCAGAGCAGGCTGAACAGGAGACCTGCTGGCTTGCTGACACTGGGGCAAGGGGCACCAGGTCCACGTGATCCCGGAGACCACGTCCATCTGTCTCTCTCACCTTCTCCCTCTCCCACTCGCCCCCCTCCCTCCTCTCCTCTTTCCACAATTTCTCTCAACTTTTCATGTTTACTTTCTCTTTCCCTCCCTGACTCACTTTTACTTTTTCCCCTCTCCCTCCACCCGGCCTTCCTTTCCCTCTCTCTCCCGCCCACACTTCGCTTTCTCCTCTCCACTCGCTTTTATTTTCTCATTCCCCACACTCTCTCTCCTTCCTCACGCCACTTCTGCTTGCTCTCTCTCCCCTCCCACACGCTCACTTGCTCTCCCTCGCTTCCACTTTTACTTTGCTACACACTTTTCTCCCCACCCTCCCCCCGCCCCCGGCCCAAATGACATCCACTTACTTTCCTTCTCTAACCCACAGAATTTTAAGTAAAGAGTGAAGTGGCCAGATTAGGGTATTCTAGAACAACGTGAAGCCAGGACCAGATTGAGACCTCAGGCAGGAAGCCTGCTGCAATACTCCAGGATACAGCTGAGTTCTCTGGACTCAGCGGCCGCAGGGGGAAGTGGTGGGTGCAGGAGGCATTACGGATAAACTGAATGGGCCTGAGTAACTGCTCGGATGTGGGGTGAACCAAGGGCATAATCTAGGGTGAGGCCAGGGTTTCTGGCTGGGGCCAGATATGTCATCAAGAACCATGGATATGTTCTTGACCAGGATAGGTCATCAAGAACCATGAAAATTGATAGAAGCAGCAGGCCTGGGCTTCCCATGATCCTAGAGCCACTTTATCTAAAAGAAATACTTGTGGCATTTCAGACAGGAAAGAAAGTTGTTGGAAGGAGAGAAAGTAATTCATAATTACACACAGTCACTCCTTGAAATTTGTTCAACTGTTTTCTAATGTTTATTTATTATTTGAGAGAGACAGACAGAGACAGAGCACAAGTGGGGTTTGGGGCAGAGACAGAGGGAGACAGAATCCAAAGCAGGCTCTAGGCTCTGAGCCGTCAGCACAGAACCTGATGTGGGGCTCAAACCCACAAACTGCAAGATCATGACCTGAGCAGAAGTCGGACGCTTAGCTGTCTGAGATACGCAAGTGCCCCTGTTTGTTCAATTTTTGAGCAATTCTCCCTTTTGTGTATTATTCAGGGACATCCTTAAAACACATTTTCTCTGCAAAGCTTGAACTTTGTGCACTAACGGATGAAAAAAATAGAGTAGCTTTTGCCATTCACCAGTTAAATGCTGGCTGTATCACGTCTTTGCAGGATATTATTGATGCAAAGATCTACCCAGAGGGTCTGCAAACCCCCTGAGGGTAGGGAGATTGCTCTCTGCTCACCACCAGGTCTCAACTGCCTATTGGTGTAACAGGCTGTTAGTAGGTGCTCAGGAAATAGATTTGGAATAATTTTTTAAATATTCTATCGATGCTGTCATTGGCTATTATTCTGTGAAAACAGAATACTGAAATGAAAATACGGAAGCATGTACATTTGTGATGAGAAATGCACTTCTCTAGCCCCTAGGCAATGATGGAAATCATTAAGCATCATTGAACTTGGTAAATCTTTAGCTGTAATTGGATGCTCACTGGTCTTACACTGGTCAAATTTATGTTTGTCAATGAAAAGAAAAAGTCAAATGAAAAGAACACAAAAGAACGCAGGAAATAAGGCACTGAAGATTTTATGTGAAAGGTGAGGATAGTTTGGGGATCATTCTTATTCTTAGGCTCCTCACTCCTACCAAAAATACAAGAAGAAAAAAAACATGTTAACTATTCTAATATTGGACATCTGACTTTTAATTTTGTTTTCAGAGAAGTACCGAGTGGTAGATGTTTGACCCCACAGCTTTACCCTAGTATGTTATGTACAGAGGGAGGAGAGTACTTGTCAGCAGACCAGACTGCGGTGCCCCGATGACAGGCCACCTTCTCAAGAGTACCTTTCAGAATACGTCGAGGCACTCCTACTAGGGCACCTAGGCCCAGATGTCAAACTAATGGGTATACTGGGTGTTCTGTGTAATTTAGACAGTTTTTAAATTGTCCACCTCTCTGTGTCTGAGATATACTGGGCCTGGAAGAGAGGACCCAATGCTCAGGGAGGCATTTGGAATATGTTCTTTTTTTTAACAATCTTTATTTATTTTAAGAGAGAGAGGCAGTGTGTGTGTGTGTGCGTATACACACACGTGAGCGGATGAGGGGCAAAGGGGGGGGTGAGAGAGAGAGAGAGAGAGAGAGAGAGAGAGAGAGAGAGAGAGAATATGAATCCCAAGCAGACTCCACGCTATCAGTACAGAGCCCGACACGGAGCTTGATCCCACGAACCATGAGATCACAATCTGAGCTGAAATTAAGGGTTGGACTCTTAGCCAACTGAGCTACCCAGGTGCCCCTCAGGGAAGCAATTGGTACACATCATCCAATGTTATTGTCCAATAACAGATGGGAGTAATGAATCAGCTCAAGGTATTTATGCTACTGTCCCAGGATCTGAGGATATGTGCCTTTTACTAAAAACACAGACAAAAATGCCTGTCCCCATGGAGTTGACATTAGAGAGTGATCAGACACAGAGAGATGGACAATTTAAAAACTGTCTAAATTACACAGGAAGATGACAATGGAGGATAAAGCATAAACATAAAACAAGACAGGGGCACCTGGGTGGCTCAGCTGGTTAAGCATCCGACTTTGGCTCAGGTTGTGATCTCAGAGTTTGTGGGTTTGAGCCCCGCATCAGGCTCTGCAATGACAACGGTGAGCCTGCATGAGATTCTCTCTCTCCCCTCTCTCTCTCTGCTTCTCCCCCACTTGCATGTGCACACTCTCTCTCTCTCTCAAAAAGAAATAAACAAAACTTAAAAGATAAATAAAATAAAGTGAGACTGGGGCAAGCATGCTGGTGTTAGAAGCAATTGCAACTTCAAACGGGGTAGTCAGGGAAGTTGGGGCATGTTGTGTTACTGCTCAGAATTGATTACTTCCTCTCCTCCAAGGAGATTCTACATCCTGCCCCGGCCATGGGACTTGTACTTCTTCCCTGCCTCGAGACAAGACCCTTGTCACAGGACTTGTTTTGGCCAGTGGAACGTGAGCAGATGTGACAGGTACCATATCCAATAGTAAGCTCTGAGTGCACTTTGTGTGTTTAGCTCAGTCTCTTGTTTCTGCCTTCCACCATGGAAACTGAATGTCTGGGCAAGGGCTGGTCCTTCTGTCTGGGTTCTGGAATGAGAAAGTACATGGAGCAGAACCACAGCCTGTGAGCAAGGAAAAAAAATGTTTCTTCAGTAAGCCAATCATCTATATATTTTTTGTTATCACAATAAAGCCAATGAATACAACAAGGCTTTCTGAGAAGGTGACATTCCAGTGAAGAACAGAAAGAGAGGAGATAAAAGTGAGCCCAGAGAAGTGATATCACTCTCTTAAGCCACTTATCTATGCGGTGATATCAACCATACCATTTTGGAAGCCCTCTATCTGGGCTGCTTCACACCAGCCTCTCAGGCAGGGACCTGCCCGGGTCCACAGTCACACTGGCACAACGCCTCTCCATCCTGGTCAGCCACACATCCTGTCTCTCTGAACAAGATCCGATAGCAACAGGTCCCCAACAGTCAAACCAGCCCTAATTACTTGGGGCGTGGGTTCCTCTCCTGCAACTGAAGGCAAGTGTGACCAAGTCTGCAGCTGAATTTTTCCGTCGCCTCATCAGTTATCTCTCACCCAAATCCTGCAGTGAGCCTGTGACACAAGGCAGGACAATAATTATCATCACCTCCTGTTTACAGATGAGAAGTCTGAGGCTCAGAGCTGAGCAGCTTCCTGAAAATCATGCAGAAGATGAACATTGATGATGTGTGCCTGGCTTTTCTGAATCTGGGAATGACATTACGTTGCCAGAACTTGTGCATATTTTATTTGTTTGGGTTTGTGTGTGTTTGCGTGTGTGTGTGTGTGTGTGTGTGTGTGTCAACTTGTACATATTTGATTGGTCAAGCCTCCATAGAGTGAAGTGAGGTTGTTTGTTATTCCTATTATAGAGGTGAAGAAATTGAAATGCAGAGATGTGAGGCAACTCTCCAAGGTCTCACAACTTAGAGGAACAAGGTCCAAACCAAGGATTTTTCGCCCACCCAGAATATGTGTGCGGCATGGAGGCTTGCCCCCTGTATAGGTGTGTATGAACTATAGAACTCTGGCTGTTGGCTACGAACACACTGCACATTATGGTTAAAGAAAGTCAATGTATGTTGCTACTTCATCAATTCATCCCTCAGTCGATGACAAGAAAGCAGCTGCTGATGCCTAGGGAGAGGCCAGACTCAATGTGCATGAGGAAACCCCATGTTATGCTGAACTCCATTCAGATAGGACTATTCCTCACCAGGGTCTGGCCTGAGACCACAGAAGCCACATGACAAGGAATGTGTGTCTCTCTCCTGCACTTCTGCCCTGCTGGGCACTTTTCTCAATTGGGAACTATTAGTGTCCTGTCAACATGAAAGGCAACCCAGGGTGATAGAGACAGGAAAGTTGGGGCTAGAAGCTCAGCTCTTCTTCCATGGAAAAGCTATATGGTCGTGAGCAATGGCTTCAAAGGTTTGATTTAAGTATTCATCTCAGCACTCATCCAGGGGTTCCTTCATTCATTTTAATTGTATATGGAATGCCCACTATATACCAGTTAATGTGCTAGGCCTTGGGAATACAGCAGTGAACAAATAGAGAGTCCCTATTCTCACTTGATCTTAGCCAAAAGGCCGAAAAGCGATGAGAGTCCCTATTCTCCAAACAAACATCCATAAATGCTCATCACTGTCTCATTTTTAACGCACAGAATGCAAGTTCTGCCCTTACCCTTTGCTCTGCAAAGGGGGCCTCTATACCAGCAAAATAATCCACCAGATCACAGGAAGTCCCAAAGCCAAGGAGAGGTGGCAGGGATAGAGTATCCTCCTAGAGTCTCCATCCCTCTGTCAATACATAACACCACCAGTCCTGGACAACCCTGATGCCAGAGGTCAAACCACTGGCCAATCTGTTTCTTTGTTACTGGAAGAGTAGATGGGTTCAGACAGTCAAATAGCTAAGGCACAGGAGAATCATTTTAAACAGCAACTTTTGTTGTATAAAATTGTTTTTTTTTTAAAGTCATACAAGGAAAATGGTTGAATTGCCATAGTGAAGAACCAGAAACATCTGCTTCGCCTTGTTTCTTCTATTGAACCAGCTCTGATCCCAGAATGCCTAGACAAGAGTGCTTAGGAAAGCTGGAACAGTCATTCATCTGACCCATAAGTTCTTGCCTGTAGCAAACACATTTAGCAGTTACAGGTAGGAATACTCATTTGGTTAAATAATTCATGTATTTAATGTAAAGGTGGTTAGTACTATCGCTGTCAGTCTTGACAACCCCATCATGAGGGAAATAAACCTCCATGGCACAGAGGGGAGGGACTGGGATCCACTCTATAGCTTCTGGGAAGGCAGGCAAGAAGTTCAACTCCAGGCAGTAGTAACTAACACACTTTGGATTCCCAAATTGGGCTGGGCATCTGCTAATGTCAAACCCACCTCATCTTCATGGATTTACTGACATTCTTAACAACTAATTAATGGAAGTGACTCTCCTTATGAATTATGACTTGATATAACCACCTGCAACCTAGCCATATCCTTTTATGGCTATTATTTAGTGCCAGTTATGATTGATGCAAAGCTAACTGGACACAAATAGGATCCTTGGGATTCATGTCAACTAAGGCTCAGCATCCCCAAGACTCTGAGCATTATCTTAGGTGTGAATGAGTTGGGAGCACCATGGCTAAGATGGAGGATGTCAAGTGATGCCTGATGGTCCACATCAAGGATGCATGAGTTTGCTGGGTAAGCTCTATCAGGGCAAGTACCTCCAGAATGAGGACAAAAGTCAGATGTTTATGTATGGTCCTTACACTGTCCTCAGAGTATCCTCAGTGCTTACCTTGAACTGTGGGTTGCTATGTTGATGGCACAGAAATGCAGAGGGGTGGGAGAAATTATTGGAATGTACAAAGGAACCTGATCTATATCAATCTTTGCAAAATCCTTCTCTTTGAGCAGGGCTTAATTTTGGTTCCACACTGCCTGCTTTGTGATCTGTGAAGGAATTCCAAACTATCTAAGTCCCCTGGGAAAGCCACCTTGCATCTTGTCCTTACCACTTTTCCTTTTTGTGACTCCAGAGGCCACAGCTACAGCGAAGTGAGGGTGGGTGATGGAAGCTCTGTTTCTGGAAACAGAGATAGTTCATTAAAGCACTCAGCAGAGTGCCTGGCTCCCAGTAGGTGAACAACCAACTTACGTTCTCTTGCCCCCATATGTCATTCTTTTTTTCCAGGGAGTTCACTTAATAGATGTCCAGCTTACTCATATTTTCTGCCCCATGGTGTCTAAAGACATGCAGCTATTATTAAGGGAGAGGTAGTATGTGCCCAAGAAGAGAACGGAATGCCAAGGCTGGAGGGCATGGCCTGTCCTTACAGCACCTTCCACTGATGCTCTTTGACCCTTAACTTGAAGAAGCTGGACTCTGAGAAGACAGAACGACTTGATCTCCAAAAATCCCTGCCGATGCTATTCTAAATGCAAGGAAATGTCAAAGCTGAAATAACCATAATGCAATTGTACTGAGCCTGTTTACTGAAATATCAGTCATTGCTTTGCACGGCAATTCCATTTTTAAAGTTCATTGTGCTAGAAAAATGTTGCAGCTCCTTAATTCTTCCTTTCTCATCCAAGCCGGGTAGGAGGTGAGAAGTTTTTGAACTGTATGAAAATCCACATGAGACATTTCAGCTGCATCTCAGAGCTCTCTTCCAGCATCCTGCACACTCTTTCTTCCCTGAATTTTGAGAAAAATCCCACCCCCAAGGCCTGCCCTCATTCTGACAGCAAACATTAAAAGAATATCAGCACAAGTAAAGACAGAAAAGAGGACAGTACAGGGACACTGAGCATCTGTGGGTGCTTATGGGTTGAGTCTATCCCTTTGCACTCTTGCCTTACAGGGGATATCGGCATCAACAACCAGTGTTGAGGAAATTAAATCCTATGGATTGCCCCACAGGGCTCTCCCAGTCTCTGGCATCTGATTGAGTTCAGCCAACAGGAAGGTTGGATAAGAGATGACAGGAAAGGGACAAGCAGGGACATTCTCTCCCTGCCTCTTCCTGGTTTGGGAAGTGACTACCTTCTTTTATAGCAGGGTTGCTTTACCTCAGTTCTACTAGCATTTGGGGCTGAAATATTTATTGTGAGGGGTCGTTTTGTGTATTGCTGGCTGTTTCACAGCTTGCCTGGCCTCTATGTGATATAGGACAGCAGCACCTTTCCTAAGTTGTGATGAAAATGTGTCTAAAAATGTCGGCAGACACAGCCAATATTCTCTGGGAGGCAAAACTGCCCCCATTTGAGATCACAGCCTTCATCTTGGTGGCCAGCCCTTCATAGAACTCCCTTTACTAACCCACTGAGCATGCCATCTGCCCACAGCTGGGACCCTGTGACATGTACATACACCAGCACAAGCACACCTCAATCTGGATTCTCCTTGTAAGCCACTGAGAGTATGCTGTGTCCCTCAGTAGCGTGTGATCTTCTGGAGGACAGGGACCAGAGCCCACACATTTAGGGCATCTCCACCCAGGACTGTTCCCAGGTATCTAACTGGAACCCAATGTCTGTTGTGAAAGCCTCTCTCCTGGCTTCCTCCTCAGTGGAATCAGAACACAGACACACTGCTCCACCCACTCTCTAGTTTCTTTTTATAAAGACTCTTCAAGATTGTGGGAAATTTTCTCCCAGGGACTGAAAGGTCTAGGAGGCTTCTGAGGTGGCACCAGTGCCCTGTGGTTAACCCATGGCTGGGAGCAAATGCGGCCGGTCCTCAGGATGCGACAGTCACCTCTAAGGCAGGTCTGCCTTTGCCTTCGGTTAAGGACTGTAACAATTGCTTGTTCTTCCTCGGAAATACAACCTTGGAGATGAACCGCTCTTGAATCAGTCAACGTGTGTGCTAGTTTCCTTTGAGTTCCACGAGGAGGTCCTGGCCTCCTTCTACAAACTCCAGAGGAAAGCAGAGGCAAGCAGTCACTGCCTGTGCTCCTATGTCCCTGCAGACGGCTGAGGCGGTGGGCTGCAGGACAGCTTGAGCTCCCAGCAGGAAGGTACACTCAGTCTGACTTGTTTCTGGACTGCAAGTATCATCAGTGAATATTTAATAACTACAGGGCTATCCCAGTGGCGTTGTCACCGTTGCATGCATGCCTTGGGGACATCTTAAGACAAAAATTGGCATGAATGATCTCACGGGATGTACCTGTGAAGCTAGGTGTAAAGTTCCTCCAGAGTATATTTAGACCCTTTTATGGCTTCTCCAGTTCTGGAACTATATATACTTCTACTTATCTCTCAGCAAAGACTCGTTTCTCTGGGTGTGGGGGATGGGGGTGGGCTGAGAATGCTGGTATCCACACTTCATCATGCTTCCTGCTTTTGTCAAGCTAGATGTGTGAGGGAGCCGGGAACCCCAATATGCATAGACTTCCAGCTCATGGCGACAGGGACTCGCGCCTAACACGCCAGATTCCTGTTGGGACTGCAGCCTCACGGGCTCTGATGCTAACACTGGCTGTGGGCTCCCACCCTGGGGACCTCTCAGGGCCGGATCCTGGGATGCATTCCATTCTACCACTGATCAAAGTAATGACAATTCTATCAGCACCTGGCTCCAGCCTTGAAATGAGGCAACTCTGTTCTGAAACATCGACTCAGAGCAAATCACATCACCTCTGTGGGATTCAGTTGCTTCATCCGTAAATTGAAGTCGAACATTTTTTTATGCATTCCCAGAATTTTTTTTCTTTTGAATATATAATTTGTATTCAGTAACATACACAAATTTTAAGCATGCAGCCTGGTAAATTTCTATGTATGTGTATGTAGAAGCCAAGGGCAGGCTACCCTAAAATGCGTACCACTTTGACATATTGATTATTTTAAATAAAAGTTACTTAAGAGACAGCCGGCATAAGAAGGACATTCAGACCCTCCTCTGCTGCCCCAAAGGCAGGAAATACATCTCCCACGTGAAAAGTACCCTCCCTGGACCTGGTCCCCTTAGTACCAGAGAGCCAAGGAGGCTGAATAAACAACTCTGGCTCCTTTTTACTATATTACTCCCCTAGCCCAAATTCTGTATAGAATTCCTTACTAATTGAAGCTCCCAAAGGTAAGTTTTCTTTTTCCTGTCAATGCCTCACAGATTTATTGTCTCTTCGTCTAAAAAGTGTAAAATCTACTTGCCTTGGTCATTTCCTTAGATCTCAATTTGAATATTGGGTCTCCACACACATGTAATATAACTCTGGGCTTTTTTCTCCTCCTCTGTTACTCTGTCTCACGTCAACTTAATTCTTAGTCCAGCTGGAAAACCTGGAAGGGCAGAGGAAGAATTTCTCCTTCCCTACATACACATCCACCTAAACTGATACAGAGAACATTTATTCCTATCACCCCAGAAGTGCCCTCCACACCCCCAGAGAGAACTGCTATTCTGACTTTAATCAGCATGAGGGCAGTTTTGCCTATTCTTGGCAGTCATATAAATGTATGCATTCTTTTGTTTAGCTTTCTGTGTTCAACATAAGGTTTTGAGATTGCTTTATTGAACGTGCCAACAGCTTCTGCCTTTGTATTGCTGAGTAGTATTCCACTGTATGGACATAATATCCCAATATGTGTAACCATTCCCCTGTTCATGGCCATTTGGACTGTCTCCAGTTTGGGGCTATAAAGTTATTCTAAACATTATTATGTGGACACAGGCACTCATCCCACTTGAGTCCACTCCAAGGTCCAGCCCCAGAGAGTTAAGGATGCACTGCAACCCACACCCAAGTCCCCACTAGCATATCTGGATGTCCCATAGGCCCCTGGAGTCAGCGTGCTGTACACGATGCCCATCGCCCTCAGCAACTGCCTTAACGATCCCACTAGCCTTGGTGTGACTCATCCTCTTCCAGTGCTACAGGCCAGCCATACCAAACTTCTTTTAGTGTTTTGAACATGTCTGGTTCTATCTCCCTTCTTGGCCTTTAGAGTAAGTCAAAGCCAGATGACAACATCAACTTGATATGAAAATACATTTTAGATCAAAGGCTTACAAAGGCCTTTGATAAATCATAAAAATGCTAGAAAATCTATACAATATTTTCATAGTCTGGCCTTAGTTTCCCAGGAATATAATAATGCTGAAAGGTGCCTGGGTGGCTCAGTCAGTTGAGCATCTGAATTTGGCTCAGGTCATGATCTCGCAGTTCACAAGTTCGAGCCCTGCATGGGGTTCTGGGCTGATAGCTCAGAGCCTGGAGCCTGCTTCACATTCTGATCTCCCTCTCTCTCTGCCCCTCCCCTGCTCACGCTCGGTCTCTCTCTCAAAAATAAATAAACATTAAAAAAAATTTAAAAATAATGCTGAAAGCAATTAAGAAAAACTGAAATAATTAAAAACTTCTTTATAGAAGGAATAGAAAGAACATAAATATGCCAAGAACTAAATAAACTTGAAAGACATATTAGTAATTCATTATGTCTAACATGTAAAGAGCTCTTACAAAATAATAATGTGTGAAACCCCAACAGAAAAAAATGCTTAAAAAAGAGGCAACTCATAATAAGGTCTGATAAACAAGAAAAAGTTTCTCAACATTATCAATAAACAAAGAACAACATATTAAAACAAACTATTTTTCACTTATAAATAAGCTTAGGGGCACCTGGGTGGCTCAGTTGGTTAAGCATCTGACTTCGGCTCAGGTCATGATCTCACAGCTTGTGAGTTCGAGCCCTGCATCGGGCTCTGTACTGACAGCTCAGAGCCTGGAGCCTCTTCAGATTCTGTGTCTTTCTCTCTCTCTCTCTCTCTCTCTCTCTCTCTCTCTCTCTCTGCCCCTCCCCCGCTCACACTCTGTCTCTCTCAAAAATAAATAAACATTTAAAAAAATTAAAAAAAATAAGCTTAGTATTCAGATAGTTGATGGTTTTGGTAAAGTATTCAGATAGTTGATGGTTTTGGATCTCTCATATATTCCTAACAGAGTGCCTCTTTTCCAAAAAGATATTCCTATGATGAGAAAAAATGATTTAAATGTAATCCGGTAATTCAGTGTCTAGGAATGTGTCCTAAGCAAATGGTTGGATACGTGCACAAAGACATATATCATCCAGTTCATAATAAAGTATTTACAAAATTTAAAAACTGGAAACAACCTAAATGTCCAGGAACAAAGGAGTAGTTCAATTAATTATTGCACATCCATATAATATAAAGTCTATATAAAGTGTTTGGGTAAATGTATCTTTACCTTGGATGTTCACATCACTTTTGAGAGGCTAAAGCAGGTTGCAAAAAATAATTAAAGATAGGACTCCATCATTGTATATGTAAGTGGGTGTATATATTCAGGCACAGACACTCAGTGTTTGGCAGCTATTTTATTCAGGCCAGGCTAACATGTGTACCCTCAGAGACTCAACACAAGAACTTCTTTTCTTCCTATCATGGTCCAGTATAGATCTGTGCGGGGAGGCCCGGTCACTGAGGAGTCCAGGTTCCTCCTGGGGCTGAAGGAACCCCAGAGTGCTGACATCCTCCTCTTGGTCCTCTGCATCTTGCCATCATTAGAGGGAAGGGACAGTTGGGGCGGGCCTTATAAAGGGCAGGTGTGGGGGTGACGCAGCTCACATGTTCCTAACACAATGCAGCCACAACTGCTCACGCTAACTGCAAGGTGGGGGCTGAGGAGGCAGCCTGGCTCTTTCCCATAAGGAAACAGACACAGAACAAAAACCCAAAGTGGTCAGGTCTGGCTAGAAACATTTAGAATCAACTTTGGTTTCTCTCTCTCTTTTTTAATTTGAGAAAGAGAGAGAGCACGTGCAAGGTGGGAGGAGGGCATGGGGGGGGCGGAAAGAGAGAGGGAGAGAGGGAGGGAGGGAGGGAGGGAGGGAGGGAGGGAGGGAGGGAGGGAGAGAGAGAATGAATCTGAAACAGGCTCCAGGCTCAGCATGGAGCTTGATGCAGGGCTTGATCCCACAACCCAGGGATCATGACCTGAACAGAAATTGAGTCAGATGCTTAACCAACTGAGCCACCCAGGCACCCTGGTTTCTCTTTTCACTCTTCTGCATTGTCTGAATCTTCCCCAAATGACCTGTATTATTTTTAAGGTAAGGAAGAAAAAGCCCAATAAAGCATTGCCACTCTGATGGCCACACGGAGGAATCAGAGCCCTCCACTGTGACTCAGGCTGTACCTTGTGTCCTGGTGCCCTGGGTCCCTCATGTCAGGGCTGCATGTGGCCATTCACTAGAGCATTGCTTGCTTCCCCTCATGCCCCCCAAACCACAGACACCAGCACCCGAAGCAGTCTGGAGCCCCACGCGTGGGCGGGGCGGGGGCTCACACTGAGAGGCAAACTCCCAGTGCCTGATCACGGGATCTGTTTTTGTCAGTCTAGGTGCGCAAGCCCAGCCCGTCACTCAGAGGAGTAGACTCCCCACACCACCATTTGTCACTGTCAGCCTGGGGAGCAATTATATTTCATCCAGCCAGAAATAAACAGACACTGGCATCACACGTGAGATGACAGGCAGACACACTGTCTCCAATGTGTCGCCATCCCCATCATGCCCAGCCATGATGGAGCCTCTGGGCACAGATGCAGCCTGGAGCCTGGTGGGAAAAGTGAATCAGTCTGGAGCTCTTTGGGTGCCTCTCTCATCCCTTGCTCTTTTGGGGGAGAATGAAGGAATCTGGGGAAAAGCCTTGTCCTTACATCGAACAATTGTAAAACTTGAGATAAAGCGTCCTTACAGAAATGTAGGAGATAGAAACACATCCCTGTGGCTCATCTGGCCCATCAGGCTGCTGTCCTGAAGGCCTTCTGAGCACAGGCTGGTTCCGTGCCAAGGCAGACCTGGGGTTGCGTTCCTGCAGCGGCACTCACCAGCTGCGCCCCAGGTGAGCCCTGCAACCTTCTGGCCGGTACAGTGTGCACGACAACACTTGCCCTTTCTCTACTTTAATTAATGCAATGTCTTCTGCTTCCAATGCACTCCTGTATCTTCCTGGGCACAGACACCTAACTCCACCAAAGTCATTCTCTCCCCTTTCACAGCATATACAGCTGTGGCTAGGAAACAGCTATTCTGCTTGAGAATATATTTTCCACCCACGTTCTATGGGTGGTCTTGTGATTAGTTGTTGTTGTTGTTTTTTTTAACAGGCTTTATTTTCTAGAGCAATTTTAGGTTTATGGCAAAATTGAGCAGAAGGTACAGAACCTCAAGACTGACTCGCACCGATGAAATATGAGAAGTGACAGCTAGGACTTCCCTCTGCCCCCAAGTGCCTCACATGCACCCCTCCATGCTCTTCCCTGCTGGCAGTGTGCTGGGGCCTAGATGACCAGGACAACCTCAGAAGCCATATGCTGAGGATGTCAGGGCCTCTGTGCACCCAGGTCCCTGAGTGATGGAGTGGTCAGAAGACTGCTCATTCTATCCATCCAGAGTGAGCAAAATGCAAACTTCAGTAAATGCACTATGGGATCCTAGACTACATCCTGGAATGGAAAAAGTACATAAATGAAAAAAAAAACAACCCTGGTGAAATCCAAATAAAATCTGTTCGTTTGTTTTTTAAAGTTTACTTATTTGGGGAGACAGAGAGAGCACGCGCGCGTGCATACGTGAGAGTGCTCATGTGCGGGGGAGAGACAGGGAGAGAGAATCCCAAGCAGACTCTGAGCTGTCATTGCAGAGCCCAACACGGGGCTCAATCCCACAAACCGGGAGATCATGACCTGAGCCGAAATCAAGAGTTGGACACTAACTGACTGAGCTACCCAGGTGCCCCCAAATCTGGTGTTTTTTTAAATATCAACCTACCAATGTCTTACTTTTGACAAATGTACCGTGGAAATTTGAATGGTGAACATTAGGGGAAATTGGGTGGAGAGTAGATGAGAACTCTCTATACCATCTTGGCAACTTGTCTCTAAATTTAAAATATTCCAAAATTTAAAGCTTATTAAAAATAACTAAAAAACATTTTGAGTGCATTGAGCCTTTATATATTTGGGTATATTTGGTGCTATAGTCTGGCCTTCCCGGAGTAATGCAGTCCTCTTATCTATGAAGCTCCAGTCAATTCCGAGACTCAGAGTTGGCATCTTGTCCACCGAGAAGCTTTCTGTGACCCCTGGTGGGGTGAGATGCCCTTCCACTGCACACTTTCTTCTTCTATCACACTCAAGAGCAGCAACTGAGACACCTGCCCATTTCCAACCTCCACTTTGAGTCAGGAGCCTCATCTCCGTCAAGGCTACAACAGGCCGCATGGGGCTCAGAGAAGACTGTCCAATGAGTTAACGCCAACCTCACCTATTTGTTATGAACGTTTACTACCCCAACCACTGTAAAATTGCTTCATTAACTCTGAAGTACTGCATGATGTAGGGGATGATTAATCAGTTGCAAAGTAGTTATTGAACACCAGGCCTGCTTTACAGTTGTGATGTATTTTTCTGGTGGCCTACAGTGTCTGCATTGATAGATGGTACTTGGTCTCATTATTGTGATTGTCTTAATTAGTATTGATGCAGCAAAATAGCTGGAATAATCAATGCAATGTCTTCTATTGAACACCTGAAGACATTAAAGGTTGGAGCTTCCATTCACGGAGTGCCTACTGGGTGCCAGCAAGCATGTGCCGGGGAATTTCACTCCCATTATTTCCCTGAATTCCAGAAGAGCCCTCCGAGGTTGGTATCATTATCCCCACATTACGAGTGAGAAAATTGAGGAGCAGGGAGAATAAGTGATGCGTTTACCATAGCACACTTTGTAAACGGAGCCTGGTCTCCAAAGTCCGCCTATAACCTGCTTCCTTTCAAAACAGCATCTTGACATATGATTGATTGCCAGTCTCCACTAAGAACTGTCATAAAAATAAATCCAATTTCTTCCATGCCTCTCTGGGTTGAACCTCAAATAAAAGCTGAACACCAGAACTCAAACCAACCGCCGTAAATGGAAGTCCAGTTGTTGGAATTGGCGCTTGGGGTCAGAAGGGCCCCACCCAGCCCACAGAGAGCAGTCTGAATCTCTAAATCCAGGATCCTTCAACAGTCCTGGAATCATCTGGGAATAAGGATGATATTTCAGCTCTTACTACACGTAGCTGGGCGCTTCACACAGAAATAACTCAATGAATCCTGACAACAACCTTAGGAGGAGACATTGTTATTATGGCAACTTCAGAGATGAGGAAACTGAGCCTCAGTTATGTAAGATACAACTGCTGTGAATAAATCATTCACCATGAAATCAGCCATCCAAATCAGCTTCCTTTCCCAATGGACTGCAAGCCATGAGAGGGCACAGACAGACCCTGCCTGGTTCACCATTATATCTAAAATACATATCACTGTCCTGCACACAATGGGTGCTCAATAAACAGTTGCTGAATAAAGGCACGGGATGATCAAGATCACAGGAAATCTGGGGAATGACAGCATCTTTGGGAGGCCCTAAATGGAAGACCTAATGATTTATGCTATCACATGAGTATCAGTCAAATGCCTAAACTTGCACCCTATCTACCAACCCACTTCTGCCTGCTCCTCCTGCCCAGCCTTGTCTCTACTCTGCTCCCCTAGAGCAGCCAGAAGGGTAGATCTTCCTGAGGCCAACAGTAGTGAGTTCTCTACAGGCCCCACAGTGTTCTTCCACACATTATCACTTGCCCTTGAGTTAACATGTCTTATATGCTAGGTCACAAAGTCCCCTGTGAAGACAGTTACCAGGATCCAGAAGATACTGCCCAGAGCCCCTCTTCTTTTCTCCATCTCTTCTGTGTTCCTCTAGACATCCTCCTCTCCTCCCCCTTGTAGGACTCTTTGTCCTACGTGCGCGTCAATTCATGCTGTCAGATGCCTGGGAAGGCAGGACACAAGATGACCAGTTCAGCAGAACGCTTAGACTCTGAATTCCAGTTTGGGCTCATGTGGGACACAAGATACCCTGTCCACTGTGAACTTTCTATAAACGGTATGCCATTAACTCGGGGAGCTGTTTGGGGCTGGGGAAGAAGGACACTGCCTTTTCCTGTGGGGCTGCCTCACCGCCGAACACCAGCATGCAAAGCTTGGTGAGCAGAGCACATGCCCAACTCCCACCTTGGCTGTTTTATACCATGCACATACTCGTAGCCATCCACAATGACCCGGTTTTACCGAATGCCTACCATGTTCCAGGTACTCTGCTCCAGACTGTATCTTGGGGCCCCTTATTAGAAGCCCCTATTAGCATCCTTTACATTCCCTTTGTGATATTTACAACTGTCAGAAATTAACTTTTGTGCAACATACAGGGTTATCTGCTTCATGTTGGACAGGCTCACTGAGCTCTAAATTGCACAAAGGTGCCTTGTTCGAAATTCTATACAACATGACCTTCTCCCCCACAAAAAGCAGAGGTTACACTATTAGTTCACAAATGCTACCCTCTCTTTATCAGGATCCTTTGCCCAGTGACTTTCCAGTTCTTTTAACTGAAGGAATGGCCCAGTCTTTGGGCCTGGCCTTGTGACTTGCTTTGACTGACAGAACGAGGCAGAAGCGATGATGTGCCGGTTTTAACACTAGTCCTCAGAGGACTCTCGTGTTCCATTCACCCTCTGTGCCTCCGCCATGAGATGATCAAGTCCTGACTAGCTCACTGGTTCCAAGAAAAGGGAGACTCAAGAACAGACGCAGATCAACAGAACTACATAAAGAATAGAGCCAGCCTAGCCACCTAGACCAGCTGACCCCCAACCTGCAGATGTGTAAACAGACAGCTGGGATCATTCAACCCGCACACACGAGCTAAATAAATGCTCACTGTTGTATGCCCCTGATACTCTGCGCTTGATTTCTTGCACAGTAGTAGCTGACTAATATGCCAGTGCTGCAGAAGAGGAAACTGAGGATCAGCGAGATGAAGTAACGGTGCGCAATAAGGGTGGAAGCTACTATTTAAATTTAGAGCTCTCTGTCTCTAAACACTGATGTGCTTCTCCTACCACCCCACATTGTCTTCCTTCATCCTTTGGAAGGCTTGTTTACATCTGGTGGGACATCCAAGGTGTGTCAACAGTGTCTGGGGCATCTCTCCCATCTGTACCTCCCAAAAGTAGCACAGAGGTGACCCCTGGGCAGACGCCAAAATGAGTCGGGACACTACACCTGGAAACCCTGCTTGTCCTTGCTGAGTAACTACCCTGGACTCCAGAGCTCTCTCAGCACGTATATATATTCCTCACTGTAATGTGTAAATGCCATCCCAAATAAGCAACCAAATCCACCAGGTAGGGGAGCTCCAGGTGATTAATGCATCTCTCAGGTGGTGAAAACCACTTAATCCTCAGCTGCAAGTTTCTGACTCCACCAAACACAGCTCTAATCACCCACAAATGCACTGCCTGATGGGACTTTATTGCTTAATTACCAAGGTGAGAGGCTTGTAATTAATACACCATTTACTCCTACATTTAGATGTTTTCAGGAAATGCAGGCAAAGGTTTTCCAAGGAAATTCACATTATCTGTCATCTTACTCCGTATCTCCTACTCCCTGTGTTCATCAGTGGGTCACCTATCTCAGTGGCTCCCCAACTTTTCTGCCCACAGCTAACTTGAACAGGCCAAGTGAAAGAGGCCACAGCTATCCCCTCGTCCCTGTCCCACTTTCTGACAATGAACTTGGTGATTCTATTAAAAGTGAATTATAAAAACCGTAACGCCTGACAGAATTACCAAAATCGTAACAAGGCAGCAACATCACAGGAACGAAAGTAAAACTTAACAGTAATTTTGGAGATACATTAATGCAAGAAAAAGAGCTACTGCAAGTTACAGTTGTTCACGACCACACTTAGGATGTATAACAAAACGCCCTTTCCAAAAATCGTGGAGATTCCTACTACTTGTAAGCGTGCAGATTCGCTGGTACCTCTTTAAGTTGTCGAGGCATTGGCAATGGCAGACAGCCAGGGCTTTTAGGAGAGTAACGAAGTAGATCCTCAAAGCTCTCCTAATGAACTAATTTTAGTTCAAGAACACAAAGTTTCATTTCCCTTACACACCAAGCGATTTTGTGGGTTACAAATGAGTAGCTTTCACTGCATGTACAAAGCAAGCGCGACATGGCTTGAGTTGCTATAGTATTTGCTACACTAACAGTGCAGCACATTCCTAAAGATGTCCATTTGGACCCACTGCTTAGTACCCATCCTTGCTTGGAACCACTAAGCGAGGCTATATGTTCTGGGTGGATATACAGGCTGTCATCAGGAAGCTCCCACTACAGGGTCTTAGACCACACTTCCAGAAACATGAGTAGCCTTGGGTAGCAAGTGGACCGTCGTAACTAAGGAACACCAGCATCTCCACGAGGCAAGAAAATTAAACAATGTCTTTCGATGATCACACTCACCCCCATCCCCCTCACTGACCTCAACAGGAGAAGGGGGAGTTAAGAACTTTTGGATCCCTGAGTCAACAGCCTATTTTCGGTCCAGAGAGTCTTTAGAATCTTGGCCTGGTTCTTTCCAATCTCTGCTAATTCCAGGCTGGCTGGCTTCCCCTCTCTCCCTCCATGCCAATGCTGGTAGATTCATTTTTTAAAAATCAATGTATTTACTATAGAAAATAAGGGAAACGCACAAAGTTAGAAACCAACACACACACGATTCAACTACCAGGTAGCACAAATGTGAACCACTAGTCTCTTGCAACCCTATTTGTTCACAATTGTTCAACATGTTAGCACATCATGCAAAGCACAGCACTTCTTCAAACTGCACAGTTTCCTACCACATATGATGGCATCAGCCAGGGCCATGTTATAAGCAGTTCTTCACAAACACTGTAATGCGGCAGAGGTGAGGAGGAGGAAGAGATTATTTAACTATTTTCTTCTAAAGGATGCCTCAGGTGTTTCTAACCTGCCTCCACGACAGTAACATGGGGATGACGATGTGGTGGATAGAAAAACACCCTCTCCAAATGTCAACAACCACATCCTAATCTCAGGATTTGTGAACACGGTACCTTACCTGGCCAAAGGGTTTTTGTAGATTAAGTTAACTAGTTAAGTTAATTAAGTTACTAAGTTAATTAGGGATCTTGAAATGGGGAGATTAGGCTGTATTATCCCAGTGGACTCAATGTAATCAGGAAGCTCTTTATAAGTGAAGGATGGGGGAAGGGGGTAGGGGAGAGAAATCAAGTGGAGGGCAGGAGGAGATGGAGAGGAGAAGGAAAGAAGGGGGGAAGGTCGAAAATGCTACCGAGCTGGCTTGGGAGACAGACAATGAGACTGCAAACCAAGCAATTACAAGAGGCCTCCAGAAGCTGGAAAAACCAAGGAAATGGATTCTCCCCTAGAGCCTCTCTAAGGAATGCATCCCTTCTGATATCCTGATTTTAGCCCTGTAGGGCACATTTCAGACTTCTGACCTCCAGAACTGCAAGGTAGTACCTGTGCATTGTTTTAAGCCACTTAGTGGGTGGTAATTTGTTACAGCAGCCATAGAAAACCAATAAAAACTTCCTTGTAAATGAAACTGTTTATAAAGCTTCGTTTTCTATTAGGACAGATTTCTAAAAGTTAGAATTACTGGGTCAAAGGGTGTCACTATTGTGAGAGCTCTACACTGCTACACAGCTTTCCAAGAGGACTGCAGGGCATCGTCGGTAGATGCTCCAGACAGAGGACCCCAAGCCCTGGGAGGCTGTACGCATCTTTACATCTTCTTTCCCTCCTTGCCCAGGCTGCCCTCTCCTCCCCTTGGAAGTATGCCCGACCCCTTGGCTAGTCTCCCTGCTGCCCTTCTTGCCAGCCACAGCCCATCCCCCACACAGGAGCCAAGAAGATTCCATTAGCACATGAATCAGAAAAAAAGCATCCCTCCTGACTTGCACCCTTCTATGACTTCCCATGCAGGCTGTTGACAGAAAGAGAAAGGCCCTATTCGGGCCCCAAGGTTCGGCCTCTCTGCCTGCCCACCCTTGGACTTCATTTCCCAAAGGTACACCTTGCCCTTTGTTTTTTCTGCTGTAGCCACACAGGTGTTCCCTCAGGTTCTGCTAAAAGTCCATACCCTTGCCTACCTCAGGGCCTTTGCCCATGCTGGCTCTTCTGCCTGATTGTGCTCTCTGCCTTCCCCTATGAGCCTAGATCACTCCCTCTTGTCCTACAGAGCGGATATCAAGTGGCCTACCTGCCACTTTCCCAGGAACGCCCCTCCCGTCCTCCGCCTTGACATCTGGGCAGATGATCCACTTATACATTCTCATACTCTGCTCTCCTTCTCCATAACAGTCACCATGATTACAATTAATTAACTTTTTAATTAGTTATTTAACTTTTAATCAAAGTTTAATATCCATACAAAAACGTGCATATAACATCATCCCTACGAATTTTCACAAACTAAACACATCTATGCAAACAGCACCTAAGTCAAGAAATAGAACATTCTCTACCTTCTACCACTTCCCCATGCCCCTTTCAGTCACTAACCCTCCCCGCAAAGGTAATGTCTACCTTGACTCTAATGGTAGAGATTAGTTTTTTTACATAAACAAAATCTGCTGTTATTACATTTTTAATATTTTTTTAATGTTTATTTATTTTTGAGAGAGAGAAAGAGTGTGAGCAAGGGAGGGCAGACAGACCGAGGGAGACACAGAATGTGAAGCAGGCTCCAGGCTCTGAGCTGTCAGCACAGAGCCCGATGTGGGGCTCAAACTCACAAACTGTGAGATCATGACCTGAGCCGAAGTCGGACGCTTAACCTACTGAGCCATGCAGGTGCCTCTGCTGTTATTATTTTTCATATTGGCCTCCTGCATTAGAATCTAAGCTCCTTGAGGGAAGGGCCCACATCTGTCTTATTTGCCAGCACATCTCCAGTACCCAGCATCTCTGCTGGACAAATGTCTGTCACATTAAAGAACACGTTATTTAAAATTAGCCATGAATGCTGCAGAATCTGGGCAGTAAGACACAGGGTGCAGGAGGTACCCTGGCAAGATGCCCACAATAAAATGCACACAAGAGAAATGAGGTGTTGTTCTGATGGACGACACCCCTCAGAAGGAGGAGACAGAGGCGTCCGGGCTGCACTGGATCTGGATGTGGGATGTCTCCTCTCAGGAGGACAGCAAGTGTCTGGCTAAGGAGTGGCTGGCAGGGACGCAGGGGTGGGAACATAAGGAACAACCTGGGCAGTACAAGCCCGGCCTGCCCTGGGCCAGGCAGGCACTGCGGCAGCTAGGAGGGCCTCGCCACTGGTGACAGGAGCACCCACACTGGCCCTGCCCATGATGGTCTCCATGCAGTATCTTCCCTTAGCAAGAACAGGCTTTTCTAGAAGAAGGACACAAACTTCTGGGCCTCAAAGAGGAGTCTCAACTGAGTGGCAGCACTGTGGTGGGAATTAAGCCAGCATCTGTCAGTCTCAGACTGGGAGAAATTGTGGCCTGTAGCCCAGGGGCAGAGCTGGGGGCATTGACCCTCACCCCCATTCAAGTTCTGATGTCACCAGACCCTGCTTGCCTGCTCGCTTGCTTCCTCCCTTCCATTCGAACTTCCATCTACAGAGGTATCACTCCTGCTTGGGGTGCTGGGGGACCAAAGGCTCCCGTGATCAGCATGATGGTCTCACTGTAGAGCAGATGGGCTCCTCCCGACCCTCTGACCAGGTGGTGGAGGCTGCAAAGCCAGGAGGCTCCAAGTCTGCAGCTGTGGGCGGGGGCTGCGGAACCTCCAGAACACTGCAGACTGGGCCTCTGACACTCCCAGCCAGTCAGAGGGCTGTGGCAGCAGGTATTTTATTTAAGACACTCAGGGTTTACAGTTAAAAAACCTGTAAGTCTGAACAAATTCTTTAACTGGCAATTCCCTGCAAAGGGCTCTGCAGTTCGTAGCGTTTCCATCGTGCACTCAATCAGGGGATATTGGGGACATAACTGTACATTATCACTATTGACATTTTCCAGCTTGCTTCACTTTAGTTAAAAAGTGGGCGCCCAAAGATGCCACTTAATAACTTTGGGCATCATGAAAATGTCACTTTGACAAGCAGAAAAGTGGATTTACACACCCACCAAAAGTGACCTGCTTAGAAAGAGACAGCAGGGGTTGTTCCCTGGTTTCAAAGAAAGACAGTCCCAGCCCAGGGCCCTGCAGGTGACCAGTGCTGGAGCAGAGGGGAGGAGACAGAGCCCAAATGGCACCTGCAGCCCCTGTGGTTCTTGGTTCCCTGAGGCACAGGCTCAGGGGCACTGACAGGCTGCTGGGGCTGCAACAACACAGCTGGAGGTGGCGGGGGGAGGCAAGGGGGTAGGGACTGTGTGGCCCAGGGCTGGGAAAACAACTGGATCTAGTCTGGTCCTAGATGGGTTACAAGAAAGACCCAGGAAGGTGGGCACTGGCCTGGAGGCTCAGTCCTTTGTGCAGGCTGGATGGGGCAGCAGGTATCCTGTGGTCAGATGAATCCAACGTCACCGCTTTCGAAGAACATTCAAATCCCAGCAGAGTTCCAGCTAGACAGAGAAGGAAGGGCAGGGCCAGTTTCCCTGGGGAGGAGGCTAGGGAGAGCCAGGCAAAATATCAGGATCCAGTTAAGGATCAAGGCTGATGCATGGCTGAGACACCAGGACAGTCCCTTCCCCACCTCTTGGGTTTCTGTCTCAACAGCAGGCATACTCAAATCCCTCCCCTCCCCTACCTCCCCCAGGGCCTTGTGTCTAACCCAGGGTTGACAGATATTTTCTGTAAAAGACCAAATGGTAAACATTTTAGGCTTTGTAGGCCACAGGGTCTCTGTCACAACTACTCAACTCTGCCGCTGTAGTGTGAACATGAGCTGATAAAAGGTCACAAAGCCAGGCCCTAGGCCAGATTTGGTCTATAGGCTATTGTTTTTGAACCCCTGATCTAACAAATTGTCAAGACCTATCAATTTTACCTTCTAAAAATCTCTCCAATCTGCCCACTTTTCTCCAGTCCCATCACCTGCCTGATAGGCAGATAGGTCCAGCCACAATCCTATCTTGCCTGAACAACCACAAAGCTGCCTCCTTGGACATTCTGATGTCACTTCTGTCCCCTGTAACCTTCCACCCAGTAGCCAGAATAAGCATCCCAAAATGCAGTTCTGATTATGTTATCTCTCTGCTTAAAACTCAATGCTTTTGCAATGAGATCTATACTCTGGCTGGCCAACAAGCCTCTTGAAAAACCAGCTCCTATCCACCCCTCCACTCTTCATGCTCTATAATTCAGTCGGGGTAAGCATCTTGGGGCATCAGTTGATTTCTGTCCTCTGGACCTCTGCACCTGGATCATCCAGCGTGGACCTACTTTGTGTCTCCATCACACTATTCCCCTTTATCTCCTCACTAGATTTATCCCACACCTCCCACATCACTTATTCTAGGCAGTCCTCCCTATGTCCTGAGTTAGTGCTGACTGCCTGCTCTGGACCCTCAGTTTACTTGTCTGCTAAATTGTGAGCATGCAGAACGGAGTTATGTGCATTGCAGCCATGCCTTGCAGCACACCTATCCCAAAGCCAGTGCTCAGGAAACATCTTCTGATTAGCTGGGTCTATCAGTGAATCAAATAACTAACCCAGGATGGCAAGATGAAGTCAGAGACTATCCAGGCACCCACCATTCCCCAGGGACCTGAAGATGAAGTGCTTGGGGTCCTGTGGCCCTTCATGCTGTGGTCACCATGGCTTTATAGCTTGGTGTGATCTGGAACTTACAGATCTGGAGTTTTCCTGGTCAGGAAAATAACCTAACTTCCAGAACTCTCTGTGCTTCGTAAGATGGATGAGGGTCCAGGGAGACATAAAGGCATGAACATGTTTACATATTTTAGAACTCTTAAAAGATAAACTGAGGCATGTTAAAGTTTTCAAGTTTATCTGAGCATAAATCAATTTGAATCAGGCAGCACCAAACCAGAAGTTAGGAGTGCACGCGAACAGGAGCCAGGGAAAGACTTGCATGTAGAAATGACGGAAGCAAAGGAAGGAAATTATTTGAGTGGCTATAGCTTAAAGCCTAGTTGGCTGTTTGTGACCGACTACCCTCAGGGTTTTGATTTTGTAACCTTGAGGCATTTAATAGACTGGGATTTGGGGGCTTACGTAGGTCGCCACAGTATTAGAGATCCACAGAAGTCTGATGGCCCCCTTGTTTAACAACTGGTAGGAGTAAATCTACCACCATCTTTTCCTGTGGATGACTATTAATTTATTAATTCCCTCACCTAATCATTCATCATTCCCTGAGCTCCCATTCCTGAACTGGTTGCTGCACCCAGAGAGATGGTCAATTCCCAACTCCTGCTTCACTGCCCAGTGGGGGAAGGCAGGCCATTTTGATAGACTGTGGTAAAATGCTATGATAAATGGATGGTCAGGGATGATGCCAGGGAGTAAAATGAGGAAGGATAAAACTGACAATAAAGTATACTAGAATGTTCAGCTCAAGTAGCATTTTCAAAATGAATAGACTTAATAGTGTGAAGAAAAACAGGCCAGTACCAAGAAAGAGGACCAATATAGAGAGAGTTTAAAAAAAAAAAAAAAAAAAAAAAAAAAAGCTAGATAGGTCAATTTACCACCAACAGTTGTGATAACAGAAAGGAAACATCAGGCTTTTTTCAAAATTGGATCACAGAAGCATAATGCAGTTTGCAAGGAAATCAACTAGTTTTAAAATAACTGACTCCCCAAAAAGAGCCATACAAGAGCTATCAGGGGGTCACCACCTCCCAGGAGGAGGTGAATGAGTAAGTCTAATGGGATTCATGGAAGGAAGGAGCTTAGATGGACAACCTAGGTGGTGGTGTAGGTACCCCCAAGGGAGGAGAGAAGGCACATGGAGGGATAGCCAAGCATGCAGATCTTAGGACACTGGAAACAAACTTGTTTCCTGACCTGAACACCTTTCAGTATAAATAAGACGGTGTTCCAGATTTGTGATGTTTACCTCCTCTCTTTATTAGAACCATTGAAAAGAGGTGACGGGTTCATCCCCTTGGCAGTGACTGTGGTTATACCAAATAGACTGCCAAATGGCTGTCTGGTGTGGCCACCAGCAAGGACCAGGCTGCCGGACTATGGGCCACAGAGGAAGGAGATCTATAGCAAAGAGATCTGTGTGCCTCCAATCAAAAAGGGCTTGGCCAGATGCAGTCATTGACATGCCCAGGGAGACGGGATCTGTCCAAACAGAAGAAAATCTGCAGGGCTGCTCTGGGCTAGGCTGAGTATATGTGTGTGTCTCTGTGTACATGCACACACATATGCATGTTAACCCCCAGGGTGAGGCAGGATACTGGCAAGTTGGAAGGCAGAGCCCCTCCAACCCAAAGTCCTCACATTCATGCAACCTTAGTGCCAAGGCAAGCCCGAAAGGTTATTCCTGTCAACTTTCATCTTACAGAGGAGGAACCTGAAGCCAGAGTTGGAGAAGGGAGTTCCTGGAGAGCCCATGAACTAAGAGTAGATTCAATACCTGATGTTTCTGGAAATATACTAAGCAGGGACTCACCTCTACAGCTAACTTTGCTTCCATGACACACCCACTCCATTACTGTATCTTCATCTCAATATCCAGTAGAGTATATACAGAGAGAATTGTCTCCACTGTAGGAGCATAAAATCTGAGACTCAGAGACATTAGTACTTTTCTGAAGGTCACGGAGCTACCCAGTGGCAGAAGTCTGATTTCAAATAAGGCCTGTTTGACTCCGAAGGTATCTTTTACACAGCTTCATGTTGTCTAGTAGATATCTGGGGGAGATTCCAAACTTCACATGCCTACAACTAAACTGATGGTCTTCCCCCAATGAACCTGCTCTGTCTGCATTCTTCTCCATCTGTGTTGACAACAATTCCAGCCTTCCAGAAGCCCAGGCCTAACTCTCCTCTTGTTCTTTCCCTTCTGCCACGGATCCACCAACCCATCTGTTGGCTGGATGTTTACCATCCTCTCGATCCTGGATTTGCAGTGACCTTCTACAGTCTGTTCACAAATCTGTAGCCAGAGCAATCCTTTTTACTTTGCAAGCAAACCACCTTCTTCTGTTCAACACCAGTCAACTGCTCCCATTTCATGCAGAACAAAAACCTAAATCCTTTTAATGGGCTTCAAGGCCTTGCATGATCCAGTCTCCAGTTACCCCCCTGCCTTCATCTCCTTGCACTCTGCCCCTCACATACTTGGCCCCTGGTCCCCCTGTGTTCTTTGAACACAAAAAACATACTCTTGCCTCAGGGTCTTTGCAGTGGCTGTCCCTATTCTGGAAAGTCTTCTCTCCTCTCTTCTCCCCAACCCTTAAAGATTCATTTGACTAAATCTTTCTTATCTCCTTCAAGTCTGTCAATATATGACACCTTCAATAAGGCCTAGATTAGCCACTCTCTTTAAAATTATAAATCACTTCTATCACAAGCATTCTCAATCTCCCTTATTTTGCTGCACACTTCCTTAAAGTACTTAAGGCCATCTAGTACATCATAAAATTTATTCATTGATTATGCCTATTGGTTGTTTTCTGTGTCCCTTACAAAATATAAGAACCATGAAGGCAAGGATTTGTCTGTCTATCAATGTATTTCCAACCACCTAGAATGGTGGCAGACATCTACTAGGTGCTCAAAAAATGTTTACAGAATTGAATGGTCCTTCTAATTGGTGACTGAAGAAGAGAGAGGCCTAAAGTCACAGGAAGGGAAAATGTGTTAAATCACAAAGTCATATCTAATCAGTACCTCATCCCCAATTCAACACGAGGGGCTGAATATGTAGCCTTAACAAAGGAATTTGAATAGAGAAGGAAGTCATATTTGAAAAGAGAATATAGGGGTGCCTGGGTGGCTCAGTTGGTTAAGCATCTGACTCTTGATTTCAGCTCAGGTCATGATCTTACAGTTTGTGAGTTCAAGCCCCACATCAGGCTCTGCACTGTCAGTGCAGAGATTCTCTGTCTCTCTCTCTCTCTCAGCCCTTCTCCTGCTTGAGCTTTCTTTCTCTCTCTCAAAATAAATAAATAAATATTTAAAAAATTAAAAAATAGAAAAAATATAAAAGGAGCTCTTGGGTAGAGACAATTGTATTGCCTTTAAATGGATAAAACATCAAAAATTTAATAATATGTGAAACTATAACAGCAATTTACCCTAATATGTGAGAGGGAAAAAAAGTAAAAGAGTAAACTACATGAATTCTATTGAGGTTAAGTTGTTATCAGCTTCAAATAGGTTGTTATAATTTTAAAACCTATTGTGTAAGCCTCACAATAGAAAATCTTATAGTAAGTACACAAAAGAACCTGGTAAGAAGTCAAGGCTTACTGAAACCAAAAGAAATCAAAACACACAAAAGATAAGAGGATAAGAAACAAGGAACAGTGAATCTACAAAATGACCAGAAAACAATTAGCAAAATGACAACAGTTGAGTCCTGACTTAACAATTACTTTAAACGTAAATGGATTATATTCTCCAATCAAAAGACACAGAATGGCTGAATTGATAATAAAACAAGATCCAACAATATGCTGCCTCCAAGAGACTCACTTTAGTCTTAAATATACACAGAGACTGAGAGTGAAGGCATAGAAAAAGACATTTCAAGAAAATACTAACAAAAAAAAAAAAAAGGCAAGGAGGGGTAAGTATACTTATATAAGACAAAATAGACTTTAAACTTCTTTAAACTTAATGATAAAAAGAAACAAACAAGGTCATTATGTATGATAAAGGGGTCAATATATCAAGAAGATATAACAACTGTAAATATTTATGTGCCCAACATGAGAGGACCTAATATATAAAGCAAAAACAAAGATAAAGGAGAAATAAACAGTAACACAGTAATAGTTGGGGACTTTAATACCCTACTCTCAATAATGGATGGATCATCTAGAGAATCAATCAACAGCACATAGTGTTGAACAACACTAGACTAAATGGACTTTACAGACACATACAGAACATTCTTCTCAAGCACACATGGGACAGTTTCTGGATAAATGATATGTTAGGCCACAAAACAAGTCTTAGTAAATTCAAGAAAACTGAAATCATACCAAGTATCTTCACTGATCACAATGACATGAAACTAGGAATCAATAATATTGGAAAATTCACAAACACATGGAAATATAAACTCTCCTGAATAACTAATGGATCAAAGAAGAAATTAAAGAGGAAATAAAACTGTTTCTGTTTTTTAAAGTTTTTAATGTTTGTTTATTTTGAGAGCACCAGTGCACAAGCAGGGAAGGAGAGGGGGGCAGAGGAGCCAAAGCAGGCTCTATGCTGACAGCAATGAGCCCGATATGGAGCTTCAACTCACAAACTGCTAGACCATGACCTGAGCTGAAGTTGGATGCTCAACTGACTGACCACCCAGGCACCCCTAAAATTATTTCTTGAGATAAAATGGAGGCACAACATAGCAGAACTTATGGAATGCAGCAAAATCAGTTCTAAGAAGGAAATTCATAGCAATAAATACCTGTATTATGAAGAAATATCCCAAAGAAACAACCTAACTCTTAAGGAACTAGAAAAGGAATAAACTGAGCCCAAAGTTAGCAGAAGAAAAATGAATAATAAATATTAGAGCAAAGATAAATGATACAGAGAACAGAAAAAACAATAGAAATAAATGACTGACCAAACTGAGAGTTGGTTTTCTGAAAAGATGAGCTAAACTGATAAACTCTTAGCTATACTAACAAAGATAAAACGAAAAAGGATCCAAACCAACAAGATCGTAACTGAAAAAGAAGCCATTACAAAGGATACTACAGAAACTCAAAGGCTCACAAGAGATTACTCTGAACAACTATATGCCAAAATACCGTTCAACCTGAAGAAACAGAGAAATTAATATAAACATACAACTTACCAAGACTGAATCATGAAGAAATAGAAAATTTGAATATACCAATTACTAATAAGGAGATTGAATCAGTAATCAAAAATCTCCCAATAAAGAAAAGCCCAGGACCAGATGACTTCACTGGTGAATTTCACCACACATTTATAGAAAAATAAACCCCAATTCTTTTTAAACTCTTCTAAAAAATCAAAGAGGACAGAACACTCCAAAATTCATTCTATAAGGTCAGCTATCCTGATGCCAAAACCAGAAAAGGATGCTACTAGAAAAGAAAAATTCAGGCTAATATTCCCTGATAAATAAAGATGAAAAATTCTCAGGTAATTCTAGCAAAACGAAGTCAGCAGCGCATTAAAAAGCTCATGCACCAGGATCACATGGGATTTATCCCTATGATGAAAGGATGGTTCTAGATACACAAGTCAATCAATGTGACACATCACATCAATATAATAAAAGAATCAGATGATCATCTCAATAGAGGCAGAAAAAAGCATTCAACAAAATTCAGCTTTCCTTCATTATAAAAACCCTGAACAAATTAGGCAAAGAAGGAACATATCTCAACATAGTAAAGGTCATATATGACAACCCCACAGCCAGCATCATATTCAATGGTGACAAGTGGAAAGCTTTTCCTTTGAGATCAGGAACAAGTGTGCCCACTCTCATTCCTATTCAGCTAATACTGAAAATCCTATCTAGAGCAACAGGCAAGGAAAACAGAGAAAGGTATTAGAATTGGAAAGGAAGAAGTATAATTATCTCTATTTGCACATGACATGATTTTATATATAGAAAATCCTAAAGACTCAACAACAAAAAAATGATCTAATCAACAAATTCACTAAAGTTGCAAAATACAAGATTAACATACAAAAATCAGTATGTTTCTGATGAGCTAACAATGAAATTTCTAACAAAGAAATAAATCTCATTTATAATAGCATCAAAAGCAATAAAATACTTAGGAATAAATGTAACTAAGGAAGTGAAAGATCTCTATGCTGAAAACTACAAAACAATGTTGAAAGACATAGAAGACAAATAAATGGATAGGTATCCCACATTCATGAATTCAAAGAATATTTTTAGATGTGTTAACTAAAGCCATTTATAGATTCAGTAAAATCCCTACTAAGATTCCAATGGCATTTTTATACAAGTAGAAAAAACACTGCTAAAATTTATATGGAACCACAAAAGACCTCAAACAGCCAAAAAAAAAAAAAAAAAAAAAAAACCAACAACAACAAAACAAAAAACAAAACAAGACAAACCTGAGAAAGAAAAACAAAGCAGGAAGTATCACACTTTGATTTCAAGCTATACTATAAAGCTATAGTCATCAAAACGGTATGGTACTAGCATACGGACAGAGACCAATGGAACAGAATCAAGAGCTCAGAAATAAACCTAAGAATATATGGTCAACTAATATTTGTCAAGGGAACCAAGACTACTCAAAAGAGAAAAGATAGTCTCTTCAATAAATGGTGCTGGGAAAATTGGGTATTCACATGTAAAAGAGTGAAACAGGACCCATATCTTACGCCACTCACAAAAACTAACTTGAAATAGATTAAATACTTAAATGAAAGACCTGAATCCATGAAATTCCTAGAAGAAAACACAGGAACAAAACTCCTTGACATAGGTCTTGGCAATCATTTGTTTGGATAGGACATCTAAAGCACCATCAGTAAAATAAAAAAAATAAACAATCAGGACTATAACAGCCTGACAAGCTTCTTCACAGCAAAGGAAACAAACAACAAAGTGCAAAGACAATCTATAGAATGGGAAAAAATGTGCAAATCACATATCTAATAAGGGACTGATATATCCAAAACATATAAAGAATTCATACAATTCAACAGCAAAAAATTCAAATAACCTCACTAAAAAATAGGCAAAGGACCTGAACAGACATTTCTCCAAAGAAGACATACAAAAGGCTAACAGGTACAGGTAAAGATGCTCAAGGTCATTTGTCTTTAAGGAAATGCAAATTAAAACCACCATGAGATATCACCTCACACCTATCAGAATGGCCATCACCAAAAGACAAAAGAACACTGGTACTGATCTGGAGAAAGGGAACCTATGTGCACTGGTGATGGGACTGTAAATTAGTACAGCCACTACAGAAAACAGTATGGAGGACCCTCAAAAAATTAAAAATGGAACTACCATATGATCCAGAAATTCCACTTCTGGAAATATAACTAAACATAACAAAACACTGACTCGAAAAGACATATGCAACCCATATTCATGTCAACATTATCTATAATAGCCAAGACGTGGAAACAACCTAAGTATTTGTCGATGGATGATGGATAAAGAAGTTGTGACACACACACACACAGAGGAATATTATTCAGCCAAAAAATAAGTAACAACAACAAAAAAAGGAAATCCTACCATTTGTGACAACATGATAAACCTTGAAGGCGTTTATGCTAAGTGAAATAAGGCAGACAAATACAAATGTTGTGTGACCTCATTTATATGTGGGATCTAAAAATGAATGAATGAATGAATGAATGAATGAATGAATAAATGAGAAAATTTTGTAAAAACCAAACTCATAAAGAAATCAGACTTACAGATACCAGAGGTGGGGGTGGGAGTACAAACTTCCAGTTACAAGATAAATAAAACCTAGGGATGTAATGGACAACATGAGGACTATGGCTAACTCTGCTGTATGATATACAGGAAAGTTAAGAGAGGAGATCCTAAGAGTTCTCATCACAAAAAGAAGTTTTTTCCCTTTCTTCTTATCTTTTTATTGTATCTATATGAGAAGATGGGTGTTTACTGAACCTATAGTGGTAATCATTTCACAATATATGTAAATCAAACTACCATGTTGTACACCTTAAACTTATATGGTAAAGTGTGTCAGTTCTTTCTCAATAAAACTGGAAAAGAAAGTGACATCTAAAAGCAAAGATGCTTATCACCACTCTAGCTGCTACTACCCTGTAACTGAGAGGCTGAGGGGCTGCTGCTAGGCGTGGTAGAATTCTTACTGCTCTCTGGCTCCTGCCTGGAGCATTACTGGTCAATTTACCACCCAAATCAATAAACAGCTTAAATTCTGCTATAAAGGAATAACTGAAATGCATGTTCAACAGCACAGAACAAAGGGGCCAGGATCCTGACTTTGATTCTCCCAAGTGGACCCAGAACTTGGGGTTACTTGCCAAGTACCAAGGGATGAGCACAATAATAATGGTGGTTTTGCTGGGAGAGTGTCAGCTCAGCCCTCCCTCCCTAGTCCCCATAGATGCATCTGAATCTGGTCTCTTCTGCAGAGAGAAGGGAGGAGAGGAGGCACCTGTCTCGGTCCTGTCTGCAGTTCCCCTTTGCCAGGGTGTGGAGAGCCTTTTTCAGATTTTTTTGGGGAGGGCTGGACCTGAAGGCAAGGTCAGGGGTGCACACTTTGAGGGATAAAAACAGAAAACGAACCTCAAACACACGTCTGCCAAATGGAGCCCTGAGGTTACAGGTGGAAGGAGTGGCTGAACCATGTTGCCCAGAGCAAAGATGGGCAGACACAGGATCAGAGCAGGTTACACAAATGACCTAGAAGGATCCAAGGCACCTGGGCTGCCATCTATGATTGTACAGTACATAAAGCCATAGGTCAAGGGGACCAATGGGGCTAGAATTAAATTAGGCTGGGACCCATTATCCTCCTATGGAATGGGTTAGACTGGAAAGAGAGGCATCTTTTGCAATTTGTTCATCAAGAGGGGTTGACTTTTAAAGTTTTCAGAGAGACCCCCCCCCCGCAAAAATGCTGGTAACTGTGGATGTTTGTGATTACCCTTTGTTTAATGGTCTGCCACTACCCTTTGATGGTTTAATGTATAGAATTAGCACTGCTAGCTTGCTCAAAGAGCTGGACATACACACAGATGAAAAGCTTTTGAAACTTTCCAGACTTCATTTTCAGAATCCTGATTTGAACTACACAGTTGATTCCCCACCCTCCCAAATTCATACCAAAATGGTTCTGGTATCTATTCACCTAAGTATTCATAGGGTTACCACAAAATACCGGTCTTGGGTCCAGGCCAGAAAAACAGAGATGACAGAGCTGGTTCCATAGCAAACTCTTTATGAACAAAGAACCTACCTCATCCATCTCTACAACCTGGGGCTTAGTAGAGTATCTAGCACATAGAGCTTACCTCTCCCTACCTTGCCCTGGCACCTTCAGTCATATGGTACCACTGATGGTCTGGACGAATGGATGATAAGACTATTTGTGAGTTCCCTGACTACCAGGTCCACAGAGATAATCTTGAGTCGGATTTTGACAATGGAAACATTACCTTAGAGACCCAGTCATCTCTTAATAGAGCTTCAAACACAATGGTTATAAAATCAAATACACCCTGGGTTTAAGGTCATGACAATGGCATCCAGTCTGTTTAGTCATTTGAGCAATGGCTTGCTTGCCTCCTGTAATCCATAGTTCCTGTTTAATGGTCAGTGGAAAGACTTCGAAGGGACTCACATTGAGGAGAACTCTGTCCCATGCAAGAGGGTAACAGACACCTTGATCACTACTGAAAGAGTGATACACCTGACTCTTGTCATGGCTGAACATTGACCCTCCCCAGCCTGAAAGTTTTTCAAGAAGTGTGTATATGGACACACATACATACACATGTAGGCATGCCCTATCAACAGATACTTGTAACTGAATGAATCAATGAATACATGTCCTTGTATAGAAATCTTTTTATGCATTTCTGATTATTCCTCAGAATACCTTCCTATGAGTTAAACTGCTGAGTTACAGGAATCACCCATTTAAAAATTTTTTTAGCACTTATTGACAAAATCCCTGACAGACTGCTCTGAACTAGTTTCTACTCCCATTATGAAGGTGTAAGAGGGCTAATGTCCTTGCATCATCACTGATATGATAAAATAATTCAAAAATATTTGCTGAGTACATAAAAAATGATTCACTCTTTGTTCAACTTTGCATTTGATTCTTTTTGAACTGGACTCCTTGTTCATGTATTTATTGACTCTTACAATGTATGTTCCTTGTGAGCAGGGGCTTATTTCCACCCACTACTGTACCCCAACTTCCTGGAGAGCCAGTGGATACCAGGAACATGGTAAATATTTGCTGAAAGAATGAATTCATATGAATGTCTTCTTTTGTGATTGGCCTATTGAAATCCTGGTTCCTATGTCCTTTGAGAAATCTACTTCTTTTCTCTTATTGGAATAACTACACATAGAGAAAGTTTTATTCTCATTGATTTGGAACAACTACACATATAGAATATTTACCCATCTTTTTCTGTCATCTGGGTTGAGTTTTAATGTGCCATTTGCATTTTTGTTTTGTGTATGCTATTTTTTGACATTTGGAAATTCTACAATTTTAGAGTCATATCTATCATTTTAGTTCCTTTATTTGAGATGTTTAGAAACAGATACAATAGTTAATACTTACATAGCGCTTACCACATTCCAGGCACTTTCCTAAAGACTTCTATTACTCATATCACATTACATTACATAGATTACTCATTTGATTCCCACAGAAATCCTTTAAAAAAGATACTTACTATTTCATTATATAGATGAATAAACTAAGGCAAGGAATTATAAATAACTTCCTATATGAGATTTTTTATATATGTACCCATACATTATTCAAATTGTTTTATGATTTCAGTTTTAATATTTAAGAGTAACCCCTGGAGAAATTTTTTTTTTTGGAGTTTGGTGTGAGGTGAGGATATAATCAATTTTCCCCCAAAGAGTCGCCAAGTCCTCCAACACAGCTTATTGACTAATTTATCCCTCCCCCACCAAAAGAAAATCAAACTTCATTTTATTTGAGAGAGAGTGAGTGAGAGAGACAGAACAGGCAGGGGAGAGTAGAGGGACACAGAGAGAGAATCTCAAGCAGGCTGCATGCTCAGTGTGGACCCTGATGTGGGGCTCAATCCCACAACACTGGGATCATGACCTGAGCCAATATCAAGAGTCAGACACTCACCAACTGAGCCACTCGGGGGTCCCCAAAATTATATTTTTACTCTATCTGTAACATATTACAATACATACACACACAACACACATGCACACATACAACCACACACACATACAGAATGTCTATTGGTATTTAGTTCAATTGTACTGTCAATCTTTTTAGTTCAGTAATTTTTGTGGTATGTGCAGCGAAGCAAGTTTATAATACAGAAATATAAAGAAGAAACATAAAAGGATTACCAGTGATTCCTTACAAATCCTGATTAAATACACATTCAATGTTGCGCTCATGCAATATGTATCTGTCAAATAAAAACATAAGCGTTCCTAAACTGCATTATAAATGCACAATACTTTTTGGAAACAGTTTGCTTTAGACTTTTGGCAGACACAACAACAGCACACACAAGCCTCTTCTACCCCAGAGGAATTATGTGCAGTGAATGGACGTTTAGTTCTATCACTGTTCACTGCTTCGGGTTTCTTGAAAAATCATTTCGATTTTAGTTCAAACTAATAAAAAGCAAGCAGTTTAATGGTCAGGTCCACAAAGCTTGCTGTGGGGAGGAGATCACAAAGAGATAGCAACCAGTAGGTGAGGATTTACTTGGCTCTCAAAGGTAGGGCTCCTTCACCTGACCTTCCTCCCCCACTCCTAGCCACACTCAGATGACCATGTGGCCCCTTGAGACCTAAGTGGCAGGAATGAAGACCCATAGCCCTCCAGTGTGAGGAGAAGCATCAGTTTTTGGAGTGGCTTGGTCCCTGAACTGAGCTCAGCTCCTTGTTAAAAAGACCCTCCTTGGCAACCTCTGGGTAATAACTTTTATTAGTATCACATGCATCCTTGGGCATTTACATTTTTATTTCCATGTTTCCTTACACAAAGAGAACATACTATACACCCTGTTTCCACTTTGCTTTTGTCCTCGCGATATATTTGAAAATTACTCCCCATTCATTTCTCCAGCTGGATAATATTTCACTGGATAGCTATACCATCGTTTATTTAACCTGTGCCAGAGGTGACCCCTTGTGGCCCACTGTCTGGTATTTGACTCATTTTAACAAACACAACCTTCTGGGACCCTGCTGGTGGTGCCGCCCACTCAGCTCAGTCCTTAGGAGCAAATGGCATGCCAAGCCCTGGGCTGTCCCAGTGCCCTGATTCAGCCCATAAACCAGCTGCACTGGCTGACACCCCGTGAGATCCGCCTGCCCTTCCTGCTTCTCACCTCACCACAACCACTCCATGCAACACAGCTACTAGAATCTTCTTTCATAGATCCATCCAACGT
This sequence comes from Panthera pardus, assembly GCF_024362965.1. Lineage (NCBI taxonomy): Eukaryota > Metazoa > Chordata > Mammalia > Carnivora > Felidae > Panthera > Panthera pardus. The sequence goes on along the minus strand of NW_026526821.1, from coordinate 17,696,499 downwards.
AGACATGGTGGAGGCAGCAGGCCACCGTGTGCCTTTAACATTACCCAGGGAAGTTACAGCTTCTCCTGAGACCCTCACCTTCACTGCAGCTGTGTCCCCAAATTAGCATTTGCATCGCTCCCCAGTTTTCTACTCCTACAACTAGGCAGCTGAGAGACAACGGCCTGGCTTTTCCCAAGGCACTGCCAGGCCAGGTGTCTGGTGTACAGGATTGACCTTAAAGGTTTGAACTCCTGTGAGTTTGCTGCATGTACCACGCTGCCCCTTGGCCAGAAAATGAGCTTAGACCTTGACCCAAAGTGGAGCCCTGACCTCTGCCTCGGGTCAAACTTTGACCTGGCCCAGATCAAGTTCTGATCCTGGTCACAGACTCAGTTCTTGTTCACAGACTAAACCCAGATCCCAGCCTTACAGAGAGTCATGACCTAGGTCACAGACACAGCCCCCAAATCTGGATTTATCCTGAGCACTGACCTGGGACCCACACTCAGTCCACGGCCTGTTTGTGACCAAGCCCAGCTGGCTCTCCTCAAATGTGTCACAAAGAAGGCTCGGCACACATTACAAATGTTTCTGTGAGAGCCCTGCCTTGGCTTTGGATGCCACTCATGTATCACTACCAGAAAGTCAAGCCTCTAGTTACCACCTCACCCCAGGAAGGAGATTCCATCTCACAGACCTACTTTCAAGTACCGTTTCTGTCTAGCTGGGTCACTTTGGGTAAATTAGTTATCCTATTTTACCCTATCTATAAAATGGGGGACAAAGTATCTGCTGGCAAGATGGTCATGATTCAATTACATGGTACGTGTAAAGTGCCTGGCGCATAGTAAGTACTCATTGCCCTAGTAGGCATTTTGTCAGCTGCTGCTCAATTTATGCCGTAAACCTCAGAGTTTTGTTGTCCAATATGGTGGCCACCAAGGACATGGGGCCACTGAGCCCCTGAAATGTGACCAGTCAAAACAGAGATGTGCTACAGGAACACATCGTATGAGAGACCAAAGACTTAGTCCGAACAAAGGAATGCATAATACATCAATAATTTTATATTGATTATACAACGCAATGACAATATTTGGGGTATATTGGGTTAAATAAAATACTAAAACTAACTTCACCTTTTTCGTTTTTTTTAATGTGGCTACTAGCAAAGTTAAAATTACATATATGGTTTACAGGTCTAGAGGTCTGGGGAGAGCAGTTTATGAGTAACAAAGACAATGAGAAGAATGACAGTAACAGGGAAAATAAGAGCTAACATTTACTAAGTGCTCGTTATGTACTGGGCACTGTTCTAAACACCTTACTTAAGTCCTCATAACACCTACATGTAGGTACCATTATTATCTCTGTTACTGAGCTGGGACAATTAAGGCACTGAGAAGTCAAGTCACCTGCTCCAGACTGCAGTGTTAGTAAATGGTAGAACCAGGACTTGAACCCACAACATCTGAATCCAGACCCTACGTTCGATGACAACCGTCACATTTATTAAAGGTGGTCTCAGCAGAGGCCTTCTTACAGGTGGGTCATCTCACAGGGCAGAAGGTTGTACTGGATGGTTAAATGCTGTCACTGAGACACAAATAGCAGTGACACCCATTCCTCCCAGCTCCCGTCCACCCTCAATACTAGGGACCTGGGACCATCAGACAGACCCAGCAGGATCCTCCCTGGGGAGTGGGGAGTTCTCTCCTCTCATCTTGTGCCTTTCTCTACCTGCTCAATTATCTTTACCTGGTAGAACCAAGGGGAACAGCTTCCTCAAACCCTTTTAGTGTTCTCTATTAGTGACAGGTGGCTCTGAGGTCAAAACGATAAACCTGAGTGTTCACACAAGTTCAGTTCTTCAATTTGTGTACCAGTCATAAACACAGAACCTTCCATTTGAGCAGAAACCCCACATTTCAGCAGAAATACTTAGTGTGTCATTTCTCCTACACCCATCTTCTTCAAAGCACTTACTTCAGAAAGTAGAGCAGGAAAAACAAACTAATAACCCAGTACTTTGAATGGGGGAGAGGAAGTTTATGATCAAGAACTCAAAATGTTTTACCTAACATGACTACGCATTCACATGCAGCTCCTGAAACTGCTCCCCGACTGGGAAGACCACCCAGCGATTTGGCTGCGTACCCAACCCAGGTGGAAGCAGGGAGCACACTCACCTCAGGCACCTGTTCTCTTGCTAATCAATCAGAAGTCCTAGCTCAAATTTGGGCCTGGAATGTAACCATCCCAGTGACCTCAAATCATGTATTTACAAATAATTGAGCACTGTGACAGATTATATTTTTCAAAGATGGCAATTACTGTATCACTTATCCCACATATTCAGCAATGTGACCTTGCCACTCCCCATGAGTGGGGTTTATGTCCTCTCCTCTTGAAATCGGATGGATCTTTGAGACTGCCTCAATCAAGAAAGTATGATGGGCATGCTTCAATGTGACTTCTGAAGCCAAGTCATAAAAGGAGATACAGGTTTCATCAGGCTTTCTTTCTCCTGAAAAGCACAGCCACCATGCTGTGAGGAAGCACAGACCACACAGAGGCCATAGGTAGTAGGTGTTCCAGCCAAGAGCCCCAGCTGAGGCCCCCACTGGACAGCCAGTATGAACCACCAGGCTTGTGAGTGAAGAAGCCTTAGCCATGGCTCCTGGCTAAGAGCCACTGTCTGGAGGAACCACACAAGGGACCCCAAAAGTAGAGCCACCTAGCTGAGCCCCATCACAGTTCACAGAAACAGTAAGAGATAATAAAAATAAACATTATTGTCTTATGTCTTCAAGTTGCAGGTAGTTGATTACGTATCAGTAGACGAGTGGATCAAAGCTACCATGTAACAGGCACTGTGCTCTCTGCTAAAAAGATCCAACAGTGAGGCTGACCAGGAGCCGCCCTCAAGGAGAGCACAGCCCAGTGGAGGAGACAGAAAAGTAGCCAATAACAAGCCTGTGCCATATGAACAGGTGACAGAGGGACACACAGGGTACTCTGGAAACAAACCAGGGTTGGGAGAACCTAACAAAGTCTGAGGACTCAGTCTGAGCCTGAGCCTCTGGGAAGGCTCCCCAGAGGAGGTTTGTTTTTTTTTTTTTCCAGTTGAGTCTAGAGAATGAATCTGTGCCAATCAGATAAAAAGACAGCTTTTTATTCATTTTAAGGCATTTTGGGAAAAGAGAGTAGCAAGAATAGATAGAAAAAAAAGCTATGGGAAAACCTTCCCAATTTTTTAAATTAATACCTTAAATGGGAGTAATGCATACAAAAAGCCAATAATTAAATCCTCAACAGTCAGGCACCTGGGTGGCTCAGTGGGTTGAGCATCCAACTTCAGCTCAGGTCATGGTCTCAAGGTTTGTGAGTTTGAGCCCACATGAGGCTCTTTGCTGTCAGTCTGCCAGCACACAGCCCACTTCCAATCCCCTGTCCCCCTCTCTCATGCCCTCCCCCATTTGCAGTCTCCCAAAAATAAATCAATATTTTAAAAAATGAAAAAATAAAGCCTCAATAATCAATTGTCATACCGGCAGACCAACTGACCAATGGAACATTAGACAATCCACAAGCAGGTCCAAGTGTCACAAGGATTTAGTATAATAAAAATCCCAAAGGAGGATTTTCTAGAAATGCATCACATTGCATATTGTATACCAAGATCAAATTGATCAAAATTCAAACGCAAAAATCAATCCATTGAAACCCTAAAAGAAAATACATGGACATTCTTTCATAAACTTAGGGCATCTAAAGCCTTATTTCTTTACTCAAAAGCCAGAAACACTAAGCAAAAGATTAATAAACCTAACTATGTAACAAAAGAATTATGAAATGCCAAAAGAAAGATGGACGGAAAGTTGGAGTGTGCGTATTAAATAAGCTAAGTCTAAAATCAGAGTTCTATCCAAGTGTAAGAGGAATACAATGTTAACCTGAGAACTGCAGCGTCTCCTCAGCAAAGCTAAGGTACGTATAGCTTCCTCCACCCATCAGAGGGCCTGGCAGAGAGTAGATGTTTAATAAGACATGTCGGATGGTGCTGTTTACAGAGATCTGGATTAAAATGGAAGTTCTTGTTGAGTCTAGTTATGTGACCTAAGACACAAACAAATAGGTGTTGTGTGTGTGTGTGTTTCTTGGGTTGGGGGAAGCAGGGAAGTCCAATGCTTCCCCACTGCCCCCTACCTGATCCTGGAAAACCCTGTCACTATTTTCCAGGTACGCTGACACCACGGTCATCAAGATTGCCACACAAAACCATGAAAGCAAGCCCACAGATCAGGAAAACAGCTAAAATATGGTATCGCTTCTATGGATTTCATCCTGTTCCATTGAATCTAGGCTCACTTCTCCCAATATTCAGAACCTAGCTGCATCGTGCGGAACCTCAGCTTTCTTGTTGGTAAAACAGAAGCGTGCTTCAGACGGCACATGGGTTTCAGTGGGAGTGACGCACGTGCAAAGCCAAGCACAGGGGACCCCTGGGTGGCTCGGTCAGTGGGTTGAGGGGCCAACTTCGGCCTAGGTCGTGATCCTGCAGTTCGTGAGCTTGAGGACCACATCGGGCTCTGGGCCATCACCCCGTCAGCACAGAGCCTCTGCTTTGGATCCTCTGTCTCCCTTTCTCTGCCCCTCCCTGACTTGTGTTCTCCCAAAAATAAATTTAAATAAATTAAAAAAAAAAAAGCCAAGCTGCATATGCAGGCAACCATTGCTGTCAGGACTTCCAGGGCTTCCACCCTGACCAACTGCTGTCCAGGTCCTGACCGGCTTAGTAAGCAATCTCCATCCACGTGTCTCTGCCCAAAGGAAAGGCCTTTTCTTCCTCCTCTTTGCTTCCACCTTTAGAGCACATTGCGTAGATGGATGGAGCTATTACCACAGATGCATGGAAACAAAAAGCAGGCACACCAAGTCGCTCTTCAGGACGTTCAGTCACAGGCCACACTCCTGTGATTTCAGGCCAAGCGACAGAACCACTAAATGCCCGTACTTCTGTGTCTCGCTCCTCCCTTAATCTGGCAAAGCTGGGGATTCCTTAAGCAGGCATTTTAAGAACAAGGTGGAAAAAACAAGGTGTGGAGGTGCGTCCTGCTCAGAAGACAAAAAGCCACCCACTCTGAAGGTCCTGTCCATTTCCTGGGAGTTTACCCTTTGCGCTGACCTTATGACACTAGCATCTGGGGTTCCTACCATTCAGCTCAGCTTCCTAGTTTCCATCTTGAGGCTTCTGAGGACTCCACCTAACCATGCCTTTAGTCCCTGCCACTTTAAATCAAGGATTTGAAAGGCAGCTTCGAGTTCTCTGTGTCTTTGAAAACGAAAATGACATTGAGGAATACCCCAAATGTTTCTTCCATTTCCAGTGGAGTGAAATGGTTGGTGAATTTCCTGCATATGAACAACTCAGCCACCGGAATATTACAGGGTCAATGAGGCCATTAACGGATAGAACCAAACAGCGGGGGAGTCTTGGACTAAGTAGCATGGCAGCGAAAGCATAGCAAGGCAGGGCAGAATCAGAGCCTCAGTACCCCGCCGAGGAGTCTCTACACAGCCTGGGCCTCGGGAGGACCATGGGATTTCAGAATCACCAGAGGAGCGAGATCCTGGAGACATGCTTACCTTGCCACTGCTGGAGGGAGACATCCCCTGCCCACCCTCCTTGCCTACTGGTCCTCCAGCCTCTGACAACCTCCGGGCTGGAAGCTCTACTCTGAAAGTATCAGGAAGGGAGGCTGTGCTCTTCATTTAGACTCCTGTGTCACCTCCTCAGAGAAGCCTGCCCTGTCCACCCTCCCTGTCACTGTCCAGTACCTCACCCTACTTTGCCTTCATAGTTGTCCTGGGTCCTGTGCTACACGCTGGGGTCACACACCTATGTCATGCCGTGTGGCTGAGAGCCATTCAGGAGAGCCGGGGAGCTTGTCTATCTAGTCTGTGAAAACTAGATTTGGAGGACTTGCTGACACACTTAAGCTCTTGTGAGGAGAGGGAAGTTGCTGTTTAGACTCACATCAAGGTGAAAGTGACAACAGAGAGTGACAGGTGCAAAGATGACAACCGTGCTGCTCATAATGGCAGTAGTGACTGCATGAAGGATCTGGTAGTCTCCTCAGCAGGACATTGAAGGGGCACATTTTAAGCTACTCTGAGACTGTTTGCTAACCTATGGGGGAGAGAGAAGTCATACACCAGTCCAGGTTCTTGACACTGGATGGACAGGGAGTGGCGTTTTGTTGGAAGCAGCAGTTACTGGGAGGAGATGTGTTTTCATCTCACTGGCCAGCAGGTCTATGGCTCAGGGAGAGACTGAGGCTAGAGACACAGGTTCCGGAGCTCTCTGTAGACTCAGTGGGCTGAGGCCTTGAGTATTAATGAAATTGCCGTAACAGGCAGGAGTTGACCGGAGTGCGGGAAGAGTCCTAGACAACAAGCCAACATAGAAACAGATCAGCCAAAGCAGGAATATCAGGAGACTGATGTTAAGGGAGGGGAGTGAGAGACAGGAGGTGGCTTCTGCCAAGGGGGATTAAGAATGACGATGATGAGAACCCTCTCGGGATTGTGGGCTGGAGACAGTACCTCCATGCAAATCCTATTTGCTGCTGTCAGTCCAGATTCTGTCCCCCCGGCACCGTTTCTGAGAAACAGATTCGAGACACACAAGAAACACTTTTTTTCTGTCAAATTGGCTCACAGGAACAGAACGCAGGCATTGGTATCCTTTGTGAGTGACAGTTTAGGGCCAATATTTATTCCTTGTAATGTTTGTTCTTTACCTCTTGGGACAGAAAAAAAAATGCTGCCAACATTTAAAAAACAACACCACCAACTTGTTCCATGAGGAATCTCTTTTAAAAAAATCCTTAACATGTACGTAGAGTACACACCTGTTGACATGTAAATGTAGGGAAGTGATATCAGGCTTGAGATGCAGATAGCACTTCATGCTAATTTATTTCGGTTTCACCTGGTCTCTGGATTGCTTTAGAGGAACACCGTCCCAAGACTTGAGGATCCAAACAGTCTGTTCTGACTCATGTATAGACTGTCCAGCTTCTGCAAAGATATATCGAATATTTATCTACTTCCAGAATTTCAAAACTCCAGCCTCCTCCCTCCTCCCACAGCTGACCTCGTCTGACAGACGCGGTGCTTCAATCGGGCAAAGTGAATGGATCACCAGAATCAAAGTTGATGTCAGTACTTCTGTGGGTTGGCAGAGGACGTGGGAACCCTGCCAGATGGTAGTGAATGTTTATAAATGTCAGACTTGGAGCTTGAGAGGAAAGATCCTGCTTTCTTCACAAATGGATTTGCTTGTTCATCTATCCTCTCCAGCTGCAGGATGAGCAGAATTGCCTGGGGCCAGGATCCTGGGGGTGTTGAGTCCTCATTCTCACCCCATCCTCAGCACCAACAAGGTCAAGCAGTACCCAGAAGAGACCCCAGGGAAAAATGTAAAGGATTGGGGGAGGTCAGCTGTTCACAGGGTTTCTCAACCTCAGCACAAGTGACACTTGGGGCCAGATAATTCTTTGTTGTAGGGGACTGTCCTGTGCATTGTGGATGTTTAGAAGCATCCCTGGCCTGTACCCACTAGATGCCAATAGCAGCCTCGCAGTTGTGACAACTTCAACGTCTCCAGATACTGTCAAACATCCCCTGGGTGAGCAGGGGCAAAATGGCCCTCGGTGGAGAATCTCTGCATTAAACGAACCGAGGGACCAATTGAGGGTTTGAATAACCCACATCTGAGCTCAGTAGTGTCAGAAGGCTTTCAGGACCTCAGCTTTGTTACCCTGGTGTCTCCCCTCTACTCCCACCACTGGGAGACCCCAAGCATGCTTCAACCGTCTCTCAGATCTCCATTTCTGCCATTAAAGAATTTATTTTGGATGGTGTGAGGAATCTTCTAGAGTCTAGAAATAGATGAGTCTACCTTCTCTGTTCCTGCCAGCAAATTTTCATGTGATGTCTAACATCTCACTGAAGTTTGTTCCCTGCAAGGCTGAACACTCTCCTCCCACCTGCCCCCACCCCTGCCTGGAGACAAGGCTGCCCAAGGTATTGAAGGCAAAATCTATCCTGTGCCAGGCATGTCCAAGGAGATCCTTGTTTGAGCAAACATCCCTGCCAATCTGCTTAGCTTCAAAACCATAAGTCTGTCTGGTGACAGGGATTCAAAGAAAACACACCAAAGAGTGAAGTTTTCATTTCTTAGGGAGGGAAGAAGAGCCTCCAGGAATGATTTATTCATCCACCCACTGGAAATAAAGGCAGGGCTGTGATCACAGGAGGTATGTGCTGCTTGGTCTCAGGGGATTTGCCTCTGGTGGTATAGATTTGAGGTGGAGAAACTTCCTCAGTGAACTTTGTATCCACCGATGCAGGCAGGACCATGCATCACTTACTTCATCTAGAAGTCTCTATTCCCCATCCATAAAAAAGTCAGTTCTGAATACACCAAACTTTATGAATTTCATTTCCAAAATGTCTCTGAACTGAGATCTTTTTTTTTTCATCTCTACAATACCTAAGGCAGTTCAGGCTTCATCTTCATTAACTCACCTGAACCAATGTGACTGCCTCCTCACTTTTCTCTCTCCGTCAATCCATCTTCCACACAGACTACTAGAACAGCCTTTCTAACACTCAAAATGATACAACATTCAAATCCCTCCTCACCAGGGTGCCTAGGTGGCTCAGTTGGTTCATCATCCGACTCTTGATTTCAGCTTGGATCATGATCTCAGGGTCCTGAAATCAAGCCCTACATTGGGCTTCACTCTGGGAGCAGAGCTGCATAGGATTCTCTCTCTCCTTCTCCCTCTGCCCCTCCCCACATTTGCATGTGCACCACACTCTCTTTCCCTGTCTAAAAATAAAGAAAAGAGAAGAGAAGAGAAGAGAAGAGAAGAGAAGAGAAGAGAAGGAAAGAAAAGAAAAAAGAAAAGACAAAACTCCTCACCAAATACCATAAACATCTGAAATAAAAACAAAATTGTCAAGCTGGAAAAATAAAATGTACTTGCAACATTTGTAACAGATAAAACAAGATCTGTATTTCTCTGCATATGTAAAGAACTCTCACAAACCAATAAAATTGTTTTCAAAAATAGGCAAAGGATACAATGAGGCAATATATTAAAAATGAGTTTTAAAATAAAAGTATGGAAAATATGCAAACCTTATTTGCAACTGAGGGTCACAAATAAAACTATTTTTTTTAAATCTTAGATTAGCAAAGATTTAAAAGGTTGTGAATACACAGTGTTGGCAAAAAGTCTTGGAAATGGGATATCTCATACTGGTTGGGAGGGTAAGTTTGCCTACAATTTGTCAGAGGCATTTTTCCTATACTGTATTAGTTTTCTACTGCAACATAATTAGTCACCAAAAATTTATCAGCTTAAAACAGCACGTATTAACAGGCATTTATTACCTTATAGATGCAGTAGGTTAGAAGTTCAGGCAGGGCTTAGTTTCTCTACTCTGCTCAGGGTCTCCCAAGGCTACAAGTGAAAGTGTATACCAGGGCTGGGATCTCATCTGAGGCTAAGGGTCCTTGACAAGCTCATATGATTATTGACAAAATTCATTTCATTGGAGCTATAGACTCAAGGTAGCTTAATTCTTTAAGTCCAGCAGGACAGACAGCCTCTGAATTCTACTCCCTCTATAAAAGGTCTCACCTGATTGGGTCAAGGTCACTCAATAATCTCTCTTTTGATTAACTTAAAGTAAATTAATTAGATATCTTCATTATAGCTGCAAAATTCCCTCACTTGTGCCATACAATGTAACATCACAGGAACGAAACCCCATCATCACCTTTGCCACACTCTACTGGTTAGAAGCGATCATAGGTCCCACCCACACTCAAGGGAAGTTAATTAGATAGAGACATAGGTCATCATGTGGTAATTCTGTCAACCACATATACAGATCCAAAAGTAAAATGTTCACAATTTTTGTCATAGCAATGTCACTTTGGAACCTTATACCAAAGAAATAAGTGGACTGTAGCACATATATGCTCATACAAACCTTTTCATCATTCTGCTGAAGTTAAAATATCCATAAATATGAGATTAGCCATATAATTTAGTATGCATCTATGTGGGATATCACTCAAAGGAACTTCCCTTTGGATTAACTTAGGGTCATATAGATGTTATAATACACGGTTATATCCTATAGATATTAAAAAATAACACAGTATTCAAAACACATTTAAATAAAAAGAGAGCTATAAGGTATTAAGTGGGCAAAGTAGGTTAAAGATATATGTGGGGGGGGTGTATAATACCCCCCCACACACCACACATATATTTATACTTATATCTAACTGTCTATATGAACATAAACTTCTAAAAGAACATACACACAACTGTTAGTAGAAGGCATCTATCTCCAGGTATGGGAGTAGTAGGTGGTCTTTGTTTTACACTGGTTTTCATCTTTTAAAATTGCGTGAAATAGCTATGTATTCCTTTTAGCAAGAAAGAACAAGAGAGCTGTTTTTTTCTTTTCTTTTTTTTTTTTTTTTTTTTTTTTTTTTTTTAACAGTTCTGTTGTTCTTTCTAATGCTATGGTACCCTTCGGTAAAAAAGAGTTGTGTACAGGGGCTCCTGGGTGGCTCAGTTGGTTGAGCGTCCAACTTCAGCTTGGGTCATGATCTTGTGGTTCGTGGGTTCGAGCCCCGTGTCAGGCTTTGTGCTGACAGCTCAGAGCCTGGAGCCTGCTTCAGATTCTGTGTGTCTACCTCTCTCTCTGCCCTTCCCCTGCTCACGCTCTCTCTCAGTACTAAAATAAACATAAAAAAAAAAAAAAAGAGTGTGTACAAAATAGTATAGCCAAGGGCGTCTCAAGTTTTGTAAGCTGTAACTGTGAAGAAGAAAACTTGTTACAGAAGACACAAAATCGTAATAGTAGCTGGACAGAGGTTGAGACTATAGGAAACCTTTAGGCTTCTATTTTAGCTGTTTTCTGCATTTTCAATGTAACAAATAATATTTTCATAGTTTTTCAAATGAATCCCTGGTAGTTTTTTAAGTGTGAGAAAGGAACTATAGGCAGGGAAAAGAATAAGGCAAAAGACCCTCTCTCACTTTTCTGCTGGTCCTGGTCAGGGCTTGCCTCTACCCTCCGAGCCCCACAGCATAGAACACAAAATTCCTTTAGGGGTTCAACACTGCCCTTTACTAAGGCTGCCTCCTCCATCAGCACCTTGTCTCAGTGACCTCTGTACCCATCACAGGACCTGCCACACAAAGGGTACCAGGCTGTGCAGTCTGTTGGGTGTGGGACATGAGGACCCAGCACCAGGACAATGGCAAGACAGATACACAGGATGCAGAACGGACAGAATTGGGGGAATATGGGGCTGGGGGTTCAAGGCAGGCAAGCACCGAAGGCAACTAACTCTGAAGGTCTGACTTGGGCATGGTGGTGATATCAGCCTTAATAAGGAGCAAACGTTTTTGAGGGAAAAGCAATGATGAATTCAAGTTTGGACACATTGGGTTTGAGGTCTATGAGTGACATCCAGGTGGAGACATTCCTGGAGTTGTCACAAAGGGCCTCTTATGTCACTCTCCTAGCTGTCACATACACATGGCTGACATTGCAAATCACAGGAACTTAACAGATGCAGGCCTCATGCGTAAAATCCATCTATCCCTGCTCAAAGATGAAGTCCCGCCCCCCCCCAAACCCCCCGCAGGATTCTATTACTCCCCAGAACCTGGAGGAAAAAAATGGCATGATAGAAGGGCTGGGTCAACACGAGGCACCCCATGAGCTGAGTAACTTCCTGGGAAGCAAGGGCCAGCTTTTCTGCTTCCAGGGGGATGCTCACCTGCATGGTTCCCCATCACAGTGTGCATGTTCTCCACCTGGCCTCCCAGGATTGTGCATGCTATCTGCACTCCCACCCTGGAAACCTTCCATGCAGAACTGGCTGCACACTTCACAAAGCTGTCCGTGACCTCCAAGACAGGCTATGATAGGAGACGACCAATCCCGACTAAAAATTACAATTGTCATTGAAGGATCCTAATCAGATGCCACCAAGCATTCATCCCAAGATGGCTCCCACAAACACCATCCCCTCGCCAAGCTCAAGTTCTGCCTGGTGCTCAACTTATTTGTAAAATGGCTGCCACCACCAGGTCCACCTGTAGTCCAGGACTCTCGTTGAGGCCACAGCCTGTTTCTGGAACTTGCCACATCATTCTTTGCGTTGTCTTCTCAGCCTCAAGCACCCTTCCTAGTGTAACCCAACTGGTCAAAGCCTCCATAGCCTTCAGGACTCCCCCTGAGTCATCATCTCTCCTGGGAAGCCATCTCTAACACGGTGGGTTTGGGGTCCCTCTGGCAAGGCACTACAGTGTACCTTTCCGTTTACAATTCTGCGTCTCCTGCAAAACTTTGGGTTCACAGAAGGCTGTGCCAGGTCTCCATGTCTTCCATCATCACAGGTGTCACAAAGTTAGATACCAGCAAGTGGTAGTTGCTGCCCAGTTGAACGAGCTGCTCCCCATAGTGGACTCTTTTCTTACTTACTCTAAACAGCACAAAGGACCACCCCTTAGAATAAAGGACTGGGAACCACCTCTGGCTCTTCCCTGCCCATTCCCCAACATGCAACCTGCCCTCCACAATGGTCCCTTTCATTTTCCCATTATATTATTCCAGTGGCCGCAATTCTCTGTTTGCAAATTATCATCCCTTCAGTACAAAAGCATCATCTACAAATTGCTTTATAGGCCATCAAGCATCGGCACATGTCATGATTATGTGGGTGCTCGTAAAATCCTAGTGCAATTCACAGGCCAGACACCATCTTCCCTATTTTCCCAGCGAGGAACTGAAGCTCAATCACCCCAGTTCAGATGAAAAGTGGCGGTTTCGACTGGAACTCAAGCCTTGAAATTCTCAGGCCTCAACTCCTTGCAAGTTAACCTCCATTAAACAGACTTTTGTAGGTGTTAATTGCATATGCTTTACTCAGAAAGACAGAACCCTCTCAACTTTCTCCAGCATCTAGTTTGGGCCCTTGCAAACTTGTTCTATAAATCACTGCTGAAATAATGAATAAATAAATGTCCCTTTTCGACATGGCTTTAGTTTTCTCATCTGTGAATGAGCATGTATAGGTGAGACAGTTCCCAAGGACCTCTCCAGAATACCCTTTCTGTAACTAGACCAGTCGTCGGGCCAATGTATGCACTGGATTCAGTGCAGGGAGCAAGGACATCAGCCGTACCAGTTGTGACTAAGAAGCAACAAAAAAAAAAATGAGTTGAGACCACTTATGAAAAGAATAATAAAAGCACACTTTCCTTGATGCTAGAAATAATAGAGGGCTCCCAGCTCCTTACCAGCTCTGCTTCTTGATGTCTTTGCCACCCCAGCGTCATTCATTCCTGCTTTGTCTGCAGCTCTTTTCTTGCGCAGAAATGTAATTTAGTGGGTGGCTTTTCCCACAACTCTGTGTCACTAACTCATCCATTTTCTTCTCTGCTTTTAAAGTTTATGTTCCTTTGACGCACTTGCACATTACCACTCTCCTCCAAAGTCACATAGAATGGAGAGATTGCTTCTCAAAGCCCCCACAGGTCTTGAGAGAGAGACAGACAGACAGAGACAGAGACAGACAGACAGACTGTGGGGTTTCCAAAGAGACCTATGCGCTATCAGATTGTTCTTAAGGATCCCCAGGAAGATTCTGCAACCTGCTGGGCGAGCTGCGGAATGATGATATTTACGATCAGAGTAGTCAACTCTTCTGATACAGCACTTACCCATGCCAGACACTGGTCTAATGGCTTTCATTTTACCTTCTTTTTTTTTTTTTTTTAATTTTTTTTTTCTTAACGTTTTTATTTATTTTTGAGACAGAGAGAGACAGAGCATAAGCAGGGAAGGGGCAGAGAGAGAGGGAGACACAGAATCGGAAGCAGGCTCCAGGCTCTGAGCCATCAGCACAGAGCCCGATGCGGGGCTCGAACTCACAGACTGTGAGATCATGACCTGAGCCGAAGTCGGACGCTCAACCGACTGAGCCACCCAGGCGCCCCTCATTTTACCTTCTTGACAACACTGGGAGGGAGTTACTATTCATATGCCCATTTTACAGATAGAGGAACCAAGTCACAGAGAGGTTAAGAAATTTGGTACAGCACGGCTTGGAACCCAGCCAGGGTGGTCCCAGAGTACATATTTTTCCTACTGTGCTATTCCTTTCTCCTAGAGTTACTTATGTTCCTCTTCCAGGCAGCCTTCCTGGCCACCTCCTAAACACCACCACTTATTAGATGATGACAGAGCAAGGAGTTCTAAAATTGGCTAGAACTGGTCTCCATCCCCAGCTGTCCTGAGATTACTCATTACGTGATCATAGGCAGATGGAGCAACAACTTTAAAGCCTTAACTTCTCCATTTGTGAAATGGGACGGATACTTATTTCTTGGCACCGTGGCAAACATTTAAGACCTCAGAGACAATAAATGTCCTGCACACGCTGAATGTGAAGGGACCCAAGGCAGAGCTGGAGAACAGCACGCTTGTGTCTGTTGTACATTTACATGACAACTCTTTATTGAGGGCCGGTCACGTGCCAGGCACTGTTGCAAGGGGCGCTGCAGAAGTTCTTGTTCTTATGGGGCTTACTGTCTAATGATGTGTTATAGAAGATTAAAAAGTAAAGGCCACAAATGACACATACACAGTTTTAAGAGATCGGTGCAATGAAGAAAATAAACAGGATACACCAGAGAGATGGTAACGGGGAATGGCGGAGGGAAGAATGCTTTAGCCTGGCCTGGGAGATGATACCTGAGCGGAGACCACAATGAGGATGCATCAGCCAGCCAACTGAAGATCTGGAGTGGGGAGAACATTCTACACAGAGAAACACAAATGCAATCAGGAGCACCTTGAAGAGTCTGAGGAAAAGAAATAAGGCCAGTCCAGCTGGAGCATAGTACAAGACAAGGAGATGGGTTTCGAGAGGCAGGTGCAGCTAAATCATACTAGGCCCTGTGGGCCACCATCGGTGAGGGGTTGGGATTTTCTCCTAATGCAGTAAGAATTCCTATGGGATTTTAAGCAGGGGAGTGACATGATCTGGTTTATGCTTCAGAGCTTGTTCTGGATCAGATGCGGGGACTGGATAAAAGGGGAGTTGAGCAGGATACACTTAAAGGCAGAACCTAGAGATTGACGTAACTGTTAGATTTCAAACCTTTACTCACTAGGTGGAGAAGAATGGCATTTCTGGAGGAGTTTCCCAAGATGCCTTAGAGAGAGGAAACCGGAGCCAATGGTGAGTAATCACTCCCCACCCACCTTCCAGACCCCCTCCTCCACGGGAATCCAGCTATTCTCAGCCCAGAGCTCCTAAGGGGAGTCCAGACTCAACAACTGCCACAGAACCAACATCTCCTTCCTTCTTCCTTCGTCTAACTGTAAAAGCATACTTGCAAAAGCAAATCAAACAATAAGGGATTGCCACATGAATAAACCAAAAAGTAAGGAAACAGGACCCAAGTGTGTGTAAGCAATGCTTAGCTATCCAACACAAGGGATGCCTGGGCTGCAGGTGGCCTCAGGTGCACGTGGGGCCGAGTCAGTACTTCCTGCTGAAATTGGATGGCCATGAGTCAACAACGTTCTAGTTGATCTGTCTCCCCCATTCTCCTCCCGCCTCTGCATTTTCTGGTCTTTTAAACAGTCATCTGGTGAGAACCCACACATTTTATAATATTGTATCTTCCCCTTTCTCCCAGTTAATACGCAGGGTATGCCCAATTTTGATAGTCATCTGTTATTTTGAGAACATCATTAATGTTGGGCCTGAAATGGAGAGGCTAAGCCACCCTTCTAAAAATGGGGAATCTGGTTCATCTGGATCCTCAAAATAGTATGACTTAGGTTTAAATCTCATAAAAAATGAGTCAATAATATTCCAGGAGAATGCCTTAGTAGCAGGCTTCTTTCTCTTTCATCTCCCAAGAATGTTCTTTTCAAGCCACCACCAATGTGGGTGGTTACAGTGGTGGAATGGTAAGACTTGGGAGAACATGCTGGAAGGAGGTTCTCTCATTCTCATGCTTGTCTTATGCATACATCCACTAGGAGGAAGGTGGAGACGTTCGAGCCCCCAGTCCTCTGGGTCAAGGCACCCATCAGGGCCAGTGAACTCTCCTAAGGTCCTGAAAGCCAGACCATTTCTCCTCCTCATATGACTCACAAACACCAAAGTTTCCCGGCCACCAAAGAGGGGTAGAAGGGTACCGACACACCAAGGTTGCTGCAGAAAATTTAAGATGCACTGAGTGAAAAACAAAACCCTGACAAGCAAATACACAGAAACTGAACTCCACCTCCCATCTGCCCGTGTTTTCCCTTAACTGGTGTCTTACAACACACCCCTTCTCCTCTTCCACCTGCAAGGTCTGGTCTGCCCGCACCCCTACTCCAGCAGCTGGTTTGGAAAAACGTCTGCAGTACACACATGCTATAAAGGATCCCATATGCTCAGAGTCACAAGGACACATAAAGGTCACAAAGTCCAGTCTCCCAGATGAAGCCCTCCAGGAAACAGCAGCTCCTCTTCTCCACATGTGAGAAGGAAAAGGAGGTGAGGAAGAGGCTGGGAGGGACACGAGGGCTCCACCCTTCTTTTTCTCCCAGGAATGCTTAGCTGAGTGGCTGTGACTAAACCTCCTTTAGTACCATCATGTCACTGAGCTCCCTAACTGCATCATGAGTTGCCTGCCATGCCTGCACTGCTGTGGCTGGGGGAACGACATGGCAGTTCACCTAGGCTCCTCCTGAGGGTCAGCGAGCACTGAGAAGGAAGCTGCCACTTCAGGCAACCTAGACCAGGGGTTTGTGCTGTTCATAACAGGCAACCTCTCAGCAGGAGTGTCGGACACCGGCTATGGGGCTCCTGGCCAGCTGGAAGACAGTCAAGGTCAAGGAAGAAAGAGCATCTTAGAGCGCCTGGCACCGAGGCTCATGTAAGGCATAGGTCTAGACAGAGGCCTAAGGAGTCCATTAAGAATCCAGTTATTGGGGCGCCTGGGTGGCTCAGTCGGTTAAGCGGCCGACTTCAGCTCAGGTCACGATCTCGTGGTCCGTGAGTTCAAGCCCCGTGTCGGGCTCTGGGCTGATGGCTCAGAGCCTGGAGCCTGCTTCCGATTCTGTGTCTCCCTCTCTCTCTGCCCCTCCCCCGTTCATGCTCTGTCTCTCTCTGTCTCAAAAATAAATAAAACGTTAAAAAACAAAAAAGGAATCCAGTTATAAACTCATGGAACTCAGTAGCAAATTACCCACATAACCCAATTAAAGGATGGGCACAGGATCTGAACAGGCATTTTTCCAAAGAAGATATACAAATGGCCAATAGGTACATGAAAAGGCATTCAACATCACTAATCACCGAGGAAATGAAAATCAAAACCACAATGAGATATGACCTCACACCTACTAGAATGGCTATTATCAAAATGACAACACTTAGCAAAGGATGGGGAAAAGGGAACCCTCTTGCACTATTGATAGGTTTATAAATTGGTACAGCCACTATGGAAAATATTATAGAGTTTCTCTAAGAAGTTAAAAAAGAACTACCATACAAGCTACAAATCCCACTTCTGGAAATACATCAAAGGAAATGAAATCATTGTCTCAAAGAAATATCTGTATTCTCATTTCACTGCAGTATTTACAACAGCCAACAAATGGAAACAACCTAAGTGTCTGTAGACAGGTAGAATGGATAAAGAAAATATGAGAGAGATACATAATGGAATATTATTCAGCCTTAATAAAGAAGGAAATGCTGCCATTTGCAACAACGTGGGTGGAGCTGGAGGATATTATGCTAAGTGAAAGAAGCCAGACAAAGAAAAACAACTACTACGCGAACTCACTTATAAATGGGACTTTAAAAAAAATTTGTTTTTAATTAGAAAGTTGAACTCATAGAAACAGAGAGTAGAAATGGTTATGGTCAGGGGCTGGGGGAAAATAGGGAGAGGTTGGTAAAAGATACAAACTTTCAGTTGTAAAATAAAGCCTAAGGATCTAACTCATACCACAGTAACTGTTGTTGGTAAAGCTGTATTGTGTGATTGAAATTTGCTTGGAGAGTAAAATTTAAGCGCTCTCACCAAAATAATTTTAAAAAGTAAATATGTGAGGGGTGCCTGGGTGGCTCAGTCGGTTGAGCTTCTGACTTTGGCTCAGGTCATGATCTCACAGTTAATGGATCTCACAGTTAATCTGCTTCGGATTCTGTGTGTCTCTCTCTCTCTCTCTGTTCCTCCCCAGCTCATGCTCTGTCTCTCTCTCTCCTTCAAAAATAAATAAAAGCATTAAAAAAAATTTTTTTAAAGTAAATATGTGAGATGATACATTAGATTATCGCAGAGACAATCCTTTCACAGTGTACGTATATCAAAACATCATAATGAACACTTTAAATATATTATAATTTATTTGTCAATTATACCTCAATGAAGCTGGAAAAAAAAAAAAAAAAAGAATCCCTTTCCACCTGCTCTGGAGCCAGTGGTCAGAGCTAGGCCCCAGGGCTGAATCCGTTCTTGGGGTGGGGTTCCAGCCACTTTCCGCCTCAGGCCAAGGCTGACCCTCAGGACACAGCCTGCAGTGGGGGCAGGCAAAGAGAATCGAAGCCCAGGTGAGACCTAAGGACAGCTGACCTCCCAGGCCCAGTTTTGCTCATCAGGCTCTTGTCACTGCCACCCCCCCCTTCCCCCCCAACCCCCGCCCTCCCTGCCCAAACACACTGGTGTTAATTTACTCACTTCTCAGACATCTCTGCAGAAAGGTCAAGGGCTAGATGAGTAATCATGGTTGCACTAAACCCTGAGCCCAAACCATCGATTCTCAACCTCCGTTTTTGCAAATGTCTCACTGTCTTATCCAAATATGCTTCAGACCTTAGAGCAAAGAGTGTTCCAGGTAAGGTTTGTGAAGATTGACATAAAGGGTTGAGGCTTTCAGAAACTGGCACAAAGGAGTGGAGCAAACACTGACTTCGACTTCCCGGTACAGGAAGCACCCACGGAGGAGCTGTTCTGGGGAGGTGCATGGACTCCAGGAAAGGGGTCTCTCCCCTCCTCTAGGCGCTCAGCACCTCCTGTATCAGTCCAGGGATCAGGAGTTCTCAGGCTCCAGGATGAATGAGAATAAACTGGAAAACATGTGCATTGTCCAGGTCCTGAGGCCCTGCCCCCCGGGAGTCTGATTCTATAGATGTGGTCCAAGAGTCACGAATCTCCACATGACCCAGATCCCCAGTGTAAGTGGGTCCTCAGATGCCTGTCATTCAACGTGTGGTTGGTAGGCTACCCACAACTGCAGCAACTAGCATTAGGAATGCAGAGTTCAGGCTCACCCCAGACCTACAGAATCAGTCTACACTGAACAGGCTCCACAGGGTTCTCTGAGCACACTGAAGTTTGAGAAGGGCTGACTCAGACCGCAATGTGAGTCTCCTTGGCTCTTCTCTGGGACCTGATTTTCCCTGACTCTGTGACCCTCCCCCACCATACCACTACCTCCAAGGGACCCCTTCCACCCAGTGATAAATACAGCTGTCCCACTAGATCCAATCTCAGACTACCAGCACTGACATGATTGGGATGTGTCCCTGCAGAGTGGGGACATCAGCACAGTCAATCGAAGAGCAAGAGAATCAGGATGGAAAAAAAACGGAGGCTTCAGGCTTGCTGTATTTCAGCAAAGGAAACAAACAATTCAATAATCATTTACCCAGCCAACATTTACTGAGCACCTGCTATGTGCCAGTCCCTGGGGAAATGAGGGAGCCATACACATTATGCCTTCTGGTTGATACATCTGTGATATAGAAAGCACGACCCCCAAATTACAAATGATGAAAAAGAGGAGCCAAAAAGCTAAGGAACTTGCCCAAAGTTAAGAAATTCGAGCTGGGATCCCCACCAGGTCTGCCTGATTTCAGATGCAGGGTCAGTACAGTGACACTTGGACACAGGAAGGCAGTTAGAAGGGAGAATGTCAAACATTCATAGATCTATGTTGATTTTGCCACAAAGAAAGTTCAAGTAGCTCAGAAGAGGATGATCCCCAGGGGTGCCAGAACCCTCCAACACACAGGATGTTCATGAGCTTGTGATCCGTCCAGCCACCAAGTGTATGAGCCATCTGTCCAGCAGAACTGCATGTTAATGATGGGCATCTTGTAGACCTGTGCTGCTCCATACTGTAACCACCCGTCACATAAAGCTACTCAGTCCTTGAAATGTGCCCCTATGACTGGGAACTGAAGATTTAGTTTTATTTCATGCTGATTTGAATTGGAGTGGCCACTGGCTACCATAGTGGACAACACTATGCCACAGCTGGCAGGTCGCTAAGCTATCGCTTTTTGTTCTACTCCATCTGAAAGGATTAACAGGAATGTGTAGAAAAGGAGTTGACGGGAGTAGCAGAGCTTCTGGAGGAACCCGAGGGTGGCTGCTTCTCTTCCCAACCCCCGAGTAGGGCAGTCAGTTGAACAGACCGTGTTTCCAGTGGGAATGAGTGCCCCTAAAAGGGCAAAGATGGGCTCCTGGGGGTGAAAAAAATCTTACTCTTTCTATATGTGAAGTGCAGATACATATAACAGCACACTAATATTGATAGGGAATCAAGGAAAAACATTTTTAAAGGCTCCCGGCAGAAGGGAGTCAATGCTCTTAAAAAGATTGAGAAACACCAAAGTGTGAAAGCCAAGTGTCATCACAGCACAAAAAGAGGCTTTCTGCTCTCACACCCAACGTAATCAGCTTGTCTGCTGCACATGGTCACTGAACACGACCCGGGGGGTGGTTTCCACCTTTTCTCCCGTGCAGTGTCCTCCGTGGAGAAGCCGTGTTTGGTTGGCACCGCATTTCCATCAGATGGCGCCAGTCACTCTGAATTAAAAGTGGCCCAGGGCACACCCAGGTTCATAGCATCATCCGGAGAGAGGAACCTGAGTGTTGATAATGAATGATAAGCAAATGTGGTATATCCATACCGTGGAATATTATTCGGCCTTAAAAAAAGAAAGAAAATTGTGACACAGGCTACGATATGGAGAAACCACGAGGGCATTAAGTCAAACAAGCTAGTTAGAAAAGAATGAACAGTGCAGTGTGCTGCTTGTGTGAAGTCCCCAGAACAGGAAAATTCACAGAAGCAGACAGTAGAAGGGAAGCAGAATGAGGAGTTGTTGTTTACAGACTACAGAGTTTCAGTTTTGCAAAATGACAAGAGTTCTGCAGATGGAGGAGTAACAACATCAATGGAGTTGACGGTGCTGAACTCTACATTTAAAAGCAGCGAATACAGTAAATTTTATGTTATATGTATTTTACCCAAAATTTTTTTTAAAAATGGGAAGGGGAAAAAAAAAGTAGCTCTGAGCAGCCTTTATGTAAAAGTCAGATCTTGGAATTGAAGGTTATAACTGAGCCACCAACCATGGGTGGGATGAATGTCCAGACTGGACAGACATATATTGTTTTGTCTGCCTACGCTGAGACTCGATCTGAGCAGAACTTTGAGAGAGGCCACCTTGAACCGTGGATTTTTTACCACTCGTTAATGACAACTCTTACACTTGGAGCAACAAGAAAACACTTCCTGAACACACAAAAATAAGATAAAATAAGTAAAACCCGAATGAGAGAGATTATGGGTGTATGAGGGTGAAGAGCATGAGGGTGCTGGAGGTGGAGAAAGGGGTAAGTGACGTGGATCAGGGAAAGTAGGGAGACCTGAGCTTGGGCGGCGGGATCTGTAAGTGCTTGCTTTTGCTGCTGAGTCCTCGTCATCATCACAAGCCTGGAGGATTGGAGGGGCCGGTCCTCACTCTGCCCTGCAGACCCTCACCCTTGGTGCAGGTGCTGATGCTAATTGTAGCATCTTCACTTGTACCTGGAAGCAATGACAATGAATGTGTGTGGGATGTGCCACAGCTGGCAGGGCATCTTCACATGCCTCCCCCTCTCGTGGTGAAAACCCTATACCCTGGTGGGATTACTATCTCCACTCATTTTACAGAAGAAGAAACTGAGACTTGGCAGTAAAGCTGTCTATCCAAGGGCTATACCGAAGGTAGACTCATATCCAAATCCCGGACTCCCAAGTCCCAAACTATGCTTTTGGCACCTGATGGCCTCATGTGCCTCTGGAATGAGTGAGTCCTCAATGGCCCCAGCTGTAGAGCCCCATGTATCATAAGCAGCCTTAGCCACTGCCTCAGTCCCCTTGTCTGATGAACATGCATCATGATGCCAACCTAATAAAGGGACTGTTGTTAAGAAGGATTAATTCATTAACGAATATGAGGCCCCTGGAAAGCCAGAGCATGATATAAATACCCATGTTGTCAGCTTTCCTCTCCACTGCAGATGAAAAAGACCATAGTACCCCCATTGTCCTTGGATAATAGCTTTGATTTGGTGCAGGGTGGGAGGAAAGGAGACTCCGTCTGGGGATACACAATGCTGGGCTGTTTCCCACAGTGTAGGCTGGGGAAGGAAGATGGGGGCTGGGGCTTAAGTCTTTCCAGAGAGCTCTGTGTCTTTGCTCCTGAACGTCTCTCTACACCATCCCCGCTAGACTCCATCTCTCTCGCTCTTGGTCTGACCCTTGCCCTAGAA
The DNA here is from genome assembly GCF_024362965.1 of Panthera pardus. Classification (NCBI taxonomy): domain Eukaryota; kingdom Metazoa; phylum Chordata; class Mammalia; order Carnivora; family Felidae; genus Panthera; species Panthera pardus. The sequence goes on along the minus strand of NW_026526821.1, from coordinate 17,673,775 downwards.
AGGACACCCTTACAGTGACTTCTCGTGTGAAACTAAGATTTTCCTCCTGGGAGTGTATCTGCATAACCAGTTCATACGTTGTAGACCATGCTCGAAGTGACCAAGGGACCAGGTGGCAAACATCAGAGCTCAGATGGTATATTCCAGTTTCCTATTGTTACATAGCTGCCATGGTCCATTCTGGCTGCTAGAACAAAATACCACAGGCTAGGTGGCTTAAACAGCAGACGTTTATTTTGTCATCATTTTTGAGGCTGGCAGTCAGATCAGGGTGCCAGCATGGTCGGGCTCTGGTGAGGACTCTTTCCCCGGCTTTCAGACAGCTAACTGCTCACTGTGGGCCCACATGGCCTTGCCTCAGTGCACGCACAGATCTCTCTTCCTCTTCTTGTAAGGGCACTGATCCCTTCCTGGGGACTCATCCTGATGACCTCATCTAAACCTGATTACCTCGTTAAAGCCCCACCTCTGAACATCATCATATTGGGGGTTACACTCAGTCCCTAGCAAGAGTAAACATTCTAAAGCACAGTAGCATCAAACAGCTTACTATGCTCATGGATTCTGTCCGTCAGGAATTGGGGCAGGGTGCAGCAGGGATGTCTTGCTCTGCTCTATAATGTCTGGAACATCATCAACTGGTTAGTCTGGAACAGCCAGAGGAGACTTGAATGGCTGAGGGTTGGAGCAGGAAGAATGTGTCTCCAACCTTCTTCGCTCACATCTCTGGTGCCTGGGCTGAGCCAGCTGAAAGCTCAGCCGAAGAGGTCACCTAGTAGCACTGACCTGTAGCCTTACTATGTCATCTGGGCTTCTCTTTGCAGAAAGGGGAAGTTCTGAGCAAGAGTGTCTCCAGAAGGACGAGGGTCCCAAGAGATCATCCTCAAAAGTTACCTCATCCCTGCTTTTCTCAAGGGGGAGGAGCAGTCACAGGTACACCCAGATTCCAAGGAAGGGAACAGAAACTAGTTCCAATGGGAGGAACACCAGAGAACTTGGGGCCATGTTTTAAAACCACCATAGGGAAAGATGTCAGAGTCTGGTACCAGACCTGAGAATTGAGTATCACAGTTCCAGACCAGATGCCTGCCTCCAGTCCCCATGGGGGAGGTAATTTAGAACACTCCAGTACTTGAATAGTGGTGTTCTTACTCTCCTGAAGCGTGAGAGAAAGAGGTTCTCCAAATTACAGGATCCTTGAGAAACCCAGGTCCGCGCCTTTATTTTACCAAAGAGGAATCTGAGACCGAGAGGTCACTTGACATAACCTGTGCCAGGGGGCCACTGAGTGACACTGCCAGTGTTCAAAAAGGAGACTAGTGACTCCAAATCCAGTGCTCACTCTGTTCTCTTCAACTGCCGGATGCCAATGGGGGCTGGAGCCACCAGTTTCTATCAAGGTAAGAAATCCATCTTCAGAGACGGGTAACCCACTGCAAAGCAGAACCTTCCAGTCACCCTCCCCCTAGGGAGAGGGAAAGGAGCAAGGGAGGCCAGGGGGTCTTACAGATGCAGGGTGGGGTGAGCTGTGGGTTGGCAGGCAAAGGTGAGAGGGTCGGCTCAGCCCCCCAGGGCAGGTCTCTGATGGGCAATTGGATAAACACATTTGGAGCAGGATGCGTGTGCAGCTGAGTGTGTGCACATTTTTAAATATACATTTCACATCCACATGCAGATCCCACTGACATGTGACAAATGTGCAGTGGCCTCCAGGAGCTGTTCTCCAAAGAGGCATTTATTCCATTTGACTCCAGGCATCCAAGCCTCAACAGACGCCAGGATTCCAATGGGCTGTGGGAAGCGGACTTCGATTACAACAGGAAGACCTGAGTTAGACAGCGGGAAGAACTTCTTTCTTTCTCTAGCACAATAGCTTTTTTTTTTTTTTTTCAACAGCTTTTTTGCACCATGGTATACAGATTCAATGCAGGCATTTAGATAAGTAAGAGTGCTTTCTGGTGGCATCAAAAAGGGATCCAACTGATAGAAACTGGGATTTCAGCCTGTACCCCCAGAATTCCTGGAACACATTGATTCCACAGAGAGAGTGGTCCCCAGTGACACCTTTGACTCAAATGAAGGCCCAGTGTCTCTTTTTGGAGGGCAGAGATTTTAACTAGTGTAACACGAAGACTTGAATTTGAAAAGTGGAGAACTGAGGCCCTGCCAACTTTCCCAAACTGGTCTGTGAGACAGGAAAGGGCTTACTAACTATTGTTCCCCTAAGTTACCTGCTGTGCACCAGGCATTTTTCTTCTGCTCCTTCTTTTGTGTGTGTGTGGGGAAGGGGCGTGGGGGGAACACATTTATTGAAATATAATTAACATATTCTACAATTCAAAGTGTACAATTCAATGATTTTTCATACTTTCTCAGAGTTGGGCACCCATAATCACAATCAGTTGTAGAACCTTGTCACCCAAAGAGAACCCCCATACACTTTGGCAGTCACCTCTCTGGTTCCCCCCAACTCCCCCAGCCCTAAGCAACCATGAGTCCGCTTTGTGTCTCTACAGATTTGTGTATTCTGGACATTCCGAATGAATGGAATCTTATGATAGATGGTCTTTTGTGACTTGATCTTCACTTTAGCATGTTTTCAAGGTTCATCCACGTTGCTGCATGTATCAGAATTTCATTCATTTTAAATAACAGTTATTTCTGTGTGTATATATATACATACACACATATATATACGTATACGTATGTATATATACATTTATTTATTTATTTATTTTACTTATTCATCAGCTGGTGGACATAGGGGTTGTTTTTGTTTTGGTGCTACTGTCACTAATACTGTTATGAACATTCAGGTACAAGTTTTTCTGTGGACACGTTTTCATTTCTTTTGTGTATACACATAGGAGAATTGCTGGGTCACACGGTAACCCTACATTTAACCTTCCAAGGAACTTGGAAACTGTTTTCCAAAGTAGCTGCACCATTTGAAATGTGTCCCGCCAGTATATATGAGGTCTCCAGTTCCTCCAACACGTTTGTATCTGTCTTTCTCATCAGAGCCATCAGTGTGCATGTGGACGCTCTCCTTACGCTATCCCACTTAATCTTCACGACATTACTCTCGGGGCAGGGACCACCATCCCTGTGTACAGATCACAAAACTGAGTCTCCCAGAGACCAGTTCACTTCCCAGTCCCTGTCATACTGCTGGTAAGGGGAAGTGAAAATGTGCTTCCAGGTCTACCCAATGCTCCTCCCACCATGGCCCTGTAGCCCCAGACAGCCCTCTCAGGCCAGCTATGCACCCCACCACCCATAGCCCTCTCTGCAGCTTTCTCTTTGTGCTCCAAATCTGCCTCATTGCTGAGATATTCAGTGATAGAAGCAACCAAACATTCTAGCCAAACTGTCCTTCCTCACTTAAGTCCAGAGACTGGCCATCCCCTCCTATCTGCATTCCTTCTGTTGAAGGTAGATAAGAGCCCAGGAGGCCAGGAAAAAAACCAATGTGCTTCTCTACCACCCTCCCCCAACCCCCACAGGTGCTCAGTCCACCTCATTTAGGCAGACTTCCAGAATCAGCTCCGCTAAGCTGCAGGGGACTCAGTGGCCTTTTCATCCTCCTACTAAAATACATGAGACTCCTGTCTGGTCCACTAGTGGCTTCAGGAATCCCCATCCCTTGTCAGAGTCATAGGAAATCTTTCTTCAGTACAATAAAATTTTAAAAATCTTTTTATGTTTATTTATTTTTGACAAACACATACACACACACACAGCAGACTGGGGGAGGGGGACAGAGAGAGGGAGACACAGAATCGGAAGCAGGCTCCAGGCTCCGATCTGTTAGCACAGAGCCTGATGTGGGGCTTGAACTAATGAACTATGAGATCATGACCTGAGCAGAGGTCAGATGCTTAGCTGACTGAGCCACCCAGGTGCAACTAGCTCAAGAAATTTTAATCAACATGACCCCAAACCACCTGGCATCTCCTAAAACACTTACCAAGACAGACTTTGGTGGTGGGGCACACCACACAGCCCCAGGGAGGCCAGTGGCCTGCCCACCGCCTGCCCATCCCCCCACTCTCCCTGCCCTCCCCACCACACAGGAAGACAAATGATGCCGGGGGGCCGTCAGGTGTGTTGTATTTATATGATTCCCATCGTTCCTTATTCTCCCTCCATTGTTCTCTGATGTATGACAAAACTCCCAATTTGTCAAATGCTTAACAGCAGTCAGGATAATCTATTCTCCACACATTCACAGAGCTTTTCATTTTGCACAACTGTCACCGAGAACAGTTTATGAATTTTCCATCATAAGGAATCCAAGAGGATGGGAGGGGGGATAAAAAGAAAAGTCATCCGCTATAACCCGCACCTCCTGTGAGTCACAGCCTTAACTCATTAGAGAGGAGGCAATCCAGCTTCTGAGGCCCCCACCGTATTACACAAATCGCGATTTGCACTTAAGCCCAAGCCCTGGGCATCCATCTCCCGAGTGCAGCTCTATGTATAAAACCCCTCCAGGGGATGCGTGAGGGAGAATCAGGCAGTGCCCTCCCTCCCAAGGGACCCTGCATTTAACGCTCAAAGGAGTTAGCTAGAGGGACTGTAGTCAAAAGCCCTCTACACCCCTGGCTGACCTTCAAGAGATTCTAATGCAATCCCCAGAGGCCCAAATCTTTTTAAAAAATTATACATTGAAAAATGTACATTAGATCATGTGCAATAGCAAAAATCTAGAATCAACCTAAATTGCCAAAGAGAGGGATTAAATAAATGATGATAATGGAACACAGGTCACCACAGAAGTACTGTTTCCGCGGCACGGGAGTGTGGTGAGGATGTAACATTAACTAAAGCGAGCTTCAAAACTGTATCATGGTAGGACTCCAATTCAGTAAATGTATGCACGGATATGTATGCATGGGGGAAATAACAGACCAGATGGGTAGACGCCCTCAATGATAAACTCAAGAGATCATCTACTTTTTACAAAGATAATTATTTTCATACATTTTCCAAATTTTCTTCGATAAAAAGTTATTTCTTCAAAAAGTTGGTTTTGCCCAATGCGGTCTACTGAGGCACTCTTCCAGAAACTTTAAACTCGGCAGAAAGCAGCCAGTTGTACAGTAAACAGAATTTACAGCCCAATGGCTTTCTGACAGCGGGCACTTTTTCATTCACACTGGGTGACACCGCACTGAACAGCAGCTGTCCATAGGATTTTAATCACAGTAGCTTTTGAAACCACAACCCACTTTCCCCCTTATTTTATTCCATTAAAAACCTGTCTCTCGAAGCTAATGAGCAAATTCTCTGAGTGCTGGAGCCTAGGAAATGCTGAATCACGGGGCAAATAGCCCATTAAATCCACACGAGTCAGACAGCCCTTTGAAGACTCCACAGCTCAGACAACTTGAAAGTCCCTCTAAGAACAGATTCAGATCTGTGGCTATCATATGTAAATGTAAGCCAATGCCTAACAAGATACGATTATTTGCAAATACCCTGGCTGTGATCTAAGCGGCAGCTCTAATTTGAGGAGTAACACGTTGATAACTTCAGCAAGAACCTGGAGGCTAAGATTAACCTTTGCAGGAACCTACTGAAGATGGCTGAACTGTTCAGAGAAACAGATTCTGTAAGCTACTCACAATTACAACTGTAAGAGCTGGAAGAACATTTCAGCACCGGATACCTTAGTCTTTCCTTTTTCTAGATGTCCTCTCTCATTTTACCTTCTTTCCCCACCCACCCTGGACTCCTTGAGCTATCTCTTTCATAATGCTTTCAGAATGTACTCTTAAAATGTTTGTCTTAAGTCCTTCACAACCACTTGAAAGGGGGGAAATGAAAAGAACAAAAAAAAATCACCTTATCCCTTGTGTATCAGGTTGTTAGGGCTGCCATAACAAAATACTACAGACTGGCTACCTACAACAGTTCTGGAGGTCCAAAATCCAAGGTCAAGATGTCCACAGGGCTGGTTTCTTCTGAGGGCTGTGAAGGACAATCTGTCCCATGGCCTCTGTCCCAGCTGCTGCTGGCTCACTGGTAATCTCTGGCAGTCCGTGGCTTACAGAATCATCACCCAGATTTCTGCCTTCATCTTCACATGGCCTTCTCCCTGTGTGCCCATGTCTGTGCCTAAATTTCCCATCTTTGTAGAGACATAGTCACAATGGATTAGAGCCGTAATGACCTCAACCTAATTATGTCTTCAAGGACCTTATTTCCAAATAAGGTCACATTCTGGTATCTGGGGGTTAGGACTTCAATGTATAAATCTGAGGGCCACAATTCAACCCATAACACCCTGTACCAACTCAACCGGCCATGTTCCAACTAGGCCACGGAGCTCTGCTCTAGAATCACACAATCCACAGACTGACCGCAACCTTCCAATATCAGCTGAGCTAATTCTTCCTCACATCCTGGCACCTCCCCTCCCTGTCTCCGCTGCTGCTTTCACAAGTTTTCACCATGCACCTGAATACTTCCTTACCCCAACATTAGGGCATGATCTTGCCTCCCACCTCACAGAAGCAATAAGAGGCCATCCCAAAGAAATGTTCTGACACCCTTTCTTTCCTGGCACCCCTCATTTCCTCCTTCTGCCCTGTCATAAAGCAAGGGCATTCCTCTTTCCTGGGCCCTGGATCCCCTGCCCTGTAGTCTTCTTGTATGAGAGGGAAAAATAGGATAAAATAGGCAGAGAAGGAAAAGATTAGGACCAGAGGTACCTGGGTGGGGAAGGACGTATTTTGGAACAATGCTGGGAGTGTCTGACCACAGCAACCCCCTCCCCCCATAAGTATAAGGTTCCTCTTATGAACATAACAGATACCACCTACACCCCCTCAGGTATCCCTCAGTAATTTGACCAAAAACCTGACTATAAATAAGTAGTAGACCATAAAATGTATAACCCACAAGGAATGATATGGCCATAAACCACCCCTCATAAAATGGAAATGAGCCAATTAGGAATGGACAACCCAGAACCTAGAGCTATCAAGCCATTAGGTAGGACCTGAGAAGGAACAGGGGGGGGAAAGTGGGGGGGGGGGGTCGACCAGTACCTTATAAAACAAGGACCCTTGCCTACAGTCATGTAGGGCTTTCACTTTTGAATGTCTCCTCTCTGTAAAGAGCTCTCCTATGATGGGAATGCAAGCTGGTGCAGCCACTCTGGAAAACAGTATAGAGGTTCCTCAAAAAACCAAAAATAGAACTGCCCTATAACCCAGCAATTGCACTACTAGGTATTTATCCAAGGGATACAGGTGTGCTGTTTCAAAGGGACACATGCACCCCAATGTTTATAGCAGCACTATCAACAATAGCCAAAGCAGGGAAAGAGCCCAAATGTCCATTGATGGATGAATGGATAAAGAAGATGTGGTATATATATATACAGCGGAGTATTACTCGGCAATCAAAAAGAGTGAAATCTTGCCATTTGCAACTACGTGGATGGAACTGGAGGGCATTATGCTAAGCAAAATTAGTCAGAGAAAGACAAATATCATATGACTTCACTCATATGAGAATTTTAAGAGACAAAACAGATGAACATAAGGGAAGGGAAACAAAAATAATATACAGGGAGGGGGCAAAGCATAACAGACTCATAAATATGGCAAACAAACTGAGGGTTACTGGAGGGGTTGTGGGGGGGGGATGTGCTAAATGGGTAAGGGGCACTAAGGAATCTACTCCTGAAATTATTGTTGCACTATACGCTAACTAATTTGGATATAAATTTAAAAAACTAAAACTTAAAAAAAATTGAAAAAAAAACATTTAAAAAATAATGAATACCTTTATGCTCATCACAGATTTACCAGTTATTAATATTTTGCCATGTATCATCTTTTTTAAAGTTTTAAAACATTTCACCTTATAAGCACTGCAATATGCATCAATGATGACTTAGTCTTTTAAACATACCCACATTCCACTAACATTCTTAGCAAAATTAACAGCACTTCCTTAATATCACCTAATGGCTCAGTCCATATTAAAATTTCAGTTGCTTCAAAAAAAAAAAAAAAAAAAAAGAGCTTTCCTACAAAACAACCCCGGGTACTAAGGTAAAAAATCCTGCAACACTTGGGGGCCTTGCCACATCAATCACCCCCCACCCTCCACAGGCTTCCTCCCAAATTCCCAGCTGGGAATTGAAACAACCCCAACTCTTCTCTGTTGTAATGAGCAAAATCTCTAGTCTCTACATCGCTCTCTGGTATTGGCGAAACCCTCCCCTTTACCTCACAGGCTAATTAACTGAAAGAGTGAAATAAAGTGATCTCTACTTTTCTTGTCCTCAACTCTTTCCATCTGGTTTTTGACCTCACCTGTGTGTTGGAAATCCTCCTGCCAAGGACCCCTTGATGCTAAACTAAGGATTTCTTTTAATCCTTCTCTTAAGGGACCACTCAGCAAGTTTAGAACACCAGGGACCACTCCCTTTAAATACACAACCCTTGGCTCCCGAGTGCTCCTAGAGTTCCCTGGCTGTCCTTCTTGGTTTACTTTGCTGGCCTTCTATTTTCTACTCATATGCTCAATTTTGGTATTGCTTGGTATTGTATTCTAGATCTCTCTCCTCCCTGTCTGGTCTCATTGATTGCTATGAATTAAATTGCCACCTATACCCTGAGGACTCTCAAGTCTATACTTCCAGAATACTTCTTGCTCCTGAATTCCAGATGTCCATATTCCTTCCTACTGTTATATCCCTCCTTAGGTGACACACACCCAGTGACAGTTATGAAGGTGGACAGCCAATGGGCAGCATATGGGGGACCCAGGAGGGGCAAAGAACCTGGCAAGGTAAGGAAAAGCAGTGCTGAAAGGAGAGCTAAGAGACAGCTGAATACCTTGTTACTGCTTCAAAAAATATTCTCAAATCCAAATTTCCTTAATTCTTGGCCATCCCTTCTGCATACCTGTATCTTAAAGGACAGGGCTCCCCTCAACAGGAATTAAATTTGAACATGCTTCCACCTTAGAAAATGTATTCTTCCTCCACCAATGCTCTGGCCTTGTGGAGCTGTCCACTGAAAATCACGGAGATGTCATCAAATTGCATAATTCTGGCTTTGGAATGGGTACTGCTTTTTTTTTCCTATATACATTCACACAATTTTAAGTGAGCCATCCATATTAAATTAAGTTCCCACTGCCCACTCGTCTTGGTCCTTGACTCTGCTGGTGTGTGGAATTACTATTGCTAGTAGCTGGAAATTAAACATAAATCCGTGCAGAGCAAGAGATGTCAAAATTAAAAAACAAAAACAAAAACAAGATGAGAAACATAAATGTTCACGGCTTTAAGATGTATGTTAGGGGCCGCCTGTGTGGCCCAGTCAGTTAAGCGTCCGACTCTTGGTTTCAGCTCAGATTATGATCGCACATTTTGTGAGTCCAAGCCTCACATCAGGCTCTGTGCTGACGGCGTGGAGCCTGGTTGGTATTCTCTCTCTGCTTCTCTCCCTGACTCACACTCTCTCTTTTGAAATAAATAATTAAAAAAAAAAAAGATGTATGTTAGCCTAAAAAAAAAAAACCTTTTACGTGAAAATGTTTCACATCATTATTAATAAAACAAAGCAAACAAAAACCACAAAGGCATGGATCTTAAAGAACAGGTAGTCCAACACTGCTGTTCTGCCAACAAGGATACTAAAGCCCAGATTGGAGAATGGTTCAGCGTCCTCAAGGTGAAACCCTACGGAATATGGGAGGAAGCAGGGAAAGAAGAGGTTGCTTATTCCAGCGGCGTAAGAGAGGCCCAGAAAATGGGACTCCATTCTGCCAGGGCCTTGGAGACATCACAATTTGTTTCGGGGGCATCAGCATCCTCCCCAGAAGCACCTTGGCCACATTCACCTCAACCATGTGCTTCTTCCAGAACCTCCCATCCTAGCCAACTCCACACCCACACTTCAGCAGGCCCCTGATCCTCCTGGATTCTGAATGCTGCGCTCATGTGCCCACACCCAGCTTTGCCTCTTCTTTCAGACTAACTTCAGCTCTATTTGCTCTGCTAGAATGTTCCTTTCTGGTTTTTTTCCCTCCTTGGGTTCTAGTGGAACCAGCCTCAGCAAGCAGCATTCTGCTTGCCCATCTAGGCTGCTAGGAGCATTGCAAAGTGCCCTGAAGTCATGCTCCTGCTGGGCCTGACCCAATCTAATGAAGGAACCTGAAAGAGAAACGATAGCAACCCTTATCAGAGCAAAAGAAGAATAAAATGAAAAATAAACAAAGCAAAACAAAACAAAACAAAACCCTGCTGAGCTCAGATTGATTGAGCCAGCATGAAGCCTTGACTTGGGCCAGGCACTGTGTTAGGTGCTGGTGTTAATACTGTCTTCTTTAATTTAATCTCCCAGCCTTTAATAGAATCTTTCTATGTGAAATTTGCACGGGGGCCAAAAGGAAACAAGGCATTATTTATAATAATTGGCTCGCCATTATCCATTCACTTGGCACTGCCTGGAATAACCTGATGGGCCTTTACGCTATTCACAGCCTATAAAAAAGTAGTTCTACTGTGATTCAACATATAGTAATCTCCATTTTAAGAGGACAACAGAAACACTCAGCCATTATTCATCCCTGAGCTTTAAACAGTAGAAAATTCCTTTATCAGGAACATAAGGTTAAAATGGCATGAGTTATTAATATTGCGAGTAACCCAAAGCATTCATCGAGGTGCTCAGACTGTTGGAAAAACTAATGATTGTTAAAAGCCACATCTAGTAAAATGCCAGGACCAAGCAGCACTTTGAGAGAACAGGGTAAAATGCACAGAAAGCGGTAAAACGATTCAGAACCGCTTCAGTCGAAATGAAAATGGGGGCTAGACTCTTCATCCCCAGCTAACTTAGTTCTGAATGTTCTGGAAGAAAGTAGATGAAAGAGAAAATCAAGGGATGTTGAGAAACTCCGATGTGAGAGGGGAGAGAAACGTGGCAGGAGCTGCCCGTCAGAGTTCAGTAACAGTCGTCAGTGGCACATGCAGACACGTCTGGCGTTCAGTTCGCTGCTTGGTCATTTATTTCACCACCTCGTTCTACGAAGGAGATGACGTGACCTCCAACAAAAGAACACACTGCAACAGTGGCAAAATGTATGTCAGGGTAAGCGCACAAGGACTAATGACCGCTGCGGCGAGAAGGACACATGGTGCCAGCTATGATGTTTCCACCGGGACCACTGGCAAGTTTCCGATGTGACTTGAGGCTTCCTGGCAGCCCAAGAGAAAAGGACAGTAACTTAGAGAATCCTCTCTAATGAGAAATGTCAAGCGTTTTTCTTTCAAAGCAGGGTAAAACGATAAACACTGACACCATGGCCTCACAGATAACGGCAGAAACGAGAGTTCTGTTAAACCATGACAGAAGACGGAGGGGGCCAGTGTGTACGGGAAAGACCTGAGTTCTGGAGCTGGAAGTCTCTACTGCAAGGTCTTGGCTTAGCTCTTGACCACTCTGTGGCCCCGGGGAAGATCCTTACGTTCTCTGCAGCACATTCTCATTATTCACACACTAGCGATTTTAAAATACCTAATTTGCTAAGTCATGTGTCAGAGAAAGAGAACGGGACAACACAGGATGATAAAGTAATTGAGTATGACACGAAAGAAAACACACAAAGCGCCCAGCACAGTTCCTGGCACTTGAAACATGCTGCATCCTTTCCCAGAATAATTGTTTTTCCTTTTGTTCCTTCTGGGAGATTAAATCTGGTAGTAAAGAGTAGGGCAGCTGGTAGTAAGCTGAGGGCAGCCACTCAGCTGAGTGGCTCTTTTCAGCCTCTCTTCCCTTCCGACCCACACCCCCACAGGCAGTGGAGCTGTGCCCCATCTCAATCTTGGCACTCAAGAGTGAACACAAGTGTAGAAGCCCAAGTAGATGGCTCTAGAACTGTCAGGGCCCTACTAGCAGCAGCACGTGATTACGGGCACAAGCTCAACTACCACAATGTGGGAGAAAGACTCAGCCCAGAAATAACTACTGACTGGCCCTCACTCAACACTCATGAGGAAAAACCACTGTATCCTAAAACTTCCCATTTTTGCTAGATATTTCTACCTGGGGCACTCATTTACAAATACTGGCCACTTAATCCATTCTGATCTTTTGTTTTGTTTTAAAGTTTATTTTTGAGAGACAGACAGAACATGAGAAGAGGAGGGGCAGAGAGAGAGGGAGACACAGAATCTGAAGCAGGCTCCAGGCTCTGAGCCATCAGCACAGAACCCGATATGGGGCTCGAACCCACAAACTGTGAGATCATGACCTGAGTTGAAGTCAGACACTTAACCGACTGAGCCACCCTGGTGCCCCTCATCCATTCTGATCTTGGTGAAAATTCTATCTTGTAGGAAATGCAGTATTGGCTCTCCTGATGCCAAACATCTTCATAGACTCCAGCTAATGGCATGAGTCTAACTACTGAGCTTTCATGTTCCCAGGGACTAAACCAAACCAATCAATCAATCAATCAATAACCATGGTCTAATTTTTTTTTTTTTTTTTGAGAGGGGGTAGAAGGGCAGAGAGAGAATCTTAACCAGGGTCCATGCCCAGAGTGCAGCCCAATGTGGGGTTTGATCCCATGACCCGAGGATCATTACCTGAGCCGAAATCAAGAGTTGGATGCTCAACCAACTGAGCCGCCCAGGTGCCCTAAAAATTAAATTACTTTTACACAATTTGGGAATCTTCTAGTGTAAGGAAAAAAACATGGAAAGTTGGAGCCATCTTGGAAATTCTGGATCACATGGTCACTGAATTACGCTACTTTGCCAGGTAGTATCACCATTTTTCAAATGTTTCTCCTTCCTTTCAAGCTTGAGTGAGAAGCTTCTGTTTGTGCTCCCTTAGAACGAGCACACGTCTCTATCCTTGCATTAACCAACCTCTGTATCTTTTTCCTTTTTCTTTTTTTCTTCTCTTTGTCCACATGATGAACATACTATTTGATCCAAAGCCCTGGATGACCTATGAGATTCTGTAACATTAAGCCTCAAATTTTTAATATAGTCTTATCTTCTTTCAGTTCATGCTTAAATTCTCATAAAGCTCTGGATCCATTTTTATAGTATTTAATCATATGTTTATCATAAAAAGTCTCACTCACCTGGTAGAAAGTCTCTGTTTTCTCATTTGAATAGACCACATGTGTCTAAATTAAGAATTAGACTGTAGTGTAAGGCAAAGGGTCTTTTCACACCTATTGGGGTCCACCTCTGCTCAGGCCCCAATTTTGAGGGCTAGGGTTCAGTGTTGTGGGTAGTCTTGTTTTTTTATCTCTCTTTTTTAAAAAAAAATTATGTTTGTTTATTTTTGAGAGAGACAGAGACAGAGAAAGAGTGCTAGCAGGGGAGGGGCAGATAGAATCTGAAACAGGTTCCAGGCTCTGAGCTGTCATCACAGAGCCCAACGGGGGGCTTGAACTCACAAACTGTGAGATCATGACCCGAGCTGAAGTCAGTCGCCTAACCAACTGAGACACCCAGGTACGCGCTTCTCTCTCTCTCTCTTTCTCTCTCTCTGTTTAATGTCTTTACTAATCTATTACTTCCAAGCTGGGGCAGTCTGTTTCAGAAATAAAAATTTAAAGCCAGAAGTTCCAGTCTGAACTTCTTCAATTTATTTTCAAGGGTTACTAATAATGAATGGGGGACATCTTATTTTCTCAAAAATTGTGAAGGGTTGTCTTTTTTTGGACACATGTACACTGGATTAGCCACCTTCCACCCATCCAGACTGCCTGAGGGTCCACAAGAGAACAGGTCAGTCATTTGCAGAAACAGATCTCACAGCCCTAAGACCTAAGAGCCATCACAGGTCCCTAACCATCTGGACATCAGCAAGACACCCAGCACAGAGAACACAAACAGGTATAAGTGTAATGAGACGGGAATACAGGCAACCACTGGAGCCTCCACCTCTGGGATTTTAATGATTGTCCTGGATTCACTGCGGGAAGTTATGGTGAGGAAAGGTGGGATGGCTCTAATTCACACACACACACACACACACACACACACACACAGCTCCTGGGTGGGATAGAGAAGGCAGTAGAAAAGGAACAAACCATTTTTATTGTGGTGGCACAAGCTTCTGTAGCTTACCTGTTTAGCACTATTGCTCTGTTCCCTGTGACAAAGCATGAGTTAACTAATTAACTCCATGCAGTCCATTATCCCTGTAGCAAAGAAGAGCTGCCTCCCAGTTATTGCAAATTATTGTTCAATATATTTAGTTCCAATCCCTCCATCTATTTCTTTCTTCCTTCCATATCCCTCCATCCTTACCATTCACCTATCTATTCATCCATCCATCCATCCACCCATCTACTCACCCATCCATCTTTCTATCCATCCATTCATCCATCCATCCACCCACCCACCAATGCATATGTCTATTCAAAGACATATTGCCCATCCACTTTGTGGCAGGTACTGTTCCGAGTACTTAACATACATTACCTCATTAAACTTTAACAATACCATGAAAGCCAGCTCTTAATATTCATTATTAATATCATTAAAATTTTAGAGACTGAATATCTTGCCCAAGAGTCAGCAAAATATGACCCCTGGGCCAAATTCAATCTATTTTTTCTAAATAAAGTTTAAATGGAGTACAATCATGTCCATTTTTTACTTATACTAAAGTTGAGTAGTTACAACAGAGACCCTGTTGTCCACAAAGCCGAAAATATGTACTCCTCTGGCCCTTTAGAGAAAAGTTTGTCACCCCTGCCCCTGCCCAATAACACTTAGCAAGAAAACAGTTAAGACAGAATCAAAGGCTTAAACCAGCTCCATCTGCCTCAAAAGGCTATATTCTTCAACAACAAGTCCTGGAGTAGAAGTATTTGAGCTTCATCTGCATGAGTCCTGGACACTTAAGGTGGGCTGGCCAGGCTAAGTTTATGGTCACAAGAGCAGAACTGACATATTACTTAGCAAGTAGCCAACAACTGTGGAGGGCCCTCTTCATTAGTGAGGGAAGCCACTGAGGACTTTTTTTTCTGGTAAAATAATTATAGAGATAAGTGTTGATGCATGTTTTGACTTTCCTGCAAAAGTAGTTCTGTCTTCTCCAGTTTAAGTAATTACATTTGTTTCTAAATAAACCAAATGGAACTACAGTTGTCAAAGAATGCATAGATCAGTTAACTCCATTTATGGTGTGCTAGGGAGAATAGAAGTTAAAGTGATGATGACATTCTCAGGAGAGAGACTACTACAAAGTAACTGGTGCACACCCCAGTGGATGAGTGCCACTGAGCACCTTGGAAAAATGAGGGAAAACATGGCAGAATGGAAATTTCCTCACCATGGGATTTAGTTTCAGCTTTTGCTATCATGATTCCCTACCAATTGCTTATTTAAGTGTTTTTTAATGTTGCCTGGTATGAGGGATACGTTCTGGGTGTTGCTCTCACACTCGTAGAGTAGATTTACCTGGGACTCTAGGATGTTTTACTTGGTCCAATATACCCTCTGTACAAAGCAAGCAGCTTAAGAAGCAAGCAGTGAGTCAAGCCTGACCAAGTAGTTCTAAAGCACAGGGAGAGGCTAGAATCCAGAACTGGACAAGGAGTAGTGAGAAAGGAACTGTCCTGGCTGCAAACCAAGAATCCAAAGATATGGAGAAACAAGTATGATTCAAAACAGTCATTCCTGAGCAACTGCTCAGTAAGGGAGAAAAACCAATGGTTTTTGGCACTGGATTTAATAGCACAGAGTCCCAGCTGTGATAGACTTAACAGTGCTCCCACTCCAAACAAAGATTTCCACATCCTAATCCCCAGAACCCGTGAATATGGCTTACAGGAACCTTACACCTGGTAAAGTCCCTGCAAAAGGGCCTCAGCAGATGTAATAAGGATCTTGCAATGGAAAGATTATTCTGGAGTAGCTAGGGGGACCCGATGTAATCATAAGGGGCCTTAATATTGAAGGAGGCAGGCAAGAGAGGTAGAGTCTGAGAGAGATTTGAAGATACTCCTCTGCTGGCTTTGAAGACAGAGGAAGGGACCATGAGCCAAGGAGTGAAGGAGGCCTCTGGAAACAGGGAAAGGCAAGGAAATGGATTCTTCCCTAGAAGTTCTAGAAGGAGCATGTCATGATCAATACCTTGATTTTAGCCCTGTGAAATTCATTTCAGGCTTCTGATTTCCAGAGAGTCAGAAGATAATCAATTTGTAACGGCAATAGGAATAAATGTATGAAAAATTTTATTTTTATTTATTAAAAATAAATTTATGTTGTTTTAAGCTAAGTTTATGGTAATTTTTTACAGCAGCAATAAGAAACTAATGCCTCACCCAAGACCAGGGACAAGAGAGGGGAAAGAGCCTTGCACCACCCTCCCACATTGGGTGGTGTTAAGCATGACTTCAGGTCCCCAATCAAGCAACTGAATGGGTACCACGGCAGCATGCCAATAATTTATTCACTAATTCTCAGCTCTGGTGTTGATTGATTTAAAGTGTAAAGATAATTTGAAGAATTCCTTAGTTTCTAAACCTTAATTCCTTTCAATGAACTTTCCCTTGAAAACCTACATTATTTACCCACAAATCCTTATGTAAATGTGTGCACACACGGAAGAAATAGAAATACATGTTGGGCAGGTGGCATGAAAACAGAGTATCTGAGATCAGAAAGCATTTACAACAGGCAGGCCTGAGTGAGCTCACAATGACCACATGACATGTATGTGGCAGCTATCAAGTGGGCTGTTCATGGGTCAGTGTCAATGACAGCAGGTGACTACCCCATGTGGTGTTCAACATCACAGATACCCTTCGAGTAACTGAAATTTTGCCGACCATGGCACGTGGTGTCAAGGAAGTGACGTTCTCCCCTGGGGCCTCCTTAACATGGCCATGGTACAGTAATGAGACTCTCCCCCAAGGAGCTATTACAGAACAAGAAAAAATCTTCAGTATGCTGAAGGGATGATAATAAACTTTGGAAGACAGACACTTAGAAGTAGATTGAAAACAGACAGATAGATACATGTGTCCCCCACATGAGTGATGACAACCATGTAAATAAAATCTGAAACAACCACATTATAGCAGAGAGAGTTTCAATATCAAGGAATATTTTAAATTCCTAAATACTTTTATTCTTTAAATCTGTTGAATAAAAGGGAATGGTTTTTAAAAAATGGATATATTTTAAGCTGAAATTCATGAACGAGAAACAGAAAAATAGGCAAAAATGTGCTGCATCTCAACATTTTGAGAGGTTTTGATATCCATATTTTCCTCTGATGTTTAATTATATGAACTTATAATCCTTGAAAAATCATTATTATTTTTGTTGCTAGAATTGCTTGTAATAAGAATAACAGATATGTTTAGAAATATGCCTGGATGATTACATCTGAACAAACATCACTGTAATAATTCTTATTTTAGGAAATGCTAGGATTCTGGAATTGCACACCGAATTAGTAACTTCTCCTTCTGGAAGTCTTGCATTTTATTTCGTGTCTCCTTTTAAGACCAGATAAAAATCCAACGTTCAGACAATGGATACTGAATTCCAGATCTAGCTGCTGGAACAAGCTCCAAAGGGAGTTCAAAACACCTGCTGGATAACACTTGTGAATCATCAGCTTGTGGTTATCATCAAGATTTCTGCGGCTGGGTACCCACACTGGCTTGTTAAGGACTTGCATACACAATTCAGTTCTATGTAACTTATAAAAAGTAATTACTAACTACTAGACTATGAGGATCCTTCCTTAGGTTTTGAAGTTCTTGAATTAATGTTGAATATACACCCTCCCATTGGTACTTGTGAGATTAACACAGTTGATTGATGATTTGAATAATACTAGGCTACATTAACTCCCTACAAGCAATCAGGAATCCCAGAGAAGGGCTGTGGATCTTCAGTTCATTGTGGCTGCATACAGGTTGCCAAAGGCTTTTCTAATTTCAAGGGAGGGCAAAAGTCTCAGGTGGGTAGGGACTGAGCCCTAATCAATATGATTTAGATTTAGTATCATGGAACAATTCATAACAGTTACATATAAATTACATCAACTTTATGCTGTGTTGCAAACTGTTCTATTGTTACACTTCTAACAGATTCTAACAGAATCACCTTACAGAAAAAAAACTACCAACATAGGGGTATACCTGATCAAACTGTTAGAGTAGCAAGCGTGTAGCAAAGAGAGCAATTCAATCACCACTGGCTTTAAGAACACACAGGTTAAGACTTAAAAATAGAGATTAACAATGGGAACTGTGATAAGGTGTGTAAGTCCCAGGACCCATCCCAGCAGGAGCAGATCTGATGGCCTGTGTCATCGTGGGTACTCTCTTGTATCTTTCAAGAACCTAACAGTGTCGTACATACATGATGAAAAATAACATTTGAACTTGCTGAGAAGATGGTGGCCCTGACTGGGGAGGGATTAAACAGAGAAAGGGCACCTAGCCAGAGTCCAGGTCTCTAGCAGCCAACAGCACCACCTAGAGGGTTCGTCAAAGCACAGGTTGCTGGATGCTGCCCCTAGAGCTTCCTCAGTAGGTTTAGGACAGGGCCTAAGAATCTGCACTTCTCAAGTCCCAGATACTGACAATGATGCTGGTCAGCAGTCTACACTGTGGGAATCACTGGTCTAGGTTCTCTACCGAGAAGCCATGATCTGGGTCCTGGCTACCTTTCTGGCATCATCTGCCACTGTCCCCGTCGCTGGCTCTGCTCCAGGCTCTTTGTCCTGCTGCCCTCAACCATGCCAAACCTGTTCCCACCTCACATCCACTGCAGTTACAGTCCCCTTGACCCAGAATATTCTTCGCATAAACCCTCAAATAGCTTCCTACCTCACTTCGTTCAGTTCTTTGTTCAGAGAGGCCTTCCATAAACCACCCTATTTAACAGTGCTTCTTCTCCATCCACAGCCCCCTTCTCATCACTCTCTAACACCTTCCATGGCTTCATTTTTTCCCATCATGTTCACCTGGAAAAAAACGGTACTTATTTTGTAATAGCCTATCTCCTCCAAAGAGCACGGACTTCGTTTGGTTCACTGCTGTACTCCCAGCGCAGAGGAAATTACTCAATACATAGTAGGCACTCAGTGCATACTTGTTAAATGGAAGGGTGAATGACTGATTGAATACATGAGAAGCAACAGAAATGACAAATAAGCCCGTCTCCGAGCTGACAAAGCCAATGGGGTATAGGCCTAAGGTTTTGAAACCTGGGTCTCTGAAAACAACACATAAATAAGAAAGCATATTGCATGAAAGAAGTTGTTAGAAGGTAGGATGAATTGCAACTACTCACGAGAATCAGCTGTGCAGATCTCCTCCCAGCCCCACATTCAGCTACTTTACACTGATTGCTTGAGATCACTCATGGTGTGAATATTTACACCAAAGCATTGGCAAACACTACAGATCAAGGCTTAGTTTTGTCAAAGAGCCTCTTTCTCAGCAGACTGCTGATCCTACCCATACAGCAGTACATTCCAATACTCAGTTTGACATAACCTAGCCTATAAACTGGTTGTCAGATGAGCTGTTTACCAACTGAAGAAGAAAAAAATGGGATATCACAGAGAATCAAGTGGGATCAATTGGAAGAATTCATCCAAATCCTGCCCTGGGATGGCTATCCAGTGAGGATGAACATCTATTCTGCCCTACATGAAAAATCTACACCTAAAACATGGGGGACACATGCTTTTTGTGTGTGATATCCACACTTCCCTCCTGTTCTACACCCACTGTGGGGAAACAGATCCCACCCTGGTCTAGGGGGGAATTTATGACTCAGGTTCATGCTAATCCACCCTAAATTCAGACCCACCAATGGATTTTCAGTTACAAAGGTCAGCACACCTCTCTCTCTCTCTCATTTACAACTTAGTGATTTGTCTAAGGCAGGATATAAAAACTACGAGCCCAAGTATGAGTCCAAGTAAATAAAACACACACTCAAGGCCACAAGTCACAGAATGGAATGAGAACCAGTAAAAAATTATTTTACTACTGGTGGTTATAGGAG
This sequence comes from Panthera pardus, assembly GCF_024362965.1. NCBI lineage: Eukaryota > Metazoa > Chordata > Mammalia > Carnivora > Felidae > Panthera > Panthera pardus. Next base: position 17,653,725 of record NW_026526821.1, on the reverse strand, counting down.
TTCATTCTTGGGCTAAACATTTTTGCTTAAATTTTAGTCACAGTGTCTTCTCAACTTAAAAAAAGGGATAATATATAGGTTGGTTTTAAATGTTCTACTCTGTTTATAAACTGTTTTCTCAAACACTAGAAAGAAGATGTATAAGATAAACCCACAAATTAATAGGGAATTAAATGGCAGAGTGGATTTAAATACCACATAATTAAAGAAAGGCCAGAAAAAAGTCTCTTGTAACAAAGACTGCCATAGCACATTAATTATAAAGTTTCAGATAGATTTTTGTAACTCAAACATGAAAATTTTAAATTACCTTCCCAATTGTTTCTTTGAGCCGTTAATGTCTCCAACAGGAGGACAAGATGACCTTTAAGTTTAAACTAGTTTTATCAAGTTTAAACCTGTTTTATAAAGTAACCAGAAAATCTCAAAAAAAAAAAAAATTGATGCTGGAACTTTCAACTGCTATCTCTCAGCAACTATAAACCTATATGATGCTTCCCTCCCACAGCCAAACCTTATGAAAGAGTTGTTTAAACATACTGTCCATTAGCCCCTGGGCCCATGGTAATCTGGTTTCTGCCCACACCACTCCACTGCACCTGTTCTCAAGTGCTAAATCAAACGGGCATGATGGACATTTTGAACCCACGTGTGGTAACAATCAAAATGCACATTAGGATATCAGATCTGGAAGAATCTTTACAGAAGCTTCTTTAATTATATTCCATGTAAGTTTTAAAACACAAATTGGGAAGAATGGTTAGAGGTGTTTAAAATGAGCGGGAAACTGAAAACAATGCTGTGGTTCTCTGTGAGGCCTGCAGCCACCTCTGCATTAGTCCCACCTCACTTTCCAGTGGAGAACTGCCCTCTCTCCCGCTGGGAACTTGGAACGTGGATTGTTGTTGGGGTACACCATTTGTGACAACACAAACACATTTTTACACAATTTTAATCACTGTGTGTGTTCAATGGTATCTCTTGGCATGTTTGTTTGGAATCCTATCATAAGCAGTTCCCAAGTTACCATCTATAATTACCATTTTATGACTGCATAATATTCCACTAAGTGAATGAACCATGATTTGCTGAACCATTATCAGACTGTTAGGCATTTAGGTTGCTCCCAATTCTTGTTACCATAAATTGCCCTGCATTTAGCTTTCTCCTAGGTCTGGATTGATTCCTTATAATTTCACTCATATTAGATTACTGGGGTAAACAGTATAAACCATTTTTAAGGCCTTTGATACACATTTCCAGTTCCTTCCAAAAGGACTATACCCATTTGTACTACCCCTAGCCATGTGTGAGGGGGCCTTCCTAAAGTACCCATGAGAACTTATGAACTGTGAGCTCAGAATACGACAGAATCCTGGATGAATAGGCAGCAGTTAGAGCTGAGGGCGTAGTATATTTTGATAGATTATAAGTCTGTCAGGGTTCTCTTTGATGGAGAATTTACACATCCTCCCCAGTCCCCTCTCTCTCCCTTACCAGACCCTGCCTGGAATCAATTTAAAGAACTACTAGTGAAATCCTCTGCTACACGCAGAGTATCAGCTTTCCTATAAGCCAAAATGCCAAGGACCTTGGGAAGAGACTCCCCCCACCCCTGCCAAGTCTGTGCCCAGCACAAGCAGTATGAAAATGCTTTTCCCTCAGCAGGAGGCAGATAAAGAAGGCAACTCTTTTCAGTGGACAGAGAATCTGCAAATTGCTTGGATGAGTCATTCATGACTGATGGTTCCTTGAGAACCACCCAAAGCAGCCAGAGAGCCCAGAAGTGGTAAGAGGAGTTAAGGCATTGGACAGAGAGGTACAGCAGGATGGTCTTCCAGGCCCTGGAAAAACCTGGTAGCCACAAAGGGAACAACATTCAGATTCAGGGGCCCCAGGTTGCAGACCTACCTTATGGCCTCATACGGAATCCTCAGCCTCTTGGAGCTCTGTACCATCCATGAGGACCCAGACATCTGCCTCACAGTGGTATGGGGCTGAGAGGACTGAGCAGCTGAGGATTCCCTGGAAGACCCAAGGGCTCACCAGCAGAATGAGTAGAATGAGACCAGAGCGTGTCCACCAGTAGCGATTCTGGCCAAACCATGTCTAAACATGCCAGGGAGATCAGCTACAGAGACAACTGCCTTTTAAACAACCCAAGTCTCTTCAAGGCTCCCCCTCAAAAGAGGACCCAAAGACTCCCGGAGGCACTACAAAGAATCATTAAGGTCATGGGCCCAAAGCTGGAGGGCCTCAGATTTGAGCTCAGAATTAGAACTTTCTACTCAGGCCAGTATACTTTCTTTGACATCACTTAGGCTTCAGACTATTTTCTGAACTAGAGAAAGCTCTGTCCCTTATTACCTGTGTGACCTTGGGAGAGTTATTAATCTCCCTGAGTCTCAATATTCCTTTGCTAAATGGAGCTAAAATGCCTACACTGGAGACTGAGGGAGGGGCAAGGTAAGATAATGGTAAGTCATGATGACAACAACACAAATAATAATGGTGAACACTTGATGGGTTAATATGATATGCTGGCACTGAGCTCAACTAAAGGCTTTACATACATTATCTCATTTAATCCTCAAAGCATCCTCCTGAAGTAGGAACATTTAGTACCTGACATCACTGAAGTGCCCAGTGAATGGTAACCAGTATTATGCCCTTTCTACTAAAGAGGAATAAAGAGGAATAACCCAATTAGGATTGGCCTTATCCTGTAACACCTATTAAAAGACCAAAGTAGTACTGATTGCATTAATGACTACACTTAGTAGCCTCCCTGCATCACTATTAGACCTGTCACTGTGCAACCCTACCCCCTGACTCTGGGCTGGGTCATGTGACTTGTTTTGGCCAATGGCGCAACAGCAAGCTTTGGGCAAGAGGCTTGGAAAAATACTCCTGTATTTCTGCTTCCTCTCATAGACTGCTCCTCCCACCATGAGAACAAACCCAGGCTAGCTTGCTGGAGGACATCAGACCAGGTAGAGCAAAGTACAGTCCTGCTGGCTGAGGCTACCTTAGACCATCCGGCCCCAGCTGACTAGCCAGCTGATGCAATATGCCCATCAGCCAGGGCTGGCCCAAGTCAGTAGAATCTTCCAGAAAACCCATGGACCCATGAGCAAAAATAAATGTTTGCTGTGTACCACTGAGGTTTTGTGGGTTTTGTTATGCAGCATTATTATGGCAATAGCTGACTGATACAACCAGTTCTATTACCCCATGGAAATTGTTCTCTTGGATATATGCTGATAACACCTAGTGAACAAGCTCTCGCCAAACATTTCACATGGACAGTACCATTTATTCTGTACACAAAAACCCATGGGAATATGGTATTAGTACCTTCACTGTAAGATAATAATAATAAGGCAAAAGAACTTAAATACCTTGTCCAGGCTCACACAGTTAGATAACACATGGAGATAAGATTTGAAGAAGGGCAGCTTGCCTTCAGAGCTCTCACCCGAGCCACCACATACTCACTGTCTCGTGTATACTGTAGGATGCCTCCTCAAATCACAACGCTCTATAGGAGTCATGCAAACTTCCCTTACCTGGGCACAATACCTCTTCTGACTTCGCTATGGAGGTCAGGGATTGTCAATCAGGGGCTGCCTGCCTTCCTCTCTCAGCTTATGGTGCCATCCCATCCTCTAAGAAGGTACTCTGGGATTAGGGAAGATGCTCAGTAAAGGAAGCCTCCTATCCACATGAGATCCAATGATTACAGGGTGGAGTGGTGGAGAGCAGTGGTGGTACTCACAACACAGTGCTCCTAAAACCCTGGCTGTGTGAGAATTTGAGAAGACCCACAGGAAACCACAGGTTCCTGACCCTGCACTCCTGCCCCTCCTCAATAGAGCTCCAAGAGTTCACTCCCACGGCTTCAACTGACTAAGCAGGTTAAAAATATGAACAGCCCTGTTTTTGCTCAGGCCTCATCATCTCTGTCACCCAAACCTTTGAGGCAACAACTTCTTGGGTCCTCCAGACTCACACTTTCTAATCACCCAATATCTCAGACCAGAGAATCTGGAATATGTCACACTGCTTTTTTATTCCTGAGGTGAATACAGCACTCAAGTCCCCTCCCTTGTCAGCATATCCTCCCAGACCTAAGGCACTGATCTGCTTGTTCTCAGCAGAGAGCAAAGGTTCCCTCATGTCTGTGTTCATGCTCCTCTGTCTGCCTAAATGGTGTTCTTCATCTCCATGCATGAAGAGCCCTGGTCTGGGACTTGCCTCCTCTCTGGCCATGAGCCCCGAGTCCAGAGATTCTGCAAGGTGGTCTTGTGTGTACCCCCAGAGTCTGGCTCTGTGAGCAGCAGGGGAGTCTGGGAGGCAGGCTAAATACAGAGCCCAGCTTGATAGATGTTAAAGACTTAGGAAAATAATTACTAGATCATTTACACTGCTTTAATCACAGCACTTAGTCCTTAATCAATAACTCACATCCCTATGTGCTTTACAGATTACTATGTGCTCATGCATTACCTCATTTGAGGTACAGCAAAAGCCTTGCTATCACTCCCATTACATAGAAGAGAAAACTGAGACCCAGAGAAGTTCAGATTGTTGCTAGGGCAACCAGAAATAAGACCCAAGACTCATACAGCAGGCTTCCATCAGTAACCCCACATTAATAAGTCTGTCACTTCTCCCTGACCATGCAGACTGTCAAGCAGACTACTGCACTATAGAAATTGGAAACAAACCCCTTAAAACAAAAAAGTCCATAATTGGAGACCTAGTAATAAAGCAAGAAAGGGGAGTGTGACAGATGCTTCCAGGACCCTAAGCACAGCCTGGTGGTCACAGGCAACCTGCTTCACTGGACTTTGCCTGGGAAAAGATGTTCACTCTGAGGGAATATGCTTGACCCTGGGCCATGGACCGTGCTGGAGAGTTAACCCTCCAGGACCCTCATCCGATGTGAGGTGGTAATGGGTGCATAAACACTCTTTCTAAGGTATGTGTCCAGAAGGGTCTCCAGTGGAGTTAAACCTTAATTGGCCACAATGATAACCAATCTGTTAACACCTTCTTTACTGCCTTTATTCCCTTCCCTGTCTCCTTCTCCACCTCTTCACTGTGCTTTGTGAGATCATCTCCCAAGTAAACTACCTGTACCCAAACTATTTGGTTTCCAAGGGAAACCAAAATAGACATGGAGAGATGGGGCTTCCTATTTCCTCCAAATGACAAAGTGTAGGCTAAAAAACACTCCAGAGAGATGGAGTAAGTAGAGATAGCTAATGCAAAGAAAGATCAGGTCACTGGGGTTTCTGGGAGAACAAAGTTATGTGACAGGAAAAAAGCATGCGACTGACACTTGGTGACATCATACCTGCATTTCAGATATGTGTGTGTAACAGAGAGAGAGAGAATTAATATATGGCTATAATGCAGGTAACAGGTGACTAAAACAACAAAACTGAAATGATGAAAACCAGGGAATTTTGCAGAAATGCACTAGAGACACTTACACTACTTTCCCCATTGGGATATTTTGAGAATTGAATGGATAGAATCCATGTGAAGGACCCAGCACTGTGCTTAGCACACCGTGAACACACAATAAAAATTGTTGTTGTATTAGACACTGTAGTGCACCTTCTAGGTTCTCCTTGCCTGCGACTAAGGGATCCTAGCTCCGCACCACCACCCCTCCCCTGCTCCGGGAAACACTCTCAACCTACAGGTGTCATCTTGCCCAGAAAGTACAATTCTTCCCCTGGGTGACCTACACCAATGGCGGACTGGCACAGGCCACGTAATGCTGGAGTCTTGCTGGGGTGTGTGGAGGGGGCACCTGTGCCGTCTGCTTTGTGACCCAAGGGCCACCTCCAGCCTGACAGTTGTTATTATAAATACTTATTGGCACGCGGCCACACCCAGTCCTTTACATGTTGCCTGTGACTGCTTTTCTGCTGTAACAGCCATTGAGTAATTGAAACAGGCTGTGTGGGCCACAAAACCTGAAGGATTTACTCACTGGCCCTTTATAAAAGAAGCCTGTCCACCACATCTCTAAAGCTGCACTGTCCAACAAGGTGGCTATTAGTGACATGTGAGTACTTGAATTTAAATGAAATAAAATCAGTATTTCAGTTTCTCAGCCACACTGGCCACATTTCACATCCTCAGTAGCTACATGTGGCTGGTGGCTCTGCTATAGGACAGCACAGATCTAGGATATTCCCATCACCACGGAAAGTTCTTTTGAACAGCGCTGCTCTGGGGCCTTTACCTGTGGATCAGGCCAAGGCTCGATGTTCCCTGATCACCTTCTTACTCTGCCCCTTCCACTAATACACCCTTTGTCCCTCCCTCCCATGTTCTTCCTTCAGTGAATCACATGTACCTACACCCCTATTTCAGCACCTCTGCTTCTAGGGAACCCAACCTAAGACAGTTATATGTGTCTTTTGTTGAACCCAGAAGTCCATGTCTTGGTGTCTGTTGTGACAAAGGCTGTGAGCTACTAAGTCACATGGGAGAATGTCAGGTTCCCCCCTAAATCCCTAGCACAGGGCCTGTCACAGAGCCGTCATTCAATAAATAGGGAGTAAACGAATGAACGAATCCCATGCTGCTCCTCTGGTGTCCAGCCAGCAACCCAGAGCTCTTCCTAAGGCACTCCTACTTGCAGAATTCAGGCTCAACTTCTCAGCCAGTCAGCCTTGCCCAGAAGTCCAGCTGCGACAGCTAATAGATAAAAACCTTTCAATTTGCAAGTTCCCCTGAGTATAGGCTGTAGAGTCTGTCAGATCTCCAGGATGCCCCACACCTGGATCTCAGCACTCAACCCATGACCCCATCTCTGCAGACACTGCACTTGAACATTCCACCCTCGGCACCTCTGAGAGGCAGGGACAGAGCACATAAGGACGGAGGCTGTGTCTGCAACTCTGTGAACTCGCTAACAAGAACAATGTCTGCAAGAGCCAGCCAGCGCTCATTAAATAAGGCTCTTGTGACCAGCTCCTCGCAGATTTCAGGATCAGGAGAAAAATCTGGCTATCTAGACCTCTGGTTTCATCAGAAGATGCTACCAATCACATGTGGAGTGGTCAGGGTGAAAATAAATCATTAAGTAATACAAAGATAGGAGGTTCTCCTCTGAGATAAGCTTCGCAGGAAATTTCTGGCTCCACTCAAGCCGGCATCTAGGAACACGTGGGAGCTTGAATGTGATCGTTCATCAGGGCCCTTCTCAGATTCTAGCTGGCAACACTCTGCCCCGATGCTGCAGGGAAGGAGCTCACCTTAAGGTTCCCTGGGGTTTTTACAGCACTCTTACAAAGCCCCTGGGCCCAACCCACGGGTCTGGGCCATGTTGTGTCATGTGCTGGGTTGTGGGCAACCATACTGAGGACAGATGGCATCCAGGGACAAGATGGCACAGAGAGAGCAGACACCCCTGTGGTTTCAGTCAGGGGTCCTTCATTAATGGAACAGTGAGTGGTGGATGGTTCGTCTTTCCCCTCCACCACCCTCTCAGATCTCTGTGACTCCTTTTGTCCTCCCAGCAGACCCAGCCTGGCAGAGAGAGAAGCCTCAGCAATCTCCTCTTATTAAACCATTTACTTACTTTAACTGGGAGGCAGCCAGTGGGTGAGGAGGACAGACAGCAGATTATGTCATTATCCAGGGTTGCCCTGGACCCCTGACAGAGGCTGAAAAGCCTCCCTGTAAGGAGCCCGTAGCAGAGGCGCCTGTGCAGAGGTCCCTGCATGTCAAGACCACTGAACCTGTCGCTCCAGGCACACCATTCACATGGAAGTCTGTGTAAGTGGTGCCTCCTGCAACCGAGCAGGGTCACAGCCCTGCACGTAAGCACAGGCCTCACTGGCCACACCAACAGTCATCTCCTTCTGTTCACTTATGACTGGGTGATCAGACTTCAGAATCATCCACAGTAGATACTCATGCCCTACAGTCTTAGTCCAATTGGGCTGCTACAACAAAATACCACAGACTGGTGGCTTATAAACAAGAGCCATTAATTTATTACAGTTCTGGAGACTGGAAATCCAAGATAATGGTCCCGGCATGCTTCTGGTGAAGGCCCTGTTCTGGCTTGCAGACTGCCAACTCCTTGCTGTGTCTTCACACGGTGGGAGGGGTGAATGAGCTCTCTGGGGCCTCGAATACCATTCATGAGGGTTGTCCTCAGGACCTAATCATCTCCCAAAGGCCCCGCCTCCCAATACCACCATTACACCGGGCATCAGGATTTCAACATAAGACTTGGGGGAGGGGGGGACAAACACTCAATTCATAGCATCTACAACCTGAGTTCATTGATGCACACTTATCTGATGGAAGTCCATCTCTATAGAAATATCCATGGATTTTTTTTGAGTCAAAAAGACATCACTCATTACTGGTTAAGGTAATAACTCCCGATTCCCTCGGGATTATGTGAAGATCCTTGAAGAGCCCATAGGTTCAAATTCCATTTACTGCAAAAGTATTTGCACATGTGGGCAGACATATCTGTCCCTTGAAACATGAAGACATAATCCAGCTGCAGTTTGCATGAGAGCCTCTTTGTGTCCACATTAACACTCAAGAGTCTCTAACAGAGAGGCAGTCAGAGCCTCACCCTAGAAACTGGATCCCTTCAAGGATTAATCATCCCAGGTCTATATCAGCAGAGAGTAAGAGGAGGGCAGGAAGGGGGCCTCACCAATTTCTGCTCCCCTCAGAAAGAGCTTCTCTCCCTCAAGCCCCAGCCACCACTCCATTTACATCTCACTGGTCAGAATGTGGTCACATGGCCACACCCAGCTGCAAGGCAGGCTGGGAAATGTAGTCTTTTATCTGGTAACATCACTGCTAGAATAAAATCAGATCTCAGTAAGGAAGAAGGTGAGAACCAATATGAGTTAGACGACTACAATCTCTTCCACCTGGCTCAAATTTTATAGATCATAAAGCAGAGAAGAGTTAAGATACTCGTTCAAGTAAACAGTAGAACCAGGACTGAGAACCCAGGTTTTCTCGGCCAACATCCAACATGCTTCCCTAGCAGCATAGCTTGTGAACTGTTGAGGCTTTCACAGAAGTCACTGCCATTAACAAAGCAATATTCTCCACCAGCATCCGCCACCTCTATCTTCCCAGACACATTGGGATCAGGAAAATCAGCCTCAGTTTCAAAAATGAATCTGTTACCTCCATCAATCATGAAAAACAATTGGTCAATGGCCTGCAGGGGTGGGAGCTGTGTCAAAGCAGGGGTTGGACTAAATTGGAATTGACCAGTGGATTCATTTCAACCATCACCTTGACAGTTTGAGGAGACACAGTCACAGAAGCCAGGGTTGCTTTCATTCTCCGCTGCTTGTATTTCTATCTTGCCTCTGCAGCGACAATAAGGCAGAGGTCATCTCCTACGCTGCTCGGAGATCCCTGAGAATACTTACGTAAAGATAAGGCACAAGAGAAAAAACAATTTCCTTCCAATATTCTTAGCTTCTTAGCACAACAACTACAGTGAAGAAAATCTTTATCTCTGCCACCGTGGCAAAGAATGACAAGGATAAAAAGCAAATTGCCTCACATGCAGTGAGAAAAAAAAAACACAATTAAGATACTCCAGTGACCCTTGAATTCCTGAGAAAGAGTGCAGATCTCCGTTTCTTTGGTTAAGCTCCCCAGAAAGGCCGCAAACCAAACTGAAGGCTACCTCATTCCCTTACTTTTCAAATGGGTCCTTTTACGTGTGAACTAAATGGGTCTTACATCTGAATGAGATTAGATCATAAAGAATTCTACAAGCAAAAAGCATTTTGAGAAGGAAAGTGGGTTTGGTACATATCATTGCTAGTGTACAGAGAAATGCCTTCACAGAGAGGAAGTCTGAGAGGGACTGCACTGCACATAACAACACAAAAATGTCACACTGGATCAAACAGGAACTAATGAACGAGTCCAAACCTCAGTGCTTGCCAAAGTCAGGTGTAAGAAAACATGAGCATACCATAAATTCATTTCTAACATCAGAATCAATTAACATTTAGGGGCACCTGGGTGGCTCAGTCGGTTAAGCGTCCCACTTCAGCTCAGGTCATGATCTCGCAGCTCATGGGTTCAAGCCCCTCACCGGGCTCTATGCTGACAGCTCAGAGCCTGGAGCCTGCTTCGGATTCTGTGTCTCCCTCTCTCTCTCTGCACCTCCCCCGCATGCTTGCTCGCTCTCTCTCAAAAATAAACATTAAACCAGTTTTAAAAAATCAATTAATATTTGTTTATCCTCCATGTGCCAACAACTCTGCTAGGTGTTTTCACAAATGTTATCCATTGAGTCCTTGTTCTAAGCCTATGATGTAGTCATATTTTATTCCCATTTTACAGATGAGAAAGTTGAGGCTCAGAGACATGAAGCACAAGTCATTAAGGGCTACAGACAGCAAACAGTCTGGCATCCACTTGCTGCAACTACAAGTGCAGTGAGGCTTCTCTGCTCCCAAGAGAGTCTCCTTTCCAGAATATTACCGACGATATTCAAGCAAGGCGATACTACAGAAGAGGACACACCAGGCGTTTTACCCATGCTTCAGGCTTGGGTCTGCCACTCATTGCTCATTAGTGGACAAATGACTTCCTTTTCCGAGCTTTTTCCTCATCTTTAAAAACAGCATGATACTACCTCTCCCACTGCTATTCACGTTTAATTAGAGAATTAGGTAAAATGTCTACCATGTATTCTGTTTCTATTCCACTCTAACGACCAAAACGGCCCATGAAACACCCATTATAAAATCAAGATACCTAGAGAGACTCCTTCAGGAGGAATTATCTGCTCTGAAGGCACACTGCTGTTTGCATGGTTCATCCACTTCATCCCTTAATAACCCATCACCTCCTCCCTGAGCACTGTGCTGGCACGAGGGCCTCAAAAGGACCAGAGCAGAGCATCAAAGACACTGTGGTCCCTGCCCTTGAGGAGTCTGCTGAGAGGCAGTGCACAGAATACATGTGCTCAGTGATTCCTGGCCTGTGTTTGGTGATGGCCACCATGGCTCCCAGGCATATTCGTGCCACACCCCCACCTGCCATTGGGCTGATTTCCTAGTTTCCTCTTGGAATGTCAGTCTCTCTCTCCACTCATGACACTAGGACCTCTAGAAACCTACACTGCCAGTTCTACCCACCATATACCTTTCTTCTCTGCCACAGAGACTACAGAGGACTTCGGTGCCCATGGAGTCTCTGACAATGGGAAAAGTCAAGGGCTTGATCTCTTGCCAAGGGTGATCCCCTACCTGTGGGTCACCTCACTCATCTTTGTGTCACTTCACTTAGTACAGATTTCGTGAGCAGTGTGTCCTGTTCACATGGGTGATACGTGATGGAAGCGTCTAAACAATAGGTTCTGAATGAGTCTGTCAACACTTGGGCATAGTCTTGAGCACCCCGTAAGAGGCAAATTCCTCCAGCGTTCCCTTTCTTCATGGTAACTCCCCAAGACCAACCAGTCCTCCCCTCAATGCTATGAAGCATTAAGAGTCTGCACTGTGTATAAAGTCCTGTGCTCTGGGCTGGGAACCCACTGGGTAATAAGGCTAACACATCCTCAGTCTGACGGGGCTTATAGCACGCTGGGAACATCATCAAATATCACAGGACTGAGTCACAGCAGGGGAAAAAAGTGAATGAGCCTATCATCAGCAGGTTCAAACACATGGCAGAACAGAAGGTAGCTAAGCAGTGAGGGGCTCAAGGGGAAGTGAAGGGAAGCCCAAGGCTATATGTGATCTTCGTAGGCCAGTCTGGTTTTGGAATGTCCCCTCATATCATATTAAGATGCACATACATTCTACCTCCAACATTAAGGGTAATATTTTTGTCATAAAATTATCTTGAAATATTTAAAAAAATAATTTTGCTTTCCATATTAGTTGACTCCCAGCAACTGAGTAATTTACCAACACCTGTGGTTTCTCCAATTACTTTGTTCCTTTGGGAATTGATCTGTGAGAAAAGCTAATCTATAGTTTATCCTTAAGCATAATGAAACTTGTGGACAGTAAATCTGACTATAAATTATATTTACGTTATATATAAGTATATATAAAATAAACATGAAGATATATTTCTTACATATGTCATGAAATGCTGATTAGCTTTTTTTTTTTTTTTTTACAGTTTGCCTTACATATCTGTGAGTCAATAAATTGCTTTACTATGTGTTCAAACATTTCTGTAAGCCCTGAAATCTCCTGGCCACAGTGTCTAAAGACAAAGACCCTAGAGAGGGGGAGGGCAGACAGAGGAGGTTGAGAAAGCTAGTGAAGGGTCTTGAATGGCAGGGAGGCTATGGATGCTACTCCAAGGGTGAGAGGGGTTCATGAGAATTAGAGAAGATAGAGGGCCTGATGTGCTTCGAAATGGCCACACTGGCTGTCCTTTAGAGGATGGTGAGGGCGTGCGGTGGAGAGAAGTAGGACTATAAGCAGGGACAGGAAAGAGAAGGCTGGTAGATAGGTCCAGGAGAGATGTGATCTCCCTTGGGATGTAATTCCAGAAAGCATGAGGCTATTCATATCAAAGGGTTTCTATGGAGATGGGGTATGGGCACACAAAAGAGTGTTACCTTTACAGACTGCTCTCGGTCCAACATACCCAGGCAACACCAGCTGTCCAGAATCACCACCTTTCTCAGATACCTATTAAGTTCTGGGCTCTTGGAATGACTCCTTACACATATATGTTCTTTCAAGCCTCACCACGGCCCAAGAAGATGAAGGCTACTATTTATAAATGAATTCTCAGATGAGGAAATGAAGGTCCAGAGTAGTTTAGTAACTTGCTCAAAGTCACACAGCTAGTTAAGTACTGAGATCAGAGTCTGAACTGGGAAAATCATACTTTCTCCACAATGCCCTTTTGCATCCAAAATCCACAAATATCAGGGCAAGAATATCAGTATTCTTAACACTGAAGAAAGATTTATAGACAACCTCTAATGGTACTAATGCTCTATACATTTAAAGTCATTTAGTCATCATGAGACTGTGACTCCAGCATGACAATCCAATGGATCCAACGATGTCATTTTGTATTTGATCCTAGTGGCAATGGGGTCCATACATGCCTCTCCCACCCTGACAGGGTCTATTGAAAAGGAATAAAAATGGGAAGACACAGAAGTAGCAAGATGAAATTACATGTAAAAATACAACACAGTGTGCCAGGAAAAGAAAAGAACAGAAAAGAAAAGAATAATCTGCCTTGGAAATTTACCAGGATTCAAAACCTAGTAAGACAAAGATTGGTAACAGGCATAAAACCCAATGTGATACCTGAATGAACTGAGGCAGCACAGACTGTCAGGTCACGTATGTGGATGGGAGACTAAAGTTCAAGAGGGAGCAGCTCTAAGGGATAAATAGGGAAAATGCAGTTTTGTGGCTGATTGCATGGGACAGCAGAGTGGGGACAGGAAGACTCCGGGTACTGGAACAGGGTAGGCAGGCTGCTGTTTATCAAACAGAGATGGGTTGTTTCTGGTGTTCAACCTGTAGGACTGAGGTAGGCATAAGACGGGTAGGAAGAGAAGTTAGGTGTATAGATCTGAAGCTCAGAAGAGAGATGGCAATGGGTAGCTCATTGAAGCCAGGGGAACAGGTAAATCTATCTAGGGAGACTACTGTGTAATGAAAAGAGAACCAGTCAGAAGGACAGAACCCTAAGAAACACCAAATATAGAAATCGGAGATGAGAATCAATGGACATATGATCCTATAAGCAGGTCCTCAATGTGCATGAGCTGGATAGAGTTTTTATTTGAAAAACAGAGCTCACAGTGCAGGCTTCAGGAGGCAAAGATACAAATCCTTTCTACTGGCCCAGGTAAGATGGGAGTTTTCTAGGGTATGAAGGCATGGGCCATGCCTTAAGAGGATAAACAGGTGAGGTAAGATAGGAATGCCCTAAGGAAAATGGAGGAATGGCTATGGAGGGGAAAACGTCAGGTGATAAAAATTCAGAGCCTGCCTAAGCTAAGCCTAAAGAAAGATAAGAATGCGCAAATATTTGACACGTGTTAAGGCCAACGAGGGAGAGAATTGATTCTGCTCCAAACAGAGGGCTGTGACTTGTGAGTAATGATAAGAAATAAAAGCCATTGATTATCAGCTGCAAACACCAAACCACTTGTTTGCAGAGTTATTGTCTCAGGGAAATGGAGAAGAATAAAAAGGGAATGAAGACTTGTAATAGCCACAGATGAGCATGTCCAAGTAAACAAAGCTGCTCCTGTGCTGTTGAGGGCGGGGTGTAAACTGACCCAGTTTTTGAAGAACCATTTCAAAATCTTGAAAATGCTCACTGATCCAGCAACGACCCTTCCAGGTATGTATGTATGTATTTATATATTCTAGAAAAAATATTAGATGTGTGCACAAATTATAGTCTACAAAGATATTAATTGTAATTTTTGAAAAATTAGAAAAGACCGGGCACCTGGGTGGCTCAGTCGGTTATGTGTCGGACTTCGGCTCAGGTCATGATCTCATAATTTGTGAGTTTGAGCCCCACATCAGGTTCTGTGCTGACAGCTCGGAGCCTGGAGCCTGGAGCCTGGAGCCTGGAGCCTGGAGCCTGGAGCCTGTTTCATACTGTGTCTCCACCTCTGTCTGCCCCTCCCCTGCTCGCACTCTGTCTCTGTCTCTCTTTCTCTCTCTCTCTCCCCGCTCAAAAAACAAACGTTAAAAAAATTTTTTAAAGAATTAGAAAAGACCTAGATGTCCAGAAATAAAATACAATTGATGGTGCATCCATATAAGAGCATCTTAAGACATTAATCAAAGCAACAGTTCCACCTTCTCACCCGTTTCGCCTATATCCTATGCCACTCTGGCTTCTGCGTCTTCATACCCCTCAATAGCTGCTCCCGTGAAGTCACCAGTGACCACCAGGTTACCAAATCCAAGGGGACCCTGTTAGAGTACAGCTTACTGGACTTTCAGACAGGGGACAACTTCCCCCACCCACAGTTTTGCTGCTGCTTCCCCGACAGCACCACGTTTTCTTCACATTCTGCTTCGCTAGCTAGCTGCCTCTGCGATCCAGCCTCACCGTGGTGGCCATCCTCAGGGCTCACTTCTGTCCTACCCACACACACTATCTAGGTCGATCACATTTACACCACCGCTTTGTGGGGAAAAATCTGTGCTTCCATGGAAAACTAGGTATTGTCTATGGCGCAAGCTTCCTTGTTATCTGATTCAGACTCTAAAGGAGCTATTTGACAGGGCTGCAAATTGTAGCTAACTGACCACAATGCAGAATAATTTGTCTATACACATGCAAATGGTTCTGTCAGAGGGAGGGACAATCCTCCTCTTCCTCCCAAAGGGGAGGGAGAAAGCCAATTTTGCCCCTATTTGCATAGTTGTGTCAATATTCCTAATCTATAAATGTTCTGAGTTTTGGATTTGCCCCTGTACTGATTGTGACACCTTACCAATTCCTTGTAAATGAATTAAATACAACCAGGTTCCTATTTATAGATCTATGAGAATTATGATTTTATCTTTTCTTGAAAATTATCTTTTAACAGTTTTAAAGAATATCTAGAACCAAAGAATCCAAATGTATATTCCCATTCCTGACCACCTTCCCACCTTACTGATCTGTGTATACGTATAATTGGTTCTCACTGTTTGTAATAGTTCTATAAAGTTGCACTGAATTAGCAAATGCTCGACCATTGTTCCTAGGGGAGCCTCTTATACAACCTTTCCATCAACCAGTGAAAACACAACCCTGTTATTTATTTATGTATTTGTTTGTTTTATAAGCTATAATACATAACTGTTATATATTTATATATAACTAAACTATATATGAACTATAGATAAATATAACTATAGTTAATTCATTAGCATTGAACTCACAGCCAACAGCACTAGAACTCATGCCTGAACAAAGCTGACCTAACACACATATTTTCTCCATAAGGCACATCATAGCCTTCTTGCTCTTAGTATCACCAGGCAGCACTTTAGCACGACGCTCAGGGGCCATTTTAAACAGCAAAACCGCCCACAAAAATCACAAAAATGGGAAAATGAGGGCACTAAATAGACCACAAAAAAAGGTAATTTATTTACCAGAGGGGGTGTAGAAGAAGAAGGCAGAGCATCACCTTGTTTGACCTCAGTCTGGAATGTAAATTTTCCAAAACTCCACGCATGTCTGAGAATGACCATGGAACTCACGAGCGGTAATTCTGGTGTCACAGATACAGTTTAGCGAGTAAATGAATGTGCAAATACAGAATCCACAAATAATGAAGACGGACTGTATTTCTGTATCCATATTAAATGTGTGTCCCTCCCAACAGTCTTCAGGATCCATAAAAACCATATCTATTTTATTCATCATGCCACACTCTTAGTACCAAGTTCCATACTTGATGCATGAAGCTATTCCATACGTATTCATACTAACTTAAGCTAAAAAAAAAAAAAAAAGTAAATACACGAGAAAATATTCATTACACACTGTTAAATAAAGAAATAGGTTATAGACAAAATATATACATATTGGTTCAAGTTTGTCCAAGGAGTTGTACATTTGAAAAAGAAAAAAACAATAAGCGCCTGGGTAGTTCAGTTGGTTAAGCGTCTGACTTCAGCTCAGGTCATGGTCTCATGGTTTGTGGGTTCGAGCCCCTCATTGAGTTCTGTGCTGACAGCTCAGAGCTTGGAGTCTACTTCAGATTCTGTGCCTCCCTCTCTCTCTGCCCCTCACCTGCTCACACGCTCTCTCTCCCTAAAACACAAACGTTAAAAAATATAATAAAAAAAGATAAAAAGAAAAAAGAAAACCCAACAACCCGATTTGAAGGATCATCCCAAAATTTGTAGTAGTTATCTCTGAGTGCTGGCATTTATTCTTTTTTAGGGTTTTATCCAAAATTAAAATGATGAAAACTATTTCTTTCATTATCACTGCAAAATGCCATCAAAAAGTGACCACCCGCTTTAACTTTCTCACCATGTTCAGTGGAAGCCGGAAGCACAGGCATCAGAGTCTCCCTAACTGGGGAGCACATGTTCTGGTCAGCATCTCCAGCCTGCTCACGTGACAGGCTTCATAGCTCACTCCTCAGGGCCAGCACTCTGCTACATTATTGTCTTTCATCTGGTGTCTCTGAAAATACGTGGCCAGAATTAGGCATCATGCTCTTGCGATATTTTGTGTGGCATACCACAAGTGTCCTGACGCCCATTTATTCTGAACCCTAACTTCCCCACAATACGGAACATCATTACCTTGATAGCCACACCTAACTGAGCATGCACACCCATCCATTCTTCAAACTTCTGCACATGCTAGCCAAATCCTGGGGTGAAATCTTAAGCTTCTGTCCTCAGGGGGTTACAGTCTAGCAAAGCTCAGCACAGGGAGGTAGCCCTTTACTGTCTGTGAGAGGCCTTTAAATGTCTAAGCTGCCGTGGCTTTGATCAAATGCTTTGGGGTGGGTACAGTAGTCAAGGACACGTACTGACTGTAAAAGGCAATTAAGGGTCACATTATTGACTTCTTTCTTCTTGGGGATATTCCTCTGGGCTCAATTTTATTGTGTTTAGTTCATATACCACCCCATATAAACTA
Organism: Panthera pardus; assembly: GCF_024362965.1. Taxonomy (NCBI): domain Eukaryota; kingdom Metazoa; phylum Chordata; class Mammalia; order Carnivora; family Felidae; genus Panthera; species Panthera pardus. The sequence continues at coordinate 17,636,070 of NW_026526821.1, read as the reverse complement.
GTCTGAACCAAGTTTAAATGGATTTGCTGCTTAACCTTCAAATAAAAAAAAAAAAAAAACATTTAATTAATTAGAACCGGCCTCCTCTGCCCATCCCCTCCACCTTTCTGCCAAGCCATGTGTTTAATCCAATATTCACAACACTTAGAAACCTTCTGTAGTGGCCAGAGGGCAGGAGTCTGGAGGGCTTGGGGTCAGAAGATGTGATTTCACAGACATCTCAAGATTTGAGATTTAAGGAAGGTCACCTAACTCCTGAGAGCCTCCGTGTCCTCCAGTGTAAACTGGGGCAATCATCCAGGTTAGTCTCAGTCACAGTGAAGACCTACAGAGATGCTATAAAAGCTTTAGAAAGACAGCACTCTAATGGACTTGCAAACAGAGGTGGTGCTGGCCACTTGGGCAGGGCGGAAGCTTTCCTCCCAAAATGAGCTTCCCTAACGGTGGTCTGGCCGTCTGCTCAGCCACTAGGTCAGGTCAGGGGATTCAAAGTTAGGGCCCTCACTCTGATAGGCTTTCTTTGGTGATTTTTTTGGGTCAGGCTCCCAGCTTCCCTTCCTTCTCTTTCTCTAAAGAATTCCTCATCCCGTCTACCCAGTCCCTCACTGTGTGGGACACCCTAAGCTTTTTCCACCAGTGGTGTTGGAATGAAAGGTCACACAAATGTAAACCAAGCTGAAAACTCACCGTGTAGCAAAGACTAAAATAAACTGATTAATGAGTTAAATGTAGAACACGAGACTATTAAAAATGCCAACTTGGTAACAGCTTTTTTATTGCTGAGTGATGATGCCATGTTGGGTCATTTAAATTTTTATCGATCTTTCTGACTTTCCAAAGTTTCCACAGTGCACATGTATATCTTCCCAACATGCATTCAACACCTATTGAGTGAGTGCCTACTATGTGCCAGGCAGGATGTAAGGCAGTAATGACCAGAAGAGAAGAGGGTACTGTCCTCAGGGAGTGCACAGTCTAATGGAAAGGACATGCAATAAACAAAGACACACAAACAATCAGATGATTACAAATCGAGTAAGTTCTGTGAAGAGTGTTATTAATGGTTAGAAAGGGGGGCACCTGGGTGGCTCAGTTAGTTAAGTGTCCAACTTCAGCTCGGGTCATGACCTCACAGTTGGTGAGTTCAAGCCCCGAGTCCGGCTCTGTGCTGACAGCTCAGAGCCTGGAGCCTGCTTCGGATTCTGTGTCTCCCTCTCTCTGCCCCTTTCCCGCTTGCACTCTCTCAAAAATAAACAAACATTAAAAAAAATTCTAATAAAAAATGGTTATAACGGCAAGTAGAAAGGAGCCTAACTGAGATCAGGACATTAAGCAAGGTCTCCCTGTGAAGTAAGCTTTAAAGGAACCCGGAAAGGAGGATGGTGGGGGGTGGGGGGGGCCAGGCAAGGGAAAGGTGGAGAGTGAGTTCCAGGGAGAGGGAGCAGCTTGTGCAAAGGCTGGGGGCAGGCAAGAGCTTGGCCACTGTGCTTTTGAGGAACAGAATAAAGCCCAGAGTGGCGGCTGCCACATATGAGGCAGGCTGAGGAGAACGCAGAAGCAGAGATTGTAGACAGACTTGAAATACCACTTCATGCCTGTGAAATTGGCAAATTAAAAAAAAAAAAATCATGGTAACACAATTCTGCCAAGGTTACACTGAAAGTGCTCATATCATTATGAAAGAGCACAGTTACTTCACTGAAAGCCATCTGTGAAATGTAGCAGAAGCCATAAGGATGTCTCTACCTTTTAATACCTCAACTCCTTACAATGTAGTCTGAGAAAATAATTCAAGCAGAAGACTACAGGCCGGGAGAGGACGATACTTTGGAAACACCCAAATATCCAACAATACAGGCATCGTTTAGCAAGCTACTGTAATTAGACTCTGAGGAACACGATGAGCCATTAAAACAATATTGAAAACTCCTTAAGAACCTGTAAAATATTAACTTATGGTGCTGAGTGAAAGGAGAGGGCTATAAATGGCACATGGGGCATAATTACATGGTAAGAATGGGATCAGTGATTGAAAGGGAATATGCACTAGCAAAAAAAAAAGATATTAATTGGTATATGGGATAGAAGTTCTATTTTCAAAAATTCGCTTTGGTGTCAAGACTACTTCATGTTTTTCAAGGATGAAGATCAAGGTCAATGAAGGAAGGACAGCAGTAACCCCCACAGCAGCCCTGGGCCCGGCTGGGAAAAGGGCTCACAGGAAGAGTTGCACGTGGCTCTAGTGATTCAAGGCATCCCCAACTAGGGAAATCTATATGGCAATGGCGGATGGGCAACAATTCCCTGCTGGGTCCTCAAAGACACCCCAGCTTCCACTCTCAGCTCCTGTCACAGCTCTCCTTAAGCACCTCAGAACGACAGCAGGTCAAGACAATGCTGTGTGTGATGTAGAAACCATGACTGACCCTGGCTTCTGTCTCTTGTGACGTGTAGTCAATCCCTTTGGGAGCACAGCAAGAGGCTAACTTCGCCCCCTTGAACCCACTGCAGTGGAGGTGTTAGGACTTACTGGCTAGGAGGGCCTGGAGAGGGAGAGAGAAAGTCTGTCTCTCGGTGTTACAATGAAAAAGCTCACATTTACTAAACACCTACTACATTCTGGGCATTGTGCCAAGCACTTACAGTTATATACCCAAGTGGGTAAGAGCAAGAATTAGAGTCAGAATCCAGGGCCTCTATCCTTAGCCACTTCCCAATTGTTGTGACTTGCAGTCAAGCACTTTGTGGGTTGCAAGCAGATTCAGTGAGTTATTAGTCGTCATTAATACCAATGGCCCCAATTTCTATTCAGTGAGGTCAGCAATATCATCCCCATTTAACAGGGAAAATGGCTCAGAGAAGTTAAGCAAATTGCCCAGAGCTACCCAGCATCCTAATGACAGAACCTGGATTCTAACTCAGATGGGGCTAATTTGTCCCTGGTTCCATCTATACACAACATAAAGCCGTGTTCACATTCCAGGGTTCAGCAGGCGTGCAACTGTTCCTGTACCTTCCAAGAATGTCAATGATGCACTAACTATGACAAAAATCACCTCTCACATTTATATAGAGTACTTTACAATTTATAACAATCTTTCACATCCACACTTGACTCTGAGAGGGAAACCTACTTTCCAGTTATATACATTTTATACAACATAGCAAAACAAAGAGAAAATGTTTACAGTGGCCCACAATCTTTTTAAAGGTATATATTTATATGTATATACATGAATATATGTATATATATACATATGGCACATACATATAAATATATACTACATATATGGTGTGTCCGTGCACGCATAGGAGTACAGATAAATTAAAATACCTTCTTCTTAAGGGAATGTTGTTCTCATTACAAGAAAGGATTTGATCTCAGCATCAGTCGCCCTCCCCACACTCCTTTTGAGTATTCAACTCAATGCAAAAGATGTGCAAAGAAAGGCCTGGAGCTGAAGTCCGAATCAATCTGGGGACAGTGGAACTGCTCTGGAGGGAGAAGACTTTGCATTACCTATGTGATCCAGGAGGGAGAGGAGAAGGTAAAAAAACCCTGCCAACTGTAAGGACCTTTAAGTCTGCAGAAGGACTGCAAGTTGTTTGCTGGCAGCATAGCAATGCAAACCCTTGTCTGTGTCCCACCGAACACTGAGAGCAGTTCTGCTGCTGCAGGAAACAACCCTGTGTTCCTGCAGCTTTCGGAGAGTGGTGGAGAGGGGCCAGCTCCACACTGGGTCCAGTTGGGAGAGCCAGGAGAAACAGAGCAATGTTCTAGAACTCAGGGCAGGCAGTGAACAGGGGCCACGTGCGCTCCCCCTGGAAATGTAGGGGGCAGGATCTGGAATGGGGAATTCTGGTCAATACTTCACAGCTCTGCTGATCAACTCACTAGCTCATGGGGCTATGTATCTATATTTCAAAAAACTGGGGCAGTAATTACATACACAATTCTGCAAGCTGACTTTTGTTGTTGTTGTTTTTAACTTATCAGAGCATGAACACTGACCCATGCCATTAGATACTCTATGAAAAACATGGTTTGTAATACCAGCATAGAATTCCACTGTTCACACACACACAAATTTATTTACCTATGCTCTTACTGTTGTGGCACTGAAGTGATTTCCAAGTTTTGCCCTTGTAAATAATGCAGTGATGACCTCCATGTATACAACTCCTTCTGTGAAGCTCTGATTATTTTGTTAGGAAAAAAAATTAGTGAATTGTCTTCTAAATACGCTGTGCCACTTAACCCACTTGCAGAAATGCCTGTAAAAGACTGCTTTCACTGCTCCTTGCCAACGCTGGTTTTTACCAGTGAAAAATAGGTATGTTTTGGTAATCTTACAGGTTAAAAGTGCATTTATTAGATTATCTGTGACACTGGACATGTTAAATGTGTTCTTCACCATTCACATTTTGCTTGACAATTACCTGTCAATATTTTTTAGCCTTTTTTTCTATCACGTGACATTTTTATCAACTTGTTAGAGCTCTTTTTATGTGAGGATATTATCCCTTTCTTCTAAATTCTGTTGTCTTTTCCCATATCCAGCTTACCTATTTGTTTTTTGAGTTTTGTTAATACAGTAGAGAAGCTGTTCTTTTCCTTTTCTTTTTACATAGTAAGATTCGACTCAGGGGTTTATTTATTTGCTCTTAATGAGCTGAAAGTCCTTCCGAAGAAAAGAACAATATTTTCTTCTGGTTCTTCCTTTTTTCTGATTTTAATTTAAGTTCTTAATCGATCCAGGATTTATTTAGCGTATCATAATATACATGCAACACATTCTATTTTTTCCAAATTATTAACCAATTACAAATATACTATTTGTTAAGCAATTCTCCATTCATATAAATTTTAATAGCTAGTTTCACTCTATACTGGATTATTCTCTGGGCTTCAATTATTATAGCTATAATAAATGTTGATATTTCACAATGAAATGTCCCCCCACACCACTTTTTTAAACTGTTCTCCATTACTTTCTCCTCTATATTATTTCAGATCAATTTTGAAATCACTGTCAAGTTCCAGAAGGACTCCCATTAGGGTTTTGATTGCAATTGCATTAAACCCATAAATTAATTTGGGGAAAACGGATATCCCCACAATATTAAATTTGCTAATCCAACTACATGATATACCTCTCCATTTATTCAAGTCTTGCTTTATCTTCCTCAGAAAAGTTTTGCAGGGGTTTATGTTTTCATACGTAGTTGCAGTATGTTTCTTGGTTTCCTCCTAAGTATTTATGTTTTAATTGCATTTGAGAACAGGATACGTTTTATTATATTTTCATGTGGTTATTACTAGCATACGGCTATTGCTTTTTGTTTATTTGCTTTGTGTCTGACCATAATACTGAAATCTCTTAATAATCCTAATACCTTTTTTTTTTCTTGGTTTAGTTTATTCTCTTAGGCTTTGATGCTGTAAGAGTATTTGCTCCTAGAAATAGTAATTCTAAAAAAGTGACTTTCCATTCCTGGCTTACTAAGTAAGAATTCTGATCGGTAATGAAGACCGATTTCTTTCAAATTATTTTTCAGCCTCTCTGGAGATCATATGGTTTGTATCCTTTGACTTATTGATATGAAGTATTATATGAATAGCTTTTCCAGCATTCAACATTTTTCATCAGTGCCTTTCTAGAATAAACCCAACTTGGTCATGGTGCCTTCTGCTTTCATAATGATGCTGGATGCTGGCGGTCATAGAGCTTTGTAGCTATGTACTTACACACTCAGTTCCCAGCCAGGCCACCTGGTCAGGTATAAGGCCTTGGGTAAGTCACTTACCTCCCAGATGATGGAGGAAATCATGGCCCCTCCACTAGGCTGCTGCAAGAATTACAAGTAAAATCCTCCAAACAACCTCAATGCTATGGGCCTTGTATATCATAGATACTCAAACTGGGTAGCTGTTGTTTTCATTACTATGAAACAAAGGAAACACACTTTCTTGGTATTGTTATCTCAAGGTCTTCCCAGGTATAGGAATGAGTGACCTCCAGCTGTAACATATTTGGGAGTTACTTTTTTAATCCAGAAAGTCTGATAAACAAAAAAACCAAAGATATTAGATTTAATTATCATTAACACTACCTCTCTGTGGCTTTTTCTTATCTCAACTTTCAAGGTAAGGAGGAATCAAGGAGTATTTATTTCCCCAGGAAGGTCTGTTGGCTTACTATACTTCACCTTCTGAGCCCTAGTTCTCTAGGGATCATGGGGGAGCAAAAAAATCTAAACCTAACAATGTTTTACAGGGTTTTTCTTGTTACTTTGGAATTTCACCCAAGGCTACAGAACCAGAAAGAGTAAGGAGTAAGTATGGCCGCCTCCTGCAGAGAACCTGAGGCACTTCCAGATGTCCTCCTCAGGTCCTCAGGGGCTGGAAGAGGCACCCAACTGGACCCTCCCTCCTCTCTTCAACACCAGGCTCAACCCACACAGCAAGGAGGCTGGGTGGATTGGGAGGAGAGAGTCTTGGAACCTGTAAACAGGTGTAGGGAAGAAGGCTTTAGCTTTCCAACTCATCTTCCCGAAGCCAAGGGAGGAGTTCCATGGTAGCCACCTGTAGACATTGTGTACATAGAGGGAAGGAGGGGAGAGGGTCTGCAAGAAGAGGAAGGGGACATATCATGTCCCAGCAGATGCCTGCTCACGTGCAGACACCCCCTGGCTCATGTAGCAGCTCCTGAACCAGGTATGGTGAGAGCAGGCTTTCTCTCTCTTCAATCCCTCCTCTTTCCTCCATGGTCCTATGCTCCAGGGGAGGAAGGAGGCACAGAAGCAGCTAAAAAGGCAGGGAAGGAAAGGGAAGTGGAAGAGCAATGAGCACCCCTTCTCCAAATAATTTTGCACAGGTGGTTGTCGTAACCATCTTTTGTGGGTGCCTTCAGTCTGGGCTCACCTGCACGACTCTGGCAACCATGTCCCTTTGAGCATGGTGTGGCATGCACGGAAGACCCTCCTTCCCTAGTCTGTCACAGTGCTGGAGGTTTCCCCGGTGGTCTTCAGATTCTGCTTTGGTTCTAGGTAGGATGGTGATCTGCCTGCTATTGGCTGATCTTGCTGTGCCTCCCTCAGACTCAAGGGTAATCTCACCAGGATTATGACAGGGCAGAGATAGGAGTTAGAAGTCTGTGCTCACACCACCATCCTGCTCAGAAGGAAGTTCCATTTGCGTTTAATCTAGACCCCTTCTAATCTAATCTCAGACCAGGTTATGCTACCTGTGCATTGAAGCTGAGGCTTACAAAAATTTTCTTTTAATGGCCTGGAGTGCCTGGCTGGCTCAGTCAGTTAAGCGTCCAACTCTTGGTTTTGGCTCAGGTCATGATCTCATGGTTTTGTGAGTTCAAGCCCCATGTCAGGCTCTGGGCTGCTAACACAGAGCCTGCTTGGGATTCTCTCTCTACCCCTCTCTCTCTCTGCCCCTCTCCCACTCACGCTGTCTCTCTCTCTCTCTCAAAATAAATTAAAAAAAAATTTAAAAAGGCCTTACAATGCTAGTTACATAGCTTTGTTCTGTTTTCTAGACTCTCAATTTCTCTTTCTCTCTTGCTGTCCCTCCACTCTGCCCTAGAACTGGATGCTGGACTGAAAACATAGAGCCCGCCTAAGGATGCTCACTGAAGACAGTCAGGACTCACCTCCGCTCCCTGTTCATAAGTCCTCATGCTCATAAGCCTTGGCTTCCCAGAAAAGAAAGGGGTCTGGATAACATGCTTCTCTCTCCTACGTAGGACTTAGATTAATCAGAAAAAGATCAACTCCTATCTCCGCCCCTGACCTCATCATCAGGTATCACTGTAGCCACACATCAATGAACCCAGAACACCTGCAAAGCCATTGTTCACCATCTTCCCAGGAGCTTAGGGCTTCGGCACTAATCCACCACTGTCTGAGCAAGTAAAGACAATGGCACTAGAGCAGTCTTTTTACAACAGGGTCCATCACACCATCAGTTTAGATTCCGACACCCTCTTCCTAGGCCGGAGACGTTTTTTGTTTTTTGTTTTCTTCCAAATAATGTTCCTTAAGGGGCTTCTATGTTTTGGATTCTCTCCTAGGCTTATAACTTATCTCACTGAGGCTTCGCCACAAAACAGTGTATCATAATCTCCTGTAAATGGAAGAAACGAAACAGAGACACAGACAGATGCACTGTCATCCAGATACAAGTGCCACCTTGAAATAAAAACCAGATTCTTTTTGGCTCTAAAGCCCCTATTCTTCTCACTAAATTCTAATGACTACTCTTACTTCATTGAGCTCAGCAATTTGAATTTCTCCTTTCTATTTCCTTAGAGAAAAGAGACAGACACCTATCACTTCAAGTAGGAATCCATAAATATGTGAATAAAATATAATGTGCAATCAAACCTCAGGTGGAGGGAATACTAAGTGAGCCCTCCAAAGCAGCAGTATTGCACATTTCTGGCTGTACAAAGTCACTTTTCATTTGGAAAACCTAAATTCGGCAATACCACAATGAAGTGGGTACCCAGGCAATGGGGCCTTTAATTTACAGGGAGAAAGCAATCACAGGGAACTTCTGATCACCTGGCATGCTAGACTGTGGATTTGTGATTCCACAACTGCAAAGTGATGGTTACTGCCAGAGTCTGGCTCAAGCAGGACCTTTAAGGATAAGGGGAGGAGATTTCCAGAGCACAAGAGAGCTAAATTTGGGTTGCTTAAGACCTGTTTCTGAGATAAGGAGGAATAGGTCTCTTGAGAGTAAAACCAGATCCATACACAAGTGGGTGTGGCATGGAGGCAGATCTGGGTGACAATGAGGGAGAATGTCTTTTGTCTAATGCTGGGTGATAGCTTGAAGGCATCAACAAGCAGGTGCATGGCCCATTAAAAGTGGTACCTGCAGAAAAGATGAACTGGACCAGTGTGGTGTCCACACCTCTCATCATCTCACTGGCCTTCCCCTATTGCTGACCCTGGTCCCCATTCTCAATGCTGTTGACCTTGGTTCTCCTCATGGAATCCAGATAGTTGATGCTAGCAGCCTCTGCTCTTTTAAACCTACATGATATTCTGTTTCCACATAGGACCCCAGCCAGAGTTTTATGATAACCAGACCAATATTAGATAGAGAGTAATAGTAACCACCCAGGATCCCCAGCAGTTATAAGGTCTGCTATGGGAGCGCATGATCTTCCCATCAGAGATAGCATTCAAGGTGAGGCTGGGTGGGCACCAGACAAGCTCCTAGGACCCAACTAGTATCCATGGATGTCTGCTGTTGGGGATGTGCCAGAGAAAACCACCCACTGTTCTAGATAAGAAAACGTCTGAGAGTCTAGATTATGATCATCGTGTTCTGAAATAGGATTTCCTGTGAGATGATGAACAACAAAAGAAAATGGTACACCCATTCACATGCTAGTCAGTCCAGAGAAACGGACATGTCAGATTTCCTGCTTTAACAATTCACAACCACAAGAGCAACAAGTAATAATTCATTTTATTACAGGCATCTAAAGAGTATTTGGAGCTTTTCAAAGAACTCTGATGTAAATTATCACATATGCACCTCACGCCTGTATCTCAGGAAGGATGGCAGATGATTAAAGAGAGCAAAAGAACAAAACGATGAATGAAAAAAATAAATGAATGGGGCATCTCAAGGGAATAGTATGAAGAAAGAAAATTAGACTGCTTTCATTGGTACTAAGGAGTCCCTTTGATTCTAAAATGCAGATGCAATCAGGTAGTTCTCAGGGAAGATGAAGGGGTACCCTGCTGGTCCCTCCTGGGCTCCAGGCTTCCATATGCCATCACCTGCTATGCATCTTTATCTCAAACACAACATATGCAAACCTCAACTCATTCTCTCGTCCCTAACCCATCTATTGTGTCTTGCATCTCGCCCAACAGTTCCACCACTCACCTCCCAGCCATCCAAACCAGAAGCCATAGAGTATCATCTTTGGCCCTCTTCTCTCACCCCTACATTCCCTGTGTGATAGTCTGTCCAGGTTCTGGCATCACTGGCTAACAGTCTTGCTCTGAACTCGAGACTATTGAGCTAGGATGGTGCTTTGCAGCCAAACTCTTGAAAATGTCCACCTGTAAAGGTGTGACCCCGTTCCTGATGCACCAAGGATATACCCGGCAAGTGGCCTGTCAGACCTAGCAGACCCGGAATACATCCACACCTGCCCTTGCTGAATTGTCCCCCAGGTATCTTCCTGAGCTACACCCATGCTTTAGCCTGAGCGCCTGCTTTAAGCCTTTGCCACCAATGCCTAGAACAGAGCTTGGCCCGGGGAAGGAGCTCAGTAGATGTTTGCAGAAAAGGCCTACAGCCTCCGTGGACTGACTAGACCATGCAGCTGGTCTCCATAGTTGCCAGTCTCCCTACCACGCAAACCCACCCTCAAGAGGACATGTAGACAGGAAACCCCATCAAAGCATGTGATGGGGAATTCCTTGAGCCAAGAGACTTAGCTCTAAGCACTGAATTGATTTGCAGTCTTGGGCTGATGATGCTGTACCTTAGCCTTCCTCCCATTTACCTCTCAGAGCTGCCTCAAGGATCAAGCAACATAGTGGGCACACCACCAAAGTGGCACGTAGGTGTGGCACAGCGTATCAGTGATTCCTCAATGTGGGTATGCCTCAGCATCACTCAGAGGGCTCCTTAAAGCATAGATTTCTGGGCTCCACTCCCAGAATTTCTGCATCATTAGGTCAGGGCTGAGGCCTGAGAATATGCATTTCTAACAAGTTCCCAGGTGATGCTGATGGTCCAGGGACTAAACTCTGTGAACCAGTGTGCCAGACCATTTTAAGAGCACTGCCTTTCCCCACCGACCTGGTTTTTCTCCCTGAAGTATGCTATTTCAATATTCGACTTTATGTTTATGTTTTACCCTTTTTGCTGTTTTGCTGGAATCTTAACATAGTCTGTAAATTCCTCTGGGCAGAAATTATACCTTCCACACTCCACATTCTCTCATTTTCTGTTTTGCAAAATAATGAGTACATTTCCAGTGCGATTAATAATAGAAAAAGGAAGGGGGGGGACCCACACTACCAACCCCAATAAACAGCTTCCACAAATGGATACCAGCCCTGGAATCCTCTTAAAAATTAATTATGAGGCAAAGAATATTCTACCATCAGTGGCAATGTGGGAAAGAAGATTATGTTCTTGATGACACATTTTGTAAAATGTGGGTTATTCAAGATTTTAGCTGTAACTTACTTAAACACCACCATTTTTTGAAATATAAAACCACAAACAGCATTTCAACTCATAATTTTTATAGTGATAGTCAGACAATTGTGTTTTCAACATGCAAAATCCATTACACAGTCGTGGCAACAGTTTGCAATAGATTGTAAATTTTTATTGAGATGATCATCTTCCGATTGAATTTCAAAATGTATTATATGATCATCAGCAAATACGTCCAGAGGGGCTGCTAAAGGACTTTCAGTATCATTTATAAAGATCAAAAACCCTGGAAACTCTTAGATTTACCCTGTGGAAAAAGAAAAGTCTCATTGGTAGGATCAAATCAATTACTTTTATGGATGAATATTGAATTGCAAAGCTGAGATAAGGTATTACCTGGTTTAATAACATAATCTTATGTCCTTTTAAAGTAGTAGGTTTCGTAATCAGGTTTCAATAAGGAATTTTGCGAAAGGCCCACTTTTGAAAATAATCAAGAAAATGGCATTTCTATTTATTATAATGGTCCGACAACATCCAAAGGAATACTCCCAAGCAATGGGCATCCTCACTAACCTTGGGTTATAGACCACCCAGACGCACTACTGAGGTACGTAAGAGTGATTACAGTCAGTTCTGCTACAGCTCTTGTTCTGACAACTCACATGTGTTCCAACATGATTGACCTATTAGGGGACAATCTGAGCATAGCACGAATGTCACATTTGTTATGTGTGAGTCTGCACATAGAAACACTATTGAAGCAGAAAACTGCACTCAGCTCCACTGAGCCACGCGCGAGTACAGAGAACGTACCCCCCTCAAACATTGACCTGCTGCCTCTGTTCACAGCACGTGCTGTGAGCCCCAGGCACCCACAGCTGGTGTCATGACTTTCCATCACGTTCAGAAAGCCCTCTTCATCACCACCCCAGCTCACGGGCTGCAACCTGCTTCAAAAGCAAACCCGGGGTCTCTCTGCAAGGAAACACACTCTATGTACTGCAGTATTTATGCATATCCTAAGCCACTGACAGGTGTGAACTGTGTGACCAGTTTTACTATTTTCCTCTTTTTTTTTAATGTGTCATTGATGAAGAATGAGCGAAGTACCCTGATCCCATTTTCCCCCATAACCCTGATAGTCTTTATCGCATAACTTTCCATACTACAGTGATTTTCAGGGACGCGTATGTCGCATTATAGAACTAATTGTATTTTGTTTTTTTCTTCCATGGGGGTCGTTGTGCCGATGGGTCCTTCTCTCCCCACCCGGAACCCATCAGTGACTCTTCCTCCCTTGGAATCCAATGGCTCATGCTGCTGCTTCCCTGGTCCCCCCTGGCAGAACCCCGGCACTGTATTCCATGCCAATGGCACAGACTTCTCTATCTTTTCATTGGGGTGACCAATGATCAGTAGCATTAGAGTCAGAAGAACCTGAGTGCAAATCCTGACGGTGCCACTGGTTAATTCTACGACTTTGGACAAAAGGTTTTAAAATATAGAGTCTCTATTCCTTCATATATATGTGAGATAAAAGTACTTACATCAAATGGTTAAACGGGGAAAAAACCACACTGAGTTCTTTTAACTTCTTGAGTTACATTCAGAGCTGTAACATCTCAGGAATACAGTCAGGGATAAAATCCTAGCCAATATCCCTTATTAGAAACACCATAGAAGCCTGGAGTTCCTGGGGATAGGATACAGTTGGTTCAAAAGAACCTTCTCAGACACAGTCCCAGCCACCAAATTCTTAAGCGACAAACCAAAAACCTCAGAGAAACTGGGGGAGGCACAAGTCCCCTGGGGTATACTGAGCCAGGAGCTTGGAGGGATATAGAATCCAGAGGACCCATGAAGGGACAGTCCCAACCTAGACTGTTCGGTTGGAACCAGGAGGGCCTGAGGGATACAGAGCCAGAAAGCTCTCAAGGACTAAAGCAGTTCCAGAATCCACTGAGAGGCACTTTCAGAGCCAGGAGGTACTCAAGACAAAGTTGGCATCAGGAACCTTTCAGAGACGTAAATAGAACCAGGAACCCTCAGGCAAAGTGTCAAAACCAAGAGCTCATTAGGGTCACAGGCCTAGGCAAGGAATCCTCAGGGACAAAGTTAACATCACAAGCACCTGAGATAGCTAACAAGAATCAGAAGCACACAGAGGTGTAGTCCAAATGAGGCCGTGACAAGGCACACTCTCAGAGCCAGGAGCCCTGAGAGACACTTCGAGCACTAGGAAGCCTCAGACTTACAGTGGCACCAGGAATCCCTGGAGGCACACAACCAGTGTCCCATCGGAAACACTGCCAGAACCAGGAACGCTCCAGGACACGGCTGGAGTCAGGTGGCTCTATGGGTCCCAGTCATCACCAGAGCCAGGAGGGCCTCGAAGGCAAGACCAAAGCCCTGACTGTTGCTTTCCACAACAGGAAGCACAGTCACATCAAAGAAGTCTAGGAATGACTGTCGCAGAATGCCAATAGAAGGATCACTCAGGGCAACTGCCCGACCTCTCGAAGCAGAGTCAAGAAGGAAGCTCTTACCTGCACACTTGGTTCTGGTGGTGAGCGGAGGCCCTGGTGGTCCCGTGCCTCCCTCCCCCGGTCGTGTGAGCAGCACCCGGATCTCATACTCCACATCAGGGTCCAGATGCCATAGCTTATAGTTGGGAGAGTCAACTATGTGGGTCTCGGCCCAGGTGCCCGTGGTGGTGCGGTACTCCACCTCCTTCAGGATGATGGGGCCATCCCCGATGATAGAGTTGGCATTCGGTTTGATCCACAGGTATGTGGCCCCTACGGCCAGCAGCTCTGGGGGGGCGATGGGTGTGGGAGGCTCTGGAAGACAAGCAATCAGCAAAGGATGTCAGACCCGAATGGTTTACAGAGAAGAATCCAAGCATATAAGGACAAGAACAGAATTCCAGAGTGAGCCACTTACAGGAGCCCAAATCCCTTTCATGACTCCATTCACATCCTACCTTAATTTCTATGATTTTTTTTAATGTAAATACCTGAATTGGTATTTCTTCTACCACACAACCATATCTCCATTTAAATAAAGTAAAGAAAGAAGGTAATTGTGAATAAATGGTTTTTCTGGAACACAGCAAAGCTGCCTGGGTTAATATTCTGTTTTCCGTCCTCAAATGAGAACATGCCCTTACTGAAGTGGAATTTGGTTCAAAACCCAGGAGAGTCTGAGGTTTGTAACCATTTCTTTCATAGCAACACATGGATTCCTAGTGGAAGTTCTCCCCCAAATAGTGCTATGAGCCAAAGTAGCAAAAAGATGATGGCAAAGGAAAAATTCAGCTTCTTTTCAACTCTAGCAGGTTTCCTCCAGTAAGGAGGATGTCACAGGCACAGTGTCCTCTGTAGGAATCAAGGGTCAAGGGAAAAGTCAATGCAGAGTTATCTTGCATCCTGTATGGGTTGTTCCTCTTCCACTAAGTTCTATTTCTTCGGTTAAATAAACTATAATTTCAACAAGCACTTATGGTAGGTCTTTCTGGCAATTCTTAGCCCATTGGCGTAGCTGCTGAAATTAACATTAACTTTGTATTTCTTATTTACCAAGAAATATCACATGCACTACTTTGTGCAAATCTTGGGACACAATCACCTCCATTTTGATGGATTAAAAACAGACAAACAAAGAATCCAAGTGATTGGGTCACCTAACCAAGATCATGAAGCAGGTAAGGTAGGATGGAACCCACATCTCTATGCCTTCCCAGACCAGCTATTCCTTTGGAAAGCTGTTTGCTTATAGACACCCATTTTCTAGAACTCAAACTGGTTATGTTTGTTATTTTTATTTGGAGCAAAAAATAGCAGTGGCAAAGCAATAAAGAAAATAACAATAGGGGCGCCTGGGTGGCTCAGTCGGTTAAGCGTCCAACCTCAGCTCAGGTCATATCTCACGGTTCGTGGGTTCGGGCTCTGTGTAGACAGCTCAGAGCCTGGAGCCTGTTTCGGATTCTGTCTCTCTCTCTCTCTGCCCCTGCCCCACTCATGCTCTGTCTCGGTCTCTCAAAAACAAACAAACACTGAAAAAAATGTAAAAAAAAGAAAGTAACAATAAAGAGAAAATAAGTCCCCTTATCTACCACTCAATATAACAGCCATTTTTATTTCTCCATGTTCCATTACAATTTCTATTCATATTTTTAATCCTTGTTCATACAGCTACAGTAACATAAAGACCCAATGTTTTTCTTCCCTCACTTCTTAGATTCTAAAGACTTTGCTGACAACATGGATCTTGCCATCACAGTCTTTAATAGCTACAGAACAATCTATCAGGCAATCACACTAACTAATCTCCAATTCTTGGGCACGTGAGTTGTGCCAAGTTTTGCTACAGTAAATAATGCTGCAATGAACATCTTTGTGCAAATGACTCCAATTTTTCTGGTCTCATATTTTCTTGGAACCAATTGCCAGAAATGGGATCTGTCAATGGATATGAACAAATTAATGATTCTTGGAGTAGAATTAGGAAGTGAAGAGTCAGTGGGTGGGGGAGCGTCTGGGAGTGGAGTATAATGCAGATGTGATCAAAACTTTTGGAGGGCCTCTGGGCTATTCAGGTGGGTAAGGCAGGTACAGGTTTCCATCTGGAACTCAGGTGAGAGCTTCGGGATAGATCAGACTCATTCAGTGTTTGCTTTCTAATTAATCACCTACCCACAAAGATTCTCCAGAGACAGAATAATTGCTATGAAACAGAGGTGGACAATATTTTCTCAGTGTGATTTGAAGCAAATCTTAAGGGACAACTTCAGATTGCCTCTATTATAGCCTGCCATTTGGTCAGAGAAGGAAATTAAGCAGATTAGTCAAGCTAGATGCTTTTCTTTACAAAGCCATGAAGGTTATTACTCAAGGCCTTGTTATCTCAAAGGTGTTTGCAAATTGATTTTTTGATAATTTGTTCCAGGTAGAGAAGTTAAGTTGGCAGGCAGATAATTTCTGAGCTCATCCTTTGTGTATTTTAAATATATAGACCTTTTGATCATCATTGTCAACTCTCCAGAGTCCCCATCAGTCTACAGTGGGGCCCCAAGGGTGCTATTTTGTAGCTCTGTGATAACTCTGCTCAACTCCTTAATATAATTATTCACAGACTGGCCCTGGACAGAATTAAGAGCAGCAGACTTCAATACTTTGGGGCTTGGGCCAATCGACTTTCCTCCATGGTCTTTGCTCTGTTTCAGGCATTAGCAGTAAATTGCTGACCACCAGAAAGAAAATAAAGTATCAATCTTTCCAAATGTTTAGTCTCTTTTCACTTATTTCTGGTGGTAGGTACAATATAGTAACAAACTTTCCCTCGAGTAAATAGATGTCTCCATCTCAAATGACTTACTAGTACACATGTCCCTCTGCAGACTAGCCAATACAATTATCTCTCCCTCTGTCCCCTTGAAGTACATCACAGTGCTTCCTGTACCTGGTTCTAAAACAGCCATCAGATTATTATTTTATTTCCTCTTTTGTTAGTAATTCAATTATAATTGGGGTTCTTTTTTAAAATTTAAATGGAAATTAGTTAACATATAGTGTAGTAATGGTTTCAGGAGTAGAATTTAGTGATTCATCACTTACATATAAAACCCAGTGCTCATCCCAACAAGTGCCCTCCTTAACGTCCATCACCCATTTAGCCCACCCCCCACCCACCTCCCCTCCAGCAATCCTCAGTTTGTTCTCTGTATTTAAGAGTCTCTTATGGTTTGCCTCCATCTCTGTTTTTATCTTATTTTTCCTTCCATTACCCTTATATTCATGTTTTGCTTCTTAAATTCCACATATGAGTGAAGTCCTATGTTATCTATCCTTCTCTGACTTATTTCACTTAGCGTAATACACTCTAGTTCCATCCATGTTGTTGCAAATGGCAAGATTTCATTCTTTTGACCACTGAGTAATATTCCACTGTGTGTGTGTGTGTGTGTGTGTGTGTACACCACATCTTCTTTATCCATTCATCAGTCAGTAGACATTTGGGCTCTTTCCACACTTTGGCTATTGTCGATGGTGCTGCTATAAACATTGGGGTGCATGTGCCCCTTTGAATCAGCATTTTTGTATTCTTTGGATAAATAACTAGTAGTAGGATTGCAGGGTCATAGGGTAGTTCTACTTTTAATTTTTTGAGGAACCTCCATACTGTTTTCCAGAGTGGCTGCACCAGTTTGCATTCCCACCAACAGTACAAAAATGTTCCCCTTTCTCTGCATCCTCACCAACATCTGTTGTTGCCTGTGTTGTTAATTTTAGTCATTCTGACAGGTGTGAGGTGGTATCTCATTGTGGTTGTGATTTGTATTTCCCTGATGATGAGTGATGGTGAGTAATCTTTTCATGTCTGTTGGCCATCTGGATATCTTCTTTGGAAAAGTGTCTGTTGGTGTCTTCTGCCCATTTCTTCACTGGATTATTTTTCAGTGTTGAGTTTGATTAGTTCTTTATAGACTTTGGATTCTTTATAAGTCACATGTATGAGTGGTTCAAAGAGAAGTAGGGATATGAGACACACTATTTTTTTTGTAAGCACCTCTCTTTTTTTAAATGAACAGAAATATCAGGTTTATCAGTTCTCTCTGAGACGAACTGCTCAAGTACACAATGCAAGAAATATGAGGCCATCTAATCCAACAACTGGAGTCATCAGAAAGGGAACCAAGGCCAGAGAGGGTCTGTTTACTAGAAGGTGGGGGCAGAACATTAGAACTTTGGGCCCTAGCAGAATTCCTGCTCCTCCCTTTTTCTTCTCGTACTTCAGATGTTTAAGCAATTAACCAGAAGGATCTTTCAAGGGAGTCTATGCAAGTAGTTTTTAACTTTTGAGGATACATAGGCCCTTGCAAAGATCTGGTGAGAAATTTCAGACTCTTTTCCCAGGAAAATGCACATATACCCACCATTTCAGGAATTCATGAACACTTCTGAAGCCTATACATGAACCCCTGAAGAGGCTATGCTGAGAATAAAGGAAAAGCACAGAGATCCTGCTTATGCACCACATGCCCATAATACTTTACACTTCTTTGAGACCCTGAAGCCACCCTTTGTTGCAGGGGCTAAAGCCAGGAATACAATCAGTAAGGAAATGGAACTTGGTGTAAACTTCACAGATCTAGTGCTTCTAGGCTCCCAGCATCCCAAACATCTGGGTGAAAATAAACATTCTAAGATTTCCATGGGATAATGTGAAGTAAATGTCTAAGTCCCTCATGGCCATGACCCACCTAACACATTAATAGATTCAACATTTGGGCTAAAATATTTTATGAAGACATGACCCTACCCATGAGATGCTATATCCTAACTAGAAATCTACGAAGGCTGCCTTAGTAGTTTGTGTTGCTATAACAAAATACCAAAGGCTGGGTGGCTTAAACAATAGGCCTTTATTTCTTAGAGCTCTGGAGGCTACGAAGACCAAGGTCAAGGTGCCAGATAACTCAGTTCCTGGTGAGAACCCCTCTTCTTGGTTTGCAGATTATCTCCTTGTTATGCCCTTCCATGGTGGAGTGAGAGGGACAGGGAGAGGGAGAGAGAGAGGAGCTGGTCTCTTCCTCCTCTTACAAAGGCACAAATCCCATAATGGGAGCTCTACCTACATGACTTCATCTAAACCTAATCACCTCCCAAAGGCCTCCACCTTCCTAATACCATCACATCAGGGGTTAGGGCTTCAACATGTGAATTTGGAAAGGGCAGGGGGCACACAATCATGCATTATATAACAGAGGCTTTGTTTTCAAATGCATCCTTCTCTTCTCAAGGTCATGGTCTTGAGATGAACAACCTTACAGAACTCTCTGTGAAAGAAACCCCAACCAGTATGTACTCTCTGCTTCTCATGTGCCAGACAGAGTGCTGGGTATGGGGACTTTAGTGGTAGAGAGAAATGCAGGCTCTCCGGACCCATGGAACGAGAGCATAAGGCAGTCAATTAAAGCAGCAATGCCAATAAAGTGGAAGGGAAAGGTCATGATGGGGGTGGTAGAGACAGTTAATGAGGTCTACGAAGGGACCTAACCTGGTGCAGAGGGAAGCTCTTGCAGAGACAAAGCTCACAACCCTTGGGCCTTAAATTCATGTTATATTTGCAAGCAAAGAGAGAATGTCTTGGGGGTCCTGTCGATCTGAGTTGTTTGGGAAGATACCATACAGGCTCAGAGTGGTAAGCAATTAAAACTAGGTGCTCAGAACACTCTTAATCCACTCATCCTACAAACACTGAACACCTGCTATCGGTCACATGCTGTTCGGAGCGCTGAGGATTCAGTGGTAAACACAACAGACACAATCCTGGCTGCCAGAAGCTCAAATTCTAGCTTTCCTTCGAGGACTGCCAGAAAGAGAAGTAATAAGAAGGTAATTCAGAAGCTGAGGAGGAGGAGGAAACTGGAGGAGCCCAGGTGCGTGCTTCTGGATCAACCAAATGATGTGCATCCGTACAGCAGAATACCGTACAGCAAGGAAAAAGGAACTACTGACACACAGCATGAGTGAATCCCAAAATTATGTTAGGCAAAAGGAGGAGAAAAGAAGAACGCATAACGATTCCATTTATATGAAAAGTTCAAGGAGAGGCAACATTGACCTATGGTGATAAACAAATTACATACCTGTGGGAGCAGGTACTCACTGGGATAAGGCATAAAAGAACTTTCTGGAGTGTTGAAATGCACTGCAGACTCATTTGGGTAATTAAATAATAAGAATAGTGTTCCCTCTGGTTGAGGTGACTGCCTGGAAGGGAACTTGAGAAAACTTTCTAAGGTAATAAAAATTTCTGTATCTTGACTAGGGTTGTATAACTCATCAAACTGCACTTCCAGTATTGTGCTATATGTCAATGATGTGTTTTTAAAAAGTTTAAGGAAAATAAAGAAACAAAAATATGGCTTGCCTGTGGCCCAGCAGGTGGGAAGAATGCCACTAAATTTTACCGAGAGATGAACCCCAGAATACCTGGAGGAAGGAGTCTCTAATCACATATCGTTTATCTCCAAATAATTCTATCAACATCATCAGATGCTTGAATTCCTATTATTTTTCAGGACACACCAGTTCTCATCCATGAGGCTTTTCACATATGAAACCACGAACCCCATCTACTTGATCCTGAACCATCAACTGTATAGCTAGGAATAAGTTTTTCACATTTGGTGACACTCTCTGCTGACAAAGTCTGGAACCAAATCCAGAGGGACAAAGTCTGGCCTTCCGGGAGCTGAACTTGGAGACTGAACTGGCCCCTTCCAACCAGGCATCAAAGCACTTCAAGGACAAGACTCTGTGAGCCACCCACACGTAAGTCCTGGGCAGCAACTGCCCTGGACCTGCCAAGGCTCTCCTTCAACATGTAGGTGGTGAGGTGACCCCTTAATATAATTCTGCCTTGTCCTCAGGCAGCAATCTCTAGACCAATTCTATCTTTCTTTTTCCCGCTGTGAGCACTTGTAACAATTTGGCTCCCCAGAAATTCCTACAGACAGCAAAAGTACTTCAAATAGCTAGAGAGCAAGCTTTGTACGTATGCATTGTCTGCTCCAGACAGAAATCAAACCTTTGGAGAAAACCTGAATGTTGCTAGGACGTAAAGTGACCCTCAACACATTTAAGGTGGATATAACCTGGCCTCTGATGCTTTCCACCACCCGCTGCCCCCTATCTGATCACCTAACTGCATCACTATTGACTGACCCATGAAGAGTCTGCAAGAATGCCCCCACCCCATTCTACCCACCAACATACACACATACCCTCATACTACTTTATTATTCCCACCTCCACACTTTTGCACATGCCCGTTTTCCCGATTAGAACATCTTTCCTTTTACTTTTAATCAAACCAGGCTCATTTTTCTTTTTAATTCTGCTTCATAACTACTCAGCTGTACGACCACAGGGCACATAATGGATGCTCAAAGCATCATGCTTGTTAGATATTCTACTGACTGGCACGCAACACTGTTTCATACAATAATGAATTAAGGATCAAAAAGAAAAAGGGAGACTAGCTGGAGATCAGGGTCCAAATCCTTCTTTGACCTGCCTTTCCACTAACCAGCTCTGTGACCCTGGACAGACCACTCAATCTTTGAGACTCTCAATGTTTTCATCTTTAGAATGAAAGATGGTTCTACATTTCTAATTAGAAAAGTATCTAAAGTCTCCACCAGGAACTGTAGGGATTCTATGTGCATATGTTCACTGACTCTAACCTGTGTCTTGTCAACCAGAGATCCCACCTCCTCCTTCCATGGCATGGACTCATGAGGTCCCTGAGCAGAAGACACAAGTAGACATAGCACTAATTTACCAAAACATGCCTACCAGAATTAGTCTCTGTGCCCTAGCCTAACATACAGTCAATAATTTTTGATGTCTTATGCAAAAGAAAACATTTTATAAGTTTCCCCTAAATAAGAGTTTGGAGTTGCCATGAAGAGATAAAAAAGAACAAGAAGGAGAATATCACAGAAAATAGTGGATGGACATTCACACTAAGGATTGGAAGTGTTTGGGGAGAAGACATCAAATATGTGGAACAGAACAATAATCAAAGACATACCTAAAGAAAATTTCTTTGAAATAAATGGAGCACTGAGTTTACAGAGTATAAAGAACATAGTGGGCTCCTGGCAAAATCAATGATGAGACTCAAAATTAAGCACAAACTGATAATACGTTGAAATACAAGACTAAAGAAAAGTTCCCCCAAGCATCTAGAGACACACAGATCTCCATCAAAACAAAAAAGACTAAACAATTGGTTCTCAGACCTCAGCATTTCAATTCGAGATACTGTGATGTAATGGTGAAACTGGTGAAAATAGTAGTAATAATCCCAAATGACTGCAGTGGCAACTAATATGTAACTACAAAATTTTATGCACCTGTCACTGTTTCTTACTGACTTAGAATAACTCACAATCTTCATAGTGACTCTATGGGTAGATACTAGTATGATTCACTTTTTACTTAAGAGAAGAAAGAGATGCAGATTAACTTTCCCAATGTCCAACACCTAGTCATTCAAGAAGCCAGGACTGGGGCCCACGCAGCCTTAGGATGAGGAAAGAGGGAGAGGTCCCCAACCATAACATAATACACGCACACGGACGGGTTTTAAGAGGATGTTTCATGACCCAAGAATTTTAGAGCCAGCTACGTTGTGGTACAGTTGCACAGCCAACAGAAAGACACTCTCAGACTCTTCCTAAAAAATGCAAGAAATACAATGTCTGCTTGCCCTTCCTAAGAGAAAAGATCACTTGAAGAAAGGCCCCAGTCCACCTTGGGATGACTCAAAATCCTAACTTTAGGATGGGGGAATTCAGATACTAACAGGATTTATCTTTTGGACACATGGAATTTCTCTGAAATAGTCTCTCGCTCTTCCCCCTTCTCCAGGTGACTCACCTTCCCTTGTCCTTCAAGAGAGCTCTCCTCTGGGATGCCTTCCTGGATCTCACCTCAAAGTTGTGTTCTCTGTGTTCTGTGGTTGTGTTAGCCCAGGGTCCCAAGAAACAAAGCTTGAGACAAGGATTCTGTGCAAGTCATTGATTAGAGGAGTTTTTAGGAGGCATGGTATGGGAAAGGTCAGGAAGCCAAACATGGATGTAGTTTGGAGCTCTGGAGCATTAAGTGCACAACCTCACTTGTCCCTCACTGAGGCAAGGGCATCAGCCATTTACACCGTTGTGTCATTAACCAGATACAGGTTGCTCTGGGGGTGCAGGCACTGCACGTCAGCCAAGCAGCTCCTGTGTGGCTGAGAACAGTTACCCTGCAAAGGGTGCAGTCATTTCCTAGGACTTCTATAACTACGTACCACAAAATGGGTGGCTTAAACCAACAGAAATTTATGCTCTCATAGTTCTAGAAGTGAGACGAATGAAATCAAGGTGCCAGCAGGGACATGCTCCCTCTGAAGCCTCCAGGGCAGAATGCTTCCCTGCCTCTTCTACCTTCTGGTGTTTGCTAGCAGTCCTCAATCTTCCTTGGATTATAGATGTGTCAGTCTAATTTCCGTCTGTGTCTTCACACGGCCTTCTTCTCCATGTGTCTGTGTCTCTACGTCCAGATTTCCCTTTTCTGATGGACTCCAATCTTACTGGATGAGCACCCACTCTACTCTAGTATGACCTCATTTTAACTTAATAAATTACATCTGAAAAGACCCTCCACATTTCCAAATGTGGACACGTTCTGAGGCTCTAGGAAAAACATGAATTTGGGGGGAACAATCAATATTAAATCCAGTACAAGGGGCAACTGTGAGGCTTTAGCTGCACCCATGGCCACTAGGGGAAGGGTGCACTGTCCTGGGGATCGGGCACCAACAGCATCCTCTGGAATTGACACGGTCCTCAGTGCCCCTGGGCACAAATTCATCACAAAATTTGTACAGCACACACAGACTATTCGCTGATGGATCTGTCTCAAGGACACAGGCCAAGCCATTTTCGCCTATGTCCCCAGATCCTATCACAGCACCTGCTCTATGGTGGGCTTGATCCTGGAGTCACAATACTCCAGCAGTTTTACCTCCCCAGCATGGAAGGCCATCCATGAACATTTACTCTTCCCTTTTCTGGCACAAGTACTGCTAGTTCTTAGGATTCTAGGCAATTCTTTTTTCTATGGCTCAGCTACCTTTTAGCCAAATGCAGCTGATTCTGGTGGCACCCAGACAAAGTTCTCTTGACTTATCTAGAGGTCACGTGTGGTTTTGGTGGATAATACCACCATGAGCTGATGACTTCCTACCTCTAGCACCTGCATTTCCCTGGCTGGTAGCTTTCTACAGCTGCCAGAGTTTGATGGCCCCACTGTAGGGTAGACTGGGCATGCCAGGGTGTTATCACTCCCAGGTACAACTCTTTCCCAATGAGGAATATGAGGAGGTGGATAAACACCCCAGTTTCTTTGATCCTTGGTGGAACAATGGGCCTGCTCTACTCAGTCTTTTTTTTTTTTTTTGATGTTTGTTTATTTTTGGGAGGTGGGAGGGGTCAGAGAAAGAAGGAGAGAGAGAGAGAGAGAGAGAGAGAGAGAGAGAGAGAGAGAGAGAGAGAGAGAGAGAGAGAGAGAGAATGAATGAATGAATGAATCCCAAGCAGGCTCGGTGCTCACAGCAGCAACCCCGATGTGGGGCTTGAACTCATGAACTGTGAGACCGTGACCCGAGCCAAAGTCAGATGCTCAACTGACTGAGCCACCCAGGTGCCCCTTTTCAGTCTTTTAAGGGATCACTAGTGGGAATGAGCATCAAATACCTCCCAGAAGTACCAGCTCATTCATGCATCCTTTAGGGGAAGCCTTCCTTCCTTTCCTGCCTCACTTACTCTCCTCCTCTACCAGTGTTCTCTTCCATTTCCAAATAAACTACTTGCAAAATGCTGTTGCAGGGTCTGGTTTTGGAGAAATCCAAAGTAAGGCATTATGAAAACCAGGGCAAGTTACTTCTTTGTGACTCAGTTTCCTCATCTGTAAAATGGGGGTGATAACAACACCTCCCTCATGTGGATTGCCATGAGGATAACATCAGGTATTCTAATCAGTAGTCTTAAACAGTCCCAGCACATTGCAAGTGCACTTAGTTGACACTAAGTTGGGAGGAAGCTTAGTTGGTACCCTCATTTTGTGGCCCCCATAGAAAGACACAAAGATTCTATTAAATGCATTCCCTTTCTTGTGTCAGGATGAAGAGGGGCTCAGTAATGTCAGAATGTACTCCTGCCAACATTTCCACAAGCAAGTACGTTTAAGAGCTTGGCCTCGGTCTACTTAACACAGTCATGTTGCAACCAGTGAAGTCATTTAAAAATGCATAATTCAATACCGACTTAGCACCAGGCGAGATTTCATGATCTGTAACACTCTGTCTGCGCCCTGCTCCTCTTTTTCCCCCAGCATACTGATATTTTTGAGATTACTCTTTGCTGGGCCACTTCCCAAAATTAAGAACAGAGTAATCATTCCAGAAGAGCCTTTCTTTCCTTGACTGCTAATCAAGAGTCTATCTCCTCGAGGGAGGAGCCTAGGAGAGCCTAGATTCTAAACCTTCAGAATTAGAGGCCATGTCACAGAAGCATTTTGTCATAGAACAGCACAGGTCCATGATCCGGCACCATTTGACTCTCTGCCCCACCCTTTCCCAGCAGTCTGGCTATGGAGAATTGAGTGGAAGAAACTTGGGCCTTAGCCAGTTTGGGTCTCTGAGTTCCAGAGACATCCAAGTCAGTAACACCTGCGGGATGCAGAGAGCTATTATTATTCCATGGGACAAGGGACAAATGCTCTCTCAGCACCATGTGCCAGCTCTACCCCAGGATTTACACATATGAACTCATTTATTCCTCCTATCACACTCTGAGGCAAGTACTATCATAGTATCCATTTTACAGATGAGGAAACCAAAGGTATGTGCCAGTTACTTACCCCCAGACCTTTGGCTTCAAGGCCACCCTATTGTAACTGGCTCTGTGATTCTGGGGCAGGGATTCTACAAACTGCATTTTGGATTCCCTTGCCAGCTTTGGCTCAGCGCTCCCAGTGGGAGGCTGTATGTGGAGACCAGGAAGGTGGAAGAGGGAAGAAGATGCTCTGCAATCTCCCATCTGCCCCCACAGATGCAGTACCGTCTGTGGCCTCCCTCCTCGGAGGACCAAGCATTCCCCAGTGGGGCCCTTGCTCCATACTCCTATTCCCTTGTGTTACCATGGCCCCGGGTGTGACAGATGCTTCCTGCAATTCCTGGCCACCTTAGTGTCCCAACATTTGCTCTGGCAATCTCCCAACATGTGTGTGATTCCCTTCAATAAAACTGTCTGTCTGAAATACCTACCATGGTTTGGGGTTTCCTTCCCGGATCCTCACTGACAGAGGAAGACATTATAATTATCTCCACTCTGCATGTGAGGACACAAAGGCACAGAGGTTGAGCAAGCTGCCCAAAGTCCTGCAGCTGGGATAGCGCTGGGATACCTGGGATGGCCCGCTCGGGTCTGGGGGTTTAACACTTGCACTGAACTGCCCCACTGTTCTCCACACCCAGGGCAGCTGGAGAGTGGGGCGGGCAGATGAGAGCCAGGGGGAGAGTGAGGTGGGCACATAAGAGCCAGGGAGATAAGGCTTTTTCTGTGTTCAGTGAACAAGTACTGAGGGCTGGTTCTATGTTCTGAAGACAGTGAGTCAAAGCAACTGTCTCTACCCTGGAGGAATCTAAGAGACTAGGGAGGGAAAGAGATGTAGGAATCAATACACTGCAGAATCAAGTGAAAAAGGCTGGACAGCGGCAGGCTAGGGTCTTGATGACACAGAGAGGAGTGTGGTACACAGCATAGTGGTCCTCAGAAGATGTCCATGTCCAGGGCGGGGGGCGGGGGGGGGAGGGTGGTGGGCTGGGTGGCTCAGTCGGTTAAGCATCTGACTCTTGGTTTCAGCTCAAGGCATGATCTCATGGTTTGTGAATTCGAGCCCCACATAGGGCTCTGCACTGACAGCACAGAGCCTGCCTGAGATTCTCTCTCTCTCCCTCTCTCTCTCTCTGCCCCTCCTCTGCCCTGTCTCTCAAAATAAATAAACTTAAAAAATTAAAAAAACAAATTAAAAATAAAGATGTCCACGTCCTGCTCCCCAGAATTTTACAGGGCAAAAACATCTTCAAAGATGTGATGATGTTAAGGATCCTGAGCAGGGAGAGTATCCTGGAATATCAAGGCGGGCCCAATGTAATCAGAAGGCTCCTTATAGGTGAAAGAGGAAGGCAGAAGAATCAGAGTCAGAGAGGGGTGGAAAGATGCTGAACATGTAGTTTTGAACACGGAGGAATGGGCCACTAGCGAGGAATGCCAAGTAGCCGCTACAAACTGTAAAAAGCAAGGCAACAGTCTCTCCCCTGGAGCCCAAAGAAATGCAGCCCTGCTGACCCATTTGACTTCTGAGCTCCATATTTGTAAGATAATGAATTTTCATGTTTTATGCCATTGAGTGTGTGGTAATTAGTTACAGTGGCCCTAGGGAAGTACTGGGAGGAGGGAATCAGATGAAGGAAATGAGGGAACACTTCCTGCAGACATCAGATCATGAAGTCATGAAAGAAGAAGAGAGACTAATCGGCACCTGGGAGGGAAGAGCCTTCACTGAGATGAGGAGAGACTGGGTTGTTAAAGAATAGCATCACCTGCTGAAACATAGATAGGGGTGGGGGGGGGAATGGCAAAAAGGCAACTGGAGAAGTCAACATGGACCAGATAAGCAAGGGTCTTCCTGAGGATCCTGGGCCTCATCCTGAGGCTTTGTAAACAGGGATGTGACACGGGCACCTGTTCTTTCAGGACAACTCTTCAGTGCAGGGTGAAGAATGGGTCTGAAGGAGAGACATGAGAGTCAGGGGACATCATGTCGATCGCTGAGAGAGAAATGATAGATGTCTAGGCCTAGGTAATGGTCATGAGGCTGGAGAGGCAGAGGACTAGACACAGATTTAGGTGATTGGCCAGGACTTGGTCACTGATTGGATTGAAAAAGGCAGCAAGGGGGATGGGACCAGTATTAGCACAAGACTAGGATTCACCAGGTCAGGTGAGTCCTGGCACATGCATGCCTGTGGAGCCACAGTCGTGCTCTGACCTCCATGATGTCTGCCTGGTCCACACTAGTGCCATCTACCTCAGGCTCCCTGCCCGGCATCCCAGAGCGCTACATGGCTTCTGTGTACAAGGCCCAATATTCTGGACTCCATCCCTTTGCATTTTTGTATTCATTTTCACTTACAATGGGCAGTGAGACAGACAGAGTTTGGCTTATAACCTCTCTCTTAATTTTACAACTTTGGGCAAGTTAATTAATTCCCCCTCAACCTCAGTTTCTTCATGTGTAAAACCAGGGTAACAGATATATCACTGGGTCCTTGAGAATACCAAATGCAAATCTCTGAAACATGACAGGCCCCGAATAAATGTGAGTTATTCCCCTCTCTCTCCCATCCCTTATGGCCTCCCACCTTGTCTTTCTCCCCATCCCACAGCCCCCTCCATTATAAGGCCATTCCACCATTTCTCAAGCCTCCTGCCATCTCCACTCTGAGCATCTGAGCAGCACTGGGGCATCTGGGGCTCATGTAGCACATGCGATGAAATCAATTTCAGCTTTATGCATGAGGGAGCTGCTAATCTCCCACTGGGACAGGCAACCCACACTCAACAAGCACCAGGGGGAAAACATGGCAGCCGTCTTAACAGAACACGTCTGAGAAAAGCTGGAGTAAAGGGAAAGGAGGTGATAGGGAGGGAGGGAAGAAATACGCAAATCAGGGCAACCTGAGTCCAGGCAGCTCCATCAGTTGCTATGCTACCAGCCACAGTGAGAGAGCAAAGGAAGGGAGCTGGGGCTTTAGAGATATTGTTATTTTGCAAATTTCTCCCCTCCGAACATC
The DNA here is from genome assembly GCF_024362965.1 of Panthera pardus. Lineage (NCBI taxonomy): Eukaryota > Metazoa > Chordata > Mammalia > Carnivora > Felidae > Panthera > Panthera pardus. The sequence continues at coordinate 17,607,374 of NW_026526821.1, read as the reverse complement.
CCTGTGTGCAGGGTGGGAAGGGGGAGATGCCCAATTCCTCTCTAAGCTGCCCAAATGACCAAAGTGACCCAAATGGCTAAAGTAACTACAAACATTCACTGCTCTCAAGGAAAAGGCATCCAGATGGATTAAAAGAAGAGACTTACCCACAACTGCCTGCTCAGCATGTGGGGGAGTTGAAGAGGTGAATGCCCCCCTTTATGGAAAGGAACTGAAAAAGTGGCTTCATCCAACCCACCACCCCCAGCCCTCATAGGGCTACTTCTATGTTCTGCCATATCCAGTGCAAAGACAGAGTTAGCATTAGCAGGCCTAAACAGCAGCCCTTTGAGAAAGGACTCTGGAGCAACAGAACATGGCAAGGTCTCATTAGACCACGGGCCACTATCACCATCCCTAGAAGCCACAATCCTGACTCAGGCAGGCAGACACTGGGCTCTGATAACAGAATTGGTGGCTTCATGTTGAGACCCATCATAGGCCACTACAGGTGGGTATTTTTGTGTTAGGGAGAGAATATGCACAGAGAGAAAGAGGGCAAATTTATTGGTTATCACATTTCAGGCACTATTCTAGATATTTCGAACATCTTAATCATGTATTTCTTAAGCACAGACAAGAGGGAACCCCAAGAAATACAGAGCAACCTCTGAGGGGATCTACAAAGTGACAGTTTTTAGATAGAATGCCTTCCTGGGACAAAATTCAACTTGAAGACAGAACGTAAAATAAGCTTCAATTTTTACATGCATAAATGGTTCCACAGGAATACCACCTTTACACAAAGTCTTTCACAGAATACTTCCAAACTCATTTTATGAGCCTATGATAACAGTCACACCAAGACCTTACAAGGATATCACAAGAAAAGAAACTTTCAGTCCAATCTCTCATAAACAGAGATAAGAATCCTATACATTATATTAGCAAACGAAATCCAGTGATACATAAAATGAGTAACAGATCATGACCACACTGTGTTTATTCCAAGACTACAAGATCAGTTTAGTATTAGAAAATTAATCAGTATAACTCATCGTATTAACAGACTAAAAGATAAAAATCAAGTAAGAATCTCAAGAGATGCCAAGGAAGCATCTGATGAAAGTCAGCATCTATCCACGATAAAACTCTTAGCGAACTAAGAACAGTGGGCAAGTGCTTTAATCTGATAACAAGTATCAAAACATAGTAAACATCACAATCAACAGTAAAATACTGAATGCTTTCCCCCTGATTTCCCCCATTTTACTGGATGTTCAAGCTACTGCAATGGGGCAAGAAAAAGACATAAGAGATACAAGGATTGGAAAGGAAGTAATAAAGCTTTCATTATTCATAGACTATGTGATTGTGTATGGAGAAAATCCCAAAGAATCTCAAATTATGATGAAAATCAAAAGCGAGTTTAACATACTTTCATATATTAAAGTCAATGTACTTTGCCGTATCGTATGCTAAGTTTCAATCAACAAAAAGGAAAGAGCTTTAAATCATTTGTACAATATGCATAAGCCTTTCTAACCCTGCTTCTACTTCTGCCCTTTTCAGATCTATTCTCCACCCTGTAGCCCAACTTATCTTCCTAAGGTAACAACTACATTCCATTATGTGGCCTCAAACACCATGAGTGAAGTGGCCCGTCTGTCTGTTCAGCCTCGTCTGCTGCCACTGCCCCTCTCGCTGCACAGGCTCGAGACACGTACATCTGTTTTCAAATATGCCTAATGAGTTGTGATCCTTTCTACCTCAGGGCCTTTGCCCACACTGTCTCCTCTTCCCTGTGCTTCACCTAGTTCACTCTCCATAGCCCAGCTCAAACTTACTTCCTCCCTGACTTCCCCCATGCTCTCAGACATGCTTTTGGTTTTATTTGTGAGGCTGTTCTTCCTGGTCTTCTCCACTAGAATGAAAACACCACAAGGGCAGAGACCACTTCTAGATTTCTACCTATTCACAGCAACTGCCTTGATCCTTAGCACACAATAAATGCTTCCTAAGTATGCGCTGAATCAATGAGTCAACACAAAAGTTGAGGCAATCTATTTTGTTTTGTTTCACTAAAGCTTGGAGTGCAGAATATTTTGAGAGTAGAGAGGGGCTTTAAGAATTGGTAGTTTGATATTATCAGGAAATCCAGCAGTGTAAGAGGTCTTGAACAGAGCACTCTACCTCAGAAGAAAGGCTGCTGATCCTTGCCCAGAAAGGCCCTACTGGTTCGGGCTGAGAACTCAGCTTATCACTTTGAACATAAGTGTTAATTCTTTTTAATTAAAACTATTTTGAGATAATTATAGATTTCCACAAGTTCTAAGAAATAATAGATCCTATGTATCTTTTGCTCCACTTCCCCAATGATAACTTTGTGCAAAACTATCATGCAAGAGTGAGGACCATGTTGCTTCCGAATATCCTAATCCCAGGTACACCAGCGGTTGGAAAAACCCGTGCCAGACAAAGAACTTGCATCCAGATCAGGACTGAAATACATTAATGTGGGTGATTTAGCTCAAGAAGTCTTATCATGGAGTCTGGCAAGATGGCTTTTCCCAAGAGGATGCCAAAGGATGCACAGATGATGGTACAAATCCTGAAGGATGTGGGGATTACAGACTAGGAGCCAAGAGTTAGAAATCAGACATTGGAGTATGCCTTCTGTTAGGTGACCACAATTCTAGACAATGTAAAATTATATTCAAGCCATGCTAAGAAAGCTACTGTTGATGCAGATGATGCGCTATTGGCAATGCTGTGTAATGCTGATCAGGCTTTTACCTCTATCCTCCCCCAAGAGATGTTTTATTAGATATTGCAAGGCAAAGAAATCAAACTCCTTTGCCATTAATCAAGCCACAGCAAGGCCCTAGGTTACCATCTGACATATTCTGCTTGACTGTTCCAAACTAAAGACTTAATTGTTTACAAAAAAAAAAAAAAAAAAAAAAGGCATCTCCTTCTGTGGGAATAATAGCAATCCAAGTACTCCCACACATGGCACACCAGCCCCACAAACCATGTCTGTGTCAAATAAAGTAGGGACTCCAATGTCCCTCACAGGGCAAAGGTCTACTGCACATACACCCACTTCACAGTCCCCAACTGTAAAAGCATCAATTCCTGCAATGTCCATGATTCACAATGTTCTGATTAATCAATCCATAATTAATTGGGTCCAAAAACATGCTTATAACCACTAACATGGAGGCCATCACAGAATGCTGCCAAGGAATCATCAAATGCATTGAAAAGAAAATGAGAATGGGGATGACGACTATGACTATGACAATTTGTAATCTAGCCTTGATGCTTGTACCACGTGCACTTGGTCTTGAATCCATTGTACCAATATTAAATATGCATGCTGGGTGTTTTCATGTTGTGTTATAGAAGACCTAAATGATATTTAATGAATAAATACAGTTATCCTTTCCTGATTGAGATGTTGGATTTTCTTTAATAGGATTTTTCATCAGCCTTTAGTGTAAAGCAAAATTGTCATTCATCAAAAGAAAAAAAAATCTATCATTCAATATCACAACCAGGATGCTGACACTGGTAAAATGAAGATGGCACGTTTCCACCACCACAGGGATCCCTCATGTTGGTCTTTATGACCACACCCACCATCAATGAAGGAGTGGTCTGGGCTCTGCATCCTCACTAAAATTTGGTGCTACCATTTTGTTTTAGCCATTCTGGTATGTCGTGATAGATCATTGTGGTTTTGATTTGCACTCCCCTAATGGTTACTGATACTGAACATCTTTTCATGTGCTTATCTGCTGTCTGTATATCTTCTTCAGTGAAACGTCTGCTCATTAACTTTCACCTATTTTCTAATTGAACTGTTGGTTGCTGTTTGGTTTTCTTGTTGTTGCTGTTCTGCTGTTGAGTTCTAAGAACTCTTTATATATTCTAGACACTAGTCTTTTGTCACGTATGTGGTTTGCAGATATTTTCTCCCACTCTGTAGCTTGTCTTTTCATTCTCTTCACACAGGCTTTCGCAGATCAAAAGTTTTAATTTTGACCAGGTTCAATTTATCCATTTTCCCAGTTGTAAGTCACACCTCCTGTGTCAAATCCGTGTTAATATTTTACTTTTTACTCTACTCAAATTCATCAGTACTCACAAATCAGTTCAGGTTGCTGACAAAATTGTGTTCCATCAAACATTCAGTTGGCAAACACATAACTATATTTGGTTCTATTTCCTGCCATAGAGCATTTTTCAGTAACACAGAAATACTGAAAAAAATGTGTTTTGTTTTGCAAGTTTTAGTGGCACTCTTCATTTATTTTTTAGAAGCATAATACTTTTAAAATTATGTTTTCAATCAGGATGATGGATAGTTGCCTAAAAATGGGAAACAGGAAGCATATGCTCAAAACTATTAAAAAGATGTAAGACAGTGAAATTCAGAGCCTACAACCTGAGAGGCATGTATCCAGCATGGCGCTGTCCTTCAGAATCCCTTTATTGGACTTGACAGAGAAGAAGATGGTAGCATTACCTCAAATTCAATCAGTGATTCATTATTAAGCAGCTGTCAATCTGGGAAGTATAAGATATACTTAGACACTTAATATGCTACTTTTATTATTGTAGAGCTACAAAGAGCTAAACCTCAGTATTTCCTGTGCCAGAAAAATCCTGGACAGTATCTGCAAATGCCCATCACTTTTTGGTGATGTTTGGAGACCCTAATTGCTGTGGACAGTCTCTAAAATGGCCCCCAATGATTTACTTTACTATTCTTGTTTAACCCTGACCCTTTGAAATGGGGCTAGACCTCTTGTTCACGTCTAACAAATGGAGGATAGCAAAAGTGATGGGACGCTGTTACTTCCGAGATTAGGTTACAAAAAGACTACCACCTTCCTTGCCCTCTCCCTCTCCCTCTCTCCCTGTCCATCTCTCCACTCTTCCTCCCCTTCTCTCTTGCCCTTCCCTCCCTCTCCTCCCCTCTCTCCCCTTCCCCTCTCTATTTCCTTTCTCTCCCCCCTCCCTCCCCCTCCCTCCCCTTTCCTCCCTCTCCTTCCTCCTTTCTCCCTTTCTTCCTCCCCACCCCCTCAACCTTATTGAGTTGTTTTCCGGAGAGCCACACATTCCCAAAGAAATGAAATCTTCAGCCAACAGCTAATGAGGCTCTGAGGCCAACAGCCATGTGAGTGATCTTTTAAGAAGATCTTCTCAAGGCTGCCCAACAGCCAAGTGAATAAGTGAACTTGGGAGATCTTCCCTCAGACTAGACTTAGGATGACTGCAGCCTGTGAGAGCCCCCAAGCCAGAATCACCCAATCAAACTGCACCATGATCCCCTAGCCCATGCCTGCGAGACAATAAATCCTTGCTGGTTTAAGCCACTACACTTTGGAGTAGTATGTGACTAATCCAGCATAGATAAACAATTAAAGATTTGGACGAAGAATTTTTTGTGACTAAAAAGGGAAACATCTTGGCAACAAGTTAATATAAAGAGGCACAATCAAATGCACACACACCATGCTTCAAGCTTCCTTTAAGATCAGTTTCAGAATCACCTTTGAAATTAAAGCATACAAACCAGGCAGAAGACTGGGGAAGACTTGGCTGAATCTACTTTAGATAAAAATAAAAGGACAGCCTACTTTTACTAAAGAATGCCCTCAAAGGAGACATTTTAATGCACTTCAAGGCGTGTTTGAACATTTGGTAAGCCCAGTGCTTTTTACTTTGCAATGGTAAGCAAACAAGGGCATTAACATATGGCCACTTTGTATATTTATTCCATGTATTATATGATAGTGATATCTATGAAGGCATTAATTTTTAATTACTTGAAAAAAGATACCTGGTAAAGAAACTGTCCACAAGATAGGGATGGATATTTGCATAGATGGGACTCAGTGTAACACAGCTCCAACTGCAGGGCAGGACAGAGGGGTCTACACCAAGGTATCATAAATTCAAATGTTCTAGCACATACAGAACCATTTACTAATAAAACCTAGCCTTAAACTCTGCCTCTTTATTTCTCAATGTAGTGATATAAAATGAAAGAAAATGTTTTAAACTCACCTTTGTACTCATACATGCAATAAAATGAGAAGTGAATTTGAAAGCTTGCCCTGCTACAAAGATATACCTTGGCCTGTTCAGTGGGGCACATTGATGGTCCCAGTGAAATTACTATCATTTTTCATTGAAGAAAAACACATATAATAACAAAGCTTTAAAAAAAGTCTTGCCTAAAACCTCTTCTAGATCTTAATCAGGAAAGCAATCTGATTAAAATCACATACACTAAAGGACAAACAGGTTTAATGTAGCAATCCTCCCAAGGTATTAACATTTTTTTAAAAAAGAATTGATCTCAAAGGGCATCATTCCTATGGAACACTTCACAGCTTGGAGGCCTTTATGTCCTCTTAAAATTGGCCCATGAATTTCCTCTCCTAGTTTTGATTCCCCTCAAGGAACGGAAACGTAACTGTATATGTTCCTGACTGGAAATCCCAATGAGGTTTCCCAACAGTTAAGATGTACTCAAGATTGACCCCAAACCACAGAGGTTCTGCCCAGAAAGCTGATGTGGGAATATTTGGGGGTCTCACAGTCAATTCAAAAGCTACAGGAAACCAGTTCCTTTGCAGACAAGAAGCATGAAATGAGCCGCTCTAAGAAACAGGAAGACCACTGTTAAAACTCTGCAGGGCTTGAAGCTCTGGGGAGCCCTTTGAGAGGGCTAGGCTGAACTCATACCTGAATGTCAAACAGCCTGGGTTCTGCCATGCCCATTTCCTCCATAGCACCAAGTACCATTCTTTAAAAATGACCTTTTGTGATTGCACCCATGGCTCGCCCACAGCTGTGTATTCGAACCATGTGGACAACTTCTAAAGCTCCTGATGTCCAATTCCCAACCTTTACCAATCAAATCAGAATCTCTGGGGTGAGACCTAGGCATCGGCATTTTTTTTAACACCTCAAGCTTTTCCAATGTGCAGCCAGGTTTGAGAACCATTGGCTACATCATTCATTTTGTTCACCACAATACCTTCCTTAACAATCATAATATGCAGAACATCTGAATGATTCCTCAACCACCCTACCCTTTAGTTAGTAATGTATGTGTATCTATGTCTCCAATCCTAGCCTTGGAGGTAGCAGTAAATAAACACATGAATGAATGAATGAATGAATGAATGAATGAATGAATGAATGGGCGGGTGAGTAAGTGGCCTTCCTCACCTGTCTCTTCCTGGCTTGGGACACAGGGAGGAGTTCTAATGCTTACAGAGAGCCCTGCATAGAATAAGCCAACAACTGACTCACAATTATGTAGTGGTAATGCACATAATCCAAGCAATGAAAGGGAGTGACGGTGGAAAAAGCCAGTATCACGAGGTTTTCTTGGAAAACTACCTAAAGAGCAATAAAAAGCACCACCCCAAGGGACCAAGACATCACCTCTTCCTCTATGCCCCCACAAAAAACTTGTGTACTGAGACACCCCATGTATTTACACAGAAACATATATGATTATTCACAGTCATCACGCACTTGCTCAAAGAGTTGCATCCTTCAAGGCCCTGCCGACACTTCACTTGCTTTGGAAATCCTCCCTGACACGTTCCAAAGTGCAGTACATGCTAGTGATATGCGTGCGATTAAATCAGGTGCACACCAGTGGGCACTGATCCATAAATTAGTTTAACAGGCGAAGATGTACTTTAGCTTGTGTTAGAAACCTAACAGACTTCCTTTCTCTATAGTAATATAGAGACTACCATGCTATGAATTCTCATTTGAAAGATCGAGGAAAGTGTCTCGTTTTTAAAAGCAAAAGTGTTAAGTAAGAGAATAGGTAAGGAAAAAACAGTGTGAAGGGGGCTCAGAATAGACTGATGTGTGGAAAACACTGCCAGAGGCCTATGCAGCCCACCATTGCCCACACTACCCACTGCTTATGTCCGTGTCTTTCTTCCCTACAACCGTGTCACTGCAAGGCAGGGACATGGCCACTCATGCTTCCACAACCTTCACTGTGTCAAAAATGGTGCCTCAAACAGGAATTCTGAATAGAAACCATTTTTCTTTTATTGTGTTACCAGCCCCATTTAGGTTAAAGGCAACAGACTAAGGAGTGAGCTCATGAAACAATTCAGGTCATTGCTAGAAATAGAAAATTGCTATTACCCTCAGGAGCAGCCCTAAATAGAGGAGGTGTCATGTCACCCTTCCCCCCACTCCCCAGCACCCCGCCTGGGCGTGCCCCGATCCTTCTCCCTGGCAACAGCAGCAGCAACATCTAGGCCCCGACTCCTTTCCACCAGCTTGGCCAGTGGGTAACCGGATCTGGGAAGGCACTTGAGTCACAAGAGATTGGAGAGATTTCTGGACATAGTGCTCAATCCTCTCAACTAGCATTTGGGGTTCTTCAGAGAATTAACTCTGACAAAACAAACCAGAAACCTCACTTCAATGTGACTACTAGCTTGAGAAGCCTTCGGCAATCACCTTGCCCTTCTGGCTCAGACTTCACGTGGTCCCCTACCCATCCCTCCCATCTGGCTTCAGCCTCCATTGAGAAGCCTGGGGCCCCCCTCAAAGAGGTTTTGTGGTATAAAAGGATCTGACACAGCTTAGGAAATAGGCAGACGTGGAGCATCTCATCTACACAGAGGATATTTTCTCAGTTAAAAAAAAAAAATGTGTTCTCACTTAAGAATGCTAATGGCCCATGCACAGAAATAAAATCCCTGACCTACTTTGAAGCTGAACTTATTAAACAAGCCGACCTTATTACTCAGAAGAGACTGTAAAACAGTAGAATAAAGTCCAAATGGAATTTCTAGCATCCTTCATCGACAGGAGTGGCCAAGAAAAGCACAAAAGAGAACCAGAGCCCTGGGCTGGGCATCGGGAGCCAGGGTTCATGCCCAGCTCTCTCATGGAGTCTTGCTGTGTGACCTTGAAGATACCACTCTCCCTCTCTGGGCCTTAGGACTCTCATCTAGGGACTGGAAGAGGTTCTCTCTGAGGCCACTTTCATCTGTGATAACTGGGGATTCTATTTTTTGTTTTTAAGAATTTAATGTTATAATGGAAAAAACAAAAAAGAATCAATTATCTAGGGCATATTACACCAGATGCTAAGAGGCAGGTGAGGGACTAAGACATACACTGTGCCTCCAAGGAGCCCACAGCCTAGCACAGTGAGTCGGGGCGGTCCATACTGATTAATGGATTTATTTCCTAACAGCAATTTGAAAGCCGCCACAAGGCTACAGCAGACGTAACACAACTTGTGTCTGCAACAAGAATTCCCTCTGGCGATCCACCTGACAACTTCGATTTAGCTGAATGAATCTTTCAGTGCATTTTAAACTGCTGCACAGCCACGAGTGGCCGTCTACAAGTTATAATCAGATTTATCACACTGGGAAGGAAGCGAGCGGTGATACATTTCCATGGGGTTTTAGGGCAATAATGTGAGTCATCCCTGCCCATTCTGGAGAAAATCCTGGAGCTGCAAGGTAAATTATCCAAACCGGAACAGGAATGAGGCAGGAAAGGTTGCTGCTGTAACAGGAGGCATTAGTAACCCACACAATGTTGGATTAGTCAGTCACTATGGGTGCTACCGTGGGATGTTTAATGATGTTACTCGGAAAGTGTCGGGGTGTGTGTAATGGCAGGACTCCACTCAGTCCAGATCCCAGGCTCCGAGACTACCCTTCATTGGTTGAGTCTCTACAACATTGAGCACCCTCACAGAGCTCAGTGAACAAAGCCAATGCGGAGAAGAGATTTCCCAGAAGGAACAAGTGGATCTGGGGTTTGGGGTACAAAGCTGCAAGCGCCACGGTCACCCCTGGGGCAGCCATGTTGAATTCATGGACTCTGAAGCTGTATGAACAAAGATCAAGGCAGAATAGGAGTGAAGAACCCTGCAGAGACCAGAGAATGCAGGGTCCACAGAAAAGGATATGAGGGGCCCAGGCCAGAAACATCTGAGTATTTTCTCCCCATGTTACAGATGTGGACGTAGAGATTCAGAGAGCTATGCCCAGGTCCACTGAGCTAGTAAGTGGCAAGGATGTAACTGTGTGTGCAGCTTCCCATCCCTGAGGTACCCACCCTCCCCCGCAGCCCCACAACCCCTCCGCCAATCCCAGAACTTCCTGGTCAGCCACCTCACACTTTCCAGAGGTGCTCCAACTCCAACCTCCCACATCTGCCCTTTCCATTCTTTACCCACCAGTCACAGCCCATCGCACCCAGACCAGGACGCTCCTGCCCTCCTCTAGAGGGCTGCTGAACCTTGAACATAGTTTCCATGCCTGCCACTATTTGTGGCCTTGTTCTGGCAGTTATTCCTTGAGCTGTCTGGGGAGAATTCATGTTGCTGGATTCACAAGGTGTTTGTTCATCTTCCCAGAGCGTAGTTCTCATTCCCAACCCCAGGGATCAACGCAAACCATGAAGAACAAGCAGAGAGTCCAAGGCTCAAGGAAGGCAAGTCACACCTCATTGGAGAAGCTTTAAGAGGCTGGTGTAAACACTCAATCGTTTCCAGAGTCCTGAATGTGTTCTTGGCCTTTCATCTGACAAGAGCCCCCCTAACACAGTGGCCCCTCCACAGATCCAGTCCGCAGGGTCTTGGTGAGCAAAGGGCTTCCATTCCCCTTGGCATGACTGCCCTGTGTCCTGCAATGAACACACAGCCCTCTAACAGTAGACAACGATGCACATCCCTACAGAGCTGGGGGAGCACCGTTCTATCCCCATCAAACAACACAGGGAATGGAGACCAAGAGACAACAAGAAGTTTAGTCTCCCTTAGGAAAGACAGTGGCAGTGCTGGAGCTTGATGGCATCTCAACCACAATTTATGCTTCCCTGGGCATCTCTGAGGAAGATAACCTACAGTTTTATTTTGGCTTCTCAATTGGGATTCACAATTCTTTCAGTTAAGCACTACTCCAAATTTTTCTTGGAGACCTCTTTCCCACAGCCAGACCAGACAGTTTGTGATATGACCCGCCATCAGCTCCAGGAGTGGACCCCGATTCAGTCCATCTGAACTCATCTTTCAGTGCAATTTACACCAATCAGCTTATCCACGCATCCACCTCTGTAGTTCAGGGACGGTTCGGGGATGGACACATGACCCAAATCTGCCCACTGACCATCAGAAGTAGTCTGTTCATCCTTCCAGAGAGAAAGGTAGGATTAGCACTGCTGTCTAATCATGTGGGACCAGAGAATGGGTACATGATGGAAGCTGAGCCAAAAATAAAAGTAAAGGGAGAGACAGAGCAAGAAGCTGGAATGTGTGAAGTCACTGGTTGAGCCTTTAATCAGCCCACACCGCAAGTGTGTGAGACCTCTTCTCTGACCATTCATTTCCATAAACCAATAAATTCCCTTACTGATTAAGAAAACAACAAAAACAGAAACAGAGGGCAGGGACAGGAAGGGAAGGGATGGGAAGGGATGGGAAGGGACAGGAAGGGAAGAGGAAAAATTATTACTAGGACTGGGGTGAATGCAAGTTGAGAGACAAATGACACATGACCACCAAACCCACTGCTCCACCTCAACCTAAGAGTAGTCTTGGGTGCAGGCAGAGCTGTGTGCGGTGGGTCCATGCAGAGCCCTCACGGTCCAGGTGATGCTCCTATCTCTGCTCTTCTCACTCTGACCCAGGAATCATCAATTTCTCAAAAAGAGAATCATGAGATCTCAGCTCTCAGGGGAGAAAGCTCACAGATCATTCCTCCATTCACTAGAGAGAATAATGATCTCAAAGGGGGAGAGAATTCACCCAAGGCCCCAGTGAATCCAAGAGTCAACCTTAGGGATACCACACATTCCTGAAGGAGCTATGCAAAAGCAGATGACACCTCGACCTGCCCTGCTCTCTGGGGCAGTCCCTGATATCCGGGAACTGGCCTGCTACCATCAGCTAGGACGTCAGGTTTCTGGAAGTTTGCCCGACACTTCCAGCTAGGGCCTTTTGTTCTCTGGTTGGCCTAAACAATCTCACACAACAGCCAAACAGACCAGCTCTCTGCTACCATGATGAAGTGAGGTAGAACAAAACCACTTCATCATTTTTTCTAAGACAAAAACAAGGCCACCATGCAAACCACAAAACACACAGCACCCTCTCCTGGCTCATGCAAGGCTGGTGGCGTCTCTACCAATTACCACTTTCATCCTGCTATAGTATTACCTCCATCTGGATTAAACTTATTCAAATGCCTGATGATAGAACTATCCCCACCTCCTGACAGATTTCAGTCTAGAGCAAATGCCCACTCCCTTGGACACTCCTCCACTCCAATTATCCAACCAAAGCCCAAATCCTATAGTAAGTCCTTCTAACACCTTCTTAATGAGACTCCCCAAGGCTCTTCATGGTGTGCATTCTCTCTCCACAGTGAGTCACAAACTCAACTAGTCAACCACAAGGGTGTTTCCTGTAACTCACATAGCATCCTGCACATGGAGGGCACTGACACCTGGGGGGAAAAAGTCTCCGCTTCCTTGGCCCAATACAGAATGCTCTCCATTATCAGGCTCTGCAGCTGAATCTACCTCCACTTCCCCATCTATCTTCCGCCACGGCACACTAGATACCATTCTAGGCCTTTGTACCTTCCACGTGCAGACTCTGTTACCTGGAAAGCCCCTCTCCCCCTCCCTCCTCGAGGCCTAGTTTAGGAAGCCTTCTCTGGCTCTGGATAGAGTAAATAAACCCTCCCTCCTCTCCATCACTTGACCATGCTGCACATACACTGATCGTGGCCCATGTCACGATGAACTGTAATCATGTTTGCCCTTTGTAACCCTCCCACACTAGGTGCAAGCTCTTTGAAGGGAAGAGGTGTGCAATGCCCAGTACAGAGGCTGGAACAGAATAGGTCTGTACACTGGCTAGTCAGTTTTTTCCTGCACTGAACCAGATGTCTTTCCTATTCAATGACTGCCATATTTCAAATCACATTCAAAATGAAAGCCAAAATGATAATGTTCAAATCAAAGCCCCTGTGAGAACGAAGGCTTTCGTCTGTTATAATAGTGTCACTTGTCATTTGCAGGGTACTCTGTGATTTACAGAGCACTTCTCTCATTACCTTACTTTATTCAAGGCAATCCTCATGGTAACCCGGGGTTCTGTTATCTCTACTCACTCTTCCAACCTGCTCAGACACTTGGAAGACTCAAGGCTGGGACACAACCAGGGAATAAACTATGGCGGGTGACAGGTGGTTGTTGCTCCAAATTCACTGGAGGCCCAGTCAGCTCATGGGTTCACGGCCAAAGGGTTTTCTGGGAACCAAGCCTGATATTCACAGTCTCACTTTATACCTATCCTGCCTTTAGTTATGCATTAAATATACAAATGCTTTAATTCAATGCCACCAGCATTTGAACAATGATTGGGAAGTCAGAACTTGACAGGAGTTCAGACTCCACTTATTACCCATATGACTTTAGGCAAAGGGTTTAACCTCTCTGAGCCTTGGTTTACCCAACAGTAATACAGAAGTTTAGTAGTACCTAACTTACAGAGTTATCATGAGGGTTAAAAGAGAAAACGTAAGTTGAGAATTTCTACAGTGGCTGGCATATAGTAATACTACACATATAGTAAATCGTAGCTATTAATATGATCATGCTGTTATCACTACTCTTACTATTATTAAGTAGGGTGATCCTAGGTCATTTACTATCAGATAGATAGATTCTGTGACCTGGCTCTGCTCTGTGTAACAGGGGAGAGGTCAGCAGGGAGGGCAACAAGGTAAGAACAAGTTTCCCAAGATCCTGTTGTCACCTGGCTTCTGATTTGACCAGTTAGACGCACTCAGAGGAGACTGGAGGTAGAAGCAAAGGAGAGTCCAGAGCACATATATACATACATATGGAATGCATGTATACATATATTCCAGGCCATACATACTCACGGATCTCTCTCTCTCTCTCTCCCCCTCCCGCTGACTCAGGCAAGAGCTCCTGTAGCTCCTGCTGGAGTCTCTATAAGAATTCCACCTTCTTTATAGTAACCCAGAACCCTGACCTCCAATAACACTATCTTCATCTTGTGACCATCCACCCTAATGGTAGTAGCTTCTGGTCACTGTTAATCTCTGAGCTGGCTCACCCTATAACCAATTCCCTACATTAAATTCCTTCTGTATCAAATACCTAGAGTTTGCATTTTCCTTGCTGGTCCTTGACTGACAAATACACTATATATGCACACTTGAGCAAAGTTGCTTTCTGCACTAGAGTTTCTTCACTTATAAAATGTTGCTAATATCTGGAAAGATATAATGAAACATACAGACACAGATCTACCTCGGTACCTGGCACATAGTCATCTTAAGAAACTGGGTCCTTTCTTGCTCTATTGGAAAAGAATTCTGTGCAGAGATCTCATTCCAAGAACTATACTATAAGGAAACAAGGAAGAATGAAACTATGTCATAGTCAACAATGACCATTACAAGTTTATCTATCATACAGGATCTTGAAACAATATAAAAATACAATTAAAGAACATTGTTATGAGTTGAATTGTATCCCCCCCCCCCAAAAAAAAGGCTATTCTGAAGGCCTAGTGCCCTGTACCTCGCCTTAACTGTGAAAAGGGTTGTTGGCAGGTATAAGTAGTTAAGGTGAATGGTCATGCCAGAGTAGAGTGGGCCCTGATCCACTATGATAGGTGTCCTTATAAGAAGATGGCAACCTAAAGATGTAGTGAGACAGGGACACCACCATTTGAAGATGGAGGACTGGAGTGTTAGGTCTATAAGCCAGGGAATTGCAAAGATCGCCAGCACACCACCAGATACTGGGAAGAGGCAATGAAGGATTCTCGTACAGGTTTCAGAAGGAGTGCGGCCCCACCAACACCTTGACTTCAGACTTCTAGCCTCCAGAACTGTGAGAGAGCATGTATCTGTCATTTTACCACACCCTGTCTTTAGGGCTTTGCTGCAGCAGCCGTAAGAGGTGAATACAACTGTAAAAGGAGGTGGTGGGTTGGCAACATTCTGAGTGTATCTCTACACTCAGGCTCCCTGGTGTTAATGCCCTGTATTTCTTGGGTGGTGAGCAGGGTATGTCACACGGCTGTCCTGACTTTAAGAAAGGGAAATTCTCATGAGTAGACTTCACCTAATGAGATGAGCCCTAAAAAGAAATGGGGCTCTTCCTAGTAAAGAAGATCTGAAGGGCAAGAGGGTTTGGGTGCCAAGGAAATTCTCCACCATAGGCTTTGAAGATGGAAGAAGTCACATGACAACGAAGGCAGGTGATCTCTAAAAGTTGAGAGCAACCCCTGGCAGAGACTCAGCAAAAAAGATGCAGACTTGATATCCACCACAAGGAACAGAATTCAACCAACAGCATAAATGAGTTGGCAAGCAGATTTTTCCCCAAATGAGAATTCAGCCTATGAGGACCTTGATTTCAGCCTTGTGATACCCTGAACAGAGAACCCAGGCAAGGCTCAGGCTTCTGACCTGCAGAACTCTGAGATAATCATGCATTGTCTTAAGCTGCCAGGTCTGTGCTAATCTGTTATACAGCAACAGAAAACCAATACAGACAGGTATACTCACTGTCTACAACTGTTAAATGTAAGTATGTCGAAGGCCATAAAGGAATACACAAAATACGGGTAATGTAACATTAACCCAAAATTGTGTGAAATACACATGGTATGGTATTCTCATCTGACGGCATCTCTGCCAAACATATACGTGTGGATAAAGAGAGAGACAGACAGACAGACAAACCATGGATGCACTAGGGTGACAAAATTGAGATTCAAAGCTGCCTTTAGTCTTCTTTTATTGTTTTAAGAATTTAAAAACTTATGAAAGAACAAGATTGTTCCTGCCCCCAGACCATGTGAAACAGACCACTATAAGGTTTTACAGCGAGCACAGTCTCCCAAAAGCTCAAGCTGCTTGAAATAGAGGGCCACATAAGAGCCAAGATTTCATAAAATTCCATCAGATACAGGTAATTTCTTAGATTAATATAACATCAAAGAGTCACAAATGACTCTTTTCTCTGGAAATTCCACATAAACCTTCCCTGTTATCACTCACCACCCACCAAATGGGAAGTAAAAGAGACATCCATCCTTTTGGTTAAAATCCCATCTGTGTTAAAGACGAAAGGTGATTGGGAGACTTCACGCTTTCCTCACCTACAATGTCCAGAGGAAAACTTTACGAGCCAGTACACTGGCTCCCCACATCCTCTTTTCCTCTGTCACAGTCACCAGCAAAGTTCCAGATGGTGGCTGTTCTACCATCTTAGGTCTCAGAGGAATGGACAACTGTAGAAGAGAGCCCCCATCAACCTCCAATGGCCGAGTCATGTGAATAAAACATAAACCTTATAGTCTGCAGCCTCTGAAGTGTGGGACCATTTGTTACTACAGCACTACCTAGCACATCTTATCTTGTAGGGGTAATGTTATGATCCCCCTTTTACAAGTGAGTAAAAGGAAGCTGAGAGATGAAATAATTGGCTCAAGTTCCCATATCTGCTAAGTCCTAATGACAGGACGGAGATTCAAGTTTAGGGAGGGCTGACTCTAGAGTCCATGACTCAAATCCACTGGGCAAACGTCCCTCTACTCCTTGATGCCTGGATAATCCAACACCGTACTCAAGTGGAGGCAGGATGTTGACAAGAGTCTCCCCTTCAAAATGAGGAGCATAATAATGTGCTTCTCTTTACCTGGACCAATGAGTCACAGATGATGTAGGAGACACCAAGTGCAAGGCAAGGGCATTTTGACTGAAATAGGGATATCATCAAAGTCTCTGAATGACATCTCTCTTCTCCCCTGGAGAGGTTTCCATTGCTCAGGGGCCAAGATGGCCCCTTTCACCAAATCCTGCAGGATCTAATTGTGAGTTCTTCCTCACTGGGATGTCAGCTTAGTTTTTCTTAGTCTGTAGTGGATTTGTGAGTGGATAAATTAACCTTTATTTTAAGAAAAGCAAACACCATACTGCAGCCCAACAAAGAGGGCCCTACTGAGAGCTTTAAGTACTAAGAGTCACGTTCTCTGCACCTATCTCATACAGTGAGATAATACACTTTTCCAAGAACAGTCCACATCTGGGCATCCTGGGGTCCTACAGACCACTCAGGTGGAGCAGTTACAGTACCAGATTCAGGCCCACCTCTACAACTGATTATCCAGTGACCCCAGCTGTCTGAGCCTCTGACTCTCTATCCACAGCACTAGAGGAATGGAAAAGGTAATGTATAAAGTGGTTTCCAGCTTGAAAAATACCACAGTCAAAACCAATGCCAACTCTTACACATCACTGAATGGTGTGTAAAACAGCACAACCCTTATGGAGAATAATTTGGCAGTATCTATCAAAGTTAAAAATGTTCAGCAACCCCAGGCCTAGGAAATTATACTAAAGATATGCTTGCATAATAAAATGACGTTTGCACAGGGTTATTCATTGTGGTATTGTCTGATAGCAAAAGACTGGAAGCAATCCAAATGCTCATCCATGGCAACCAGTTAAATAAATGATGGTACATCCATACAATGGAACACCCTGGAGCTATTAGAACAGGAAGCTCTTCATGTCCAAATACAGAAAGATACCCACAATACATTAAATGAGAAAAAAAGTACAACTCAAAAGAGCTTGTGTAATATGCTACAATTTATGTAAGAAAAAGAAGACAACAGAATGGGAATTTGATTAATCTACACATAAAACACCTCTGGAAAGATACACAAGAAAACAGTAACACTGATAATCTCTAGGGAAGAGAAATGTGTGGCTGAGATAAGACGTAAAAGGACAAATTTTCAGTGTATATTCTTTTGTGTCTTTGGATTTTTGGAGCAGTTAAATATAGTACCTACAAAAAACACAGGAATAATTTTTAAAAATTTTTAACTGCTGCCAGCCAGTAGTTAAGTAAGAATCAAGACAATTCTTGAGAGCATATGTTCTCAAGATGGAAAACCTCAAGTACCTTCTTCCTGGAGACCAGTACCCAATGGCTTCTCATGTACAAAATCTCTCTCTTTCCTCTTCCTAATATGCACTGTGCTCTCTACCTTCCTTTCATTCCCTCCTCTTCAGAATTTCATTATATACCTAAAATGCAACTCTTAGATTCTCTAACATGTTTTTAATTTTGAAAATGTATTTAAGTATACGAGAAAGGAGCCATGGAAAGGGGTAAGCAAAACTAGGATCTAGAAAGAGTTATAATTCCCCATGAGACTGTTGGATGAGCCTCTTGCCCTCTCAGGGCCTCAGTTTCTCCAGTGGTTCAACAAGGGCTATAGAATAGGAGATGCCTCAGGTCACCTTCCTCTCCGCTTTAAGGTTATAGTGTTCTAATCACATGGGATACAGCAAAGGCAAGACTATATCCTGGAAGGAGCTTTGGATCTGTTACCTGACATGTAGTTTCTCACTCTGCTAACTGTCCTCTGGAAACATCTCAGATAGACCAACGGAGGTCTTGGTGGGGATAAGGGTGGTTTGGGATGCCAGAGTACTGGGAAATGGAGCCCAATCAGAGGGTGGAGGTCTTGCTGAACTGAGGAGGTAGAATTGGGAGTTCGGGGGCTGCCAGAGTGGAATTTGTAAGGCAGGGTACCATAGCACATGCGGAGATTCCCTACCAATCTCTGGATGATTGCTGGCCGCATATATGGAAGGCAAAACTCTGGAATATCTGGAAGAGAGTATTTAATACATACGGGACTCAGAACCACAATGAAATACCAGAGGTTGTCTAGGGTTGAGAAACACTGGAATCCTGGGCCAGGTGCAGTGGCGATTCAGTGAAGACCCCAGAAAGAACAAGTTACAGTAGTGAGCATCACATCTGAAAGGAGGGACCACACATAAAGATGACTGACTAAACCAAAAGAGATCCATCCTAACAAAGAATCCTGAGAGTTTCAGAAGGATGGGCCAGTAATTTAACTGTCTGACAGAATAAAATTCAATACCTTGAAAGCAAATTGACAAAATCTAGACTACGTACAGCATATCAGCTACAGTTGTTATATGAAGATTCAGGAAGGAAAACACCCCACACAGTCAAAATAACAGACGTCAGGATGATTCAGATGTTAGAATCTGTAGATGAGAACTTGAAAGTAACCACTGCAAATGCACTGAGGGTGTTAAAAGACATTTGTACAGAACAAGAGGACAGACAGAGAATCATAGCAAAGGAACAAAAAGTTAAAAAATAATAATAGTTCTACGATTGAAAAGTATCACATCTAAAAGGAAAAGTTTACTCTGGGCTTAGCAACAGTTCAGACACTGTAGAAGAAAGGGTCACTGAATGTGAAAACAGGTAAGTAGATATCTGAACATCACAGCAAAAATGACTGAAAAATAAAGAGACTCAGTAACCTGTGGTTGAATACCAAGTGGTCTAACATGTGGATATTTGGCATCTCAGAGAGACAGAGCTGAGAAAATTGGCATAAATAACTATTTAAAGAAACGGTGACACAAAAAAAAGAAAACCAAAAGAAAAATATCTTTAAAACTTTGGTGAAAAGGATTTAAAATTTTAAAAAATGATTCAAGAGATATTCCATATTCGTAGCTTAAAATATTCCATTTTATAAAGGGAGTAAATTCTCCAAAAATTGCTCTAGAGACTCAATGTATATTTTGGTCAGCATCTCTAAAGTATTTTTAAAAACTTGATGTATTGATGCTAAAATGTATATGGAATGCAAAGAACCTAGAATAGTGAAAACAATCTTAATAAATAACATCACCTGTGTCGAGCAGGGGTATATAGGAACTCTCTATACTTCCCTTTAATTCTGCTATGAACCTAAAACTCCTATAAATAATAAACTCTGTTTTTTAAGTGCCTGTGGAGTGGGGTTTGCCTTCCTGCACATCTGTCATTACCCCCACTTAGGTAGCTGCTTTCTCCATTCTGAGTCCCAGAATGAAAACAGAGCAGAGATTGGAGCTGCTCAGACTCACAGCTTGAGCACAGTTATACCGACGAACCCAGGTAGGATCAGCCGATCTCTAGCTAACTCACAGGCACATGAGCAATAACTCCTATTTGTTGTTGTTGCTGATAAAATAAAAAGCAGAGCTGTAGGATTGATTTTAAGGCTTTGATAAAGCTATAGTAATCAAGACAATGAGATATCAAAATAGTGACGAGACGAAAAGACCAACAGAAAAAGACAGAGAATCCAAAAATGGACCCATATATTTATGGACACCTGGTGTATTAAAAAGGCTTAACAGTATTCACTTAACAGTAAATTGAGGGAAAACAACACTTCTAATAATGGTACTAGGTCAACTGACATAATATGGATAAAATGAACCCTGGTCTTTATAAAGCATATTATAAAAAATCAATTTTAGAAAACTCACATAGGCTCACATATGTGCTCTTAAAAGTTAATATAGGAGTGTGATTTTTGATACTGTAGAACATAAGTATTTTTTAAACATAGTAAAAAAAGATAATTGGACTTCATTAAAATTAATATCTTTTATTCACCAACACACACCATTAAGTAAAAAGGTAAGCCACAGAATGGGAGAGGATAACTTAGGATACACACACACACACACACACACACACACACACACACACACGACAAAGACTCATATCCAGTAAATACAAAGAACTGCTGCAAATCAGTAAGATACCACACAATTTTTTTAAAGGCAAAATATTTGAACAGGCAATTCACAAAATAGATTATCTGAATTGCCAAAAAAATTATGTGTAAAAGTGCTCAACCTCATTAGTCATCAGTAAAATTCAAGTTTAAAAATCACCATGAAAATATATTACCATATACCTACCAGAATGGCCAATATTAACAGACTGACAACACTAACACGTCACATTAGAATAATGTCTGGCAATATATATTTAACCCAAAAAACAATTCCACTGCTAGTTATACACCCAAGAGAAATGGCGCCCAATAACACAAACACAAAACAAAACAGTAACAAAACACAACAAAAACATTCATAGCAGCATGGTCCATTATGGCTAAAATAGAAAACAACCCAGATGTATGTCAGCAGTAGAATGAATACATTTTGGTATATTCATTATAACAAAACATTGTTCAAATCAAGAATTAAAGAATACTATGGATGAGACTTACAAATATAATTTTGAATGGAAGAACTAAGACAAAATACATAGCTTTATGATTCTCTTTATATAAAATTCAAAAACAGAAAAAAACTAAAAGAACACCTTTGTTAATTAATTAGTTGGAGGTTTCTGTGGTGCTGGGTATAGTCTACGTCCTGATCATGGTGTTATTCGTATTATTTTGACCTTTCTGCATTTATGCTATACTCCAAACTGTAAGTCCATGTCCCTGCCAAAAAAGGCACTGCAAGAGTCCAGTTGAGAACTGACAGGAGTGGATACAGTGATAATAACAATGGTAGGGAAGAGATATAATCAAGAAACATTTAGGTGATAAAATGGCAGGTCCATTTTGATGGGTTACATGTGGGATACAGTAGGGAAGGTTGAGGAAAAGGTAGTAGCCTAAGATGGCTCTCAGATTTCCTTCTGGTGTTGGTGATGAAATGAATGGTGCGCCATTAATGGAGATCAAAGATTTGGGAAGAACATCTTGAGCTTGAGGTGCCTGTGGCAATCCACAGGAACATCTCTGGCAGCTAATTAATTGGGAGTTCACTGGAAATGTCTGAGCAAGAGATATGGGTGTGGGAGTCAGTCATCAGCCTCCCTGGTCATAATTAAAATAATGAGACTGGATGGAATAACAGAAAGAACATGGAGCATGAAGGCGTATGTGAGCAGCACTCTGGGGGAACGCCACATTGAAGGGAAAGGTATAGAAACACAAACCTATGACCAGGACAGAAATTTTAAGCTGGAGAAATAGGCAGAAAACCAAGAAACGTCAGTCATGGAAGCCCAGTCCCAACTGTGAGGCAAACAAGAGTAGCCAGGGAAGCTGGTCAGTTCTCTCAAAAACCTTGACCAAAAGGCAAGGATTTAGCTCTGCAGCTGTGGTCCCTGGGAAATTTACTTCTCCTTTCTGAGCCTTGGTTTCTTCAGTATTAATGGGGCAGTAGTGTAGTATCTGCATTAAAGGATATTGGGAGAAGCAAATGAGGTAACACCTATCAAGTATTTAGTAAATAGTGAGAGTTCATTACCTGTAATCATCATGATCTTTGCATGTGCCCATCAAGCAAGGTGTTCTTTCTCAGGGTGGGAGTAACAGGGACAAGTTTAGAGGCCAAGTAGAGAGTCAGAAGGGGAAAGTCCCTGGATACCACAAAGAGTAATCAAGGAGAACGGGCCCCACCACCACAGGTAGGTGGGCACTCCCACTGCTCTGAAAAAGCAAAGAATAGACACCGAGACACATACATCTCACAAAGTAGCAGCAGGTGCTGCAGGGAAAGGGGTCACTCCTCCCAAAGCCTCCACAAGACACCCCATGCCTTCGGGGAAGACCCCATTTTTGGGACAATCAATGCAGGTATGAAAGATACTGCCGAAAACAACAAGCCTCATTCATCCACTTATCACCCATTTATTCAGTCACTCACATTTAACAAACACATACTAAATGCCTCCTGTGTGACATATACAGGAATAAGAAATAGTTCTTCCTCTTGAGGAGATCACACTCTTTCTGGAAGTCCAATAAGGAAGGAAAGGGACGTTTACACACACTGACCATTTCCGAGGTACCAAACCGTGGGCTTTACACAAGTGATAAAATGTGCCATATCTTATTTATCTTTCAGCGGGACTGGGAGGGAAGATTCACTATCTCTATTTTACACACCTGAATACAAAGGCTTGAAAAGTTAGGTGCTTAGTCCAAGGTTATGTGGATACAAGTAGCAGAGCCAATAGTGGAGGAAGAGACCGTCATTATAGCGCAGTATGGGGAGATGGGTGCCACACACATCCAAACTGTTGGATGGTTACAGGTGGTTCGACGAAGAATGCACACAGGAGTTTGATCTTGAAATAAGAGCTTTCCCCAAAGAAAAGGGGCCAAGAAAAATAAAAGGTTGACTAATCCTCAGATGTTACCAGAGCATATGTGCCCATAGCCTGCTCCTCACACAGAGAAAGAACTCAGCCATAGACACTGCATGCCTCCCCGTTACAAAAATGTGGCTTTTCTTGCATGAGCACAATTAATTCTTATGACCCAAGTTCCTTTGGATTTTCTCCAAGCTTTCCTGAGGACACAGAATTGTCCTTCTGCACTGTCAAATCCCCAGATCTCATACTTAGCAGCTGTTTTCAAGATATTTTGTCAAAACTGCATATCATCTAGGCACAGAATAATTTGTCGCAGGCATTTTTACATCTGGTTGACTCCAATCAAATCATCCAGAGATTAGATAAAAACTTACAAATTTTATCAGCTTTAATTACTTAAAACAATTTTGATGGCCCTTTGAGTCTCTCCCATCCCCCAGACACTCAACACAAAGTTTCAGGAATAATAGGGAACAGATGGCAGAAATATTTAAGACAATTTTTTTTTAACAAAAATGATCAAGGAAAGATATCATTTATTTTGATTTTTTTTTTCCATTTAGGAGAAAACTGCTTTCCATGGAAAAGGGTATCTTCATAAAATCTAGCCTAACTTATAAAAAATCCCTTTAATCTAATTTTAACCGAAATGAAGCCTTCCTCCTAACGCAATTCTGATCAGGATAGATAGACTTTGCATTTAGAGATCTCAGGGGTGTGTGTTAATGACAGAACAACACCTGCAGGTGATTTAACCTGGTGTCTTCGGGGCCTCCATGGATCCCCAGCAACTGACCGATGAGTAGGGCACAGCTGGGGTTGGATGATGCTTGTGCAGGCTTGAGCTCAGGCTGTTTAAGGCCCCAGGCACACGGAGCAGAGCAGGGAGAGCGGGCCTTGGAGCCAGAGCAGTAGGTGGAGAACGCCAGGCACTCTGCTGAGAGCTGCGAGCATCTCCTTGGGCAGGAGGAGAACCCAGAGGGATGCCAATATTTGGATTCCTTGCATAAAGCAGAAACTCTGAAGGTAGAAGTAGAATTCGGAAACAGAATGCCTCAAGCCTTGGATAAGAGGCTTGGGCCATAAGGCCTCAGGGCTTCCTTCCAGCTCTGAGTTCTATGATCCTCAGGCTGATCTGGAGAAGCCTCTAGAAGGATGCACTCTGATACAGATATCAAAGTGTAGTTGAAAACCCCAGCCTTTAGTGTCATAAGGCTTAGAGTCAACTCCCTCCTCTGCAGCTAACGAGCTATATGACCTGGACAAGCCATTTAACCTCCCTAAGCATTGCTTCCCTCATCGTCTTTCTCATTTAATGTTAAAAATACCATAGCATCAGGACACATGGGTGGCTCAGTCTGTTAAGTGTCCGACTTTGGCTCAGGTCATGATCTCATGGCCCATGGGTTGGAGCCCGCTTCGGATTCCGTGCCCCCCTCTCTTTGCCCCTCCCCCCGCTCCTGCTGTCTCGATCTCTCAAAAATAAATAACTGTTAAAAAAAATTTTTTTTCAAGTACCATAGCACTGTGTCTGGCACAAAGAGACCAACAGTAAGGAGGAGATCCCCCTCACCATAACCCCACTACAAATGGCCCATAAGTTGCAAACACTTCAAATGTGTGGTGAGCTCCCATTCATCTCTCTGGCTCCTGTTCCTGCTTTGTAAGGGCTTATGCAGCCCTGTTAGTCTAAAGTAACTGATACCCCAGTGACTGGTGGGTCTCCAGTGTGACCCTGCCAGAGATGAGCCCTGGGCCTCATGCCAGGTAGGGTCTCAGTTGTTCTTTCATAAATAAAGAGCATCTCACTTGGCAGAGACTGTCTCACTACCCACAGGTCTGTGTCCCTTTCTTCCTTGGCACAAGGTGGCTGATGCTCCCAGTCTCCCCTGCAGTTAGGTGTGGCCATACAGTTCTCGCCGATGGCAAGTGAGTGAAAACATGTGCCACTTTCAGGCTGGGTCCATCCCAAAAAACAAAAACAACAGTAACATCAGAAAATAAACTTTTCCTTTCAAACGTCTGATGCAGAAGAGCAGGGTGACTTTAGAAGCCACGTGGTCAAGACGGCTGACAGAAGACAGAGCCATGGTCCCTGAGTCACCACTTGGAGAAGAGTCCCCCACCTTAGATGTTTCCTAAGTAAGGAATAAACCACTCTTCCTGTTTTAACCACTAGACATTGTCAGATTTGTCATGGCAACTCCCCTAAGTCAGTGAGTCTGCACTGTGACTGTGTATCAGAATCTCCTGGAGGGCTGGGGCGCCTGGGTGGCTCAGTCGGTTAAGCGTCCGACTTTGGCTCAGGTCATGATCTCATGTCTCGTGGGTTCGAGGCCTGCATCAGGCTCCATGCTGACAGTTCAGAGCCCAGAGCCTGCTTCAGATTCTGTGTCTCCCTCTCTCTCTGCCCCTCCCCTGCTGGCAATCCCTCCTTCCCTCTCTCTCTCTCAAAAATAAATATTAAAAAAGATTTTTAAATATTTTAAGAAATTAAAAAATAAATCTCCTGGAGAGTTTATTCAACATACAGATTCCTCAGTCCATCTCCAAACTTTCTGATTCAGTAGGTCTGGGTCAGGGGTCAAGAATTTGAGTCCCTAACAAGTTCCCAGGTGGTGCAGATGCTGCTGGTCCAGAGACCACTTTGAGAATCACTCTCTCTACCTAGCGCACTTATAATGCTTGCATAGTGGGGCTGGGGCTCAGTAACCCTGATGAATGGAGGAAGTGAGCGAGACTTCTCTGTGTCCAGCCTGCCCTGCTGCCTGGAGCCCGCAGTCTGTGTGAGAGGACACTCACATAAACACACAGCTGACAAACTGTGACAAGTGTCAAGTTAGAGAAGAATGAAAGGGGGAGAGAACTCAGAGACTGAGGGACAGAACTCAGTGCTACCTCTCAATGGGCAGCACCCGTCCAAGGACAGATCGGTGGGGTCTAAGCAGCACACACGCAGTTGTGCACCTTCAGGGCAATTTCAAGAACAAAGGTTATTTGGGCCTAGACAGGGATGGGATACTTGGAAAGGTGTCTACAATGGATGGCTGAAGTAGGGCTCAGGAATCTGAAATACATCTTAGAGGCATCAGGGGGCCCCCAAGAGGTGGGGACAAGGGTGTGTGGAGAGGAGAGGATGACGCTGGGAAGTTGGAGGTGAGATGGGTCAACGGGAGACAGAGCTGGAGGGCAGCTCCAAAGGTCTCAGCAGTGAGCGGGCAAAAGTGTGGGCTGGCGCAAGGAACATTTGGGCAACAGGGCTGGTACGCTCAGCTGAGTGGCCTTCACAGGTGCTGGGAAGCACCTGGTAGGCACTCAGGCTTCTGGCTGAACGAGTGGGTGGACAGCAGCACCGAGAGACGGGCACAAAGAAGCAGGCTGGGGGAAGAGGGTCTGTGTGCTCAGTTTGGAGTGTGAGGGCGGGAGGCCCATGGGATCTGTGGGCTCTTTGGGGTCCTGGGGCTGATATCAGAGCAGCAGTGTTCCCGCCTCAGTCCTATGGTCAGGGGCCTGGCTTCTTCCCAGAGCACTCCTGGTGCCATGGGCACATGTGCACACACCTACACCATAATACACACATGGGTACATTTCTCACTTCCATCTCCTCATTTCACAGATACCTTCCTCCCTCCACCCATCAGGCCAACCCATTTGGTTGGGCAGTAAGACATGTGGTGAACACCTATCCAATGCCTGACCCTTCAATCTCCCCTGAAGGGGCCCACATTCTATGTCTGTCCTGATGCTCTACTAGGCCAGTTTTCCCAAAGAACACTAATGCCCTGGCATTCCCAGCTCTCCTCTTTATCTCCCCGCTCCCCTGCTTTGCAGCATCTGACACTGTTCAGCTTCATCATGATCCCTGCCCACTGGCCTCGTCACTTCCTCCAAGTCATCACCGGCCTCTGCACACGCCTGCTCATCCACCTCGGGATCCATGCTCCACCCTTCCAGTGGCACTCGCCAGCCTGTAATTCCCTTCATCTTTGTCACTGGGCTGGAAACACCCAACCAGGCACTAGAGCAGTGCTTCCAGAAGGTTACTGGCTCTGTGAATCACCTGATAGACTTGTAAAAATACAGATTCCAACTGAGTAGGTCTGGGGCTTGGGGCAAAACTCTGCATTTCAAATAAGCGGCCAGGCAAAGCAATAATGCTGGTCTCAAATAAGAATCATCTAGATCTGTTGTCTCCACTGCCTCGTACCCACTCCGGCGTGGCTTCTGCTGCCCACCACACCACCAGATCGGCTTGTGCAGTGCACTAATGGCCTGTAGGTTGCTAAAGGCACAGCATGTTAGCATCTGACCCTCTACTCCTTGGAACAGCCTCTTCCCTTCCCTTTGACACCACATCGAAACACCTTGAAACTGGTGTTTCTACTCCAAATGAGCTGGTCAAAGAACTGCCCCTCAAAAGGAATGCTGGTGCTTTCCATTTTTTCCATCCTAGCTGGGAGCCAGAATCCTCCTTCACTGTCCCTTCTAAGACCCTAAGGGAACTCTGGGTCAGTCTGTCCATTCTCCGGCCAAACTCAGGGCTCTGCCATCATCCATAGCAGGCACTGTCCAACAGAACTTTCTGGAATGACAGAGATGTTCTATAACCACAGTGTCCCATAGGGTTGCTACTAGGCACATGCAGCCCATGTGACTGAGAAACTGAAATTTTTACTTTAATTAAAGTTGAATTTAAAGGGCCATATATGCCCAGTGGCTGCCATATTGGACAGCACAGTTCTATAGGAACGGATACTTCAGAGACACTCCCATCACACACCAGATGCTCCTTGGGCCTATGGCAAATTTTAACAATTTTTCAAATGTATCATAAGAGATGGTAAACTTCAGTGGATGGAAAGCATGACTATCAGACTCAGATGACCTGAGTTCAAATCCTGACCCTGCCACTTGCTAAGTGAGTGACTTTAGCAACTCACAACTTCTCTGAGCTTCAGTATCTTCACATGTACAACAAAGGTAATAGCAGATCCCAGGGAACTGGTGTGAGCATTAAATAAGTAAATACACAGACATTTAGGTCAATGCCTAGTATAGAAGTGCTCAATCAATGTTATCTTCTTGTACTATTTTTATTATTAAATCCTCACACTAGTCTTGCAAAGAAAGGATTACTGTCTTGCTGTCTCTGTATTACATGAACACTGACATGCAGAGAGGAAAAGGGGTCACTCTAGAAGCACACGGAAACTTGGGATTTGAACCCGGTCCTGCCCAGCTCCACAGCAGCCAGCAGTCCAGCTGTGGGCAGGCTGCCCATCACAGGCTGTAGTGCCCACTCCCCAGGACAGCCTTTCCTATAGACTGTGACAACCACAGAATCTGGAAGGATAGGGGCTGGGTCCTGGGAACAACTCTCCCACAGCTCACCGCCATACCCCTAATGCAGTCAGTGGTCCACACATAGCAATGGGGGGTCTGCCATTTTGGTGCAGTTATAGCCTATGCTCTACTGCCAAGGACCTGATAAGGAGTTGCAACCCCTGTTTTCTAGATCTTCAAGCCTGAAGTGACCCCCCTCTTCAGCTCTACCATACAAGGTCACGTTTCTCTTTCCACTCAGTGCAGCTGTGTGCTTCTACATCCAGAGTGGTTCCCAGGAAGAGGACACCTGCTTCTCCTGAGACATGCTCACTGTGCTTCCCTGGGAAAAGTAATCCAGTCTAGGCAGCAGTACCTCAGAGGCTATGCTGTCATGGGAAAAGAGCCACCCGAGGAGCCTACAAAGGATAAGCAGACCAGATGGCCTAAGCAACTGGACTGGGGTGGGAATACCACTGGACTTGGACCCAGGAGACTGGGATTCAAATCCTGCCTCTGGTACTTGTTGACCTTAGGAAAATTACTTAGCATCTTGAAGCTGGTCTTAATTAATAAAAATGAACTTATGCAGAGCAATCTGTGATTTTCAATGTATTTTCATAGCTGCTAATTCACTTATCCATTCAAAAAGCATTCATTGATCACCTACTAGGTGTTCTGTCTGTAGGGAGATGATGGTGGCCAAAGCAACAAAATCCTTGCCTTCAGAAAGTTTACTTTTAATATAATCATCTCACATGTCATGTGTTGTATCACCACGGAGGTAAATCTTGTGAAAGAATATTACACAGCAGTGGAAAATGAATTCACATCAGCCGCATACTTGTGCAGATTATCCTGTTTGAGCCCTGAATCCAGTCTCTGCTCTGCCCCGTGCACCTGGAGACCCACCTCCATCGACTGTATCTCTCAGCTCCCTTGCCCTCAACTCCCAGTGGGGATTCTCGCCCCAGCCAATAAGAAGGTATCCTAGATCATCAAAGGTGAAAAGAAAGCACCTATTTCCTCCCTTCCTCAATGCCTTTTCTTTGGCAACAGCTGCTTCCTCTGGGATGTGAGCTACCCTGCGCCCACCCATGTCCCCCACCCCAGCTCTCCCTTTCTCTGCCCCTCCAAGCCCTGGGGAATACCAGCTTCCTGCTATGGCTGCCTTATTATTCTTTGTTTTCTTAACTCTGTCCCTATCTCTTCCTATGTCTAAATTAGCTCTTCATGAAACTCTTACAAAAGACAAACACGGGAAGCGAGGTATACAGTGTCTGAAGAGTGTGTAACACAGGGGCTGACATCATCCAAAGAGGGAGTGAAGTTTTTCCCGAGAAATAAAATCTGTTGGGATTGGAACCATGAGTGTGAGGTAATTATAAACTTGCATTCTGACAATTAACACTCTCCCCCTCAAACTTACACGTGAGGAAAGTGAGGCTCAGTGAAGGGAAGGGTGGCTGAGGCTATACAAATTCAATCTTGTCTGTACATACAAAGCAAGGCACAGGGACACCTGCCTTACCTGTCCTGGAAACCTCTATTACTTTCCTCTTGCTGCTGTAATAAATGACCCCAAACCGAACAGCTTAAAACAAGGGTATTGCCTTATAGTTCCACGTGTGAGCAGTCCTAAAATCCAGGTGTCAGCAGCACTGCATTTCTTCTGGAACATCCAGTGGACAGGGGTTTCCCTTGCTTTATTCAGATACTAGAGGCCACCTGCATTGCTTGGTTTGTGGCCCCTTCCTCCTCCCTCAAGCCACTAGCTCAGCATTTTCCAATCTTTCTTTCTCTTTTCTTCCTTCTCTCCCTCCTTCCTTCTCTCCCTCCTTCCTTCTCTCCCTCCTTCTGTTGTTACCTCCCTTCTGAGTCTGACTCCCCTGCCACCCTCTTATAAAAACCCTTAGGACTACATTGAGCTCAGATAATTCAGTGTCATCTCCCCATCTTAAAATACTTATTCACATCTGCAAAGTCCCTTTAATCACATAAGGTAACAGGTTCATAGGTTCTGGGGATGAAGATCTGGGTATCTTAGGGGAGGAAGCATTGTTCTGCCTACATACAGGACCCAAAGGCCTTGGAAGTGGCTAGAAACTTGTCTGTCATAAAGACCGATTCTTACTGCTAAGGTGTTACTAGCAGTAATGTCACCTCCACAGAGAAATAAACAAAACCAGCCTTCCGAGGCCAGGTGGCCTTTGGCAAAAGGGCAGGCAACCGGCTGCTGTACAACCATGAGTAAGACACTTAACCTTTCTGAGCTTCACTTTGCTCTTTGTAAAATGGGAACAGTGTCTATTCCCCATGTAGAGAGGATTACATGAGCTGGTGCATGACAAGAACACAGCACAGGGTAGGGCTCCCCCTCTCCATGTCTCCTCTTGGCCTCCTTCTGCCTCCCATTCTGAGAACACACATGCACAGCCCACTTTCAGCCCTCGGTGGCTGCCATCACTATGCTTCAGGGACTGACGAGCTGTTACTAATGGGATTGTTCAGGGTGGGGTGGGGGTGTGAGGAACAAAAGAGCTTCGGGGCCTCACTCATCCTTCTGAGATTTTGACATAGACACAGATTTTAAGAGAATTAAGCAAAGAAGTAGAAATGCTATGAATAAATGTCAGCGTCCCTCACAAAATGCTACCTCCCAAGACCTCACTTTTTGCCAGCAAATACTCGGAGATGTCAGGGCATCTCTCCAAAGTGGCTCTCATCATGTCACCCGCCTTTTTAACATCTTCTAAAGACTGCCCTGCTGGTGACAGGACAAAACAACCGTCCTTTGTCTAGAGCCTCAGATGGCCTCGAGCCTGTCTCCTGACTGTCCTTCTAGCTCAGCTCTGTCCTGTAACACCTGCATGTTTCAGTGGGGGGCAGGAGAAGTGGGGGCAGAAGACTTCTGCAAACCTCCTATTCCCTTCGATATCTATTACTTTCCTTTTAATGTCCTGATACATGTGACACCCCTCAGTGAAGCTTCTTCAGCTGTAAAATGGGTCACCGTGAGAACTTCTTGAGATTATCCTTGGCATGCCTCAAGAACACTGTAGGGGGATACTAACTAGCAGTGATTACATCAACAATAACATCTACCATGTGCCAGGTATCAATAGAGGTTGGCCCCCTTTCCTTATCACACTATGTAATAATCACACTCGTCATGGTCGAGTAAGGATTCTTTTGCTTGTCATATGTATGTATGCCTGAATGCCTGGAACATCGGAGGTATTCAGAGAATATTGCAGGAAGCTGGAAGGAAGAACAAGTAAAAAATAAACAAATAAACAAACAAACATAAAATGACAACTGGTATACCAGTCAATGTTCAATTTCAGTAGCAAGTTTCTTCTGGAGACTCCGGGGACCACTGTTTGCCCTGACCCACTGAGCCTTCCTGGTAACATTCTGCATCCACCACAACTCATCTTACCAACAGCAAATCTGATCTGGTCACTTCTGTGTTTCAAGCCCATCAACAGTGCCCAAGATCAAGCTCAAAGTCCTTGTCCTGGTCAAATCAGATCCTTGTGCTTTGACTCTATCAGGCTGTGTCTCTATTATTGCATCTCCAGCCACCCTTCTCCTTGAGCTTTATGCCTAAGCAGCACCAAATGTTGCACCATTCTCCAAACACTACTGGGCCTTGGCTCACACTGTGCCTCCATCCAGAAGTGATCTTGTTCTCAAAAAATCTCCTATCATCTTTCTAGAGTCAGCTCAAATTAAACCTTCTAGTGAAGTATGCCGTTCCCTTACTCACCATCTCTTATATTTGCTCTCACTGCAGCAACAGCTGTAAAAACCTTTATGAATCTTCAGTATCTGGACAGGTTGGGTACTGGACAACTTTCATACCTTATCTCTATCCTAGGGCTTCTCAGGTTTTAGCACGCATCATAATCCCCGGGCAGACTTTTATTTTTATTTATTTTTCCTGGCAGACTTTTAAAACGCAGATACATATACCCTACTCTGGATTCTGATTCAATAGGTTTGGGGTGGTGCCGGAGACTTTACATTTCTAATAAAGGCTCCAGCAATGCTGACACTGCGGTCCATGACTAGAACACTTTGACTAGCATTGTCTTCCTTGTAGGTAAAACTGTATTACCAGTTTGCAAGGGAAGAGACGTTAAGTGACTTGCCACAGGCTAAATTATTCAGCGATGAGGCCAAATTTTGAACCCCAGTCTCTGAAGCCACAGCCTGAGCTCTCCCTTACTCGACAACAGCAGGGACAGCAGGTGACATTTACGAACACTTCACTCCACCCCCAGCATTCTGCTAGCACCACCTATATATCATCTCATATAATCCTCATAACCTTCTGAGATTAATTCTAGCACTCCCACATTATAAATGATGAGGAAACTGACACAAAAAGGGTAACTTACCCAAGGTCACACAGGCAGCAAGTGTTAAAATGGAGAACTGGGCCAAGGGACAATGACAGCACACCCATACATTAACAATGACCACTTTCGGTCGGTGACGTTGTCATCCTTCACTGCCATCATCGGTTTACATGCAAGTCTCCCCAGCCAGACTGTGAGTATCTCTAGGGTCAGGAAATCATCTGATTTAACTTGCCTCCTAGCTGGCAAAATGCAAGCGATTTGCAGATACATAAATGTGTCTGATGAATGAATAAATATACAAGACTGAAGGAGTAAATAAAGGACGTGAAAACAACAGAAATCTTTACCACTTGACAAGTAGATTGTCCCCCTAATAAAGGATATGACTGGATCCACAGAACTATGCATACAGGGGCTTCAAGGAGGCCATTGTCTTCAAATAAAGAACAAAAAAATAATGGCAACAACAAAAACACGGTCTCCAGAAGCTGTGGGCTGGCATCCAAAGGCAGCTCTGGAAGTCAGACTGCAGGTCTGGCAAAATGAAGCTCCCACCTAAAAATGCTTCTCTTGTTTCGCTTTTAGCTAATTTCTCTTTTTTCTGAGCCTACCAGGGGTGTCAGTCTAGCAGATGCTATTCAAACTAACAGCTGCAAAGGGGAAAAAAACAGAGAGGAACTTTCTGGTTGCTTGTAATCAAGGGTAAAAATAAAAGCAGCACAATGAAAATTAAGGAAAATAAACAGCGATCAAGGTTTTTTCTTTTCCATTTGCCTGTGGTGCCCTGCTGCGTGTCCAACAATGGAAGAAGAACAAGACTGGAGTGTGGGATTCCAGGTCAGCTCCCCACTGCACACAAGGACAGCAAGATGCCTACACTAAGCCTGAGTTATAGGACTGGGGAGACACAGCTCTCAGAGCCTCCTTCTCCCAAGCAGAAACTGAGCCTGTGGTTGCACAGGGAGAAAGCTGTGGTGGGAGGATGGTACAGGTAGAGGAGGGGAGTGAACCAGGACTGAATGCTGCTTGGCCCTTGGCGTGATATGTGGTTTTGCACTTAGATGTAGCCCTCGAGGCATCCATTAATTCAGATCTCTTGAGCATTGGCCTTGACTTGGCTGGAGGCCCAATCAAACTGTGGATAATTTAAGACTATCTGCTACACTCAGGACTGCATTTCTGTATCTGGTTCTCCACTTGACCCTGAGATTTGGCCTCGACTGCCCTTGGCCTGGCTGAGTTGATCATGGCTTTCAATGAAGACAAAATAATGATCATCTTTACCATGGCTGGGTGCTGTGCTGTGGGTGTGTCTTGCTTTGTCCTCACAACAGCTCTGTGGTGTGGGTAGATGCATCCCAATTTACAGATGAGCAAGGTTCAAAAAGATCAAAGTATGATACAAACAAAGTATGTGTCCCTGGTATACCTTATCTGGAAAGCAGCAGGAGTGGGAATCCTCATTCTGGTATCTGACCTGGAGCCCACCATGGTGTTCTGACAGATGGTGGATATTAGGTTTCTTAGACTCCCTGCTGGCAACTGGACCCCCAAAAGAGAAGGATCACAGTGGGAGTGGGTAAGTACACTGGGAAGATGCCTTCAGATACAGTTGACCAGTCCTGGGGAACAAAAGCAGAAAGCAGTAGGAAAGAGCCCTGGAGGCCAGTGCAGGCACTAGAGGCAAGTAGAGGAGAGGGAGGGAGGGGGTAGTAGAGTCTAGGTAGTCAAAGGACTTGCTCCATTTCACCCAGAACATTTAGAGGACAGAGTAAAATGGACTGGAAGAGAAGAGCTGGGCGGGGGGGGGGGGGGGGGGGGGGGGCTCAAGGTATGGGGGCTCCTTGGAGTCAACATCTGAGGAAGATCAGAAATATCCAAGGGAACCATGGGTTGTGGGTCCCAGCTGACCTTGCAGTGGATATTGTAGTGTTCTGCTTACAAGGAGGCAGGTGCACTCCTCACCCAGCAGCTGAGTGTCCACTTCTGGACTGCTCACTTTAATCCCTCTCTGGGAACTTGCCTCATCCAAGGCTATGTCCGCTGGAGGTCAAAAGACATGGCCATTGACTGGCTCATGTGTGAATGCAAAGCCTGGTCCTCTATCTGAATTTGGGACAATGCTGAAGGGCCATCCAGGCTCCAGGGTTCTCCTTCAGAACTGCCCAAGTCCTACACCTCCAGTTGTAACCACATTGTAGATCTGCTCCCTCTGCCCTGTTCTGCCTTCCTCGCTCCCCGATCTATGGGTGAACCTCTATAGAACTTTCCAGAATAAACCTTCTGCATCCAACTCACTGTCTCAGATTTTATCTCCAGGGAGCCCAATCGAAGAGATTCCCTCAGCCTCAGTGCCTCCCACCACTTCCTTCAAGGAAACTTCTGGCTAAAAGGCTCACAGAATTTATGGGAGATGAGCAGTTGAAGTGAACACCTCCACCTGGATCTCAAGCACAGGCTCTTGCTGTCCAACCATGGATTCCTCCATGGTTCCAAGACCCAGCTGCAAGATTTCCACACCGGTCCTGGCACCAGCCGTTCAGTACAGTCTAATTGCACCAAATTTTATTTGAGTCTTCACTGGGGCTGTCACTTCTTCCAATTAAGTGGAGGTTACAGAAGGATCCACTTGTCACTACAGCAATTCCTCCTTGTGCTAAATGCTCCCAGAATCTTAACTACCCAGCATCATGATCAGAAAAGATGGCTCCAATGGAGATGGTAGTATTTCTTTTTCACAGAGACAAATACGGGCAGGCCCCTGAGCCCAACATGCACTACCCGTGTACAGCAGCTACATAAATTAGACAGGCCTAAATAAGTCAGGCTGGAGACAGGGATGGAAACAGAATGCAGATGAGGCTCACCACCAGACTGGCATCCCACAAAGGCTGGGAGCCCACATTGCTTGGGCAGCATGGCACAGCAGAAGTACTGAGATGACAGCCAGGAGACGTGGACTTGATGCCCTGCTTTTGTCACCTGATGGGAGGACTTCCCACAAGACCTCACCTGTGCCCCATGGCCTCCAATGCCTTGGGTGATCTGGCCCCTGACCATCTCCCCAACCTCCACTCCCCGTACTCACCCACTCCGTTCCAACCACTCTGACCACCTTCAATTCCTCCAGCATGCCACATTCATTCCTACCTCTAGCATTCCCTATTCAATGTTCCCTTTACCTACAAAGTCTTCCTGCTCTTTAAGTAGCTGACACCTTCTCATCCTCCAGGTCTCAGATCCAAACGTGACCTCCTCCAAGAAACTCTCCTTGTTCATTTACCGAAACAGGCCTCCCACTTACTCTCTGCCACTATACTCTACTCAATTCCAACATGCCCCCATCACAGTTGGTAGTAATATATTGATCTATTAACTCTTTCAAAGTCCATCTCTTCTTGTAGAATGGTGCTGCCCAATATGGTAGCCACTAGCCATCTGTGACTAAACTAATGGAAATTAAATAAAATTTAAAATTCAATTCCTCAGTCACAGCAGCCACATCTTAAGTGTCCGAGAGCCACACGTGGCTACTGAGTTATGGACAGCAGAGATACAGATTTCTATCATTACAGCAAGTTCCATTGGACAGTGTTGGTCTACAAGACAACACTTTGCGAGTCTGATCAACCCCCGCATCCCTAGTGCCTATAATAGTGCCTAGGCATATAGTAGCGACTCCTACATATTTAACTGAATTAACAAACGCCAAATATTTTACATTAGAGGTATATTCAAAATAGATAAGAAGAGGGAATGTTCACATCTGCTTGAAAAAGTGAAAGAAGTCCTCACAGAGAAGGTGACATTTAAACTGAGCTTTGAAAGAGGACAGTGTGAGAAGAAGGTGAAGGGGCACAGAGCAAAGAGAATGGCAGAGCAAAAGGCACAGAAGGATGAAAGATCATGCCGTTTCCTGTTCAGGGACTTGGCCAGTTTCTCGTATTTGTGATTGGTGGCACTCAGGTTTCCTTTCCTTCTAAGTCTGATGTTCAGGGGCTCGTGGCTGAGATATTTGCTTCAGGGCCCAGAATTTAAACATGTGCTACAGAGGCATGCCGTCTAAAAAGCAAGAGAAATATAGCATTTTTTTTTTTAAATCCAAGGTACAAAAAAGGAATACAGATGCTCATATTTTAATAAGCTACAAAAGATTCCACATTCTCTTCCCGGCCTGCTTCTTGTTGCCGTCTACGCTTAAGATACACTTTAGCATAAACAGGTTGCGTAGGAGACGATGGTACCAATCTCGGGATGGATAAACAGAAAAGTTGACCTCTTGAGAAGGCTTCTGGGCATGAAAAT
Organism: Panthera pardus; assembly: GCF_024362965.1. Taxonomy (NCBI): domain Eukaryota; kingdom Metazoa; phylum Chordata; class Mammalia; order Carnivora; family Felidae; genus Panthera; species Panthera pardus. The sequence goes on along the minus strand of NW_026526821.1, from coordinate 17,570,286 downwards.
ACAGTGATGCAACCTCATAAGTAAAGGTGTCCATTCAATAGGCTGGCACACACCTACTATCCCTCAACCCCCTCCCCAAATATAAGGCTTAGGCACCTGCCCTGCGGGCAACATGTGCATCCTGACATCCACCTGGAAACAGGGTGACTCAGCCTCAGGAAGCCAGGAGGGGGTTGAGGAGCAGGGGGGAGGAAACGAGGCAAATCACTGGGCATTACACCCCTTTAAAAGAGAAAGAGTCACTCTCTTCTCAAAGACTGGCTCATTTATACAAGCAAACAAATCAGAACACGATACGATAGGAATTCCCAGGCTCTTTGCCTTGTGGAGATAAAAGGAAAAAAGAAACAAAAGACTCAGAGAGAGTTGCTGGTATGAGCCCACAAAGCTGCTCCACATTAATCACCTCGTCACCCGCCCTTGCTGGCGCCCTCTTCAATGCCAGCCCTGGGTCTTTGCCGGGAAGATGCAGGTCGAGCTGGAGCTGGCTGGGGAGCTCATTAGTGCCTCACCGGAGCCAAGGGCTGCCTGCCTTCCAGAACGTATTTTGAACTCTCACTTTAGATACTTCTTGGAATCAATATAATGCTTTTCCAGTCGGCTCCGTCTGCTGCCCTTGCAGCCATTACGGGCTGCCGAACTGCTCAGGCTCATCAACACACATGCCTTCACCCCATAGGGAACGGCACCACATTCTTCGCACATTGGTCCCCTGGGGTCCTCACACAGAAGGGCCCAGGTCTGGGGAGAAGGGACTCCAGGGAGGAGCTAGAAGTGGGGATCCAGTGGGTGCTAGGTGCTAGGACAGTGTGGATAGAAGGCCCTAGTGAAAATAGGTGTTGTGTTGGGAGGTACCTCAGGCAGTTCCATAGATGGCTCAGGAGTCCCAACTGGGAACCAGACCCCAAAGCCACATCTCTTACTCAGACATGAAACTTCGAAAACGCTGTCTCTGAGATCTGTTTCCCTTCATGATTCTTTTGTGGCCTAACCCACCTTCCAGCTGCCCTGCATATGGCCACCAGGGCCCAGGAGAATCTCAGCGCTACGGACGGCCCCAACAGGCCCCACGTCTCTGGCAGGCCATCACTCCAGCTGAGCTAGAGGACTGTGAGACTGGGATCTTTATGGGCCACTGGGATAGTAAGTCCTGTGGAATACCACTGACTCCAGACTTTGCAGGTGGCCTTCTAGAAGTCAATTTCTCTGTGGAACATAGAGGACTGCTCTCAGTTCCTTCCACTAGCAGGAGCCCAAGAGATGGTGTCGCCTCTTGCCTTCAGATGGTCTCTCAGTCAACCTTTAGTATCCACACCCACTACAGTGACACTGTTCTTCAAAGCCCACCGACTACAACCTGAATAGAGAGCTGATGCTGCCAGATCCCATGGGTTGGGGTTACTGGTCACAGCTTGGTGGCATCCTCAAAGAAAAAGATCTAGTACAATCCCACATGTAAATGAGGCAAGACTACAGCTACTTCAGAGGATCTGCTGTGAGCTACTCAAGATCATTCTTTAAGTGTGCTGATGCTATTAGTCAGCATTTGCTGCAGTTAACAAACATCCCTGAATCTTCAAGATGTATACAGACACTTATTTCACTTTCTCAGGTCTGTGGGTCAGTGCGGCTTGGCTCCAATTTGGGTTCAAATCTGTTCCTTATCCTCCTCACTCCAGGAATGCGGCTGAAAGAGCAGCTACCAGCATCCGGTTCTTCTAATGATGGATTGCAGAGAGGGAGACCAGCAGTAGAAACACGTGACCTCATCTTGACACTGGCACCCTGTTCCTTCTCCCACATTCTGTTGGTCAAAGCAAGCCACATGGCTGAGCTCAAAGTCAACAGGGTCCTGTCGAAGTTGAATAGGAAGTGCATTCTGCCTTTGGGGGTGGGAGCATGAAAAGTAAGTATTTGTAGAACAACACAATGCTCCAGAGGTGCTCGGCAAGGGCATGGCACATAGTAATCTCTCGGAATATGTTCAATATGATCAGTATTAGTATCACTATTAGCAATGGCACTCTGCTGATGATTCAATGATGTTCAAATAAAATTGAGGTAGATGAGGCAGAATTTAGGGGGGCTGCTACTTGGGAGTGGCCCTGGGGAAGCTCAACCCCTCTTTCCTGGTCCAGACTGGCACGGAGATCTGCGGTGGGGCCGGCTGTGACTGAAGGAGAGAAAGGAAGCTGCAGCCAGCTGAGGTCTGAGCCCGTGGCCGTCCTTGGGACCAGTAGGAACCGAAGACAGCATCCCATGAAAAAGTGAGCTCATGGCACAACCAAGACTCAAACCCCAGGACCCCTGACTGCCAGCCCTGGAGTAAATGCCCACTCTACCATCACTAGGAAGGAGAACATGTGGAGATGGAATTGATTTTTTTTTCCTATATGATTTTTCTTAAGAGGGGAAAAAAAACCCCAAACCTCTCAATGTTTATTTTTATTTCTTTTAGGCTGAGGCTTAACTCCAAAAATAGACAGTCTTTTTCAGTAGCCCTGTCATTAGCAGTTGCTACAAACAAACTGTGTCCCCCACACATTGAACTGCAAGAGCGATACTTAAAAAGAGCAGTTAGAACAGAAGTTTCCAGAGAATCGTGAGGAGGGCAGTGGCTAAAGTTCCCACAGTCTCTGCAAGGGCATGGCCAGGAGCCAGGCCTTCCTCAGTGTCCTGGGTCTCCTTGTGAGCCACCCACACCCTATCCTTTGCCCTCCTGTGTGTCTGAGTATGTGCTTCCCCCTGGAGAACTTGAGCCAACTCAACCCACCAAGGCCACTCTGGCTGTGTGTCCTTAACCAGGCCACTTAACCTCTGAGTCTCTGATATCTTACCTAGAAAACGGAAATAATAATAATCATAGGTTATTTGGGACATCCTCATCATTTTGCACACATTCAAGAACTATTTGCTTTCACATAAGCAGCCGTGAACTGAATTCCTTCCACACAGAGTAATGCCAGAAATAAAGGGAGAAACTGAATACAGCCCTTGCCTCCAAAGACATTCCATTCTAGCAGGAGTTCCTGCTAAGCGGATATAGATTAATCCATAGATTAATTATAAATTAGAGGCATTTAACCCAATTTTCAGTGGCGGGGAAGGCTGCCAGGGAAGGCTTCTCTGGAGGGGAAATGTTTGGGCGGAGCGATGAAAGAGTTAACGAAGTGGGGAACATTCCAGGAAATGGGAACAGCATGTGCAAAAGTGCAGAGGCTGACTATTCTGATCTAGGCTGCTTTCCAGACTGAGTGCAGTGTAAATGTCTGGAAGAAGAGAGACTGCAAAGGGCTTTGCCCATCCTTGCGTACAAGCAGGAAGTAACAGAGAGCTGCTGAGGTCTTGTAACTGGGGTACCCATACGACAAATGCCCACCGAATGCCTACAATGTGCCAAGCACATGGGATACAGGATGAGCAAGCACAGACCCCATGCCTGTCATCATGGAGCCCAGAGTCTAATGGAGCAGACACATTTGCTAACAGATGTGCAGTTTAGAGAGGTCACGTTAGAGGACTAGGGCGGGCGAGGCAGAATCAGAAGACCAGGAACCAGACACGTGAGAAGGTCATGTGAGCAGTGATGCCACTAAATGGTAATGGGCCTAAAGTCTGTGATGGTGTCTGGGAAGGGGCCTCATGAGAGCTATGGCTGAAGAGGCACAGGGTCCAATTACAGAGGCAGCTCCTTCTGGGGGCAGTGGGGCCACTGCCACTGGAGGGGGGAGGGGCAGTGGCACACGGAAAGGATGCGAAAAAGGAGAGGGGAAGAGCCCCGAGACATGGACAAAGGGAGGTAAAGCAGCAGCTCCAGCCTCCCAGCTTATCATCTGTTCTCCCCTCCCAGGGGAGTCTGTGGCCACTGCTCACCTGGAAGACACACAGCTCTCTTTCAACGTCAAAGGGGGTGCTTGAATTCTGTAGAAAACAAGACGCACAAGAATAGTTCAGGAGGAGCTGGAGGGGAGACGTCACACCTATGAAACTAGACTGGTGTTCTGGGTTCCACTGTGTCCCCCAGGAAGATAGGTTCAAGTCCTAACCCCCAGGTACCTGAGTGTGCTCTTGTTTGGAAATAGGGTCTTTGTGGATATAATCCAGCCCATACTGGATTAGCATGGGTCCTCATCCAATGACTTGTGTCCTAATAAGAGGAGGAACATTTAGACACAGAGACCTACAGAGAAGGCCATGTGATGATGGAGGCAGAGACCGGAGTGATGTGTCCAGAAGCCAAACGACACCAAGGATCACCTACAGCCACCAAGAAAAACAAATAGCACAGAAACGATTCTCCCTCAGATCCACCAGAAGGATCAACCCCACGGACACACTGATGCTGGACTTCTGGCCCGCACAGGCTGAGAGAATTAGTTCCTGTTATGTGGAGCTTCTCTGTCTGTGGTCACCTGTTATGTCAGCCCTAGGAAACTAATACAACTGTTGATTAAATCCATACCAGTCAGCAGCCTTGGGGGTGGCATGCGGAAATACCCCAATGACTGCCTTCACCCCACCCTGTGGACTAGGGCCCCGAGTTGGCAGCTATGGCCCTGACCCCACTGTCTACTCACACCTACCAACCAACCTGAGAGGCGAGCCGCTCTGAGCTCACTTTGCAGATGGGACCACAGGCTTGCAGCAGCTCAGGGGCATACTGGGGTCGCAGAGCTCGCAAGTGGCAGAGCTGGGGGGTGAGTACAGGTCATCTTGTGGCTTCCTCAGGGGCTGCAGGCATCTACACGAGTGGTCCCAGTCCACAAAGCACTTGTGATTTACAGAATTAAGAACCCCATTTTTAACACTCTCTGAAATGATCTCACTTGTTAGCTCATTTCCCTTTTTTCTCCTCCTCTGGGATGCAGGCTTCAAGATAATGGAAGCCCTGTCCCCACACAGATCCCTTGGTGTATCCCTTGTGTCTAGAAGATTCCTGGGATGTAGTAGGTGTATAATAACCTTTGCCTCATTGACCCATCATTTAATAGGGGCATTTAGAGAAAGCACCACCCAGGTATGTATTTCTATACTGGTTTAAGGAGCAAATGGAGCTAACTGCTTGATGTCCTTGACCAGAGAAGGCTCACAGGAAGATGCTGAAGTCACTCATTTGTGCAGCCCTACCCCATACCCAAGGTATCAGAACCAGGGAAGCCACTGTCAACAACTCCATCAGTGTGGACAGGACCAAGATCACTCCAAACGCTTGCGTGCAACAAGGCACTAATAAGCAATGAAAGGGTGACACACAGAGTGCAAGCTCGGTGGGGGGGGGGGGGGGGGAGGGAAGGAGGGAGGACAGGGGGCAGGGAAGGGGAACCATGTTTCCCAGGAGGAAATATCCCACCAGAGGGCACTGGCAAGCAGGCACAGAGAGCCATTTACCATTTGTGACCTTCTGAAGAATAATGAACAGGGCTGGTGTGGGAGCCAGAAAGGAAGTCAGAAAGCAGAGGTACCGAGATAAAGACAGACTGGACTCAGACAGGGACAGACAGAGGTATGTTTTTGGTTCTGAAATGGCCATGCAGCACTGCAAACACTCACTGAAACAAAAGTGCATCATTGTTATTTAAGCCTAAAACCCAGGGACCCAGATTGTAGACCACACCTACTAGTCAATCTTACATCTTCCATGTGCTTGGGCCCTCCCCTCACCACTCCACAAAGCCATAGCAGAGCAGTGTAAACACCAGGGGTGCCCCACCCACACCTGTCCAATTTCTGTCTGTCCAGAACCCCTCGTTAGGGGAAGGTTCCCACCCCATTGCATCTTCCTGGAGCACCTCAACTCCTCATATTCTGCCCTGCTGGCTGCAGACCAGAGCATATGGTTCTGAAAGGGCCCTTTTACATGCTACCAGGCAGGAGACCTGGTACAGCACTGGTTATCCACTCAGGCAGGGATGATCCGAATCCTTTCCTGGGATTGACATTCAGACATGGAGAGAAGTAGACTCTCTTGCCTTCGAGGCCGTTAAACTAGAAGGTGTGGGCCTGAAGCTGTAGGCCCCCTGACTTGCCCCCACCATTCCCCATGAGCATGTATGAGGATAACATCAAGGAGGAACCAGGAAACCGTAAACAGAGAGAAGACAGAGCCCTGAGTCCACCACTCGAGCCCTGACATGTGAACATGCACAGAGGCAGCTCTATGCCTGGGCATCCTGGGGACACATACCAACACCCTCCCTCTGGGCCTGTATCCAGTTACACGTAGATCACTGCCACTCAGCACCGAAAGGGTCCAGACTGAGAATGGCTCCCTTCTCAATTCTCACCTCACAGCAGCCGCTGCTGAGCCCTCCTACTCTCAATCGTGTCAATAACCACACACTTTGGCAGGACAAGCACGAGGGTGTGGGCAGGGCTGTGGCCTGCAGAGATTTCCATGGAAGTGTCAAGGACCAAGGCAAGGGTGGGATCTACTCCGGCAAAACGGGGCCTACTTCTGAGATGCCCAAGAAAGGCAAGGGGAGAGTCATGCATCTGCCAGACATTATTATACACCTCACCAAAACCAGTGGGGAAATAACTGGCAAGTGGGGCTGGCAGAAATGAGCTGTGCAAACAGTCCCAAAGCCACTTTCTGCTGCCAGACTGCTCTGCCTCAGAGCTTCGCAACAGGCGGGGGGGGGGGGGGGGGGGGGTGGTAGTTAAGGGGGAGCCAGGACAACGCCTTCAGAAGAGGCAGTAGCCACCAAGAACTTCTTGATGGGGTGGCCAGAGCACTTGCCAGAGCAGACACATCCCACATTCCATTTGGACGCACTTGCCTTGCTGTACTATAACACCCTTCCCTTGCTAAATCTTCCAAAGTCAGCCATGCCACAAAGAGTATGTGTATATGTGTCAAGGAAAGAATGAAGGAAAATTAAGGAAAGGGGACTGAGTTCCAAATACGGAGGGTATAGAGCAGAGAGAAGATGTAAGAAGAAGTAACTGACATTGAAACCCAGGGCGCTTTCAGTAGAGAGTCATGAAAACCAAAAAGGAACCATAATAAGAATCTCTAGAAATATACAAACATTTGAAACAGATCTCATTCTACCCAAACCTCAAAAGGCATGGTAACCTCTGCTGGCATCCTGGATACAGACAAATTTGGGATTACAAGAGCTCTTCTCAGATCCAACCCTAGGAACACCTGGCAAGGGCTCTCATGCAAAGTCAATGATAGGAAGAATAGATCTATGAGCTGCCTCTCCATGGCTTCTGGAAATGGCAGGGCAGCCCTTGATGACACTGGGGACCAGGAGCTAATCAGGAGTCCTGCTGCCATGGCTGATATGGTGGGGTGGGAAAGGTGGGGACCTAGGCATAGGCAACAGGACCAGGTCCATACCTGGCCAAAGCCTGGGAGGTGGGTATTCTCCAATTCCCTTCATCCCTGCTGCTCACAGAAGTCAAGGAACCAAATCAACAGAGCTTAGGACTCAGCAGAGACAGGTCAAGACATCTGGAGGAGTCACCCTTGTCCCTAAGTCTGCAAGCTTCCTTGGTCACTTAATGGAGTGCATTAGCCCAACTAGGGAAAGAAAGGTGAGGGGGAAAAGGGACAGTCAGCTCAATTCCCCAAAAGTCACAAGGAGGAGTATAGAATTCCTGTGGCAGCACTGCTCAGAAAGCAGGGGCAGCTCGAGATGAGTCAGTCCAGGTGGCATCAGGCAGACAGAATCAGCAAACTCCTCTCACTAGGAGGTCAAATGCAGCAAAGGCCTCTCCGACCACTGTTGGGCTCCCACAAAATTCCAAGTGTGAAATACGGCACTGCCCTGATGCCGTGGGTGCCTGTCCACTGTACAGGTGGAAACCTTAGAAGAGGTCTGTAAGCCATCAAGGCAGGAGGGGCCTGAGGAATGGACATGAGTCAAGGCCGGTTCAGCTACTCTTCATTCACATCCCAGCCTGATGAGGTTATGGGTGGGGAGGGGTGGTACAGGGCTCCACACCTCACTCACTCAGGGACTCAGCCTTCTATCCGGAGATGCTACCTGCCTCATCATACCGTCTCCAGTGTCACAACAGGAGGGGAAAGGGCAAGGAGCTAACACATGGGAGATTCTGTATAGGTCTGGCCTAGAAGGGACACACATCACTTTGGCACACATTCCTTTGGCCACCTGGATGTTTGGGAAATGTAACCTTCCTGCCTCTCCAGGAGAAAAAAAGTAAATGATGCAGAGAACAAATAATATTGTCGCCTGAGTCTTTAACTTCCCCAGCTGGCATGAAGTAAGTCCCACGCTCTTGACTTCCATGTTTTATTTCACTGAGCCTCAGAAAACTCAAAGCAAAAAACATTCTTCTTTCCCTTTTATAGGTGGAGAGACTGAGGCTCCGTCTCTTGTGTGGTCTAATTCAGGAGCAAAAAGGAGACAGAGCCAGGAGTCAAACCAAGCCCTGCTGGCTTCTGAAGTGCAGCCTCCCTGTCTGCCCTCAGGAAAGGCACTTTCAACAGCCCGTAAGAGGTAGCAAGCAACATCACAGTCCTGTCCCACGGGGCCCCAGCGGTTCCCCTCTCATGCGCGAGAGAGATTAGAAGAGCAGATCGCAGGGCACACTCTGCTGCTGATTATCTCCAACAGGAGACTGTCCCTCCCTGAGAACAGAGGACAAGCGGCTCTGCTAGTCAGCGTCTGTTGCAAACCACCAAGCTGAGTTCCATCAGAAAGGGGTAGTTCCGGGGCGCCTGGGTGGCGCAGTCGGTTAAGCGTCCGACTTCAGCCAGGTCACGATCTCGCGGTCCGTGAGTTCGAGCCCCGCGTCGGGCTCTGGGCTGATGGCTCGGAGCCTGGAGCCTGTTTCCGATTCTGTGTCTCCCTCTCTCTCTGCCCCTCCCCCGTTCATGTTCTGTCTCTCTCTGTCCCAAAAATAAAAAAAAAAAAAAAAAAAAAAAAGTTGAAAGAAAGGGGTAGTTCCGCTGACTGGATTACGAGTCACACCTGCCTCTAGATACGTAAACAAGAGACCTGCTACTTGGAGTAATAATGAGAAAGTGCTACAAGCACACTTCATTTAAAAGAGAAGAGGCCGAACCCTAGCCCCACTGCCACCAGGGCCCAGAAAAGTATGAAGAGAAGGATCATATGCTTCAAAAAACAACGATACAAACAAACAAACACGTTTAAAAAAGCAAAGAAGGGGCGCCTGGCTGGCTGAGTCGGTTGAGCGTCCGACTTCGGCTCAGGTCATGATCTCGAGGTCCCTGAGTTCAAGCCCTGCCATCGGGCTCTATGCTACCAGCTCGGAGCCTGGAGCCTGGAGCCTGGAGCCTGGAGCCTGGAGCCTGCTTTGGATTCTGTCTCCCTCTCTCTCTGTCCTTCCCCTACTCATGTGCGTGTGCTCTCTCGCTCTCTCTCTCCCTCTCTCTCTCGCACTCTGTCAAAAATAAACAAACATTAAAAATTAAAAAGAAAAAAAAGCAAAGAAATCCATCTGCCCAGGTGGTGGGGAAACAGAAATTTTCTATCCTTCTAAGAGCCCCGTCATCTACAGAGCCAGGTCATTTGTTTCTCACCGTTTTTGCAAAGCATTCTATTGTTTCCAGGGTGGGGGTGGGGGGATACATTTGAAGCCCACCTGTATAACACAGCCTTCTCTTATGACAAAGAGGAAAACTGAGGAACAGAGAAATAGTCATTGGAAGCTAATTAGCGGTAAAACAGAAGCTACCTTACTTCTAAACTAAACCTCACGGAAGCACTGGTCTGGAGTTCCCTGGATTGGGATGACAGCACATCCTGGGCAGGGGACAGGACTGTGTGGTCTACAAACAACACAGTGTGGGCATAATGAGCCCCACTGATTACTCCCCCTAACTGTTACGATACTGCTTTTTGGCATCTGCATCTTGCTAATTACTCCAGTTTTGTTTTGTTTTGTTTTTTAACGTTTAAACATGCTGCCGTGGCGAGGACCACTTCTAAACGACTGGTGGTGCTTGCTTTGAGGTGCAAAGTGCTGTGTTCTTCCCCCACCCTCCATCCCATCCACCCCCAACTGGAATCACTGGGCTCCACTGGTAGGTAAAGTGACGTGGCTGGAGAGGTGGTGTGCTGGGGGAGACTGGGCACAATGACAGCTCCCGTGGCCACACTGGGCTGACTCAGACTGCGCACTGGAACAGCCTACCTTATGCGACCAGAGCCCCAGCCCGCTCCCTGTCCCCTCATTGTGCTCTCATGTTCCCTCACATATGGCTGGGGTCTTATACTACCCAACAGGGCTATCACTGGTCTTTGAGCTCCTTTCTAACTTAAGACTCAGCCTTCTGGATGGGGTTTCCAAGCTGTCACATGTGGCAGACTTGTTCCCGAGCTTTCATTGTTCCTGAGCTTCCTAGGCCACAGCCCAGGCCATGCCCAACCCCCCCTTCCTTAACATAAACACACAATTTCTGCCCTCATAGTTATTCTGGAATCTGTAGGCTCTACATCAAGTAACGGTTGGGGAGAGACATTTTTTTTAACCTTTAAAAAAAGCAACCCATGAAAAAAAGGATAATTGTCCAGCCATCAGGCCAACTTTTGGGCCCAGTAGCAGTGGGAAAGGGAAGAAGTATCATCTCATCTCTTCAGAAGCAGGCTGGAGGGACACCTGCATGGCTCAGCTGGTTAAGTGTCCGACTCTTGATTTCGGCTCGAGTCATGATCTCATGGTTCATGAGATCGAGCCCCGCATCAGGCTCTGTGCTGACAGTGCAGAGCCTGCTTGGGACTCTCTCTTTCCCCCTCTCTGCCCCCCCCCCCCCGTGCCTTCTCTGAAATTAAACAAATAAACTTAAAAAAAAAGTGGGCTATAAAGCTTTGGTTCAAGACGATAGGCCTGGGAGGCTGCTAATGACTTTTCTTGATGAAACTTGTATCAATTAGTACAATGCTAGCTGCTATAACAAACAGACCCCAGGGCACAGAAGCTTAACATGATAATAATTGATTGTTGCTTAAATAACGGGCCTGTCTGGCAGGCAATTTTTCTCCAAAAGGTGATTCAGGGACCCAGAATTATTCGATATTTGGACTCTTCCACCTTCTAAGGGCTTGGGGTCATCTGTATACGGCCAACTAAAGAGGGAAGAGTAACACTGTGGCTCTGAATGTACTTGTATCCACCTTCCCTGGCTGGAGCAAATCACACGGTCCCACTGAGAACAAGGCAGGTTGGGAAATGTAGTCCTTGGTCAGGCATCTGCTCTGAATCACAGCTCCACTCAGTGGAAGGGGAGGCTCATGTGTTTGGTGCACACAGCAGTTTACTGACCTGGCAGCCAGAGTTTCTCATATTCCCAACAGCGGGTGGTTAGTCTGCATTTTCCTTTTACTGGGTCCCCATGGGTATTTAGGGGAGAAATGGGAGGAGGGGGCACAAGAGCACATCGCAGCAAACCAGAAGTCAAATGTCAATTCTTCAGAGACTGGGGCTCAAACAAGCTGAATCACTTCTTCACAGCCATGTAACTACCTCTGCCTTCTTTCTCCCATATGTCATCCCCCCACCCCTGGCCAGAAGCCCATGGGATTGCACATGAAGTGTAGAGCACCAGGGATAAAAAGACCATCGCATGGGGAGTGGTCAGGGTCACGGTTTCACAACTGGTCCTTGGGGCTGGCTAACTGTTTGCTGTGGAGGCTGTTCTGTACATTGTAGGCCATTTACGGCATCTTTGGCCTCCACACCCTCCCAGGTATGACCATTAAAAAGGTCTTCAGACACTGCCAAATGTCCCCGGGGGGACAGAATAACCCTAAGTGTAGGGGGCATGGATGGAGGCCATGCATAGCAGTTCAGAGGGGAATTCGGTTCCAGGGCAGGGACAGAGAACGTGACCTGCAGCATCCCTTCTGAATCTGGAGCCCATGATTTAATCGAGTTTAACTGGGCCTGAAACTTGGGTTCTCAGAAGCAATATGCCATGAGTATCTGCCACAGAATAGAACATTATGGAAAATTAGCATTAGGAGAGCCAGAAAAAAAGTCTCAATTACGGTAGGAAGAGGACAGATTTTAGGCAGTGAGACTCTAAGTAGGCTGGGGAATCAGGCTTCAGCCTTCCCATCTGAAACATGGGAGCAGGTGAGGACTCAACAGAACCTCACGTGGAAGACCCAGGGCAGGGTCTGGCAGGCAATAAATGGTCCACAAATGTTAGCTAATGACAGACCTTACAACTCATTCCACACCCCAGATAATTCTTCCATTTGAACACAGGAGGATAATGTTCCAAGTGAATGAGGATTTAATGCAATTGCCATTTGATTTAATTTCCAAAAGCGTTAAAAGTGTTAACGCAACACATCAGCATGCAGCTGATAAAGTAGTCAAAATAATTCAAGGAAACCAATACTTGTCAGGTTTTATTTATCCACATTTACGCTTTCTTAAAAATAAGCTGGTCTTTGTGCCCATATAGAATACAATATACATAGATTTCTCCCGGTTCGCCTCCCCCCTACACACATATGCTCAAGTTAAGTTTCCCACTTTCTTCCCATCTGTCATTTTTCCCTTCCCATGAAGAGCTAGCAGTGACGTTATGCAAGAAGGAGGGAGTTGGGGCTAAGGCTGGGCAGTTGACAAATGCAGGGCTGACGGCAATTGATGAAGACAAGCATGAACATACGGGCAGCACTTTGTTGACACAGGATGAACATACCCTTGACCCCTTTCTCAAGTCTAGGGGGGTTGGAACAATTGTTCCGTTTTAGAATTAGGGAGTCAAGAGGTGACACTCCTAATTCACATAGTTACTCCAAGATTTGAACCCAAGACCTCTGATTTGCAATCTAGGTGTTCTTGCCAAGAGTAGCCATGGCAAACAAACTAACAAACAAAGCAACCCAGTAATAAAAGTTATGACTAAAGAAAGATGAAACTAAGAACCCGAGCATCAGGATATTTTCCTGCTGAGAATGACAGCTGCAGAGAAGATGGAGGTGCTCAAGTTTCTTTGCATAGCATCTTTCTGGAAAGCCAAGGTCAGACAGGGGATCGGGGGTGGAGATGGGCCAAGACTGACATGAAAAGGTGTTAAACTTGGAGACACGGGCTGAAGCAGGTACACTCGAGTGGGCAGGACTCGGCGGGGAAGGGGGAGGGCTCACCCTGAGACCAGCCTTCCCTTGACCGGCACTAAAAGACAACCCAGAGGTCTCTTTTAAATGACCATCAGAATGGCCCCATGGCAGACTGGATAAGTAGCATGGCCATGGCAGGTCAACTGAGACCCCAGACTGTAACAGAGCAGGACAAAGGCCACAGCAGTACTGCAGGGAACTGTAAAGTTTAAAGCTTCCACAGCCATGAAGGAAAGAATGAAGGAAAGGAAAACAAGACTTAAAGGAAAAGATAAAAAGTGGTACCCGTGAAGGGGACGGAACCTATCCAGAGACAGGAGGGAAGCCCAAGGTTCCAACAACAACAGAACCTTGGAGCAGGAAGGGGTGAGGAGTCACCTGCAATGCTACTGCAGGCTTGTGTAGGGAGCACTGAGGATGATGACGGATATAGCAAGTTCGAGCCCCTTCTACACACCAGGTATCCTGGACGCAGCAGGAAGCAAAACCTACAGAGCTTCTGCCTTCAGGAGATTATGTAATACGGAGATGTAAATGACAATGGCAAACCCTGATACGAGCTGGGAAGAAAACCCCAGACTGGAACAATGATACAGCTTTACAGGAGGTAGGGAAGGGTGCTATTTTAGATAAGGTACTCAGGGTAGGGAGGCTCTCTGAGACACTGATGTCTGACCAGAGACCAGAGGGAATTAAACAAATGAGCCACATAATTCTTTGGAAGAAAAGCATTTTAAGTCAAGAGGGAACAAACAGGAAGTACAAAGGTCCTAGGGTCAGAACTATCACGGTGTGGTTCAAGGAAGAGGAAATGGGCCAGTGTGGCTAGAGAAGAGAATAAAAGGACAAATATGGGAGGTGGGGGATCAGGAATCAGAGAGACAGAGGGGCCAGATCTAGAAGCCATGTTAAGAAGCTTAGATTCTATTCTGAGTATGACAGGAACTACTGGAGGGTTTTGAGCAAGCAAATGCCACAATTTAATTTGTTTTCAAACTATCACTCAGGCTGCTGCATGGAGACTAGACCTCAGGTGGCACAAGGGTGGAACAGGGAAAGAGCTGATACAGTCATCCAACTGAAAGAGGGGGACCCCGAGCTTGGTCCTGTGTACCAACTGGCAAACTGACCTGGGAGCCAAATTCAGACCGCTGCGTGTTTTCATAAGTAAAGTTTTATTGGCACACAGCCACATTCATTCATTAACATATTTCCCATGGCTGCTTTTGCCACAGCAGCAGAGTTTAATGGCTGCAACAGAACCTGTATGGCCTACGAAGCTGAAAATATAGACTATCCTGCTCTGTATAGGACAGGTGTACCAACCCGAACTCAGGTGTCCACAGCAGAGGTAGGAGAGTGTGGCAGGGTTCTAGGTAGACCTAGGGAGTTGTTTACAGGGCAGAGGCCAGATTCCAGCCCAGGATCTTCTACCTCAAGCCCACTCTCTGACTGCTGAGCAAAACGGTGCCCCCACCCCCACCCCCAGGTCCCCCTGGCCTCTGAGGGCTGGCAGAGAACAGGAACGGATGCTCCCAAGTCCAGTTCTGATTATCGGCCTTGGAAGAGCTCCTGTGGCTGCCCAAGCTACATGCTCAGAGTGGTTACTGGCTCTGCCTCTTCTCCTAGCATGATGCAGCGGCCCTTCACAGCTGCGGTCACTGACCAGGCACAGGCCAACAGCTTCGGTCACTTTGGAAGCCTGCAGAAGCTGCAGGGTCTGGGTAGCAGAAACTGTTGGATCCCACGCTTCCCTCTCTCAGGCCTTACTTTGTCAGTGAGTGGGGGCCAACTTCCAACTGTCCTATCTGAATCTAAATGGCTGTGGGCTTTCTCCAAAGCCCCCGAGGCCCCTCCTGTCCTGTGCAACAAGTCTGAAGTACCAGGATATGAATACCCCAGGAACAGCCCTCGACCAGTGACTGGTGGGAGGTAGGGTACAAATATCCCAACTCTCTCACATCGTAGGAGTCTATGCTGAATCCTAGGCTTCCCCAATAGGAATGAGCTCTACATGGTCACCTGCTTGGAAATGCCTGTCCTCTTCACCTCACCTCCTGACATCCCAAACAAACCTCTTGCATTCAGATCCCTGCTGAGTCTGCTTCTAGGGATCCCAGTCCTGAATGCCCCTGATCTTCACTCCTCCAAATAGGCTGTGCCTTTTACCAAAGCCACCTGCCTGACCAGGGCTTTGCACGGGGCCATGGGAAGGGACCAGGCAAGAGGAGAACAGATGGATACAGAGGCCCAGCTTCACGAGTGTGTGCGCACTACTGTCCACGGAGCACGGGCGGGGGTTCCATCAGAGCCCCCGGACTCCTATGGAATAAAGCTTCAATTCTGTCTGGCACAAAGACTCCGAATATATCCCCCAGCCTATATCTGCAACCTCAAACATGTCACCCACTCATGTCTGAAAAGTGGCCCAGGCTGTCTCTGCTCAAGAGCCTGCCAGGCCAAGGAGCCAGCTCAGAGGGGAGCACTTGAAGAAACCTTCTAGGGCTTTTTCAAACTGTATCAACTGTCCCACCCACGATTTCCTCAGCTTACACCAATTACAGGGCTACTATATTGAATTTTGTTAAGAAATGTATACAAGAAAGAACGCAGTCTGAGGCACCAGCAGGCCTGGCTTTAAATCCTGGCTCCATCACGCACAAGCTGTGTGACCTTGGGAGAGCTACTGAACCCCTCTGAGCCTCTGTGCCCTCATTTGTAAAAGGGAGATGCTAACAGCACCTACAGAATAGGGTCATTAGTAGGATTAGTAACACAGGACAGTAGATGCTGAGCACAAACTAAATGGCCGTGCATTATAGGCTTGCATAATCTTCCCAATAAACCACGGGCCTACCACACCATCTGACCCAGAGCTGGGGCTCATTCAGCTCTCAAACAAATGAATGCAGGACCAAGTCTGCCACTCCAGCCATGCAGTCTCTAAACCAGAGGCTGTAAACTCAAATGCCTACAGAAACCAGACTAGTGATGTCAGCAAAATGGGCCACGTGAGTGGCAGTGGTCAACCACGCAGCATGTGCTCCAGAACCAAGGGGCCACACTCACCGCTGCTGCCACCGCAGGCTCCGTGTGGCCGACCTGATGCAACTCCATGAGATCTTTAAATACTCCAACAAAATGTTAGGAAAAAAGACAGTGCAACCCAATAAAGCATTTCTGCAACTGACTTTGAATAACAGGCTGCCTTTGGTGATCTCCATCGTATTTCCAAGAGAGATCTTAAATTTCTATCTTACAGGTTATTGTTCCTTTAAGTAGGACAAGGAAAAATGGACAACGTACTCGAGTAATATCCCTTAAAACAACAGTAAAATATAGGAGCGTCTGGATGGCTCAGTCAGTTAAGTGTCCAACTTTGGCTCAGGCTATGATCTCATGGTTCATGGGTTTGAGCCCCACGCTGGGCTCTGAGTCAACAGCGCGGAGCCTGGAGCCTACTTTAGATTCTGTGTCTCTCTCGCTCACTCTCTGTCCCTCCCCTGCTTGTGTACTCTCTCTCTCAAAAATAAGCAGTAAAAAACTTTTTAAATAATAGTAAAATATGATTACTGATGGTTACAGATATAACTGTGTGGGTATCCACTTTGTACTAGGATCTATACATGTATTGTCTCCCTCTCATAATGGATCCAATTAGATACATTCATCCCATTGAACAGATGAGGAACCTGAGGCCTAGGGGGAACACATAATTTGCCCGGAGTCACCCAGACGGGGGGGAGGAGGGGGCAGGACTGAAATTGAAGCTCAGGTGTGTTCACATCCAAAATCCCTACTCTTGATCCCATCAAGCTGCCCTGGTAGGAAGTCACATGAGTATTTAAAACAGAACATCAGGCACTCAGTGCTGGTATCAGACTTCTACTTCTGTTATATGGAGTTGGAAAACAGATTCAAAAATCACTGCCAGCAACAAATTTTTATCTTAGCAAATTTTCATCAGTCGCATACCTGCATAATGTGGACTGAAGACACCTATGTCCTTGGGATAAGCAAAAACATCTTGGAATCTAAGATAGGAGGAAATCCAGAAATGGGAAGAGAATAGTGCATTTGTGAGCACTGGTCCGGAACAGGCAGGTTGAGGGACTGGACTATCAATTGTGCAAAACCTCAATTATAGAGTAATCTAATGTATACCCAGGTACATTATCACAATTCAATAAACAGCTCTTCATTATTAAGTAATTCCAATTTGCTTTCATTTTGATCTGTGTTGCCCTGAGAATTTGATATTACCTACACTCAAATTAGGTGGTATCTTCTGAAGCGCTGATGCTCACAATCCTGGGATAGCAAATGAAGCACAAGCCAGCCAGCCATAAACACACCTATTTAGACAGAGACATTACTTGGCACGGTGCACACACCTGCTATGGACACTGTCAGAGGGCGCTCCACCCATCTCTGGGCACCCTTGGGCACCGAGGGACCCTGTGACCTCCCAAATGCAGGATGGCCTGAGTTCTGAACGAGTGCTGCCATGTGGTCAGATGGTTGAGCGCAAGAAGGACCAGCTACTTTTCCTTTCTCCCAAGATGCCTAGCTCACCAGTGGTGGACACAGGAGGGGACCTGGGGCATCTGACCTAACATGGACCCCATGACCCAAACCCCATGATCCATGACCCAAACTTGTCAACCCAAACAAGCCCACATGTCAGCACCCACTTTTATATCTCCTCCCTCCCTTTCCCCATGATCAGCACATGACTCTATGGGGAGAGACCACCAGTCTCCCTTTGCAGAGGAGGCCTTACATGACTTCTCCAAGGCCACAGAGATAGCAATCAAACCACCACTGGGTCATGCGTCCTATCCCCACACACCCACCCAGTCCTTCACCATCTCTTACTCTCTTACCTGGGAAATCACACGAACCACGACTGTTTATTTAACAAACACTTCTAAGGGCAACAAGCCAGGCACTGTTCTAAGAACTTCTACATCCATTGTCTCATTGAATCCTCTGGCTGGACACACACCACTCTGAGGTAGGTAATCCTACATCTCTATTCCCAGATGAGCCAGCTTTATTGGAAGAGGCTGATGTTCAAGGTCATAGCGCTGGGACAAGATAGGCCTGGATTTGAACCCATGCATCAGGGCACTTTCCTGTGTCTGAATTGGAATAAAATGAAGAAAACCTGGGGGAAAATGTGCCCAGGGCTGATTTTCCTTCTAGGACACGTGGCATGGCAGGGGTCAGCTGCCTCCCCCTCAGCACACACCATCTGTGTGATGTGTAAACCAGGAACAGGAAGTTACATTTGGGGAGCGCCATCCCCTAAGACAAGACTTAGCCCTTGAAAATACTTTCATCTTCTCAAATTTTCTCCATTTCCTGAAAGAAGATTTATGTTTATTCCTTTTTTTTTTTTTAACGTTTATTTATTTCTGAAGGAGAGAGACACAGAGTGTGAGTAGGGGAGGGGCAGAGAGAGAGGGGAACACACAGAATCCGAAGGAGGCTCCAGGCTCTGAGCTGTCAGCACAGAGCCCAACACGGGGCTCAAACCCACAAACCGCGAGATCGTGACCGGAGCCGAAGTCGAACACGTAACCGACCGAGCCACCCAGGTGCCCCTACTTTTTTTTTAAGTGCAAATATTTCTTTAAGTGTAAATATTTCAGTACTAAAGTATCTAGCCATCCTGCTCAGTCATGGCCAGGGGCTCCAAGAGGCCAGTGAGTCACAGGACACTTTCCCCCAGATGCTGCCTTCACATGGGTTCCTGGCCAGACATCACTGCTGCTTCTGGGTGTCCCCTGCTTTTCATTTTACTTGGCTTGGCAACCGTTAGCTATTTAGGAGTGTGTGGGTAAAAAGAATTAAATCCATTTCCCCTGGAATCTGGAAGGTAGTAAGTACTCCACTCCAGAGAGGAGGGGAGCAGTGATGGAGAAAGCAGGAGTTAAAAGGCCAAGTTAACAGCAGCTCCAGAGACTCTTGTCATGAGTTTGCATGCAGTCTGGTTGCCTTCAACACTGTTTTTGACATCATGACACCAGGTGCCAACAAGGTCACAACCCTGAGGCCGTCCAAAGACGGCTGAAATAGCATGAGCCAACACCCAGCGGAACCCCAGCTCTGCCCCTTAGGACAGTCTCTCAACCTGGCTGTGGTTGTTCTCCCCGCTGTAAAATGAATTAAAATAAAACTAAGGTATGGTGCCATAGTTAGGACTAAATGAGATCACGTATGTGAAATGACTTCTACATTCAAGGGGCTCAGCTTCTAGCTTGCCACCAACTAAAAAAAGGAAAAATAATGGTTGCTACAAACAAGTGCTATCCCAAAAGGTTTTCTTTGTTTTTCAAAAGTTTGAGAGAGAGAGAGCGAGAGCGAGCACGTGCACATGAGATCACTTGTGCTATTAGGGGAAGGGGAGAGAGAAGGAGAGACAGAATCCCAAGCAGGCTCCGTGCTGTCAGCTCAGAGCCCGATGTGGGGCTCGAACTCAGGAACTGTGAGATCATGACTCGAGCCAAGATCAAGAGTCAGACACTCAACTGACTGAAACACCCAGGCACCTGCCATAAAAGCCTTTCTCAAGATGTAGTAAGAGGGGAGCAGGTTGCAGAGAAGGCGCACTGTGAAGGAGACCTCTGAAGGAGGACACCCAGCACGTCCCTGAAAAGAGAACAGCGAGCGCTGTAGGTGAAGGCACTGGGGGCAGCAGGGCTCCCGGATCATAGTGAGAAACGTGGCCAGTGCACTGTTCCCACAGAAGCCCTAACCCCAGCCCATGCACAGCCCACAAAGGATCAATCACTGTCCCAATGAACCCTGACCACCCTTTCAAACCAAGGCAATGATGCTTCCCCATGGAGATGCCATCCTCAGTCCCAAAGGCTTTGGGACTTGGTAACCCACATCTCCTCCTCCACAACTGGGACGGAAAGGAAGAATAAACCAAGCATTTTCTGATTCCAATTGTGCAAAAAGATCAGAGTGCTACACTAGCTGCCCCACTCACTCATCCTGTTACCTCCTTACCGGCCTGGTGCCAGGCACCTGCAAGGTGTGGGCAAGGCCGTGGAGAGAAAGCATGAGCAAACACAGTCTGTTCTCTGGTGGGTCCCCACCGCAGAGCAGGAGGCTGCCACAGGAGGGATATAATGAACTTCTGCAGGGGGCGGCTCAGGAAATTACATATTCACCTAGTGCCTGAAAGGCCTGCAGAGGCCACTGTGTTACCAAAATCAATCTTATGTTACCAAAACAGCAGACATATGAGCCTAATGTGATTGAAATGATGCTTTCTTTTATGTATTAATGGCACTCAATGTCAATGATTTTAAGATGATTTTTCCCTCTGTTGATTGTTCTGTTCATGACTGCCTAATTTGTTGATCTTCAGCTTAAGTGTACATGGCATTATGGAGATGAAATGAGTTCCTGCTGAGGCCAATAACTCATTTACGCATCCATCATTCAATAAGTATTTTAAGGTTGAGCCTTTCGAAATGACCAACCGCGCAGGTCAAAACAGTTGAACGCTGGCAGTTTTGTATTTGGGCAAACTCAGCACTTGGGCCATGCCCGTGGCTAAGTCTGGGGACCTCATGAACCATGAACAAAATGAAAAATGCCTCGATTCTCACAGAGCTCGTCTTCTAAAGGGCAAGATGGAGAACTACCAAGAACATGAATAAAGGAAAAATAAAATTTTCAAGTGTGATAAGTACTTAATCACACGTACACAAGGTGACACGATAGAGAGCACCCAGCAGCACAAGGGCTGGGGACATTCTCTCAGAGAAGATGGCATGAGGATGTTCAAGCTAAGACCTGAATGATAACAATCGGTCAGCTGTGTGAATATCCATCTAGAGTCAGGACAGCCCAGGAGAGAAACTCTCAGACTATAACCCCCAATCTAGGTTCAGGCAAGGCTATCGGTTACGTGGGGTCCAGCAAATAGAGGTCAAGGCCCTCACCCGAACCCATACTTTGTCCCAGAAAACCAACTCAGGAGACTTCTAGGGAGTCGATCCAGGTTTTCACTTTCATACACCCTGGGTATCATTCTACAGCTAGCAGAAGATGAATAGGTTCATTATTTCATTCAGTAAGTTATGCTATATTAAAATTTTAATCGGTGAACATAATGCTGGAAAATGAGTACATCCATATGCTACTTTTTTCCAGGGTAAACTGTCAAACCACTTTTTGCAAAAGCAGTATTACGACACAAAGAAAAATCCATAAAGATGCTCATATTCTTTGGCCCTACCAACTCTACCCCTAGGGCATTTATCCAAGGAAATAATCTGGTTCAATGGAATAAAAATGTTCTCTTTTGGAAGAACTCCATTGAGGTGTTAATTGATGCACAAAGACAAGATAAAACAAAAACGAAAACACCTGGAATTACCTAAATGACTACAAATAGGGAGGTTTTAAGAAATGGGATGATTCACTTGATGAAATAGTATACAACCATTAAGCATTAAAACAAAGATTATATAGGCTTTCAAAAATAAATGTGATATCCGGCTCCTCGGAGGAAGCAGAAAAGGAAGCAATGTGCATATTTTAATGTAAAGCATGTCAACAATACCTCAAGGTGAACAAGAACAAGAAAATTGAAAAGAATTGAATCAAGGCCAGTAGGGTGGGGGTTATTTCAGAAGTCCTTCTGAAATATTGTCATTACATCGAATTTTCAATAAACAATCCCTCAGAAATAATTCTATTCTCTGAACACGGCAACAGAACACAACCAAAACACAAGGACATTGGCTCATTCTAACTTTAAATGCAAAATAAAGCCAAATTTGGAGATGTCTTCCATGTTACAGACCCACAGGCTTGCACAAGTGGACCTTATGAGTAAGGCTCAACTCGGAAGAATAATGCAAAATTCCATGATTTTACAGTAACTTCACTTCTTTCTTTGCAGAGTGTGGGAATGGGGGACTGGAAATCTTGTGTCCTTCAAATAACAGGAAGGAGCAGCAGGAGATGAGAACAGGCACCTCAGTTCCTTGCACCCTCTGAGGATGGGGCCACAGCAGCCCCTGAGATCAGGCCTGCAGGAGAAGCACGCGCTGGGGGCACTCACCTTTCACAATCAGCTCAGCGTAGTTGGACACACCAGAGCCGCCGTCAGAACGGATCACACAGCGGTACTTGCTCACGCTCCGCTGGGCAGTGTCCGCCACACTGACCGTGGCTGAGAAGCGTCTGTGGTTGACCACCCGGGTGACCATGAGGGCCGTGTCCCTGCCATTCCATTGCTGCAGGACAGAGGTAGGGAGGGGGGGAGAGCAGAAACCATATCATCACAGGGCACCAGGTGACCTCCGGCTGGGAAGCCCCAACTGTCCCCACACCCCTGGGGCCAAGGCTTTCCATAAGGAGGGGTCTCCGTGGCTGGCTTTTACAAGTGATCTAATGCAGGTATAAACTTCGTTAGGGAGCCGATTCAAGAATGCAGGTGCCTAATGGCAATACAGGGCACAGGCCTTCTCTCAACACCTTGGTTCCTTGCTTGGCCTGCGTCTAAGGTTGGCACTTGCCTGCCTTCCTCCCATTTTCCTTCATCTCTTAAGCAGAGCCCACAGGGTTCCCCCAAAGACAGATTCAGGTAGGTTCCTGAAAATATAGGCCCTCAAGTGACAAACAGCCTGGCCCCCAGCTCCATGGCTGGTGCCCTGATAACCACACACAGGCTATCTGTGTCCCCAGGCATGGTGTGGACGGGGGCTTCCTGGCACGTCTCCTCCTTGGCATTTGCTGTTTCCCCTGCCTGGAACCTTCTGTCTGCCTGGGGACACTCCCTCACCCTTAAAAACCTATGCTCAGCCCATCACCATCTCTAGCAAGTTCCCCTGTCATACCACCTTCTGGAAGCTAGTCACTGTCTTTTGTATGGTGCAAACCTTCCATGCATTTTTGCCTACACACGTTTCCCACTGGAGACTAGACTATGAGCTCCCCAAGGGCATGACTTTGCCCCTTGCATCTACAGCACTGTGCCCGACCTCCAGACTTGGTAACCGTTTCTAGAATCAAGATGGATGCACAAGCATTTCTGTCTGCACCATGCTACATCTCAGGTGTGATATTTTGAGTTTGAATGAGACCCTTCAACAGCAGAAAGTTAAGATAACTGGTAAGGCTCGTGCATGAGGAGGCAGCTTGTGTGAATATTTATTAAGCATCTACTATGAGCCAGACCCTGAATCTCCTTCTTAATCCTCCCAACCTTGTGTGACATGTGTATTACTTCTGCTCTTCTTAGCAGAATCCAAATGTCTGTGTGGCCGAGTAAACAGGCAGAGCCAGCAAGTCCCTTAGCCAGCTTTTCCAGCTTCAGGTCAAGCGTCTTTTCACCAAGACCCCATCCTCACTGCCTTTATTTAATTTTCTTTTCCCAAAGTAAAATTGAGTGCTTTAATTGTCTAGTTGGATTTCAGAAAACCTTAGGACTTATGGCATCTTCCATGCCCGGAAACTTCCATGAAGCGATCTTCACTTCCTGTCCAAAGTAAATGCTTCCAGCATACGTGTGACCTGCTTCCATCCATCCACGGACCCATCAGTGATGTCAGGACTGGGATATGAGAGAGGGTAGAGCTACTGTGCTCAGCTGTCCCAAGGGAATGAGATGGCAGGGGAGGGCAGTGAGCAAAAAGCCAAGAAACACAGAGAAACCAAGGCCTCGATCTGACCAGCTCCAGGCTGGACAGGGAGACTGCAGGTGATGGTTTTCTTCTTTTTTACCTTTTGGCATTCTCTGGACTTTCTGCCTCAAATATGGCTTTTATACTTGAAAGTAATAAAATAAGTGGGTTTTTTGTAAAAGCATGGCAGTGTGAGGGGCAGCCATAACCCCCTCCCATTCCAGAAAGTAAGCAACATGGCCGAATAAGAACGATACAAGGCATCCACCGAAGGGAGCACTCATCAGGGCTGAGTCTGCCCACCTCCTGCCGCATGCTCTGACACGCTTTTGCAAGAGTTGGAACAACCTGCTCACACCATGAGAACTGACCAGACACCAGACACAATTCCCTCTCCCAAAACAGTGCAGGGAGGAAGTAGAGGGCATTCTGGCAAATGCCAGGAATGTGTCCTCATTTGAGGAAACGTTGGCTGAACCCAGGGAAAGGCCTCAGAAGAGATGAGTCGCCAAAAAATTTAGCCCATTTTTCTCACTACTGAGCAGGCCCTTCAGACCTGGAAAGGGAGTGACAAGGCTCTGGGTATTTTCTAATCTAACTGACTTATATCATCATTAACACTTTGATCTCTTCTTTTCTTTTTTAAAAAAAATTTTTTAACGTTTATTTATATTTGAGAAGGACAATGCACAAGCAGGAGAGGGGCAGAGGGAGACGGAGAATCTGAGGCAGGCTCCAGGCTCTGAGCTGTCAGCACAGAGCCGGACACAGGGCTCGTGAGATCATGACCTATTACCTCCACTGTTTATGAGAGGAAACTGAGGCTCAGAGAAGCACCTACCTGCCTGGGCTGGCACAGCTTGCAAGTGGCAGAGCTGGGATCTGAAAGCAGGCCACCTGGCGGCAGAGCATGGCCTACAGATACCATGTGTTGTTCAGATGAGGGGTGACTACTCCCCACCCTTCACCCCCTCATTTCCAAATGTGGAAGAGGGTGGGTAACGGGCATAGCCAAGATCCATCTATTTGCCACCAATTTCTTAGCTGAGGACAAAAAAATAAAATAAAATAAAATAAAAAGGCACAGACAGGGTAAACAAAGGGATGTTGTGTGAGGGGGAACAAGCAAAAATGCATAGGTCCCGACAAGACAGCTCATCAGACACAGAGCTTTTCCTCCGACCTCCAATGTTTTGAACAGTGAAGAAATGTGGGGGGATAAGAAGGGAGACACCGAGAGCAAGGCCGGCACATGAACTCTACAGACCATGACTCAAGAGGTGAGTGGAGAAGGAAAAGTACAAAGAAAGAAAATCAACCTCAAAAGAATTATGGGAAACAAACAATGCCATTTGCAGGATTCACAAGGGCACAGGAAGTGAACAGTAGAATCAACAGTGTATAAAAACAGTGATGGGGGGAGGGGGGTTGGACAGGCGGATCACAAAAAAAGGCACAGATAAAAGGACAGGAGGAAGGCAAACTGACAAAGAAAACAGACACCAGACCAGGAAGCACCAGGTGAATAACTGGTACTCCTGAAGACAGAAGCTGAGGGAACGGAAATCAAATCATACCCCAACATCTATCAGCTCACTTTCCTGGGTGAAAATAAGACCTAAATCTTCAGACTGAAATGGCCTATTATCTACTTGATAGAATTTATGAAGATCACAACAATTGAGGTACACATTTTACTTCATAAAAATATTGGATGCTAAGGATAAAGAAGTATATAAACATCCAGGGAGGGGCCCCTGGGTGGCTCAGTCGGTTAAGTGTCCAACTTCGGCTCAGGTCATGATCTCACAGTCCGTGAGTTCGAGCCCCGCATCAGGCTCTGTGCTGACAGCTCAGAGCCTGGAGCCTATTTCAGATTCCGTGTCTCCCTCTCTCTCTGACCCTCCCCCCATTCATGCTCTGTCTCTCTCTGTCTCAAAA
Source organism: Panthera pardus (assembly GCF_024362965.1). Lineage (NCBI taxonomy): Eukaryota > Metazoa > Chordata > Mammalia > Carnivora > Felidae > Panthera > Panthera pardus. The sequence goes on along the minus strand of NW_026526821.1, from coordinate 17,544,608 downwards.
ATAAACATTAAAAAAATTTTTTTTAAAAATCCAGGGAAAAAATGTGCTGATAAATAAACAAACAAACCAATCTGATATAAAACTCCTGGGCCACCATTGTTCCCTAAGCCCAGGCAGACTCTCTCCTGGATGTGGCTGGTCCCTCAGGGGTCACAGGTGAGCTCCCATGAGGCTAGGTACTTCAGAGAGAGGGCAGAGCTGGAGGTAGGGAAAGACAGGATAGGAAATGATAAGACAAATGCAAGCAAATGCCCAATATGTGCAGCCTTGGGTTGTGATTTCATTTCTCTTAGCTTTGATTTCTTCATACCTACGATGGATTTGATATTGGTGCCCCCTTTATGACATTATCATGATGGATAAATGAGAAGGGGTACAAAACAGCACATAAAGGAGTATTCTGGCGGGAGCAGAGCTCTCCAAATTAACCATGAAAAGTGGGTTACACAGGATAATGGCTCCCTAAAATGTCCATATCCTGACAGAGTGACATTAACTGACGGCTTAATGATGGAGGAAGGAGCCATGAGCCAAAGAATGCAGGCAGCTTCCAGAAGGTAAGGGAGTGAATTTTCCTCTAGAACCTCCAGACTGAATGCAGCCCAACCAATACCTCCCTGTAGCCCTGGAAGAGCCATTTCCGACTTCTCATCTCCACCACTGCAAGGTTATAAACCTGTGTTGTTTTTAGCCACTAAGTCTGCCTAATTTGTGACAACAGCAATAAGAAACTAACACAAACAGCAAAGGGCTGATTGAGTGTAAAACGTTCCTTTTTCATATTTAGTTCAAATTTTATTTTGCTGTAACCTCCAGGATTATTTACTTTTCTTATTAATGATGTCAGCTTCCAGCAGAACCAGAGAAGAAGAAGTGCATCCCCTGAATAATTCACATTTTTCTCTTTAGTTCCCGAACTACCAGGCTTTCTCCCATCGAAGGATAGGAAATTGCAGGTTGTCTTATAAAATCTCTGGAAAATAGGCCTTTTGATAATCACACTTGTCATATTGGGAGCAGACAATGGCAGGACAGGAATGGGCACGAGGGCCCAGAGCCATGATGGGAAATGGCACGGTGATGGACCCCAGGCAAGGAGAAATGAAGGTTAAGTTCAGAGAGATGAGCCCAGATGGAAGGGCAAGGAGGTGCTGGACGTCAAGACATGAGCAGCAACCCAGGAGCCGAGATCAGGAGAGATTCTAGAAGATCAGGCATTGTGACAAGCTCAGGGCCCAGAACACGGTGGCAACGTGGAGAAGGGACTGACGCAGAGGGCATACGTAAGCAGCACAGGTTGCAGTCACTGTCTCAGCCCCAGACACAGGCAGAAAAGAAAACACAAGGGGAGAAAACAAGAGGTTTCATCAAACCAGGAACAGACCCACAAGCAAATGAGCAGGTTTGAGTAGGCACAGAGAGGGATGGAGCGGCACGATGCCAAGAACCTGAAATGGACCTCAGCCCAGGGACAAGGTGGGAGAGTACATCCTCCCAACCAAGATGCCGGGTGCCATGTAAATGCACAGGCATACAGATGCTAGGGTGCTAGGAAAGAGGATGACAGAGAAGAGAAGCCAAAGTCCTGGGAAAAGCCAGACAGAAGCAAGGCATGGATGATGCTGGTGGAAGCCTGGGGAAGAATCTGTCAGACCCCCAGGTCACCACTCTCGCACGCTGGAAACTTTCTTTCGACTCCTATGGTATTTTGCACATGTAAATATATCCTTCCTCTGAAATTTCAGGCACACTTCCTTTCTTCCTTCAGACCTATGTCCGTTATTCTAACATGGAGTCATTTCCAGCCCCTCTGTGTCCGTGGCAAATTGGATAAATTTCCCAGTGAGCACTGACAGGGCTGGGTTTCCCAGAAGCAGAGTCTGAGACATGGTGACCTACCGAGTGTCCTGAGGACAAAGCGGGTAAAGGACACAGTGAGAAAAGGAGCCTAGCAAGAATGTTATCAAAACTTAGTCCAGCTTCAGCCTGACTCCATGGGACCTCGGGAGCCTTTAAATGTACCAGAGTTGATCCTAGCTTGAGGCAAGGAGCCAGGACTGGTAGCCCATGTCAGTCAGTCACTGGTCAGGACCTGCCAGGTGGGAAAAGGAGAAAATTGTTCCCATTAGCCCCAGGGCAGTTCTTTGGGGAAGGGGCAGCTGTGAGCCTATAGCAGCCAACTGCCCAGTGCCTTAGGACTGGGGGGTGCTGGCTCTTAAAGGACACCATCACAAACACCAATAGCATCCACTCTAACCCAGCACTTTCCCATCTCTGTCTCCTCCTATGGTACCTCAAACGCGGGGTCTCCTGAAGTCCCAAAAGCCACTGCCTTGAGATCTGCTGGCAGTCTACCCCAGAATCGATGTTTAAAAAGCCAGAATGGGTGGGGTGGGGGGGACCAGGCTGAGAACTGACTTCAGAGAACACTCCCTATGTGGGAAAGTTGGAGCACCCCTGCAATCACACCCTACTTCCCCCAAAAGTCAACACATCTCCCAGGAATCAAGAGCTCCATGACTGAGTTTGATAAATATTTTATTTAACCTAACAGGATTTGTCTGAGCATATATTAAGTAAAAGTCACATTAACGTTTTCTAAGTACAATCTGTGCTAGACACTGTGTTAACTGGCTTACATGACAGAATTCACTTAATCCTTTAAAAATCTCTGTGAAAGTACTTCTCCAAGGGTGAAGTTCCTGGGCCATCACCATCACCTGAATAGTTGTTGGAAAAGCACATTTTAAAGAGAATCCCAGGGCTGATATCCATTTCTAGATATTGTTTATTGGGGTTGGCAATCTGAGTTTTTTCCTCCTTACATACTCTGTTATTAGTTCCAACAAAACAGCAAAAAGGGTAAACTATACACATAAAGTTGAGTATTGAAACACCATGCTTCGTGAAGGACAACAGGGTCAGCATGGAAAAAGCTATGTTCTTAGAATGATCCAGAACACTGGCTCTCAAAATGTGGTCTACACATCCACTATATGAGCATCCCCTGCAAAGTTGTTAGAAATGCAAATTCTCTGGCCCCACCCTAGACGTTAAGTCAGGAACTCTAGGGGTGGAGCCATTCTAGTTTGGTTTTGGGTTTTTTTTTTTTTTTTAAGTATATTTATTTAATAGAGAGAGTGTGTGAGCAGGAGAGTGGTAGAGAGGGACAGAGAGAATCCCAAGCAGGCTCCAGGCTCAACACGGAGCTGATCGTAGGGCTCAATCCCATGACCTCGAGATCATGACCAGAGCAGAGATCATGACCTAAGCCGAAATCAAGACTCAGACATTTAACCAGGTGAACCACCCAGGTGCCCAGTTCAGTTTTAACAAACCCTCCAGGTGCTTCTCATGCATGACAAAGCATGAGATAAGCCCTATTAATGCTATTTTACAGGGCACCTGGGTGGCTCAGTCAGTTAAGCAGCCTACTGAGGCTTAGGTCATGATCTCATGGTTTGCAAGTCAAGCCTTGCATTGGGCTCTGCACTGACAGCTCAGAGCCTAGAGCCTGCTTCAGGTTCTGGCTCCCCCGCCCCTCAAAAATAAACATTAAAAAATGCTATAAGTGAGAAAACCGAGGCAGAGAGAGGTCAAGCAACATGCTTTATGAATAGTACTTCTTAAACTATTGTACATACAAATCCCCTGGGGATCTCATTAAAAAGGCAGATTCCAATTCAGTGAGTCTGTTGGGGAAGAGTCCATGAACCAACCACACGAGTACTAGCACGTCCTTATATGAGTTTGCTGAGTGACTAAGTTACAGAGTGGACCCAGGTGATCTGATTCCAGAGAATGAGACTTTAAAATCACATTGCCAAAACACCATCCATATATGACAACACATGGTTCACAATGACTCTGAGAAAGGAGGGTAGAGTACGCAGATTATTCAAAGAACATCAACTGCCATCTTGCAGGAAACGATTGCTCCAGAGAAAACAGTTTGGGAAATGCTGTAACAGAAGCCCAGATGCCTAGCTTTCTGGAAACCTCAGCGGTCTCTAATCCAGAAATATCTATGTGAAGATGCTTTGCCCAAGCATTGTCCCACATCCTTGGCTAACAGACTCTCTGAATACGTTATTAAGCAATGGGGTACCTGATATGTTATTAGGTTCAGGTAAGGTTTTCTTAACCCAATCTCATCAGTCTAAAGCAGTGGTTCTCAAAAGTTAGCAGGCATTGCAATTACCTCCAGGGTGAATCAGCAGGTCAGGGGTGAGGCTAGATAATCTGCATCTCTAACAAGTTCCCTAGTGATGCTGATGCTGCTCACTTTGTCCTAGGTCTCCAAGACTTGAAGATTATGGTCCTCTTAAGTCCCTGAATGCAAAGGAAGAAGCCAAACCATACCTCATAATACGGGAATGGAAACATCCCTTAAATCCAGGCCACTTCCTGTGGTTGAGCAAGTGGTCGCTGCACCAAAGATGCCCAGCCACTGGTGTGACATTCAAATCCAGCTCATGCTTTACTGCTCAGACCAGTCCAGACCACCAGCTCACTGAGTCCACTTGGAGGAAGGTTATCTGTTTTCTTTGCCCAAAGGCTTTGTCTGCTTGCCAAGCTCTAAGCCCACAAAGATGCTGCTTTCCAGAAGGTGAACCTTAGTCCCAATTCATCCATCCAGGGGGTGCATATCTTCTTAATTGAACAAAGGCATAGTTTAAGCTAAGCTGTCGTCCTGCTTAATCCCATTTTATACTCATGCCTCCCTCATCATGGCGACAGCTTCCTTTGAAATCTCTCGTTTTTCTTTCTTCACTTTCATCTGCTGGTCTCTCTTTTACAACAACTCAAATTCCACCTTTCCTTAGCTTTTTGTTTGTTTACATTATTTGAGAGTCACACTCTCTGCAAGAACAGGTGTTGCAAATACCCACACGTTAGTATTTCTGACCCTAGCATGCACGCATCCTTCCACCCTCAGGCAAGACCTATCCTCAGGAACTACCTAGAGAGGAAATCACAGAAACACCGGATGCCACGGACGATCTGCTGTTTTCACACTACTCTATGAGCTACTGAGGCATCTCTAATGGCCTCATCATTTTGCAATTCCCCCTCCCCTCTGCTCCTATGTCATGGCATTATTCCCTTCACAGAGAGATAAGACATAGCCTGCAAAAATGGCTGTCATTATTTCAGAGAGAGCATGCAGGCTTGTAATTGATTTGTGATTGGTGGAAGTGGGCACAGTATGGTCTTTAATAAAAGGGAGCTGTGTGCAACAGACGTGATGGCTGTTTTATAGGAGATACTCTAATACAGGGTCCAGAAAGCCTTCTCTGAGCTGCTTTGTGCTTCTCTCTCTCTCTCTCTCTCTCTCTCTCTCTCTCTCTCTCTCTCTCTCTCACACACACACACACACACACACACACACACACACACACACACACACACGGACACGGAAAATGAGGCCCAGTATTTCCAGCTGAAAATTATTCTAATTGTTCCAGAAATCTCCTGGCTAGGGAATATTTAAGTGAAATTCTCACAATTCACTTGTAATGAATATTCTTTTCACTTCTAGTCATACTGCTTCAATGGCATGACATTTGGAAACTCACTAAAATCTGACTCATTGATTCTCTTAAGAACATATTTGTACCTCTCTGGCAGTCTCTAAACAATAGCTTTTGATTTTTTTATTAAAAGTTAGAAGAAATAGAAGTGGACATAAATCATTTGTGATTAGCTATGCTGAAGCCCTCCCATGGGCCCGATGCACGCATGGCTGACTGCTCATTTGGGGTGAATCTCTGGGTCCAGAGTTCCTGGAGAGTCAGGAGCGTCCTGGCATAAGCCCCATAGGGAGTGTTGAGCCCTGAGCAAAGAGGATGGGCAGGTGGTGAAGGGCTAGCCCACGTGCCTCCTCCCTGGGTGCCTCTATCTCCCTTTGACTATTTCGAGTTCCCCTCTCAGAACTCTGATCAAAGGCCACTTCTTAGATACTCATGATCCCCCCGACTCCCTACCCAGCAGACCCACTCTTCCCCAACAGCCTGGCCACATTTACACCGAAATATTTAACTCTGTGTTAGTTGCTTCATGTCTGTGTCTGTCAGATGGTTAAGTTCTACGAAGCAGGTCCTGCTCGCTCCCGGCTCCTCCTTCAGCTCCCACGTGCTAGGGCCGGGATGAGCGGAGACCAAATCCTCAAGTGCATAAACTGAGGACAGGCTGAGGGAAGACACTGAGGAAAGGGTATTAGGAAGTGAACAAGACAGAGTTAGTGCATGAAGGGAGATTTCCAGGTCCAAGTTAGCTACAATCCTCAGAGATGCGTTGCACAGGATGATGGAGGAGGGGTCGGTGCACTGGGTGCAGAGGAATTTGAGAGCATGCAACCTTCTGTAGATCCAAAGCCCAGCTAGAATTTCATCCCGAGTTGCCCTAAAGGAGCTATTTTTTGATCTAGGGCACCTGCAGGTGAAAAGAAAAGCATGGGATGACCATGCCATGACTGCGAATACACTAAAAAACACTGAATTCTAGACTTGCTAGTATTCTTTATGGTTTATAAATTAGATCTTAATAAAGCTAACAATAAAAAGTGGCACAGACCCACTGTGTGTAAACCCGACCCGGAACCACCCCCATGTCATTCTCACTGGACTTGGCAGGGGTTGGGGGAGACTGTGGGGCAAACATGAAGGTCATGCTGTGTGATGTGGTGCGGTGACTAATAAAGTCCTTGATCTCTGACCCATGAGTCTCACATCTTCTGCCAGCATCTATGAAGCTGTGTAGGCTAACTCATTAGCCTGCAATTAAGGTAAACTCTCAGACCCTTCGTGGTTGTCAGCAAATGATTTCATGGAACCAAGAGGGAACTTGAAGGGGGGGCAGTCAGCATCATCAAACACTGAAAGAAAAGTTGAAGGCATCATCACCATCATCATCACCACGACTGGCTTCATCAACAAGAAAAGCACTGGTGACTTTCACAAGGGCCACTTCTGGGAAGAAGTGGGAGTTGAAGAAAGCCACACTACAAGTGTAGACATCATACTGAGGAAACAGAGCGAAGGGGAGAAGAATGAACAGGAACAATTTGAAAAACAAAAAACAAAAAAACCAAGGGTATGACTTAAGGGTTTGACTTACATTTTGATTTTTTTTTTGTAATTTTGAGAACCACAGACCTATTTAAGTATCTAGTACAGTACCAATTAGAGGTGTGTAAATACGTGCTACATAAATGAATCTTTTTTTAATAGGAAGCCACCTGTATGGAAAGAAAGGCTGGTATGGTGACATAAGTGTCGGGTCTACAAGGTGACCAGGAAAAGATGCTCAAGACCAAAGATCGTGACACAGACTGACAATCCCATCCTGCCTCCACGGCTCACGACCTACGGGACTTCACTGACCCCCTTCAAAGACAGCCTCCTCATCTACAAAACGGGGCTAAAAGAAGCAACTCCCTGAAAGCCTGGCTATGAGAATTAAGTCCATCATACGTGTAACCAACTGTGCTACACATGTCAGCTGTTGTGTTATCATTCACTTTCCATCATTGTCTAGTTGTTGTGTGGCCACTAGGTCTTCAACAGCAGTTCCACATGGAACGGACACCTGATGCAGGTGTGGGCAGGACGTGGAGGAGCTGGGTCCAGCACACTCACAGCCCTGGGCCAGCAGCAGCCCTTCAGGGAGCAGGGGAACAAGTTTACTGGAAAAATCAGCTGCAGAAAGGACTGACATGTCTGCTTATCTCATCAGCCCTGGCGTGCCTGCTGTCGAGCTGATGAGCTCACAGGGCAAGAGCCTTTTCCTGCCAGATTAGGGTCTGCTCCCGGTCCAGTGCCTGTGATGTGCCTAAATACACATGCTGCCCCTACGGAGATCTCTTCCAAACGTTTGGACTCACGGCCTCATTTCTGGGACTTGTCAAATGTTATTTGTTGTACAAACCCATGGGGAAGCAAATCCTTTGTGGAGAGGCCTGGAAACAAGCCCTGTGGTGGGGCTGACAGGGCCTGCTGTGGAGCCCCGAGAAGTTCACACACGGAGTCCCGTAGAGCGCAGCGTTCCATAAAGACCAGCTGACACACACGGGGTATTTCCAACCTCCTCTTGGATAAAGGATATCTAGTGGTGATGAGCGTGTGGGGGGAAGCTGAGGCTAAGTTTACCCTTGGGGGAAGATGCACTGCTGCTTCTAAACTCTGCTGTGCCTACCCTTTTTTCTGTTTGTATTAGTTACCTATATTCATTTCAAAGTATTTGGAGGAAACAGAAAAGATGGAAATACAAAGCATACATAATCTACCATCACAATCAATTATTGAATGTCCTGATAACTTGCCTTATAGTGTTAATATGTGCATATTTACATAGGTATGTAGATGTGTGCATAAATATGCATTCATACATGTTTACTTTTTGATAAAAATATACCAAGCATATTGTTTTATAACTTGCTCCTTTCACTTAAATACATACAGTGGAAATAGCATTAAATATACTTCTATAATCTGTTAATGACCCCATTCCAGCATTTACCTAATCAGTCAGTCCCTTTTGCTGGACATTCAGGTTTTTCTCAGGTTTCTTCCTTTTGAACATACTCGCGAATACATCAATTTTTTTCTGCCTCTGGTTATTTTCTTAGGTAAATTCCCAAAAGTAAAATTACTTCTTGGACGAGTATGTTCATTTAAGATTTTAGCTATCTATTGCCCAATTCGTTTCCAGAAAAGATGTACCCAGGCACATTTTCAATGCACCGATAGTCTGTCAGCACACTTCCACCTAGCTGTACCCTGAACACTGTTCTTTATTTCTTTTAACATTTATTTTGAGAGGCAGCGAGCACATGCGCAAACGGGAGGAGCAGAAAGAGGGAGAGAGAGAATCCCAAGCAAGTTCCGCACTGTCAGCACAGAGCCTGACGTGGAGCTCGATCCCACAAACCATGAGATCATGATCTGAACCAAACTCAAGAGTTGGATGCTTAATGGATGGAGCCACCCAGGCGTCCCAACTGTTCTGTTTTTTTAAAGGGCTCCCCGAACTGTAGGCTGCTTTGGTTACTAGACATTCCACGCAGAATGCAAACCATCTACTTGTTTAAAAAATGCTTAAAAATTCTAAGTTCGGATTCCTCAGGCCAATGTACCACCTAAGAAATTAGCAAGTTATAAATGAGGCCCCTTCCACCAGAGGCCATGCCATTATATTCTTCTCCTCAAGGAGAAATCTGTCCCAAACAAGACGAGTTTGTTTGTAACTTTGCTCGGCCTTTATCAGCCTTTTCCCTGAGGGACTCATTGTTCTAGGCTGGGGGATACACGTTTCGCAAAGGTCCTGTCCATTGATTCTTAGGTAGAGCTTGCAATGTAATTCCATGAAAGCCCGCACCAAAAGCTTTATATGCTTCCAAAGAGCATATAAAGTTTCTAGGGGAGAGTAAAACAGGGGTATGGGCTGGTCTTCCTTTTTAACTGATTAATTTATGATCAGAAAGCACTTAAGGATAAGCAAGCTAGAGAGCCCCACTGGACAGAAAGGAAGGCAAGCATTCTCTGCTACACAGATGATAGGGATTTATCTCACACTAGGAGTCCACTGACCACTCCTCAAACATTGCCAGAGAGAGGGGGCACCGACATACTATTCCGGAAACAAAGTCACTGGCTTTATTTCCCAGACCGAAAACTGGTGGATAAAAATGTTTCCATCTTTGGTGGCTTAGTGATTCCTCAGCATATCTTGGAAGCTACAGAAGCAAACAGCATTGTTGAAAGGCAGACTGTTGGCCACAACATGCCTGTTTCTCTTGCTTCGGAGATTCTCAGGCTGAGTCACAACAGCCTTGATATGTGGAACAGAACTCCGGCCAGTCTGCAGGCTGCTACTCCTCTAGGCGCTGGAACAGATCCAAAGCAGCCAAATCATGAGAAATTCACTACTGCCTTAGCCTGTCTTAGATCAGGACACAGTGGCATCCTGAGTGACAGGTGTTATGACAGGGGCCTCATATTTTGTACAAAGACATTAACTTACTTCCAGCTACACTGCTGAATACAAGCCTGGACTTAACCAGCCAAGTAGACATTTGCCGGCGAGCAGAGGATAAACCATCTACCTCCCAATATTTCCTGAAATATAGATGAGGGAGACAGTATTTCCAGTGGTTTCCTTAAAGGAATAGCTACTGAATCTCTTCACTCACCACCTATATTTAAAGTATCCCAGGATGGAGATGGATTTAGCAGAGAATTGGGGACCTTTGTCATATTGCACTGCCCACGCCCACCCCTGCCTCTTCGACCACCTCCCCAAACTACTCTTGTACAGAGCACCATTATAGGAAACAAGCCTGAGAAAGTCACTTGTGTGCCCTCAATAAGGCTGTGGTGGAGAACGGTGTTCCTTATATCACACATTGTTTTCTTTATGAGGACTCCTGGGAACAATTCCTATCCGGCTTCTGTGTGAACAAGTTAGAATTTTCCCGAGAAATTGGTTTGTGTTTATCTTGTGGACACCGTGAACTGTATGTCTGACAAGTTATTCCGTTGGCGGCTGTGGTACTGGGGCCTCCAATTGTGACCCACCGGTACGCCACAGATGTGGAGAAACGCAGTTTTTAACATTATGACCAGCTCCAAGGTCTTCTTTTCCTATCTTGTGTCACCTCACTTTTAATTTATGATATCTTGTCATGCTTTATGTCCCACTGTAAGCCACCTGAAAAACATTCTGTGACTTAAGATTTGGTTTACACTGAAAAGCAGGTATATGAGGTGTGGAAGAGCTCCGCACCATATGTTTCTATTTTCTTCAAAACTTCTATTACATTCTAACACCCTTCCACTGACAAACCCAAGATTTAGGACGTGCAACTCAGAAATGTAGCAATTATGATCATAAAATAATTGGAAAAGCTAAGTAAAGGTGCTGAGAATACTGTGATTGTTCCTTTTCAGTCTCCTGACCCAACTGGGGCAATGCCATTGAAATGACAAAGCTTCTTGAGAGCCTGATGCACCTTAATACAAATTACAATCGAAAGAGTAAATAGCACTAAATACTTAAGTGACACATGGAAGTTTATAAGGATTCTTGGGGTCTGCAGGCAGCCCAAGGAAACAGGAGGTTCAGGCACCACTGTTATTTTCATTCTACTGCACTAAGGAACAAGAAAGAACTGTTAGCTCCTAGAGGTGCAATTTCACCCAGGGATTTTCCAAACTGTGGGAGATAGGTTCAAATCCAAGAAGAGAAGCAATGCTATCAAATCCCATCAAAGTGTGCAGAGATGATTCCGAATGGGCTAGGGACCAACATTCACGCTAAGTCAGCCTGAAAACGTGATGGAGATCTTTCAATAAATGAAGGTGGAGGTAACTGGAGTTAGTTTCTTCTAAACAACATCCCTGTTTCCTTGGAGCTTGAGCTGTGCTCTCCAGTAACACTTTCTGCAATGTTGCAAATGTTCTGTCTCTGCTCGCCCAACATGGTGGCCACCAGATGCATGTGGCTACTGTGCACTTGAAATGTGACTAGTTTGACTGGACTTCTAAGTTCTGAATTGTATTTATTTTGATTAATTTAAATGTAAATAGCTGTTTTAAGTTTAACAGGGTTCTAGCATACAAGATCAATATATGAAAGTCAATTGTATTTCTATACACTAGCAGTGAAAAGTCAGAAATTGAGATCTTTTTAGACCAAAAAGGATAAGTCTGACCAAAAAAAAATGTGTAAGACCTATACACTGAAAACTGCAAGACCTTGCTGAATGAAATCACTATAGATCTTCAATAAATGAAGAAATATACCATGTTCATACTCACAAAAGTCATTATTGCTAAGATGTCAGTTCTCTCCAAAAGTGATTTATAGACTCAATGCAATCAATCCCCATCATAATCCCAACAGGCTTTTTTTGTAGAAGTTGACAAAGTGATTCTAAAAGTCCTATGGTAATGCAAAAGACCTGGAATAGCCAGAATCACTCTGAAAATGAAACACAACCGGAGGACTAACAATACCTGGTTTCAAAACGCATTATAAAGCTTATAGTAACCAAGTCAGTGGGACAGTGGTATAGACAAAGAGATCAGTGGAACAGAAGAGCCCAGAAAGAGCCCCACACATATGTGGATGAAAGCAGTACAGCAAAGAATGTTCTTTTCAACTAATGATGCCACAACAACTGAGGTATCCAAATGCGCACGCGCGCGCGCGCACACACACACACACACAAACTTTGATGCATACCTCACACCATATGCAAAATTAAACTGGATCACAGACTTAAATGTAAAAGCTAAAACTATAAAATTTCTAGAAGAAAACAAAAAAAAATCATTGTGACCTGGGGTTAGGCAAAGATCATTTCATAGAAATGATGCCAGAAAAGATCCAAAAAAGAAAAAAAATGATAAATTTGATTTCATCTGAACTTATTTTTTTTAATGTTTTTTAAACATTTATTCTTTTTGACAGAGACAGAGCACAAGCAGGGGAGGGAGAGACAGAGAGGAAGACACAGAATCTGAAGAAGGCTCCAGGCTCTGAGATGTCAGCACAGAGCTCAACACGGGGCTCGAACCCACGAACCGTGAGAGCATGACCTGAGGCCAAAGTCAGACACTCAACCGACTGAGCCACCCAGGCACCCCTGATTTCATCTGAATTTAAAAACTATTCCTCCAATGCTACTGTTAAGACAATAGAAAGACAAGCCACACATAGAAAACATTTGCAAACCATGTATCTGACAAAGAATTTGTATTCTGAATATAGAAAGAACTACCAAAATGCAATAATAAGCAAACAAACCAATAATAAATGAGCACAATACTTAAACGGGCACTGCACCAAAGAAGACATACAAATGGAAGCAAATGGGCACATGAAGAGATGTTCAACATTCTTGGTCATGAGGGAAAGGAAAACTAGAATCACAGTGAAGTAACACTACACACTTATTCAAATGGCTAAAACCAGAAAGACTGATCATACCAAGTGGTGGTAAGGATATTGGTAAGCAACTATAGCTCCCATACACTGCTGATGGGAGTGAAAAATGGCACAACCATATAGGAAAAGAGCTAAGCAGTTCTTTAGGAAGTTACACATCCACCATATGACCCAGCCATTCCACTTCTACCCAAGAGAAATGGAAGCATATGCCCCTAAGTCCATTCAAGTCACGAATGTTCACAGCAACTTATTTTTAAATAACCAGTATTTGAACAACCCATATCATCAGCAGATGAATATATAAAGCAACTATGGTATCCTCACACAATGGAATATTACTCCACAAAGAAAAGTTTTTAAATAAACTATATACATACACAATATCAGAGATGAATCTCAAAATAATTATGTTGAGCGAAAAAAGAGTACATACTGTGTGATTCCGTTTATAGAAAATTCTAGAACATGTAAATTAATATACACTTGACCCTTCAACAATGTGGGTTAGTAGCATTGAACCCCTACACATACAAAAATCCATGTATGACTTTTGTCTCCCCCAAAACTAAACTTCTAATAGCCTACGTTGACCAGAAACTTCACTGATAAAACAGCCAATAAACACATGTTCTGTATGCTATATTATAGACTGCATTCCTACAATAAAGGAAACTAGAGAAAAGAAAATCATAAGGAGGTGAAAATACATTTACAATACTATACTGTATTTATCGGAAAAAAATCCATGTATAATTGAACCCACCCAGTTCAAACCCATATAGTTTCAGAATCAACTGTTTAGTGACAGAACGTGGATCAGTGATTGCCTGGAGACAGATAAGAGTGAAGAAGGCAGAAAGCAGGGATTACAAATGGGAACGAGGAAACTTTGAGCATGATGGCCATGTCTAGTACCTTGATTGTGATCAAAGTTCCACATATATACACACATGTGAAAATGTATTAAATTACACACTTTAAATTCTGTATCTCCATTATACCTCAATGAATCTGTTTAAAATAAAAAATAAAACAAGGCACCGGGGTGCCTCAGTCGGTTGAGCATCCTACTTCAGCTCAGGTAATGATCCCATGGTTTGTGAGCTCGAGCCCTGTGTGGGGCTCTGCACTGATAGCATGGAGCCTGCTTCGAATCCTCTGCCCCTGTCTCTCTGTTCCTCCCCTGCTGGCACGTGGTCTCTCAAAAATAAACATTTAAAAATAAATAAATAGAAAATAAAAAACAAAACCAAAATCTGTTCAACAGCCGCATGTGCCTGGTGGCTACTCACTGAACAGCAGTTTGACTCTCTGTGCTGCCTTAGCCCTTGGTATTTCTACATCAGCATCCGTGGGAGTATCTCTGATGCTGTAACAATCTGTGTCTAATTCTAGGTCCCATCCTTTCCCCTACCTCCACTAAAAGAGATTCTCTTTTATCTTGCTTTGAAAGTAAGGCTAACGAGCAGACCTACGAGTGGGACAGATTCTAACTCAGAACAAATTTCCAGCAGACGTTCCTGATGGACTCATTCAGCCAAAGAAGAGATGGCTTTGCTCATTTAGCGAAATATTCTGGTAAAGGGTGATTTTGTAAGACTTCACCAGAAGGCTGTGGAGGAACAAATAGGAATCTGGTGGACCACTGAGTAGCAGCTAGGTTCCCTCCACCCAAGATTTTAGGATTCCACATACCCAGAATCTAAAGTACTGAGTTTGTCTTAGCCCTGTGTCTCTGGGCTTAATGGACAAAGTCTGTTAGAGGCCAGCTTAGAAAGGTCATAGTTGCAAATTCTAGTTCTGTCACTTTTATGTTTGTGGTATCGCCTTCTCCTTCTGTAAAATGGGTATCCTGGTGCCCACAAAACAGAATTAGAGTTAAGATCTAACAAGATCATGGATGCAGAGTATCATCTAAGGAGCAGAGGTAAATAAAAAATATCCCCTCCTCTCACCCACCAAGCCCTTCATCACAGCACACACTTTCTTCCCTTACCAAGGGATGGGCAGGTGTACACAGGGGGCCACTCCCATTCTTACCTGGAGCCAAAGTTTGTCATGCTGAGACCACTTCCCACCAGCGATGCACTGAAACGTGGCATTCTGCCCCACATTCACCTCGACATTCTGGAGCCGCAGAAAGTGAGGTGCTTTTCCTAGGAGAGAAACCAAACAGCATATGAGGACTCAATTCAACAGCCTGCGCCACTTCCCCATCCGTGGATGGCCATGCAAGATGAGTGCTCAGCAGGGTGGAACCTGCACCTAGAAAGTGGCCTGGTGCAATAAGGAGATACTGCTGTTTGATCACTTACTATGAGTCAGCTACTGTTTGTTCTAAGAGTTTTACAGGATCACCTCGCTTAAACCTCACCAATACCCTGAGATGAGTAGTATCTCATTTCACAGATCAGAAAATTAAGGCTCTGAGGGGTTATAGTTTGGCACAGAGAGCCAGAAAGTGAGGGAGCTAAGACATGAATCCAGGTCTCTGAGAGCTTCAAAATCCTTAATATTAGCTTCTGGGCAATACTGGCATGTTTGGAAGAAGAAAATGGAGGCGGGCACATGGAGAGGATTCAGCATAGATAATTCCTCCCTGTAGCCTGAGTGAGCAAAATAAAGAAAGCTTAAGCAAAGCACTTTGAACCTGAGACCCAGGTGCCTGGCCTTGGTGATGGCATTGATGATGCACATCACAGGGAGGGCAGAGCAAAGGAGGGACACAGGTGGAGGAGAAAAACAGTAGTCATCATTCACGACTGCTAAGCGGTCGGTGCTGTGTGCCATGTGCACACATAGTAACTCCCTGAACTGAAAGCAGTTGGTGGTGGATCATCTTCGTCTTATAGTGAGTGAACTGAGGCACCAAGAACTCGAGAAACAAGCAGAGTCTACACTCTTAACTCTGAGCTAGAGTGTCTCCTAAGGATGGGAGGGAGGTGGGTCATTTACTCTGGGGACTCGGCATAACAGGAAAAGGGACTTTCAAATGAAACTCACATGGTCTGTGAGCAATCAATTCCAGAATTAAGCAGTTTTATGTTGGGCTAATGGATTCATCTCTTTCCTTGTTTGAGGAGTCAGGTTCTTGCCTATTTGAACTCTCCAAAGATGAGTGGGCTGATAATCAATGTCTAGAAGTAGAATTTCGCCACTGAGGCACAAAGGTGCCAAGGATCCCACTGGGGGGCCTGGGTGGCTCCGTCGGTCAAGCGTCCGACTCTTGGTTTTGGCTCAGGTCGTGATCTCACGGTTCATGGGAATGAGCCCCATGTCGGGCTCTGTGCTGCGTGGAGCCTGCTTGGGATTCTCTCTCTCCCTCAAAACAAACTTTTTAAAAAAGTGCCAAGGACCCCCTAACACATCAACCAAATCAATGATGAAATGGACATCAACTACCCCACAATGGGACCAAATGAACAGTTGTTAAGAGGATCAAGAAGGTTCAACAAGGGCCTTTGGTCATCTTTTCAGAGAGAGTCAAATACCCAGAGAGACAAATAATAACAATCATGTCACTTATCTAAAGCTCCTATAATGGCAGGCACTGTGATAAATGCTTTACGTGTTTCATCTAATTTAACTTTGTAACATTCCTATAAAGTAGACATTATTATTTCCCTCTCAGAGGCAGAAATCAAAGCCCAACAAGTTTAATTTGCCCAAAGCTACGTAGCGTTAATAAGAGACAGAAACAGAATTAAGTCCAAATTTTGGCCCCAAAGTCAACATTTAACTAGCGTGATGTCCAGCTTCCTGGGCAATGAGAAGTCCACAGTGTCACCCGGACCCCAGAGACCAGAGGCAGGGCTTGCAGGCCAGGCTGTGCTGATTCTCCAGGTTCCTCTCACTGCTCCCGAATATCTTATCACAAGTGATTCCCACCCCTCTTCCTTGCCATTTGTCCCCACAGCCTTCATGCTACACACTACCTGCTCCACCAACCTGTGTCACCAGGTATAGAGCTCAGCAAAACCAAAAGCCCTCGGCATGAAGAGGCAGACTTGCTGTGTGAAAACACACACCTTCTGCTCGGGCTTCTAAACAAATGACAACAGCTCAGAGACCCCCTCGGGCCACCCTCAGGACCCCACTGCTAAAGTGGTGTCAAAAATTGAAGGCCCAGGAAGACCTGTCTTTGTGGGCTTCTCAGAATTGAAGATTCCTGCATCTAGTCAACCTGACAAATGTCATGCTGCTTTGATTGTCTGAAATTGTTTCCTTTTTGCTTTCCTGTATAATTTTGTCAAGTTATTTTTGGAACTATCAGTTCAAGTCGATTCTTCAAGTGGGACTGAGAGTAAACCTGGTAAGCCCATTTATGCCACAGGTTTAAAGGGAAAGGAACATCCACTCTGCGCAGGGAGGGAGAAGAGCTTTAACTCCAATGTTGGGAGGCTCTGTGCTGGGTTTTACAAAGGGATGTCTCTCCATGCCCTTGGGGACATTGGGCAAATGGTTTAACGTCTGGGACTTCTGCAATCAGAAATGGATCTTCTCTGGATCAATGTCCCCTGCTTGCTTCTGACTCCCAGCTTCTTGGCAGAAGACCTTTTGTCTGGATTTCTTCGTCTTCAATCCCTCTTCCTGCTTCCCTTCTAGGTTTAATGGTAGAGAGTTCAGAGGCTTAATAGCCCCTAGTGTTAATATTCTGGTGAAACACTGACGGTTTACGGCAGATGTTGAACCCACGCACCTACAGGAGCCACTTACATAAATGAATGAAGTAGCTCAGTCATAAAACCAAACAAAAACAAAACACCACCTCCTTGCCCCATCATTCACTTCCCCACTTTTGACAGAGACTTGAGTAAAGATTTCTCTCTACGTAAGAACAACAACGTTACACACACAATAATAATGGGTATCTGACATCAGCCTCAGCACTAAGGAGGCAATAAGGAGTGGAGGGGACTAAGGAAAATGGATAAAGCTCCACGACCCCTTAAAAGGAGGCAGCTGTTACTTAAATCCAGCAGATGAAGGCCATTCCAGAGTACTTGGCTGACAACAGCCAAGTGTCCAGTTTGTCAACCCAAGTAAGAAATCCAGGTGTTATGTGACCTCTCTCATTCTAAAATCTTGACTGAATTTTGGGGGCACCTGGGTGGCTCAGTCAGTTAAGCATCTGACCCTTGATTTCAGCTCAGGTCATGATCTCACAGTTGTGAGATCAATCCCCATGGCAAGGCAACCCATACTCAGCATGGAGCCTGCTTGAGATATTCTCTCTCTCTCTCTCTCTCTCTCTCTCTCTCTCTCTCTCTCTCTCTCTCTCTCTCTCTCCCCTTCTCCCTAGCTTGTGCTCTCTCTAAAACATATATATATATATATACACACACACACACACACACATATATATGCTCTAATATATATATATAATGTAATATAATAGATATTCATATATATGTATATAATCTAATATATTAGATATTCATATATATGTATATAATCTAATATAATATATTAGATATTCATATATATGTATATAATCTAATATATTATTCATATATATGTATATAATCTAATATAATATATTAGATATTCATATATATGTGTATATTCATATATATATACACACACACACACACACACACACACACACATATATATGAATTGCATTCAAACACCCTGCAGACCTAACAAAACACATCTGCAGGCCTGCTCCTCTGGGTGTGGTCTCTGTTATAAGGCTCCAGCTAAGTCATCCAGAATCATTCCCACTGGCCGCTTCTGCCTTTGTGTGGCCCCATGAATGCAGGCAGCATGCTGCAGATCACATGACTGCTAGTCGCCGATCAAGGTTCCTAACACAGGAGCTTATGGAGAACACCCTCCTCCCTGCTTAGCACTCTCTCTACATGCCCTTACTCTGGTGTCTGCTCTTTGAGCCAGGGCCTCATCCCCACCTCACAACAAAAGTCTCTCTCTGGGGATCCTCCTCATGTTGGGGACCTGTTCAGTCCACTTCTCTGAGCTCCTGGCCTCTCTGACCCCTCTTCTCCACCCCCTCTCTCCCCTGACCACAGTCCACTTCTGAGGCCTATGCTCTCTCAACTGTCATCCCCCCCACCATCTACAGCTCTGAGAAAGAATTTATCCTGCCAGCTTCAACTTACCAAACACATTTGTCCTTGGGGCCCAGGTCGGCCTCCAGCTTGTGGTTTTAAACACTCCACCCTCACTCCCCACTGAGACCCAGCAACCCCAAAGTGGGATCCTGCTGAATGGGGTTAACAGAAAACTAGCTATGCATTTGGGGCAAAATGCCTTGATGCTGGTGACATTTAAACTCCTGCAGATGTCAGTGCAACATCCAAAGACATATTATTGTGCCCTTTCTCTCGCTCTTTAAGCCTGACGGTCCTCAGTAGGAAGCCACGCAATTGAGGAGAAAGAGCAGTACACACATTAGAAATGTGGTACAGACACTCCACGGGCTCAGTGACATGGCCCCAGAAGGTTGTGATGAGAAGGAAAAAAAAGTCTAAAAAATTCCAGAAGTCAACTTGGGAGCAAGAAACTTAGAAACCCGGTGGAAAACTGTGCTGACATTTATTATATGTGGTTGCCACTGCGGTGGCCACCCTGCTAAGGGCTAACGCTGAGAAATGACAGCAGAGGGGGACTATGGCTAAAACACTTTTATAATAACACAAAAATGTTAAATGGGCTATAAAATATAGACGAGAGGTTCCAGTTTGTAAGAGAAAATAATTTCCTTTGAGTATTACGCCTCTGTGTCGGTCACTGTTTTGGAAGCTGCGAGGCAATCATTCAAAGTCATAACTTCAGCTCAGATCGATCGAGACTACAATTGCAAATCAGGCACTAACCCCTTGGAACTTTTGGAGTATTTCGTGGAATCGCCTATTGATAAGCACTGACCTGATGTTAATAGAAAAAATGTTTTGGAGGACAGAAGTAGAGAATGACAAGGCCTGGGGAGAATGTATATTTCTCCATATAGTTAAAATTTTAACAACCGTAAGCAAAGTCATAAATGCATTAATATGAAAGCTTCAGAGGGAAAGAAGCACTGTCAACCCAAAGGACAGTTCAGAAGCCTCTAGCAGTCTGCGTGACTCATGATCCCATGAGCAGCCCCCAAGGACGCGTGCACGGTGGGAACGCTGGAAGGCATCACTCAGGCTCCACCTTTGATAGACCTACCCCAGCCTAGCCTGCACCAGCCAGTTGCGTAAGCTGGAAATCCAGGAGTGCACCGTTTCTGATGCCTCTGCCTCCCGAACTAATCTATCAAATGGGACCAGCTGACTCTACCTCCTAAATGTATCTCTGATCTGTCCACCTCTCTCCCTGTTTCTTCACAGCACTGGTGACCATCTGTTATGGGGTAAATTGTGTCTCCTCTGCCTCCCAAGTTCTTTATTTATTTATTTATTTTGAGAGAGAGAACGAATGAGAGAACACGCACATGAGCCGGAGAGGGGCAGAGAAACAGGGAGAGAGAGAATCCCAAGTAAGGTCTGCACTAACAGCACAGACAATGGGGCTTGAACTCATAAAGCATGAGATGATGACCCGAGCTGAAATCAGAAGCCAGATGCTCAACTGACTGAGCCACCCAGGTGCCCCTCCTCCCTCAAATTCTATGTTGAAGCCCTACTGCTCAACACCTCAGACTGTGACCATATTTGGAGATGGGGCTTCTAGGGCAGACCTTAATCTAATCTATCCGGTGTCCTGATAAGCAGAGAAAATCTGGACACACTGAGATGTATCACCAGCATGTGTGCACAAAGGAAAGCCCATGTGAGAACACAGCTAGCAAAGGAGAGAGGCCTCAGGAGTAACCAACCCCGCCACCTCCATCTCAGAACTGCGGGCAAATAAATTTCTGCTTTTTAAGCCCCCCTAGACTGTGGGGTTTTGTATGGGAGCCTTAGCAAACTAATTTACACTCTGTTGTAGATCACATAATTGCCGATTTCATTTCCAGTGTTTTCAGTCCCAGTGGAAGGGCAGAGAATGAATGAGGGCAGAGAGTTACTCCCATCCACCCAGCGCAGTGCCTGTCCTGGAGTATACACTCAGGAAGCATATGCTGCATGATGAATGGACATCTCTCCACCAGCCTGGTCCGGGCCATTACCACGTCTTCCGTGATTCCAGAACTTTCCCCCTGATAGGTCTCCTCACTTCTCTACTCCCCTTCAACTTGTTCTCCACAGAGCAGCCAAAGTGATCTTGTAACACTTAGATCAAATCAATCCCTAGGATAAATCCCTCCACTGGCTCCTTTTTGCTCTTACATTAAAACCTAACCTCATCAGGACTCTCAGGGGCTTGAGTGGTCAGGCCTCAGCCTCCCTCCCACTTTCATCCACACCTACGCTCCCTACACTCTCGGTGTTCTGCCAGCACCTGCCGATTCCCAGTGCAGGACATGTGCACTTACTGCTTCCAATGCCTGGCATGCCCCCCACTCCCTAGATCACTACACAGGGGACTCCCGTCTCAGCTCAGACCACATGTGCATAGACACCTCCCCTGCCCCTTAGACTCTAAGGACTCCCCCCTCATGCCAGCCACTCACATTTATTATATTCCCAGCACTATCACTATCTGAAATTATATTCATTACTATTTAAGATTACTTATTTAGTAGCTTTCCTCCCTATGCAAGTCTGCTAAGTTAACACCACGGAGACAAGGATCTAACCAACTTGATCATTTAAGTATCCCCTGTGTCCAGCACAAACTCCTGACACATAGCTAATGCACAAATAATTTACTTACTGAAAGGAAGTATAAATAAAAAGCTGGAGTAGACGTAGACTGAGCAGAGAACTTAACCAGGGGCCTTTGCGAGGTACCGTTCACCTCCACACAACTCAGGAGCTATGGATAGACCCCTGAGGACTATATGCACTGCCAGTATTTGTACATATAATTAAGTGGAATTTTTCCAATTCCAGACACTATTGCAGTGTCCTCACATTTTGACTTCTGGGAAGTTTAAGCTTAAGGTGCCTAAGCATCAAGGCTGAATTCCGTGTTGCACTCACATTACAAAGGAACACAGCCAGAGTCACGTCTTTCTGAGTTATATCCCATGGCCCATTTGCTGGGTAACTGGCTCTCAGCAATTCCGTAACCACGCAATCCACATTCCTCAGCAGGAGGAATACGAGGCTGTCAGGAGAATCCTAAGTTCAGGAGCAACCCCAAGGAGGGGGAGAATTCCAAAGGGGGGGGCATGAGACTTTAGGGTGGGGAGCATCAAACACCCTCCAGACAACCCTCTCCCATAGAGATTTCTCAGAGAGAAGGGAGCATTTGGCTTTCATAGCAGACCATGGACAGCGCTTGGAATCAAGGGGCAGAGCTAAGACTGGAACAAGGGACAGGTATCAGGTGGGGTGACAGCAGAGGGGAAAACTCCAGCTCGAGTGGAGAGATCTGGGATCCCTTATGAGAAAGCCAGACTGGATTCTCCTGGGAAGAGCCAAAGAAAGACAGAGTGCAAACATCAAGCGCTGAGTAAGAAGCAGGGGTGTGGCAGGCTGCAGCAGAGGTGAGGGTCCCCGACGATGATGGGATGTGCACAGGGCTTGGGGAAACTAACCTGGTCTCACAGAGAGACTACCTCAAAACTGGGAGAGCTGTGCAGAGCTGGGTGTGTGGCATTAAGGAGACCGCAGGGAGGGCAGGCATCTCCTGACACAGCTGTCCAGTCTGAGGTCAAAGATCATTCTTTAATGGGCAGCTGATTCCCAGAAGGCCAGGGAGGGGAAGGCTTAATCCAGGTGAGGGGATTAACCGAGTATCTACTATATAAACACTGCGTGGCTGGGGGGACTTCTTCATGTGAGGTCTGGGTCAGCAGGCATGACTGAAATCCCAAAGACCCAGGAAGTAACTCAAAGGATAGGAAGTTTAGACCAGAGCAATGAATAACCCAGTAGGATCTCAGCACTGAGAGGCTGGCTGATTTAGGGGAAGAGGGGCTCTCTTGCACAGACACAAAATACAATTATCCCAAAGACTGTCTTGCCAAAACCCTTTGGAACTTGTCCCAAATTCTTCCAAAGAAGGTGCTCTAAGCAATGAGTCCAACAATGGCATTCTAGTGCTGGGGAAGGAAGTGATGTTCAAGGTGCTAACAATTCATTGCAGAAGTGGAAAGTGTCATTTCAATTAAAGCAACATGGATGGGGCTGAACTGAAAACAGCCCCAAAATGAAAGGACTGAAAGGCCCTGTAACAACCAGGGGCAAAGACGAGGGAGTAGAGAGGGCCCTCCGGGAGATACCTGGAACCAGACAGCCGCCAATAAATTAATGGGAATCTCCAACATGCAGAACGGCTGCTACCCCAGCTAGCCCTCCTCGGAGGTACCCTAATCCCCATGTGTATCCCTCTGATTACAGTCCCCCCCAGCCAAATGTCACCAGATATGATGCCACCAACTGCCTCTGGGATTTTTCGAAACTGGGAACCACAGTTCTTTGCACAAACACATCCAGAAATCTCAGCCTAAATACAACAAAAGGAGCTTCAAGGGGAAAGTGGATGGGCACAGAAGGAGCAGTATGCCTTTGAGGACTCCTGATACTGTACCAGAAGTACTAACCACATGAGAAATCTCTCCCTACGTCTACACAGAGCTGATGAGTGTATCTAAAATTACTTTTAAAGAATTAATAGCTTTGGGGTACTTTTCCCTGTGAGTGAGCAGTGGCTAATTTGCCCAGTGTTTTGGTGCTGTTTTTTTTTTTTAAGACAATTGCACAAGATTCCATCCAAAGCCTTCTAATTCTTCCACTTCAGTGGTCTGAATCCCACTAATAAACAATCAGGACTTTAGACTCCCTTAATGACGGGGAGAGATTCAAACGAAGATGTTTTGCCACTCTCTGCAAATTTCCTGTAGGTACTGCCTGTTGAACAGGCCAGCAAAATGACGAATTTATTCAGGACTGATTGCATTGAGTATGTAAGCATTTCTGAAGGATTAAAAAGGAGGGTGAGAAATGGTTGTGAGCTGAATGAATGGCGGTGCGGGGACTACAGCCTCCAAGCTCCCCAGTCCGGCATGGAGCAAGGCTGTGAGGAGGAGGGAACAGACTTACTGCATGGATGAGCAAGGACCCGG
Organism: Panthera pardus; assembly: GCF_024362965.1. NCBI lineage: Eukaryota > Metazoa > Chordata > Mammalia > Carnivora > Felidae > Panthera > Panthera pardus. The sequence goes on along the minus strand of NW_026526821.1, from coordinate 17,520,529 downwards.
ACCTCGTCCACAGCGATGTAGCCAGGATGACCCTTCAAAGAGACGGATTCAAATATCACCTGCAACACACATGGGGGAAGAGTCAATTTTGCAGAAGTGGTTGTAGGCATTATAGGAAGCCGCCCAGCCCCCAAACCTTCTCTTTCAGCTTCCCATGAGAGCCTCTCAAAGAGGCACTACATTACTCTAGCACACTACCCTGCCAATTGCCTCGGATTTCCAAAACAAGGTAAAAAGGCCACATTCTAATGACCAGCCAAAGAAGAATCAGCCACACGGAATATTTTTAACGGATTTCAGAAATAACGCTTGAATGCAGAAAAACAACCCAAACATGGCTTGAAACCCCAATCTGCACCTTTTTCATTGCTGTTTCAAGTGAAACACAGAGAATTACTTCCTAATATCCCAAACTTTCTTATGAACTGTGACAGGAGCTTACCTTAGAAGCTACCATAAACCAAGGAGGGTTTACCCTGATTTGATTCTACATCCCCCAGGAATATATTCCACCTGAGTTTTTTTTTTTTTAATTTTAATTCCAATACAGTTAACATACAGTTTCAGGTGTCCAATATAGCAATTCAGCACTTCCACACAATACCTGGTGTTCATCACAAGTGCACTCCCTAATCCTCAGCCCCTATTTCTCCCCTCCCCCCACCCACCTGCCCTCTGGTCACCATTAGTTTGCTCTCTGCACTTAAGAGTCTGTTTCTTGGTTGGTCTCTCTCCTCAATCTCAATTTCTTAATAATACCTCTTGAAGATAAGCCCCATACACAACTGTTGGTATCCAGGAATTCAAGGGCAACAAGTTCTTTGAATTCTCCATTCTGACTCTCACCCAAACTGTGTATTTCAGTGGAAATTTTACAACTCAGTTAACAGCTGTCCTTGTCACCCACTAACTTCACCTAGAAGATGTGACTATGTGGACACTGCGATTAATGCCCTTGACCTCCCTAATTCCAATGGTCTTTATCTCCCATCAGCTTCAGCCATAGGTATAAATGCTCGGGCTTCTCATATTCTTTAAAAGCTACCCTCTGGCAGCAGGATCTGCTTTAGCACAGTCCAGCTGTGTTACTATCACATTTGGGATTCTCAGTAGTTTCATCAACACTCACTCTCAACACTTCCTTACTTCCCACAGCAAAACTCCCCCCTCCCACTATAATCTGGACTTTTCCCCCCAACACTTTCCCCAGAACTGCTCTCATGGCAAATACCAACAACCTCATAGTTGCCAAATTCAATAGATAGTGTCCCATCTTTATCTTAAGAAGGAAGACAGTGTAATGCTTAAGAAGGAAGATCAGAATGCCTGGGTTGCAGTTTTGGCTACACCACTTACTAAGCATGTGACCTTGGGCTATCCTAATTATTAACACATGTTCCATGAATGAATACAATGAATACAAGTCATGGGAGAATGGGTGTGTGATAGTGAAACATACATTAATTAGTTCAGTGTTATCTCTCCCTTCCTCTGCAGAAAAAAGAATTCTATAATGAAAGAGAGAATCTTTCATTCATCAGCATTCTTGAGAATTTTTTTTTTTTTGTAAAGCATGAGATTTGGGTTTTTTTGTAAAGGTGAGATTTGGGTTTCTCAAAAATAGAAGAAAAATATTCCATAATAAACAAGGGAAAGAACGTTCTCGTTTTCCATTAAATGAGTTAATAATTATAAATTGCTTGCAACATACATGGTAAGATATTGGTAAAT